>NC_091801.1:21616071-22899642 GCF_041296235.1 Equus asinus | reverse complement strand
TAAGTTTCCTTGAATAATTTTTAACTGCTTCCTAAGCCAACTTGAAAAGAGTTTAAGAAATTATTTAGGCAATGGCAGAACCACTGGAACAGGTAAACAATCTCCCCAAGTAAATTCTTTGAAAACTACCATTCACTTGGATGTTTTAAGTTATGGCATTTGTTGCTTAAAACACCATTCTCTAAACTTTACAATCAAACTATGAGTAGATTTTAAAACAAACAGATGGCTTAAAGTTAAGAAGCATTTTCAAACCTTGTTCATCATCCTCTTGGTATGTTACATCATCTGCAAAAGAGAGAATAAAACCAAAATAAGTATTAAATGAGTCATTCTGTCTAATTGCTTAGCTAAAAAACATAACAATCCGAAATACAGAATTTGATTCTTTTAAATATTAATGTCTGCACAGTCAGTGATAAATGCCTTTGACCAAAGAGGAAAGGGCAGGTAAATTATTTTCATAAAAATTCCTCAATCTGGCATAAAGCAAGATATGCAAAAGTAGCATTAGGAATTAACACCCTGTTTTGTTGTGGAGCCCATGGTAGATGAAAGCCTGATATTTGATTAACAATCTAATTTTGTTACAAAGCAAAGTCTTATATTAGGTGTTAAAATTACTTCTTTGACTCCATCGAAAGAAAAATCACCGTGTTAGCCCAGCTTTGAAACCGTAAAGTCTTAAGTAAAGTTTAAAATCTAATGAAAACGTTCACTAATACCTGCTTCATGGAACATTCTTTCAACCTCATCTACTACTGGTTCAATGGCATCTACAAAGAAAAAATATACACCACTGCCAAACATGAAAAAAACAAACACATTACTAGACACCATTCTAAAAAAGTTATAAATTAATTCTAACCTTCAGAACCATGTAAGATAGATATTATCCTTATCACTTAATATAATTTAAGCTTAATAAAATTTCATAATTTGCTAAGTCACAAAGACAGGCGGGAGCAGAACTAGGATTTGCACTCGGACTGACGCGACCCCATCTACCACCTTATTCATTTCCAGATATTCTTTCCTGTATCCTATCTACAAAGACCGAAGTCCCAAAGGGTGGTTTGAAAAACAAATCTTTTTCCTCACTTATTCATGTAATATTAAACTATATTCAGAAATTTCTATAAACATCTGGCCAACTACAAATGATTCTGAGTATTATAAAGAGTACTCTGTCTTGAATCAGATTGAATCATTAACGCTGGGTTAAAACGGCCTTGGCCACTGCCTCAAAGAGGAACACATATCACAAACCTGGATTTTCCTGTTCATACACTATCTCTTCCATATCCTGATTATAGGCCTGTGAAGCTATAAATTAGAAAATAATTAGGAAATTACAAATACATCTCAAATTAGGATTGCACTTGATTTTAAGACAGGAAAAGAACAATTTTTAGTAATGACTGAAATGTAAAATCAAATCATAGTGATGCTCAAACTTTCATTCATTCACTCATGGAACAAGCAGGCACTAACTGTGCTAAATGCCAAATACAATGATGAATAAGACAGTCTTCACCATCAGTGGGTGTATAATTGAACCACAAAATCATGGAGCTATATTCTCATTTAGCTTATGTGAATTCAACTATATTCAGCACAACAAAAATGAGACAGACAGAGCAGTGTAGGGGAGCCCTCCTCCCATCCACTCAGCAAGCACCTGCCACAGAGGGAGCCTAATTGAAGACACACACATCCCAGACACTCACTTAGACTCAATACCTCAGTACTCCCAGAATGCAATGTAATTCTAGTGTTTACAGACACATATTCTTGAAATGATATAGGTCCTAAAAGCCAGCCAACAATATCACATGGTCCTCCAGCAGAGAAAGAAGGGTCTATTCTAAGACTGGAAGAAAAACTGGCCAACACTCAGGCTTATTGAAAGATGACATGTTCATCTCCAGTGTGGCCATACGTTCTGGGGACACTTGACACGTGACAATACACAATTTGGACCTTTCACTGATTTTGCAATTTTAGACAACAAAAACGCAATTCTACTGTATCTTTTGACCTAGCAATTCCTGTACTGAGAATTCGTCCTTAGGAAGTAGACTTCAAAGGCACAGAAGCTATATTCACAAAGACAGACATATATACATGATATAATATATTAGATATAACCTAATTATTAGATATATTATATATGTTATAGATTATATATTATCTATATATTATCTATGATATTAGATATACTATATATTATATTAGATATATATTATACTGTATATAGTAATATATATTATACTATATATTAAATATATATTATATTAGATATATGTATTTTATACATATGATATATCCTATACAATATATTACTATTAATAATTATAGTATTATCTCTCTCATGATGCTCTTTTATAGGAAAAGACTCAATCTAATTAAAAAATAGTATTAAAATCTTACCAGTCTCTTCTACATAGTTACTATCTTCAGTTTCTGAAAAAAATAACATTAAATCGGTATTACTACTTTCATAAAACAGTATATATATATATATATATATACACACACACACACATACATACACACACCATATATGTATATTCTGAATTTATGCTTATCATTGATTTTATTTTGAAAGCAAATAACTATTAAAATAAAACATGAAAATATCAATTAAATGTCTGCTAAACACTTTATCTTTTACTAGAACTACATTTAGAAATCTCTCAGCGTTCTCTTACTTGATTCACTCAACAACCCCACAAGGTTGACACACACCATAACCTGGGCTAAAGGGAGAGGATGATTTAGACAGAGTAAAACAGTGACGAAGGCTGGACCCAGGAAAGGGGCTCATTTCTGGTTTACTTCCCATTCCAGTATGGTGTTCTCTCTTCTAGAGCAAGAGCACCTTGACTGTACATGGGAACACAAAGGAAGAACAGGGAGACTTTCTAAGTGTGGGGAGCTGGGAGGTGAACGTGTTGACAAGCTTAACCACATGCCCCTGATGGCAAAGTGCTGCCATTGAATGATCCTCTCCACTAGTGCGACCTTTGGTAATTTTATCTAACAGCTATTTGAAGCGTAAATATTTTTAATTTCTGAAGACTTTTAATAAGTAATTTTTAGGTTCAAACTGAATCTATGTCCCAATTAAAGATTAGGTCAGAAAATAAGGTTTCTTCAGTTCATGAACTTCTTAGAAATGTTTCTTCCTACCCTCAATCTGTAACTCCCAACCTCAAAAATATCTAATTCCTTATGTTTTGATTGAGTTTCTTAACTGAAATCTGTTGTATAAACAGCATCTAAGGTATCAAAATTCTGAGCAAGTATCAACCTTTCTGAGCCATCTTGGTGAAGACAGGAGGCAGCAGGAGGTACCAGGGAAATGTGGAAATCATTTTGTCAGCATTTCTACTCAGAAACTAGAAACATGTTCCCCACAGAAACTAAAGATAACTAACAGACAGCTAGATAACACAGATAACTAAAGGCCTAAAATTCTAAAGCTAGTCTATAAATGCCTATTTTAAAAGCACAATGCAGCTGAAATCATATACATATTCAAAACCATTTTGAGTTTACGTTTTTCACAGAAAATTATGCATCATATACAAATTTGTAGGTTAGTATGGAAATCAAACTATCACTTACAACATTATTTCTAAGAAAAAGTGCATTTCCTGCTCTCAACAACAGGCATGAATATAAACTTCTGGAAATACATTCATTCATAAATTAGGAGCTGCTTGCTTCTAAAGTAGTTTCCCAATATATTAAATACTGTGGGAAGTAGATATACCCCTTTTTCATAACTTTTATGCTTTAAAATAGTCCTTGCAGCCATTTGCCAACCACATTGTGTGCAGGCTCCCTCTCCACTCAATCCTTAGCTTGGACGAGTCCTGTGGCGCTCACCCTGATGCCCACGGCTATGAGCACAGATGTTCAAGTCTTAACAGCAGAGTAGGATGTGAGGTAAGGCACAGAAAAAATAAATAGCCCAGCCGCACTTTTGCTCAATCCTGGCTGCAATTGAATTTAATCACCCAAAGAGCTTTTACCATTTTCCGTTTAGGGGGCCCCACACCCCAAACATTCAGATTCACTTTGACTAGGGTGGGTCACAGGTATTCTTTTAAAAGCTCTCTAGGTGACCTTAACTGCATCCAAGATTGAAAACTATTTGTAGGGAAATCAGTCCATCTTTGTGGATCTTGTTCACAAGAGGTTCTGCCTCTGAATCCATGACCCTATGGCTCTAGACGTCCCACCTTGACTAGTGCTGTGGACCTTGTCTACTGCTTATTTCTCACCATTCTGTCTACCGCTCTGAATTCCATTTAGGCTTAGCTAATCCTTGAACCCTGCCAGGCACTTCTGGTCTCGATCCTTTGTGGCTTGTGGTGCTGTGTTATCGCATGGGATCTAAGGCAGCTCAACCACAGACTCTGATGATTATATGGTGGGACATAATGTGTAATGTGGTTAATTTTGTGTTGGTGCCCCCAACCTTTTCCCCCCAGCTTAAAGATTTGTTTTTCTTTTATCACTCTTTAGAAATGAAACATCCATGTTAAATAAACAATGTTTCATTAGTAGTCATCTTAAGTATAAAATTATATCATTTATATATTTTAAATAAAATGACATAAACCAATCAGAGAACAAAACCTGTGGCTTAAAATCTTTTAAGAACTCTTAAGGTCTTAAAGGACTACTTTAAGTAAAGAGGGGAGAGAATGTATACCATAAGAACAAAGCATGTGTACTTAATTTAACAGGGCTTTGAATAATCATAGTAGTCTCACATTAAAGCATAGAGGAGCACAAAATATATGAATAAAACGTTTTCATCATCACAGAAATTACTTCTTTATATGCCAATGGTGAACAGCTGTAACTCTAACTTGCCTATTGCAAATGATCCAAGGTAAACTATTCAACTGATATTTAAATAACCGGCTATTTAAAATAACAAATTTAAATAAACCAGATATTTAAATTTGATTTACAAAATTGATACAGACTGATGTCAGCGAACCATGGTCCATAGCTCAGATGAAGCCTGCCTCCCGATTTTGTAAATCAAGGTCTACTGGAACACAGCCATACTTACCTACAGGTATTGTCTAGGGCTGTCTTTGTGCTACAACAGCAAAGGTAGGTAGTTGCAACAGAGGCTATATTGTTGGCAGAGCCTAAAATACTGACCCTCTGGACAATAACAGAAAAAGTTTGCCAGTGCCTAGTATAGAAGTTAAGAATTGGGTTCTACCCACAATCTTAGTTACAGATTTCTACATCTGTAGTTACAGATCTCATATTAGAACAAGAGCCTGTGATAGATTATCAAGTAGCATATTTCATCAGGTGTTTGAATTTCCAGTAACACTTGGCACTCTAGGAAGGAGAGTACAGTAAAAGTAATGTGCTGAAGTATTTCACTCCCTTTCTATAAGAAACTTATATATTCTGAGAGTTTCCCTAAAAGTGCTCTGAATCAAAATTGGGATATCTATTTATTTTAGGAAAAAAATTCATTGTAATTAAGTTTTTAGCTTTAATGTAAAAAAACTTTAGATAAACGTTAAGTATTGGTTTTAAAGGTGTTTAAGAAAAAATCCAATTATCATAATTACAAATAGCCTATTGTATTTTATTCTGAAATCAAATTACCTTCATGAAACGTCCCAGTTTCCAGGGGCTCAAATCTATCCTCTGCATTACCCCCCATAAGGAAATCATCATCTTCTGGTTGCAGTTCTCTTGCTGGTTCAACCTCTTCTGGTTGCAGTTCTCTTGCTGGTTCATCCTCTTCTGGTTGCAGGTCTTCTCCTTGCACAGAGATAATAAACAAAGTGACACAGGTCTATACCAAGGGCCCACAGGCAGCAGCCAGCACAGATACATAAGCTCCTCTAAAGGGCTGCCACACACCCGCTCCTGCTGTAGGCATGCCCGGCCTTCCCTCTGGGCCACTGCACACGCTGCTGCCTACTCTGAAGCTCTGTTCCCACTCTGGCCAAGTGTTAGTCCACTTGAGCAGGGGAACAGGTCTTCTGACACTAGAACATGAGCTCCCCAAGACAGGGACCTCGTTTATTTTGTTCACTATGTATGCCCAGCATCTAGGGCCATGCCAAGCCATAGGAAGTGCTCAATAAATATTTAACAAATGAATAGATGAATTCATAAGTATTAATACATCTGCCTCTTCAATTATCACTAGGTCAGAGAAAAGATCAGCCTGTGATCTTTCATTGAGAATGGACATAAACTTCCATGTAACAATCTTAAATAACTCTACACACAAATGCTCCATTGCAAGGAACAGCCAACCACCTATCTAAACCATATGCTAGGTCACCTGCATTATACTTGGCATCTAAAGGGTCCTATCTTTAGCTCTTAAGTTATGCAAAGATGCCCATTTTCTCTTCTAAGACTAACTTTTATGATATACTGAACTGTTCTGTTTCTTTTGTGTAGATATTGGACATGCTACATTATTCTACTGCAATATGGTTTAGCCTATCATCGTGGTATAAAAAATTCTCTCTGTAGTAACTTGACATGGCTCCAAGCAGAGTATGTCCTGGACGTAGCACTCTAACCATGGAACGCAAGTGAACTTGACTTAGCTGTGTGGTGCAGCACAGTGGTCAGGAGTGTGGAGTCTGGAATAAATGGCTCCAGATTTAGGTTCTTCCATACCAGCTGCGTGATCCTGGGCAAGTTGCTTAACTACTCTGTGCCTAAGATCTCTCTTCCATAAAAAAGAAATAATAAGAGTACCTACTCACAGCATTGTTGTGAGGATTAAAGCACTCAGAAAAATGCCTGGCCCATAGCAAGTATTTAGGTGCTACTGTTCCTGTTATTACTGTTTTTGCTGTCATGATCATCACAGTAATAACAATATTATTATTTCTACTGCTACTGCTCCCTCACAACTGCAGAAAGGTTTTCTTAGTTACTTTACTCTTACTGTGGCATAGTGATGCTCTCAGGTGTTACCGAATTATGTAGGCCCATTTGTGCTGATAGTACAAACATGCATCGCTTAACAATGGGGATACGTGCTGAGAAATGCATCATTAGGCAGTTTCATCGTTGTGCAAACATCATAGAGTGCACTTACACAAACCTAGACGGTACAGTCTACTCACTACACACCCAGGCTGTATGGTACTGACCTCACGGGACCACCGCCATCCACGCGCTCCATTGTTGACTGAGACATCATTAGGTGGGTGCACGACAGTATTTGTTTGCTGTTATGGCCTCCTATATTGTTTCTCATTTCAGGGTTTCTGCTACTCAGCAAACCAATCACCAATTTTCATTCCTGTCACTAATTTTAAGACTCTTTTTCTTCTTATCATATTCCTTTTTCCTTACTCTCATTTTAACCGGTGCAATTTTATGGTTTTTACAGGAGCAGGATTTAGCTCTCTCAGCCATCAGCATTCAAGGGAAAGTCTGCTTTCAGAAGGGAAACCAAACCAACATCATACCCTATCTGTGAGTCTCCACTGCTCGGTCAGTGACGGGCTGGTATGAAGAAAACAGTTTCCTGAGGGCTTACTACACTCAAGGCTGTGCCAAGCCCCCTGCAGCTTCTCCAGAGGTAGGTGAAGTCTAGACTTCCACACACGCCATGCACTTTGCTTAAAACACTCCACTAACAACTCTTGCCTGGAAGCACTCCACCACCCTTCAGCTTTCAAATCAAGAGGTCATTTCCTCCAGGAAACCTCTGCGAACCCCAAAGTCTACGCAAGCCCCACAGAGCATCCTGTGTTTCACTCTTACAGCACTTCCCTCATCATACTGAAATCACTTGTTTATTTAGACTGCATCATCCGTGTGTTAGGTTAAAGTTAAAAAAGATATAGGAAGGGAAGGCCTGCGCTTGCTCATATGGGCAGATGTACACTCAGGGGAAGGAGCCCTCCCAGCTAAGAAGCTGGTAATGAAAGGACAGAGGCTCTCAGACTCCCAGCAGACAACGGCAAAAACCTACAACTCAGCCAAAGCTGATCGCTCGAGTGGAGCACAGCCGGAGCTGCCAGGATGCTCTGCACTTGACCCCAAACACCGTGGACTGGAGAAGTCAGTCTAGGAGGCCTGCTACCGCCCAACGTAAATGACAGGGAATTCTGCCTTTTGTTTTTCAGAAGCATAATCTTTCCTTTAGAACTACCTTCAGCTCACATGAAACCATTAGGAGTATAAGGAGACCATGTGCTCCCCGTCCAGCAAAATCCCCTTGTGAGTTACACTTTGGGGTGATACTCTCTGCTTTCATCAAGGGATGTTTCAAGAAGCAGTCTCCTAAAATCTTAAACCACTGGCTTCTAGGGTATCATTTAATATTCTCTGTACAGAACTTTGTATAAGAAGTTTTTCAGATGTAAGAGCTGGGAAGATGCTTTGTGTTCTCTAAGAAGATAGCACGTTTATTTCCTCTCTGGTAATAGGATTCATATAATTAAGTTTCTCCTTTTTGCTTGGTGACCGCTCAAGCATGCAGGAAAACTTGAGGGGCAGCGACACTACCCAGACAGCCCCTGACAGCCTGCCTTGCTATGTGCTCTATCTTCCTCCGCCCTGCTCTTGTCATCTGTTCTTGACATATCATGGGTCTCAATTTGTTTATTCTCATGTATTCCTGCCATTTCCTATTAGATGCATGCAATAAATTCCTTAATAGTAGGAACAAGTCTACTGCCATTTCAGAAGTACTTATCCTCTAATAACTTAAAAAAAACCCCATTCAATTATTATTTAAATTTTAAAACAATGTCCAAGTCATTTTATGTAACTAATTATTATTTCAGTAATGCATCTAAAAGCAGAAGATTTTAATTCATACCAGGTTCTGTGTATACCGTTTCATGGAGTACGGAATGAATTTGTTCTTGTATTTCATCTTCAATATTCTGAGGTCCTAAAATAAATTATGAAACATAACTAAGTAGAAAAGATCCAGACATTAATGCAGAAGATGAAATACGGCATCATGCATATACATTCAAATGAATACATGTAGCTAAGGAACTATTCTATCCTTTTTGTTTTCAGTTTATCACTTTTTTTCCTATGTTAGCAAATATGGTAGATATTTGAAATTGGTTTTATTTTGACAGCAGTTATAAATGTTGAAAAACTTCTCCATAAGATTTTAAAAGAAGAAAACTAACTCAAGTTTAACTCAAGGTTTTTTCTAAAAGTCCTCACTCAAAGTAAAATTACTTCACTTTCTAATTAACAAAATTCACACTGATGATAGAATAAAAAAAAATGGAAGAGCAAAACTTTCACTAATAGAAGTACTGAGAAACAAGGATAAAAATGTGGAAGATGAACTAAATAGACATTACCGTATGTGGTCAGCTGCTGCCTTCCCTGACAGAGAGGAGAAAGGGTCCCTCCGCTAGCGTGAGGGCTGGGATGGTCGGGGTTGGCTGACCACTCCCAGAAGTTGTCAAGGAAGCCTGAGTAGACCTGACATTACAACTGACAATCCTTTCTGTTTTGGAGAACCCTCTGGCAGTCAGATCCATAGACTTAAATAGATGTTAATTACAAAACTGAACGACATTAGTTAGCAATGACATTCCGACAACACTGTGGTGCTTGACAGATTATCAGGTTTACTGCAACATAACCCAAAAAACGAGAAGCTATAATTACATTGATACTATCATAAATTTTCTAAGAAACATCATCTATGTTCAGTTAATAGGAGTAGCGCTAGATTTAGTATCATGAATGCTGTCACATGAAATAATGCCAACGACATCAGTTACACTGATGAGCTAATCTTCAATGACACAAGTAGAATAAGTTAATTTGAACTTCAGGTAGGAAAAAAGCTTAAGAATCTATAATGCAAGTCACACTACAAAACCATTTCTGAAGCACAAAAAGTATTCTACTTTTATTTCACAAACCATTTCTATACATTCTCATATAATTACGCAAGAGCCCGCAATCTCTATTCTTCACTCATCATCTCTTACAATGCCCATGGCAGAGTCTGAAGTGGATTCCCAGTTTTACACCTGCTGACAGCATCACCCACAGAGAATATAATGTGAGTAACATAACAAGTGGACAGTGGGGCTCTGCTCCTTCGCTTAACCCTCCAATGGCCTCCTTTCCCTGAAAAATGAAAATCTAAGCTCCTCAGAACAGAACACAAGCCCTCCACAATCCAGCCCTCACATGCCTCTCTAGAACATCTGCTACCAGCACTGGCTTTGAACTTGGTGAGTGCACCATGCAGTTTCATCTTTCCAAGAAACTGTGATGCTCCACCTCTCCTGGAGGGAGGGCTGGGAGAGGCAGAAGCCAGAATGGGATGAGTTAAAGACTGAGTGGGAAATAAGACAAAAAAGCAACTGTAGATTTTTCTTTCAAAAAGCCTGGCTAGTGCAGCAAGGAGAGGGACCAGAGCACAGATAGACAGAACTGTAGGGACCAAGAGGGGGATTATTTTATTGTGTTGTAATGAAAGGCCTGTACCTATGTTTACAGAATAGGTGGGTAGTCAGAGAAGAGAGAGAAGCTAGAGACCTAGATAAGGGAAAGGTTGAGAAGGCATCATTTAAACTAAAAACAATATGGCCAAAAAGTTGAAAAGGATATGAGATGATAGTAAACTGATGGCTTCAGGAAGACAAGTTATCAGTAATATGCAAAGAGCATTAACAAAAAATAAAAAAAGGAAGAGTGGAAGCAAATGGTACAGCATTTCAGAGTAGCTACCAGTTTTGAAAAACAAGATTTTTAAATTATGAATTTATTTAGTACAAAGTAAAGTTTGAGGTGCTAAATCCAAATAGATATTTAAGTTATTAAAACTTAAAAAAAATCTATCAGTCTTGCTCCAGAGCTATGGTATGATTACGGCAATTCTACAGGAATGAGAGGGAGACAGTAAATTCTCCTGGGATTATGATTTGAACAAATTAAAAAAAATCAGAGCAACATATTGGTCTTAAAAGGAAGGAAGGTAAATCAAATATTACTCACCAGTACACAGTGATAAAATCAGCCAAGTACCATTTGGACCCAGTGCTTAAGTTGCCGGTAAATATGTAGTGTCATACCTAACCCTTCCAGTAGGTGGCAAAATGAAACCAAATTTTGAGAACTACTGAGTAAATGAAAAATGTGCAGAAATTACACAGTACTTTGTAATAAATATGACAGCATAAAAAGGAAAGTCAAATTTCATTTACCAATTTATTAAGAGATTTCAGGAGTTTCCGTGCTACGGGTCACAGGTCCTTGGGTGATAAGGAGATACTTGAATTGATCTATGAATTCATGCAAAGCAGGCTTCACAGACTATCTCATGGAAGTCTGGGAAGGCTTTTGAGGTAGAAAGGAGACTCTCATGTTAAAAAGACTGGGAACTCAGCAGACCTACTCTATTAAATAATGTGACAGACGATGACAAAACTAGTGTACAATACACTCCAAATGTACAATACTCTCAAGGTAATATGGTGCAGTAATCCTCGAATTGGAATCAAGAAACACAGCACTTAGTTCATGATTTTCCTAACTGTGTGATCCCAGGCAAGGAGCAACCATCTTCACCTTCGATTCTTGATCTCAAAAATAAAAATTATGCTGTGCAAATTTTTACAAGAAAAAATTAAGTTCACTATAAAATTTCAGAAGAGAAAAAGAAAAGGTATTTCATCATTCTGTAAACATTATGAAACAAATTATGGGTAAAACATGATTCTGCAAACTGCAGTGGGATACCTGGCAGGCTGAGGCACTTCTGGTCAGAATCAGAGAACGCTTACCTGGCCCCTCGAGGATCTGATCCTCCAGCCACGGGTATGGCTCAGCCTCTTCCGGTGGGACTGTTGGCTTTGAAGCAGATCTTTCTTTAAGGCCTGCATTTTTATTCACAAAGTTAACTTAAGTTGTTTTTTTTTTTTTTTGACATGTCAAACGAGGAAAAATAATATTCTCAAACACTTCATCAATACTGCAAGTAATTTACAGTTTCCAAGACTATATACTACAGGAAAATGTTGATACGCTTAAAAAGTGAAGGAGGAAAATAGTTTGCTCTTTAACTTCACAAGGGCCTCTAACATCTCTTGATCTAAATTAACCTTCCACTTAAATAATAAAAAATCATTGTCTACATGTTCACAAATCTCTAAAATAGAAAGTTCATGTCTGAACTTGCCAAAAGAAGTTCAATATGAGTTCAAGCTCCTTGTGTTCATAAGTGACTAATTAACCCCTAAGTCTTCAACTCTGAATTCAGCAAAAACACAACTAAGATGCATTTGAACTTTCTACGGTTATTTGTGTGCCCTCTATATTTTGATTTTTATACACTCTTCTTGAAAATTATAGTTAAAAATGAGAAGAAACAATACCTAACATTATTTACAATCATCTAAAGCTAATACAAGCAATCAATTATTCATATTATTCATATAAGAGCTCAAAGGTATGAAAAAAAGTTGGGTTTTTTTAATGTCTTAAGGAAAATAAGACATCAGGGTAAATTAACATGAAAGCTGACTTTATAGTCAATGCTGGTCTAAAATCTATTATACTAAGTTAGTTCTTTGACATTTTATATGTAGAATATTAAAATACATCCTCAATTAAATACAACCAATAAGAAAGCTCAACTGGCTAAGTTAAAAGAGTGTGACGATTCCATTTACCAAATCCTGGGTTCTTCACTACCCCACTGAGAAAGTGGTACCAAGAGTTGTTACTAAAGGGAGTGTTTTGTGCACGCCAACAGCCTAGAGTGAAAAGGTCAAGATGGAGTGGAAAGGCATTTTCCTAATCTTAAGTACCTTTATACAACTCTTAATGTACATATACTATTGTCTGGAAAATTCTTACTTCAATGTCTTTTACTCTTCTTCTTTGATTGTTTATATTTTTCCTCATCATTCTCTTTTCTATCTTCATTTTTCTCTCACTGACAAAAACCTAAGCCCACTTTCCTGAAAAGACACTGAGAAAGAGATACACAGGACTCCACCTCATCATTCATAAATCCTCTAGTTACTTATTTCTGACACTACTTACCAAAAAAACCTAGCACTAGTAAAACAAACACCAACACATGCAGTTTTGTTCTACTCCTAACTATAAAGTAGATTCCAAAGAGATCATAGACCAACACCCAGAGAGCCTAAGGTAGTTCAAGTTCAGGGGGTGGAGGGGCAGAGACAAAGGCCTATAAAAATACATGACATTTCATATTCTAATTTCAGGCCTGAAAACTCCCATGCCCTTTTTCACTTAAATAATCCATTCTTACATCTCTCAACTGTTAAGGGAACTACTCCCTGCCAAGGTTTTGCTAAATGAACAGGCTAAACCTTGAGAATCTGCAGAATCAAGGAACTTCTCTTTGCACTCTCAGCACCTCAGGAAACACCTGGCACACAGCAGGCGCTCAATGAACACGTGCTGAGGGTCTGAACACACCCACAGAGTGACCACTCTGCTCCTTTAAACAGCTGCAGAGATTCTCCACCGGGCCAAACCTTCTCAGCTGCACTAGAATGGCTCGGGGCTGTGAAGGCCGGAGGGGCTCTCGTCAATTTCCCCACTACTGTTTACCAAAGCGATTCCGATCTGTGCTCCAGCATCTACCATTGCAACACCACGGGC
The DNA here is from genome assembly GCF_041296235.1 of Equus asinus. Taxonomy (NCBI): domain Eukaryota; kingdom Metazoa; phylum Chordata; class Mammalia; order Perissodactyla; family Equidae; genus Equus; species Equus asinus. Next base: position 22,885,974 of record NC_091801.1, on the reverse strand, counting down.
CTAGTTTGCCTGGGACAGTCCCAGTTTATGTCTCTTGCCCTGGTATAATTATTTCACTCTCAAAAGCATCTGAGTCTGGATGAAAAATTACACGGTCATTCTTCACTAATCCCATATGTAGCAGGTTTTCAAACTGTGCTCTATGGGTTCAATAAGCAGTAAAATATTTTCCTGCCAAACATTAAAGATTTAAACTGCCTGAAAATCCCATTCTTACTGGATTTGGAGAAAAGTTTCATCTGAAAATAACTTTTGTTGCAAAGTGTTGGAAATGACTAGTATACCATTATGCAGACATACAGTGCCCCTGGTAGTCAGCTTTCTCAAAATCAACTGGAAGTTATTTGTCTCTAAAATTGAAATTGTAAAACGTGAAAACAACAGGAGACAGAGAAAGCATATAACATGAGAAAATACTGAGTGGTTTTCTTTTCTGTCCAAAGCGGCAGCTGAATTGTAAATGTCTGGATGCCTGGTCACAGCTATTTTCCAGAGGTGAAGTCAGCGCAAAAACAAATGATACTGTAAACTGCGAAGAAGCTAAGGACCATATTAACACATCTCCTTCTCTAGACCCCTATAAACTTTCTAAAATTTAAAAAACACATTCTAGACTAATTCTTATTGCTTTGATAACCCACATGGAAGAATTAACCCTACAAGCTTTTATTCTGTTTCCAAAGAAAAGTTTGCCACCCACATCCATTTTAGTCCATGAATAAGTGCTCCTCGGAGAATAGTGGTAAATCCATGTTTCGTCTAAGATTTTAGGCAAAAAAGTAAACAAAAATCAAACAAGGCAAATACATACATATAAGGTCAATAAACAATCAAAAGAAAGGTTTTCAAATTAGATTTATTATCAGGTACAAATGGCAAGGAAGGAGCACTGAAATAAATATTCAAAATTATGTTATGAAATGAATCTATCAGGTTTGATCTTCCTGGGCTGGATATAACAAACACCAACTCACACAGGCTTCAGCAAGAAGAAAATTTATTATCTAACTTCACAAGAAGTACAGAGGCAGGGGGGCTTGCTCTCAGCAATGGCTTCATCCTCAGGCTGCCAATCAGGCCCTGCCCCCGCAGCAAGCGAGGTCCCTTCCAGACAAGACGAGGTCCAGAAGCGAAAGGTGCTCTGCTTCTTTCTGAGGCGTGAGGAAATCTTTCCTAGAAGCTCCCAACAGTCTTCTCTTTCGGTTTTAACAGTCAAAACCAGAACCCACTTCCATTCCTAAGCCAGCAAGAGGAACAGGATGACCACAATTGCCTGACAGTAATTATCTAGGGTTGAATAAATACTGCGAGTCAACCACAACGGCCCCTATGTGATTTGGAAAATAAATTAATTCTCTTAAAATGTACCTTGTTTGTAGATCTTTGGGCACATCAGATAAATTAGGAAATTTAGAAAAATCAAAACATGTTTGTTTCAACACATACACAATTTTTCCTCTAATTTTAAGTACAAATGGAAGAAGTTACAAAAAGTAAATGGAATGAGCACTTTAAATAACCATTCGTAGCAAATTTGATTATCTGGCACAATTGCCTTAAGCCAGTATTAGCTTACTTCATTCACCACCACCCAATGATATGGGAAAGAATAAATGTATTTTCTACCCATAAATATGTAATAGTTTAAAACTTACTAAATTGCATATTGCAGTTATTCATTCAACAAGTAGTTAGCACCTACTAATGCAAGGCACTGTTCTACAGAAAACCAACACACAAAACCCCTACCTCCCATAGAGAGGGAACAATCAAAAAAATAATAAACATGAAATGTTTAGAGTATATCACATGGGGGAAGATGGTATGGGGAAGACATGGGACAGGGAGTGTCAGGCAGTTCATTAGGAAAAGGAGGCAGAGCTGTTTACAATAGATTGACGGGGAAAGGACTCACTGATAAGATCTGAACAGATTCCTGAAGGAAATCAAGGACATGGCCATGTGCGTTACACTGGGGAAGAGTGCTCCAGGTAAGGCTCTGGACCAGCAAGTTCAAAATTCCTCAGTGGACAGGGTGCTGGCAGCAAGGAAGAGCCAGGTGGCCAAGTCAGCTGGAGAGTGAGCGAGGGTGTGGGCATCAGAAAGGTCCTGGGTGACCAGATCACCGAGGTCTTTCCTCTGAGTGAAAATGACACTTTTCACAAGAATTATATACAACCCACTTCCTCAACAAAATCTGGGAAAGTGAGAATTATAAATAGTATTTTGCTTCATAGGATTTCATATACTTAGCCCAAAAAAAGCTAAGACATTTAAAAAAATTAGTTTATCAATCTTTGGTTTACTAATTCAGTGGTGTACAGACTGATGAAAATTTTGATTTTCCCAATCCAGGCTAGTCCAGCTACTGTTATTCACAAAGGGGAAGTGCTCAGGACTGCTTCTCCTTCAAATACAGACATCCCTGACTTAGGATGGTTCAACTTACGATTTTTTTGACCTTACAATAAGGAGAAAGCAATGCACAGTCAGAAGAAACTGTACTTGGAATTTCGAATGTTGCTATTTTCTCGAGCTAGCGATATGTGGTACCATCTTCCCTCATGATGCTGGACAGTGGCAAGCCACAGCTCCCAGTCAGCCCCGCGATCATGAAGGTGAACAACTGATGCAGGCACAACCATTCTCCACCCAGGCAACTATTCTGTTCTTCACTTTCAGTACAGCAGAGTAGTCAGTAGATTACATGGGAAAGTCAACACTTTATTATAAAATAGGCTTTGTGGTAGAAGATTTTGCCCAACTGTAGGCTAATATAAGTGTTCTGAGCAAGTTTAAGGTAGACCAGGCTAAGCGATGATGTTGGTAGGTTAGGAGCATTAAATGCATTTTCAACTTACAATATTTTCAACCTACAATGAATTTATTAGGATGGAACCTCATTGTAAGTCAAAGAAGATTTATAGTCTAACAATATAAATCAATATTCCCCAAGAACCACCCTAACAGGTACACGAAACTAGAGAAATATTCTGGCAAATCAAACCAGAAAGGCATGCACACCAACTGACCATACTAATCCTCATTGTTGTTCCTAGCTTGTATAATCAATGAACACAGATCTCAGCAGGTATCCCAACAGCGGTCCTAGAACTTATCAAAATTCTGACACTGCCAGGGACTAAAAGAGCTGCCCCATGATATACAATGAGAGCCATCCCAGACTCAAAGCATCTTCACACAACCCAAATGATGAACAGACAGATTCAGGAAAAGGATGACATAAATCGCCAAAGAATTAACCACTGCCAAAAAGGCTCCTAAGAGCCTGAGTTTCAGGACCAAAGAAGGGATCCACAAAGACTAGAATGGAGTGAACTCACTTTAACATCTTGCAACACAAGATGGCATGTAGGAGCTCGGGCATGTGAACCAAAGGGCTGCCTTTGAATTCCATCTCGAGCACATTACCACTGCCACAACTTTGGTTTTCACAAGTACGGAAGGGGCTAGAATAGTGCTTCCTTAGAATGGTTTTAAGAATGAAATGAGATCATTTAAACCCAGCAAATACACATTTTTTCTCACCAATTTAGTTTTTCCTTTATTTCTTCTAAAGAAACAGATATGACCCCCACTCCCTGCATACACACACAGCAACATGAACACAGCTACAGGCAACTTCCAAGATGGTTAAAACAATTATTGAAGAAACTTCTGGGTTTTTCTTTAAAAAATTTTTTTCTCTATTACTATTCAACAGTATATACAGATCTGACATATTTTTACATAATCTGTGTTTTATATGTTCCCCATTCAATAAACACAGCTTGAATGCCTATTGCTGTCAGTTACTATGATAAGTAGCGGACATAAATCAGCCTGACAGCAAAGTCTGGGGACAAAGTAAAGTCAGAAGCATGGTAACTGGAAGACATGCAGTCCACGCACCTGCGAGGATCAGAGACAGTGTGAGTGCGGATGTGATGACTCAGCCGGAACCTGCAGGAGACAGAGGTGGCCCACCACATGGAGTGGGAGCACATTCTAGGCAGAGGGGAATACTAGGCAGTACCAGCAATAGCTCCTGTTTCATTATTTCCTCCCTCAACTCCTTGTTTAATTCACAGCATGTCCCTGGAGGGACTGCAGCCACCTTGATCACTTGTACCCTCTGTGCCTCGCAGCCCCTGGTATGCTGCAGACACTGTGAATATTTGCTGAATGAATCAGTAAATGGGAAATAAAGATGACACAGCATGTGGGTGTTTATATAATTACTAAAATTACACACAAGCTTTAAGTATATGTCTTCCTCTAATCTCTTGGGATACAAGAGAACTAATGTTTCAGGCAAGAAAGAAGTAAATGACAGACCTCGATGATGTATGGACACTAAGAAAGAGTGATATATACATATATGAAGTGAAATCAAATGAGGTAGGAAATGAGAACAAAGAAAAGGAAAGTAGATGACTTCTGCTCTGTAGGGCTTACAAAATCGAAGCTTTTGTACAAATTGATTTCTATGTAAAAATGACATCCAAACCAGTAATAACCATCTAGTTCATGTGGTTTTATCCTTAGGCAAATGGAGGCGGAAAGACACGAGACTGAACATTGTTACTGACGATTTTTTCAGATTACCCCGAATGAGATTTTCACAAGAATAACTCCTACGGGTCTGCTATGTAATACTCACCCTTCAGTTTCCTAAGAACAAAAACTTTCTCTTTAGGTAGAACTAGGGGAAAATGGAAATATTCCGCTTGACAACAAAATAAACCTAACTGACCTGATAACTAAATGGCAATATTTATCATATGGCAATACTCTCTTATACTCCTTCATTGGTCTAAAATTATCGCTGACAAAGGTTGGGATGGGTTCTCTCTGTTCCCCAGAGCTCTAACTCTGAAATACCCATTCAGGCCCATTCCTTTCAACTCTTCATCTTGGGGCAGAGGCAGAAGCAGGAAGGGGGTGAAGAGAAGGGGAAAACGAACTCCACATGCTGCCAGCACTAGTGCAGATGAAACACAGGGTATAAATACTCAGTGTGTAGCCCGCCCTGCACCTATTCTCCCTTGTTCTGGTAAAAGCACACTAATTTTCTGGTGAGGAGCTGGTTTTCCTTCATCCCACACTTCTAAAGGTGGGCACTCACATGACCCAGGTCTTGCCAATCACAGCTTTGCTCCCCCCCATCCCACTCTATAAGGATTAGCGTTAAATATGAGCACCTGAGACTCAACCTGGGCAGGTTGCCTGAGAAGGAAACTAACATTCCCAGAGAGTCCAGAGACGGAAAGAGAGGTTCAGACCATTGTTTGAGCACCTAGATCCAGTATAACCAAAGGAAAAAAAAATCACAGCTGCTCTGGGCTTTACAATTATGTGAGCCAATCAATAATGCCTTTTTGTCCACGTAAGCTAACTTGAATGGATTCTCATATTTAACCAACAGAATTCTAGAGAATACTAAGAAATAAAACTAAATATGTTCCTAATATTTATTTCTGAGGAAGAATGACGAATGCCTTTGGCTAAAGAAACATAGTTACACTGAGACTTGCAGAACTGGCTATGAGGGATTAAATAGGTTTTTTATGGACTGAAGTAGACAATTTCTAAAGATCATAAAATTGTGTCTGCAGAAAAACATGTTCTGAGTACAAACCAAATATAAATAACTTTTTGACAATTAGGCTGGTTATGAAATTTCTCAATTGTAGCATGTACTTAGGACTATAGGGTACTACTTCAAAACTTTTTCCTAGCCTTTACATTTCATATCTTGTGTTTTCATGTTGCAGCAGTATCCTTTAAAGAACTATGCATTCTTACGGCTTTACAGTTACATAACACTTGTAACTACTTCTATTTGCCCTCTCAATTATCTCAGTAGAAGAAATCAGTACCCAGTGTACCCATTTCACATAGATACATTAGTTACAAAAGATAAAGGACTTAAGTATTTGTCTTACAACTCTCAACAAAATTAGAGAAGGAATTACAGCTGAGTGCTTCCAAATTCTTAACAAATGACTGAAACACTTTGGTATGATTATTACCTTTATCCCACCAAAGGAAAGGGAAACATGAAGCCAGGTACCTGAGGGATACTGTAAATATTCAATAAAATGACCTTTCCAACCTTGTTACAAAAAGAAGTTAATCTCGTCTATTTGCTGTTTTCTTGTTTGACCTGAGGGGTAACTCAAGGGTCACAAGGATTTATAAATTTGTTTTAGAGAAGACAGAGAATGCCTTCAAGGAGCACCAGATAACCAGCCCCCAGTTGTCACTGCCGCCCAGAAGTCAGATTGCCCAGGAGCTTATCAAGAGTGAAAGAAACATGGAAACTCCTCCTGCCACATGGTTAGCTCTATAAAATCCCCTGCTTTCTTCTCTTCTTAAGGATTTGAGCGAACCTATGCTCCCATCTTCTCGTTTTGGCCAATTCAAATAAACCTTTCTCCATCTCCAAGCGTTGATGTCTCAGTGATCAGCTTACTGCACATGGGGCACATGTACTTGAGATTAAGAGGTCTGGTATCAGTGAGTGCCAACAATGTGCCAGCTGCTTGTGCACATGCCATCCCAGCTGGTTCTCAAAACCACCATGAGGGAATAGTGTTATCTTCAATTTACAAATGAGGAAAACCAGTATTTCTGAGATTCATTTTATAGTGAAATAATCTGAGTAATCAATATGGAAAATTGTTATTGGGCATTAGTGGGCAGTAACATAATGGGCATTAACAGGAGTAGGAATAGTGATGGACACAAGAGAAAAGAATCAAAGTCAGGAGAAGCAGCCTAAGTCACCACATCATTTCACGGAAAATGACGTTACAGTTAAACATTTAAACTCAAAAATCATACTGTTTACTACCGCTCTTTGTTTTTTAATGGACATATATATAAGGAGTCCTTATTATCCATGTAATCATTATGAGAACCTCTGAAGTTACAAGGGTGTATGGGTAAGCAGATCATAACACTACAAAATATCTTCTAAGAACCAATCACTTACAGAATTAATCCTCTTGGATTAACTCAAGCATTCAAGCTGACTGATTTACGTTAATTTCTTTACCAGTCTCTCCCTCATTGTGAAATGTTGAGAGGACCATCTATATACAATGCATACCACCCATAAGGTAAAAATTAAAATCTTGTAAAGAAAAAAAAAAGAATTCAAAAAGTTGATTACAAGTGATGTTAGAAATAACTAAAATTCACACACAAAACCATTAACAAATGAAACCCAGGAGTTACATATGACAACAAATCAAGAAAAAAATCAATGATGGCAAAATGCTTCAAAAGAAAGTAATTTGATTAAAGGATAAAAAAAGAGTCTTGGAAAAATTGATAGGCTCTCAAATATTTTTGCAAAACTGACCATATTTATGATGACTGTGCTAATCACATGTGAAATGCTATCATACAGTCTAAGGAAAATTATGTCAATAATGCCATCTTTTAGAATTCTAAATATCATCTCATAGTGCAATTTAAATAAACAGTGATATAACAAAATAAACTTACATTCTTAAGTATTTAATTCTCACTTTTCAGGACTTCTTCTGACTCCCAACAACTTTGTATTAGGAAATTTTTGTTCCTGTTTTCACCTTACTTATTTAAGAAGGGTGACCTTTCTGGTTTTAATTATCCTTAGCTAACAATATGAAGCAGAATACAGAAATAACTGCATACTGAATAAAAAGTGAGTAAAGCTGAGAATGCAAGTATAATTTTAATTCATTAATAATGACCAAAAGCTTGTCTTGCACTAAGTTTTTTAGCAGAATAATAAGTGCCAGCGTAGTTGGGTAAAGTGTGACCTCAACTTCAATAAAATTCAGTTGAAGTCTTTATTTACTGAAGAAAAGGGAAGGAAAAGAAAAAGGAAGAAAGGAAATAAATCAACTCCTAGTTCATCAGAGCACAGATATTTTTAAATATTTCAGCAGAGATGTTTCAATTCTTGAGATGCCATTCAAAGGAAAACTTCCACGTGCTTTACTAAATAGCAACAGATGTTTATATGCTTATGCTAATTACTTTATTCTAAATTTTTTTTCCACTCCTTTTCTTAGAATTTAGCACCCAAGCTTTGTGCACAGAAGTCAGCCTGGGAAAACTAACCCATCCCCAGCTATAGGAATGGTCATAGTTGGTCACCAGGCCTGACAAGGCCAGCTGGAATCCTCCCAGGGACTTTTCTCCTGGAGACAGCCTAGAAAACTGCCTCATGGCACCAAGAATGCTAAACCAGAAGGATGTGTCTGGGACCTGCAGAGGACTGCCTTCTTCATTAAGTGGTAACACTCCAAACAGAATAAAGTCAACTAGAAATCAGCGGTCAAGATCTGAGAAGAGAGCAGGAGGAACAGAACTCTGATTACAGGGATCTACTCACTTGAGGCAAGTGCCCCTGTGTCCACCACCCAAATGAGCCACAAAATTCCTTTTTGGTTTATTGTGTTCCTGTAATCTATAAAAAAACCAAAATCCTGACAGATCAACATATGAAACCCCAAGTTACCATATGTTACATTTCCTTTGGGCCTCAGTTTTTAAACAATAAAATAACAAGACTGGATCAGAGAGAGAAATTATAGATATTCTCTAGGATTCCCCCTTGCTGTATAATTCTATTACGTCAGTTGGAATTTTTGTTAACTAAATGTCTAAGTGTTTGATTTTAAGCAGTAAAAGGTGCTAGCATTTAAGAAAAAAGGTAGACAATACTTTTAGAAACATTTGCAGTTAATACTTACTCATTTCTGACTTGAAATATCATTAGGCCCAAATCTCTGTTTTTAAGCTCTTCATAGAAAAAGTTGAAAAGTTATTTAAAAAAATAAAATAAAATCTTCGTGGCAGCACTTTTGTTTCTTTTACAACATATCAGGGTGCTCTTCTCAAATTCAGTAACTGAATTTCACTAGTAGTGACAATTAGAAATTTAGGACTTCATGCACAGAATAGTACAAATCATTTGTAGAAAGGTATTCTCATTGAAATTTCATTTTATTAAATGTTTTCTGATGGAGAAATTCAGATCTCTAGTTAGATCTCAAATTTGCAACTCCTTAGAAATGGTAAACAATTATGATACAATCAAATATGAAAAATATATGCCATTCCACCAAAATATGTGAAAAACGTGATATAAAATGAAAGTATATCCCAATTCAAAATAATTAAGGCCTTTCTAGAACTATTATTCTGAGTCTATAAAGACATCATAAATAAAAGCATTCTAAAATTGTTCTCTGAAATAAAATTCTCTTTTATTCATGGCTGTATCCAGAGTTCTCAGAACAGTGTATCTGACACACCGTAGACACTAAGTATTTATTGGGTGACAGGAGAAGGGGAAGGAGGACTCTCGGTAGGAAAGGGAGAGGTAGTTGACAAGGGGTAAGGAGTGAGGAGGCATGGAGGAATGAAGGAGGTAAAAGAGATAGTAAAAGACTGGGGAAGAGTCGGGGTCGGCCTGGTGGCATAGTGATTAAGTTAACGTGCTCTGATTTGGCAGCTCAGGGTTTGCAGGTTCAGATCCCAGGCACAGACCTACACACCACTCATCAAGCCATGCTGTGGCGGTGCCACATATACAAAATAGAGGAAGACTGGCACAGATGTTAGCTCAGTGATAATCTTCCTCAAGCAAAAAGAGGAAGATTGGCAACAGATGTTAGCTCAGGGCCAATCTTCCTCACCAAAAGGAAAAACAAAAAAAGATGACTGGGGAGGAGATTCAAAAGGCGAGAGATGGGAGAAGGGAAAGTTGAATCAGGAAGAGCCTGAGGAAGGAGAGACTGGGGAGGGAGGAATGCAGGAGATGTCACAAGAGCCTGAGGAGGTGCCCTCAGAAAAGCTGGGGGCAGGGGCAGGGAAGAGGGAAGGAGAAAGGAAGTGGAGAAGGAAAGGGTAGGTGAAGAAGAAAGGGGACCAGGGAAGCAGGAAGCAGAAGGAAGAAAACCGAGGGCAGTAGAGAAAGTAGATCACTTCCTACCTACCTGAGTATTTATCAAACCTGAAAGTTATAAGTCACTCTGCATATAAATACTATGTAAAATCTCTATATTCTTACTTAGCTCCCACAAAAGTATTCAATATATTAATAAATTCACTACAATTCATATTATACATATACATTTATCTGGATACATGATCAATAAATTAATAAAAATAGAAGTTATTACATCACATTTTTATTACATTTTTTTTTAATTTAGAAGCAGGAAACAGAAATTTCTAAGAATTGACTTGCTAAGCACCAACAAATACATACATTCAATGGCTAATCAACACATCTTCCCCAATCGAGCAATACTGAATTTTCTAAGCCCTTCAGCAGCGAATCACGATGAAGAACATTACCATTTCCCGGGATGATGACTTTGGAGGTTCAGTTCTTTCTTTTCTGGTTATTTCCCTTTGCTAAGTGTGCGTGTTTGTGAGAACTGCTTTCCTTTCTGTCATCTTTGGATGCCGTTTTACTGGAAAAATCCTTTATATGTGTTGACTTTTTCCTACTTTCCTTGGTTTTGGCACCTTTATTTAGTCCCATTTTCTCCTTTTCTCTGTCCTTTTTACCCTTCGGAGACTCTTTCCTGGACAGATCTGAATCAGCAATTTTCTTATCCTTCCGGTCATCCTCTTTTTCCTTCTTGCCCTTTTTTCTCTCTTCATGCTTACTTTCCTTCCTTGACTCCAGTTTCTCTTTTTCCTTCTTGAGTTCTTCTTTAGTGAGCTCTTTAACTTTCAAGTTTTCCAATCAAAGGAAAAAACATTTATTGAAAGCATCTCTTAATTCACAGAACAGCAACTTAACGCAAAAGGATTGCTTTTTTTTTTAATCTCCCCACACACATGAAATGCTCATTCAAAAAGTCACTTTAATCCACTAGTTTTAAATTGGCTCAAATCAGACGCAAACCTCTATAAAGTACCAGCTATAAAAGAAATGCTAGAAACTTGCATCATATTTTTCCAGCTTGAAATATGGTACGATTTGTCTTAAAACAAGGTTAACATGCAATATTATTAAAATGCATCCATCCATAAAGGAAGTATTTTACACAGTGTTAACAACTCACATTTCACAACTATAACAACATAATTAAAGGAACACTGGCAACGTAAGAACAATTTTCCATAATTTGCAAGTATTTGTACAAAGATAATTAAAACTTGTTTAGCTCTAACAAAAAATTACGTCTTTAAAATATTTGTGCTTACCATCCCTGAAAGCAAGTATAATGCACCAAAAAAATTAAACACCATTTAATTGACTTAGTTTTTCTTAACTTAAAAACAATTTCCATGAGTACGCAGTTTTAAATTCATTATCTATAGTGTCTAAAATGATAAGTACATTTTTTTCTGCTTATATTCAACACTATGAAATCAGTATTCCTTTAAGCATGTTTTCTGTTAATTTATGTAGGGCCACTCAAGCCAACATATATGTTGTCCATGCTCAGAGGGGAGAGAGTAATTAATGCAATATACAGGTAATTTCAAATCTCACGTGACACGCTGTTTTAGACTTGTTTTACATAAAGTTTAATAGAGCTGCTAGCAAAATGTTTGAATTTCACCTTCTTACCCTCTCATTAGGAAATCATAAGAGAAGCAAGATGTTTACTGTATAATGTAGTATTTAAGCAGAAACAAAGAAAATGAAAGATTTCTTTAATAAAATGTCAAAGATGTTTTTGCCCATCAAAATCATGTAAAACTCACATAGCACAAAACGTTATTCAATACTTCCCGAAAATCTTATTAAAACCTTATAAAAATACAGAATAGCATTCACACAGAATGAACCAATGGAGTCCTCATTCTATTTCAGTGCTATTCACAGAGCAGCACACAATGACAGAACAAGAGCAGAATGCTTGTGCAATGTTTCTCAAATACGAAAACTCTCATTCAATAGTTTAATTTCCCTCTCTAGATCAAGAAGTAAAATTATACTTTATTGGCCATTTATTTCATAATTTTTTATGGAAAAATAAAATGGTGAAAATTCTATTTTCTTCCCAGGAATTATTCAGGTGGGATACAAAGTTAAAATATTAAAATTTCCTAATCTTAAAGTTAAAATACAAATCACAAAACAGTGCAGAAAACATAATGAAAGTCTCACCTGTTAATGTTTTCCAAAAACAAACTAGCAACAATAGGCCAAGCATTTCAACACAAAAGACTATTACAAGTTTATATAGAAAAACATGCACTTTCCCTATGCCCCACTCCCTAAATCTCTACACGTGAACAAGAAAAACCACTGGGATATAAACTAAGGCTGTAATAATAAGCTGTCAGCCTACACAGAATGGTTCACAGATACAGTACTTTTTAAAGAATTAAAATATCAAACGGCAAATTCTACACCAACATAACACAGTGTTCCAGATTATAAGTCTAAGTTTTCATTTTACTGAAAACTCCGACTTTGATCACCCAAGCTATTATCGTGCTCTAAGACAGAGCGTCATCAGAGCTTTCAGAGAAATGAAATCATGAATGAATTCATCTTTTTTTCCAATAGTAACTGAAAGATTCAAGCTAAGAAAGATTTTAGGTTGGAAGGTAGGATGTGTATATGTAAATTTAGATATAACAATATCATGATACTGTTATAATATATAGTCTTAATTTAAAGACTCTTCCAAAGTTTTGATAACGAAAAAGAAATTACTTAAAATTATAGGCCTGAGGCAGAAAATTCTTTAATAAAGTTTTGATAAAACGACTTATGACCAAAGGTGCACCAAAACCAGAAAGCAACAATGTTTAGCATTAGTAGCTGCATTTACATCACATATCTAGAAAATGGCATGCATTTTCAAGCATTCAACTTGATTCACTCAAGGCTAATTTAAAAAACATAAAATACCTTTAGCCTTAGCTTTTCTCTTGGCTACCCCACCAGGTCCTTCTGCTGGTATTTACAAGATGAAAACAGATTATAAAAAGAAAATATTAATGGAATTAAAAATTAAGTATCTATAAAATAGTTAAAATCGATGCATCTATGAAACAAATTAAGTTCCTTAAATTCACCATTTAAAAAAATACACTCCTTCAACATACAAATATCTATCATTTGTATGTCATTTTAGAACCTTACTTTCCTTAACTATAACAGAAAAACACATTGTAATCAGCCTATGACTAAGTCAACTTCACAATCTGCCTTAGACCTGAAAGACTCGTAGGCTTTAGAAATGCCTAATCACCACCGGAAACGGCGTCCATCTCAGTGGCACCTGGATAGGCACTGGGCTTCTGCTCGGACACAGATGATCGTCACAAACTACAGGGTGGAAAGGACCTGGAGACTTCACTTCCCCACTCAATCACCACGGCCATCCAAAAAAGGACAGCATATTTTGACAAAAGTTTAATCTTTACTCTTTGAACAATCATTGCTTTTTTCCCCCCATAGTTTCAAACTTTCTTTATAAAAGAAATTACACAAGAGGCCAGCCTAGTGGCACAGCAGTTAAGTTCGCATGTTCCACTTTGGCGGCTCAGGGTTCGCCGGCTCGGATCCTGGGTGCAGACCTAGGCACTGCTTGTCAAGCCATGCTGTGATAGGCATCCCACATATAAATTAGAGGAAGATGGGCATGGATGTTAGCTCAGGGCCAGTCTTCCTCAGCAAAAAGAGGAAGATTGGCAGATGTTAACTCAGGCCTAATCTTCCTCAAAAAAAAAAAAGATTACACAAGCAGATAAGAATTACACTATTACATAAGTGTCTTTACTTTTTTACTCTTCATCTAGAAAACTTTGCAAGGGCTTTCTATTTTCTCTCTTGGCAAATGAAAAATTGTGATGATGGGTTTATTTTTAACCTTCTAACAAACTTCAATACCATCCACCTATCAGTACCCTCCCATTCGAATGTGGCTGTGCTTAGCATCCCAGTCAACTGATGTTCCCAAATCTATCGCCTGGTCACACAAATGCTATTTTATACTCATTTATCAGCAAACTTTCCAAAATGGCATTCCAAGTTGCCAATTCACCCCCTAGGCATATTAGGGTGGGAGGTACGGTGATTACTGCTCATTTCTTGTAGGGACAGCACCATGTACAATCTGTCACTCAACAACTAAGGTCTACTGTGTTGTCTCAAGAAAGCCCCCAAACCCTTTTATGCTATTCCTGCTGGAAACTGTAGAACTCACTCTATATGTTTCTCAACACCGTAACCACACCCCCACATTCAGTATGAGATGTTTTCACGCCTATTCTCTTATATTGTTCAAATCATCCTCCATTCCTAAATTCCTTTCCCTTTCTCTACTCATAGTAATTTGTTTCCATCAAATGAGATAGTCCATTTGAGAATGGCAATTTATTTTGATTGAAATATCACCATCATTATTCTGAGAAAAAAGGTGTAAGTCTGTCTTACTACTGACTATATAAAAAAAGAAATGTGAATTAACTGTTCCACATGGCTATCTATATCTGTCCAATTACTTGATACACATATATACCATAATCAGTGTGTGTGTATGACACTTTTCAGAGACAAAACCTGATTCTTTCCTAAACTCTATTAAAAACAGCATGCCGATACTGTAATACTGAAAGCTATCTTGGACCACTCCCCACTAAAGTTTATTTCAGAATAAAATATCAAACTTATTCTTGTAATACCAACTCTTAGACACATGGGTATTATCCAAAGAGCACAAGAAATCAGACATAATAAAGCATTAAAATGCACTTTTAGTGATGCTAATGTCCCCTCTTGATTCCTGCATGTTCTCCAAATGCAGACCCAGATTTTCCAATTCAAAGCAGAGGGGAGGGAATGGGACTACCAACCCCTGACTCCCACTGTTATGACATATATAGTCAAAACCTTCTAAAAGTCAAAAGAGCAGTTTTGGGAAAGAAGGCATGAACAACAGTTCAGGATGAGGACACTACTGAATTACATTAGTTACTAAACGTCTTGTAAGGTTCTTCAGATTACAGTTTTACAAGCATAGAAGAGGCGGTCACATTACAATGAGAAAACACAGGTGAAGAGAAAGGTGAGCAAAAACCCAGGGTGCTCATGAGGGTCTCTCTTACCTCCTTAGAAGAAACTGATCATATGTGGAATTTCCCAAGATTCTGATAGGGGAGAAAAGGAATAAGGGTTTGAAGGACTTTATCTGTGTCTGTATGTTTTGAAGGCTAGAGGAAGCACTGGCTTGTCTACAGGAAAAAAAAACTGAGTTAGCGAGAGAGGGGAGAAATGATGTGGCCAGAAGGAGCAGGTGCAGACACAAGGGAATAGGCTAGCTTTGGAAACCAGAAGATGAAACATCTGCAAAAATGACCAATGAGAGAGGAAATGACTCAAGAAAATTCTCAGCGTAAAGAAATGTTGTAAAGTGTAGGAGATGAAGATAATGGAACCCAAGCCAGAGGTAACTATCTTGGTAAAGCAGAAAGCAAAAACACCTCTACAGAAAAACAAAATGACCCTGAAAGATGGAAGAGTGTAGAAAAGGTTTTGAATACGTACTAAAGAGAATAACAACTCTGTCACAGAGAAGAGAGCACCTCACAGAGGTTTGAGTCAGGTAAATTGAGAATAGGTCTTTTCCCAACAACGTGAAGCCCAGCGGTGGTCCAGGTTTGGCGACAGCATGCAGAGGAAATAAACAAGTGTGGGCACAAGAGAGAAGTGGCCTCAGAGAAAACCACAAGGCAAGTATGTAAGACTTTGCTTTCACATAATTCCGAATTCTACTCGGAATTAAATTCTTATCATTTGTAACTACGGTGGACTCTTCCTACAGTGTGAAAAATCAACAAGTGTGCCTTACTTTTCTCCTCCTCTCTGTTACCATAGCCAATGCTCAAGGGGTAAAAAGGGAACAATTCCATCAAATAATAAAATTCTTGACAATAGAATAACTCCTTACAAATAATTTCCAAGTAGTATGGAGAAAATTATATCATTAGAGCCTGAAAAGGAAGCATCTTGGTATTCTATAATCCACTTGGATAAAAGTTGTTTTTATTGATAGAATATATTCCAACTGAAGGGAGTTATCAAAGAAGCATCAGGATGTGGTTAGAGTCCAAGAGAATGGCAAAAATCACTCATCGCTGTGTCATTTACCTCCTTTTTGCCCTGTACATTTATTCTAATGGTTTTTAAGGTGATCAGTGTTAACAGTTCTGTGGACTATTTGGGAATTTTTATACAGAAATTTGAAAAAGATGGTCTTATATTCTTCCCTTAGAGCATGAGGGAGTTGCCTAAAGGAAATTAACGTTATTTTGGAAACTGCCTCAGGGCCACTATTCCATACACATTTTCAAAATGAAACGTTCTGTATGAAATTAAAGTGTTGAATCATTAGGCCAACTGTATGACCTGTGGTTCCGCCACATGCAACAAACTTAACGTCAGGATACTGGGTCCATTACAGAAATCCCAGCAGCTACTGAAGACTTTCAGAGTTGGCCACAGAATTGGTAGCCTGGGTATCACTCATACTGAGGTCATTTCAGTCACGCCCATAGTCTGGTGAGACCAATGAGTCACTTTCAGTCTCAGCTTCTCATCTTCTTCCTTTCCATACTGAAACATCATAATTTATTTCGACATTAATAGACTCCAGAGAGCAAAAAGAGGCCCCGAATGCCTAAGTAAAGGTTCTCTGAGCTAGGCAGTCTGTTGCTCTAGAATGGATGTCTAGTCTTGGTAAAATGTTTGTCAGGACACTACACCAATTCTTCTATTTTTAAATAAATGATATAACAATATTATCAGAGACATTTTTGAAAAAAGGAAGCTACAAACCTTCAACGCTCTATGATAAGTGGGGAAAGGAAAATTAGAACATAAGAGAATTGAAAGGCCACAAGGTTAGAAGAGGCTACATCCAGAGACTGAGGGTTTGGATGAAGAAAAAATGCAGACTCAAATACAACTGAGACATTGGAAAGGTCACCTGAAGACCTCCGATAGCACAGGTCAGTTTCTTGCATAAACTTCAAAATGTCATTTCTCTTGAAAAAAATATGCCCAACAATTTTTTCACTTATTAAAGCTGGTTTTCAAAAAAAAAAAAAAAGAAAACCTTCAGTGTTTTATTTTGCAATGGGTAACTCCTGAGGTTCTCATTCATAAGAACTGACCCCACAAAATACTTAATAAATATTACATGTTAGGCTCAGCTTTGAGGTGGGATTCGAATGAAGCCTAAGACCTGGTTCCTAACTTCCAGGAGTTCAGAAGCTAGTCAATATCCACTCCTATGTATTACATGGTTTTCTCAACAAATAAGAGAGGCAGAGAATTCAGCATATTGTTCCATCAATCAACTTGTGATAATAAAGTCTGAGTCACTAGATTTCATAAAAGCGCTCCAAATACGCATTGTGATCAAAGAAAATTCCACAGCCCAAATTGCAGAAAACTTGTTTTACAGATGAGAATCTTATCTAGAAAGAGTCACTGAATATCAGTCCCCAAAAGGTGTAACTGCCAAGGGATCAAATTAACTATCTATGCCTATAGCTGCTTTTTGATAATTTTCCAAAGTTATAAACATTAGGATAGACAAGGAAACATTTTGTTCATTCTAACTGACTGTAAATAAAAACAAACCAGAATTTCAACAGAAAAAAAGTTCTTTCATGTCTGGATACAGCTCTGTAAGACGGAGGTAATTTCTAGAATAAAGACTCCAGTACAAGATGAAAACAGCAGGATCATCCGGCATTCCATTACCTCCGAGGCATCTGCATGATTCCCACAGGCAGCAAGCTGGCAGCTGGGCCTCAGCACCTAGAAGACGCTTCTTCAACTCACTTACATCCACCACTCATGTCCCAGGGAAAACAAGAGCTGAAAGAAGCCAGAGTGCAGGAAAGAAATCCCCAGTGCCACTGCTTTGTTTTTGCACCAAACTCCAGAGAATGCAGTGCCTTCTTAACCGGACAAACGGCAGTGCGTCCGTCTGAGGCAGCAAGGGCAGCTCTGAAGAGACAGCACCACATCTGAGTACACAGCGTATTCCGCAAAGTTCCTTTGGTTGTTCAAAATTAGAAAAGCAGAGTAAATATAGCACAACTTAAAATTCTGTAACTATAAATAAATACTCAAATGTACAGAATACAATTGTGCCTTTGTAAGTAACTTGCTAAGTTTAAAAGATGTAAGCTAGGAAAAAATATATATCATGAAACAGAAAATTACACAACAAATCCTTAGAAAAATAAGAATTATATATAACAAATAAAATTTAGGTGAAGTAATTTTGATCAGCTTCAAAATACTCTACACCAGTTTTGCAAACAACTTTATTTTCTTTCACCAAAAAAAGCCTTAGGCACAAGTTGAAGGAAGTCACAGAAGTCAGGGGTTCACCAGCTACTGGATTTTACCTGCATCAGAGGCTTTTCAAAAGGGCTGATTACTAAATAAATGTCTATTTATTATCTTACAACCTAAATACTAAACAAATAGGGAGTACTAAATAAACAGCTAATCATTCTCTCACATCCTGAAAGCATAATTAATTTCTGTACATAAAACGTGCATTAGTATCATGACCAAAAAAACAGAGCCTGATGAGAAGTTAATGATTCCATTTTTAACACCCAGATTTAATTATTTAGTTCTCATAAACTGATCAAACATCTAGAGTTAGTAGCATTAAAACAGAAGACTACATTACAAAGTGCGTCTCAGACATTTGGCGAAGTGAACTTCACTGAGAGTGAGACCTAACACTGCTTGTGAAGTTAAACCTCATGAACTTCCCAGTACCCGTATTCACAGAGGAAGAATCAAAAACTGCAGACGGAGGTTGCATAAACTTTCAGGAAGAACATTATTAAATCATATCCATTTGTTCCAGAATATTAACATTTCAAAATCGAAGCTTTTGACTGTCAGAAACATTAACAGAATGAAGCATTTTTCCTGAATAATTAGCGAAAGACAAACTGGACTTTAACAGCCATTTAATCTTTAGGAGACCAGCGTCCACTGTGCAAGAGGCACATCTATTTCCAAAAGTAGCTTTAGAATAATGCTTTTTCCCCCTAAGATTAGAAAATGGACGGTTCTCCCTAAGACACGTAAACAGCGAGGAGAGGGGGCAGCTGACGTGCTCCCTGCGTTCCGATTTGACACTTCTACTTTCAGGCTATCATGTGCCTAGCCCACAAGAGTGATTTCTAACGACGAAACCAAATTTGTCATATTCTTCTCTGAAAAAAATGGGTGAATAATTCACTTACTGAAAGCAATTTGATTAAACGTGAAAAAAATAAAGAATGAATATTTGAAAAGTATAGAAATTATTACAGTTAAGCAAAATGTTAAAAAATGCAAACGTTTCCGAATTTTAAGCTCAATGAAGAACCAAAGCTAAGTTTCATAGAAACTCAAAGAGATTTAAAAACATGAAACGCCCCGCCCTAAGAGGTAACAGAAACCAGAGGGCTTAGGTCTTATCAATTTCAAGCTGTAAGAGCTTCATGAGGGAGGAAATGGATGAAATCTCATTTTAAGAAATGCATGTTACAGATGACAATACAATTGCTTTTGCTGTTACTGAAGCAAACATTTTAAATGAATTGATTCAAAGGTGTTTTTAAGGTTTTCTAATGGAAAGAACTTATTCTCCTAAAAAGAATTACCACTTTAATAAATTTAACTTATAAATCTAAAAATCATATTATACCTAAGCCAAAGTTGATAGCCAATTAATAAAGTAATACAGGAAAAAAATGGAAAAAGACTATTATTTAGGATGAATAATTTTAATCTGTACAACATTACTTAAGATACATATTCACATTTTCCCTCTTGTGTAATACACCTACTTTAAAAAAAATACAAATTATTCTCTGGATGTGTATTTGAAAATTAAATTAAAAATAAATTTTGCTTTCATAGACAGAAATATTCAGACATACTACTATCTGAATACAGTAATTTAACTATCCTAAGGCAAAAACAAGGAGTTATTTTCAAATTATTTTAAAAGCACCATTAATACAGAATTTTCTATTGAAATTTGTATTAAACTATCTGACAAATCAGTTAACTTAAATTACAAAAGAAAAAATCAGCTTTTTTAAGAGCCATCATTTCACACATCAGTCATGTTAAAGATCAACAGAGAAGCATTTGTGAATCATGCTAGAAATATTTTTATAATAAAGTCCATTATAATCATTTTAATCAATAGTGTGTTAGAAAGACAAGCATCAAGGGTTAATCACAAAACAATTTGCTATTAAGTTTCTAAATTTAGTTCAGTGAATACATAAATTGAAACAAAACAATACAGAAACAAATTATACCACCAAGGAGATCATTCTCAATGCACCTTGTGCCGCTACTACAAGAACCAAGAACACTACTTTCTTCACTAGACGTGGGAGAGCTGAGCAAGCAACAAGCTAGGAGCTGTACTGGGGGGAAGATCACGTGGTTGCCTTGTATTATACATCACAGCTGCCCCACTGCATGTTTAAGCCCTGGGTGAGCAAAGGAAAGTAAGAAAAAGGAGACTGCTTCGGGTTTTCTTAAGCCAATGACTTCAGTCCCTGAATCAAAGTTACTGGTTATGTAAATCCAAAATGACACAAGTCTTTCCCTGAACCCCTTCATTCTGTGACGTACCATCAACACCATCTGTGGTTTCGCTTTCTTCTTCTTCTTCTTCTAGCATTTCAAAAGGAGTCATTATATCATAGAGAAATGAGAGGAAACCATAAAACCAATCTGAACTTTCCTCTGCTAAAATATTAAGGACTTCCTCAAGGGAATCAATATTTTCATTACTGCCATCTTTGGTCAGGCCTACATAAGAATAAAGGAAGAGAGAAAGAGAAAATAAGGAGAGCAGTTAGGCAGAAAAAGCAGCTGAGGAAGAGTGATCTCAAAAAGGGTGTGCATCATGCTCACAGAAGTTTACAGAAAAGATATTTTGAGAAATAAAGAAATCAACTAAGATGCACACCTTACAATCAACTCTCAATCATATGTGCTCAAGGAAAGGCACAGTTTGACCAAGCCTTACCATTCCTACCAGCCTCTAACCAGGTTTGCCTTTCTCTCATTAGAGAATCCAAAGCTGAAAAACACAAATTGTATCAGCCAAAATCGACTGACGACTGGCAATGGGAAGAGTGAACGAAAGCAGTACGAGGGTAAAAAGACAGATATTTCTGACAACCTCCAGGTTTGCCCATTTACCAACCAGATATTATCGAGAGTTGATTATACAAACATTTACATATATCAATACACATTCACTGAAAATAGACAGGTTCATTTCCTCAAACTTTTCCCCATAGGACCTGGAGTTAATGTAAGAAACTCTGGAATTAATATAAATAGCAGGATTACTGTTCATAGCCTCCATAGATGGGTAGAAATGTACTCAAATTACGTAATTCAGATAACTCAAAATTTAACATTATAAAATACGTTAGCTCTATAATGCTCTGGCTACTGACTCATGGTCCTATAACTCTGGCCAATAAGAGTCAGCTATTAATAATAATTAATTCTGCCTACCAATATGAAATGTGATCAGGCCTTAGCGAGTCATCTGCAATAGGAACACTTCAAAGCTCTCTCCCCACCAGCCCATGAAAGTCATTTCTATGGCAAAGACCCTGACTCTCGTTTTCAGTCCTGTTCCCAAAACAGGCCCCCGGGACGAAAAGAAAGCAAAGCGCATATTGTTTTTATCATTTGTTTTTTTCCTGTGAAAAAACAGGCAGGAAAGTTCTCCTGGCTTCTCTAGGCATTCAAGTTCGCTAATACTGCCCCAATCTACGCAGCAAGACCCATAACTCCACCCTTGAGAATAACGGGTGGAAGGTTCTGGCTGTAAGAAATGCAAACATTCGTGACTTTAGAGCTTTTCAGATTATAACCACTAAGGCAGTATTTCAGGCTTTGGCAACACAGAATGTCTCCACGCAGCACAACTACCAGCAGTCAAGACTGGCAGGTACAGGACAATAAGACAACTAGTATAAATATCAAATATTACAGTGAATTTTCCCCACTTTAGTCCATAGAAGAACTGCATCATGCCATTCTTCACATATTAGGGGGTAAAAAAACACAAAGTGTAGTTGGTATTTAAGTTATGTTTGACAAACCCAGAATGCTTTTTCCCTGAATTTAACACTTGACAAGTGCTGTGAACACAGGAGAACTGCACTCCCCCGACCCAAGGCTCTGTGGGAATAACACTGTTTCTTCTTCCTGCCTTAAAACACTATAGCTGTACATTGAGAATAAATATTTTTATTTTTCTCCATTTTCCAATATGAGTACTCCCAAGCATCGAATATAAAATATAAAACTTTACCGCCCTTCAGTATGACAGCTGATGTGTATGACAAATATGCAAAAGTATTTGAATGAAAGTATTTACCCAACCATGAAATCTTCCTATGGTTCTTAAGAGAAAACACTAGTCCAAAGAGGAAAAGAAAATATTTTGGATATACAATTCCTTCTCCACCTCTAAGAGTGGGCCAACCCACAGAGCAGGTGTGAATGCCTTACACCGGGCAAGGTCCAGTCCTCTCCCTTCCACTCACTCATGCACCGTCTGGTCTGCAAATATTTGTCAAAGCTCTAGGAACTGTTGACTGGCTTTCCTTTTGTTCCCCAGCCATATCTGGTATGGTGCCAGCTAGGTGCTAGTCATAGGACAAAAGGATAACCGTGTAGTTCTGAGGTGGCGTTACTCTAAGATGATGCTACTCTTGGCATTTAGTCCTCACATCATTTTCCTGTTGATTTTATTTGGGAAACAAGTTTTCAAAGAATATATTTTCAAACAACGTAGTTTTCAATAATCAAAACCAAAATCAAAGATACTTTAGATAATTTGGCCACAAAAGTAGGAAGCTACATAAACTAGAACAGACTTAGAATATTTGCAAAGTGTATCGTAAGGGCCATGGCCAGAAATAATGAAATAATAAAATTAATGATGGCTATCGATCTTGATTTACTCACACATATTTCATTCTCTCTTTACATTTCACAAGAAAACTCATACCTTAAAATGTAAAAGAAATGTAAACATGAAGGTATACATTTCCTCAAATTGGTAAGATTTGGATATATGCAGATTTAAGAAACCAGAAAGACGTACTAATGAAATAAATGCCAAATCTGCAAAAATTCAACATAACTTACAACACCTACCATGCCAAGCTCTCCTCGATGTCTGACTTTCTACTCTCATCCTTCCCTTTGGACTCCCTCTGCCTTAATCCAAAACCCTTCCCCTTGAGCTGCCTCTCCAATGAGAATGAACCCAGAAAAGCGTGGCTTCTTTTTTGGTATACACTCGCTGAATCTGCTCCACCCATAACCTCTCCCTGAACATACAGAGCCCACTAATGTCTCTGATCTACAAAACTTCACCAGCTTCTTAGAACCACCTGCCAGTAACAGAGCCACAATGAAGCTACAATAACCTCACAAACTAGAAAAGAACTTCAGCCATAAAATTCAATTCCAGTCAAGGTTAGATTTCATGCAGAGAATTCAAACACTACAGAAATGAAATGAGGTGAGAGGACATAAGTGAGCCTGACAATTTATTTTCAGTTTGTTTCATGCTTCCTAAAGCAACAAGTCAGCTGTGAGTCAGTACATATATATGGTAAAATACTTTCTCTTAGCCTTTGTGCATTTAGCAATCAAATTACCAAAATGAACTCTCAGATTCAGCAAATTTGGTTCGACTTCCAAGTATACAATTTTTGTAAAAGGAACAAATTAAGATTTGCCCATACCATTTGTGCGTTTTCCTGCAAATGGCAATGGCCCTTCTAAATTACAATTAATTAAACTCTTAATGTTGCTTAAAAACCTTAAGGGGAATAAATTTTTAAAATCTAAAATACCATACTAAAAATCAAGTTATTAATATAAGTTTGCTATAGAAATCTGTGTATTCTACAGAAGAAATAACATGTTCTAATTTTTAATAGTTGGCATTTCCTAGCTGACAGACCAGATAGCAGATTTTAAGCCCCTCTCCCCCAAAAAATCAACAAAATATAGTAGATGAGGAGCAATATTATTTCTAAAAATAAGGCAACTTGGCCCACATGAAGTTATCTTTAATACAAAAAGCTTCACTAGGCAGAATCCAACATTTAAAGTAAAGTAATATAATGGAGTAATAAATCACTTAAGGGCAAGCAAATTAGCATCATTCTGATATAATTTCTATATAATTTCCTTTCTTTCACATGCCTAGGATTATAGACTTCTGAGGATTTACTACATTTATAGAAACTCAAATTTAGATATGGAATGACAGAATTACATACAAAATTCTATTAAGGCTAAGATGGGGAAAGAAGTGTCATGGATAGCAAGCTTCCACTGCTAAGTAGCAAACATAATTCCCACTGAGTAGTAATGAGAAAACATACACTAACATGAAAATTAAGAAGCTTTATTACATATAATCACAACTAAAACCTTTTTTTTCATATTTAGAACTTACTGCTATTAATCTACTGAAAAGTTTCATTGGTTACAGATGCGGCATCGTCTCATTTTTTCACAACCGTAAAATATACACAAAATTGTGTGACTAGGAAGAATTTCTTTGTGCTATTATTCTACAAAACTTGGTGTATAATACCACATCATATTCAATTATTTTTCTAAAGAATTTAATATAAAAAGTTTTAATACATATTATGCTATATACTAAAGCAAAAGAAGTATCATTTTAACAAGCAGAAATAAATAACTCACCAAACCAGAGTATACAAAATTTGCATATTAAAATTATCACTATTCTTTCTAGTAAGACAGCATTTTAAAACAAATGAAGGAATATCACATCTTTATTTATTAGAAGAACCATTTCAATGATAAGGACAATTCTGATAATAGAAAGAGAAGGGTCCAAGATTTCCAAAATGAAGAAACAGGCCAAAGACTACTAATTCATATTTTAATGGTACCTTTCAAATATGCATAGGACATTTTTATGTAAGCCTTTAGAAATTTACATTTTCAAATGGAAGTGAATTATTTCAAATGATGCTAAAGAATGGCTGTAATTACCATTTCTGAAAACAGACTAGGACATTAGCTATATGTTCAAATATTAAGTTCAGAATATGAAGTGCTTTGAGTCTGAAGACACATATGAAATATACTGATTAAAAATATCTGTGCAAGAGCTATATACTTATCCATTTATAAAAGTAAACTGAAATGTCAGTATCTATGGAAAAATAACTACACCATTTAACATCTCAACAAGAATGAAATATATGTTTCACATGGGAAAATACCTTCCATAAAATGTATATGATCGGCATATTATTAAAGCAAAAATATTCTTGTCTCCAGCATTTTCCCACCACTAACAAAAAATAAAATGTGTACTTGCCTAATAAAACTTTGGCATCATCCACATCAAAATCTCCATCACCATCGGCATCGTAGATTCCTAGTTTTCCTACAAGAGAGGAGCAAAGATGGATATGGGAACAAAAGGGAAACAAATTTAATAAGGTATTACCACTTATTGCACTCCTGAACATCAGCCATAAATGTTACCAATCAACGCAAATTCTTTCCTCCTTTAATCCTGAGAAACAGTGCTAAATGAATATCTTACCTAAAAACGAGAGCAATTCACTTACAGTCAGGAAACATCCACCTAACAAATCTAAGAAATATAACTGAGATAACATTTTCTTTAAAGGTTTAAATTTAATCATTTCAGAATAATTTTTTTATTGTACTGCTAAAAATACTTTAGATGAAATTTTCAACATATATAAGAAACAACATTGATCCAATTCTAACAGTTATGTGAAATGTAATGTTTCTAAACTATGAAAGTTCTTCACACCATCAATATTCAAAACAAAAAGAACACCTACCAAGCCTCAAATAAAGACTAAATAGAAATCATTAACATTGAGTATAACACTAAAATAAGAGGACAATTAATTTTATATTTTACACTAATGATTTACAACAGAAGTATCATGAATCAACCTTAAAAAAAAACTGTTCTGGAAATAAAGTATATAAAACTGGCTTCTTGAAATTACAAAGGAAAATTTGCAGTTGTCTACTTAAAAACTTTAGCACTGGCCATCTACTACTCAGAAAAAATATAAGGCTTAAAACAGATGAGCTGAGAAGACACTATCACCACAGCCTTTCCTCTTCAAGAACAGTAAATACATATTTTAAGGCTTTAATAAAGCTTTATCATCTAGGAGTGCTGTTACGTTTAGCATTCAAATATGAGTCAAATATATTCGATTCCCTAAAAAAATCCTAAAATCAACATGATTTATAATTCATCATTGGACTATGGTTGTGAAGAGACACAATAATGTACAGCAATATTTTAAACAAGATTCACAAATAAAGTAGTATAAAAAACCATGTGGCATCACTGTCACCACTTCTTTAATAAAATGTAAATTAAAACATTGCATAAAAGCAGGCGACTTTTGGAGTAGAGTAGCTATGAGTATTCTTCACCCTCCCAGAGCCCTGGTTCTACGTAGGAAGATAGTTAACTTGCTGTCTAAAAGTCTAGCCTAGAAAGCACACACACATTACAAATGATAGTAATAATAACAATGGAGAAGGAAGTTATTTCTATTGCCAAGAAAATATCAAATGAAAAGCATTGACCTGCAGGTCAAAGGTATACATAGCACAGAGCTCAAAGAACATTAAAAAGATAGAAAATACCATACTTTCTGACAGACTTGAAAGGGGAAATCGGTCCTACCACTTACATTCTCTAATGCAGACGCTAAGTAAACTAGGAGGAGGAGGAGGAGGCTTCAGAGACTACCAAGAGTATACTTAAGGCGCATCTCCAACAGCCTACCTTGAAGCACCTCTGAGAAGTTATAACGGAAGTCCTTTGCTTTGGCTGCATGCATGTAAAAACATGAAAATTGTTACTTGTGCTTAAAGGTACAAACACTTTAAATCTCTTCTTTTGTTTCACAGACTTTCTCTAGCAACGTCTCACTGTAAGTCAACAAAAGCACAGATCTACTCAAAGGTTTGGTAAGCGTGTTTTGTTATTCTTTGCCTCTTTCTCCTCAGAAAGAGGCTATAACCTAACAAGTAAAGAAGTACAGGAGGGTCGATGGAAGGAGGGGGTTTTCTGTGCAACACTGTACCCAGAGAGAATGTGCATTGTTCATAGTGACAGGGCCACCTCTCTCACTGCATTACTAAAGGGGAAGGCCATTGACTCACAATAGCCAAAAAGTCGAAACAACCCAAATGTCTACCGCTGATAAACGGATAAGCAAAATGTGGCATACCCATACAGTGGAATATTATTCAGTCTTAAAATGGAATAAGTACTGAACCTTGAAAACATTATGCTAAGAGCAAAAAGGGAGACACAAAAGGCCGCATACTGTATGATTCCAATTATATGAAATATCCCAAATAGGCAAATCCATAGATACAGAAAGTGTACTAGCGTTGGCCAGGAGAGGGGGACTGGGTGCTCTGGTGGGCAGGATGATGGAAATGTTCTGGAATCAGATAACGATGATGATAGCATAAAATGATGAATATATTAAAAACCAGTGAACTGTGCATTTTCAAGTATTTACAACATTGAATTTCATGTTATGCGAATTCTACCTCAAAATTTAAAAAAAGACTTGGTGAAGTGAAAAAGAAAAAGGAGTATGACTCCAAAAATGGTAAAGAATCACTAATGTAAAAAAAAAAATCACAAAAAATTGCAATGATTATGGGGAGAGAAAAGGAAAAAGGAGGACAACTATCTGAGAATAACATAGCAACTTCCTGAGAACAGCATACAGACCACACCTATACACACACACACCCTTATACTAAACACCTAGAAACACACTGACATCCACACCCGCCATCCCAGCATTTACACACACAGTCACAGCACCTAGACACACACACTAACATCCACACACCCATATCCCAGCACTTACACACACACACCCCTACACACACTGATTCCAACAAAGACAAACAGGAGTGCGCTTTGAAATGCTCTTAAGGCAGGGTTTGCGATTTGTGTGTTTATGATCCATTAATGTGCCCTTAAATAAATTCACTGGCTTGTGACCAATATTTTTAAAATTCATAACGTAACAAAATGGAATAGAATTATAGAGTATTGTGCGTAGTGAGAATAACTACTGTCTGATAAAACTTTTCTGTGTGATATACAAACAACATGAAGCCTATTTTCTTTTTACTACAGATCATGTTCAAAGAAGTTGAAAAGTCACTATTCCAAGGTAGAGAACCAGTGAAAGGCTACAGAAATTAACGGTACCAAAAAGATGATGATAAACCTTTAAGATTACTAAAGGATTTCATTTATGCTTTTACAAATTCACATAAGAAATGATATCAAAATTCTTACCTAAAACTTCCTCATAATCAACAAGATCAAACCAGACAACGGCTACTGATGTCCAAACTCCCAGCAAGGCAATGACCATAAACCACGTGAAAAATGAACTTCCAGAAAGTCCTCCTTTCTTCCCATTCTTGTGTCCTCCATGCTTTGTCTCTGTTTAAAAATAAAACAGATATATAATCTCATTATATAAGAAGGAATCGCTTTATTGAACACCTCTCTTCGCTGAATTACTGCTCCAGCAATTTGACAGTATTTACAAATGGTAAATCCTTTCAAAAACAGTTTTCACTTAAATTCTCAAAACATGTTACACAAAATAATGATTCTGAAAAAGGAAAAGCTTCTGCTTAAGACAACACCACAGTAAAATCTTAACTTCAAAGTAATAAAAGAAAGAAACTACTGATGGGCTAACAACAAATATTCATAGAATATATATATTTCTTCCTTGTTAGTTCTCTATGCTACCTACCTAAATATAACCTCCTTCAAAGTTCAGAGTATATCAACAACTTAAGGAAATCATATAGAAATGCAGCCAAATCCTTTTCTCTGTCCCATTTAGTTTCTGTGGAATCTTAAAAACTTTGTTAACTGCCACTGAAAATATCTCCCCCAAAAATCACTCCATATTCTTAGCCAGAGAGAGACAGAAGGAAGGAAACTATTTATAGGAAAGAGAGGTCAGGGAAGAAGAGAAACAAAACAGTCCACTAACTCAGTCCTCCTCCTTTACAAGATCCACTGGGACCTATGGAAACAGGAAAAGGCTCAGCCACAATTGGTCTCAATGCAGGAAACAGCTTTGTAAACTGCTGTCCACCAAAAGTATCATTTATCACATTGGATATGTTTAATACACTGCACAGTCTTCTGGAAATATTCTTCCTACAGCCCAAAATAAACAAGAATAATGAGAGTCAAGTGATATTAACAGAAAATGGTCAACACTGTCCTTAAAAGGAAGGACCATAATATTCAAATTTCTCTTAAAAAGGAATATAATAAAAATTATATGAATATTAATAAATTAAAAAGATACGTCATATCCCAAAACACCCTTTGAGAAAAGGAAAAGATTATCAACAGGTAAAAAGTAGGACACTGTCTTCTACTGTTGACATGTGTCATCTCTTTCAAGTTGCTTCCGCATGCACAGCTGCACGTGAGTCTCACAATGGTCTTGCCAGTGTTTCTCCAGAGGGCGTTTCTAGATGTTTATACAGGACAATTCTTCATCCTGTGCACTGTTCCTCACACTGCAGGGCAGCTGGCATCCCTGGTTTCCTCTGGTCTCAAAGGTAAGTAGCTCAAAGTGATTACAACAAACAAAAACACCCCCAAACATTTCCAAGTGTCCCCTATAGGGGCAGTGCCTGGTTGAGAACCGGTGGGGGGAAGGGCAGGAATAATCATCTCTGTTTTATAGAGAAAAGATTAAATGATTCACCCAAAGTCACCAGCACAAGTTGAGTGGAGGTAGGAATAAATCCTGACTTCTGTGGTCCCGAGTTGCTGGACCCATATGAGTGGGCCAAACTACATGATTTCAAAAAACCTCACTAGCTTTAACCTAGAACCTGCTTTCTGACTACTAAATCCATTTCTAATTACAGAATACTGGTAGCAGTTTTCCAGTGGCTCAAGTCAAGAACACACTCCCAATTCTTCTAAAAGAAAAAATGAAATGAAATTCTTCTTGTTAAAAAGATATACACATTTTTTAAACTAACCACTAGATCAACTTTTCAAAAGGAGTCATAAAAACTAAATCGATCTGAGAGAGAGTGTGTGTATACACACATTCAAACATACACATCTTTATCTATATTTAAGTATATAAAACTATGATGACTAAATAAGACAAATTTCATTCTTAAAGAAAAAGTCAATTTCCTTTTCTAATGTTCTTTAAATTGTAACAGATCCATCAAAAAGGGCCAGATTTATAAAAAATCATATGGTGAATTCACAGAAGTATACTTACCAAATAACACATGGCCATCTAATTTGCTTCTAACATGATCTATTAAGAGTCTCCTAAAAGCTGGCTATATAAAAACCAAATTTATACATTAAAAGAAATCCTTGCTGGGCACAGCGTCGCATATTAAATCCACTTAAAACAGGCTTCACTGTTTCATTATCTGAACATAGCCATGGGAGGGGGAGCCTAGGTAAAAATTTCTGCAATGTTGGCATGGGAAACGGATGATTTCTGATGTTCCTATGTATCTTAAGCATAGAAATAAGAAGAACAATATAAAATAAAGCACTGCTAAAATTTTTAAAAAGAAAAAAAAAAAGTGGGGGCCAGCCCAGTGGCCTAGTGGTTTAGTTCAGCACACTGCACTTCAGCAGCCTGGCTTTGCAGGTTCAGATTCCAGGCACCAACCTACACCACTCATCAAGCCATGCTGTGGTGGTGACCCACATATAAAGTGGAAGGAGGTTGGCACAAATGTCAGCCTCAGGGCAAACCTTCCTTAAGGAAAAAGAGGAAGACTGCCAATACATGTCAGCTCAGGGCTAATCTTTCTCACCAAAAAAAAAATGAAAAGGAAAAAGCGCGTAGCTTCAGTGGGGGCAGGAGAGCACCCCATATTCGTAGCCATGTTGTGTGTTACTTTATTAAGCTTCTATAAACATGAAGACATTTTTTAATACTGTATTTAAAAACCCCTGTTTCTATATAACATATAGATATATGCATAATACCCATACAGATAGAATACTAATTATACTAAGAACAATGCCTTTGGGAACATCCATTTACTTCCAAATATGGAACTATAACAGTTAATGACTAAGAATGTTCCTCTCTTGGCTACTTATTGCCTCTAAGAATCAAAATTAATTTTTCTATTTAAAATGAGTCAAGGAAAACTGGGATTTTATCTCCTCTTGGACATTTTGTAATTGACACTAGTCTCTTGTATTGTTCCGTATTAACTAGCAAATGGTAAGGTTAAATCAACAGTTCATCCTTTTATCCACTCCACATATTTATTCAGCATACAGGTGCCAGACATGATACAATTTTTACTCAATAATTTAGTTTTCAAAATGTGTACCTGGATAAAAGTACACCCAAGACAATGCTATTTCAAATAAGCTTATAATAAAATAGCTAATAAACAAAATGATAATTTGAATTCAAAGTTCAATTCTTTCTCCAGTTCTATGTCTTTCTTAAAACAGAAATGGAGATGGAAAATTTTTGAAATTCTCAAAAGGAAAGCATCATTTATCCAAGTTAATTCAGTAACACTCATCTAAGTTTCTTACACCACCAAATATAAGTAAACAGTGGAACAAGTTTTTTTTTAAAAATTATATAAATGCATGCATCAAAACAGAGAGAAGGGATTGGAAGGGCATGGAGAGAGAAACCCAAGCACAGTAAAGAATACACCTTTACCTAGAATCTATTTACATTGACTTTAGACATGATTCTAACAACTTCCATCAAATTTCCTAACTCACTGCACAAAACTACAGAATAGACTTTAAAGAACATCTAACCCAAGAGAGTTAAAGCTGATGAGGGAAGGCCTATAAGAGGCATGAATACCAGCAGCAAGAGTGGACACAGACCTTGAAAAGAACAGTGGCAGGAGGCCATTTATGATTGATGCCTGGAGGCAAATCCTGAATAGTCCTTAAAATAATCTTTAGTACAAAGAAATGATATTCATATTGATTCTGTCACTAAAATATTATCTTAAACTGTTTAAAAATGCATAAAATGTATAATGTCTCAGAGATTTTCATTCAAAATAACTTTTCTTAGATTTATCATTTTAAAAGGTAAATGTCCAAAAAGAGTAAACATTACTTAGCTAGAATATGAAATTAGCAGCAATATTTTATCTATCCCTTTATAATGTCAAATGAATGAGGTGTCACCCCAGTGTTATTTATCTTATTACTGTTAATATTTACTAATTCCATAAAGGAACAAAACAGTAAATTATAGAAAAGAGCCTTTCCTAAGACATCTCTTTTAGAGGAACTTTTTAATAGACACCAAATCATACACTCTTGATATGTCACTTTCTAAATATGGTGTGCCTAGTCCCAAAGGGCAGATCAGTTAAACTAAAAAAGCATAGTAAGATAAACCCTTCAGGAGGGTTTAAAACTCCCTAGGCAAACCTGAAACCAGTACTTTGTTCCAAAGGTATTCTGGAAGAACACTTCGTAGTCAGCCCTATTTTCTAAGGTCAGAGTAAATCTAGGAGTCTTCACTTCATTTTCTGGCTCCATATTTGACCTGTAGTCCCAGAGATTAGCCAAAAAGATTTTTTTTAATGCGGGTTCAGAATATGGCAAGAACTATGTGATTCACTGTTTTCCATGATGACCATCAAAAGCAGTGACCTCCAAATCATAAACTGGTCTTACATACTACCAAACGCAGAAGATTACCGTGATGAGCAACGGGACGTGTGACCCTCCAAAATAAAGACGGGTCTAGGAGCAACAGGGGATTTTATTTATTTCGTTGAGGAAAGGGAAAATAGAAGATGCACCCCAGCACCTGAACAGTAGTCAATTACTTAACTGGTCTACAACTAACTGAATTACAAATCAACCATTTACGAGTTTTGGTTAGCACTGCTGGTGATTTCATAGTTATACAAAAACGCTACACACAAAGTTTGTAAAAACCGTCAAGCCATTCATCAAACTGATTATTTTTCCATGTTACAAAATGTCACCCTTTGGGAGCCAAGAACTGTTCAAAGTAGGTGAGAAGTAACAGCTGACTTTGCCTCACTGTGTAGATTATGTAATCCATGGAGAAGGGGAGAAATGCGTTCCAAGAGAACTAAAAGTCAGATAGAGATCTCAGATTCTTCTTCATGGCTTCATGAGGCACTTTATCGGAATAGTCAAGCGACCTATCCTAACCGTTTATTCAAAACTGTTCAAAGGAGAAATGTCATATTCTCCATGTTAATAATAGAACCCTTCCAGTGGTCACCTAGGCAGCTAAGGGTTGGAAGCAGTCTTAATACATCAAATCTTTTTCTTTAATTTTCAATATAATAAGCCAACGTAGCTTGCTTTCAATCAAATGGAGGATAATCAACTTACAAAGTAAAACAAAAGCAAACATACACAAAAATCTATATCAACACGTCATTAAAGAGCACTCGAAGGCCAATGTTTCAATTTGAAGAAGCAAAATAAAATCCTAGTGCCTTTTCTTTGCGTTCATTTCTGCTTCTCCAAAATTAGGTCAGTTTCCACATATGCTAAGTCTTTGCTTGAGCCAACTAAATGTGCTCATTAATACAAGATGGGACTTACGCATGCCTTCAATTTCCCATAATTTTACATGAGATCTAAAGACACACAATTCTTCAAATTCACTGTAATTAACTTAGAAGACTATGGAAGACCGCTTCCACATTTTTCTGAAGTTTGTAAAATGTGGTCTCTGGTAGCACAACATACTAAAAGAGATTCTGAGTCAAGACACCAAAACATATTCAGACTAAAGACAGATTATTCCTTGAAAGGTTAAACTACTGTGAAAAACTAAACTACTCTGAAAACCAGGAGTTCAAAATAGAATAGAATGCAGAAGAGGCAGTCAAAGTACGTAGTCAAAAATACTTGAACAGCGCACAACTGAAAATAAAGCTAAAAACTGCCAGCTAGATCCCAAACCACTTTTAACTCAAACAGTAAAAATACACCTTTACCTTCAGCCATTGTGATTTCTTCAATCCATAAATAATATATGCTGAAGGGAAAAAATCACCGTGCGATGAGCGGGTCTGGGGCAGGCCGCATGCCCGTCCCTCCGAGGGCTCTGGAGGGGCTGCCACGGGCAAGGCCTCCGGACCTGAAATCGGACCTGCCTGCA
This sequence comes from Equus asinus, assembly GCF_041296235.1. Taxonomy (NCBI): domain Eukaryota; kingdom Metazoa; phylum Chordata; class Mammalia; order Perissodactyla; family Equidae; genus Equus; species Equus asinus. The sequence continues at coordinate 22,851,624 of NC_091801.1, read as the reverse complement.
CACTCAGCTCACCAGCTATTTTTAGAGGCCTCTTCCTCATGGCCAAATACTGCTAACCACTCAGGCTGACATGCACTCCTAACAATTCGACAGCCTTGCTCCCACTTATGGGATTCCTTTCTCAGTTGGTCCTATCTCCCAAATCCAAACTCCAAAAAAAATCAAGCATGCAGGAAAAAATGAAATGGAACAAATTGTACTGCCAGTTTTGTTTTCTTGGAATCAGTCTTTAATGGTTTTAGACTACGTACCAAATCATTCAAAACTGAAACAAGTCTTGCTACAAAATGTGGCCCCACGCCCAGAAACAGCTTGATTTGGCCCTTCAGAATCTAACCACATGCCTACGTGAAAAGACCGTGACTTAGTTTGTTTGCATGAAACAGAAGCCTAAATGGTAAGAAATTAATTAAAGCTCTAGAATTCTGATTCACAGGCAGTACCATCCCAAGACTAATTCCTCCAACAGCAAAAGTAAAGGGACAATAAAAAAATGTTCCACTAGAGAAGAAGGAGAAAGAGCTGGGAAGGAAGGCATAGAGGGGATGGGACGGGAGAGAAAGTAAAGGAGGGAAGGAACAGACGGAAGGGTGGAAGGAGGGGATAGGGAAAGAAGGGGCTCTCCAGCACTAAGAGTGGTGATCTAGGAAATATTATCTCAGAGAGGGACCTAAAGAGAGACTACACAGGGACCAAGCCAGTGGCATAGTGGTTAAGTTCACATGCTCTGCTTCAGCGGCCCAGGGTTCACCAGTTCAGATCCCAGGAGTGGACCTATGCACTGCTTACCAAGCCATGCTGTGGCAGGCATCCCACATATGAAAAATAGAGGAAGATGGGTACAGATGTTAGTTCAGGGCCAATCTTCCTCAGCAAAAAAAAAAAAGAGGAGGATTGGTGGTAGATGCTAGCTCAGAGCTCATCTTCCTCAAAAAAAAAAAAAGAGAGAGACTATACAACTGCATTCTGATTTTTCTCTACCTTCCTCCAACCCCATCTCCAAATATTCTCTTCTGGGAAATAAAACCAGCCCAGCAATTCTAGTACCATTTATTCCCTGATTTTTAGATTAGTGGTTCACAGAATTCATCAGAGCTCTGATTAGTATACTAAATTAATTTAGCACAAGTAGTATCCAGGGCAATGCAGCAGCCTTTAAAGTTGTTTGTAAATCTTTAACTTTTTCAGTCAAATTGAAAGCTTCACACACAATCAAACACTTGACGTTGTGAAGAGGGGTCAGCAACCTATGGCACCAACATTCGATGGTCCAGAGCTGGGAGAGAGAACAAGGCATCAGGGCCAATGAAGCAAAACTGAGGAGTGACCTAGGTGTCCTCTGACCAAGAGCCATGTCCTCCCTTCCTCTCCTCAAGGATCTGTCCCACTCGAGTTAGCGCTGGCTAAAATGTTACAAGATAAGGAATCATTTGTTGACAGCGGTTTAAGATGACCCACCATCACACAAATTTCTTAGACAAATATTTCAGAAGCTTTCTTTTGTTTTGTTGTCTTCAGCATGAGAGGGAGAGTGACAAGAGACCCTTCCTGGGACCACCGGGAACCCAGCCACCACACTCACATGGCAGGTAGCCCGTTTCAGACCTCAGAGACCAGGCTTCAATACCTGGCTTCTTTATTGACTTTGATTTGGGGAAGGTCATCCAACTTCTGGGCCTCAATTTCCTTTCCTATAAAATGCACCTTGGCACAAACTGGCCATGGAAATATTTGCTGAAGTCATCCACATGACATGTTTACTGAATCAAAGAGGACAAGTGCACAAGGCTCCTGACCTCTAGTCCCAGCACTTCTCAGGACCCTAGCCTGCCACCCGGACTGCCGGAGGGCCGGGGTTTCTTGCCTCCCTTCACCGGCCTGGACAAGGCCTGCTGCATTCTCAGTTACAGGTCTGGGGCCAAGTGCTGAACTGAGACAAGAGTCACAGCTCTTAAATCTGGGTCTACTTCACCCCGAGGCTTCTTCAACACAGCTGCGGTTATTCCTGCTCGACAAATCCTGATTAGCCGTATTCAAACATCCTACGTTAATGGTCCTTTGTCTTTCACAACAATTTTACAGGCATTTAGACTAAATGTCTTCCTTTCTCAGTTTCACAACAATGGCAGACCTTTTATTCTAGATAGGGTGATTAGGACAAATCTCTCTGAAATAACATTTAATCTATGAAATTTCTTAAGGAAAAAGAAACTCTGAATTCCAAGTAACTATCTCTTATAATAACAACTCATTTTTATGATGGAAAATGTTTATGAAAAGTTTAAAAATAAATTTAATTTGCATATAGCAAATCATGTTTTTAAAATCCTAGCAAAGACAACTATAGTTAACTACTCCTGGTAATAGTTGCTGGAACTCACAGCAAACTCCTGGCTCTAAGCAAAGACCAGATGTCTAACGTGCTCTGAGACTATTATTATCAGGCTGAGGCCGCTAGAGACCACAAGAGCCATGACCTTATATTCTTGACCTATGTTCAGGGCTCTGCCTGCCTCCCACATCTACTAGGTAAAAATCCTCAGACCTCTTATGGGTCAACACTGACTACTTTCCTCCCCTCTGCCAATCAGCCGTCATTTACAGCAGTGGTTGCCACACTTGTGAGCACATCAGTCACCTGGAGGGCCCACCCCAGAGTTTCTGATTCTGCAGGTCTGGAGGGCCTCGAGAATCCGCATCTCTAGGAAGTTCCCAGGTGATCGGACGCTGCTGCTCTAGGGACCACACCTAAAGAGACTCGCTGCACTGCTGCACCCAGCATCCCTAATTCTCAGGCTCTGGCACAGGTGGAAAGGAACTCTTGTTTTACCAATTTCCAGACCACCCTTTCCTTATCACCTAAAAAGAAAACAAAAAAACCCTGTTGCTCTGAGGTCCATGCCATCCAACTATACTACCCTCCACCCCGCTCAGCAGTGTCACCAACCACCTCCAGTGCCCTCTCCCCTCAGCGAAGTCTTCTACACCTCGATTCCAGCCAGGACCACGTGATTTCAACGTCTTCCTGTGTGGCCAACGTGACAGGTTCTCTTCGCTTCCCTTCTTCATCCTCAGCGACCTTGTTCCCCTCTGTTCTATATCCAACACTCATTCTTACATTCTTACCACGGATCTAATCCACCTTCTAACCACATCTCCATTCTTAGTGAATATCTCTGTAGCTCTCCCGGTACAACCATCCTAACAGATTCTGTAAGCGTGCTAAGAAAGCTCTGCTTGTTTGGGTCTAAGAAAAGCTGCAGGATATCATGAGATACCAAAAATACATTTCTTTAAAACAAAAACAAAAATCTTTTCCTCTACATAGAGTCTCCAAAGCAAACATGAGCAAGTTTTACCATTCTAAACCTAATCTTAAACAGCTTAGAATTACAAAAGTAACAAACGGCAACTCCGCAGACGTGGAGGAAAATCTACCTAAATAGACCACCTCTGGCCACGGAACACCACCTCCATACGTGAAGGTTTAGGTTCTACTGAGTATGTGATGCACAGAATGAAAACAGCCAATCTGATCACAACCATCCTATCTTTGCAGCTTGTTTACTCAAAAATTTCTTCTTGGATCCTACAGTTGTCTTGCTTCTACTTTCTTCTTTTCCCCTCTTCACCTGCTGCCTTCACATCTTTCCACATCCATCGTCAGAGTCTGTAGTTCACCATTTAAATCACTCGCTGATTCACCAGACTCCCTTCTCCTCTCCCCTGCACTGCATCAGTCCGCCGTAATTGCCTCCCTGGACGAACACAATTACTCACGTTCTCCATGACGGCAGGGGCAGCCAGGCACACCAAGGGAAAAGCAGGCACAGGACACAGTGGCGCCAACCACAACCAGCCCTCAGGACTGCCTGTCAATCCCACCACACATCTCTGGAAAACTCACTTTCCCAATCCCCAAAAGGACTTTCAAACTTCTCTGCCGCTGAAGTATCCTATCTTCTCATATTCAAAAATGCCATTGCCTCTTATACCACAGAGAGAACCGAACCATCAGGAGGACACCGTGTTGACTGTGCGCTGCCAACCATCACAAACCTAGATTCACCTGCACTCGTCCTCTGCTTTCCTCCTAATTCCTCAGCTCTCTCACACTCTATCTTTTCACTCTCCTGTACCACCAGCCTCTCTGCCTTTACTGCATCTTCCCTCAACCCCATAGCTAGCTCCTGCTCTCTTTCTCCTTCTTATTACAGATATAATTCCCAACAGAGCTGTTAGTTCACTGCTTTCATTTTCTAACTGCCCATTCACTCCTGACAACCTGTACGCTGCAATCTAGCTTCTGCAGTGCAGTAGCTCCAATGTCACACCAATGCCTTCCATATCATAAAATTCAACAAAAAATTTTCAGTCCTCATCTTATTTGCCCTCTCAGAATTCTCTCTCCTTTTTAAACATTCTCTTCCCTTGACCTTCATTACTTCAGAATCATCTGGTATTTCTTCTACCTTTCTGAACTTTCTAATTCTCAATCTCCTTTGCCAGCTCATTCTCCTCTAGTTGACCTTTTTCTTTTTTTTTTTTTTGGTGAGGAAGATTTGCCCTGAGCTAACATCTGTTGCCAATCCTCCTCTTTTTGCTTGAGGAAGACTGTCGCTTAGCTAACATCTGTGCCAATCTTCCCCCATTTTGTACGTGGGTTGCTGCCACCGCATGGCTTGATGAGTGCTGTGTAAGTCCACACCCGGGATCCAAACTCATGAACCCTGGGCTGCCAAAGCAGAGCATGCGAACTTAACCACTATGGCACCACACTGGCCTTAGTTGACTTTTAAAGGTAGAAATTCCAGAGGCCAGCTCTGTGGCCTAGTGCTTAAGTTCAGCATGCTCTGCTTCGGCACCCTGGGTTCGGTTCCTGGGTGCAGACCTACACCACTCATCAGTAGTCATGCTGTGGCGGCGAGCCACATACAAAATAGAGGAAGATTGGCACAGATGTTAGCTGAGGGTGAATCTTCCTCAGCAAAAGAAGAAATTCCAAAAGCCCTGGTCCTATGCCAGCTCCCTAGCTGACTTCAACTACCTTCCATATAGCTTAAATTTTTATCTCCTTCGAGCTCCAAACCCACACATCAGTCCACTCAATATCCCATTTGAATGACTTACAAAAACCCCAAACTCAGCATGTACACAAGTGAACCCATGATCTTTCCCCTCTCCTCTCCAGTGTTCTAAATCTCAGAAGCACTTCCATCAAGCCAGTTGCTTAAACCAAAAACTTGGAATTCATCCTTGACTTCATATTCTTCCTCTTTTCCCAAACACCCATCTCTCAAATCAGAATTTCTCCATCAGGCTGTTGCAAATAGGTTACAACTATGCCCAGATATGAATTCCCCTCAGCACCTGGGTCATCCTTGTCTATTTACCCCAGTCTCATATTTTTAAAAAGCATTTATGTGTGCCATGACATGAAAAAGTGAGAAACTGTCTCAAATCACCCATATTTCTGCCTCTCTACTGTGGCCATCCATATCCAAGTTACCATCATCTCCTAGGCTATTGCACAACCTTAACATAACCTTTACTGCTCCATAGAGCAGTCAGAATAATTGTTTTAAATCTGAACATATCATTACCCTGTTAATCCTTCTCAATGGCTTCACTTGAGTCTTAGGATAAAATAAAAATCTTCAATGTGGCCTGTAAGACTCTACTTGACAAGGCCCCAGCCTACCACTCTGGTCTTAGTCTTGTGTCATTTCCCCTAGCTGTGTATATTCCAGATACAGAAATACTCACCAGGCTCTTTCCTGTCTCAAGAACTCTTCAGAGGCCATTCCCTCCTCCTGAAATGTCAACACTGTTGTACCATCATGGATCTCCCCCCAGCCTGGATATCTCCTGCTCTGTCTGCTTAAATACCACCTCTTCCAGGAAGCCTTCCCCTACTACTGTGAGAGCATTTTCTAATATGCGCTTCTCCTTCGTGGCATTATTTCATTAGTAATTAGACAATTATGCAATAATTCATTTCCCAGTCTTTTTCTACCTTCAGAATGCAAGTTTCACGAAGCCAGGGACTGAGCCTCCCTTGTTCATTACATATTTGCCTTGCACCTAGTAGGAACCTAACAAACGTTTGTTAAATAAGTGAGAAAATTCCTTCTCAAATTCTTGCTATTATACAAGTAATCAAACCTCGTCCTGCTAACACTTCAGAAGCAAGGCAGCAAAGTTTAACCGAACTGCCAGGTCCCTTCAAGTTTCCTCACCTCCATGAATTCAATTATCCTAAAATTAATTCACAAAAGGAAAAGACCTACAAATAGTTGAGAGAGATAACAAGAAAGAAGCCCAGTGGTTCCCAAACACTGGTTATGAACCCAAATCCGTCCATGATAAAGTTTTCACTGCTCTGTGTCAGAGGAATTCCTCACTCATCAATCTTGGGTGACTGAGACGCAGGCTGAACACGAGAAGGCCAAGCAGGAAGGGTGTCGCAGCTCACTTAGCTGACCCAACAGCCAGACCCCTAATGCTGCTCTCTTGACTGGCCCTGTGCAGAAAAGCCTGGAAGGGCCTGCTATGAGTTTTAGAATTTAGGAAAACAAAATTGAGAAAGGCATTTTCATTTCATCAGTATAAGTAAGATAAAGTGAAATATTAGCAACACCTATCTATATCAGCCTCCAGCTATTTTTTGGAACCTTTATTATCCTTTGGAACCCCAAAGTGAGGAAGCACTAGCCTTGTATAAGCCTATGTTTGTACTCCTACTAAGGAACAACTGAATCAAAACATGGTCCATCACCCCCCACCTGAGGAACCTGTGATGTACCCAAACTCCAATGGTAAAGAAGCTAAAAACACAATAGACATGGTAGCTAACTCCCAAAGCTAGTTCATCTTGCCAGGCCTAACGAGTTAGGTCTTTAAACTTAGTTCTCCCCACAGAACATTCACTAAAGAGAGAAGACTCAATCTCAGAGGGAAAACCACGCCCCTGCCAGTCCAACATCCGTCAGTCCATGTGGGTAACAGTTAGTACACTGTTCAAAACGAGACAAGTCTCCTGAAGTGGGAGTGGCAAAAGGTATGAAGAAAAGTGAGTTACGGTGCCCATTCAGAAACTCTGAGGTGGTGAAAAGCTGTTAAAGCAAAGAGTTCTTTCTTCAAAACTAAGAACAATAACAAAAAAGCCTATCCCAAGGCCTTCTGACCTTAACCCATTTAGACAGCAGAAGATCCAGAGCCACCTTCCCCACAAGTTCCCACTTTCTGGGGCAAAAGAATGCAGCAATTACAAAAAAGTGTCCTAAAGATGCAAATGGGGAAAAAGAGGACCGTATATATAAACACATGAGCACAAAATGCACAGGAGACACAGGTTTAAGTTACAAAACATAGACATCTCAGAGTCAAGTTATTAGAAAATAATAAGCCAAGAAAAACAGTTGATACATTTATGTATTACGATACATTTTGAGGTCAGCCAACAATCCTTTACTAAATAAATTAATAATAATGAAGCTGAACAAGAGTAATAAGTAAAAAGCAAGAATGGCAGCAATTGAAAATTGCATAGTAAAGAATTAACTTCACCCAGAGAGAGGTCTGTCTGGCTTTGCTAGTGCCTACCTGGAGGAAATCTCTAGGTCCCTGAAATGCCCTCCCTGATAGGAGTGACTGTTTGCCTGGGGGCTTTGGCCACCAGACAGTCTCACAATGTGATTTACGATGAGGCTTTGTGACAGGTGGTATCAGTTCCAATCTCTGAAGAAACTGAAGACTAAAGGTCAGCCATGCTTGTAGTACAAGATTGAGGCCCAAGAAAAACTCTGGATGCCAAAGGCTTGGATGAGCTCCCTAGTTGGCAATACTCCCGTACATATTGTCACACACTGAGGCCAAGAAGGTAACAGGTCCCTGAAGACAATGGAAGCTTTGCATCAGGGACCTTCCCCCTTTGCCCTATGTGTCCCTTCCACTGGCTAGTTCTAACTTCTATCCTTTCACTGTAATACAACTGCAGTGGTAAGTACTGCACCTTCCTGAGTTCTGTGAGTGGTTGTGGGGACACCTAAGTTAGTGGCCAGCTGATCTGAAGTGACAGTAGCCCAAGGGGCCCCCCAAACTTGTTGCTGGTGTCTGATGTGGGCATTCTTGTGGGGACAGTTCCCTCAGACTGTACAGTTTGCCCAACTCCTTGAAGAAATCATGACCAGCAGTGTCCTTCTCCCAAATTACATGAACTGCAACCATTCTTAACTATACAGCTTTAATAGAAATTTCACAACTTTGCCAAAAGCTAAATAACCACATTTCTGTAGAATAATGAATCTGAGTTTTCAACAAAGTTAGTAAGATACGAATACTCATTTATAAATTCCAAAAATCCCCTGCCTAAAGCCAAATGAGAGAGAAGTACTGCAAGAGAATGTCTTATGAAGACTAGGGGTTCCTGCAGGAAAGGGAGACTGACTTCTCATGCCCCAGGGAATGTTTACTCAAGCAATGCACCCCATGGCCCACCCTATACCAAGCTGCACAGGAGAACGGGAGAGGGATGACCGCAGAGAAAAGGTGACAGCTACCAAGCGGCCTGCACTCCTGGAAGGATGTCAGCTTCCCATGGACCGAAGTAGGCAGCAAAGGAGTACCGGGGTTTGTACCATCCTACCAGCATCTCACTCAAAGACGGTTGATGCCAGGCAAGGGACGCCTAGGAGCAAGAGCGGGTGGGGGATCCTGCCAGAAGTGGACACCCCGGAGGGCTGCAAGAAGTTGTATGCCATGGGGAGGTCCTCACCAGGCTTTCCAGAGAACTCAGAGGGAGCATTTGGGCAGCTGCAGCTTGTGGACAAGCATGGCCAGCTGATCTTATCAACCAGCAGAGGAGACCCTGACTAGGACCTGTGAGGTGACAGAGGCCTTTCCCACTTGGCCTCTCCCTACCCAGCACTAGTGACAAACTAGAACCTGGGAGAGGCAAGGAGGGCACTGCCCCAAAGCAGACCATGCACAGAGCACAATTACCCCTCCCCCACTTCGGGCCCTCCTGCCTTGCTGCTAACGGGAGACTAGAAATTCTGCACTGAAAACGAGAGAGGCCTTTAGAAATGGAGACTGACTGGGCTGTTAAGGAATCTGTCCTGGAGACGGTCAAGAGCCTCTGCCACCCAGAGATTAATCTAGTCTAACTGAGCACAATGAGTGGACGAGAATGAACCTTCATATCAATACCCTGTCGAAGAAAGACAAATAAAAACGACGACAAAATGTGGTATCATGTTAGGCTGACCCAAAAAGGTTGCCAGTATTTGATCATTTTGGCCCACAAAAATGGCTATTTCATATGATTCAAACAAACAACATATGAGTATTTTCCCAATATTTTATTATGAAAATTTCTAAACATACAACAAAGCTGAAAGAATTTTACAGAGAATACACATATACTTATCACTTAGATTCTACCATTAACATTTTATTACACTGCTTATGGCATGTCTATTTATCCCTCTATATACATCCATTAATCCATTTTATATGTATAATCCATTTCAAAATAAATCGTAGACATTAGTTCACTTCCCCAAGTACTTCAGCTTTTGTATCATAAACTACAGTTCAATATCATTTTTATGTAAAATTTACATAAAATGAAATGCTCTAATTTTAAGTACACATTCCCTGAGATTTCACAAAAATATACACTGTGCAACCCAAATCCCTATCAAGACATAAAACATTAACACGATCCCTAAACTCTCTCATGACCCTTCCCACTCACATTCCACATAACCCCAATCCCAGAGGTAGCCCCATTATATCGTTCTGCTTTTTTTCACTGTAGGTTAGTTTTGCCTGTTCTGCCATGAGTCTTATCTGTACTAATGGTTCACTCTTTTCTGGTGCTGGGTAGTATTCCATGGTCTAAATATACCAGAGTATGTCAGAGGGTATCCATTGTCCTATTGGCAGAAACCTGGACTGTTTCCCATTTTAGACTATTACAAATAAAGCTGCCAAAAATATGCTTGCACAAGACTACTGCTAGCATATTAGAAATATATGCCTGCATTTCTCCTGGGTAAAGACCTAAGAGTGGAACTGCTGAATCACAGGGCACATGTACATTTAGGATTACAAGAAACCGCCAGACCTCTTCCCAAAGTGGTTCTACCATTTTATATACCTACCAAGAAGGGAGGACAGTTCTTTTCTTCTATGATCTTGTCAACATTTGGTGTTGTCAGTCTTTTTAATTTTAGCCATTCTGGCGAGTATGCAGTTATATCTCACTGTGCTTTAATTTGCATTCCCCTGAGGACCAATGTTTGAGTGCTTTTTCCATGTGCTCATTGACTGTTTATCTTTTTTGTGAACTGTCTGTTCAAAACTTTTGCACATCTGCCTATTTTTGTATTGCTTTTTTAAACTGAATTGCAGGAGTTTTTTATATTTCTTGGACATCTGTCCTTTAACAGATATGTGTGTTACAAAATCTTCTCCCAGGCTATGACCTTCTTATTCATTTTCTTAAAGCATCTTTTGATGGATAAAAGTTTAATTTGGATGATGTCTAATGCACTAATTTTATATATTTTTAAATATATCACCAGATTGGAAAATCTTACGTAAACCTTACGAGATTTTCCAGTCTTCACATTCTGAAATGTGACATCTATTCCAGCACTTACACACAATCACTGGCTCTGTGACACAGTCATTGACACAAGCCCCACTACTGACTCAAACAGTGTGCCAGTGAGAAGAGAGGTCATGAAACCAAAGGCCAGTACAGCAACTAAATGTCTATCAGTGTATTAGTGGTAGGTATCACAGAGAGTAAAAGGAAGAGAAATTTTGATAATTTTAAGGAATATTTTCATTAGCTACAATGAGTTCAAAAATTTCTAAGCCAGTTATTTTCCCCTCAAATTCTACTGAATGGAATAAATCTAATTCCTCTGCCACCCAAAAGTCTTGCCAACACTTGAGCTCTTTGACTTCTTTCAAAAACTAGTTTACTTGTGTCTTAACTGGTATGTCTCCCCCCAACTTTTCATACTCACAAATTTAAATTACCAGACTATTATAATAGGAAGAAATTAAAAAGTTTCTCTTTAGTGTGATTGTCACCCAAACTACCTCATAGAATCTTTAGAAAATCACAACAAGTAACATATTTTAGAGGGAAGGCATTTGGTTTACTTGTGAGACTTTGTGGGAGAAAATCTAATTTAATTTTAAAAATCTTTATGTTAGAGAGACATTAAGAATTTAAAGGTGGGTTGGAAGGTCTCTTTAAAGGACATTACTGGAATAAATCAGGAAAATTTGAATACTGACTTTATACTAGGTAACAGTACTACAGCAGTGTTAAATTTCCTGAGTGTAGTAATTACATTGTGATGTTGGAGCATATCCTTGTTTTCAGGAAAAATACGCTGAAGAATTCATGGGTAAATTATCACGATTTAACTCTCAAGTGCTTCAGCAGCAAAATAAACAAGTAAGTTGGCCACCCCATGGCCAACTGGTTAAGTTCAGGCGCTCCCTTCGGATCCTGGGCCCAGACATGGAATGGCTCATCAGGCCACTCTGAGGCGGCGTCCCACATGCCACAACAAGAAGGACCCACAACTAAAATATGCAACTATGTACTGGAGGGACTTGGGGAAAAAAAGCAGACAAAAAAAAAGGGGCAGGTGGCCCCGTGGCCGAGTGGTTAAGTTCAGGCACTCCACTTCAGCAGCCCAGGTTTCACTGGTTGGGATCCTGGGTGCAGACCTGGCACCACTCATCAGGCTATGCTGAGGTGGAGTGTCACATAGCACAACCAGAAGTATCTACAACTACAATATACAACTATGTACTGGGGGGGCTTTGGGGAGAAGAAGGAAAAAAAAAGGTTGGCAACAGATGTTAGCTCAGGTGCCAACCTTAAAAATAAACAAATAAGTAAAATTGCGTGTGTGTGTCCAGAGAGTCAGAGAATACAAAGGCATCAAAATATTAACAACTGGTGAATCTAAATGAACCTTTCTTTTAACTGTCTCGAAGGTTTAAGTTTTTTCAAATTAAAAACTGAGAAAATACAGATTTCCAGGCCCATTCTGGTCCTAAAGAATCAGATACTCCAGAGGGTAAGGGCCAAGAATCAGAAATGTTAAAAGCCCCCAGGTGAATTCATGTTAGGATTCTGGATAAATAAATTTTTTTTTAAAAAGAAGCAGCTTCCAGTTTTAAGGATGCTTTTAAAGACTATGTCTCAGTGCTAAATTTAGATAACACCGTATCAGTCTTAACACTCTCCATTGTGGTTATGCAGAAGAATGTTCCTGTCCTTAGGAGATACACGGGAAAGCAGTTGAGCGAGTTACACCGTCATGACGACGACAGCTTACTGTCAAAGAGTTCCAAAAGAGAGAGAGAGACAAAAGAAGGAAGGAAGACAGATACAAAGACAGCGAATGTGCCTAATTTCTAATAACTAGTTTGTAAATCCAGGGGAATAGTAATACAAGTCTTTCAACGTACGAGTCTTTCTGCTGTTACACAGGTTTAAGAGCTTCCCAAAAAAGGTGGAAAAACATAAAAACAAAATTAAACTGGTTTTAAAAAAGAAGTCAACGGTCAAGTCCTAGACCCAGTAGTAATGAAAAGAACACCAGTTCAGCCTCTGGTTTCAAATTTATTAAAAACCAAAGAGAAAACTGTCTCCACCTGACGTCTCCGACGTGCAAGTTCTGCTCAGCTATCTCCATCTGCTTGCTGGACATTTTCTATTGGAAGCTCTGAGTTTTGCCTCAAATTCACCTGGGAGAATAAACTTAACTCCTCTGCCACCTGGAAGCCGTTCAAATGCTCTGGGATGGTGACGTCCCCTAGGAAGACCCACCAGGCCAGGCCAGTCATCCCCAGGGTGTTCATCCCACCTCACATTATGTTAACTTACCCTCACCCAAGGGCCTCATCCGAAAGCTCATCCTCTTCTGAGCAGTCACCGTCATTGTCCCCCTAACAGCAGCCCCCACGATGAAACCACAATTCCAGATGCAGCCCGACCAGAGTGGGATTTCCACCTCCCTCATTCTGGTGGCTAATAACACCAATGCTGAAGGGGAGTCTCCTCAGCCACACCACGCAGGCAGCTCCCTCTGAGAGTGCAAGCGATTTTAAAAAACCAAACCCAAACAAAATACTAGGCCTTCTTAAAAAATATATCTACTACTTCAAGCCTCTCCCAGCTTATCCTCAACAGTGAGTTCATTTTGCAAAAATGTGCTAACTCTGTTCAAGTCCACCTTCCCAGCCAGGCCAGTCTTTGCATAGTGTCTCTTTCCCTCTGTCCCAGCTTCCCTCACAGCTTTGGGCCACACAATTTCACAACAGCGACTGGGCGGGGCTCTCCTGAGGCTGACTTCAGCCATTAAATCAGCACTCGGTGGGTAGAGTTCTACAGTCAGCTGTGATTCAAACTATATCATATGACCAACGTTGGACCATCTTAGGCACAGGGGGATTTTCAGAGATGGTGTTCATACCTTGGTGAAGTCAGGAAAAATTACAAGCTTGTATCCTGACCACTTAGTCCAGAAAGCTTATCAAAATGCACAACTGTTAGTTTCTGGTTTTGTTTTTTCAAATAATCTGCACTTAGCAAACCTGCACTGTCTCCTAGTGTTCATGGGTTTCTTCTCTAAATACTTAAAAATAATATTTAATTCTAGAATCTGTCTAGGATTGTGATGAGATGACGGTTTACAGCTGTCCTGAATTTACCTTTCTTTCCTTTAATAAAGTGTCTTCTAATTTTCATGATTCCCCAAAGGTTAACTCCCAAGAAAACTTTAGTTGGGGCTGTAGTTTTGAGAGTCTCGAAAAGCCACATTCATCCTCATTTCGGTCTTCCTCTCCCTACAATTGAGCATGCACACCTCCTTCATTCCACAAATATTTACTGCTCTGCAGCCCACAGGACAGCGCCTTTTCCAAGGCGGGTGCTAGAGTTTACTGCTGTACCCCGCCCCCCCCACCCTGTCCCCACTGAGCATGGGGCTGGACACAGTAAGTCCCCGTGAACCTCACTGGATAATTTACGTGGTATTCTCACAAAAATCTAAACTCTACAAATTATTTTTGTCCCATCTAAGTGGTAAAGCAAATCTAACACACACGAAGTATTTTAAAAACAAACCCAAACCACACAGCAGGGGAGGACAGGCTGGTCCTGGGTTAGGGTCGGGAACGGCCAGGCCAGGCACAGCTAGAACCCTGTCAGCTTCACCGACTCAGCTGCCCGGCCCTACACCCCAAGCCTATCTGTTCCTCCCAATTCTCCCCAGTTCAAAACTAAAGTGATGGTCCATGTCACCACATGTTCAGAGATGTCCCCAACCCTACTCTCATTGACCCATTTTGCTCTAAACTCCCTCCAAGACCCCTCCCCCAGCTCCGGCTTCACCAAACGCACTCCCTCTAAGCCTGGGCTGAGGTCCCCAGGCCCCCGAGGTCCTGCGCCCACACGCTGCCCTACAGTAAACACTGTTCAAATGCTGGTCTCTTGGCTATGTTCTGGAATAACCTAGTCTGCTGCTGAAGGTTCCTAGGAGTATGACCCCCAAAAGATCTGAGCCGGTAAAAAGGCTGCTGTCTCAAGCTTTATGCAAGTCACAGAGCAGCTCACATTCAGGCAGTAAGCACAGGTATGTGTCACAGGCGCTGCCCTTCTGACAGGACAGGCCTTTCCTGTAGCAGTGGTTAAATATGTTTAATACTATTCTGGATAAAAGTATTGCCCTAAATAGAATATAATTCAGATCAGCAAAACAAGGTGCTTTCAGCTCTATAAGCTAATAGATTTTAAAACACAAAGTAATAATCACAGGATGGTAAATTTTAAATGGTCTCCAGAGTTTTTTCCATGCACCTGAATATTCATTTGTTCAACAAAAACCTTTTAATCCCTACCCTCTGCTACAGTGGTGAACAAGAGAGGCCACTAGTCCCACAGAAGAGAAAAAACAAAAATAAAATAAAAATTCACTTGGGTAACACTATATTACAGTTGAAGGGGTATATGGGACAATATGGATGAAAACAATCATTTGGGAAGAATCATCATTCTTGAATTTTAAAGATATAGCATTCTAAGTTCCAAACCGTTCTTTATAAACGTTAGGAGTGTTCCATTCATAGTTTTATATTTTTTAATCAAAATTGACAAACCATAGTCTTAAGGAAGAAATATACTCCCTATTCTTACAAAGGAATGTTAAAAGCCAAAACCAAAAAAAAGGGAGAAAACTTTCGCAGTATTTCAGTATTCACATAAATTATTTTATCCTACCCTTGAGTCATATTTAAAAATAAAATGAGGGGAAAACCAAAATCTTGCAAAGCAAGCAGAGCTTTTCTAAATTTACAAAATGCAGAACAAATACAATGGCTGCTTCTGCCCAAGCTTCTTCCCAATGAGAATGAACTAACGACAAATGAAAGAGCATGGGGAACGCCTCTCCCGGCTGCAGAACAGCCTCCTGCAGGCACAGCCCCAAAAGCTTACTGGGCTGCAACTACCAGCATGGTGCCTAAGCAGTACCTCTAAAGGATCTACTTACACAATTCTCCACATCAATGAAGTATACACATTCCTAATAATTTTCCTGTTTCTGTCTTTAGCTCCAACATTTACAAACATCAGTAGGACCTTCTGATCTGTGTTCTTGCTCATAACATAAACCTAAAAAAATCCACCATAAAACACCTAATTTTTGAGCACTTATTACAGTCAAGGTTGTGCAGAAGACACAAAAACCCAGCCCCTACCCTCAACACCCTTTTGGCCTACTACAGGGAAGGAAGACCTTTACCCGTATTTGTTCATTTCGACATTTCCTGAGTACTGCCTACGTCCAGATAATCATTTAAGCACAACAGATAAAGAGAAAACAAAACATGGTGTTTACCATATCAAACACAGGGAACTCTCCCAACCCCAGTTTAGTCTTATATTTTACTGTCTAATATCATGACTGGGTCACACTTCCACCTGCTGAAGGAACTAGTAAAGGAATGAGGATGCTAGAGTAGTGATATGCAGAGGGTGCTACAGAAGCTTCTGCTTGACTGGGAGGGGCGTAGTGACAAAACGCTATCTAGGGGGAATTGTTGAAGGGAGCGTAGGGAAGAACTGATGAAGGAGCTAAATCTTGAAGGATATACAGAAGTCACACAGGGAAAGAGAGAGTGGAGAGCCATCCTAGAAGAAGAAAAAGCATGTGCAAATACAGAGACTACAGAGAGTGACTGAATATGGCTTACTAATATAAATATAAAGAGGGTGAGGCACAGAATGGCTAGAGAGAGTAAGAGAGGCAAGATCATGAAGGGCCTCCTAGGTCACGCTAAGCGAAAACTCAAGGTCTGTGAGAAACTGGTGTCCACTAAGAGTTCCCTTAGAGAGGCCCAGGCTCCTATTCCAGCCTTTGCTTTTCTCTTCGGTAGGTGGAGGCCCAGAGGTCCATGATAGCTGTGTCTGCCAAGATTTTAAATTCTAACTGTGGTACTGGCTCGTCTCCACTCACCCACCACCCTACTGGCATCCTTCTCAGTCTCAACAAAGAAAAGGAGCTTTACTGAACTACATATTAAAGATATACCTCACAAGCTCAGTTGCTGAGTACCTTCATGTCCAAATTAGAGCAATCTCTCCAGGATTCTCGACTGTACTGGCTTTTGCAGTCATCCTAAGTCCTAACTGCTGTTTCTCCCCTAGGGGGGGTAATCAGCTTCCTGTCTGTTGGCTCCCAGTTTCATGCAACTCAGAGGCCAACCCCCACCCATCACGCAAGAGATGAGCAAACTCTTAAAGGACGTCCTCTAGTTTCTCTACAAAATGAGAGGAAATCATCTGTCAAAACTGAATGGGAAGTAGTAAGGTACTGAGCTCAAGGAGTTGAAGATTTAAACATCAGGTGTGGAAAATACGGGTAAACAACTAAGAACATATGAAAAAGACTGCAAGGCATCGTTGAGGGTCCAGCTGAGTGGGGAAGCTCTTGAATATACATAATTTATTCCAAATCAGTTTTACTGAAGCTAGTGAACAGCGCTCTACCTCCATCTTCATCTATCTTTATTCAGTCATCTTAAATGTCTCAGTGATCACAAGAGAATTCCAAAACCTGGCTTGGGGGCTTATTAACACAAACTCTGCACTACCTCTAGAAGAAAAATATAAAACAAATACAAGTTGCTTATGAGCCTTGTACCTTCACATACATCAATTTCACCTTAAAAGTGTCCCACCTCCAGCCAGCCCTGATGGCCTAGGGGTTAAAGTTCAGCACCCTCTGCTTCGGCAGCCCAGGTTTGGCTCCCGGGCACAGAACCACACCACTCATCTGTCAATAGCCATGCTGTGGCGGCCACTCACATAGAATAAGAAGACTAAATGGACTTACAACCAGAATACACAACTATGTACTTAGGCTTTGGGAAGGAGAAAGGAAAAAAGAGAGAGAGAGAGGAAGATTGGCAACAGACGTTAGCTCAGGGTGAATCTTTCCCAGCAAAAAAAGAAACCATGAACAAAACGAAAAGACAACCCACCAACTGGGAGAAAATATTTGGAAATCATATATCCAAAAAGGGGTTCATTTCCAAAATATATAAAGAACTCATATAACTCAACAACAAAAAACAACCCATTCAAAAAAATGGGCAGAGGATATGAACAGACATTTCTACACAGAAGACATATGATGGCCAACAGACACATGAAAAGATGTTCAACATCGCTAATCATTAGGGAAATGCAAATTAAAACTACATGAGGTATCACCTTACACAGGTCAGAATGGCTATAATTACCAAGACAAATAATAACAAATGTTGGAGAGGATGAGGAGAAAAGGGAACCCTCATTCACTGCTGGCACAAGTGCCAACTGGTGCAGCCACTATGAAAAACAGTACGGAGATTTCTCAAAAAATTAAAAATAGAAATACCATGTGATCCAGCTATCCCACTCCTGGGTATTTATCCAAAGAACTTGAAATCAACAATTCAAAGAGATTTATGCACTCCTATGCTCATAGCAGCATTATTCACAACAGCCAAGATGTGGAAGCAATCCAAGTGCCCAGTGACTGATGAATGTGGTACATATATACAATGGAATACTACTCAGCCATAAAAAAGACAAAATCATCCCATTTGCAACAACAGGGATAGACTTCAAGGGTATGATGTTAAGTGAAGTAAGCCAGACAGAGAAAGGCAAATACCACATGATTTCACTCATATGTGTAAAAGAAACAAACACATGGATAAAGAGAACAGACTAGCGGTTACCAGAGGGGAAGGGGGTTTAGGGATGGGCAAAGTGGATCGGGGGCACATATGTACAGTGACAGATAAAAGTTAGACTATGGGTGGTGAGCATGAGGCAGTCTATACAGAAACTGATAAATAATAATGTATGCCTGAAATTATACAGTTATAAACCTTGATGACCTCAATAAAATAACTGGAAAAAAACAGAGAAGTATGTTAGACAGATTTTTTTTTTTTTAAAGGTGTTGTACCTCTATAATCTTACAGAGAGAAAGTGTAACAGAAACACTGGGCTGTGTTTGGCACATAATTCTACTCATACCATCACATTAGCCACAGAGCCCATCAGTAACTCTCTTAGATCTGTGTCAGGCACTCTAGTTCTCCAGGTGTATTTACTGGTTACAACTAAATAGACCAAGTAGCTAAAACCCATAAAATAATCAAATAAATCTGAAAGTTCTGGAAAATAAGCATTATGTTTTGTTCATGGAGAGTAAGTTTAATTCTGAACAAAGTAATGTACCCAGTGCTAGTCATTAGCATTTAGGAAGGAAGGTGGGTCAATCCAACCAAACTACCAGTAAAACAGCTTACTTCTCAGATATTAGAATATCAGTTTACTTTATAAAGACTTTCCACTTTAATAAACTCAGAAAACATTTTTTGTGTCTAAAAAATAGCTATAATCTAAAGCGTAGTACTCAGTGATTTTTAAAAATAATTTTATTTTATTACAAGGTAATAGCAGGTATACAATAGCTATATTCTGTCCACCAGAGGTCCAGCCAAAACCATAAACAACTTTTGCCAGTAAATTTGAAAATTCAAAGACAGAAACCTTTTCAATAAATGTAATGTGCCTAAGAAGAAACAAAAATCTCACTTAGCCAATCTGACTCAAGAAGAAACAGAGGCCTTAAACGGTCATATAAACATGTAAAAAGTGAAGCTGTTTGACCTCTGTCTACCCTACACTGCCCCATGGGGGTAAATGACTAAACGACAAAAAGGTTCAAATGAGTTCTACCAAATAACTAATCCTATAAGGCTATTCCAAAGAACAGAAAGAAAGGAAACACTGCTAAATTCATTTGTGTGGTTAGAATAATCTTGATGACAAAACCAGCAAAGAAAATTAAGGGTCAATTTTACTTATGGATATATTAACAAACCTAATTAAGTCATACTGAAAAATACACATCATCACAGGTTGGATTTTTCCCAGAAATGTAAGAGTGACTAATTAGAACATCTATTATTATAATTTACCAATTAAAATATGGAAAGTGAAAAATTATATATATATATATATATATATCATCTCAATAGACACAGAAGAAAGTCAGTACATCATAATTCCTAGTAAAGGGAGGAAAGGAAGAAGGGGGATGGAAGAGAAGGGGAGGAAGATTTAACAATCAAAATATCAATAAATATAATTTACCATATTAACAATATAAAAGAGAAGTCACATGATCATTTCAATTAGAGAAAAAAATATTTGACAGAATTCTCAATCTAGAAATACAAAGGAATTCCCCTAATCTGATAAAAAGCATCTACAAAACACCTAGAATTAATATTATACTTAATGGTGAAATGCCAAACACTTGGCCACTACCATCAGGAAGAAAGCCAGAATGTCTACTCTCATCACTTCTGTTCGACACTGTATTGGAGGTCCTAGATAGTGCAGCAAGGGAAGAAAAGAAATAAAAGATACACAGACTGGAAAAGAAACAAAACTGTCTCTATTTGCAGGTGGCATGATATTCACATAGAAAATCCCAAGGAATCTTTCTAACAAACTGAATTTCCCAAGTTATGTGATAGAAGGTACAAATATCAGCTCTATGTCTAGATACTAGCAAGAAATAATAGGAAAATTAAATTTTTTAAAATACCATATATAATAGCGTCAAAAAGCATAAAATATTCAGAAAAATGTTTAACAAAAAAAGTGTAAGAAAAAACCAAAAACTACAAAACAAGGCAGAAAGAAACTAAAGACCTAAATAAATGAAGTGCTACACCCCTGCTATGGATTGGAAGACTCAATATCAGTAAGATATCAATTCACCCAAACTTGATCTATATATTCAATGAATTCTAATCATAAACCCTAGCAAGCTTTATTCTGTAGAAACTAACAAGCTGATTCTAAAATGTATGTGGGTATGCAAAGGGCCTCTATCCAGAGCTATGGTAAAAGGAACAACAAAGTTAGAAGAATTACACTACCTGATTTGCACACTTACTATATAGCTAGAGTAATCAAGACTGTGCGGTAAAAGCATAAGAAGAGAGAAGAGCAACAACAACAAAAAAACAGAAGAGGCCACAAATAGACCTACAATTATATCGCCTTTTGCTTTTTGACTAAGGCACCAAAAGCAATCCAATGATGAAAGCAAAGTCTTTCCAACAAATGGCACCAGAACAACTGGATATGCACATGAAAAAACATAACACTTATCCAAAATTGATTTGAGATGGATCAGAGACCTAAACATAAAAACTAAAACTACACAACTCCTAGAAGAAAACACAAGAGGACTGCTTTGTGACTTGGGGATCGTAAAAGTTTCTTAGACAAGATACAGAAAGCAAAAACCATAAAAAAAAATTAAGTAAACATCAACATTAAAAATATTCAAAGGATACTATTAAGAAAATGAAGAAGTAAACTACAGACCCTAAGAAACATTTGCAATACATACATCTGAAAAGAACTTCTATCCAGAATATACAAGAATTACAGTTCCATAACAGACAAAAAGGCAATTAAAAATGGGCAAAAGAACTAAACAGAAACTTCACAAAGGAAGATACTGCATATGGCCAATAAGCACAAGAAAAAGTGCATGATATCATTAGTCATCAGCGAAGTGTAAATTTTTCTATTTTAATTATTTTATTAATGTCACACCGATTTGTAACATTGTGTAAATTTCAGGTATATATTATTATATTTCAGCCTCTGTATAGACTGCATCATGAACACCACCAAGTCTAGTTTTTATCCATCACCATACCTATGTGCCCCTTTACCCCTTTCACCCTCCCCCCATCCCCTTCCCCTCTGGTTAATCATCAATCTGTTCTCTTCATCTATATGTATATGTTTGTTTATCTACGGAAGTGTAATTTTAAAATACAATGAGAAGCTACCAAACACCCACCAGAGTGGCTAAAGTTGAGAAGACTGACAACACCAAATGCTGGTACAGATACAGAACAACTAGAATTCCCACACACTGTTGGTGGGTGTGTGAAATATATACTCACAACCACTCTAGAAAACAGTTTGGCAAGTTTTTTAATAAAACTGAACACACACCTACCCCATAACCCAGTAATTCGTCTCCTAGGTATTTGCCCAAGAGAAATTAAGACATATGCCCACCCCCCCAAAAAAAACTTCTAAAATATTACAATATTTATAGAATTTTCTTCATAATAATCCAAAACTAGGAATAGCGTAAGTGACCATCAATAAAAGAATAGAAAAACACATCGTGCTTTAGTCATTCAATGGACCACTTGGCAATACAAAGGAACAAGGTACTCATACATGCAACATGGATGAACTTCGAAAACAAGCTGTATCAAAGAAGCCTTCCAGAAAAAATACTTACAAAATCAATTTCTAGAACAAGTAATACCAATCCACAGTAAGAATATTTAGTACAATAGTTGCCTCTGATGGCAGAGGTAGTGGCAAGGAAGGGGACTGAGGGAATTTTCTGGAGTAATGGAAATGTTCTCTACCTTAATTGCTTGTTGAGTTACACAGATGTATACATTTATAAAGACTCCTCAAATCATACACTAAAATTTGTGCAATTTACTGTATGAAAATATTAACCGGGGGTGGGGGCGAACATAAACAAATGTTGAGCTCTAATGACAGGCACATGTAAGTGTTGAGGAATGAGGTATACTGATGTCTACAACTTACTTTGAAATGCACAAAAGAGTAAGACTAATTAATGCATGTGATATGAAGCAAGTTTATTAAATGTTAACCACTGTAAAATCTAAGTGGTGGGGTTCTTATACAATTCTTTTAACTTGGGTGTCTATTTTTAAATTGTCATAACAAAATGTTAATTTAAAAAATATAAAGTACCTACACTCAAACTAATAAAAGATGGACATGACTTATGTGTAAATTTATAAAAATTTACACAAAATTTTATAATTTTATAAAAATTAGTTATAAGATTTAAATAAATAGGAAATTCTGCTACATTCATATATAGGAAGACTAAATACTAAAAATGTGTATTTGTCCAAATTGTTCTATAAATTCAATACAATCCCAGTCAAAATCCTGAAATATTTTTCATGAAACTTTCCTGATAAGCAGCTTCTAAAATGTAAAGACACGGGTAAGGAAAGCTCCAAAAACAGTGAGGACAATGGTGAGGACAGGGCAGAGGGACTTGCCCTAATAGACATGTGACAGAGAGCAACTCAGTGAGTATTGTTCCTACACACCAGGAAGAAAGAGAGCCACACGTATTTACACACAATAGGTAATACCGCAGATTAGTTAGCGTAGAAAGAAGACAACTCAACTAATAGTACAGGAAATTTTCATTATCCGTTTTTTTAAAATATTGAATTAGATCCCTACTCACAATATATACAATAAAAGCTCCACCCGGTGGTTTAGACATCTAAATGTGAAAAGGCAAAATTTAAGATATTTTAGAAGAAAAGAGAGAATGTTTTATGATCTTTATGTTAGGAAGGATGTCTTAAATAAAGCACAAAAGCACAAACCATTAAGTGGAAAATAGAAAAATTCTACGGTTAATATATTACAATTCTATTCAACAAAATATACTACAGAAAACAATGACGTGAATATACACAAACTGGGAGAAATCCTTTACCACACAAACAATCAAAAGGTTCAAGATATAGAAATTCTACGAATCAAAACTAAAAATACAAAACAAAAAACACGAGAAAAATATTTGGCAAAACACACGAACAAGCAAATAACAGAAAATGAAACAACAAGCAATTCTCACTAGTAATCTCACTGGAGATCAGGAAAATGCAAATTCAAACCACAAAGCACTACTTCACACCCACGAAACTTGCAAATATTAAACCTTACCAAGTGTTGGCAATGTGGTCGCAGCAGAGAGGAGCTGCACTCATTGTGGGTGGGAGTGTGAACTGATACCACCACTTTGGGGTAAAAAAAAATGGCACTCCAGTAAAGTTTAAGATGCGTATTTGCTCTGACCCAACAATTTCAATCCTAAATTATGCTCTGGAAAAACTCTTAGACATGTACACAAGGGGATATAGATAGGTACAAGAGTGTTCAGGGCAGCAGCGTCTGAAGAAAAAATAAAGTGGTCTTCAACAGCAAGAGGCTAAACAAAAAGGGGCACATTCACATGGCAAAGAACTATATAAATGAAAATAAAGGGCCAGAATTTGGTGGAATCACAAACAAATGGTGTCAAACTAGTATGCCAAGTATGAGCCTAGTCACAAAACTTTTAACATGTGCTATACAAGAATACATATATTTCTATATAGAGGGATATAGATATACTTCCTAAGCAGTTTTCATATATGTTGCTTTTAAGATTACATATATGTTTACATGAATGAATATGAAATACATAATATGCAACATAATACTATCATATTATCTGTGTATATATATTATGTATTACAAAGAAACACATGAGCATGATTATTACAAAATGTGTAAGAGGGGGTGTGAAGGGATAACACAGGAGAGGAGAAACCAAGAATCTGGAAACATTTTATTTTTTCACCTGTATGATGGACACACGGGCATTCACTGCATTACGCTTTATATAGTTATAGTCTTCAATACGCAATAATTCAAATGGAGTTTTAAAGAACACCACATATTGTATTCTAGAAGTTAGAGAGATGGCTCAGTGTCAAAAAGCATGAAATAATTTATAAAACTCAGCAAATGACAAGCATCCTATTCAAAATGATGCGATTCAAAGAATGGAAAAGTTAAAAAGTCAGATACTCTTTCAACAAACATTCGCAATACAGATTTTTATTTTCATGTAAGAAAAGAAAATTAACTGCTCCTAAATAAAATTTACATGTGAACCTAAGACCAAAAAGGCTTTCCAACATACCATTTCAGGAAAACTGAGATTAAAACCAGAGTGTGAAAGATGGGGGGTGCAGGGGAGTGACTGTGTGTATTAGTGGTATAATAAACAAGAAACAGAAGTTAGAGACAGACACATCAACACAACAGCAGTGAGTCTGCACTATGGAATGGCAGAAAAGGTCAAACTTCTATAAAATATGAGAAAAGGTAGTTACACAATATTAGTTATGGAATAAAATTATTTTATCAAACAATATTCTCTCACTTTAAAAATTAAGACTGATGCTTGCTGGCTTCCATTCAGAATGAGTCACTGGGTTACGTCGGCAGGCACACATGTGGAAGAGAAGTGACGGCATTTCTCAAAGTAAAGCAACAGTGGTTTCTACTCTGCTCTAAGTAAGCGGACACCCCTTCACCACCACTCCCGGCCCCATTTAATTCACTACCCTCTCCACGTTAGGGCACAGAGGACACCTATGGCAGATGATGACAGTTATACTACAGCCAGAACGACCGAGCAAGCCACCTGAATCTCACAGGGGGCCAAGAAACAGCCCGGATCCTTCAAAAGATCTTATGTGACTATTCTTTAAAAGATTTATTCACCAAATGAACTCAAAATTTCCTCTATTAGGTTATCTGTAGTAAATTTGTCCTTAGGTGTCAGCAATCTGATCAGAACCAAATTACATTCAGGGACTAGCCATTAAAAGATAACCACATCAGCCAAAGGTAACCAAGATACATCCCTGAAAAACAAATATCCAATGCAGACCAAACTCATGAAGCGCTTTCATTTCAGGAAAATAAAGTCAGAAAAATTTTTAAAAATTAATGACAACTAACAAGAAAATACCATCCTGGTTCCCAGCACCACCAGAAGAAAGGTAAAAGGTGAAAGCACTGGACTCCAGAACATACCCCTACCGGGGCACTTAGGGAAGCAGAGAAGGAAGAAATGAATGCCCTAATCGAGAGTCCTCTACTAGAAATGGCCAGAACTGCAGACTGAACCGGACACGCGTCCACCCAGATAGACTTATGCTCGTGCACGCAGCACCGAGCAGACACGAGGCAGGAGACACTGAAACATATAAGTGAGCCGAGCATCCCCATGTCTCCTGAGAGATGGCTGAGGCTTGCCCCAGAGATTTGGGTAAGCTGTAAACGGGTTCTATGTACACAGAGGTTTTAAGGGAAGTTAATTAAAAAAAAGTTTTTTTATCTTGGTAGAGAACTAAGCCAAACCACTGAGAGGTGGCAGAAGCAGCCAAGACAAAACTAAGTTGTACATTTTCATGATATTAAACCAGTATCCTGGAAGACCATCAAAAAACTAAAATGTATCTGAGAAAACAATGTTACCAGACCTCAGAGGGATGAGAGGGTCAATCAGCAAGTCAAGGTTGATGGGTAAAGGGATACTTACACCTCCCAGGTAGACAGAAATGTGTCAAGCCAGAGTAGAAACATAACCTCCAGAACATCCATTTTCCTTAAAACACAGATGCTACAGAATATTAAAAAAAAAAAGTGATTGTTTTCACAATGTATCATCAAAAACTTTCAAGCATGCAATGGCCCGCTTAGCTCTACGCCTTTATATTCTCCAAAGTCTTGTACTTACCCTTACCTTTAGACGTAATTTAATGAAAACCTCTGAGAAACACGAAGGCATATAAAATTGGTTTTAGGGCTATCACAACTCTGAAAGAAAAGCAGAGCATAATTGTTCCCATTTGAAGAGCCTAGCATTAGGGGTTTTGAATTACTTGCCACATGATTCTTAAATGGATATGAATCCGAGTCATCAGTCTCTCCCAAACTACACTGCCTTTCTAGAGAAAAAAGATTTGTCCTATTGGAACCAGAGAGCTCAGGGGTTAAATTTCCAAGACGAACTAAAAATAGGTAGGAGAGCCCACAAGAGCTTTCAACTCTGTTACTCCAAGTTACTCTGCTGGTAATTAGCTGAAAATGAAAACCTCTCATTTTCTAATAATCTCTCCGACGCACATGACATTAAAGCAAAACTAAAATATAGGTCTTTTCTTTTACTTCCTATGCTCGACACAGGTTAATAAGCTTGGCCTTTTCAAAATGTGTTCAAGAATTCCCTCAGAACATCTTTCAGTACTTGGTTTTATATGATCTGGCCAGGCTGCACAAAATGCTGTTCAACTGAAGACAGAACAGCACACAGTTCTTATAGTGGAAGAATGAAGGCCTTCCTGCCTTTTCACCCCACAATGATAAGGGAGGATTAAGCAACTGGCCCTAACTGATAGTCCCTGGCGAAAGAAAGAAAATTTCACTAAGGCCTCTTCATTCAGGGGAGAGAGAATGCAATCAGCAGCGTACTGTACCCCTTGGCTACCTAGGAGTCCAAGAGACAGTGAAAAGTAGCAAGCAAGAAAGAAAAATCCTAAATGATTAATACCCATCAAATGAACTTGCGAATGCGTAAATTTTACAAATAGTACACGAATGCATTTAAATCTAAATAAGACAAGGCTACAAAAATAAAGCTGCTAGGGACAAACTCTTACTAAACTTCAAAATCTGCTGTTAGAGACTTTGAGAGAATTAAACAGCAGTGGCTAAGAGTTTTTAAGCAGTCGCCCATAATAGTTTTGAGTAGGTACAGCAATAACCAAATAAAACAATTGGTGTTATATAATCTGAAGCTTCAAATGGAAGGAAGAAAAAGTGTTCTACAGTGACACCTACTGGTAAAGAGGAACGTAGTAGCAGGACACTATTACACAAAATAGTCAGATGTTTACACCCCTGGAGCATGCTAGAAGCTACAGGGAAAGACTGAATGATACTCGCAAAGGGAAAAGCGAAACAAACAAAAACATTACACATACCAGTGGCTGTGTACTACAAAATAAGCCCAAAGGACATCACAATCCTTCTTAACCAAAGATTCTCAAATCAATAAATCTGAAAGAGGTTTCCCCTGGTCCAAATTGGCCACGCAGGTCAAATTTTTAAACGCAAGTTAAAAGTAAGCTGTCCAATGTACTTATGATTCTATTTTACAGAACAAAACCAAAAAAGGTAAAATTGAGCTCTGTAGGAAACTAGACATTTTATCATTTTTCAATTTTAATTGAAGAGTTATATGAAGAGCAGTCACATAGATTTGAAAATCAAAGTTTTACATAAATCCCCAAAGTTCCAGTTTGCAAACATCACTTTTCAACATCATGACCACCAAGGCAAACAGAAGGCCAGATAATCACCTTTTCCCTGAAATGCAAGCTTCAAAGGACAGGGTCCATTTTCTGCCATACTTTTATACAAAAGTTTAAGAAATAATAAGGTTAATGTGACCAATGTCATCATCAAGGATGATGGAGAATTTAATTGGTGATATGACGAAAGCACACTTTTCCTCAATAACTAGTTGTAGTATGCCACAGAGAGATCCAGAAGGAAACTTAAGAGGCAATCTACTTCAACTCCAAGATTCCATTAAAATCTTACAAATTAGAGAACCCAAAATTCAAGTATTGTGGTATAATGAATAACAGAAAACATGGGTTCTAGTCTTGGATCTTCCATTAACTAGTTGGTTTTCCAAGAACTACACAATCTTTAATGAACTAGACAATCTTTCTGGGCAATAATTCCCTCATCGACAAGATTAAAGGGAACTGAATGGGCCTCCCAGTAAGGCCACTGCTAAAATGTCTTCAGTTTCTATGATTTCCCCAGCGATGGGAATGGTTTGGACATCAATGTCTATACCTCAATGACACTGCAACAAAAGAGAATTTGGTTTTATCTTCTAGCTCTATCCTGCTATAAGAAAACCACATAAACAGAATCGCACATTCACCCTGCAGTCTAGCTTGTTTGTGACTGAAAGAATCCTTTTTCCATCTCCAGTGCCTCGCACCTGGCACACAGTCAGAACTCAATATTTGCTGAGAAAAATGGCTGCGGAAAAAGATTGCTCATTACGTAACATGCAAGACTGCAATACCAACTCTTTAAATTGTTTTTTTGTAAAACAGATACTTTTCTCTTTTACAAACTATGTCTGTTTCATGATAATTACAGAATCAGTGTATAAAATGCTTAAAAGGCTGTAGATCTTCAAATATGGACAGAGCTTGCTCTAAAATGCCTGAATATGAAAGTCAGAAAACGTTAATTTAGGTCATAACATTTCCTGAATTTATTTCCTACCTGTTAAAACTAGTTCAGTTACTGAACCAGTAGGGTGGGAACACAACACACATTCCCCAATACTAATTTTTACCAATAACAGGCCATATAAAGTGACTTCCTCAGACA
Source organism: Equus asinus (assembly GCF_041296235.1). NCBI lineage: Eukaryota > Metazoa > Chordata > Mammalia > Perissodactyla > Equidae > Equus > Equus asinus. Next base: position 22,822,856 of record NC_091801.1, on the reverse strand, counting down.
TAATTAGTCCTCTCTACTCACGAGCCCAAAGGATAAAATGGAACAAAGTTGTGCTTTATTTGTAAATAGTGCAGAAAACTTTAAAAAACAATTAATATTAAAGTCTTGTTCAGCAGCTTTCTCTGCTTGGAACTTCAGTGGCACAATGCGCTCTTGACATTTAGAAGCTTTAAAAAGTGTAGCTAGAGCCGCCTCTGACAGTTCATCCATGCGTCAGTCAGCCTGTTCAAGTAACTGACTGGCATTTAAGGACAAGGGACAAAAGAACACAAACAAACTTTTACTTATGTCAAAGGTGAAATGATACGCTTGCTTTGAATTTCACACTGTATGTATATTTTTCCATTTGCAATACAAATATTAGTTCTTCGAACGTAAATTTGTGCAGTGACTTCAATTGCACTACTTTTACCATTTAAATTTATTCATTCATTCACTGATCAAATATATATTGAGCACTTAGTAAGGGCCGGGACCATTAATGAACACGAGGAGGGAGTAAGACAGGAAAACAACACAAACGAAAATAATTTCAGGCAGTGATAAAGGCTGTAAAAAAACAGTCCTCTGAAGTACGACTACAGTTATCTGATTTATTTTCCTGATATACATGAATATACTACATGTAGACCTCAGGAAACAAAAAGAGTCTAAATCATTTCAAAAAGGAAAGTTCACAGTTCACATTCAATACACATGTGTCTTGCAGTCTCAATATCTTAAATATGAGTCAAAGGAAGTATAAAAGAAACCGAGAACCGCTGAAATGGGAGATGAAACAGATTTAAAACATCTGTTCTCCGTCTTTGCTGGGTAAGCACATGGAGGAGAAAGGTGAATAGCCAATAGATTTTTTTAAAAAGAAAAAACACAGGGAAAAAAACAGACAAGCTCGCCCAGTATTCTAATCTGTGATACTTTAAAGGTAACTACAACGCCCTTTAAGAAAGCTACATATAGTCAAAAAGACTTAAAACCATTTCCAAGAATATTCAAGTCACTCCCCCTACAGCCCCCCGCACACATTCCCCCCCCCCCCGAGTATTATCCTTTGAGTTGCTCCTCAAAGCTGCCGGTTTGGCAGGAACTTATTTTCTCTGACTTTGGCTCATTTCCAAATTCACCAAAACATGCAAAGCAAAGGTAAATTGTTTCTCTTACTCTATCTTCAAATCCACGGAAAGCCGGGAAAGAGCAGATCAATAACCTCCATCTAGGCTGCGCCCTGCAGGGGAGGGATCAGCCGGGAAGCGGCTCCCCGGGGCGACCCACCCAAGCCCGCGGACCCGCGCCACCCGGCCCCTCCAGCCCGCCCGCCAGGCCCACCGAGCGCGGCCTCAGGCCCCGCGCCAAAAAGAGAGGCAACGCGGAGGATGGGAGACGCGCGGCGGGAGCGGGAGAGATGCAGCCCCAGCGCCCGCCGCCCGGGCCGCACCCCTACGGCCGGTCCCGGCCCCCCAGACCCCCGCCCTGGAGCGCCTCTGACCTCTCCGTGCCCCGGGGCTGCTGCTGCCGCCGCTGGTGCCAGCGCTCGGACTGCCGGAGCCGCTGCTGCTGCTGTTGCCGCCGCCGCCCTTGGCATTCTTGCGTGGGGCCATTGCGCTCACCGCTGGAGCAGGCGAGGGGTGTGGGGCCCCGCCGGGCGCGGGGACACTGGGGGCGCGGGGACACCGACGGCGGGGAGCGCTGCGGCGGGTGCGGGCCGCGGCTCCTGCTGCAGCGCCTGTGCCTCGGTACCGCCCGCCGCGCCTCCGAGGACTTTCACCCGCGTGCCGGCTGCGCGCGCCCGGCCCCCGCGTGCGCCGAACCTGCGACTCCCCCCCGAGGCGAGAGCGCGCGGCTGGCCGGCCCCCTGGGCCACGCCCCTTCCCTGCTGAGCCCCGCCTCCTCCCCGCCCGGAAGGCTGAGTGACGGGGATTGTAGCCAATCACAAAGGCTTCTAGGAGGGGGCCGAACCCTGCCGCGCTTCCCTGCCCCCTGCAGCTTTGGAGGTGTTCTGGCGCGACGCAGTCGCCTGTGAGCGCGAGCAGCTTTCGACTTTCCAGTCTGTCCTGATCCTTTGGAACGTGGCAAACGTGGAAGCCGAGATGGCTCTCGCGAGCATTGGCAGACCCCGCACGATCGGAATGGGGCGGGCCGCGGGGGCGGGGCCGGTGGACACGTGGGCGGTGTCCGGGCGGAGCGTGCCGCCTCCTGGCCTTTCCCTGGAAATTGTGCTCACGTCCCAGTTCTGTGCACGTACAGACGCAGAGCAATGCAGTTCCGCTTCTTGCGAAAGAGATGTGGTTCTTGTCAATATTAATATTAAGACATTTCTGAAATGGTGATATTAGGAGTAGTTCAGTGCTTAAGCCGTACGTAGTTGATCGTTTTGGTTTTAAAGCAAAAGTTCATTTCTTTTGTGTCATTAATATTTTCAGAGAACCTTAGTTTAAGAGATGCGAATATGAATGTAAAACAAAAGTTCATCTCCTGCCCTGGATGGCACCCTCTATCTACAATCTCCCTCTGCCGGGCTAACACCTACAATCATCTTTCCTTAATGTCCACAACCATGGGTCTGTCTTGTGCAGTCGCTCAGTGCCTGGGCCTGAGCTACCTCTTAATTCCCCCACGTGGTCTTTAAATATCTGGGACCATGGGCGAACCAGACAGGAACTTGAGGTCAGGGAAGTCATCATCATGTTGGTGTCACCAATTGCTAGCACAATGCCTGGTGTGTAACAAACAAGCAAGAAATGTGTGGTGATTTGATATATTTCTGACAACTTCTTAAGACCTTCCCCCAATTCTTAACCATGTTTTGGAGCCCCTCCTGGGAGTGTCCCAAGAAGGATCAGGAACCAGAGACTGGTTGCAGTGTGGTATCTGGCTTTATTCCTCTTCTCCAGCCCTGCTACCCCTAATTGGCAGGTCCCCAGGCCCACCTGCCTCTTCTGCTGTGAATGTCCGGATGCCGCTGGGCACTACCTAGTGATACACAGAAGTCCAGAGGGTCGTGTTGCATAATGGGGAGAAGGCCTCTCTCTTAGTTCTCAAGTTAGAGCAGAGGCAGAGGAGCACGCAGAGTTTTTACTGAAGCAGCTCTTTGTTTTTATCTTACAGTATCTCCTGCCTCCACACATCCTTTCTCCCACCCAGGCGTCTTTACGTTATTACAGTGAGAGCGAGAAGGGGAGCTGGGCTAGGAGACAAATCTAAGCGATAGTACTTAATATAAAATAATAATGAGAATTAAGCTGAGAAAAACAATGCTCAAGATATTTGAGCTCTTAAATTCTCACAAAACTCTGTAATTGTGAGGTAAGAGAGACCCAGAGAGGTTAAACAAAGTAACTGAGGTCACAGAGCTAGTAAGTGTGAGAGCAGGCATATGAACTCAGTCCATCTGGGTCCAGAGTCTGTGGTGCAAATTTTCCTTCCAGGACAAGGATTAGTTTTGAGCAGAGAATGTCTCACCTGGTTTCCTATTCTCTTAGGAGATGTTTCCCTGAAGCCTGCTTGGTCCTACCTGCAAAGATAGATCTGAAACCTGATGGTGGGTGCTTAGCAAAGTCCACCTCTGAGGAAATCAAGTTTTTCTGGTGCCTGAATCCAAAATGTTGAAGTGAACCTTCGCTCCTGCATTCCAGAAACCAAATCTGGTGCCATTGACAAGGTACATTGCTGTAATCTTAGGCAGTACCAGGCCAAATGGAGGCTTTGTAAATATAGATTACAGGAAGTTAAAGGTTACCTGGCTTCCTCCTTGTACCATAGGAAACAGCTACAATGACATTTATACACAGTATTATACAATAAAATGTACAATATCAGATACTGTCAGTTATATATAGTTTAGTTTCAGGGACTAAATTCGCCAAGCTAAGTATTGGTATGGTGCCTTTTACATCTGTTTGTACTTCCCACTGTATGAGCGTTAAAAACCACAAAGCTTGCCTGGGAACCATCAATTTCTTCGCATAGGTCTTTTTCTCAGCTTTGAGGTGAGAAAGGTGAGGGAGTCAAAGTCTCTTTGAAATTGAATAAAAGGTCAAAAATTTCTTGTTAGCCTATCCTCATTTTTGTGATTTCTGAGTAAACTATGAATGAACCCTGGGTGAAGCAATATTACAAGGGCCATAAAGACAAGACTTAACTAGGACAGTGTATTAAAATACTAATTGAATAGAGCTTTTGAACTAGGCCAAATGCGCCTTTCAGATATTTCCATAAACTTTCCATTGGCTTCACTGGGACTTGCAAGTGAGAACTGAGGACAAGATTTGTCCTAGTTTTTATTTTTCTTTTCTTGTGTTGACCCTTCACAATCTCCAGCCAAATGCTTTCCAAATTAGATATTTCTGAACTTAGTTATACCTGTGAGAAAACGGTTTTAAAGTTGCGTTTTAATCTGCTTCCTAGAAAGTGGCTCTCATCTATATGCAGTCCTCCTAATGTGAAATTTTATTATTGCAAACTAAAAATGAGTATTTTCCTCATCTTTATTTACCATGGTAAATTCTGCCATAGTGGAAAAAATGAATTTCAGCTGCTCATGATTCAATTGTACTTTTCATTTTACATTAGTGGAATTGGTTGCAATGAAGGTTATATTGTTAAGTACAAGAGCACTTTTAAACCATTCTGTACTCAGAGTGTTCTCAAAGCAATTATTCCCATATGAGTTATATCTCACCAAGTAACTGAACTGTCATTTTCATCAAACAGCTTGACTTTGTATCACCATAGAACAAATAAGCCTGGCTAGTATCTACATTACAAATATATAGAATGAATTTATACGAGCAGAAGTAGTATTAAATCTAGTCAAAAACAGATTAGAATTAGAACTATTGTGTTGTAATATGGAAAAATAATCTGAAAACATATTAGCTAAGAAAACTATCATTTCTTTTTTCATTTCACTTCTTCACATTTTCTATCAGGATTGGTACTTCTCAGTGCCAAATTCCCTTCCTAATAAATAGCATTTAGTGATGGCTATTGGTAGACTGAAGTTTCCTAGTATCGGGAACTCATACAATTGAGTCTTCCTAAGTCCAACTTAATGCTAGCAAGAAGCTTAAGCATGAAGAAAAAGTCAAATAATTAGAGAATAACTGCTTATAAGCATGGCAATTGCATGATATGCAAAAGGAGATATTAATGTGATTTAGGAGTCTTTAGAAAGTAATAGAGAAATCAAGAAAAGAGAAAAATGTAAAATCTCAAGGATTCGATTTGCGAGATAATTTTACTTAAACTCTATTTGCCTCAAGGATCTAATGAGTGTGTATCTATAACTAAAGTAATTATTTCTGTCTTTCATGAGAACCATTCTCCTTAGTTGGAAACTGGTCCCTGATCCAAAGAAAAGTGTCCTGAAACCAGTTTCTAGGATCCTCCAATTTCGTCAATCCTAAATACATAGAGCAGATGTACTTGCCTTACAACAAATGTGTTATTACAATATGCAAAATTGAATCAGTCAACTCAAATCCTTGCAAGTTATGGGAAATTATGCATACCTTACATAAAATTGGTATTAACTCAGCCCATTTTATACTGTCATCATTTTGATTTGAATCTATTCTGCAGTTTCATGAGCATATGAGAAACATTACTGAACCCATACAAAAAAATAAATCCTAAGAGTCTTGCCAAAGAACTTGCTAGCATGGAAAATAGGGAGGGTCTCTTTGTATCATTGCACCAAGATTTTATTAACCTAAAGACCACTGCTAATATATTTGAAATTCTACAGTATTTCTTTACTTAAGAAGTACAGTATTTATTACTTTTAAAAATTGTTTAGCATTATATTGTGGCTATTAACTAATAGTCCTGAATATTTCGTAATTCTTCATGGAACTGCTACAATGCTGACTTCGTCACCTGAGAAACTCATTTCTCTGTCGGCAGATCCCTTTGAGTTAGAGACAGATACCGGTACCCTAGATGTTCACTGAAGCTCCTCCTCCCAGCACGAGAAAGCATCTTAATCTAGTAAAACCTAGTGGAAATCATTTCCAAGCAGCTGTCTCACAAATTATATGGTTCTGTTTTCTCTACTTCTTTATGGCATCCATATTGCACTTAAATGTTTCTATCATCTCCAACACAAAAGAAGAGTTGAGGAATGCAGCTATCAAAAGGTGTCCTTAGAGATGATGTTGTGTAAAAACCTAAGTGGAGAAGTTTTAACTGTTTAGTGGTATCCCAAGAGATTGTTTTTAAAACAAATTCTCTTTCCCAAATTTCAGAAAATTAAAATCAAACGTGAACAGCTATTAATGCTTAGGCTTGTATGAAAATAAACTAAGTCACAAACAATATTTAGGAAACTATGTGCAGGCTGCAGAGTGGAGTGAGGACGGCCGACCTCCGCAGCTATGTATCCCCAGTGAATCAGGAAGCGTCTAGTGCAGAGCAGGCATCACATAAATGTTTCGCTTGCTGTTCCTCTGCCTGCGGAATGCTTTTGCCAGACAGTCCAGAGGGCCTTAGGACTCTCGTCACCCTCTCGGTTTAGCCCCAAGCCCTACAGTGCCTCTCAAGCTGACACGTTCTTGGTGAGCACTCTAGGCATGGGTAATAAGTAGTTAGCCATTAAGACACTAGGAAGCTGCTTATATTTGTAAGGGAAGGGCTTGTATTTGATAGTAATGCCAAAAATATTTAAAATCAATGTCTTTTTGACAGAAGGGAAATTTTTTCAAATAGCGCACAACCTAAAATTTTAATGATTTTCTTAAAAATACGTAGGGGTAGCCCATTTAGCATTTATCCCATTGTACAGCTGTGGGCAGCCATGAATAAATTAAAAAGCAAGCACAGGAGGAGAAGGAAGCATCGTATGAATCTGTGCAGTAATCACTTAGGCAGCCTGAGGCAGAGAACCAAATTTAACAAATACCTACAAAACGTGAAATCTGACTGATTATAAACAGATAAAGTGACAACTCTCTACATTTAGAACGAGAGCCTTCAAGTAATGGTGTGACTCCTAAATCAGACCAGCATGCGACAGAAGAGAATCTGGGAATATGACATAGAACCAGGATGGAAAAAACTCCCATTAGCCCATTATTCCCTGAGCTACGTTTGCCTGGGTCTTCATTTTTCAATTTCCAAGTTAGGAGAGATTAACTCTAACACCAGAATTGTGCTCAATATTATTTATACTTGATTGGACGCGTGTGCCTGTACGTTAAGAATTTGGTAAATTCACATAGGTTATTGTATATTATCGGTTCAGATTTTCATCCAATCCTTAAAAACGAGAAAGTCAAGTCTCAAAAGGATCACTTCAAGTGTTAAAGATATACTATAACTGGACTCATTAGACTTAAGTCATGTTCTCAGAAAGAGCAGATCTTACAAGCAGCAATGCTCATTGAATTATGCTAGTTCAAGTCTGACTCATGCTTGTGTGTGTGGTACGACACATAACAGAGGAAGTTAGAGAGGAGGGGTGACCAGCACCAAGCCCTGTGTTGAGCCCCTCGCTCTTCTATCATTCTTTGCCTCAAAGCATCAAGGAAGGATGTGTGAGAACGTCTGCCCCTTCCCCTTCTGCTGTGCTCTAATGACCTTCTCCCTTTAAAGCTGCTCGTGATGGTGACCCCCATTCACTCTGGTACATGTGTTGGGCACAAAGGAAAAGGGGAACATTCAGAGTGTGGTTACCTGCTGTTCCCTTACCCCCTGACCCTTTCTCCCTGGTCTGTCAACAATGCAAGATATTATCAGGCTGGGGAATACTGTGCACTCAGAGCTAAAATGCTTTCCATGGCCGAGGCTTAGGAAACAGGAGAGAAGTCCCAGAGTTACTGGGAAGAATCCCCCCAATCAACAGAAAGCCCCCTCCTCCTAGCCCCACACTTAGGACTCCCAGGAAAAATGCAAGTTGTGAAGGTGGAAGGATGGCAGATTCAGCATGACTGGCAAAAACTTGGCCTGCCTCTGGCTCTGATTCTACAGAATAACAACTCTGCAACTAAATAAGGCACCATGCCAGAGAGACTAGCCAAAGAAATTTACTTTTGGGAGTGGGGGATGGGGAGACCTTACCAACAGGCAGTGGTGTAAGGCCTACAGGAGAAGCATGGCTGGCACAGTGCACTCTCTGGGGCCCACTGCTTACCCCAAGGCAAGCACAACCATCATGTTGGAAGGCCTCACCCCAGACCCACTATTCCTCTTCTCAGTTATTCTAGCAGGAGTGGATGGTGGACTCCTGCAGTTGCTGCCATCAGCAGATCCTAATCAGATTTTAAGATAGTTAGGGAAAGAACTTCCTGTTACCCCTTCTGTTCCCCGTCTCAACACTTACCACAGGACCCTCCACCTGGTAGTCTGGCCCTCCGGTGATTGGTGGCTAATGGAACCACCATTTGTGATACCTTCTCTAAAAGATTTCCTGCTCCAAAAATATTCCCAGTCCCCAGGGCCATAATTCTTGGCTGCTCTGAACACTCTTATTTTCTGGATGGCCAAAAGCTGGAGCAGTAACCAGGAGAGGGAAGTGGCGTCTCCCCCATCTTCCGTGGTATCAGTCCTGTGACCGTGACTGATGGGTGGCTTCCCAACACCGCATCTGATGCTTTCCCCACCATTTGCTTACTTCCTTATTTCCCACTCATCCCACTCAGAGAGCCCCTATAGAGTTAGAAGAACTGTAAAGAAGCTTTCTAGAGGTCCCTGCCTTTGTCTGTGTATCTCTGGGTTGCCACCATCAATCCCTTTCTCCTAAAGTGCCAGGGAGCAGCGCCACAGGAGTACAGAGAGCCAGGTCCACCTCCGCATCCCCCGGTGCCCCCTCTTCCCCACTGTGCTTAGAGATCTTGGTCTCCAAGGCCTCTCTCTTCTCCACCGTCCTCTCTCCATCCTCCCCTGTGGGGTGATCTGGAAGGCTTTGGAAGAATGGGGAGTGGTGCTTCCTGTTACACTTAGGGGAACTTTGTTGGCTGCCTGGTAACCAGAGAATGCAGGCATTGTGTCCTCCTTCCTTTTGAAGCCAGTACTTCCTTTCCTTAGACCCACACTCTATATTTGGACATTTACCAAGAAGGTAATACATGCTTTCGGGGTTTTTTCCCTTGCCGTTTTTCAGATTTTGGCAGTTTGCCATATAGACATGAGCGTATTGTTAGGGCTTTATGTTTTAGTATCATGATCTTTTTCTTGAGAGCTGATTTTCATGGGACGACAATATATGGCATCTGAAGATCTGAGTGGAGGAAGGAACTAGAATAAAGGATGAGGATAGAAGAGGTGTAAAATGCTATTTTTGAAAAACCAGCTACAACTGTTTCCCTACTCTTACATAAATTAGGCATCCAGTTAGTTGCTTATCCTTGGAGTATATTCTTGCTGATAAGATAAAGTACTGTTCAGATAATTTGGGCAAATTCCCACATACAAAAAGGGAAATCATTTGTTTTTGAGGAAGATTAACCCTGAGCTAATATCTGCCGCTAATCCTCCTCTTTTTGCTGAGGAAGACTGGCCCTGAGCTAATATCTGTGCCCATCTTCCTCATCTTAGTATGTGAGATGCCTGCCACAGAATGGCTTGACAAGCAGTGGGTGGGTCCACACTCGGGATATGGGCCGGGGAACCTCAGGCCAACAAAGCACACCATGTGAACTTAACCACTGTGCCACCGGGCTGGCCCCAGGCAAATCTTATTTCACATAATTCTATGAACATTTCCTATCTTCCGACTTAAACTTTTGGCATTGTTGCCTTTTAAAAACTTTGCCCTTGACATTTACATGATTATAAGCTTTTTCAGCATCTTCATTGCTGCTTTTTTCTAAAGCTGTTACAGGTTACAAATGAGCTTTGCTCCCAGTTTCTTAATTCCTAAATAATGGCCTCTGCCTTAACCATTTCTGAGGAAACTGAATATATGTGCTAATCTGTAATCATGGAACATTGCCAGTTCTATTCAAATTTTAATGCATACTCACCAAATTGTCACCTTGTGAAATGACTCGTTTTCTGTATACTTTACTGCTAAGATTGTATAATTAAGACAATACTAATTCATCCCAATTAAATGCTGGAAACTTAGGATGAACTAGGCAGATGTGTGCAAGACCCTTTCATATTCTAACTTCAGAAACATACAGATGTAACTATTCCCTGATTAGGGTTAAAAATGTATGGCTTCTGAAGGCCCTGAGTGACAAGGAATTTGTGACAGCACTTAATTAGGAGTGCCACAAGTCAAATTCTACCTCTAACCAGTTGTGCTGTGGAACTCCATGAAATTCCCTTGACCTCTCCAGGCTCAGCTATCTCATACGTAAATGGTGGGCTATCATCATGGAGCCAATTGCCTTCATAATCTGATGAAAGCAAAGTCATGAAAAACATTCTCATAGCCATAAAGTTTTCTAGTGGACATTAGGGCTTCATGTACCCAACGTTATGGATATCTGCACTTCCTGTTACCTCTTGCATTCTATGATGTTAAGTCTTGGTAGCTACTAATGAAAATGGTTTCTTACATTTTCTTAGTCTATTCACAGGTTTGGTGGCTGAGGATGAAGAATGGCAAATGAGTTATTTGGCTATCCTATATCCATGGCAACTTTGAATACTATCGACTAGTCTGTGAAGAGAACGTTTAAGAAATTTACATAAGATATAAATGTGGTTGACAAAGGAATGATCCTATTACTGGTTCAGGGGATTTACTTAGTTCGACTGCCTTCTGTACGATATGAAACTTTTCTGGAGCCTGCAATGAGATAATGAACAAAAAAGTCCCTTGGAAACTTGAAAATGCTTTACAAATGTAGGAAATTGTTTCCTTCTTAATTTTTATGACATAGATTTATACCATAAAGAGCACAAAATTTTTCAGTGGCAATACTCCTACATGCCCAGTTTTGACCAAGCTCTTTAACTAACCTGCTGGATCTAGGGCAGAACAATCTGGTAAAGCTGGTAAAGTTGCTAGGCATTTTTGAAGATATACGAAATTGGTAGCAATATGACTTCTCTGCTTTTTCCCTCTTACTGCCAACTTTTTTTCCTTCCTTAAACATTTCTTGACCTCTTGACATGTCAACTACTACCCTGTGAGCTACAGTACAAGACAGGTGTCATTTAATTCCATGGCGCCTGAGTTAGCCTATATATTTGATGTCAAAAAGGTCTATCACTGACAATTTCATCTAGTTCAACCTCTAAGTACACTGTGTAGCCCTTTCTACAAACATCAACCAAGTACCTACTTCCTGCCAGCTACTGTACCAAATGCATGTGGACTTTCTTCAAGGGGCTCATGTCATTTTGGAAAGAGACTGGAACACAAACTAGCAGTCACAACAAAGCGTGCTGGCTTCTCCTTCTGCCTGCACAGATGGGTGGACAAGGGCACAGGGAGGGCCAGAGGAGTGAGCTAGGTGGGTCCATGCATGCCAAATAAAAGTCACGGACTCGAGGGCTGCAAATGAGTCTGCAAGAGCATGTTGTTCAACCTCTTCATTTCACAAATGAGAAAATTGAGTCTCAAAGAGTGAAAATGACTTGCAAAAGGTTGAGTTATCAGTTAATGCAGAACTAGAACTCAAGTTACCTTACAGCGTGTCTTCTCAGCAAGGGCAATGTCACCCCCAATGGGGTGAAAATCGGTTCTTAGGGTAAAAAACTTTTAGATATTACAAAGGTCACCACCAAAGGGCCACAGCACAGAAACAGATATGCAGCATATCTGTGGTATCCACTTTTCATGGAGTGAAGCTATGATTACAGAAAAAGAAATATCTAGGTGCTGGCCCTGTGGCCGAGTGTTTAAGTTCATGTGCTCTGCTTCAGTGGCCTGGGGTTTGAGGGTTCAGATCCTGGGCACAGACCTATGCACCACTCATCAAGCCATGCTGCGACTGCATCTCACATAGGAGAACTAGAATGACCTACAACTAGGATATCCAACTATGTGCTGGGGCTTTGGGGAGAAAAAAAAAAAATGGAAGATTGGCAACAGATGTTAGCTCAGGGGCAATCTTCCAAAAAAAAAAAAAGAGATATCTAAAAAGGCCTCTTACTGGGTGAGTGACAATTTTTTTAAAAAGGTTGATTTGGTTATGGTGGTTTCATGGGTATATGTTCAAACTCATCAAATTGTATATACCAAATAAGTGTAGGTTTTTATATATCACATACACTTCAATAAAGCTGTTAAAAAATGTTGAGAAACACTGCCTTACAGCCAAGCCACTGTTCTTTCCACTACTCTACTTCACAAATTCAGAAATAAGCATCCTTCTATATTGGTACCTCATCTTTACTCTATGGTCGTGAATTATTTTATTTCTCGTCTAGCTTTCTTTGCTCCATTCTTTCTCTTTTTCTTTTTCTTTAATTCTTTCTTCCTTCCACCCAACCATTACAGTCTATGAAGGCTAGTTGTTTTCAGTGGGCTACTTATGTTCAGGCCCTATGCACTCTGATGTGGCTTAACTACTACTGTGAAATTTGTGTAAATTAACAATGGTGGAAAACACAATCCCTTAACTTTAATTTTATTCTCTAAAAAAAAAATTCCATTCTTAAAAACCAAATTTATAAAGGCATCCTAATTGACTGGAAAAACATTTTATGGCTATATATGTACTAGCAGACTTTAATGAGCAGTGAGAATTTGCTACGTGATTATTATCTGAATTTTACAAAACAAAGGAATTGAGGAACCAGTTACTTAAAGTCACATGTCTAGTAGCCAGGACCACATATCTAATAAGTGGCGGATTCAGTATCTGCACGCAAGCAGTCCAGCTCTCTAGCACGTACTTCGCCCGCCACTCTGCACTGAGGATCATTACCTGAACTTGGAGGCTGTCTGGGTGGTTGCACAGTTGAGTTCTTATTTCCTTGGTAATTTTAATATAAGGGATTATGACTCAATTCTTGAAGTCATCTGTATATGAATTTCCAGGAGTTTGGAAAAGTTAAGGAGCTGGAATAGTGATGGGACAGGCTGGAGCTGTGTTGATGGACCTGACACAAAGGTGGAGTTAAGGATTCTGAAGAGCACAGGCAAAACCACGCTGGGAAGTTGATAGGATGTGCTCTAGAGGTCATAGGTCAAGAGCAGTTATAGGAACAGCAATTTTCAAGCATGGCTAATGCTGAACCAGTTACTCACAAGTAACTCCTTGCAGAGAGGCAGGCATGTTCTCCACGACCTGGTGAGAAGAAATGCCGGAGCCCTCAAGACCACTGCCCAAGGTCCGTCTGGTCTCCATTAAGGGCAGCCTGTCAGTTAGGGTCCTAGGAGAGGCAGAGGCGAAGAGGCAATTAGACATGCAAGAGGTATAGTGAGGGAAACAGCAGTGAAGGATAAAGGGCTAGAGAGCAGGAGTGGGCAGGGAGCACCTTCAGCCTGGGATGCAGGCTGACTGTTGTGAGTAGAGAGAGAAAAGGAGAGACGATTGGGTAGAACCACTCCTAGGTTGTTTAGAGCAGCGCTGAGAAAAATCTCAGCCAGGCCAATGGGAGTCCTCAGCCAAGTTTGACCTTTAGAGGTCAAATGGCGAAGCTCTATTACTCCTGCTGTGTTCACGCATGGGTTGGGATCAATGGCCGATGTAAATGCCACAGCGAATCCAAAGATGTGGTGGCCAGAGCTATTGGCCAACAGAGCTCCTTACAGCAGGATTTCTGGAGGGGCAATCTGAGGGGTGCGTCTCTATGACCACCACAGGTACTTACTCTGGGCCATTTTCAAACACTTCACAAGGTAGGTGTCATTATCCACACTTAAAGATGGAGAAACATGCTCAGAGAGCCTAAGCAACTTTCCAGAAGTCACACAGCTTGTAAACAGCAGAGACAGGACCCAAACCAAGTTCCTTCTGTTTCTGTTTCAAACATAAACTCTTTAGGATATCTAAACCTTTATTGAGGTTCTTAAGCAATTCTCAGTAGGAGGCAGGGGAAGCTTTGCATTACCGTAAAGCAGAGGGGGAGGCGTCTCAGATGGCACAACTTCACCTGTAGCATATAGGAGATAAAACTTATTAGCAGAAACTGGATGTGATCAATTCAGACAGATCATTGACATTCCAGGATTTAAAATTCATGGTTTTAACCCTTTGTGAGACTCCCTTTTCATAACTTGAAAGAATTTCAGATTTTACTGATTCATATAGTCGAATATTTCAGCGATAGGCAAATTGAGATTCCTGAATGATCTACTTGCTGCTGGAAGATGCTCGGAGTTCACTTAGCAATCTTGCCTTGACTTGGCTTTCTGGTGCTGAGTCATTGTCCCATATTCAGAAATGCCTGTGAGGTGAAATCAATTCTATTTCTTTTTGAAAAGTGGCCAAAAAAGAAACTCACTGCTAATGCTGATGATGCAAGTGAAATGCCTGAAAGAATCCTTAGCTAAAAATGAAAAGTTCTGGGTAAACTAGAGTGAAATGTCAAATTCATCTGGGGAACGGTCACACCCTGGATGGGTGCACTGTGTGGTCTTAGAGAGCAATGAGCAGAAGACATTTGTGACACCATTTCAAGAGAGTGCTCTGGCCTCAGGCACGATTGTTCTCAAGCAAGAGGGAGATCCTTAAGGGACTAAACAGGAAGAAGCCACTATACTGTATTTTATTGGAAATATTATAAGCAAGGGTAGTATTTATGGATTTGGGAGATTCTTGAAGATCCTATCCTTATCTCAAGAACAATGTTAAGGTCAAGCGTCTACTGTACCAGAGTGTCTTGATTTCTCTGCAGAGAACTGCTCCTCCCTCAGTGTATCCGCTTTCAGAAAATGGCACAGCAATTCAACCAACTGCTCAGGCTCAAAAAACTCAGCATCTCCCTTGATGCTTTTGTTTTTCTCACACTGCTCATTTAACTCATCAGCAAATTATTTTGGCTCTAAATTGCGCATATGCTCTGTATCACAGTTGTCCTCACTGTCTCCTGGAAGTGGCTCCTAAATGATCCCGGTTTCTACATGTGCACCCTGTAGAATGTCCTTCCTACAGCATCCAAGGTGATTGTTGGGAAGTAGCAGTCAGAAGCAAGCAACCAACGAAAAGTGTTTAGTCGCTTTCTACTTAGTTTAGAATAAATCTAATGTCCTGTTCATGGCCCCTAGAGCCACACATGATTTGGTTCCTGGCTTCTCCTCTGAATTTACCTCCTCCTCTGCTCACTCACTCTGGTTGAGCCATGCTGGCTTCTTGTTTTTTTCAAACATAGCAAACATGTTTCTACCTCAGGGCCTTTGCATTTGCCTAGGACTCTGTTTTTCTATGTATCCATAAGTCCTCATTCTTCTCTTCCTTAGATCTCTGTTCAGAGGTCACTGCCACAAAGAGGCCTTCCCTGACACATCTATGACATTTCATCCTGTCAATCTCTACTGTCTTATCCAGCTTTGCTTTTCTCTATGGTATTTATCACTGTGGTATTACATTATATATGTGTGTATATCTTTCTACTTGTGTGTAGTCATGTGTCACTTAAAGAAAGGGATATGTTAGGAGAAATTTTGTCATTATGTGAACATTGTAGAGTGTACTTACACAAACCTAGATGGTATAGCCTGCTACATACCTAGGCTGTAGGGCAGTAATATTATGGGACCACCGTCAGACATGTGGTCTGTTGTTGACTGAAATGTCATTATGCTGCACATGACTGTGTTTATTCATTATCTATCGCTCAACCTGGAATATAAGCTCCATGAGAGTAGAGAATTCGTACACTGATGTCTCTCCAATGCCTAAAACAATGTGTGGCACATAGTGGGTACTCAATAAATATTTATGGAATAAATAAATGAGTAGCTGGACAATGTGTGTCCTGTCTTTAATTGGTCATTTAAGATGAGCAAACACTAGAAAGGGGGTCGAGCATCTGCGGAAGACCATGGTGGGCTTGGTTAGAAGTACCACTCCCATTTCTTTTCCTGGGTCAACGGAGGCTTCCCCGGCCTTTGGAGGTACTCGATGTGGCATGCTGGGCTTTAGATAGCCACCATCACACTGGAATACATCCTGATGGAGTGGTTCATGCAGACGCCTGGGAAGAGGAAGTTGTGGGGAGAACTGAGCTGTGGTGCAAAGCAGGCTCAGAGAAGACATCATGTCCTATTAATAAACTGAAGAGTTAGGATTGTTGAGACTGCTGGGTGGAATTTGCATATTTCCCTGAATGACCTTGCATTGTATTATGCAAGTAAGCAAATTTTATTATTCCCAAAGACTTCCCTTTCTGTTCAAAGTTTCAATCACTTTCAGGATGAATCTACAATATTGATATTGTCATTGCTTATTTTAAACAATGAAAAATACATTTTACTCTCAGTTGTACAAAATATTAGTAGCTGAAAACAGCACAGACTTAAATTATGTAAGAGGTAACAAAGTCACCTTTTCCTGAGACAAAGCTGTTCCAAGCATTAACACATTAGAAGCCAGTGAACATACTCTGTCTTCATATTGGGAACATCTATTGCCTATCCGTAATTCGGCAAACAGAGACTACTGACAGTTGAAGAAAAATATTAATTCATGGTTTAAAAGCTAATCATTAGACAAAAACACTTCTATCAAATTCAAAATGAGTTTGAAATAGGGGAACAAGTTTTTCACTCAATAAGAGCTAACCATTTGCTATATTAATTTTGCTATTGAAATTTGATTCCTCGAGTTATTTTTCAGTTAACTTCACTTAACTTTCTCAGTTTTCTTTTGCAGTTGGGTAGTTTATGATTCCTTCCTTAAGACAGTCAGATAATATTTTTAAAAAATCTCTTCATTCTTGTCACCAAAATATGAATGATGTTGTGGGCAGTAAGTCATGCAGAAGTTTGTATTGAGTGATAGGATCGACTTATTTGCTCTGAATGTGAAAGATCCTCGTATAGACTATCTTTAATTTTTAAACCATATTTAGTTTAGCACTCTGGGCCCACTAATAGTTAATGTTGGGTAACTGCTAATACCAAAAAGATTCCGACTTTCTAGGCTTCCTCTTTCTTCATCCTTTGGCTAAAGAGAGCAGGCTTGATATGTCCATACGAGAATTAAAATAAATTATGGTCAGGGTCAAAAAAAAATCAATCAGCTACAGATTAACAATATATTGGTTTCCTCTTCTCACACAGTGCTGGCTAGGAGACTTCTTCAAGAAAGATGGAATAGATGCAATTTTCCTTGGTATTTACCTGCATGAGTGGAAAACTTACATATATACAAAAAACTGCACAAGAATGTTTATAGAAGCTTTACCTCTAACTACCAAAACTTGGAAGCTATCAAGATGTCCTTTAACGTGCGAATGGATAAAAAACTGCAGTACATCCATACAAGGAATACTACTCAGGGTTTAAAAAAAAAAGAGGCACCAAAGCCACAAAAAGACATGGAGGAATGTTAAATGCATATTTCTAAGTAGAGGAAGCCAATCTGAAAAGGCTGCGTCCTGTATGATTCCAATCATATGACATTCTGGAACAGGCAAAACTATAGAGACAGTAAAAGGATTGGTGGTTGCTGAGGATTTGCGGGGGAGGGAGAGAGGAAGGAATAGGTTAAGCATGGGATTTTTCAGGCAGTGAAACTATGCTGTATGACACCATAATGGCAGATAAACGACAATATGCGTTTGTCAAAACCCACAGAATATACAACATGTAAGAGTGAATCCTAATGTAAATGATAGACTTTTGTTAATAATAATGTATCAATATTGGTTCAACAGCTGTAACAAATGTTCCACATGAGTGCAAGATAATAATAGGGAAATTGTGGGGAGGCAGGAAAGGAGAAGGAGAGGAGGGGGATATGGGAACTTTCTACTCACTGCTCAATTTTTCCATAAATGTAAAACCTCTAAAAGATAATGTCTAGGGGCCAGCCCAGTGGCACAGTGGTTTAGTTCGTGAGCTCTACTTTGGTGGCCTGGGGTTTGCAGGTTCGGATGCTGGGCACAGACCTACACACTGCTCATCAAGCCATGCTATGGAGAAATCTCACATGCAAATATTTATATCAAGTTCAAAATGAATTTAAAATAGGGTAACAAGTTTTTCATTCAATAAGAACTAATCATTTACTATATTAATTTGCTTATTGAAATTTGATCCCACTTGAGAAAGTTGGCAACAGATGTTAGCTCAGGGCCAATATTCCTCACCAGAAAAAAAAGTATAGTAATGTTTTCAAGGTTTTAAAAAAAATGACACAATTATATGCTATCTATAATAAATTAAGTTCAACTATAACAATATAGGTAGGCTTAAAGTAAAAGAATGGAAAAAGATATATCATGCAAATATCAGTCAGAAGAAATCAGATAAATCAGACTTGAGAGTTAAGAAAATTACCGGATACAGAGAGGACCATAACGACAGGAAGGTCAATTCACCAGGAAGACCTAGCAATCACACTCTTGGGCATTTATCCCAGAGACATTAAAAATGATGGAATAGTTCTATATCTCAATTGCAGTGATAGATACATGAATCCACACGTGATAAAAATGGCATGGAACTATACACACACCTTGTACCAATGTCAGTTTCCTCGGTTTGATATTGGACTGTAGTTACACAAGATGAAACCATCGGAGGAAACTGAGGGGAAGGTACATGAGGCCTCTCTGTATTTTTGCAATTTCCTATAAGTCTATAATTGTTTCATTTCAAAACCAAAACTTGCAAAAAAAAAAAAGATGCTGGCTGAGAAAGTGATTTTTTTAAAATACAGTTTGTCACCTAAGTCAATTTCACTTGTGGGAGTCCTGCCAGCTGCTGCTTCATGATCCCGGATGAACTTCCTTACAGCAGCTCTGTGTAAGCCCTGCCAGCTGTTGCTCCAGGGTTTCTGGTGAGCCTCCTTGCAGCACTCTTGCCAGCTGGGGCTCAGTGCTCGCCATTAAACACTTTACAGCAGCCCTTGACAATCATTGCAGGTGTGATTTTCCGTCGAAGGTGTTTCTTTCATTTTGCCTTTCTGAAGTACCTCAGAGACAAGATTTGTCCTTTATTTAATTATTTTTCAAAGGACCTTAGGCATCTGATTTCCTCATTTTTAGTTGATTTGTTTAGTTAAATTTCCCAAAGGAGAGAAAAAGTCAGACACTGAGAATAGGTGTATCAGGATTCTACTAGTTGGTGATGATCTGGGAACCAAACAACCAGGTATTCAAGATGGCTGCGACATCAAAGGAGGCAGGAATGTTAACAGCCAAGAGAACGTCTTGATATTCACGGAACAAGGGAGCAAGCCTCCAAAAATTCCATTTTAATTTAACTGAGTTGATAATATAGAATACTGGCTGCTCATCAGAATCACTTTGGGAACTTTCAAAAATAGCAGTGCTCACATTTTACCAGAGACCAGGTACATCAGAATTTCTGATTTAATATATACCAAAGATACATGGATATATGTGTGTATATGTATTTATCAGATCTCACACAAACCGGTGGTACAGATAGTACATTGATAAGTGCTATGGAGGAAAACAAGGTTGAAAGGGGAATAGGAAATGTAGGTGTGTGTTTGTTGGAGAGGCTATAAGCTAAAATTGGACACTCAGAGAAGGCCTTCTTTGCCTGCTTTATTCTTATTCTCCTTCCCTAAGTTCTTTCAGTACAATACGCAACCCTTACAAAAGGAAGTCTGGTACTATAGCAATGTCAACCTGCGTTTATTAAGTCAACATTATCAAAATAAGGAACTTGTCTTGAGAGTAAATATTTATAAATCGAAATAATTAGGCCTGATTGTCATCTCACAGTACAAAATAGCCAGAAAGAAAGTGACTCATTGGAATTACTGTTTGCATTAAGTAGTCTGTACTAATATACTGCATTATGTTCTGTAGTTCAGAATATTACTTCCTTTCAAGACTAAGATATCCTGAAAGGGCAAAGTTCATTTGGTCTTAAACATTTCCTTTTTAAATATAAAATATTTCTTTTTATGATTATAGAAATACTATTTGACTGTTGTACAGCATTTGGACAATAAAAGAGAAAACAAAATTAACCATGAGCTCACTGTTAACATTTTGGTTTATGTTCAACTAGCCTTCTTTAAGCATATATACGTATGTGCTCTTTTTCTTTTTTCTTCTTTTCCTCCATTTTATGTTTCCAAAAATATGCTTGGCATGCTGGGCAACCTATAATTATAAATATACATTATATTTAGTGTATATTTATGTACCAGCGGTGATGCTGATGTGGTGGGAGGATAAAATAGGAAGGACGTGGTAGAGTTCTGCTTTTGCTCTTCTTAATATGGCCTTGGGCCACACAGTGCCTGCCTGGCCAACTACAGAAACCTAGAGCTCTGGTTCAGGGTCTTTGGAGGAAAATCAGGGCAGTAGAGATGTCCTGTGTTGAAGAAGAGCTGAGAAAAACAAGTGGAGACTGACTTTGGACAGTGTTCTCTCCACCCCTGTCCCTCCACAGCCAGGGAGTGAGGAATTATCATCTAGAGAGTGTCCCAGGCTCACACTGCTCAGAGGCAGTGGAATGGCAGGGACTAGTAAGAGTGAAGAACCTCAGAGCTGAGGAGTTGTTTCGAGTCATGAGGACTGGTTGATTGACAGGGTGTAGTGGTTGGAGCTCTCCACCAGGGTCCATCCACTGCTCCTCCTCTGAGCTCACTAGGCTCATACTCTCTGGGGTCTTGTCTGATACACCGCCCTATAGGTCCAGGACAAACGGGAGCTCACCAAACAAAATAACAAGATGTTTGAGGAGCATTTCAAAAGAAAAACATACTGTGTGAGTGTTCCCATGAGAGGTAGAACTCTTAGAGCGGATGGACCAAGAACTTAAATGTAGCCTGATAAGCATGAAAAATGAGAAAAGGAAAGGTATTAGCAATAATAACAAGAAAAAGAAAATGAGAACCAAGCAGAGATATTTGGTATTTCCACAATTGTACTTTTAATAAAGCACACACAAACGTGAAGAGTAACAGAATGGATACAGCTGAGGAATGAACTGGCAAATTGGAAGACCAAACTGGGAAAATCTCCCAGGAGAGGAAAGGGCAAAGGAATAGACATTATAAAGGAAAAGTTACGGGATATGAGGATAGAAGTGGAATCTAAATAATAGGTACACAGAAGAGAGAAAAATAAAAAATGGAGAAGTGGAAATAGAAAAAGAAATATTCAAAGACATAATAAATAAATTTAATCAATCAATTATATTTATTACATCTAAAAATTTATTTAATTTAATTTCTTTATTTATAAATATAAATATATTTTGCAGAATTAATTTAAAAATAGGCCTTAGATTGAAAAGATACATAGAATACTAAAGAGGAGAGATAAGGAAAAATATCCACGCCTTATAGTGAAATTTAATCTCACCAAAGACAAAGAGAAAATTCTAAAAACTACATCTATAGAGAGAAGAATACAAAAGAACAAAAATCAGATTACTATAGAGAATAGAGTAGTGTTTTAAAGGTATCGAAGGAAAAAACTCAGAACATAGAATTTTATATCCAGGCAAATTGTCTTTCAAATATGAGGACATGAAAAAAATATTTGCCAGCATAAACATTCGACACCTTGCCCTGCAAAGCTCATTGAAAAACATTTTATGTAAAGTATTTAAATAAGACAGACAAATCTAGGAGATGTTGCAAGAGATAGTGTACAGAAATGATGATCAAATATTTTGACACTGTTTGCTGTCTTTACAGATTGCTGTGACCGACCACCAAATGATTGCATGGTATTAACCTGATGAGTACTGGTGGTGTCGTAGGCCGGGGGATGTGAGAACATGCTAAAATACTTGTCTTTTAGGGTGATTAAAATAAAGCATAGAAAAAGTGAGAACAACTGAAATAAGAAAGACCATAGAAAGATAAATGTATATCAGTTATTACAAAAAAGCAAATGAACTACACATGCTAGTTAAAAAACAAATATTGACAGATATATGCAGTTTACAGAAGCCACACCTAAGCATATTAAATACAAAGGTTGAAGGTAGACGATGCTAAAAACACGTCAGAAAGACACTAACTGAAATAGAGTTTCTGTATTCATATTGACAGAGATTTTAAGATAAAGAGATGAAGATTGTAACTGCATAATGAGAAATGTTCAAGTTGTTATACACCTAATAAAACTTTCAAAATATGTGAGGCAAAAATTGGCATAACAGTAGGAAGATACTGATAAACTCACCTTCATAATGGGAGGTTTCAGCCCACCCCTCATAACTGCTGAAGGCTAACAGACAAAAATGAGCAAGTAAATAGAAAAATTAAACAACAAAACAATAAGTTTCACTTGATGGACTTTTAGGAGGTCTGCTTCTAACAAGAATAGAATACATATACTTCCCCAGAAAACATAAAAATTGATCATATACTCAGCCATAAGAAAGCCTCAACAATTTGGATGTAGAGATATTATATGACTACGATCTTTGACAAAAATGCAAATAAGGCAGAAATTAATTTTAAAAAAGATGAATAAAAAAATTCTCAAATATTTGGAAATAAAAAATAAGACTTGAATAACACATGAGTTAAAGAGAGAATAATAATGAAAATTTAAAAATATTTAGAACCGACAATAAAATATACATAGATATTTATTAATAATATTATTTTTTAACAACAGTGTAATGGTTCATTCTATGAGTCAAGTTAGCTGAGCTAAGACATACCCACATAGCTGGTAAAACATTGTTTCTGGGTGTATCTGTGAGGATGTTTCCAGAAGAGAGTAGTATTTGAATCAGTAGACTGAGTGAAGAAGATTTGCCCTCAGGAACATGGGTGGGCATCATCCACCCGGTTGAGGGCCATAATAGAACAAAAAGGCAGAGAGGGAGGGCAAATTCTCCCTCTTTTCTTGAGCTGAGGCATCCGTCTTCTCCTGCTGTTGGACATCAGAGCTCCTGATTCTTGGGCCTTTGGACTCAGGGACTTACACCAGCACCCTCTTGCCCCCAACACCATAGCTTTCCTGGGTCTCCAGCTTGCATACAGCAAATCATGGGACTTCTCAGCCTCTATAACTGTGTGAGCCAATTCCTATAATAAATCTCTCTCTATATATCTGTATATCTATATATCTCCTATTGGTTCTGATTCTCTGGAGAACCCTGATGAATACAAACAATTTTAGATTTCCAGAGATAACAAGAAGATAGTACAGAGAATTCCCATATACCCTACAGCCATTTTCCCTTATTAGTAACTTCTTACATGAGTATGGTACATTTGCCTCAATTAATAAACCACTTAATACATTATTATTATCTAAACTTCATGCTTTATTCAGAGTGTCTCAGTTTTTCCCTAATGTCCTTTTTCTGTTCCAGGATCTCATCCAGGATACCACATTACATTTAGCGGTCAGGTCTCCTTAAGCTCCTCTTGGCTGCAGCAGTTTCTCAGACTTCCTTTGATTTTGCTGACTTTGACAACTTTAAGGAGTACAGGCCAGATATTTTGTAGGATGTCCCACTATCGGAATTTGTCTGATGTTCTTCTCATTATTAGACTCGGGTTGTGGTTTTTTGGGAGGAAGACCACAGAGGTAAAGTGCCATTGCCATCACATCATCTCAACGGTAACTACCATCAATATGATTTACACTGTTGATGTTGACCTTGTTCACCTGGCTGAAGTAGTGTTTGTCAGGTTTCTCCACCGTGAAGTTGTACTTTTTCCCCCTTTCTATAGTGTACTCTGTCAATGGAAGTCACTATGGACAGCCCACACCTACAGAATGGGGAATGAAAACACTACATAAAAATGATGCTTTGAGAGACATTCATAGCTTTAAATACTTCTACTAGAGAAGAGTTAACAGCAAAATTAATGAGCCAAGTATCCATCTTTAGAAGTTAAACAATGAACAACAGAATAAACCCAAAGAGTAGAATAAAAGAGAAAAATTAGAGCAGAAATCAGTACAACGGAAAACAAAGATATGATAGCTATCAATAAAACTTTAAGTTAGTTCTCTGAAAAGCTAACTAAAATAGGCAAATCTCTGCAAACACTGATCAAGAAGAGAGAAGACTCCAAATAGTATTATGAAAGAGCTGGAGTATTACGATCTGTGTGATGGCTTCCACCATGAGTTTTATATTCTGAGTTTATGGACTTCTTTTTACCACAGTGCTCATGACTCACTTCCCTTTAGCCCGGTAAGCAAACAGATCCTCATAATCAAGAATATTAGTTTCAGTTCTTAGCATAGAAACCAGGAGAGCACCAGGTTTCAGAGATAAGGTCTTATTGCAGGTTGGGGTCTCCTGAAGCAGATGTGAAGATGGACATTGAAGAGCAAGATGTTTATTAGGAATCAACACCTGTGAAATGATGGACAGAAGGAGATGTCAAACAACCATATAGTTCGCCCAAGCCTCAACTAACCTGCTAGGGAGCTCAGGAATGATAGGTGCTGCCCACCAGAATGTCCTACACTGGCTGGAAATGGCCACATCCTTCCAAATCTGCATCTCACAGTCACAGGATGCAGGCTGCTTCAGGAGGGGCATGACCCTGGGCAAAGTCGTTCTCTACAGCTGAGGGAGACCCTAAAGGAGCTGACAGCTGGGCACTCTCAAAACTTAGTCTTGAAGTAAATGAACACAATGCGAAGACTAACACTACTGGATACGAAGATTTATTATAAAGCCACAGTAAGAAAGACAGTAAGATACTGGCATAAAGATGGACAAATATAAGCAGTAAAAAGGAACTAAAAAGGGTTCAGAATAGATCCACCCACGTATAGTAGTTTGATTTGTGCAAAATGCTATTTCAGTACGTTGGAAGAAAGAATAGTCTTTTAGTAAATGATGCTAAGTCATTGGATATTGTATCGGTCAAGGTCCCATGAAGAAACCAGAAATCACACTATTTATTTCAACAGAGAGAACTGAGCGTCAGGAACGTGGTAAACAGTGTCAGAGAATGGCAACGGCGAAAAGGACACAGGTTAGGTAACAGAGATAGTATGTGGGAAGCAGCTGCCACTGCTAGGGCTTAGCAGTTCAAAAGGAAGAGCTGGTGATTACTAGAATCTAGAAGCTTGCAGGAGAGGCCCAGCAGAGTGGGGACCCTGACCTCAGAGGAAGAAGTACTAACTGGCTGGTGCTGATTTCTCTGAAGAGGTTCAATGAGGCCTGTTCTAGGAAGGTGGAAAAATCCAGCAATTGCTACTGACAACAAGGCAATTGCTGTGCTGAAGGGTCACGGCTAGAGGAACAATAACAGAACTAACAGGAAGGAGCAGGTTCCTGGTCTGTTTCAAACCTCTAGTCTCCCTCCATGGTTTCCTATTGATGTGATATAATAGGGAGCAGGGTGGCAAATGAGACACGGGTTTGTGGAGTTCAACCCCAATATTACAAAGCAGAATAGAAAAACGAGGGTTATAGCTCAGAAAATAGCATTAAGCAATATAGCGCTGATATTCACATTAAAAAATGAATCTCAATCCCTTTTACATTATACACAAAAATCTACCCAGATAGATTTTTAATTTAATTATGAAAGGAAAGTAGAACCCTTTAGAAGAAAACAGAGATAGTACAAGGGAATATTTTTGAGAGTGAGAGGAAAAGCGACAAAATATTAACAGAGGATGAATGTAGGTGAAGGGTATATTAGTGTTTACTGTATTATTTTTCAACTTTTTGTGCGTTTGAGATTTTTTAAAATAAAATACGAAGCAAAATAAAAAGATCAATGACAACAAAAAAATATGGGAGTCTTCCCATTTTCTAAATTACTTCCCAGCCTGATCCACTTCTGGAAATCTTTGTAAACATGCTTGTTCAGTATCAGTAAAAATACACTTGGCCCAATAACTAGCTTAAAAATCTTTGCCAGTAGAACAAAACTTAAACTTCAAAAGCAATTTAATAGCTGCAATTCCAATAGGAAAACAATATTCATTCAATTCTTATGGAAATATGTGTAAGATGATTTAATTTGACTTGCTAGGGATAGCCATTTTCTTAGTATCACATTTAAATTAATACAAGCATGGTGCCAAGAAAGATTTAAGACTATTTTAAATATGCACATTCTCAAAGAAAAGTTGAAAGGAAATTCAATAAAAACTAACAGGTTCTTAAAATCTCTTTGTCTCTTACACTTTCTACAAATGCCAAAATGCTTCTCCAAACCCGAAACATCTCTTATTTCTCAGCTCCAGTGAAGGTTCCTTATCTTCATGCAGATTCCCTACATTTTTAAATCCACTTTTTCCTTCCTCTACTATTTGTTTTCATTTTCAATATAAGATCCTACCTCCCAGTTTCTGGCTTTCACAACTTTTCAATTCTTTTCACCTTTTTTTACTTAGGATAAGATGCCGACTTCTGTAACAAAGAGACCCAACAATCCAGTGGCTGAAAGAACAAAGACATTTTTTTTCTCATGTTAATGGTTCCGAGGTCAGTGCTCTAGCTTGGAGAGTCAGCTCTGCTCCAGTGACCCAGGCTTCTTTCATTCTATGACTCCACAGTTTCCTAAAACGTTCCTATCATCCGCAAGATTGAGGTTTAGTTAATCTGAGTTCCAGTAGACAGAAAGAACAATAGAATACTGAGGAGCCAGTCGAAAGCATATAAAATTTTCACTTATGAGAACTTACTCACATGGCCACACTCAAATACAAGAAAGTCTGAGAAATGTGATTTAGCTATGTATCCAGGAATAAGGAATGAGTAATAAATAGGTTTGTTGAGTAATCAAAAGTTCTCTACACTATCCATTATTCAGCAAAAAAAAAAAATTATGTGTGTGTGTATTTGTGTCTTGGGGATGTCTAGAGTTGTGGTTGTGAATAGGCCAATGTTACTCATGCTTTTCTTGCCATGCAAATGATTTTAATGTATATTTATCTGCTCAGTTCAACAAACACTTCTTGAGAATCTGCTATGTGCTAAGTACAATGTCAGACACTAGCGTTACAAATCTGAATATCATGTAATTGGTTCTTGGGGGAGTTTGCCATTCAGTGCAAGAAACAAAGAAATAAAGAACATGTAAATATATTATGGTATATTAAAGGGAGTTTTTGATGGAAGAAGATATGTTTGACTTAAAATAATGAATTTTATTCTCAAAAAAATGTTTCTGTTCACATTTTCTAGTTAATAACAGAAGTTAACATTTTTTTGGCTTATAATAGAACTCCTTCTTTTTTGTGTCCTCGGAAGTGTTTCTTCAATCCCTGTGGTTTTAGTGGTGGCCATCAGTCATGATATGCAATCTCATGTACAGTAATTGAACTAGAGCTTATCACATGACCAAAGTTAGGCCAATCAGAATTCTCCCCTGGGGAGACTTTTTCACAATTGATCTGGGGAAAGAGTAATGTTTCTTCTCTGGTTGCAGAACTATTAGGGTGTGTGCTGCGAGCAGCTGACAGTCATGTCCTCTGTCATGTGAACAAACCTACCTGCGGCTTCAGAGAACTTGCAGGAAAAAATCAGAAACAAGAGGCAGAGATAATTACTTGATAGACTGTTAGCCTTTGGTTCTCGTCATACCTAAAGTCGTGGGGTTTAGAGATGTGAGACAGTAAAATCCCTCTTTTCTGTTTAAATTGATTTGAGCTAGGTTTCTGTCATTTGCAATCAAAAGGGTCCCAAATAATTCAGTAATAGAGTCCTTATATGGCATAATATTTTTTAGGGTAAAATTTTCCTAGGAATAAAATTATTTCTAACTTTTGAAGTAAAGGCAAAATGAAAATAAGATGCTATTTTAAAAATGGAAAAGAATGAATATGAATGATATAAATAAGTGTATCAAGGCAAAATGCACAGCATCAGAATTCATTTAAAGTCTATTTAAAAATCTGAAAATTCTCCAAAAAACTATATAAGGAAACCAAAAATGTAAATCAGCCTCTTAGATTTTAAAAGTGGGAATTTTATTTTAAGTCAAGTTGGGGCCTGCTACTCTTGTCTCCAAGTACTAGATTCTATTTATATCGTGCTAAATGAGTCAGTTCCAAATGTTGGTCTTTTTAAAAATACTACTATTATGATAGCTAAAGCAAAACAGATGTGCAAAAATGACAATTTAAACTTGAAATCCCTCCGCCTGAATTAATTGTACCAGCCATGTGTTAAATATTATACTGCGCTAAAATTAAAAATGGAACTGAATTTTGGTATATATACTTTATAGACAGCAAATGAAAGGATTAACATCAAATTCTAAAACAAAGAGTGACAGCTGCTGTAGCTTTTAAAATATAATTTGTTTCTCTATCCTCTTCTGCTTTCTGCTTTCATTGTCTTTTTTATCTACACTCAAACTTAAATGTTGTCCTTGGCTCTTATTTCTAGAATGACCAGCTTTTCTATAGGCATCCTTCAATGCTGTTTTCAAAATGCTCTCAATTCTTTTCCCAGAGCCCTAACCTATGTGAGTTAGTTTGGCCATTTTTCACTGGACTATAAATGTTCATATGTTAGAAAATCCAGGTCAGTGCTAATTTTGCAGAATTCTATACTTTGCCCTATAGTGCTATGGAGAAGACATCAAATGGAAAGGTGTAATCACCCTATAGGAATCGGCTTTCAAATAATGTCTAGAATACATAACATGGCGTTTAAATTCTCCCACACCGGCTCCTGCCTGACTAGGACCTCATCTCTTACTGCCTCCCATCTTGTTACCTACCCCTCCCGTTTACTGTGATTCCTTCAGTTTCTTTGGCTCTCTCCCATCTTGGGGCCTGTTGCTTCTCTCCCTGCCTGGCCAGCCTTCAGAAGTCAGTTTAACCACTGGTTCCTCAAGGTGGCCTGTCTCACTGCCCAGGTTGAGTTTGGTGCCTCTGTTTACAAAATTTGCATCTGGCAGATGCCACATCTGCCTTTTCACTGCCATATCCCCAGTGCCCAGCATGGGGCCTGGCACCATAAATACCTGTAACATATATGAATTAGTATTCCATAGACCAAACAGTTGTGAAAGGGATTCAATTAATACAGGCAACCTGGAAATATATTCTACAACAGCACTATCATTCAATAACTCTTCCTTGGAAGAATTCCTGGGTGAAATTTTCTTATGCTGACCATTTAGTGGCCACGTTTCCATGGAGCAGGGTGAACTTATAACTTTCAGCTGGGTGACTGGATCGTAAAATGAAAAATTAACAGATAATGTAGTACATGTTTGCTTTAACAAGAGAAATAAGCACGATTCCTCATATGAGCTGAGTCATTTTCAGATAACTTTGGTGCTAATTAAAATGTTTACTGAAGTCCTAATAGTAACTGAGAGTGAGAAGAAAACACAGATAAAATAATACTGCAATTCACATGAGATCTTAAAAATATCTGGAAATGTTATTTGTCCTTTTGGGCCACTGGCCTTAAATATTTTTGACCTTAAACCACAGTAAAAGTCCGTTTTACATTTATATAAATGTATGTATATGTATGTGTCTGTGTATATATGTTTAATAGACTATATATCTATATAGAAAATAACACTTGTCTTTACTATATGGATATACTCTGATATTTCCTATTCTATTCTATTCTATTCTATCCGATTCCATTCCATTCTATTCTATGTTATCTTATATTAAAAGTAATACCGGCTCCCAGTGGACTAAATCGCTTTTTTCCACTCATAAATAGGTCACGCCCTCAGGTGTGAAAAACACTGATCTAGAGTACTTTATCTTTTCCAATACTTGCTGCTTACTTCTTTCCTCACTCACCCTTTATTGTATAATAAAGAATTTGTCTGGTCTTTGTCCCTGGTTTCTGGCATGGAACTTCTAAAACCTTTGGAATTTCCCAAGCGTAAAAGTGATTTTGTTATTACTGAGACCCTTGGATCACACCTGAATTTATGCTAAAAAGGCGACTCATGGTGGGTGCCTAAATATCATCAGGATGGGGGGTGGTCACCACAGAGACCAAGCCCAGATTAGAGGGTTGGGACTTTGAGCCGCCTGACCTCTGAGGAAGGGAATGTGGCTGGAGACGGAGTTCAAGTACATGGCCAATGTTTTAATTAGTTGCGCCTACTTAAACCCATAACAACTCTGAACACCAAAAAAAGCTCAGCGAAGCTTCCTGGTTGGTGAACACATCCATGTGCTGGGAGGGTGACGCACCTTGATTCCATGAAGAGAGAGCATGAAGCTTTGTGTTTGGGGCTCTCCCAGACCTTGCTCGATGTCTCCTTATTTGGCCATTTCTAAGTCACTCTGTGAGTGATTCCAGTAAATTATTGAGACTGAGGGGGGCTGTGGGCACCTTCAAATTTGTAGCCAGTCAACCAGTCAGCCAGAGTGGCTTGGGGATCCCTTGAAATTGTAGCTGGTGTCTGAGGTGGAGCGGTCATGTGGGGGACCCAGACTTTAACTTGTGGAGTCTACACTGATTCCAGGTGGTTAGTGCAGAATTGAATTGTAGTACATCAGTCAGGATCCCCGTCTTTATTTTTCTCAAATAATCCTTGACAAGAATGCTCACAGGGTGCATATGGATATACATGATCCCACTGAGATCCATTTTAAGTGGAATAAAGTGAGGTTCATTCTTCTAGCTGGGCACTTGAAGTGTCACCCTGGTGGTTATAACAATATTTATTTGCTTTTTTGCATTTTCCCATTTATTTCATGTTTCTTAACCATTTGAACCTGATTTTCTGTGAACTATATTTCATAGCCTTTTCTAGTCTTTCCAGTAGGTCACGGGTATTTCCTTGTAAAATTTTAAGCACTCTATGTTAATTACAGATATTAAACATTTACTTGTTGTCTATGTTAAAACTAATTTCTCTGGTTCTATCTGGATATCTTTGATCTGTAGAATCAGGGTCCAGGATCTCTGTGCCTGCCTCATATACTGATCTCCTGATTTCTATGAATCTGATGCCAGCCCCTGTCTACTCTAGATCTATGTGATTGACTACATTTTTATTTTTAGTTTTTCCTTATTGTTAAATTTTTCTCTAATTTAGGGTTACCAGACACAATACGGGACCCCTGGTTAAATTTGAATGTCAGAATACAGGAGTTCTGTGTTTTTATTTGCTAAGTCTGGCAACTCTAGTTATTCTTCTAATAAAAAAGAATAACTGGCTTTTAGAAATTTTCAGGTAGGATACACAGCTTCTGCGTGCAAAAACGTCAGTCATACTTAATTCCATACTGAATTCAGTATTAAACTGGAAATGCTAGATTTAACATTGAATTTAATATCAAAGATATGAATTTTAACGTAGCTTAGGAGACATTCAAGATTCACTTTTTTATCTAACTGTCTTTTGCATTCTGAATTTTGGGAAAAAAAAGAAATCTTTTTTGTTAAGTTTCCAAATGACTTTTACAAAGATTATTAGATGAAAGCAGGTCCTATTCCACTACGGGCTATCCTGTAGAATTTGTTCAAGCTCACACAGTTGCCCCAAGGCTTGTCCAGGACTGAACTGAAAGGCTCTCCTCCAGCTATCAGTTCAGTAGCCGCCTGAATAATTAGAATTGGAATAATGAGATACATCTTAGGGGTGCACTTGTCTCAATCAAATCCAGAGTCGTCTTCAGCTGAGCCCTTTTCTGGGCGCTGCATACCCCACACGGGACTGTGTCTAAATCTACCCTATGCTTCTCATAGACAGGAACCACATGCAGCTTGCTTTCTTTCTTTCAAACAAACAAGTAGTGGACAATGTTTTGAAAAGAACCTGGAAGTTTGACACTTTTTATTTAGCAGATCTTGGAGGGGAGAGCAAAGAGGAGGGGAGTGAGTGAGCTGGGGAGTAAATTTCCTTTAGTGCCCGGAGGAACGAACGGTAGAGAGCACAGTTCAGGGGGAGGTCAGGAGGTGTGGTGTGCTCCTTGGAACTGACGCAGGATGCAGAAATTGCTGCTTATGGTCTGTCAGTTTGTATTAAGTTTCAGAAAGAAAATAAAGGCTACTTTGATCTCTTTCTGGTCATGCATGATAATAGGGCTCAAAATGCTTGTCCCGGTTCAGGGACACACCAGCTCCCAAATCAAATGAGTCATACGCACAAACAAGAGAGACTATGGCCATGAATCAAGTGACATAGTTTAGAACAAAACTGTGTATACTGTACACATAGCTAAAGAATTAAAGATTTTTAGAAAAGCTTTGGTACCGTCCAAAGTTCACATGCGTATAAAAGTGACAATTCAAAGTTAAAATCATTTGACTTTAAAATATTTGTTAGTATCTCAGAAGACCAGCCTGTGTAGTAAGCATTTTAAGGTAATTATGTCATTTAATCTCCACAACAGCACTAAGAGCTACACTTTATTTTCCTCATTTTATAGCTAAAGTAATTGAGGCTCAGAGAGGTTGAGAGGCTTGCTCAATGTCACACAGCTAACAGTGGCAGGTCAGAGTTTGAAACCTGCACTTTTAACCATTCTACATTGCCTGTGATGTCAGTTTCCTGTAATTAAAGACTGCTTATCTGCTACATAATTGGTGATGTTGCTTTTATTTTTTTTCATGCCTGGAAATGCCAAATTGATGTTGGTTTTGAGAGTTAGCCAACTTGGCTGTTTTGAAGAACTTCGCAAATAAATTTAATCTTAAAACGAGATTGTTTTCTTAGCAAAGCCATGAGTATAGGAACAAAAGCAAAGCGAAGTTTCAGAGGAGGTGGGAAAAGTTTCTGTTCTGTTGAAAGTTATTGATCCAGTATAAGCAATTCACAATAAATAGCCATTTAAACTAAGTTTGGTTTGTTTGACTTTGGCAGTGGTGGAGAAGTAAGGATGAGGAGAGGATGTGAATGTGAGTGGAGAGAGAGAGATAAAAGAATTCTAACTCATTGTAGAAGCTAGGAACAAGAAATTATTATTCGTGAAATAAATTATTTATACAATAAATAAAGCACAAATTAAAACACAGACATGCATACACATGGGCTCCATATTATGACTAGGTGAGGCAAAGACACATAGAGCCAGAGAGGCTGACAGAAAGAGAGTGACAGGAGCGGTTAATCAGAAGCTTCCAAGACCCACTGCTCACACAGGGTCTGCAATTGGTTCACAACAAGAACAACACTGGCAATATCTACTAACTCTCAAAGACCCCTTGTTGTGTGCTAGCACCTCTTCTATGCGTTAACTCGTTTAATACTGTGAAAAGAGAAACTGAGGCGTTTAAAAGTTTTTATGAGTTTGAGCAAAAATCAATTGGAATCGGGCAGCATCCAACTTAGCAGCTAGAAGGAACTCTGAGGGCTGTAAAAAATGAAAGTCTTTCCTACGCAGAAGGGAGCCGGAACAAGGAAGAAAAGCAAAAGACCAGGTTGATTATGGCAAGGTTACTTTCCTTTAGAGGGTGGCCGGGGTCTCTCAGGTAGATTACCTAACTAGCACTGATCAGGTGAACCCAGATTGACCAGTTTAAGATTCATTTCTTGGAGATCCGAAACTGTAATTAAGGTAAGTCTAAGTTTGGCGACATGGGCCTTAGCATAAACAACTCCATTTTGGGCCTGTTGTGCTTTTTAACCAAAGCTTACAACAATTCCAAGTACTGGAAACTATCATCACCCCCATTACAGACGAGGAGACCGAGGCAGGAGAGATTATTTGCCCAAGCCTTCACTCTGGTAAGGACAGCCGCCCTTGTTTGAAGTCCAAAATTAGCTTCAGCTAGAATTTTCTCATGCCACACAGATAACAGGAAGAAGTAGAAAAGATTGAGTATTAAGACTCCTTAGTGTTAGGTCCTGCTCTTTACATGGCTCCAAAATGATGTTCTTGGTGACTTTAAAACTCTTAAATGTTAGGGCCAGCCCCGGTGGCGCAGCGGTTAAGTTCTCACGTTCCGCTTCTCGGCAGCCCGGGGTTCGCTGGTTCGGATCCCGGGTGCGGACATGGCACCGCTTGGCAGCCATGCTGTGGTAGGCGTCCCACGTATAAACTAGAGGAAGATGGGCACGGATGTTAGCTCAGAGCCAGGCTTCCTCAGCAAAAAGAGAAAGACTGGCAGTAGTTAGCTCAGGGCTAATCTTCCTCAAAAACAAACAAACAAACAAAACTCTTAAATGTTATTTAAAAATTTTTTTTAATGTCCACAGACTCTTCATATCCACCACTTCCCTTGGTTGTTAGAGTGCCATTGAGTGGATTCTGACTCCTAGTGCCCATGTGGGCAGCAGAGCGGAACCCTGCCCGTCTTGTGCCATCCTCTCCCCTTCCAGGCCGTGTCAAACAGTGCTCTGCTGCTATTCACAGGGTTTTCAGGGCCGTTTTTTTCAGAAATGGGTGACCAGGTCCTTCTTCCTAGTCTTAGTCTGGAAGCTCCGCTGAAACCTGTCCACCAGGGGTGACCCTGCTGGTTTTTGATATATTGGTGGCATAGATTTCAGCATCACAGCAACACCCGCAGCTGTCACAGTAGGAGAACCGACCGACAGGTGATGTGGTTCTCTGACGGAGAAATGAACCCGGGCTGCCACAGTGAGAACGCCAAATCTTAACCACTAGACCACCAGGGCTGGCTATCGCTTCACTTAGTCTGAGCATAACTGCAGGCGTATTGTTATTGTTATTTCCCCCATTTTAAAAGGCAGAATTTCGGTGAGGTTGAGTAACTCATTTTTGGTTACTAGGTACATTGAAAAACAGGTCCTCCAAAACCAGGCCCTGTAGGGGAGGAAAAAAAACCCTTTTCTTTTACCCATCTTAGGTTCTCCAGCTGGCTCCCTGTTGTGGAAATTAATAAACAGAAACCTCATTAAAGTGGAGTTTGGAGGCCAAATGGGGGAGCTCTCACACCCTACCTCCATAGCAGAGCCCAACAGGAAGAAGAAAGACTCCCTCTTCTTGACTGGCAAGAAGCTCAGCCAATGAGACGGTCACAACTCAGCCAATGAAAAGCCACTACACCTTGACCTCTGTATCTACAGTAGCCCTCCCAACTTCCTCTTTTCTCTGGGAAAGTGTTTCTCCGTCCCTTGTTGGGGAGGGTGGTGGTGTGACTTTCACAGTGGCTAGCTATGGCTGCAAACCTTAAATTGTAATTCTTTGCTGATCCCAAATAAACCCATTTTTGCTGGAGAAAAAACTGGCTGTCTATTTGGTTTACATCAACCCTGTAAATGAGATGGGCCAGAGTCAGATTAACAAGAGAAAAACAAACATAAGTTTATTTGCATGTGCATTGCTCTTACACATGGGAATACCCAGAGAAGAGTAACTCAAGGGGTGGTTGGAACTTGGGTTTATCTTTCATCTTAAGCCAAAACAAAGGAAAAGGTGATTTGGGCTTCTAGCTGTGGAGGCTTGTTATGGAAAGGTGATCAGGAAAAGTATGGTTAACAAGGGTTGTTTAGTAAGGTTTGTTATACAGATTTAAGTAGATGCCTTCTCCATTGGTAAGGGTTGTTCAAGGTCTTCCTCTTCCTGGTAAGAGAGAAGGAGACATATCTACAAAAGGAAATTTTCTTTATATATGTAAATTTACTTTACAAAAGTAAAACGTACAAAAAAGTAAAAAAAGGATAAAAACTGTAGCCTGTTTTTAGAACTTTTCCTGCATCTGCTAGTTCCCAATGGCTGTTAACTCAAAATAATCCATATACCGAAAAGGCATATTCTGGGGTGGCATATTCTGGTGCCTCTCAGCCCTAGAGAGAAAAATCTAGATGACCTTGGGTATGGTGATAACTCTGTAGATAAAACAGCAGAGGCGCGATCTATGAAAGAAATAATTGATAACCTGGACTTCATTAAAATTAAAAACTTCCACTTTACAAGAAACACTGTCAAAAGAATGAAAAGAAAAGCCATAGATTGGGAAGGAGAAAATATTTGCAAATACATATTTGATAAAGGTTTGCTTTCCAAAATATATAGAGAGCTCAAAATTCAACAGTAAGAAAACAAACAACCTGCTTAAAAAACAGGCCAAAGACCCAAACAGACACCTCACCAAAGAAAATATACAGATGACAAATAAGCATATGAAAAGATGCTCAACATCATATGTTATCAGGGAAATGTAAATTAAAACAACAATGAGATACCACTTCAGCCCTATTACAACGGCCAAAATCTGGAACACTCACAGCACCAAATGCTAGGGGGGACGTGAAGCGTTGAGAACTTTCATTCATTTCTGGTGGGTATGCAAAATGGAACAGCCATTCTGGAAGACAGTTTGGCAATTTCTTATAAAACTAAACATACTCTTACCATATTATCCAGTCATCTTGCTCCTTGGGATTTGCCCAAATTAGTTGAAAACTTGTGTCCACACAAAAGCCTGCACTTGGATGTTTATAGTAGCTTTATTTACAACTGCCAAAACTTGGAAGCAATCAAGATGTCCTTCAGTAGGTGAATGGATGAGTAAACTGTGGTACATCCAGATAATGGAATATTACTTAGCACTAAAAAGAAAAGAGCTATCAAGCCATGAAAAGACATGAAGGAAACTTACAGGCATATTACTCAGTGAAAGAAGCCAATCTGAAAAGGCTATATACTGTATAATTTCATCTCTATGACACATAGGATTTTCAGGGCACCGGAAATGCTCTGTATGATACCATAATGGTGGATATATGTCATTATACATTTGTCAAAACCCATAGAATGTACAACACCAAGAGTGAATCCTAATGTACACTATGGATTTTGAGTGATAATGGTTTGTCAGTCAATGTAGATTCACCATTTGTGACAAATGTACCACTCTCATGGGAGGTATTAACAGTGGGAGAAGCTGTACACATCTCGAGGCAGGAGGTACATGGGAAATCTCTGTACTTTTTGCTCAATTTTGCTGTGAATCTAAAACTGCTCTAAAGTATAAAGTCTATTAAACAATAACAACAGCAACTAGGCCCTATGGTTATAAATCCAGTTCTTTTTCAGGCCCAACCTCTTGCCTTAGACTTTAGATTGGCCTGGGGCCTAATGTCCTCTTGGGGCGGTTTGCTTCTGGTCTCAGGGCCCATAACTCTCTGCTGACCACTGTGTGTGGACTCGTGGCTTTTCTGACTTGGGCACTCCCAACGCCCTCCTGCTCGGCTTCCTCAGACACACCTGAGCCGGGCTGCCAGCCTGCCCCCTTACCCTCTCCTGCCTCAAGAATAGCGTCTCACCTCCCCAACTCTGACTCCTCACCCTCAGCCTCGTGTCCTAGCACCATCTGGGAGTCATGATCCAGACAGATGTTCAGAGCCAGGAAAAGCAGAAAGACACACATTCTTTTGTAAATGTACATCCAGTTGCCCACATAAACAAGAGCTGCCTTAGGGCAGAGATTGTGCCCCCGTTCTTTTTTAAACCAAGAGTCATGAAAGTTAAAAGCGTAAACTTGGGAAAGATCTGGATTCGAATCCTATATTATAAATAAAGCTGCTAGAAGCATTCTTATACAAGTCTTTTGGTGGACATATGTTTTCGTTTCTCTTGGGAAGGATTTCTTTAGGGCAATTGCTGGGCCAAAAGCATTCATTTAGTTTTATTTAAAATGTCAAATTGTTTCCAAACTAGTTGCATCCGTTAATATTCTACAGTTTGATCTTAGAAAAGTTAATTTAACCTCTCAGAGTGTTAGTTTTCTCTCCTGAGGATAATGGGGCTAATAATACTCAACCCTCAGGATTTTGAGAGGATTAAAAAATAAGGTATTATGAGGATAACAGCATGGCACAAAGTAATTTCTCACTAAAAACAGCTATTCTTTTTTGGTTGTTATTCTTGATTTTTTTGAACATTACATTATGAAAAATTTCAAAACTACCAAAAAGTTGAAAGGACAGTGAGCACACATATACCAACTCCTAGATCCTACAATTCACATTTTCCCATACTTACTTCATCATCTCTCTATGCACACAGTGATCCATTTTTAAATGCATTTCATAGTAAGTTGCAGACATTAGTACATTTTCCACTAAATACTTCATTTTATGTAACATTAATTAGAGTTCAACATTTGTTTATGATTCTTTATTTTCTTTGTGGTAAAATTTAAACCGAATGAAATACACAAATCTTCAATGCACCATTCTATGGGTTTTGACAGATGCATAAAGCTGTGTAACTGAAACTCCATCAAGATATGGACATTTTTCTTCATACCAGAAAGTTCTCTCTTACCCTTTTCCAATCAATCGTTATCCTTACTCACTAAGGCAACCATTCTTTTAAATTTTTTCAACTATATAGATTAGTTTTGGGTGTCCAAGAACTTCATATAAATAGAATAAACTATATTATCTTTTGATGTCTCCTTTTGCTCAGCATAGTATTTTCTTACTCACCCATGTTTATTCCTTTATCTAAATAGGCTAGCGTTTGTTTACCTACTCTCTTACTTCTGGACACCTGGGCGACTTTCACTTTTTTCTATTCTGAATAAAGCTGCTATGAACCTTCTTGCACAAGTCTTTGGTGGTCAAGTGTTTTCATTCCTCTTGGGGAAGATTTCTTGAGTGGAACTGCTGGTCCATAAGTATTTGCTCAGCTTTATATAAAACTGCCAAACTGTTTTCCAACGTGGTTGTACTGTTTTATATTCCCACCAGCAATGATCCTACATCCCTATCAGAAGTTGAGGCTTTATTCTTTTTCATTTTAGCCACTCTAGTGAATGAAGAGTGGTTTCTACTTGTGGTATTAACTTCCCTTTCCCTGATGCCTAATGATGTTGAGAATTTTTTGTGTGCTTATTAGCAATCTGCATGTCTTCCTTTGTGAAGTGTCTGTATTCAAATCTTTTTGCTTGTTTTTTGACTGGATTATTTGTGCAGTTAATATCACTACTAGCAGGACACAAGGGAAAGAGGCAGCCAGACACTCTGATGGAGAGATAAAGAGAATGCAGGAAAGGGAGGTGAAGGCAGCAGGAAGCACACATCCTTTTTTTTTTTTGTTTTTTAAATTTTATTTATTTATTTATTTTTTTCCGAGGAAGATTAGCCCTGAGCTAACTACTGCCAGTCTTCCTCTTTTTGCTGAGGAAGCCTGGCCCTGAGCTAACATTGTGCCCATCTTCCTCTACTTTATATGTGGGACGCCTACCACAGCATGGCGTGCCAAGCGGTGCCATGTCCGCACCCGGGATCCCAACGAGCGAACCCCGGGCCGCCGAGAAGCGGAACATGCGAACTTAACCGCTGCGCCACCGGCCGGCACCGTAAACACACATCTTTGACAGCAAGTCCCAGAGTCTCTCAGGTACCAAGGTCCTTTTGTCCATGAGCCTCTGCATCTAGGTGGGCACTTTCTAGTTTGCTCTTTGTCAGGCTGAACTAAAGAACAGTACCCTGTTCCTGACGTCTTCACATTCCATTCTCACAAACACAGGGAAGACTGTCTTAGTTTTGAGTTCTGCACAAAGCAAGTGAGACGAGACTTCAGTGCAGGGAGCTCGTTTGGGAGGTGAGCTCAGGAAGCCGGGCAAGGGAGTAGGAAGGTGAGTGACAAAAGGAGGAAAAATTGAATGGCGTGTTATCAAGGTCGCTGTTGCAGACAGCAAGGCTCTGTTCTGTCAGGACTTCTGCGAAATGTACGCAGTGCCTCCAAGAATTGTTGACAACAGGACAGTCATCTCCGGCTCCTGGTGGCATAAATTCCTCTGCACTTCCAGGGCCCACACCGGCTGAGACCATCACCGAGCTGGCTGTGATCCAGGGGGCCCAGGCATGTGACTCGAGCACCAACAGGGCCTGCTGGTGAGTAGTGCAATTCTTTCTGAGGATTTCATCATGAGGCTCTTGCGCCACTCGCTGTGCAGGAACAGCTCAACAATCCCCGTCAGACACTGATCCTCTCCCTTAAAGTCCCCTCCTGGCTTTGGCCACCAAGCTCCCCTTCTGCCTCCTCCCCCAGCTCTCCCTGGGACTCCTCCCTTTGAGCTCTGGATTCTACACCAAAGTCAAATTCCTCTCTCCTCCCCTATGCAGAGTGGCTTCCTTCCTGCCTTAAAGCCTGGATTCAGCTGGCACCCAGGCCCTGGAACTCGGCTTCCACCCCAAAGTAGGTTTATCTCCACATCTCAAAAAAGGCAGTGACAAATAGTACGACTTCTCATTCTTACGCCAGATTTCCACACTCCTGTCTTGCACGTGGGTGACTGGGCTGACTTCTTCAGCCCACTGGGGTTTTTACTCTTGCCAGTCATAGCCCTTTGCTCTATACTCCACTGAAATATATCTGTCACCCTGTTAGGTCAGAAGCTCTTGTGTTTTGCAGAGAGATAATTAGGTCATTTGATGATGAAATTCCTAAGAGCAGCGATGTAATGACACTCACCTCCTGTCAATCAGCTCGCCTTTCCCATGTGCCAGCTCTATGCCTGCATCCTTACTCTTTCCCTCTGATTTATCTTCACTTGTACCTTTACTTCCACGAGGTAAAAATTTTGCCTTTTAATTTTTCCCACATCTCTTTAAGTCAGCCTCCATCCCTGCTTCTGCTTTTTCCTCTTAGCCACCAGCAAACCTCTTCTGTATTTAACTGATTATATGCCATTTCAGAAGCATCACAGAGTGTCATTATAATGGTATTTCTCCCTTTTTCCTTCTGCTAGCTTCTGTTTCAAATCTTTGTCACTCCCGACTATAGACTTATCTTTAGGACACTGTGGCTTCCCTCGTCTCAGAACAAACAGAACGGGACTCGTTGCTCCTTTGGCTGATGTAGGACAAGGGTGGCAGGAACTCAGCCTCTTTAGAAGTAGAGCACGGAGCCATAATAGCTGGAGGCTCACTGGAGGGTCCAGGTTAACCCCAGCAGCATAGCAAAGTTGTTATGAGCACAAATTCGGAACCAAGCTGCCCAGGTCCGAATCTGTGACTGACTGAGCTGTGTGACTCGGGGCAAGTGCTCAACCTTGCTGCACCCCGGTTTATTCATCTTTACAGTGTGTGCAATGATGGCACCTATCTCACAGGGCTGAGTAAGCGTTAAATGAGCTGTTAGATACAGAACACTCCAGAGGGAGCTTTATATAGCAAGTACTCAGTATGTTTGCTGTTGTTCCAATCACGTTACTCTACCAGAGGGCACAGGCACCATCCACAGGACCATTGGTCCTTTGCTGCCTGAGACTCATGTCTTGGGATAGAACTGCCTTGACAGAGTAAGGCATTTACTCATTCCTTTGGCCTGTGGGATTTTCAGACTGCCTGAGGTAGGTGGTTTAGAACTAAGAATTAAGGATGGAGAGAAAATATTGATCCATCCCACAGATAGGTGCTAGCCTCAGTTCCAACTTGGAAGGCTGACACTTTCTTATCTAAGGTGAGGGTAGCAGCATGGTGCATGATACTAGGTAAGTTTCTGCAAGGGTTGTAATCTCTGACCATTTGGTGCAGCGAGAAAGACTGTACTGTATTATATGCTACCATTTTTTATTTTATAGGGGAAGTTTTTCTTCTCCTTTAATAAAACAACCATGACTTTTACAATTTGCCCCTTTAGAAATCTTCACAAAGTCAGGGACAGAGCAATCTCTACATACTGTTTTCTTCCTAACTCTGCCCTTTCAGTGAGTTTTCGTTTTAGTAGTTTAATAGCAGCTAACATTTGGTGATCATTTATCACATACCAGAGACTGAGTGTTTTACATTGATTATCTCATTCCATCCTCCCACTGAGCCTGTGGGAGGCCATAGAACAGAGCAATAAACTGTGATATCTCCGAAGTCAGTCATGGGCCAAATGGTGGCTCCTCCACTTTCTTGTGACACGATGGGACAGTCATTGAACCTCTCTGTTTTTATTTCCTCATCTGGCAAAAGTGCATGAGTGTGTCTTCCTCATTAGGCTGTTGTAAAGAATTAAATACAATACTTAAAACAGAGTCAGGAGTGCAGTAGGAATAGGCCAATAAATATAAGCTAAAATTATACAGATGCGAAAACCGAGACTAAGAAAAGATAATTCAGCAGTTTGGGTCACACCTTTAGCGAGCTAAAAGGCTGGGATTTGAAAATAGGCAGTACAACTCCAAGGCCTGTTCTTGGACGCTCTATGAGGTTGTTCATTATGAAAACCAAAACCGACAGAGTTTTTGTCCCTGTGCTAAACAATTCTGAGAGGAAGCATACTAGTCAATGTTGAGACCAGACAAAAATCACTTAGCAACTTGCTCCAAGAAATAATTGCTCCTGGAAGAAAAGACTGTGAACCAACTCAAACTGCTTATTTTTCAAAACTAACAGCTCCATCATCAGTAGCCACTTTAAGCCCCTCTCCTTACTATGCCCACCCATTCAAAAATATTATGGCATAAACTCTGCCCCATCCCAACTAGTTGCTTGCTTTGCAGAAAATCACCCAGCCTAACCCTTCAAATGCTGTAAATATCCCCCCTGACTTCTCCTTTCTGATTCCCCACTAAGACAGACTGTCAGGTAGTGGTCTCCCGTAACGTAGCAAGACCAATAAACTCAGCTTTGTTTGAGCGATAGGTTTTTCTGGTGGTATTTTGGAGGTCAGTCTTCAAGAATCCTGGAAGTTCCACTGGGATCTAGTAAAGACCTTCTTGCTGCTGAGGCCAAGATTGCAGGGGTGGGCACTCCCTGGCGGCCCCCTGAGGCTCCCACTCAGAAGCTCTCCAACTGTGACCATACGTGGGACCTGGGTTAGGTCTGGACTCCAACTTCTTATTTGCTGTTGCTGAGTTTATTTTCAAATAAGTTGATTTTTTCTTCTAGGAATAAGGAATCATTTGAAGAATTCTTCCATTATCTGATTAAATGTGAAAATTATTATCCATGGTGACAATTAATAAAAAGGGTTGATATTATAATTACAGAGAAATACAAATTGTATGTAAGATAAATATATTAGTCTATTTCCTTCTTAAGGAAATTGTTATCACTTATTAAGATGGCAAATTCCACCAGACATATAGATACACACACACAAACACACACACACACACAGAATTTTAAAATCTAATATGCTGACAGTTGTACTTTAGATTTAAAGTTAATAGCTTTAATTTTTTTTTTCTACTGAGGAAGATTTGCCTTGAGTGACATCTGTTGCCAATCTTCCTCTATTTTTTTGGTACATAGGATACCTCCACAGCATAGCTGGTGAGTGGAGTAGGTCCACCCATGCCCAGCATCTGAACCAGTGAACCTGGGCTGCCGAAACGGAGTGCACAGAACTTTAACCACTCGGCCATGGGACCAGGCCCTAATAGCTTTAATTTTATCATCCATTTGCCTAGTTATACATTATGTATGTTTAAACAATAAATATAAAAATATCGCTTTAGATTACTTTAAAAAGTTTATAAATAATGAACAAGATAATAGCCAAATCTGAGGGCATATTGTAAATGTAAACAATCTAAATAAGATGATAATATAAGTTTCTAATACCAAAGATGTTGACTTTGAAGAAAACAAGAATTGTGTTAGACATTTGTTGTGTTTTATTTTGTGTTTTGACAAAGTTGACTCAGTGTTAATAAATTTATTTAAAGAGACGGGCTTATGTATTCCTTACTGCAAATTGGAAAATGGATGATATGCAAAACATAAAATTAGAATATGAGGGGTTTTTTTCCTGTAAAATGACCAAGCTATTCTCTGCCCAGATAACAGAGATTCCTTTTTCTCAAGATATTCTGCTAACACTCTGAATTTGTTGCCACACTCCTAATCCTTTTGAAAAAAGTTTCCCATGTTTGAAAAAAGATAAGCTTATAAGGATTATTACTTTTCTTCTTTTTTTTTTTTTTGGTGAGGAAGATGGACCCTGAGCTGACATCTGTGCCAATCTTCCTCTATTTTGTATGTGGGATGACTCCACAGCATGGCTTTATGAGTGGTGTGTAGGTCCATGCCCTGATCCAAACCTGCAAACCCCAGGCTGCCAAAGCAGAGCACACGAACTTAATCACTATGCCACTGGGTCGGTTTGTGTTGCTGCTTTTTATTGTATGTTTTCAAAATATTGCTTGTAACTATTTCTTGCCTTTAAATACCGCAACTTATAATTGTATTTAGTCTCCTCTGACAACTTTCCTTGATTTTGTCTTTCTCAAATGTAGACCACAAATTCAGAATAATCAAACTGTTAAGATGCCCTTTAAACCTAAATTATCTTTTAGTTTTCTGGAATGGTCACAAGGTAACATAAAGACCAACTCCTTTGCCTTGCAGGACATTTGGTCCTGTCCAAGATATCTATAAGACATTTAGTCCATGCCAAAATGTCCTTAATATTTGGTCATATTTGGTCCTGTCCAATATGTCCATGAAGATATTTCTGATAATGTTTCAGAGATTTGGCTTTCTAGAAAAGACGTTAGAAAAAAGTTGTTTGTAAGTCCCGTTGAACAGGATCTCATCAGGTACCGTGAATAATGAACACAATAGTGAAAGTTTAGGATGATGGTCCTAAACTTAGGGAGGTCTATGGCTCTCAATTAAAGGGACGCAAGCCATTCTTTTTTTTTAAAGATTGACCCTCAACTAATATCTGTTGCCAATCTTCCTCTTTTTATTTTCTTCTCCCCAAAGCCCCCCAGTACATAGTTGTGTATTCTAGTTGTAGATCCTTCTTGTTCTGCTATGTGGGACTCTCCCTCAGCAGGGCTTGATAAGCTGTACCAGGTCTGCACCCAGGATCCAAACTGGCGAAACCCTGGGCCACCGAAGCAGAGTGTGCAAACTTAACCACTGGGCCACGGGGCCGGCCTGCAAACCATTCCTGAATCACTGCAAAACCGTCCCTTGCTTCTGGTTTGGTACACTCTTTGGATTGAGTTTGAGACCTGTTCTCTTGGCTTAACATGAGCCCTCTTTACTTC
Source organism: Equus asinus (assembly GCF_041296235.1). Lineage (NCBI taxonomy): Eukaryota > Metazoa > Chordata > Mammalia > Perissodactyla > Equidae > Equus > Equus asinus. The sequence continues at coordinate 22,778,053 of NC_091801.1, read as the reverse complement.
TGGCTTTAAATGGACTACAAACTCTGGTTATAATCCTCCACATATTATTTGTCTGTGTTGCAGTGCTCGAAGTATGATATCCAAAGTCTTCAATGCTGCTGTGCAGCTACTGTCACATCAAGAGAGCCACAAAATAGTCCTCCGATAACAGGAAGAAAACCTAACGCTTATATAAAATCTTCACATGATTAGGACACATCAAACAGTGGTACAGAGCTGGATTGATCGCATCCCCAGGCAATAAAACTCTATCCTCCAGCATAGGCTGGAACATTTTGTCTTCTCTTATCACTGTTGTCTGTTCTAGGCTCCCATCATTAGGACCTGTGCTCTCCAGCCTTCTGTTTCCATCCTCAGCCATATATATATTTTAAATAAGTAAAAGTTTTCTGGCTATTCTATAATTCATCACACTCTGGACAATTTCCAGGGTGACCACTGCTTAACCTGATAAAGGAATAACCACAGAAGGCCAGTGACTACAATTCCCTCTCAGGTAAAACCTGTGTTTGATCTGCCTGCTACATTTTGTCTTTACTTGCTAAGGTGGAAATTTCCAGGGGTATATGTAGGAGAATACTGCCTTACCAGGGTAGTGGATGTGGTAATTCTGGGCAAGAATTTCAAAATACACCTCTTATAAAATGTCTTGTTTTTCCTGTGAGATTCCGCCTGCACTTGTTTTGAGCGCTGAGAGAGATGAAGTTACGTTTAGACGTCTGAAGTGAGATATACATCTAAGACATTTCATCTCTCTCTCACAGATGGTTCTGCGGCAATATCTTTGGGCATGGAAGGGCCCTTGAAGTTTTCTGTTCTGACCTTCCAGGAACCTATTGTTAGCAAATTAGGACATCGAAGCTCAGAGAGGCTAAGTGATTTGCCTGAGCTCGCAAAGCTATTTAATGACAAGAACAGGGCTAAAACTCTCACTTGTGGACTCCATGTGCTTTCTACTGTGTTCCTCTGAATTTGGAGAGGAGAAAAGTTTACTTGTACAATGAGAACAATGAAACTCAGAGTTTTAGTAAACATTTAAAGCAATATTTTTAGAGGGAAAGGGATCTAAATCAGGCTAATTATAATGTCTGTGATCAAGTCATACAGCACCTAATTAGATTTCTTAGAGAGGATTGGAAATTTTAGCAGTAGTTAGCAGCTGCTATGTGTATGATACTGATACAGTGAAATTTTGTTACCAGTTACAAACAGGTTCATTGACCCATCGCACAGTGGGGCCAATAACTGAAACGTCAGGCTTGTGGCAAAGAAAGAGTTTTAATATTCTATCAAAAGGTGGCCTGATGAGGAGATGGGAGTTAGAACTCAGATCCACCCCCTTGAAGGGAAAAAGGCAGGGGTTTTTATCTGGGCTTTTAGGTAGGGGAGGGGGAGCACATGGCCTTGCTTGTTGGTGCCTTTCCATCAGCCTGTATTTGGCCTTGAAGACTGAATCTTGACGTCTGGACTTTGAATCTCTGGGAAAGACAGCTCACTCGTGTCCTAAGGAGGGGCAGAAAGACCTGGCTAGTTTCGAACAACAGTTGATTATGTTGAATATGCATGGCTGCAGTTAGCAAAGCTGATCTCAGAGTTTTCGCTCTAGGGAAAAATTTTGAACTCCTTAGTTCTCCGTTTCAGTTTTACTTTCGGTCACTTTACCTCCATGTTTTCCACTTTTATAAACCCAAATAAACAAACAATGGAGGCTACTGTTTATTAAATTTTAGCTTGCTTTTTTTTTTTTTTTTTTTTTTTACCCCATTTGAAATTCTTAGAGGAAATGTCGCCTGGCTAATTTCATTAATATTCAGTTTCACCTTCAAAATGGAAAATTAATTCAACCAAATTCTGTAGAGGTCTTCCCTTTTGAGCACATCATGTCGATTTACTCTTAAGATGGTCATAAAAGAACATATGCCTTTTCAGCAGTTTATAATGCTTTTGTAGATATTACTTCATTTTGTAATGCTTCAAAATAATATGTTTACAAGACATTAGCTCTAAAGGGATGTCAGTGATTTCCTGTGCTAAATCTCTGACTTTATTGATGAGAAAACAGAATCAGAGAAATTAAGGGGCTCACCTATAGTTCTCAGTGAATAAATGGTGGAGCTATGCTTGCATCCAGGCTTTGCTTCAAATCTGGCCCTCTGCCCATTGCAACAGAACCAATGAGCTGACCATTCAAACAGCCCCCATTTAATTCCGTATGGCGTTACATGTGGTCTATTTTTTAAGCGGGTATTGTCCAACGAAAATGCTTACCCTGAATAAAATACCTTGCAAAGTAACATCAGTTCCAGAAGGGACTGCTTCTCTCCCTACAGCATGAAGCACTTTCTGGTGGCGGTCTTATGTCTCTGGGGCCACTGGCTGGAGAAGATAGAGGATCCTGAAAGTCCCATCATCTGTGGCTACTAAAGACCTGAAACTTCTCCATCACCTCGGAGTCTGTCAGCCATTCATGTGCACTTGACTGAGGTCTTTATGCTTGATGGCTCAGTACAGCGGAGTAACCTAAAAACCATGACGGGCTGGGGATGGTGGGATACCCTTATGTTGCTGACTAATGCAGTCAGCAGGCAGTTTTTCTAGTTCTTTAAAGGCAAGGTCAGTCTAGAAGGTCACTGGGAGGCATTAGCAATGGAAAGGTATGCAAATATTAATCTCAAAACAAATAAAATGGATGGAGCAAGTAAAACTTCTTCTGTGTGCATTCTAAAATGCACTTCTTCCATGCACAGATGATTTGAAGCATACGTATCAACAATTTGTGTGCTTTTTAACCACATTGAGGAATCTCTTCTGTGAGAGTTTAATCCATTCCTACATAACTATTATCTTCCATAATAACCTTGTGAGAGATTAGGAAGTGAAGTCTAGTGGAAAGATGCTTGCTTTGGTTTATGAATCAAATACTAATAATTGAATTTTCTTTTTCCTAACAATCATCTAGCCGGTGGGAAGAAGTAGATGGATCAGAGTTCACATATCTGTTCCTTCTCTTCCAAGCTCTGTCACCTTAAGTATATTATTAAATATTTCTCAGTATCAATTTTATCATCTGTAAAATGAAAATTCCTATTTTCTCGCATGATTGCTGGGAACACCTATTTAAAAGTATTTTGTAAATGGCAATATAATTTTAAAAATACAATTTATTCCTAAGGAAAATTTTCACCAAATTAGTTAGTTTCAACATAATCGAGATGAGAACCTTCTTATCTTCCTAAAACAAACATGATAAATATGATATTTAACTCATTTTTTGCTCTCCTAAGGAGATTTTTAGATCTTTATTTTATGTATCTTTCTGACTGGGATCATGTTAATGGTGGAATAGAAAAATAAATGAGACCTTTGATTAGATGCTTAAAAAATGTGGAGTGGCTGACTTCGTATTTTTGAAAATAATTCTTGGGAAGCTGTCCTCCAACAAGGACGCAAAGCATAGCTCGCTGGTGATGCAGGGCCAGGAGGGAATGGTTCCAGGGAAATTAGAGCTTTCTTTCTTGTTCTTCCTTAAAATGAAGCACGAAGAGTGTGAGCAGCCACCATTAAGAATGTACTTCATGTATCTGAGTGTAATGTGAGGTGGTCTGGTTTTCGCAGTGGGTCCACATGGGGAGGCTTCCTTCCTTCCTTCCATCTTTGCTTCCTTCCTTCCTTCCTTCCTCCGTTCCTCTCACCCTTTACTGGTATTGATCCTCTACTCTATGTAATGCTGCTAAGGTCTGGGGATATAATAGGAAAGAAGACAGCACAGAAACATCCTCATGGAACCTGCAGTCTAACAGAAGGCTAGATACTAGCCACTCATCACACTAGTAGAACAAATAAGTACTCTTTTATGTTATTGTTCATTTTTGAAGTTAGCTGTTCCCATTGGTGCTGTCTTGTGACTAGAAAGATTTAGAGACTCTTTATCTGAATGTGGGAAAAATGTTCTTTATTACCTCTGTCTGTACTGTCCAAAAGCTGATTTATTAGCTAATTTTCCTGATTGTTGGAGTGGGATCCACTTGAGTGGTCTGATTATCCTCATTGAATCTTTATAACTCTACTCCCACTGCAAAAGGATAATTCATAAAAGCTTTTATAGATTCTTCAGTGTAATTTTTACTTTTTTGTTTTGAATATTTATAGGAAGGTAAAGCAACCAAAATTGAATGTCAAGTCACCATCTAAAGTATTTAAATGCTTAATTAACACGATACTTATAATTGTTTTTCTCCATTAAAAACTGACATTTGAATATTTGAGTGGATAGTTCAAGAACCCTACATTTTAATAAGGTACTTCAGTCCTAATGCTAATGTTTTATATGTTACCCTCTCTACAACCGTAATTATGGGTTTGCATGCTTCTGAGCTGAGGAATCCATTTGCCCACTGGTGTTTGTAAACGTTGTTGGAGAAGGAATAGGAAGGGTATGGATTTTTGAGGTGGGAGTGTATCCCAAGGGAAGCCTTAGGCTCTGTATGAATAAGCAAAGGAAAGCCTGGGAAAGATGCACAGTAAACACTTCTGGGTAAACCTCCTGGGGACTGGAACTGAGGTAGGAAATACCGCTTACCGTACTTAATGTTTTAATTGGTGGGTTTACAGGTTATTTTTTAAAACTTTTTTATGTGTTGATGATTTTTAAGAAGTCTGCCAACCTCCCCATCCTCCCCCGCCCCCAAAATAGCAGGTCTTTCCTTCCCCTTCCCACCATCGCCAGTGATCGCAGGCCCCAGGCTCTCTTGAGTGGCTTCAACTCTGAACTCTCTACAGATGCCTCCCAAGCTTGTCTCTTTACGTCTCTCTTTCTCCTGAGTCCACCCCCACATTTACACAGGCCATTTTCATCCAGATAGCTCACAGTTGCTTTGAATGCAATACGTCCCTAAGCTCATCATCCCTTCAGTCGGAACTCAGCTGACCTTTCATATTTATTATTTTTTGCTAATAGTGTCACTATCTTTTTATTCACTTGGATTTGAAATACAAGCGTTTTCTGGGTTGTATTACATCTGGATTGCTCTGGCCAGCTAACTCAAAGGCAAGTAACATTGGTCCATTTCTGTTCCTTTTCCCATAAAGCCCGTTCTGCATTTCAGGCCCTGGTTGCCTTCTGCAGGGAGGACTTCTCTGCTCTTCTTCCTGCTTTAACACAGCCCAGTCTGTCCTCTGCACTATAGCCTGATGAGTCATCCTCTGCTTGTGATTTTGATCATTTCAACCACTCTCCCTCCTAGGCCCCAGCTCAGAGACTTTCAATGGCTTCCCATTATCTACTGAATTTTTAGCTTTTCGATCTGATGTACAGGGTTTTCTAGGATATGGCCTTAGCTGTCATTTCCTCCTTCCTTTCCCTTCTCCTCTCCTTCACAAATGATTGTTACATTTGCATACTGTAAAAGTTTCTGTACTAAGTGCTGGGGATATGCTGGCGAGGAAGACAAATTCCATCCCTGCCTTTCTAGTGTGTGCAGATAAAAGAGAGATAGACAGATAAGCGATTCTGGTCAAGTGTGATAAGTGCTTCAACAGGAAAGTGTGGAGGTGAAAGGAGGATGCACAGGGAACCCCAATTAGTTGAGAAGGGTGATTTCTCTGAAGAAATAACACCTACATTTAAATGCGTGAAAATTAATCAGCAGAAGGAAGAGTTAGATCTAATTTGCATCTTAGAAGGTGTGCACAGATTGCAGCATAGAGAAATGATATGAAGTAGCGGTTCTCAAACTTCAGTGTGTGTCAGAATCTTCTGGAGGGAACACCTATTGCTGGATCTCACCTCTGAGTAGATCTGGGGAGAGAGCAAGAATCCCCGTTTCTAACAAGCTCCCAGGAGATGCTGAAGGAGGTCCCTGCTCCTGGGGCCAGACTTTGAGAACCACTGCTGGAGGGAAGGAAGACTGGAGGCTGAAGGGCCACCCAGGAGGCTATTAGTCCAGGTGAGTGATGGCAGGTGACCTGGACTATGGGAGAGGTAGAGGTGACGGAGAGAAGTGCAGAGATCTTGAGAGCTGTACGGGAGTCAGACAATTCCAGATTTGGCAATTGATGGGATTGGAAGTGAGGGGGAGGAAAGAGTCAAGGATGGGGTCTGATTTCTGGTGTGAGCTCCTGCGTGGATGGATGCTGTTTACTCAGATAAGATAAACTCTTCTCCAGGAGGAAAAGCACAACTAGAGTAGAAGGTGCTGAGTTCGGTCTGGGTAAAACATAATGTTTCAGCTAAGAATATGGGCTCTGAACTCAGACTTCCTGGGTTTGAAAACCAGCTTTGTCCCTTCCCACCTGGAGAACCTCAGATTCCTCACTCTCCCCGTGCTTTGGTTTTCTCATTGTACTGTCATGATAAAAACAGTACCCACCTCATAGTCGTCTGGTGAGGATTAAATAGCATACTGTCTATAAAATGTTTGTAACAGTGTCTGGCATACAGTTCATACTCAATTTCAGCTATTATGAGTAATTTCCTTTATACACGCTGGCTTTTTCCAAACCGATTTCATTTTCTTGAAGGCTATCCATCCCATGCTTTTCTCTCTTTGTTGTTTTACTTGTCCTGGCTCCTCTGTCTTGAATTTCTTTCTCTCATTCCTAGCTATCTCCGCACGTCCATGTCATACTTCTTTCTCCTCAGGATCCAGTTCAAATGCCACTTCCTCCATGAAGCCTGCTCCATTGCCCTCTGGCACAGCAATCTCTCTCTTCCCAACTCCCACCCCTCTTCATTTATAATCCAATTTTTGAACAAACCATTTTCAGCTGTGTGTTCTGATTTCTTCTATATTTGCCTCACACTGGCAGTGATGGGTCCTGTGATGTTTTACGACTTTCATTTATACACTAGCCCACTTCTTGAGTGAATTCTCAAGTTAGCTTCTAAATACTATAGGTAGCTGCTGCTTTTAATTTTCACTTGTGTGCATTCAGATTTGGAGTTGGGGCTACTATTATGGCTTCTTTGTGTTTAATCAATCACACTTGCATCCATAGAGACATGGGTTTCTTTGTGGTTTATTAATTCAGTAGTAATTCATTATATCAATAAATCCTCTATTGCATTGCTTTCTTCTCCTTGGGGAAAATTATTTACTGGTAACTGAGAATACTTAAAATCTTTTTCTGCTTTTTAGTTCTAAAAAACTAAAGAGCAGTTCTAAAGGTGCTTTTTCGTTCTAAAAGAAAATGCATGTTTTTTAAATTGAGTAAGGATGTCTCTCTTTCTCCACAAATGCACACATACCCTCCCTCCCATCCAGTGCTCTTTTCAATAATTCTCAACACTCAGTTCTGTTTTGATTTTCTGCCTTGGTGGCATTTCCACATATTCTGCATGTGGAATGTGCTCTTGTTAAAGAAGCTTGTTCCTACCATCTCTGCTTTATTCCTACCGACTAATATGTTCCAGAAGGTTTTTGATTTCAAAACAAGCTGGACTAAATCCAGAGCATTTACCAAGAAATATTCGTTGATCATCTTTTTCCCTGAGGAGGTTATAAGTGAATTGCAGCACAAAAAACAGGAAATACTTTGAAAATTGCTGAAAATCAGTGTGCAAAAGTAACAACACAAAATATTACCCTCTTACTATTTTTTCTGAAGATCATGCTTTAGGGAGGGGAATGATAAAATATTTTCAATGTTGAATTTAATTGTTATTTTTTTCCTTTAGAATAATAAACTTACTCAAATGAGTGCAAACTCTTCCCTTCCTTGCGGTAAAAGGAAATATCAGGCATAAAATGATACAATGTAAGATTAAAGCAAGTTTTTTCCTGTTAGACCTGTGCCACATTAGATATTCAAAACATACAGAAGCCTGATATTTCTCCTATACACACCTATAGACTCTTCTTTCCTTTTTCTTTTTCTTTCTTTCTTTTTTTTCTTGAGGAAGATTAGCCCTGAGCTAACATCTGCTTCCAATCCTGCTCTTTTTGCTGAGGAAGGTTGGCCCTGAGCTAACATCCGTGCCCATCTTCCTCCACTTTATATGTGGGACAACTGTCACAGCATGGCTTGACAAGCAGCGCTAGGTCCACACCCCGGATCTGAACCTGCCAACCACTGGCCGCCGAAGCAGAACGAGTGAACACAATTCCTGTGCCACTGGGCCAACCTCATCTTCTTTCCTTTTTCATCTGGGCAGCTCTAGCCTGTGTTTGCCTGAGCGTGGAAGGTTTATCTTGCTCCCTGCATGATTTTCCAAGCAACCACTCTCCTGCCCAGATGCACCAGCAAATAAAAGTTGGGCTTCGCATCTTCAAAGAATTTGTATAACAAGGCCCTACAAAGTTTGAGAAAAGCCAGGGTCAGTTTTTTGGGGAGTTGTCATAAACAGAGTTTCTCCAGTTTCCAGCATTTACTTACTGTCTTCACGAGTCCAGACATATCCATCTAGCAGCTCTGGGGCATGCCTGTGGTCCATGTAGTATGTGTCAGCCGGGTGACAACAAAGCTTATTCCTTCCTCCTTCTTGTCAGCAATTACATTGTGAAATTGTGCCTCTGAGGCTAGGTATGTATTTTAAATGCATGGAAATGCACAGACATAAGTATACAGCTATTACAACAAAGAAGACATCTATCACTCCAGGACTAGCGAATCCCCCTCCAGTGCCTACAGTGGTCTGTTTAGCACATTTGGGGAACATTGATCATGGCCAGAGTGTGGCCAGACCCTTCCCGTCCTCCCACTCTGAATGGGGCTGCACTGAGTTCCTTCCATTCTTAACCGCGGCAGCCTAAGCCGGGGCGCTGCTTCCCTCTTGGTCACCTCCTTCTGCCTGCCTGTCTTCCCTGTCAGGCCATCTCTGATGTGGCCACTGAAGCCACACAGACACAGCTTTACTTTTTAACAATGTCCCTTCCCTTCTTCTCCTTTCCCTTCCACAGTGGGGTCTCTGTGACTCTCATTCCTTACCCATTCCCCCAAAAGTGTGCACTCCATCTCTTTTTCTTGGGACACAGGACATTTGGAACACTAGGACACTTAGTGTCTCCTTTATCCTGTTCCTAATTTTGAGCAGTTTATTTGATGACACCTTTCCCCCTTCGCTTAGGAACCCATTTTGCACAGATTATTCCAACAGACTGAGGAACCCTATGGCCTGTATGGCATCCCAGATGGGTGAGAAAATACCACGTGGATTTTCTTGCTTCATCCCGTATGAACAAAATGGATTTCCTCTTATTAATCCATAGACCCATTATCAGCACGGTCCCCACTTTCCAAAAACACATTCACCTCTGTTGTATACACAGTGTATGTACTTTGCTTTGTAGTGATAAGCTGCTTTCCGTGGCATTATCCAACAATAACTTGTCACAAATAGTCCTGCTGTATGCAAGGCATTGCATTCTCACTGGACATTGTGCAAAGATGGGTAAGAATGATTCCTGTTCTCAATGGTGGTTGGAGGAGGCAGAAGCATCTGCAACTAGCTGGGCATCAGATCGAAGATTGAACACCTCCATCCTCACTTTCTGTTCCATGTTAATTTTTGTCGAGGCACTTGGTTTTTATCACAGCAACTACAGAAAACATAGCTTTGCAAAGATCCAATAGTGTCTAAAGGAATGTAGCACAACTGAACACTGAAAATGTGAACTAACTGGAGCTAGTAGTTTGCAGGGTGACTGACAAATGTGGAAGAGCATTTAAAATATCCTGCAACATCACTGTGAGTTCATCGTGGTACCCTGGGATGTCTCAAAGCACTGTTTGGGGTATTTTAAATAAAATCAAATTATCATCAACATATGATCTCACAAGTCTTAAAAATATTTTATTGTTGTTTGTGTTGCTGTTGAGTAGTCCATACCAATTTGCCATGAAATTTAATGTCTGATTCTAACTGTATGCACTCTATGTGCTTTTATTTACCTACAATACTCATTTCTATATGCATGATCCTTGGAGGAAGCCAGTTGTTACTGTTGAGTGTTAGGTCAGAAAGCAGCACACTTCATTTTCTGTGACAATTATGAAACAGTAAGGTATTTTTGTTGCTGATCCCCAGAAAAGATAGTGTAATTGATTGGATTTTCCTGTTTGTTTTTTTACTGTGATCAACTATTTTTAGATTTCAACTAGAAAAATTAAGAGGAGTAGAGAGTGAACATCCAATCATGTTACAGGTGTGCTCGATGTCACACACACACACGCACAGGCACACTGCCCTCCAATCCTCTCCCTTAGCTGCCAGCCTCTCGTCAGAGTGATGGAGACGGTGTTCTATCCCAGGTAGGGTCTTGCCCTCACAGAGATGGGGGAACTTGAGCCATCACTGCAGAAGAGGATCAAGGGGACACCCTTTCTTCTCTCTTGATGCCGTCAGCCACCATTGCCCTTGAGACCCTTCAGGTCAGCTTTGGGGTAGGAGTCCCCCCCGGCCACCTGCTCCAGCAGGACTCCTGGTCTGTGAACATGACTCCAGCATGTGCTTTCTGGCAGTAGCTCTTCAAATCTTTGTCACAGAGCTCACGAGGATCCTGTGAAGAATGGGCATTTGCTCCCATTCGTGCTTTTATGGACACCTGCTCTCTCTAGTAAATGTATAATTAACAGTAGAATTTAATGATGGTATGTAATTCTTGTACTCAATATTAATGCAATTCACCTGTTTACAATCGTAATTGGCAGATGATAGCACATTATTTGGCATCTGAGTGAAGATGAGCTTCAGGTTGTATACTACACTAGACCGTATTACTGCCCGTGACCTAATTATTCAAGGTAAGAGAAAAAGAAATACCAATGAATGTATGAAAGTCTAATAAGGACGAGTCTTTTAGAATATCATTTCCAGAGAGTTTTCTATAGGAGACAGTGTTACTTGCAATAATGAATTATAGAATCAAATATATACTAGGCTGCACAAAATCTAGCAAGTTTCTCTACTGCAGGAATTCTCAGAGCCTTTAATATATTCCCATGAATGGCCAAGATTCATAAGGAGGACATACTGTTCAATATTTTCCAAACTTAATTTCGTCCAGAAACTTTTAATTACAAAAGCAAACCTGGCTGACGTTCACAGAACATGTGTTGAAGGCAGCGTTCTCTTGAAGTCAAGCCCCGGTGTTAGAAGCCAGACTTCGGACTTTCTCGGCTTCCCCTGGGCTGCACCTTCTCTTTGGTGAAAGGGAGACACTCCCATTGCCTGGTAAATGCTTGGGGAGGCTGGTGGGCCAACTGGGTTTATACAAGCACAAAAAGGCACAATAAATGTAAGATTTAACCTTATTTTTCAGTTGTGCATCTCACACAGAATCCATTTTTATCCTCTCTTTATAAAAGTGTAATTGCAATTTTATAATCTGTAAACTGCTTGCAGATAAAAGGTCAGGTTTTCTCGCTCTCATCCTGAAGGAAGTGCAGACAAATACCACATGTGCAGCCTGCTGGATTGGCAATTCCCTCCCAAGGTCAGCTAGAGCGCTATTTGTGTCTAAGAAAAGCAAAGCTCTTTAAGAATGATCTCCTGTGGCTGGCCCGGGGGCATAGTGGTTAAGTTTGCACTGCACGCTCTGCTCCGCTTCAGCGGCCCAAGGTTCACAGGTTTGTGTCCTGGGCGCAGACCTACACCCTGCTCATCAAGCCATGCTGTGTTGATGTCCCATAAAATAGAGGAAGATTGGCACAGATGTTAGCTCAGGGCTAATCTTCCTCAAGCAAAAAGAGGACAATTGACAACAGATGCTAGCTCAGGTCTAATCTTCTTCACCAAAAAAAAAAAAAAAAAGAGAAAGAGAGAGAGAGTGATCTCCAGATGCACAGTCTCTCTCAACCTTTAAAAAATTACCTATTAGTCAGATATTAACATTCCTGATGATTTGGGATGTTCCATTAGAATGTCACTTAAACATTTAATGACTTGCAGTAGAAAATAACCTGGATGTTACTACAGGAATCAGATTTGAAATCCTCCTCACAGGAAGGTCTAGAAGCTGAAAACAGCTCATTTTATGCTTGAATATCTTATTTACAGGTTGCTGAGTGAACTCTGCTTTGGTGTGGAGAAAAGACTGACTTAGGGTTTGAAAAATTTTAAGTGTGTAAGAACAAGATACAAGTGTGTAAATATTTATTAAAAGAAACTTTAAAAGACATAAATTAAGGAATAGTTCTACTTAGTTTTTAAAATTGTGGTAAAATACACCAAATATATAATTTAGCATTTTAATGATTTTAAAATGTGCAGTTCAGTGGCATAAAGTACATTTACAATGTTGTGCAACCATTGCCATTATCTAGTTCCAGAAATTTTTATCACCCTAAATGGAAATTCCTTATGCCTTAAGCAGTCGCTCCCCATTCCCACCTCTGTCAAGCCCTTGGCAACAACTAAGCTGCCTTCTGTCTCCTTGGATTTACCTCTTCTGGATATTTCACCGACATGGAATTATGTGCAATATGTAGCCTTTTGGATATGGCTTCTTTCACTTAGCATAATATGTTCATGGTTCACTCAGATTGTAGCATGTGTCAGTACTTCATTCCTTTCTATGACTGAATAATATTCCATACCACATTTTGTTTATCCATTCACCCGTTGATGGATGTTTGGGTTGCTTTCACATTTTGGCTATTGTGAGTAGTGCTGCTATGAACATTATACAAGTTTTTGTTTGAAGACCTGTTTTTGATTCTTTTGGGTATATATCTAAGAGTCATAGGGTGCTGAGTCATAGGGTAGTTCTGTGTTTAACTTGTTGAGAAGTCATCAAGTTGTTTTGCACAGAGGCTGCAGCATTGTATGTTCCCATCAGCAAAGTATGAGGGTTCCAATTTCTTCACATTCTTGTCAGCACTTGTTATTTTTCATTTTTTCAAATAGCCATCCTGGTAGGTGTGAGATGGTGTCTCATTGTGGTTTTGATTTGCATTTCCCTAATAACTAATGACACTGAGCATCTTTTCATAGACTTGTTGGCCATTTGCATATCTTCTTTGGAGAAATGTTTATTCAAATCTTTTAGCCATTTTTAAATTGGGTTGATTGTTCACTGTTATTGAGTTCATTTGGTTTTTAAAAAAAAAAGAGAGATAGGGGCCAGCCCTGTGGCTGAGTGATTAAGATTCTGTGCTTTGGAGGCCTGGGTTAGCGGGTTTGGATCTCAGGTACGGACCTACTCCACTCATCAGCCACGCTGTGGAGGCATCCCATATATAAAAAATAGAGGAAGGTTGGCACAGATGTTAGCTCAGGGTGAATCTTTCTCACCAAAATAAATAAATAAAAAACAGATTTATTGACAATTATTTTTGTATACTATGATAGGTGGAATGATCTCACAAAGATGTTCATATCTTAATTCCAAAAACCTGTATGTTACCTTACATAGAAAGAAAAGACTGCAGTTGTGATTAAGTTAAGGATCTTGACATGGGACGATTATCCTGGGTTATCTGGATGGGCCCAGTGTGATCACGTGGATCCTTACAAGGGGGAGGTAGAAGTGTCAGAGTGGGAGAAGGAGATGTGGCAATGGAAGCAGAGATTGGAGTAACATGCTTTGAGGAAGTAGGAAGCGGCCACATGCCAGGTGGCCTCTAGAAGCTGGTAAACACAAAGAAACAGATTTTCCCCTAGAACTTCCACAAAGGAATATGGCTCCCCCCCCCCCCCCCCAACATGTGGACTTCGACCTCACAAAGCTCTTTTCTGACCTCTGACCTGCACAACTGTAAGATCGTAAATTTGTCTTGTTTTGAGCCACTAAATTTGCAGTAATCTGTCACAATAGCAATAGGAAACTAATACAGATACACTAATTTTGAAGCCAGGAGATATATTTAAAAAGTTTAGTAAAAAATTTAAAGCTCTTTGGAAAGTGGTGAAAGAATGATTTCAAGAGGCTGCGCCCCAAGGCAAATAAGTTTTGAGTCCACTAAGCATCTCCAATGGGCGTATGATTACCCTGACCCTGCAGAGGGCTCTACTAGCCGTTCTACTAGAAATGTATGACTTAGATGCAATAGTTTTAATAAACATATATATTTGTGGAGAAACAGTAATTGATAGGAAGGAAATCTATTAAGATAAGGACTTCTAAATTTTCTTGTAAAATCTACTTAATGCTCAGTAGAGGTCAGTAATGGAACATGGCAGAAAAAGAAAAGAAATGAAAACAATAAATGTGAAGAATTGGGGGTTGTATTAAGGTTTTTTATGTATGATTCTCAAAATTAAGTTAGAAGTATACCTTTGTTTAAATATTTGTAAAAATATATATGTATTTGAAATGTTGTACATGCCTTTGTTTTTGTTTTTTTTTGCCACTTTTATGGAAGAATAATTTACATTCCATAAAATGCACTCCTCTTAAGTGAATGAGTCAGTGGGTTTTGACTAATGTATGCACCCATGAAACTACCACCACAACCAAGATATAGAACATTTTCGTCACCCCCGAAAGTTTCCCTGGGCCCCTCCTCCATTATCTCCTGGCCCCGTTCTTCAGCCCAGGCAACTGCTGGTCTACTTGCCAGCACTATAGATGAGATTTGTTCTTTCTAGAGTTCATGGAGATGTAATTGTATTTTACCTTCAATTTTATATCTTCAATAATATTTTAAATGTGACAGGAGACGCATCCATTGAAATATGGCAAGAGTTCTAAGTGACATGCCTAGTCATTTTCTGATAGGAATAATTTCCTCTGAATTCTTACTTTAGGGTTCTATTAATTTTTTTAAAATATATTTGTCTTGCTAAAATAATTCTTTTACTTTAAAGCAGTTTTTTCTTTTCCATAAGTAAAACAATATTTTAAAAGTTCTATTAATATTTTAATAGGATTGATATTTTCCTTCTCATTTTATTGTTTCCTGATGAAGAAACCACTTGGTTATGTCGGAATCCAAGTTGGTGCCTATTTTCCGGCCAGCAGCCCTAGTTGTTTACAGAGCAGATGAGGATTATAGGTAAGCAGAACAGAACATTTTGGAATGATTCCGAACTCGGGTACAGGAAAAAGATTTTTAAACAGGCCTTGACATTTCCCAAGAGATATTGCGTAAAAGTGAAGAAAAATACCCTAGTAATGGGCCAGAAATATGGTCTATTTTAGAATCGAACTACACTGATAAAGAGGTAGAATTTTTAAATTTGTGCACCTCGTGTATGCACATGTTTCCTCTCTACATCTTCCAACTTTAATAAATCTGGAATATTGGCTGTTACTGCTTTCAGCAGTGTAGAGGAAGAGAGAGAGTCCACCCCTCCCCACCCCGCTTTCCCTTAATCTTATGGCTGGTCAAACAATTAGAAAGGCAGGTTAGCAGGAGAAAATAAAGTTTAACAACATGTATACATGGAAGAAACCCAGGCAAAACTGAGCACTGGCCACAATGGCCAAAGTTGCCACCTTAAACATCTCAACTAAAGACCAGGGAGGATGTTGGGGTAGTGGTTGTGAATTCAAAGGGGAGAAAGGCAATTCACATGGGGATGGAGAAGCAAATGTTTGTTGAACAACTATTTACAGGGCCACTTACAGAGAATCTGGCCTGAGAGAATTTCGTTAAGGTAGGCTTGTTTGTGCATTTTTTACCACACCTATTTTACGTTATACTATAGTTATCTCGTGGTGTTAGCTCCTTCCTGGATCAGGCCTTCTATCTTAAATTCTTTTAGGCCGTTTCAGGGAAGGCCAAATGTTCTTCCTGAGTCTTCTGAGCCTCTACTGTCTTCAGCTCTAAATAGTCTGCATACCAGAGTGGCGCATCTTGGGGCGGCCTGCCCTGAACCCTGTCAGCAGTGTTTAGACAATTTAATCTCGAGAAGGAAGTTACAATGCATATCTCACACAGGGCATAACTGTGAACTCATTCTAAACTTTTTCTCAGCAAAGTTGCACATCCTTTACCTCTGATTTGTTTGGGTCACCTTAATAGATGAATTTACAGAAAAAATATAAAAAGTGTGCACATGAACTGTTAGATCTTGCACCATTTTATCACATTTGCCAGAGACTGTGATTTGGGGTACAGGACATAAGGTCAACAGCTTCCCTAAGCTGATAACTATGAGTGCTAACAAAGTTCTAAAAAAAACACCAGAACACATCTAATTAGGGGCCCGCCCAGTGGCGCAACGGTTAAATACACACGTTCTGCTTTAGCGGCCCCGGGTTTGTGGGTTCGGATCCTAGGTGCAGACCTTTGCACTGCTTGTCAAGCCATGCTGTGGCAGGTATCCCACATATAAAGTAGCGGAAGATGGGCACGGATGTTAGCTCAGGGCCAGTCTTCCTCAGCAAAAAGAGGAGGATTGGCGGCAGATGATAGCTCAGGGTTAATCTTCCTCAAAAAACCAACCAAACAAACAAAACACATCTAATTAACGGACCGTGGAGAAGAGCCTTTTTATGAGCTCATCAAATAAACAGAGCTAACTCTTCTGGGCCCTCACTAAGTATCAAAGCCTCTTTCAGTAAACTGACAGTTCTCAACAGCAATCTGAAAATTCCAGCTTCTTAGAAAATGACCATTTCCCACATTAAACATCAGAAACGCTGAAGTTGAGAAAAGGAATGAAAATGGAAATGGAAGTTGAAATAGACTCCTGGGACACATAGATGACGGAAACATTGAGTATAAAGTTGACAATGCCGAGTAGGTTGGGCTGAATAAAGGCAGTAGGAGGTTACTGCTACTCAAGAGTGCTTTAGCACAGACACCTGCAGACCAGCCGTAAACCAGGTGATGGGCTGGATACACAGCCCCATTCCTTGGCTGGTGGCCCTGTTGGATCAAACCATCAGAGGGACCCGTGGGACAGGTGTGTGTGTGTGTGTGTGTGTTTGTGTGTGTGTGTGTGTGTGTGTGTAACAGCCTATGCCAAAACTCCTCTTTGGGAAAATTTCTTGCCCCTGATCCTCTTTCTGACAGTCTCTTCTCTGGTAGCTAACCCAGCTGGAGAGTGGATGATCCACACTTCTTTTCTCTTTGGAAGCTGGGTGAAGGGGCCCTCCGCTACAAGTAGAAATGGCCCAGTGGAAGCGAGGAGGAGCATGCTCTGACTAAAGTAACAGTGGGAAAACCATCCAGGCTACCTGGTCTCCCAACACTGCAGCACTTGCATTTCTGTTACTTAAAATTCCTCAAAGGACTTTCATGCACACCATTCAACAGCCTAGTGAGTAAGTGATTTTCTCTTTGTTCCACAGATCCCAGGGCTTTGTGGGGATTTCTTAGCATCCATACACTAAACCATACCAGCGGGGGTTGTTCATTTTATTTATTAGGGCTTGGGTAATGTTTAGATAAAAAAGCATTTGCTACTTAAAAAGAATTTGAAAAACATGAATAAAGTCAGGTAAAAGTCTGGATTTGAATCCTAGCTCTACCACTGTCTAGCCATGTGGCCTTCGGTGGTTTAACTCATCTAAGTTTCAAATTATCTGTCTGTAGAGTAAGGGTAATAATAGCTTATAGGGTTGTTATGAGGAGAAGAGTGACTATGAGCATAAAACTTTTACTGCAATGCCTGACACGTTGTTAGCACTCAATATACAATGGTGGCTGTTAATACCTTTGTTATTATTTCAGCTCTAGAAAGTTAGGAAGACTCTAGAATGGTCTTCACCATTCTGAGGTCATCGTGATCCTTGGGTGTGGCTTTAGCACAGAGTAGAGTCTGGTCTTTAATACATTCCTAGGACCAATTGTGGACCCTGTATATAGAGGCCTGGAGTCCTTGTGGAAGCATTGTTGTGAAGAAAGTGGACTCATGGGCAACCAGCAGCACAGGTTGGGAGGCAAGAAGTGCTTTTTCATGATAGTGGGATTTGGGGTGATATAATGGCGTAATTTGCTGTAGACACTTCTCTTTTAATAAACTAAGCTGGGGGAGCAGGTATTATAGAAAAATATGCCAGAAGCCTGAAAGAACTACAAAAGCTATCGAGAAATCATTAAAGATGTAATTTAGTTTTGTGAATTATATTTAATGCAAACTGATTAGTTCATAAAATCATTTACAGATTCAATAATGGCTACCACATTTCTACTTTACTTACATTTTTATCCATGTTCTCTTAACACATTGCAAGGCAACATTGTAAATATGAAGACACTGCCCAAAATCTGTAGCAAGAAAGTAGCAAAATCTGGATTAAGACCCAGGTCTGCCAGACCCTAAAACTTATGCAGTTTCTACTTTACCACACTTGTGGTTTTCCAGAAAATGTCAAAATCCCAGAGGATGGGAGCCTTTGCATTGGGGACAGATGTTCTGTGTCTATCTGCTAGGTGAGACTTTTTCCTGCACTTTTTCTGGTGCATCACTCTCACGCCTCCTCCTTATAGAGATTTGATCGAATATGGGCATGAGACAGGTTACAGATTACAGCATCTTCCTCTGGTTCAGTCTTGGAAGGGTAAGAGGGAGATAAAAATTGCTCCTCTCATTTCCTCCCACCTACTCCTCTTCTATGTGGTCCTCATTTAAAACAATCAGAAATACTGTCTTTACAGAGAACATCAAAGTTCTAGAACCAAGGAGAGATAAAGTTTACACTTAAACCACCTCTGGGGCATATTCCTGTTAGTATCTTCCTAAGAATTGTTTTACATTAATATTATGATACAAAATGTTAAAATTTAAATTAGAAAGGAAATATGCATTCTACTAGATGTACCTAGATTTGGTCGACATTGAGTTGTGCCCTGTCTTTTGTTGTTGACACAGAGGCAGGCACAATGTTTCTATAGAAAGATAATTGCGACTGAGTGACTCATTTTTTTCCAGAAAAACTTTCAGCCACTATCACCTTTCTGGAGAGTGGCAGTCAATGGGCAGATTAAATGGACAGGTTAGTGCTCAGCTCAGAGCCTAAATCCTGATCTTGGTTTGCATGTGAACATTCAGGAGGGAATCCATGGCCCCAAAGGAAAGCTGGTGACCAGAGAAGAGCAGAATAGTGATTTCCATTGCCCCCTCCCGTGATGGGCTGCCACTGGCACCATGGCTGAATCTGCACGTGCAGTGATAGGGACTGAAAGATTCGAGACGAAACACAGCCCTATGCAGCCGCAGCCATGGAGCAGGTTAGTGGCCGCACTAACTCTGGAAATCTGGAATTCTGGAGGGTTTTTCTTGTTATTTTCAGCAGGGACCCCGACCAGATAATGAATGTTTCCACTAAAAAGAACTTGAAATAACTGTTATTTCCAAAGTATCTAGGAAATTAATGAAAGCAGAATGTTTCCAGAGAAGAAGACTCTAGACCCAGGTCAAAGGCCATTAGGCTTGTAAAGATCACACAAAACCAAGTAAACAGACAAGGCTACTCCTGGGATAATGAATAACAATGAAATCAATTGGTTATGAACTTCCTGACAATCACTGTTGAGCATTTGCAGATATAAAGGCTAACAACTTACTACAAACAGTAGTAAAGGCCTTAATGGAACAGAAAGGGTATAGCTTTGTGTTTAAGATAACATTTCATAATTATTTTTCCATTATGTGAGTTATCATTATCTATAAGTTTTTTTTTTTTTCTTTAAAATATCTCAGGTTAAACCATAAGTTAGAAGAACGCCTTTCCTACCAGGGTCGTGGGCATTGTGTGTTCCAGGAATCTGCTCAGGTTCAATGAGAAGTGAGTGCATGTGAAGATGGTCAGCTCTCCATGGTCCGTACTGCATAGAACCCAGAGAGAGCGAACCGAGCAGTAGGTTCATAGGGAAGAATTTCAAATGAAAATCAAATAAACCAACCAACCAATTTCTTTGTCAGAGAGGAAGGTAAAGAGAGAGGATCCAAGTATTAGGCAAAGGTATAGAATCCTAAAAAAAAGGATGAAAGCAAGTAAATTTTGAGCAGTGGCTGGTTGGGGGAGCCTAAAACAAAACTCTGAACCCAAAAAACTAGTGGCAACCTCGTTACATAGGACTGTAGGTTTCAGGCATTGGTGGTGGGAGGAGAGATACTGAAGACCTGGACAGCATGGAGTGTTTCAATGATCTATTGCTGGGCAACTGACCCCCAACAAGGCAAGAATGATTGACTACTTCTCATGATTCTGCTGGTTTGCTATACGAGTGGTTCTTCGCTGATTGTGGTTGGCTTGACAGGGGCCACACTCAAGCTGGCTTCACTCTCATGTCTGGCAGTTGGTGCTAGCTGTTGACTAGGGAAACCTGGTTCTCCTCCATGTGGCCTCTTATGCTCCAGGGGCCCAGACCCAGCTTCTTGACAATGTACCGGCTTCAGGCTTCCAAGAGAGCAAGAGCAGAATCTGCAAAGTCTTTAAAGGACTAGGCTTTGTAATTGATGTGATATGTCTTGTCTTATGCTCTATTGGTCAAAGGAAGGTACAAAGTCAGTCCGGATCCAAGGCCAGGGGTAGAGAAATTGGCTCTACCTTTTGATGGGAAGAGCAGCAAGAAAAAATAGCAAAGGAGTGTGAACACCTAATACATGTCTTAACATGGCTTATTTCTTTGGGGAATATACATTGTTACATAGTCCTGAATCTTCTTATTTTCTTGATATCATATAGGCCTTTCAAAACTTATTTAATAAGCATTTATTAGGCACCTATTATATTTTTGGCATTGTGCTAGATGCTGGGGACATCATAGTGACTAAGATCAGTCACTGTCTTCAAGAAATTTTCACTTTCTTAGCTATAAAATTACAGAAACAATATATGGATGGGGTCAGTAGGGGGAGAAAGACAACAAGACAGAGCAAGACACGAAGGACAGCAGTAGAAAGCTAGTGACATGGTAAGGTGAGCTGGAAGGGAAGCAGGATTACCTGCTCGGAGTTTTCCAAAAACTACCTCGAAAGGATGATTTTATTTTCCAGACATAAACTTACTTCTCTTTTTCAGGAAAAGTCAGTGCTGAGAGTTCTTGGTTCTAGTGGGATGTAGTTTTAATGTTCTGGTAGAATTCCTAGAGAATGGAAATGTCCAGTGATGACTCAACTATGGTAAGCCACATATGGGTCATCCATGACATTTGCCAAATCAGAGTTAATGCCGAGCCAGCCTATCCAAGCAAGGGTGCCGTAAGCCTGTGTTCCTGGAGCAATCTAATGTGTATATGAAGCCATGGCAGTTCAGAGTATGGCGAGGAGGGAAGAGCCTCCTGCATTGGCAGATCCCACTGCTGCAAACACGCCATCTGTTGCTTGTTTGGCCCAAGATTACCCCTTCAAGTATGCCAGCATGAGATGAAATACAGAAAACAGAGCCCTGTTCTTTTCATTCCTTTGTTAAGCAGAAATGGCTGGCAGGGTGCCACCCACTCAATTATGAACCCCCAGGGCTTAAAATAAGCAAAATTTCATAACCTCTCAAATCTCCTGCCTTATGTTGTGTAAAGAGGTCTTAGAAAATGCACTGTCAACTGGCACAATGGAGATCTAAGTGGGTATATTACTTTTTTTTTATGAGGTTCAAACTCTGATTATAATAATTTAAATAACCTTCTGTTTCCATAACACTTAATTGTGGAAATATCAAAGTTTTCTGGACTTCTTTTTTGAATCCTTGCAATATTTTCCGGAGGCAGATGGAGAACAAATACCTTCATCACAGGTGCTCAGATGCTCTATTGTACTGAATTATACTGGGAAGCCTCCTGTTCATTTCTTGATCTGCACGTGAGCTCACGTACCCTGCTCTGATGTCTGTATGGTCCTACGTGGGTGCCCATCTCCTATGAAACAGTGACTGAATTTTCCATAACCTTTCAGAACATCTGCCAGTGCCACCCAAACAAATCCTGGTGTAATTAGGCAGTTCTAATGTAAATGTTTAATAGAGACAGGGGATTCTCAACTGATTACTTTGCTGCTGTGGAGAAACAGGACCTAATTTAACATTAAGCCTGTAATTAGTGAATAGTGCTCTTTTGCTAGGGCAAACAAAATCTCTTGCATTTTGATAATGACTTGTATTCAGAACTGGAATTAAACTAAGCTGGAAAATCCTAACTCTACCTTAGGGTAGCACACTGAGTCAATCTCATGCAGACTGTTTGCAAACATAAATTTAAACTGCAATGTACTAGAGTTAACTTCACTGGGGGAGATGAAACTTTTTAAAATTTACATTGGGATCTCCTGCCCCTTTTTGCTTATGTATTTGTTTATTTATTTATGTTTGTTTTGGTTGGTTGGTTTACTTAAATGCCTTTATAGGGAATGTGAGTGGATACTAGACAGTCTGTGTATTTTATTTAAGAGAGCAATGGTATAAATAACACAAATAGGCCCTGGTGTTCGTCTCATGTGGGCCTCTCCATGTAGAATTGAAGACTCTCCATCTCTTATTTTTGAGGTAGGAGAAGTAAGTTTGGCCAGACTGGTGTCTCCAAATTCTTGGTCATTTATTCCTCAGTGTTGCTCTAGGGGCTTTTGTTATGACCAGGGATGCTCTCTTCTCCTAGATCTGGGGCTACAGACTGAGGGCTGGAAAGAGGCTGCCATCCTGTTCTGCAGTTACTGGTAATGACAGACCTGGGATATCACGATGAGGGAGTGACCGAGGAATGATGGGTGGGCAAGATCGTTGTAGAGAGGAGATCAGGAACAGAGACATCAGGCTGTTGTAAACTGAAATTTCCAAGAATTAATTCAGGAGAGAGTCTCTAGCCTAGGGGAGAATGATAGTGATACAGAAGCTAGAGTCATTGAGAAATGTAGGGTAATGACCTGGGGGTCCATATGTGACAGCAAAATTGAGGCGTTACGAGCAGTGCTATTTTATGACATGATCTTCAAATCTGGAAGGTTTTGGAGAAAAGGGAGAGAGAATGATTTAAAAGTGAGAAGGAGGGAGAAGAAGGATATTTACCCCAGCTCTGAGTGAAACAGTGTGAGGGTGGTAGGAGAAAAACAGCCATTTCTTGAGAGTGTTACGGGGAAGTGTGTCTTCAGAGAGAGGCAGGCTTTTGTTCTATAAAGAACGTGAAAGGAACATTTAGGGCTGAGGTTGAGAATACGCAGGATTTTGCTGATGATGGATGGTGAGTTCTGAAGGGCACAGTGGAAGGATTTCTGGAACTAGAGATGGAGAGAAGTGAGAGGAGGAGAAAGAAAAGGGACAGTGCAGAGGACAATCTTACAGGGATTGGGGACTGGAGGATGGATGAAGGATGACCGGGAGTCTAAGGCCTCAGGTCCTGACTGGCAAGGAGGGAAAAAAGGCAGAATGAGTGTAGTTCTTGTGGATAGTCAAGTCAGTGTGTGGTCTTGAGGGGTAGAAAACTGCGCATTTCAGGATTTCAGGAGTTCCCTCTTCATCCCTGATGGGGAGGTACAACACCTGAAGGAGGCGAGCCGTGTTCCAATTGTAATGCCTGTTGAAGAAGAAGGTGTGTGTCCTATATCTTGACCCTTTAAGATGGAAGAGAAACTTCTGGGGAAGCCTGATATACTCCACACAACCAGGCCTTCCTTCGCCTGATGGTAAGGATAGGTTCTGTCCTTTGTAGGTGAGGTCTTGTCCAGTGCTCTGGTTCATTGAAGACTCTGGGGTACTATGCTCTATTATCAGAATGGTCCAGAATTTGAGTTATTCTTCCAATTCATGGGAACATAGAATATTGAAGGTATAAGGAATCTAAGAAAATTTCAAGTTCAATCCCTTAGTTTCACAAGAAAGAAAACTAACCTGAGAAGGATTAAATGCCTTGGCTAAGTTTCTTCTAATGATAGCGAAGATTATAACTCAGATATCCCGAATTCTAGCCTATGACATCCAAGTTCCAACTACCCTATGTTGGCGCTTATATGTTCATAGTTTTAATTTAAAAAAAGACAAACACTTTTCCAGTCAGAAAGTATACAGACTCTTTATTGCCAAACTGAAAGTTTTCCTTTAAAACTTGTGTTTTGATAACAGGAATAAAGAGTTTTCTTATATTTCAAGCATTTTTCACAAAATATAAAAAACCATTCCATGGTCAATATTAGCATGGGTTCAAGAGGATGTTCTTCTGGAGACAAAGGCTGAGAGTAGAGTGTGAAGTTGAGGTTTCCGTGGAGACTGTACTTTAAGAGGGTCTTTTCAATTCTGAGGGTAAAGTCTCTCTTTCAATATCCCTGGAGGTATGAAACACATTAGGCAGTCAGCTTTTTACATTTTATAGCTGTGTCTCTTTGGTTAATAGTTTTTGAACTCTCTTTTGAGGAGCTGTTTCTTGGGTGAGGTGATTCTCGACCATCTATTTAGAACAACAATGGATAGTCCCTGACTGGTATGCCATTACACACCTGAGGTGTCAGGATAGTTATATTGCTAAAATTCACTATATAGTGTATTTTTCATACCACAAAATTTGCGTCCTTTCCGTGTTAGAATACTTTCTTTGAAGGTACTGTGTTTTGAACTCATTTTCTCCTTTGCAAAAGGGATTCAAAGATATGGGGTAGAGAGAGGTTACAGGTTATCCAAGAATACAAGGATTACAAAGAATCAGGTGGAAAAACGCATGTCTACTACATTTTAAATAATAGCTTTATTGACGTATAGCCTACATACCATATAATTCATCCAGTTAAGGTATAAAATTTGTGAGTTTTTTCATATGTAATATTTAGTATGTTGAAGAATTGTGCAATGATCACCACTACCCAATATTAGAACATTATCATCACCCCAAAAAGAAAACTCATTTCCGTTAGCCATCACTCTCCACATAGCCCTCCTCCCGGCTGCTGGCAACTAGGAAACTTTTGTCTTGATAGATTTTCCTATTCTGGACATTTCATATAAATGCATTTATGCAATAGGTGGCCTTTTGTGACTGGTTTCTTTCACTTAGCATAATTTTTTCAAGGTACATCCATGTTGTATCAATGTTTCATCTCTTTTTATGACTGAATAATATTTCATTGCATAGATATACCACATTTTGTTTATCCATTCATCCTTTGAAGGACATTTGGATTGCTTCCACTTTTTGGCTATTGTGAGTAGTGCTGCTATAAACATTCTTATATAAATGTTTGTTTGAACACCTATTTGTAATACTTTTCATGT
Organism: Equus asinus; assembly: GCF_041296235.1. NCBI lineage: Eukaryota > Metazoa > Chordata > Mammalia > Perissodactyla > Equidae > Equus > Equus asinus. Next base: position 22,753,034 of record NC_091801.1, on the reverse strand, counting down.
ACATATGTAGGGGTGGCATTACTGGGTCCTATAGTAACGTTATATATAACTTCTTGAGGAACCACTGAACTGTTTTCCAAAGTGTCTGCATCCTTTTACACTTCCATCAGAAATGTATGAGGGTTCTATTTCTCCACATTATTTTTAACACTTGTTATTGTCTTATTTATTTTTGCCATTCTAGTGGGCGTAAAGTGGTTTCCCCTTGTGGTTTTGCTTTGCATTTTTCTAAAGACTAAAGATGTTGAGTATTTTTTTCTGTGTGCTTATTGGCTATTTGTACATCTTCTTTTGAGAAATATGCATTTAAATCATTTGCCCATTTTTTAATTGGATATTTGTGTATTTTACTGCTGAGTTGTAAGAGTTGTTTATTATGGAAACTAGACTTTTCTCAGAGATATGATTTACAAATGTTTTCTCCCATTTTATGGCTCGTATTTTTACTTTGTTGATATGTTTGTAATTATTGTATCTACTTGATGAATATTGATACTTTTATCATTAAAAAAATGTCCTGCCTTGTCTCTAGTAACAATTTTTATCTTCATACCTATTTCGTGACATTATTACAGTCAGGCATCACTTAACAACAGGTATACATTCTCAAAAATGTGTCATTAGGTGATTTCATTGTTGTGTGAACATCACAGAGTGTGCTTACACAAACCTAGATGGTATAGTCTACTACACACCTAGGCTGTATGGTACTAATCTTGTGGGACCACCATTGTATATACAGTCTGTCATTGACGGAAATGTTATTATGTGGCACGTGCCTGCATAGTTACTCCAGCTTTCATTTGGTTACTGTTTATACAGTATATCTTTTTCCACCTTTTTGCTTTAAATTTATTTACATTTTCAAATCTAAAGTATGCCTCTTAGGTAACATATAGTGGGAACATTTTAAAAAATCCATTCTTCCAACCTCTGCCTTTTGGCTGGAGTGTTTAATCCATTTACATATAATGTGTTACTGATAAGTAGAATTTTTGTCTGCCATTTTGCTTTTTGTTTTCTATATGCCTTTTGTCTTTTATACTCTTTTCTTCCTCCATTGCTGTCTCTTTTGTGTCAGATACTTTCTAGTGTACCATTTTAATTTCTTTGTTGTTTATTTTACTAAAATTTTTTGAGTTATTTTATTAGTCCCAAAGATTATGATCTTATTAGTCCCAAGAAAGTTAATTTAAAAATGTAGTTCAGATTAATGTCACCATATATACAAAAACGTTACTTCAATATAGCTCTGTTCTGTCCTCCTTCCTTTTTGCTGTTTTTCTCATACAAATTCTATCTTTATACAGTACACACCCATGAACACAGTTATGTAATTATTGCCTTATGCAGTTGTCTTTTACACGAGATATGGGAACAAAAGAATTGCAGACAAAAATACATTTATACTGTCTTTTGTTCTTATCTTTGTCGGTATCTTTACTGGTACTATTTTTTTGCTTCATATAGATTCAAGTTATTGCATAATGATCTTTCATTTTAGCCTGAAGAAGTTTCTTTAGTATTTCTTGTAGGATAGGTTTGCTAGCAACAAAATCTCTCAGTTTTTGTTTATCGGGGAAAATTTTAATTTTTCCTTTATTTTTTAAGGATAGTTTGTTGAATACAGAATTCTTGGTTGACAGTCTTTTTCTTTCAGCAGTTTGAACAATTCGTCTCACTGCCTTTGGTTTCTTCTTCTTTGTTTTTGATGAAAAGTCAGGTGTTAATATTATCAGAGATTTCTTGTATGTGATGAATTGTTTCTCTCTTGCTGCTTTTAAGATTTTTTTCCTTTGGCTTTTGATAGTTTGACTATGGTGTGCCCATGTGTGGATTTCTTTGAGATTATCCTCCTAAGAGTTTGTTGAACTTCTTGGATTTATAGATAAAATACTTTTTACAAATTCGCCAAGTTTTCAGCCATTATTTTTTCAGTCGTTCTTTCTGCCCCCTTCTCTCTCTTCTCTCTCTCCCTTTGGGACTCTCATGATGCACAAGTTAGTATGCTTGATAGTATCCCGCATGTATCCGGGGGCTCTGTTCATTTTTTTCCTCCTTTTTTCTTTGTCTTCTACAGACGGAATCCGTCTTGAAATTCACTTGATTCTTTCTTCTGCCAGCTCACGTCTGCACTTGAGATTCTCTTGTGATTTTCTCATTTCAGTTATTGTATGTTTCAACTCTAGAATTTCTGTTTGGTTACCTTTTAAAAATAATTTCTATGTCTTCATTGATGTTCTCTACTTGGTGAGACATCATTCTTATACTTTCCTTTAATTCTTTAGACGTGGTTTCCTTTAGTCTTTGACTACATTTATAATAGCTGCTTTAATGTATTTGTCTAGTAAATCCAACATGTGGGCTGTTTTGCAGAGTATTTCTATTGGCTGATTCTATTTCCCTCTGTACTTGGGCCATACTTTCCTGTTTCTTTGCATGCCTCATAATTTGTTTTTGTTGAAAACTGGATATTTTGAATAATACTATGTGGCAATTCTGGAAATCCTGTCTTACCATCAGTTTTTGTTGCTGCTATTTGTTTAGTGACTTTTCTGAGCTAATTCTGTAAAATCTGCAGTCTTTGTTGTGTGTAAACTGAAATTTCTGCTTGGTTAACTTAATGGTCAGCTAATGATTAGACAGAATTTTCTTTAAATTCTTTGAAGCAATAAGTCTCCTATTCTTTGTCAAGGGGCTCTGTGTGTGCATTGGGTCATGCCTTAAATACCAGTTTTCAACTGTGCTTTAGCTTTTGCTCCTTCTTTCAGAGAACCTCAAAGTTGGCCTGAGGGGAGATAGTAGGGCTTTCTCTGTCTTTCCTTGAGATGCCCACAGTGTTACATGTGCATGTGGCTTTCTAGAGTCCCATGAATATGTCAGAGCTTTTCAAAGACCTCTACAGACATTTCATCTTCAAGGCTTCTTTTATGGTCTTTGGCCCATTTCTTTTTAATATTAATTTTTTGAACTATTATTTTTAAGGAATTTTTCCATACTAAAAAATTAAACATAGTCTTTTTTGAGTTTTTTCCCCAGATAGAAGCCACTTAAATAATGTGCTGTTGTTTTTATAGACACATTTAATCAAACTTTGTATGTATAGGTGATTAAAATCATATAAATATTAGCCCCTTACTTGTTTGTCTCTACTGACAAGTCTTTAGAGGCAGGGACCATATCTTGTTTACCATCCTATCTTCAGTAAGCTGGCACAGTGACTGACATATGGTATTCAGTCAATAAATACACAGAGGCAAATTTGAGGGCAGAGGAATTTATTTAAGGAAATATGATGAATGATTGTCTCTTTAAGAAATGCTTAAACATTTTAATACTTTCATGGTTTATGGTAACTTCAGTGAGAGAAAAAACAGCTTTTGTCATTTCTATAAAGAAAAATCTACGCTAAAATACAGTAGTTTATGTGATATTTTAAACCACTACTGACATGTCCCACATCAGTTCTCACATTTTTGTATCCTTTGTTTTCATGAGATATTTCTGTGCACCTTGGAAGAAATTGCTCCCTAGCCAGCTCTGAGTAGCTCAGCTGATCAGCTGGAAATCTTCCACTGTCAGAGGATTAAAATGTTTATGAAACTAATCTGTCACTAACCAGGTGTACAAAAATTCTCCTGTTGCCCTCGCCAAGGACATGTATCATGCCTTCAGGTATAAATGTTTTGAAATTTGCATTGTATGCTTTGTCGTTATTCAAATAGAAGATCTTTGAGTGGAGAACTATAATATAGTTTTATTTCAGTATATGGTATATGTCTAATGATGCTTTTCAAATGAAATGGAGGGATTTTTCAGATTATCTTTTTTAATTCCCAAATTTACTTTCTTTCTAATTCAAAACTTGCATCTGTGTTATATTCATGATGGATATAGAAGAACTTACACATCAGCCTGTGCATCAACCTCAGAAAAGTGTGATGCAATGTTTCTCGCCTTTTTTTTTTTTATCAGGCAACTGCTTCAACTTTAGGGGGAACCTAAATGGGAATCCGCATGGGAGGCATTTGCTGTTACGGAACACTTTGGGAAGACATAATTTCTTTGGTGCTGATATATTTGAATGGTATTTTCGAGCTAGTTTCTGAACTGAGGGAAACTGAGTACACATATATATTCATTGTTGAGAAGCTAAATATCTCATTTAGGTTTATTTAGCAGAAGTAATCCTATTTTAGTAGAAATATCATAAGAAAATCTGAATTCTCTAAATATTTGTGACTCCTTCAAAGTCTTCTAGACTTAAAAATTCAAGTTATAGAACTTCTATAATATGACCAAAATTCTGAGTAGTTTTATATTAATTTTGTGAGACATAAAACAGAATGCCTTCCAAATGTATAAACGAAGTGTGGTGTTTGGAGCCAGAGAGATGTAAAATAAGAGAAGAAATTCAATCATATGACTGGTACCTTGCTCCATCAGAAAGAAAGCATAATATTAGCAGTCTCATGCAAACATTTATTTCTCGTCAGGCCTTATGCCATTATCAAAGTAGACCATGACTTGACAGCACTAAAAGTAGATAGGTATTTAAGCAGGGAAGATAGTTATTTAACCTCATTAAAAAACCAATTGGTTGGTGGTTTATTTTTTCTTTAATCTTTCAGTTGACTGTTATGACATTATATAATTCCATCATGATTAGCAAAAGCCACTGGGAAAATATCTTAGGAAAGAGAAAAATTTATGCTCAATACCTTAACTTATTAAATAATATGACAAATTTGTAGGAAAATGCCTTGGATAGAGCACTGATTTACTTCTTTCTTTCCAGCTCCCTCTTTCAATTGCTGGTGTGGTGAAGGTTAAGCCTCTCAATGGCAAAGAGACAGCAAATATAGAGCTTAGGCACGTAGACTTGGAAACCACATTACTTTGGGTTTAAAACCCAGCTTGGCTACTAACTAGCTGTGTAATGTTGGGCAAGTCACTCAATGTCTTTATTCTTAGTTTCTTCATGTGTAAAATGGTGGCAATAGTGGTTACCTCACAGAGTTGATATGAGGGTTAAGTGAGATAGCATATATCCAAGAGTTTGAACAGTGCCTGGCATATAATATGTGCTAGATGTGTTTGCCAATATTATTAGTAGTAAATCATTTTATAGGACCCAAGGTATTAGAGATTTTAAAAATAATGTATTAGTTATCATTGCTAAAGAATATCCTCATATATTGCTTTTACTTCTACCATCTGTTCACTGTTAAAATTTAGAAAATAAATTCCCCCTTTTTCCCCCCGCTCCTGAGCCTTTTGCAGAATGGAAGCATCTGGGACATTTTCACTAAATCACTCATCAGAAGGTCCATTATCATTAGTTGAACTAACGACTACTTGCACCATTAGCTTAAATCAACTAATGGGCAGCAGCAATTTCCTCAGCCTTTTTTTATGAGTCACTTTTTTCCCCTGCTTGGACATTTGTTTTGGTTTAATTCTAAATGAATCACTGAGATTTTTTTTCTCTACTTACATATTTTAAAAAATTTGGACAAATACTCAGACATTTCCTGCGCTAGATTCAGTGCATATCTTTTTAAAAGGCTAAAAGCCATTACTCAAAGAACAGAAGGAGGAAAACCAAACTATTGGAAGTGGAAACTATGGAGAGTGTGCCTGAGCAGTGCTTCTCTGCTTGTCTGTGGTGAAGTTCCAGCTGTTCTGTTTTTAAATTTCTACCCTGTTGCTGACCAATACTTTTATAAAATACGGTAAAACTGAACTTCTGAGAAAAATGATCATACAGTTGGATGATGTGATAATATTAAATTGCTACAAAAGTTTCTAAGCCCCTACTTGTAAATCCTGTATACATATTGAGATGGAATAGTAACAAACACTCTGTGGGCTGGCATCTTGACCAGTAGCATTGATATGTAGTGTATTCACATGGGCATGATTGTGAGGGTTATTTTGGGATAACACATTTGGTTTCTTAAATGAGTGGTGAAAAGTTTCCACTATCATTCACAGAATTGGCTTTATATAATTACAAGTTTCTTATTCAGTATTTAAATTCTAATTTAATATCTAATCTATAGTAACAGAAAACAGATCAGTATTTGCCTGTGGCCCGGTGTGGGTGAGTATTGACTACAAAGGGTATGGAGAAGTTTTTGGGGTGCTGGAAATGTTCTAAATCTTGTTTCTGCTGGATACAATAAATATGCAATTGTATACAATAAATATAAATATATATCTGATAAATAGATATATGCATTTTTCTAAACTCTTTGAATTGTATGCTTATAATGAGTGTGTTGTATTGAATGTATGTTATATCTCAATGAGGTTGGTTAAAAATACAGATTTTACAAAGTATGCTTTTGACTTTTGGAGGAGTGAAGAAATTGAGGAATAGACCTAATTCTCCCATGACCTCTCTAAAGTAAGTTACTGTGGACACGTATCTTTTTTACGCTACTCCACATCATAATCCCATCACCTACCAGGCACCATATGGCACTGCTTTGTGACACGAACCTCATGGAGTCAGCAGCTACTTCACATGATAAAAGTGGACTTTGTGCTCACTGCCTTGTCTTTCTTGGTTGGCTTGGAAAGTCCCTTTCCATTTTCACAGAAGCCATCTCTTTAAAATAAGAAGATCCTAAGTTATATTACAAGAATCTTTGGGCTCCCTGTAGAGCTTATTTTATTGCCTAAGGTGAAATAAACTTGGGTTTTTAAAGGAGTAATTTTTAGTTAAAATTTTAAAACATTCAAAGAAGATTTTAGCAAGCTATACAATAGGTAAATATTTTTGGTGAAGGAGTAACCATGCATCAAACTATGTAAACTTGAAATTGATCTACACAGGAAAATAACAGAATAAATATACAAAGTCCTTCCATAGTCTTTATATTATAGACACATTCATGGTTTCATTACTAGCAATAAAACTCTTCTAAATCCAAATTGAGAATAATGATTGATTACTCAAGGAAGGTTAAGAATAAAATTTTTTATGCCATAATTACAAAGCAGATAATTCCACACTATGCATTAAATGAGCAGTAAAACTCTTTTAAACAACCAACCAATGTATTATGGATTACCAAGAGCTTCAGAATAGATGGGAAAGTCATTTTTCCTCCAGATGTCTTGTGTGAATGCACATTCAAAGTCGCCAAAATTTTTTATCTTTCTATCTCTGTCTGCCTATATATCTATTTATCTAACTTTCTATTCTCTTGTCATCTGTATAAGCAGGAGAGAATTATTTTCTTTAGATTTTTGGGGTTGTTTCACTAGTTGCAACCATAGAGTTTCACATGAAAAATAGTATTTACCTTTTTCATGATTATATTCATTGCACAGAAAAATGTGAGAAAAAATTAATTTCTCTCTTAATCCACAACACAGAGATAACTAGTATTAATATTATAGTGTATATCTTTTCATTTTTCCCATTGACCACATATACATATGTAAAGAAGATATTTGATGCTACAGTGCTTCTTAGATGTAGATGTGATTGCTTGAACATTCACTCAAATTCACACTATTTATATTACTGATAATGAATGGTTTAATCTTATCTATTAGCTATTTTATTTGACTTGATTTTTAAAACATAATTAAGCAAAAATAAAATTTTTTTTCCTTTACAAAAGACCTTGAAGTGAAACATGAAAGGAAAATAAGATGAGATTACAGCATGATCAATCATATACAATATACAATAATGGAGTCAAAAAGTAGCAAAAGGTGTATTGGTACCTGGGACTGACCCACCTAGAACAATCCCTACAAAAGTGGAAGAAATATAAAAAAGCATCTGCTTACAGTATTGGAAGAGCTAATCAGATTAGGAGAAGTTACTGTATAAAATGAGAACCCAGAGACAAGCTCAATACTCAAACCTACTTTCATTTGCCAACATGGAAGAAGTTTACAGAGCTGTAGTTTAGACAACAAGGGGGAATGGAAGTGAATTACAGGGCCTTTAAGGTGGGGCGGAAGATAAACTACTTCCTCTCTTCCCTACTCTAAGCACATACACATTAAACTGGCTTTTCAAATGGCTACACCCACAGGGTAATTGTAAACCAGTAATAAAACAGCACTCACTTTGATTATAGTTCTTGCTTTCATTATGAAAACCTCAGTCTTTGAACTTAAAATTAAGCTACTCCTAAATGTAATTCCACTTGCAAGGAAAAAACTTCCTGGAGGAAGATATCTTATCATAAGTCTAAAATTATTTCTAAAAATAAGATAAAAAAATGCAACCTTATGACACAAAGATATTAGCTATACTAAGAGTCAAGACAGTATGAAGAATAATATGCATAAACAAAGTAATAAGCCCCCAAATTTTAAATATAGAAATTATTAGATACAGACTATAAAATAATGATGCTTTCTAGGTTTAGGTATGTAAAAGTAAAGCTTAAAAATATCTACAAAGACTAGAAAAATATAAACAGTGACACAGCAGATTTGAAGAAGAAATCAGGAACTCAACAGACAGGTCAGCAGATTAGGCAGAGCAGAAGAGAGAATTAATGAACTGAAAGATAGATCAAAAGAAATTATCCAGAATGAAGCATATAGAAATTTTTAAAAAGATGAAGAATACAGAAAAGAAGATAAGAGGCATAGAGGAGAGAGTGAGAAAGTTTAAATATGAATCTCTGCAAAAGAGGAGAGAAAGGATAGGCAGAAGCAATATTTGAAAAGATAATAGGTGGCAATTTTTAAAATCAATCCATGAATATAAAAAAACCAAAAAACAAAACCTTAAGTAGGATAAATACAAATAAATCTACACGGAACCGCATTGTAATAAAATGGTAAAATAGGATAAAATTTAGAAAATCTTAAAAAATATCTAGAAAATAGATTGCCCCAGCAGACCTGCACTAAATGAAAAAGATCCCAGATGAAATGCTGAGATGCAAGAAAGAATAAAGACTAAGAAAGTGGTAAAAGTGTGGGTAATCTAAAAAAAATTACATTTTCAGACCATTTTACTTTAAAGATGATGGACATTTGGTCCACATTGTCAATAAAGCACCAATAATTGTATATGAATATTCCTTGTTGAAAACAGTAAACAGGACTTCTGGATAGCTTAAGCCAAAAAAAAAGAGATGGAATTTATTAGTATATATTAGGAACTCAGTTTGAAGGAGAAGCCTGGACAAAGAACAGGAGCCCAAAGAGCTCTGCTGCCTTGTTCACACAGCAGGTGCCAACTCAATGAATCTGGCTCCCAATCATCCCCTTTTCCTTCAGTCACTTCGATTGCACCCACAGAATACAATTTGCCGCAATCTAGGTAGACGGAGGGTCAGCAACTCTTGCTTCCACAATGGGGAGTGACGACTACTTTCTCCAGGCTCCCACAGTGGAGAACTCCCTAGAGGAGTTTGGGATGCTGGCAGAGTTGGGTGGTTGGGTGCCAGACAGCCAGAAACTGACCAGTGTCCATTCTGGGCCTAATGTTTGCCCATCCAACATCCACACACACCATCTTTATGTATTTATACTTCAAAATCAAACCTACTTCCACCAAACAGATTTCTCACACAACTAAAGGGAGATGATCCAAAGTCTAGTCTGTTCCTACAGGTAGGTCTGAATGATTTTATGATAATTGTCTGTTAGTATGGAAGAAATTGTGAAACTGTAAAGTCAATTACTTGAAATATATCATATATTGAAAGGTTGAGGAAAGAGGAGAGAAATTGTCTTAGTTAGCTGTGGCTTGTATTAAAAAAAATACCATAGACTTATTGGTTTAAACAAAAGGCATTTATTTCTCACAGTTCTGGATGCTGAAAAGTCCAAGATCAAGGTGCTGATGGGTTCCGTTCCTAGTCCTCTTCTTGGCTTGTGGATTGCTGCCTTCTCTCTGTATCCTCACATGGTGGAGAGAGGAAACGTTGGTCTCTCCCTCTTCTTACAAGGACACTAATCCCATCATGGGAACTCCACCCTCAATACCTCATGTGAACCTAATTGCCTCTGAGAGACCCTGCCTTCTAATACCATCACATTGGGGGTTGGGGCTTCAACATATGAATTTTGGGGGCACACAGACATTCAGACCCTAACAGAAATTATAATATATATATATATAAACATATATATTTGTGATATAAGAAAGGAAGGAAATTCAGGAGGAGGGTATATAGTCCTGGTTTCTACAGTTTGTCACAAGGCTCTTTCTGAGTATTTTAACATATTTTTTTCTACTACTTATTCTATTTTGCCTTCAAAGTGGAGGCAAGTTCCTTTTGCCTTCATTCTGTACCTCAGCTAGTCTAGATTCTTTCTTGGTGTAGTGATTCAAACTTTTATTCCTGAGGTAGCTGAGCTCTTGATGGTTGTACTTGTGTAGGATCACCAGTGTCTTCTATTCAATTACATTCCTGAACCTGATAGTAAAATAAAGCATCCCAGGGGATCGCCTAGGTTCCCTTCATGCTTCTCTCTCCCCTCAAAGTGCAACAGCTACCCTATTTCCTCTTGATATTCAGGCTTTTACTCGAGTAATTAATGACTTCTCTCATGCTTGTTTGTTCAGCGATGTAAGGATCTTAAAATGGTCAGGTGTCAATGTCAGCTTCAGCTTCCCATTGGGTGGAACCATGTGGTGTCCTTGGTAGAAGTCTGCCTCCATTGGATATTTTGGCAGAGTGAATTTTCAAAAATGGTCACGTTAATATGTCCTCTCTTACATGCTTTTCTTATATTGTGACATTGATAGTCTTCTATCAAGAGTTGGGGGTCTACATTACCATCCTTTGAATCTGGGTGACTCCAGGGGAAGTAATGCTGTGTGACTATGAGCAATTTTCCTTCCACCTGGCTGTCTCTTTTTCTCACGACATGTGCTTGGGAACCCTGAGCTGACACAAAAGAGGTCCAGCTATCCTGAAGCTACCATGCAGAAAGGACCATGTGGAGAGACCATAGAGATGGAGATGCTCGAGTCTTAACTCTTTCAGGTCCCAGCTGTTTGAGTCTTCTTGGCCTAGATTTCAGACACATGACTGAGTGAGGCTTTGGATGATTCCAGCCCTTAGGCTTTGGGCCTCTTTAGCTGATGCTGTTCCTGTCAAGTCCAGCCCAAATTGCATATTTATAAGAAAAATAAAATGTTCTTGATTTTTTTTAAGCCACTAAATGTTGGTGGAGGTTTTTCATGCAGAAATAGATAACCAAAATAAGCACTATAATCTCTAAACCAGCAGAGCCCAGAGTCTCTGGGATGGAAGGCAAATATTTTGTGAATGGGTGATTAGATGTAATCATGAGTAGTACAGCTTCCAGCTCCACCCCTTAGCTCGTGGACCTGGGTTTTCTGGATATAGGGGAAAGAGTACCATGGAATACTCTCTACTTCAGACAATTCTCTATATCCTGTGAGACAAAAAACAAGTAAAATTATAGCTAGCACTGTAACTGAGGATTGACTAGATCATCGCAGGGTTCTATAAAGCCAGCTACTTCTGGATAATGGGGTTCATGTGAATTCCACCAGCTTTAGCCTATGCTATATTTCTTTCATTTTAAAGAGAAGTTCTTAGTTATAAGCAATGCTATGGGCAGTATTGTAATTTTATATAAGGTGTTTGGTATTCTGTAGTTGGCGGTGCTGGCCATATTGTGAGAGAAGTGGAGAGCAAATCCAAATCTAGAATAAGCATCTATTCCTTCGATTACTAATGACTGAACATTTCACGGTGGAAGAGGTTCATTGTAAATATCTGCTTAGTCACCTTGAAGAATGGGACCTTATCAAGAACTTGAAGTTAGTCACTATTTCTGGTAAATTATATATTTGGCAGAGGCTCTGGCCAGACAAGCAAGCTGCTGGTCCATTTAAAACATCCGTTCTTGTGCCCATGGTCACTTCTTTCATCATTCCATTGGATAAATGGGTGGGAGCGACATGCTGAAGAAGAAATTGAAGGGAGGATAATTTGTCCACCTAATTCTTAAAAGATTTCTCTATAGCAGTGGCCTTTTTGCAGGCATTCATATGAGATACAAATATTCTCAAACTTTCACGCTCTAGGCCCTTGCAAGAGGTCCAATTACACATCCCTTCCCCAAACCTCTTTGTCATCAATCCTCCATTCTTTCTCTTTCCAAATATTTGATCAACTGGGCAAGTGTTTTCTACTGCTCATGAGTTAATATAGATCTTTAACAATTCATCTTGTCTTCTAGAAAAAGTGAACATTTAGATGTACTCTTCAAAATTCTGCTCAGTGAAAATATTTCTCTTCATCACCGTCCTCCAAGTCCACTCTGAGTGGGCTGTATCATTGCATAGTCTCGTCTGGCCTGTGTCAGCATATGGTGCAGAACCATCTCGAAATCAGGCTCAAGTTGTTTCCTCTCTAGTCAAATTTTTATAGGGAATTCCTGATGAGGATATAAGAGTGGGTTGAGGTAGGGATGGAAGTATGATTAGGGTAAGTCTTTGAGAGCAAGCTACACCTGTGCATGCAACTGATCTATTACTTAGAGTGACTCCACCTGTTGAAAAAATAAACTCAATTTCAGGGGTCTAACGCTATGAAAATTTATCAGTCATGTAACAGTCTAGTGTGACTGTTCTTGGTTCATGAGTAACTTTTCTCCAAGTGGCAATTTAGGGGTCCAGGCTCCTTCCAATCGTACAATCCACCATCCCACAAAGTCTTGTAATCCTTTGCTTCCAGCCAGTGAAAAGGGAAACTGACGAGGGTACATTTGCTTTTTAAAATTCCATGGCTCAGAAGAGACACACATCATTTTCATTCATATTCCACTGGTGAGAACTAATAACTTGTTATAATTTGTTATTTCTTGGTGCAAGGGTGGAGAGGAAAAAGCTGGACTGCTCCTTTCCATTGTAAAGCGCATACCATGAAAAGGGGAAAGCATTTTGGTGGATGTCTAGCTCTCTGTTACACTTGGTTACTGACTTTGGTGTCTGCCTCGACATGGTTCTACATGTCACCTTTTAATCTGACGGGTGCTGCGGGGCATGCCCAACTTCAGGCAAAATGGTTCACTTAATGTCCAGTTCATGGTGGGCAGCTAAGTTTATATAGTTATTTAGGATCCGGTGGTTGGTCATTTGGTATCCACCAGAACACATTTTCAAGCCATAAACTGCTCTCAAAAGAAGAATTATTTGCTGAAACTGGCAGTACTTTGCAACTCAGTCCTAGAGGACAATACCATTGAGGCTTGCCACAGGCTCCATGCAATTTTATGATTTTCTACAGACAATTTGTGTGCCTTTGGATCTGCTGAATTAGGATGGAGGATTAGGATTAAATAGAGTGGCAACTTTCACTGCAATTTGGACTGGATAAATTTCTTCTCTTGCTCTAGGCCCACTCTGATTTTTGAGGCACACAATCAATGGCTTAGAGCAAGAGCAATGGTTTTAAAATCCAAAAAGATCACATTTTCCTTAATGTAAAGGGTACAATGTTTACTTTCCTTTCTTTTAATAAACAACTTTTTTGAGGTTTAATTGATATACCATAAAATTCACTCATTTCGAGAGTACAATTCAATGGCTTTCAGTAAATTTAGAATTTTGCAATTATCACTATAATATCCAACTGAAATTCTTTTTTATCTTCCTAAAAAGAAAACTCATGTCCATTTTCTTTTACTTTGAGGGGATAGTCTGCATTGTAGATCAGAGTTTTTAAATCTCCACACTATTGACATTTTGAGTCAGATAATTTCTTGTTGTGGGGCTGTGTGGTGCATTATAGGATGTTTAGCAGCATCTCTGGCCTCTACACGCTAGATGGCAGTAGCATTGTCTCTCTCAGTTATGACAATTAAAAACGTCTGTAGATATTGCCAAATATTCCCTGGGGGCTGGAGGAGAATCACCCCTAGTTAAAAACCCCTGCCCTAGACTAAAATTTAAAAAGATGGCCCACCTCCTGTGGCATGTGAAATTTATTCCGCAGCCTCTGGCATACATAAGGCATCTAGGATTCCTACTACTACGTATACTCCGAGTCCTACCAGCCTGACGTTACCAATGTAGCAGGCCAAGTTATACCCCATGTAATAGTGTAAATATCTGAAGATCCTGTGGAATAAATTATACCCTTGAGGCTTGACACTAATGGCTTACTGCTGCCCTTGTCGGGTTAAAGAAAGTTGTTTTGAAATTTTTGAATTTAGTGAAAAAGAGAGGAGAACATTTGCAAGCTAAATAGCTGTGTACCAAGTGTGAGAGTCTGTATAGATTTGCGTCAGTGTGATAAAATCTGAAACAGCAGCTTTCATTTGTGTCATCTCCTGATTAAGTTTATAACAACTCACTGTCATTCTCAAAAAACCCATTCACCTTTGGTGTTACTACACTGAAGAATAAAATGGGGAGGTGAGGGAAACCACCAGCGCTGTATCTTTCAAGTTGTTAATGGTGTTCTTATCCCTATGATTATCCTGGGAATGTACCATTAGTTAGAACAAGGAATTCTGGAGACTTCCACTCAGCCCTTTCCACCACAATAGCCATTGATCAAAGAATCAATGTGGGAATTCTAACAATTTTTAAGGACATCTATTCAAAATATACAACAATGAATTTACTGCAGAGTTCTTATTGAAGAGTACTCAGTCTTCTCTTTATTCAAGGAACTCTTTGTCTATGAACTAATTAATTTCTAGAGGTTGAACAAGGATTACAATTCTCCACTGTGTAGTTGAAAAGAGCCTTCTGTTTCCCAGATCTGGATTTTTTTTCCATACCAACAAAGCAGAATATTATTGGGCTGCTTATATATGTTGGTTCCAGGAAATCCTCGCTCAATTAACCATCATCAATGTTACTGTGTTTAGACTATGTGATTACCACGTGGGTACCTGCTATTTATTAGGATAACCATGCCCACTTAGCCTCTTTTTCTTAAATGCTGCTACTTGACTTTTGGTGGTCTGAGGTCCTTACATTCTTAAAACTCTTTTCATGTCAGCAGCAGCGCAGCCACCCAAAGCTTTACCCTAAAAAAACCTTGATTTTGGGTGACCATAGGTAATAATGTAATTAGTTTTTGTAGCCACTTTATGAGGTTCTAAATTCCCGTGTGAGTGTATTATTATGAATTTCACTCCCTTCTGTTTTATCTTAGACAGTTGACTAGTTCCAAATTCCCTCTATTTCCTTGAAAGCCTGTTGTCTACAATCACTCTTTAGACATAATTTCTGGATCAGGTAGGGTTTTTGGATGTAATAAACAGAAATCATCTCTTAGCAAAAAGAGGGATTTATCAGAATACTATTGGAGGAGCTCATACAATTGATGGAGGGCTGGACCAGGAGTTAGAAAGCAGGCAGGGATCAGGAAGCCCAGAGGGCTGGGTGGGATGGGTGACAGTTGTGTTGAGACAAGGACACAGATGTCAGAGTCCATTATGGTTCATGGTTAGAGAAGTCAGTCCACTCTTAGAAATGATTATTCTTGGCATATATTTACTGTTTTTGATCCTGACAGATTTCTGAACACAACAAACAAACTTAAATGTACATATATCTGCAAAATATTTGAAGAATTTTATTAAAGGTAGTTTCCATTATCTCTAAAAAGAGTTTTTATATTCCAAATATTCAGTCTAATAGATAGAGGCACAAGAGAGTAGAGATTAATAATCATCCTGTCTTCAAGCATGACCTTCTTTGAGACATTTAGCAATATTCCCAATGAAAGAATTGAGCATAATTAGAACACTAGATATGTAGACTTCTGCTAAACAACCGATCTGAAATGTCATGTCTTGTCTGAAGTATGTTAAAACACCTGAGGGAAAATTTCCTGGTTTAGAGTTACAGAAATTAATTAGGACAAATGTTCTTATTAATTTAGAAACAGAGTTGAGTTTCTTGAAGATCTAAAACTAGACACTCGCCTTTGGGAAAATATCTATGAACTGGCTGAGTTCAGTATCCAGTGAAGGGGATGAATACTTGAATAAAGAATGTTTTAAGAAAGCAGATGTGGGGAATTAAATTGAGGATGGTATGAAGTATGAAGGAGCCAAGAGACCAAAAGTAATGGATACTACATGTCATATGGAAAAAACCAGCAGAGTACCACTACAAACAAGCAAGCAGAAACAATAGAACGCGTTTGATTTTGAAGCCATAGGGAAAAATATAAGACTCAATAATTTCACATGGTATGACATTCCATGCAAATCTTTAGAGGGTTTCCAACTATAAAAAGAGATTATCTACAGATAGAGAAAATGGAGAAGAAGACATGATTGGTTGAGTTGTAAGAAGCTCTATGAAAAAGGAAAGCTGTGTAAATTGTGGTTGGGATAGACAAGTACTAAGCCATTCAGTTTGCCATAAGAAAAGCAGAAAGACATAAACTAGGATTGGCCTAAGAAAGACAGAATTTTGTGCCTGTCTGTCTTTCACTTTGCTGGTGTAACATCTACTTGTCCTCACAGGCTCAAGAAGGAGAGAGCATCTGTTTCCTGGAAAGGTGAGCAGTCATGGTGGATGCCAATGTTTGTCCTGGTGGTGGTGGTGATGCTGTTCAGGGTGGTGGTGGAAAGATCTGAAAACTAGAAGATTGTTTCCTTGCCCTTGTAGAACAGATTCAAGACCAGTGGAGTGAGGGAGATAGAAGGGGGGCCCCACAAACCTGTTCAAACCATGCTCCATGGTCCTGACTACAGTCTTTCTCAGAGTTCCCTTCTATCAGATGCAGCAGCTGAATCTGAAAATATCTAAGGTTCTTTCTAGTTTTTCTGTGTTAAGTATATAATTTAGTGGGGGTGAATTATTATTCTCGAACACTTGTTTTTTCTTGTTTTGAATGAAACAAAATGCCATTTCTTAAAAGAAACTGCCAAGTTTTTCCTTTGGTATTTTCAGACTCCATACTTGCTGCAAACAGTAGGGGTCAGACAAGGAATAGATGTATTTTTCCAGCCAAGCTCAAACTTCAGGTGCTATTGCCTTACCTTGTATAAAGATTTTAAAATAAGCCATAGTATATGCACTATGGATATTTAGATATGAGTTTTTTTTATAATCAAGCCTTTTGAATTCTCATTTTTTATTTCAACATACATTAACAATTTATTCATAATGAAAAATCTTTCTCAAAAGTTTAAAAATTAAAGTGGTAAAAATATACTTTTAATACTTATGCCAAAGATTTCCCTGATAACATCACACAAGTAATAATTTGAAGAAACTTTAAATATAAATCTTAGAATCAAATGAATAATAATTAGCAATCCACATTCACTTTACCTAAATATGCAATATACCTTTTCTCAGGCCAACTGCCCAATTCCTTTCCCTTCTCCTTTTCATATTCCTTAATGATAAAATCACAAGTACAGTAAGAATAGCAAGTAAAATTTCCCACACTCTCAGAAAACTCTTGAAAACCAAATAAAAATAAATGAGGTAGAATTAACAAAATTCTTATTAAACTTATTTCCTAACTGATGTTAACATCTAGGTTGTGGTGCACTTCGGTGGGTATTTTTAATTTATTGAACTTGAGTAATAAGTGAAGCTTGCTCATTTATTCTAGTGTGCCGTATACACAACCACACTCACACATCTGTCTACACTGGAGTAAATAAACACTGCATTAAGTTCTTAATCCAATGCTAGTTAAACTAGGTAATCCAAAGTAGCAGCAGGGGATGAATATTGAAAGAGAGTAAAAATGCATAGGAGAACAATATTTGAAAAATGAAACTAAGCTTGAGTTTATTCCAAAGGGCAAATGGTGAGGTTCCCTACTCCTGTGACCCTCCATGGACAAGGAAGCTAACGAGGGTCCAATTCAGGTGGAAAAAGTTTCTCTCCGGATAAAATGTACCTCTTACCTCATATGAAAAGAACTTCTAGATTGAACAAAAAAATTTTGAAGCACATTTTTCCCTTTAAAAGATACATATATTTTTCTCCACTGAATTTAGATTATAAATTTCTAGAGAGCAGTCACTAAGACGTTTTATATTTTGCCAATAAAAGATTACACACGTGTGGATCCTTAAGAAGTCTGCACCCCTCTAAAAGTGAGGATTAAGCAAGAAAATATTCTTCAGTTTCCAATTGTATCCACTGACCAACACAATCAACCATCTCTCAATTACAGGGTCTCAACCTGCAGAATCACTTGATAGAGAAGGGTCAAGTCACTGTGCAGAGGGAAGATTTTCCTAATGAGGTTCTCGGTGTTGAGACAGTCTAAGCCAAGGAAGAATGATTTTTGCTGTCAGTCATTTTGAGCTGGCACTGACCCAGAGCTCTGTAACTGCAGCCTCGCTCTCCTATCACTGAGGGCCCCAGGCTCTGGCTGCCAGACAGTTCAGATCAATTGACCTTTAGTAGTTTTATTGTTTACACTGCCCTTTAAATTATCCATCTTCTTTTTTTTTAACTATAGTCTAGGGATCTTTCAAGACCTAGACAGGTAGGATGCCTCTTCACCCATGGAACGTGATGACTCTTCTCAGAGCTCAGAGGTGGGGTTGAAAATCTTGGGATGTGGCTGAGAACAGGGCAGACATTCCCTCCCGCTTTCTGATGCTGCTGATAGGGAAGAAAAAACTTCTATGTATTTTTGCTTTGGGGTAGATCTCTGTCTTTTTTTTTGTTTTTTATCATAATAGCAAAGTCATAATTCTAAATTGAAAAATATATATTTGCCAGCCAAGAGCACATTCTTTAGCACATTCTCCACACTTGTTATCCGTCTCCTCCCAAATATGGTAACAGGGTGAGCAATGCCTCCACCCAGATCTCTGAGTCTTAGGGAAATCATGTTCTTCTCTCTAGAACTCTTGAGGGGGCCTGTGGCTGTTGTGATACGGCAAAGAACGAAGCTCATGGGGAAGCAGAAAGCAGAACAAAGCGCTATTTAAAAATTTTCTTCATTATATCTTGCATAACAAATCGTTAGCCAACCTGAAAAATATCAAGTTGGATTATTGACCTCAATGCTGTTTTTAATATAAGCAAATATATGACAAGGGGGACAGCAAGTGTCGTAAATCCTGTTTTGGTCTCATTCCTTTTCTTACCCCTCAGCTTCCCTCAAAGAAGGACAGACTCTTGTTGAAGCAGAACAGACTTTTTCTTTCTCTCTTCTTCTCTTCCTTCCTTCCTTCCTTCTTTCTTTCCTTCTTTCCTTTCTTTCTTGCTTTCTCTCTTTCTCTCTCCCCCTCTCTCTCTTGCTCTCCCTCCATTCTTTCTCTCTCTCTCTTTCTCTCTCTCCCTCCCTCCCTTCCTTCTCTTTTTCTCTTTCTCCATCTTTCTCTCTCTTTCTTTCTCTCTCTGTCTCTTTCTCTTTCTCTCTCTCTCTCGCCCACCCTCCCTTCTTTCTCTCTCTCTCTTTCTTTCTCTCTCTCTCTCCCTCCCTCTCTCCCTTCCTTCTCTTTTTCTCTTTCTCCCTCTATCTTTCTTTCTCTCTCTTTTCTTTCATTTTTGATGTTCCTGCAAAGTCAACCAAATAACATTCAGGGCGTAAGTCTCAGTGTCCCAGTTTATGAATGTCTAACACATTCTATCTTCTCTTTGTTTCATTGCAAGGGCGTCTCTCAGGGGAAATATCTTTCAGTCTGTCAGCTTTCCCAAGTTGTCCTTCCCACAAACTGAGCACATTTTCCATTCTGCCTCCCAGCTTAAGTGCCCCACTCCAATTTCTCTTTTCCTGAGTTCTTAGAGACCCTTAGGTTACTTCAATGCTTACTTTCACTACCATCCCCCCAAAATGTGGGGTCTACATATAATAAATTACTCTCCATGCAGGAAGGCACCTCCAAATAAAATCCAGTCTAGAAGACTCATGATGATTCTTTCACCCCATTCAGTCCCTCCATGGTAGCATCTCTTAAACAACAATCACATATCCAAACCTTCTAGGAATTTCTGAAGCAAGTGATGATACTGATAACATCCGGCAGCCTCCCAGAGTATATCTCTCAGTAGCCAAAATTTTAGTTGCAAAGATCCTCATATTCTTGGATCCAACAATCGTTTCCTCTGAAATGCCTAGATTTTAGAAAATCTATCCCCTTGTTCTAAAGCTCTAGGTTTCTTTCCCCTTTACTCTGAGGGAGAAATGTGGTAGAGACGAGGGGACTTCGCTGTTGTAGCGGGTTGAACAGTGGTCTCCAAAAAGATATGCCTAAGCCCCAGTACCTACGAATGCGACCTAATTTGGACCTAGGAACTTTACAGATGTAATTAAGTTAATTTCATGATGAGATCATCCTGGATTTAGAGTGGGCCCTACCCTAAATCCAGTGACAAGTGTCCTTATTAGAAGAGAGAAAGACAGAGAGGCACACAGGGGAGAAAGCCACGTGAAGTAAGCGGCAGAGACTGGAGTGATGAGTTTATAAGCCAAGTTGTACCAAGGATTGCCGGCAACCACCGGAAGCTAGGAGAGAGGTATGGAAGAGCTTCTCCCTTAGAACCTCCAAAAAGATCCAACTCTGCCCACACTTGATTTTGGACTTCTGGCCTCCAGAATAATGATGGAATAAATTTCTATTGTTTTAAGTCACTCAGTCTGTGGCCTTAGGAAACTAACATAGCTATCTTAGTGTCAATTAATGGGGAGGCTTTCTTTCTGTTGTACCATCCATGCCCCTGACAACAGATCTAATTGTTCCTGGAGACCAGAGTACCAAGATTGTCATGCCTTTACCAATGCCTTATGCATGCCCAGTCTGGATGGGGGAGATTGTTTTTCCCAAGGATCACTCCTTTTGGGATACTGCTGTGACTTCAGTGGCACATACTTGACCAAATTCATCAATTAAGTTTAGACATGGCAGTTTACATACTGATCTGTACTGCCCTGTTATTTGTGCCCACATTTCATCAGCGTAAAGAGATTTTAGCTTTTTGAACAACCATGTCATGTATCTTGTACTCTCCTGCCTCCTTCAAGGCACCACGTGTCATATCTTGCAGATAGCAGGTGCGAGATGTTACATGAGCAGCCTCTTCAGTATTCAGCAGTAGTACTGCTAGGATGAGCATGCTTTCAATGGGTTCAAAGAAGCAGGAATGGAAAAGTAAGCAAGAAGTCCAAATTTACATCCCACATTAAATCTAGTGATCCCAATAGGAAGCTGGAATGGAAGACAAAAGCAAAACCCACAGATACGCATTATTAGTCCCTGCTTTGCTTCCCCTGGGTCTGCCTTCCCCAGTTCCTCAGACCTGTCTTCAGTTATGGTCCAGGCGTGGCTCTATTTCTTAGTCTTTTTTGAGCCTATACTGAAACGAATCCCTTTTATCGTTTTTTTGTCCATGACCCACTCTCCTTCCTTCTTCAAATTCTTCACCTCCAAATTAAGTTGAGATCTAAAACCTGGGTGAGAAGTAGTTTTTTTTTTGCAGAACATGGGCTTTTTCTCTTCTGATGAGCTGCATAAGGGTGAGAACCAGCACTCACTCATGTGGGCCCAGTCTCAGCACCCCCGCCCTTCCAATGATCCTTGTTTAAAGTTGTGGCTTCTGCCAGGCTCCTGGCCCAGCTCTGGTATAGAGGTCCATCTTGAGCTCCCACACATCACTTGCAGCCTTGTTCCTTGTCCAGCTGATCAGCAGCCATCACTTCATCATGCCCTTGCTCTCCAACCAGCCTTGTACAGCCAGGGTCCAGGAGAAACAATATCTGCTCACCTGGGTCTCCATCTGCTGGTGGCTACTTGGTTGGAAACCCTAATACAGACAAACTCCAAAAATGGAGTTGGGAATCTTGAGGTCCTTCAGACAGCTAGGAACCTGATCTTGTCTCCTCTGGGGCCAGCCTCTAAGGTCAAAGCAGCTCTTCTTAGATGGTCTCCAACCCTAGTAAAAGGATGCCTATGGAGACTGCCCATTCCATTGTGGAAATGGTTCCATGCAGTTAACCTGCCACCAGATTAACTGAATGATTACCTCAAGAAGTGGTCCCATATTGAACTAAGTGTTGGTCTTTGCTTTTGGCAGAGTGGACACTCAGCAGTGGCTGTAGCCAGGTCTGCCTTGTTTATGGAAGTCTATGCTGCTGAGTCCTTGTATAACCTCTCTCTGCCACCATAGCCACTTTGTTCATGAGCCCATTGGGCAATGACAGGGGTGGCTGGGAAAAGGGGCTGACTGGTATCCATAGAATGGATCATCACATTCACTTGATTATTAAAATTATCCTCTGCTGAGGCCACCCTTTTGTGAACATTCACAAGGGACACAAATAAGTTCACATTTGGTGTCCATTAGAGAGGTGCATCCACACACTTCTTCACCAGACCCCTTCTCACCAATTTTCCAGTCATATTCCTTCCACATCCCTCATCTTCCAGCCAAACTATTAGCTACAGCCCAGGAATTGATATTGACTCATACCTCTGGCCATTTCTCCTTCTAAGCAAAATGGATAACCAGGTGCACTGCTCAAAGTTCTGTCTGTTGGGAAGATTTCTCTTCTCCAATTTCTTCAGGGAAGTCTTAGAAAGGAGCTTTAGCATTACAGCTGTCTACATTCAGGTGGTGCCTGCATATTGAACAGAACCATCTGTAAACCAGGCCCGTGTTTTATCTTCCTCAGTCAACTCGTTGTAGGTAACTCCCCATGCGGCCATAGATGTAGGCTGTAAAGAGAAGGCAATGTAGCATGAGTAGGGGTCATGGTCATTTTGCTCACTTCCTGATGCAAATTACTTGTACCTTTATAGACTGATTGAGCCCAATCTCATATATACCAGTTCCATTTAATAACAGAGTGCTGCCATTCATGCCAAGCTTTATGGCTTGTAGAGCAGACAACCTCTAGTGTATGATGGGAAGTTCTGGTCACATGGTAACTTGGTAGCTCATAGCTAAGTATTCACTTCTTACTAAGGCCCATTAACAAGTCAAAAGCTATTTTTCAAAAGGAGAGTTTTAATCCACAGGGAATTATAGGGCTTTGCTCCAAAACATAAGGGATCTGCTGTGATTCACATACAGGTGTCTGTTGAAGGCTCCAAGCAGTATCCCCATCTGCTGCTGACACCAAGCACCATTTGTTCTAAAGGAACATATCACCCATGCGGCATCTTGTACATCAGCCTGGACTTTTTGCAGAGCCTTCTCTTTTTATAGACCTGACTCAAAACTAGCAGTTTTCCAGCCCATTCATTCAGTAAATGGGCTGGAGTACCACACCCAAATAAGGAATATCACACCTAAACAAGGAATATATTCCCTCCAAAATCCAAAGCAGCCTGCTAGGCATTGTGGCCCTCTTTTGATTATAGGAGGGGCAAGATGTAACAACTTAGCCTTTATCTTAGAAGGGTATCTTGACATGCCCTACACCACTGGACTCCCAGAAATTTCACTGACATAGAAGGTCTGGGTATTTTTGTAGGATTTATTTTCTGTGCTCTGACATGCAAATGTCTTTCAAATATGTCTAGAGTAGCTGTTACTCCCTGTTCACCAGGTCCAATCACCATAATGTCATCAATATAATGGACAAGTGTGATGTCTTGTGGAAGGGAGAGGCAATCAAGTTCCCTGTGGACTAAATTACAACTGGACTAATTTATATGGACTAAATATAAGGCTAAAGAGTTGATATACCTGTGGCGTAGGATAGAGAAAGTATGTTAGTAGCCTTGCCAGCTATAAGAAAACCGTTCTGGCAGTCATTGCTATCAGATATCAAGAAAAAAGCACTTATATTAATAGCTGCACACCAGGCACCAAGGGATGTGTTAATTTGCTCAACAAAGAAATCACATCTGAAACAGCAACTGGGATTGGAGTCACCATCTGGTTCAGCTTAGGATAATCTATAATCATTATTCTAGATCCATTGTTTCCTGCACAGGCCAAATAGGTGAATTGAATGGGGATGTGTTGGGAATTATCATCCTGCATCTTTCTAATCTGTAGCTCCTTCAGGAATGCAATATTGCTTTGGTTTTACTACTTTCCTAGGTAGAGCGAGTTCTATTGGCTTTCTCTTGGCCTTTTCTTACCATGATAGTCTTCACTCCACAGGTCAGAGAACTAGTGTGGGAATTCTGCCAGTTTCTGAGTATGTCTATTCCAACACGTATTCCAAAACTGGGGAAATAACCATAAGAGGGATTCAGAGTCCCAGTGGACCACTGTGAAACGGACCTTAACTAAAATTCCAGTGATCATCTGACCTTCATAAGTTCTTGCGCTGACTGGTGCACAGGTGTTTTAGGTCTCCAGATATTAGTGTCAGTTCAAAGCTAGTGTCTAGTAATCCCCTCAAAGTTTCATCATTTCCTTTTCCTCAGTGCATAGTCACTCTGATAAAAAGCCTTAGGCCCCTTTAGGGAGGGCTGGGAGAAAGATTAACGATGTAAAGTTTTGACTGTGTAGCAGGTTTTTTCCTTAAAGAGACGCAACCTCCTCTTCATTCAGAGTTCTAGGAAACACACTTGCTCAAGTTGTAAAATCGATTGAGAGGCTGAAACTCTGTGTTGTGGTTGATTCTTTCTAGACTTCTATTCACTAGACCTGGATCTCTTCTGCTTATCCTGAGCAAATAATAATTTAGTAGACTTTCGTGCATTTCTTTTCTAGAGACGCCAGGATTAACTAGACAACCTTATAGATCCCTTAGAGTGAGACTACTTTGACTGCTCCTTTGGCTCTGCTGTCCATTATGGATGATAACAACACCCACTTTTTCTTAGGTGATTAAATGCCACCACTTGGCCCTTAATACTCTAGAATCCCATTATCTCCATTGCACTTAGGGATCCCCCCACCTTTTTTTTTAGGAAGAGTAACCCTGAGCTAGCATCTGCTGTCGGTCCTCCTCTTTTTGCTGAGGAAGACTGGCCCTGAGCTAACATCCGTGCCCCTCTTCCTCTATTTTATATGCGGGACACCTGCCACAGCATGGCTTCACAAGCAGGGCCACCGAAGCAGAGCGCATAAACATAACTGCTGCGCCACCAGGCCGGCCCCCAGGGATCCCATTTTGTTGGTATCAATTGCCACTGTACTTTCTGACCTATATAGAAGAGGGACCATAGAGCCCTTCAAGAATGCTGAGGCACCTCGCACAAATTTGTTTCTCAAAGTTGTGGTGAAAGGTCTTCTGGACCCTGCCAGGGTAGTTGAGCAGATCTTACATGATAAATCTACTCTAACATTCCAGTTTCCTTAAGCTTTGGTACAGTTTACCAAGGAAGTTCTGGCATTGCAAATTCATTCATGGGTTCCTGTTTCAGCCTGTCAACCAACCAAGCTGTTAGAGCTCTTTCTAGTTGCTCAAAGCAGAAACATTGAATCCAGAATCTCTGCTTAGTGGTCAATATCAATAAATTCGACCTGATACAACTTTATATTTCTTCTACCGTGATCTTACACCTTGCAATGCATTCTCACACGTATTCCACAGATTTCTGTCCGTATAAATTGAAAAAGATCATGCAGTTATTTTCTTGTGTAGTGCACTTCCACACAGGTACCTCACCCTTTGGGCCTCCTGGGACTTGACTCTACTTACAGATCTAGAAGCAAAGAGGGTAGTAGGCATGGGTCCTGAGAAGAATCAGCAGTGTCTTTCAAGGCAAGTCCCTCAGGGGAGGCCCTTATAATTTCCTTAGGCTAATCTCTTCAGGTACGAGTGGAAAATCTGCTTCTACTGCAAAGAAGACTCAGAAAAATTTAGGTGTTTGATATTCCATCTTCATTGGCATCTACCCGTGTATCTCCATTCAAATGTTCAGATCCCATTTCTTCCCGATCAATGCTGTCTGTTTAACAAAAGACACCTTGCAATGTTGATAATTCAATTTGCGTTGTAGTTTAGCTCCTCACAGGATGAGACTCTGGGTTTGATTTTCAGAAATCCTAGCAATATGGCAATAGGTGATAATGGTTTCACTCAGAGCAGAGATAGAAGATTTCAGGTTATTTATTTAAAGCTGAGCTAGGAATTTGAAACCCTGAGCTCATCCTATTCTTTTCCAACTTTCTCTAGCACAGTTGGGAGTAACCAGGCAATCTCATTGTACTCCTTAGTTTGACTAAAATATTATAAAGTGGAAAATACATGGTAGCCTGAACCTTGCCTTCCATAGGTATGTGATTAGGAATAGCCAATGGCTATCTTTTGTGTATCTCTAGTGCCACATTATGCCGTGGACTACCAGTGCCCTTTTCACCACTGGAAACAGAGCCATAAATGCCTTCAAATGTAATCAGTTTAGAGAATCAATTCCAGAGACCCCAGAACCAGCTCAGAAGACCCATCCTTAAGATTCTGTTCCTCTAGAACTTCTCTCAGTACCAAAGTCTGTGCCAGTCAGGGTTCTCCAGAGAAATAGAAGAGGTAGGAGATATATATTAAGAGATTTACTGTAGAGAACAGGCTAATATGATTGTTGGGGCTGGCCAGGCAAGTTTTAAATCTGTAGGGCAGGCCACCAGCAAGGGCAGGTAGGAACTCTTGGGCATGAGCTGAGGATGCTGTCCACAGGCAGAATTTCTTCTCTTTCTGCAAAGGCTCAGTTCTGCTCTTGAGGACTTTCAACTGATTGAATCAGGCCCACACTGGCTTTCTAAGACAATCTCGCTTATTTAAATTATAGACTTTCATCACATCTACAAAATACCTTCACAGAAACATCCAGATTAGTGTTTGATTGAATAATTAGGGTTTTAGCCTAGCCAAGTTGATATGTAAAACATATCATCACAGTTTCCATTAGGAATGGTGCCTCTTAGACTCATGTAAGGTGGCTGGCCACTCTTCTGTCATATCCCAGTAACACTGATGGGAAAATTGGGAATCTGAGAGATTATACAGGACAGTGGTTGGATTGTGGCACACCAACCCTAGGATGACCCTGACTCATCCCTGCTTCTGGCATTCACACTCTTTTATAATATTCTCCTCTTTAGTGTGGGCGGGATCTATGACTTGCATCTAATCAACAGAATATAATAATGGTAATGGGATGTCACTCCAGGAATTAGTTTATGTTGTATAAGTCTCCATTTTACTAGCCAATTTGCTCTAGAATATTGCTCCCCTGCTGGCTTTGAAGTACAAGCTACTAGGAGTCCTACAGTTGCAAGGAAATGAACTCTGCTAACAACCTGAGTGACCTTGGAAGCAGACTTCCCCCAGTCGAGCACCCAGATGAGAATTCATCCCTGGTTGACACCTGGATTACAGCTTTCAGAGGACGCAGCTCAAGCCATATCTGGACTTATGATCTGTAGGAAATGTGAGATAAAATATGTGCATTGTTTCAAGCCGTTAAGTTATGGTAATTTGTTACACAACAAAAGAAAACTAATATAGTGGTATTTGAATTCTGTCCTGTCTGGTCTCAGACCTTGTTCTTTCTCTATTAAGCAATACTGCACCAAACAGTGTAGACACTGCTTTAGATGAAGGTGCTCAGGGTTGCATGCAGGGGCCAAGGACACTGTGCCTGCACCAGCGGAGTGCTCAATTGGAAGTCTTCTTCCATTGAAAATTTGAACAAACTAACTGAGGGGTTTGTGACAAACCTGAAAGCTGGAGTTAAAGTGATTCTGCAGAAGCAACTGGTATTAACGGTGTTAAAGATGACCAGAAGGCAGAGAAGGCAGAGAAAGATCAAGATAAATGATCTTGCTTTCACTGCATAGAGACCTTTGGAAAATGAGAAAAGGATAGTTTCTATGGACTAGAGGGAGATAAGATAGATTAAATCAGGGAGAGAATGATGATGCGTTCAATTTAATGTTTATCAGGATAAGGATGCAGACATTTGAAGTTTCAAGGAACTGACAGTGGAGACTTAATATGGCTTTTATTTGTAAATCATACCTTTTTATGAGATAACATATTTGAAAATACAATAGCAATTGTGATTACATGAGTTCTTTTCCTTTAACTTAAATCAGTGAAAACATCACACAATTTTGAAAAAGAAAATCACCTGTTTATTATAAGAAATCTCCACTAGACCAGAGCAAAAGTTATTCTTGCTCCCTTGTAAATTTCTAGCATTAGATGAAAAATACAACAGCAGAAATATTGGATTAGGGAGCTGTGAACACCTGACAGATGAGCACGAGGTCCCACGGAGTCCTTCTCTTGCTATTCAGCACAAACATGCTATCATTGTTTCAGCGGCGTGGTAAGAAGTGCCTTAAAATGCAGCATCTGGGAGCAAGATGTGGAAACCAGCACTCTCAAAGGCCAGGAAAACCAGTGTGAGTCTCCAGGTGAACCACTGACACAAACTCAAGGACCCCAAGAATTAAAAGAACAATTATTATCTTGATGTCGGTGGCAAAACAGTGGAGACCTTTACCTTTTAAATTCTTCTAATAGGTAAATTCCATGTTCTTCTGGACACAGGATAAAACTTAATGAGCATTTTATTATAAACAAGTTGCTGCTTCATCATCACGTTTTCAAAACGGGCAGAGTGGCATCATCAATAGAAACTCTTTAAAAGATTTAACAGGCAATGGGTATATAAAAGGAAGTCTTTTCTTCTGTCAATGTGGCCAAGAGCAGGAAAGGAAGGCTAATTGTGTATTCGGGGGGATTTGTGACCATGTTTAGAAAGTGAACCAGCACCGAAGAACTCTGCTAACTGAACTGCATGAGTCAGCTTGGTCCTAAATGCCAACCAGGGGAGCACTTCGGGGCAGAGGATGACAGCAGTGGGAATACTTTCTAAGGAGTCTCTGCTGAGCCCTCGGAGCATGTCAGGAGGTGTGGCACAGGAAAGGCTGCCCCAGGTGGACATCCCGGGCGTGTGCCTTATGTGCTTCACAGGTGTGCTCCCGTATTGCAATCAATGTGTTAAATTCACTTTGTTTCCACAGAGGACGTAATCTGTCATCGCAATTTTCATATAAAACACTGAGCTGTGGGGTTTGGACCAAGCCCTTCAGATCAGGGACCTAGTTCTTACAATTCAGAGGTCAAAGCAGATAACAAGTTCACACTGGAAATTGAAGGAAATTTCAGTGTTTTCTGTAGCAGAGGAGAACTTTGCCTCTTGATTATGTGCTAGAACCACATAAAGCCATGAAGCATTTGAACAAAAACATAGTGCATGAAGTTCTCTAAGTGGAAAATGTGACAATTTTTTTTCAACTTTATGAAACATGCTTCTTTTCATTAAAAAGTTTCTTTTCATGCAATGGAATATTATTCAGCAATAAAAAACGTGGAAATTCTCCCATTTTCAGCAACACAGATGGACCTTCAAGGCATTATGCTAAGTGAAATAAGTCAGAGAAAGACAAATATGGTATGATGTCACTTATCTGTGGAATCTAAAAACAAACAAGCAAACACCAAACTCACAGAAAAAGAGATCAAATCTGTAGTTACCAATGGCAGGGGGTGGGGGAGGGGGAAACTGGAGGTAGGTGGTCAAAAGGTACAAACTTCCAGCTATAGGATAAATAAGTGCTAGGGATGTAATGTACAACATGATGACTATAGTTAACACTATATGTATGACATACAGTAAAGTTGTTGAGAGAATAAATCTTGAGAGATCTCATCATAAGGAGTTTTTCTTTTCTTTTTATTGTATCTATATGACATGATGGATGTGAACTAAACCTATTATGGTAATCAGTTCACAATATATGTAAATCAAGCTGTACACCTTAAACTTACACTGTGATGTATGTCAATTGTTTCTCAATTGAACTAGGAAAAAAGTTCCAACAAATGCAAAAGCAGGGAGAACAGTAAAATGGAGCCCTATGCACCCATCACTCAGCTCCGACAGTTAACTCACAGCAAATATTGTTTCATTTATAACACCACATACTTTTTTCACCAGCTGGACTGTTTTGAAATAATTTCCAGACATTATACCATTTCATCAAAGAATGTGAAACATGCTTAAAAAATTGGTGTCCGTATTTTAAACCTCTCAAGTGTACCACTAATATCAATAGAAGGTAATAGCTAGCTAAGAATACAAAAATGTGGGACCTGGGTCATATTGTATGGTGTAAATCTTCCTATTATGTAAACTTTTATGCAAATGAAATTGTATTAAATATATATCAAAAGAAGTATAAAAGTGAAAAAGAAGCTAGAAGCCAGAAAATCTAAATATAGACTGGAGAATATTTGTAAGGTATTTTCACTTGATTGTGTGTGTTTGAGTGTGTGCGTATGTGTTTTTGTATCCATCCATCCACCTATCTATCTATCTATCTATCTATCTATCTATCTATCTATCTATCCA
This sequence comes from Equus asinus, assembly GCF_041296235.1. Taxonomy (NCBI): domain Eukaryota; kingdom Metazoa; phylum Chordata; class Mammalia; order Perissodactyla; family Equidae; genus Equus; species Equus asinus. The sequence goes on along the minus strand of NC_091801.1, from coordinate 22,722,782 downwards.
TCCATCCATCCATCCATCCATCCATCTGTCTGTCTATCCATCCATCAATCCATCCATCCATCCATCTATCTCTATCCAAAATTAGGATTTTATTTTTGTCCTAATGAAGTGTACACCTCCTTTTCCTAGACTTGCTGCATTCCTAGTTCCAGCTCATCAGGGCATCCAAGCCAACCTCTGGATCAAGGCAGAAATGTGAATGATGAGCAAGAGATCTGAGATTGACCTAAAGCCCAAGAGGACCATATAATTATTTCTGTTGCCTCCAATTTTTGAGAACTCTTGGATATTCTGTGGTGTTCGTGGGCTTACTAATAATTCATGCAAAGTTATGTGGCTTCATGTCTCAGTACCTTTGTACTCTCCATTCGCTCTCCAGTCCTCTACCAGGAAGCTCCAACCTTGGTTCTTCTCCCAGGAAACTTCCCTCAGCTCAGTACTTGGAATCCACTCTAGACACCTCTTAGCTTCTCATGAATGTTTCTATCAAATGGTCCACCCACTGTATTGAAGTCCAGTTGCTGTTTTACCAAGAAGACTCTAACTCCCTGTCGGCAGCCTATAGAGCCCATGGTTAAGAGCACAGCCTTTGGAGTCAGGCGAGCCCAGGCTTGCACATCAGTTTTGCCATTTTATATCTGTGGAACTTTAGACAAGTCCCTAAACTTTGCTAAGTCTCAGTTTCTTCATCTGTAAAATGGGGATAATAACTTATTTCAGGATTCTTATTTGGATTAAGTCAGATAAAGCATACAGGTTGTCTTTGAGTGCCACGTATATAACATATTCCATTGACTCTAAGGGCTCATCTTTTTACATTTAACATCTCTGAAATGGAGTCTTGAAGTGACTGTTTGACAGGTGGCAGCTCTACAAAGTTATCATTGCCTCTGTGCACATCAGAAGAGCTGAGCCAAAACTTGCAGAATGAATGTGAACCCAGGAAGCAATACTGAATCAACCTGTAGCCTCTAGTGATCAGTGGCTGTCAGTCTAATTTTATGAGTTGTTTTAAAGGCCACCTCACTGATACTGTTGATGCCACAGTATGTAGAAACACATGGACATTGATGCCTCTGTGCTGAAACGTGATTCAGAATAGTTGGGCAGGAAATTTGAAAAAGTCTTCGAAATACTTTTCATTTATAGTTTTTCTTTTAATCTATATATAAAAGTATTACATGTTAAAAATCCATGTCTAGTTAAATCTGAAAAGGTATTTCAATAAATATAATTAAAAATTCAAAATAAAAAGAAAACACTGTGTCATAGTTTAATTCACAGGTTTTTTCCTTCCAAGTGGTTCAGAAAGTAATGTTGCAACTTTGAATTTATTATACCTTAGATTTGATGAAATAAATAATAGCTCCATCATATAGGATTTTTCTCAGCACTAAGTAACAAAAGATTTGTCCAATCGTGGCTTAAACTGTCAGGGTATTTATTATGTTTTTTTTACAAGAAGTCCAGTAGTTAAAAGAAATCTCAGGTCTGGCTTGAAAGCTCAATGATGCCGTCAATGATCCAGGTCTTTGTTTCCTTTCTTTTTGTCATCCGTGGAGTGTTGGCTTTTATTTTCATTCTTGAAAAATGGCTGCTCTAGCTTCAGCCATTATACCTACATTGCAACTAGAAAGAAGAAACAAGCATAAGCTTAAGAAGTCTCTTCTTGGGGCTCGCGCGCTCCGCTGTAGGCGGCCCAGTGTTTTGTCAGTTCAAATCCTGGGCGCGGACATGGCACTGCTCCTCAAACCACGCTGAGGCAGCGTCCCACATGCCACAACTGGAAGGACCCACAACGAAGAATATACAACTATGTACCGGGGGGCTTTGGGAAGAAAAAGGAAAAAATCAAATAAAAAAAAAAAAAGTGTCTTCTTGGTGCCAGCCCAGTGGCTCAGCCGTTAAGTGTGCAAGTTCCGCTTTAGTGGCCTGGGGTTCACCGGTTGGGATCCCAGGTGCGGACATGGCACCGCTTGGCAAACCCTGCTGTGGTAGGTGTCCCACGTATAAAGTAGAGGAAGATGGGAACGGATGTTCGCTCAGGGCCAGTCTTCCTCAGCAAAAAGAGGAGGATTGGCAGCAGATGTTAGGTCAGGGCTAATCTTCCTCAAAAAAAAAAAAAAAAAGAAATCTCTTCTTGCAGGAAACAACTAATATTCCTAACTAAAAGTTCTGATTTTAAGGTTCTGATTTGCTCATGTCTCTGTGGAGAGAACAGTTTGATATGGGCAACCACAGTTTGGGAAAATATCTTGCGGGACTTCTCATCTTTTAGTAAAAACATCTTTTTCCTAGGTTTGCATATGATTGCACAACCTGAACTATCATACACGGCTGGATCTGGGAATGGTAGAAAGGCTGGTGGATGAGTCCTTTGGCTGAAGTGAGTGGTTCAGAACTTGATGCCTTTGTAGGAGGAGGGGGATTAAATGAAAAGAAGAGGGCAGGAGTGAGGACAAGTGAAGCACTGGCTCCAGGGTTTAATCAGCAGACCTTACCCATCGTGAGGTCCTCCCAAATTCTATCCAACTCACTGGTCAATATCCTGCTTTTCCCACAGACATTCATTCTATGGAAATTCTGGGCAGTGACATCTTCATGAGATTGCCGATGTCTCACCAGATGTTATTGGCTATGATGTCAGGTAGCCCTCTAATTTTCCCACCTGGGTCATGTGGCACTCACTTGCAGTTCCTTCCAAATGGAGACTCCAGGACCTCCCCGGCTCAGAAAGCTTAGTATAGTATCTAGGGCTCAGACAGAATCAGTCTTCTGCCAATCCCATGTAGATCTTGGGGTAACTTGGTTGTTGTTTCTTGCTACTCCATTTCTTCCTTCTTAAATCTCAGGGAGAGCCCTTACCTAGATTTCCAAGACTAGAGGACAGCTTTTTCTACCTACCACATACTTGGTGCAAATATTTTCTCCTAGTTTGCCATCACTTAAATATTTTTGCAATGCAAAAGTTATTTTAAAATATTAATTTTTTACATAATTATACATAATATATAATACATATAAGAATACATAAATATTTATATAGTCAAATTTATTGACTTTTCATTTATTGCCTGTGGATTTGATACCTGAATACAGCCCTTCATTATCCCTAGGTTATAGAAGAATGAGTTCTTCCCATGTGTTCTTTTGGTACTTGTATGATTTCGTTTTTAACATTTATTTCTCAGATCAGTTAGAACTTATTATTGTGATGGTGTGAGTTAAGCATCCAGTTTTATCTTCTTTCAAATGGCTTTTTAAAATTTTTTGGCCCAGTGCAGAGGATACGAACAAACGTTTTTCCAAGGAAGATATACAGATGGCCAACAGGCACATGAAAAGATGTACAACATCACTAATTATTAGGGAAATGCAAATCAAACCTACAATGAGATATCATCTCACACCTGTCAGAATGGCTATAGTTGACAAGACAAAAAATAACAAATGTTGGAGAGATTGTGGAGAAAAGGAGCCCTCATACACTTCTGGTTGGAATGCAAACTGGTGCAGCCATATGGAAAATGGTATGGAGAGTTCTCAACAAATTAAAAATAGAAATACTATGTGATCCAGCTATCCCACTACTGGGTATTTATTCAAAGAACATGAAATCAATAATTCAAGGTGAATTATGCACCTCTATGTTCATTGCAGCATTATTCACAATAGCCAAGACATGGAAGCAACTCAAGTGCTCATCAACTGGTGAACGGATAAAGAAGATGTGGCATATATATATGTATATACACACTAGAACACTACTCAGCCATTAAAAAAAAGACAAAATCATGTCATTTGCAACAACATGGATGGACCTTGAGGGTATGATGTTAAGCAAAATAAGCTAGACAGAGAAAGCCAAATACTGTATGATTTCACTCATGTGGAACATAAACACGTGGACAGAGAGAACAGATTAGTGGTTAACAGAGGGGAAGGTGGTGGGCAAAGGGGGTAAAAGTATATGGTGGTATATGTATATGGTGACGGATAAAAACTAGACTATTGGGAGTGAGCATGATTCGGTCTATACAGAAACCGATACACAATAATGTACACCTGAAGCTACACAATGATATGAACCAATATGACCTCAATAAAATAATTAAATTAAAAAATGTTTTTAGCCCAGTGATTTGAGATACCATCTTTATCATATGTTAGATTTCCATTTGTTGTTGGGTCAATTTTTTGATTCTCTTCTATTCCGCTAGTCCATCTATTCAAGTGCCAGTACCACACCGTTTTAATTACAGGGGCTTCAAAGTATGTTTTCACATCTGATAGGGTTACACTCCCTCATAGTTTTTCTTTTTCAACGTTGTCATAACTCTTCTTACATTTTATTTTTCATTATGAACTTTGGTATTGACTTGTGTAGCTGCAGAAGACCATCAGTTATTTATTTATTTATTTTTTGAGCATCTTAAATTTTTAAATGAACTGAGAAATAACATTTTAGCGATATATTAAGTTGTCTTATCTCAAGAGCAAAGAATATCTTTCTGTTTGTTCAAGAGTTCTTTTGTTTTCTTTAGGCGTGTTTTAAAGTTTTCCTTACATAGGTTTTGCAAATTTCCTAAGTTTACTCCTAAGTATTTTACACTTTATTACGCTATTGGAAATGGGACTCTTTCCAACACTATGTCTTCTAACTGGTATTGTTTGTGTATTGAAGGCTATTGATTCCTTTATGTTAATTTGACATCCTTTTCATTAATGAATTACTTTATTGAGTCTAATTCATTTTTGGTTAAAAAATAAAGAATTTCTTTCATTGTAAGTGTACTATCTTTCTATAATATTATGAGTTAAACAAACTTTTGAAGAAGAGTCTGATCACAAAAACACCATTGTTCCTCAGGAAAAATGCATTTTTACTTCCTAGCAGCCAAGTTACAAAGAAATTTTAGAAGACAACTCACATATAAATGGAGAACTGCTTGAATATTTTAACTAGGAGTATAAAGAAATTAAAAAATGTTATACATCATTTCAAAAACAATATGGCATGATATTTGCCAGTCTATTGATATATTCATATTCTTTTATGGTATGAATTTAGTGCTGTCCCAGTGAACGATTTTTTAAGCTATGCTCTTGCTGTTAAACAAGGACCTGATTACAGCCACACTTGGAATTTGATACTATTTCCTTTAAGGAAACACTTTCCCCATCTTTGCCCTATTCAGTGTTATATTAAATGCTCTGTGCACTTAAACTTTTTTCCAAGTGTGTTGCATTTCTGCGATCTTTGCAATCAAAGAAACTGGGTAAATCTCTTTGCTAAGGCATTAACACTTGTTTATTGCCCAATAAATGCTTATCCAGAATATTTTAGATTTATTTTCTTCACAGACTGATAAAATGTAATTTTCCTCAACTCGGTGTTCTGATTTTATGGCTCCTATCGTAAAATCATGGGCCTGGGAAGCACCTTGAGAAGCAGTTTTCAGTACTCCCAGCTCAATAGAGAGCCAAAGAATATATCCTGCAATTTTCTTCGGAAGCACGTTTTAGTGTTTAATAACCCATAAGATTCTCAGAAAATTTTTTCCTATATCCATATTAAATTGCTAATGGTGCGTGGATTTTGAGTTTCAATCCTAAATAACTGAATAAATGATCTTTTCTAGGGAAACAGACATCCACATAGGATCTGAAGAAGCGCTGTCCGTGTGAAATAAACTGAAAATACTACCTTTCTGGGCTGGAGCAAGAGATTTTCAATCAAATGTCCTCCTCCACAAGGTGTTTGTGCTGCAGGAAACCGGACAACTGTCATCAATGATCTTAGCTGCAACCCTCTTGGACTCTCGTGAGTAATATTAGCGGCCGGACTGAAAGTGACAGCACAAGATGAACTATGCCATGGAGTCAGACAAATTGTAGCTCTGCTGTCAGGATGATGGGTTATGCAGACAGAGTCATCCCGGGCTGATCTCAGCAGGCACCCTGCCTCAGAGCAGATGAGGAGGCGCTGAGCCAAGCTTCCCGTTGGCGCTTGTGCCACCTGAGCAGAGACTCCCTTACCAGCAGTGCCTCCCTCATAATACTGGGAGTCATTTCCGGGGCAGGACTTCCTTTGTTTTTGCTTGTCCTCTAAATGCTGATTTGCATGATGTTTGATCTTGACATGTCTGATGATTTCTGACTGTGGACAGCCACGTGTCTACAGGAAGAGGCAGAAACTCCAGTAATTGGCTAGCACGGTGCTTCGCGAGGACCGTCGTTCATCCCGCGCTCCAACAAAGTGGCGAGAAAGATGGACGATACACGGGACGGCGGCTGGGAGAACCTCCCCAAGAGGCAACCGACTAATTGCGAGCCGTAAACAAACTTTCATTGTCTTAAACCATTGAGATTTTTAGGTTGTTTCTTATTCCTGCGTGACCTACCCTCTCCTGACTAACACAATTTTGAACCACAATTTGAGGGTTGCCGTTTGTTTTTCTAATTTAACATTGTCATTAGCATTTCCTCATTTTGCAAAATTTTGAAATAATCATCCCTTTAAAAATGAGATAATAATCGCTCAAGTAGATGCATCATCATTTACTTAACTCATTCCTTATGGTCAATTATTTAGACTTTCCCCCCTTTTTAAAATAAATAATGTGGAAAACAAATTAATTCATAGAACTTCTTCAGATTAATTTCCAGGAGTGAGTTACTGATTTCCATATTAAATTATAAATTATGTCTTCACAGTCTCAAACCACGTAAAGGTTTGAACATTTGTAGCGGACTATGCTGAGTGAGGCCTAATGGACAAACTTGACATTGTTTGTAAATGTGTCACTCCAGACAACACAGGAGATAGGTCTATACCCAGCACTGTGCTCGAGTCCATATCTGCTCTACCCTAGACTGAGGCACTAGCCTTGCCTTCTGGCTGGAGAGGCCCTGGCAGTGGCTGGCGCTGCGGTCACGGGTGTGGTCTCGTGGTCGCTGCTGCAGCCATCCCTGCTACTGAGCAGGGTGCATTCCTTGGCAGCTGCTCCTAACCGCGCTGACCCTCAAGCCAAGCGCCCTGATAGTGCTCCCTGCAGTGTTCCTGCCTCCTGGGGAAGCATCCTTGCGGCTGCAGAGGCTAGAGACTCTGAAGCATCTGATTGGACAGGAGGCGCGGAGAAGTTACTGTCCCCAGGAGAATTCGGCCAAAGGGAGATGGAAGCGGTGGATACATTCCTCCATGTCTTCCCCGCAGAGTTTGAAAACACAGTATTTTCCTACAGCTTCTCTGAGGACCTGGGGCGAGAGCACCCGCTGGGCTTGTCACCAAGCTCTGTCGTTCGGTAAAGCGCTCCTAGTTCGTGAGGCCTCTTTCCCGGCCTTCCTGGATTTTCCCTTCCCTCTGGCTTCCCTGGGTGAACTCCTCAGAACATGTTAGCATGTGAAGTTTTACCGCAGGCTTTATTTTCTGGGGAATCTAGGCCATGGAAGATTACTATTACTTGAAAAGATACTGGGAAAAATGAAGGAAAAAAAGTTAAATTACCCCTCTTCATGTCAGCACTTGGTTACTTCTCTCGCTGTTTTAACCTGGTCAGACTTGTTGCAAAGGCGACCAAAGTTCCTAATTCAAAGTCGCGTTAACTTATATCACCAAACAGCTTTAGGGTTTGTACTGCTAGGCTAACCGAGGCCTTTTAATTTTCCATAAGCTCAGGGGATATTGTTTGTTCATGTAACTGGGATATCTGGAGCAGCGACGAGGAGACAAACGTAACCTTCCAGGAGATACAAAAAGAAAAGAAGGAGGGAAGGGAGGGAGGGAGGGAGGGAGGAAGGAAGGAAGGAAGGAAGGAAGGCAGGCAGGAAGGCAAGCCAGTATGTTAGATGATGTTTAAGTGCTGGGGTAAACTCTCCTGCATCTAGAATTTTTTCTTTCTTTTAACTCTAGATCTAACAAGATATGTAATTATAAGTAGAGTGGAAGTAGTATATTTTATGTTAAACTAATAAAGAAAACATGTTAAATATAAAAAGCACAAATGTAATACATTTCGCTAATGGCTTCTTTGTTCCCTGAGCAGGTAGTTTGTTTATTTAGGGCTTATGGTTGAAGAGCAAACCCGGGAGGAAAAGAAAATCTTTTCCAGTGCTTGTCCTGCAAACTGAAACCTTTTAAATCGTGTGTACGGTTAAAGCAGCAAGCAGAATGTTTATGTCATACCCTTGGAAGGTTCTTGCTCACTAACCATATAAACCACGTGGCTTTAACCCCACTCCTTGTCATAACAGATGAGGAGGAGGGTGTGCAGCACGCCCACCCAGGGGAGGTGGTGTAGGACATGCCCCTCAGGGATGCCGCGAGAAGCTGAGTATTATCCGCCAGCTGTCCATCTGTCATTGACAGACTGTTGTTTCCAGAGTCGTAAACTGTCTTGCTTTGCGTTGGGCGCAGAGTTCCCACACCCAGCAACAAGCTGTGTAACAGATGCCCGTATTCCTTAAAGCCTATTATCCTGTTATTCCAGTGTGCTGTCTTCCCTGTCTGAGGGCTTTTTCAGGAGGCCCTGAGGGCTGGGCTGTCTGAGTATACACAGCAGGCTGGAAGTGCCTGTGAATTAATACCATCAAATCCCCCTTTCTCTCTGTAACCAGTAACTCTCAGGTGCTGCTGGTAAGTACCCCATCTCCCTCTCTCCTTCAGGGAGATAATTCTGCAGTTCTGAGGTGTTTATTTAAACAAGTGCTACTCAAAATATGCTCCGCTATCTGGTGCAAAAACTTTGCAGTGTGTTTTGGAAAGCGTGGCTCCATTTGGCTAGATGGCTTATAATGCACACCCAGTAGGTGTCATTTCCGTTCTCTGTCTTAGTCTGCTCAGGCTGCTATAACAAATTATCGTAGTCTGGGTGGCTTCAACAACAAACATTTATTTCTCACAGGTCTGGAGGCTGAGAAGTCCAAGGTCTAGGTGCTGGCGCTTTCCGTTCTTCCTGAGAACTCTCTTCCTGGTTTGCAACCAGCTGTCTTCTTACTGCATTCTCACTCGGCTGAGAGAAAAAGGGCTCTGGTGCCTCTCCTCCTTCTTATAGGGACACTAATCCCATCATGGGGACTCTACTCCCAGGACCTAATTATCTCCCAAAGGCCCCCTCTCCTTATGCCATCGCAGTGGGGGTTCAGGGTCCAACATATGAATTTTGGCGGGACACAAACATTCAGTCTATAGCACTATCCTCTCTCCTGTCTTTGCCGATTTGCTCTCCATCGTGCCTCTCTCCATGGGTTCATGAATGTCTTCATGAGCCTATAGGCTTTTAGCAGACATTGCCAGTTCAAATCCAACTTTCAACTCTTTACCTTTCAAGGGAATTTATAGTCATCCACTCCTGGGTTCCACAAAGTGTCAGGGTCATTTATGAGATAATATTTACTTTCCTGTGATAACATTTCATGCTCAGGGCCAGGAACACATTGATACTCAGTAAATACTATATTCTTTCCCTTTTTTCAAGTAACATATATATGAAGACATCTATGACAATAAGTTAAAGGAAGCATGCTTTATGGTTAAGACTTAGAACTATGAAGCCCGATTTCCTAGGGCACAATTCTGGCTACCTCACTTACTAGCTGGATAACCTTGGGAAAGCCAAGTGACTATGTTTTCCATAATTTCCTTATCTGTAAATGGGGGTAGTAGTAGTGCCTAATTTATAGGATTATGAGGATTAAATAAACTAATATATGTATAGTGCTTAGAAGAGTGCCTAACTCAGAGTGCTACATATATGTCATTTTTAATTATTACTATGGAATTTTTCCCCCTTGTTACTTTCTCCTGAGAATAACACAGTGCCTCCTTTTCTATTGTTTTTTGTTTTTGTTTTTTCAGGGCAATATTTGCCCTGAGCTAATATCTGTTGCCGATCTTCCTCTTTTTTCTCCTCTCCAAAGCCCCGTGGCTGTACATCTCAGTTGTAAGTCCTTCCAGTTCTTCTATGTTAGCCGCCACCACAGCATTGACGGACAGGTGGTGTGGTTCCGTGACCAGAAAGTGAACCCAGGCCGCTGAAGTGGTGAGTGCCAAAATTTAACCATGAGGCCATCAGGACTGGCTCTATTGTTTATTTCTGAATTCTTCTGTTCCCATATAGTTCCATCAAAATTTCACGATTTGGTCTGGGATTTCGTTCTCTCTGTTTTCCACTTTTCTATTTGTTAAGAAGTTGATAAATCTTCACAGATGGTAGTACATGGGGTAGGAAGTCATTGTATTTTCTATTTTCCTACCTACAGAGATCATCTACTGCTCCATTCAACTACATGGCTTCCAGATTTGCACCAGTATCTCCAGGGTGCTCTTCAGACGTGCAGATTCCTGAGCCCCGTCTCAGACCAGCTGAAGAATATCTGGGCAGGAGGGCTCAGAGACCAGAATTTGATAAGGTACCTGAGGAATTCTCATGATCCTGTCTCTGACCTGGATGCACATGGATATTAGCATTGGTTCTTTAGGAATGGATCTCAGCATCTACCTTCTTACAAGTGTTTAAGTTTCCTAAATGCTCTCCATCTTGCTGTTATAAATTATCTCTTGTCTTTAAGAGTTTCAGGCTGAACACAGTAAAGGGAAGGGAAGGCAGAGGCTGCAATATCATTTATTTGCTCCTGGAACAGAGAACTCAGCCCAAGCCTTACTCTTATTGCCATGGTCCTGATGGTTCTAAGGTGAATTGTTAATGTGCATAGCTGGGCTTATACAGACCTCTCTGGGGCCAGTGGAAACCCAGCTACTATGGCCTCTAAAAGTAGAATGTTCTGGCAGCCTGAGCTGTGGACAAATCCTCCCATTCTCACAGCTTCTAAAATTATAGAGACTCATTTTAGACTTTCAAATGTAGAATGATGCACTTCCCTCATACAGGACTCATTTCTTCTGCATGTACGTAATTTTAAATTCCCTAGAATATATATGCACTTCATCGTCTCTAAGATCATTTTAATGTAAAAAAAAAGTGCTTAAATAGTTGAAATAAGAATTAAACAGTTTGAAAAATCTCATAACTTAATAGCTAACATTCTTGCTTTTAACAGAGGCTTACTACCTGTTTGGCAAATTGAAAACAGGTGCAACAGGCATGCCTGGGTTACAGGATGAAAACTCCAGCGGTTGTACCTGTGAAGTACTGATCAGATCATATATAGGCCCCTCCTTCCTCCTGCCAGCTCATAAAGAAAAGCAGCAGTTTACAGAAGCACACAGAGAATGCACAATTCTCTTTTAAAATCCTATGTAAAAATGTCAAAATTCTATTTTAGAACGTGGCTAAGTAGAGGGTATTTTAAGATTCTAGTTTTAAAATACCTTTTAATGGTTCTTCTCACATGTATTTGGAACCTTGAGCACTCTTGTGATAACAATAATTTCAATCAGAGACAGGTAGAAATGCAGAGCATAATACACTCTGCAGATTACTTGCCCGTTCTGTCGACTGTTCTAAATATCAGCCATGGAGATTGGACTACTTGGCCTTCTAATGTCCCTTTCAACTCACACGTTTCATTTATTTAAGGTTCAGATGAGTCCGGCAAGAGGTTGCTCAAGCATCTTGTTGCCCCAGAAGCCACTATAACTTCCTCCCTCACCAGGCTCTCTGTTGAACGCAGGTGGGAGTAAATTCTGCATAATCTGCTCCTTAAGAGTCCAAAGCAAGTTTTCTGTCAAGATCAATTGCCCTTTCCACTTTTCTTTTTTGTTTTACCTGAGGAAATAATTTCTTAGTATTAATTACATCAAATTAAAAATGAAGCGACATTTGGTTCCTAACGGTACATTGATCAGACTGCCATTCATCCCTAAAGAACTGAGGATGGGGTCTCTTCACTCCAGTGATTTCTCGTTCACTCTCAAAATGCCACTTCCTCAAAAACAGGATCTTAAATGTGATTGAATGGAAGAATGTTCAGGATGACGACAGAATAATAAAAGTAGTTTTGTCATCTATGACAGTAAATAATGTTACGTCAAGTGACAGAGAATAATGTTTTGGCAGGAAAGTCATTGTTACCTTACTAAAATGAGATAGTTTATGAGAAAATAATACTAGCTACTTCCATAAACCTATGTGCCAGATACCCCTAAACGCTTTACGTAGGTTAACTCATTTTATCTTTAAAACGATTGTATGAAGCAGAAACCATTATTATTCCTCCTTCACAGGTGAGAAAACTGAGATGAAGTTGAGTGATGTCCCCACAATGACAATAATTTGTACATCATAGAGCCAGGGCTTTCCCTCCAACAGATTCTAAAATAATATTTCTTAGCCAACACAGTGTATAGCAGAGAAATTCTGTAAAAGATGATTAACTGATATGTATCTATTGCTACTTAGTAATTTGAACAACAGTAATAAATAGGAATGTTATTAATAATGACCAGAAAACTAAAATAATATTTCATGCTAGCATTTTTCGTTCTTTGGGTTATTCTCATCAGATATATTTCCTACAGATAGAATATTATGAGTTTCTTCCCAAATATCTGATATTGGAATTATTAATAGTTATATAAAAGAGTGCCCAGGGGCTGGCCCAGTTGTGTAGTGGTTAAGTTCATGTTCTCCACTTCAGTGGCCTGGGGTTCCAGGTTTGGATCCTGGGCATGGACCTACACACCGCTCATCAAATTATGCTGTCCTGGCATCCCACGTACAAAATAGAGGAATATTGGCACAGATGTTAGCGCAGCAACAATCTTCCTCACAAAAAAAAAAAAGAAAGAATGCCCAGCTTCATCTTTCTAACATGTACCAAAACTCCTTTTGTATTATTTTCTGTTTTATTTTAATTTCTTTGTCTTATGTGCTTTTTAAAACAGTTTTATGTGACATAATTCACATACCATAAAATCACTTGTATAAAGTATATAATTCTGGGGGCTGGCCTGGTGGTGCTGCGGTTAAGTGTGCACGTTCCGCTTCTTGGCGGTGCGGGGTTCACCGGTTCAGATCCGGGTGCGGACATGGCACCACTTGGCAAAAGCCATGCTGTGGTAGGTGTCCCATGTATAAAGCAGAGGAAGATGGACATGGATGTTAGCTCAGGGCCAGTCTTCCTCAGCGAAAAGAGGAGGATTGGCAGCAGATGTTAGGTCAGGGCTAATCTTCCTCAAAAAAAAAAAAAAAGTAAAGTATATAATTCTGTAATCTTTAGTATATTCACAGAGTAATTGTGCAATCATCACCACAATATAATTTTAGAAAATTTTCCATGACCCCTAAAAGAAACTCCATATTCATTAGGAGTCACTCTCCATTTCGCCCTACTCCCTTAGCCTACATAACAACTGATGTACTTTCTGTCTCTATAGATTTGTCTGTTCTGAACATTTCATATAAATGGAATGATAGACTATATGGTCTTTTGTATCTGGCTTCTTTCACTTAGCGTAATGATTTTAGGATTCATTCATGTTGTAGTATGTATGAGTATTTTATTGCTTCTTAATTATCAAATAATATTTTATTGTATGGATATACCCCCTTTAGTTTATCCATTCATCCTCTGATGAACATTTGGGTTGTTTCCATGTTTTGGCTATTATAAATAATGCTGTTATGAGCATTCACGTACAAGTGTTTGTGTTGATATGTGTTTTTATTACTCTTGGATATATATCTAGGAGTGGAATTGCTAAGCCTCATGGTAACTCTGTGCTTATCTTTGAGGAATTGCCAAACTGTTTTCCAAAGTTACTGCACCATTTTACATTCTCACCAGCAGTGTATATAGGTTCCAATTTCTCCATATCTTGCCAAAATTTGTTGTTATCTGTCTTTTTCATTTTAGACATCTTAGAGAATATGAAGTGGTTTCATTGTGTTTTCTATATAAATTTCCACGATAGCTAATGATGTTGAACAGCCCTTCATGTGCTTATTGGCCATTTGTATATCTTCAAAAAATGCATACTGAAATCCTTTGTCCATTTTTTAATTGTTTTTTTTTCCTTTTTATTATTGAGTTGTAAGAGTCCTTCATATATTCTGAAAAAAGTCTCATATCAGATATATGATTTGAGAATATTTTCTCCCATTCTGTGAGTTATTTTTCATTCTTTGATAGCATTGTTTGTGCCACAAAAGTTTTTAATTTTAGTGTAGTGAAACATCAATTTTTTTTGTTTCTTGTCCTTTTCCTGTCATATCTAAGAAACTGTTGCTTAACAAAACATCATAAATATGTACTCCTATGTTTTCTCCTAAAAGTTGTATAGTTTTAGCTCTTGCATTTAAAACTATCATCCATTTTGAGTTAACTTATGGTATGATATATGGAAGGGATTTGTGGCAGACAGAATAAGGGCCCCCCCTAAAGCTGCCTATGTTCCAACTCCTGAAAGCTGTACGTGTGTTATTTTACATGGCAAAGGGGAATAAAAACTACAAGTGAAAGCAGAATTGCTAATCAGATCATCTTAAAATAGTGATATTATCCTGGATTATCCAGGTGAGTCCAGTGTAATCACGAGGGTCCTTAAAAGTGGAAGAGGGGGGCTGAAGAGGAGGAGAGGGAGATGTGAAATGCAGAAAAATAGTCAGACGGAAATGCAACATTAGTGGCTTTGAAGATGGAGGAAGGGGTCCAAGAGTCAAGGGATTAGAAGCTAGAAAAACTTATTTTTCTCGAAAACTTCCAGAAAGAAACACAGCTCTTGATTTAGCTCTTGAGAGCCATGCCAGACTTCTGACCTAAACATCCGTAAGATAATAAATTTGTGTTGTTAATTTGTTATGACAACAATAAGATATCAGTACAGGGCCCAACTCCGTTCTTCTGCATGTGGAGATTCAGTTGTCACAGCACAATTTGTTAAAAGACTACTCTTCCCCATGAATTGTCTTGGCACCTTTCCAAAAGTCAACTGATCGTAAATAAGAGTATTTATTTTTGCACTCTCAATCCTATTCCATTGATCTGTATGTCTATCTTTATGCTGGTATTACATTGTCTTTATTACTTTGGTTTTTAAATAAATTTTGAAATTGGGAACTGTAAGTCCTCCAACTTTGTTTTTCTTTGTCAAGATTGTTTTGGCTATTCTTCGTCTCTTGCATTTCCACCTGAATTTTGGGGTCGTCTTGTCCATTTCTGCAAAAAAAGCAGCTGGGAGTTTGATAAGGATTGCTTTAAATCTGTAGATTTATTTGGGAAGCATTGCAATCTTAACAGTATTAAGTCTTCTGATCCATGAACATGGGATATCATTCCACTTATTTAGATCTTCTCTAATTTCTTTCAATAATGTTTGGTAGTTTTTAGTGTATAAGTCTTGCACTTCTTATGATAAATTTATTCCTAAGTATTTTTTTGACGCTATTGTAAATGGAATTGTTTTAATTTTAATTTTCAGATTGTTCATTGTCAGTGTATAGAAATAGAATTGACTTCATATGCTGATCTCATATCTTTCACCCTTGCAGAATTCCTTTATTAATTCTAATAGTTTTTCGTGGATTCCTTAGGACTTTATACAAAATCAAATCATCTGTAAATAGAGATAGTTTTACATCTTCTTTTCCAATATGTATGCCTTTTATTTTTTTTTATCTTGCCTAATTTCCCTGACTAGAACCTCTGGTACAATGCTGAATAGAAATGGCAAGTGTGCACATCCTTCTCTGTTCTTGACCTTAGGGAGAAAGCATTCATTCAGTCTTTCACCATTACATATCATGTTAGCTGTGGAGTTTTCATAGATGTCTTTTATCAGGTCGAGGAAGTTCCCTTCTATTTCTAGATTTTTGAGTATTTTTTTGTAACGAAAAGGTGTTGGATTTTTTAAAATGCTTTTTCTGCATCTCTTGAGATGAGCATTTGGGTTTTTTCTCCTTTATTCTCTCAATATGAAGTATTACACTGATTAATTTTTGTATGTTAAACCAGCCTGTATTCCTGGGATAAAACCCATGGAGCTGTGGTGTTTAATGCTTTTTATATGTTTCTGAATTCAGTTTGCAAGTATTTTCTGGAAAATGTTTAACTCTTGATTAATTAATTAATTTTTTTGGTGAAGAAGACTGGCCCTGAGGTAACATCTGTGACTATCTTCCTCTATTTTGTATATGAGATGCCACCACAGCACGGCATGATGAGTAGTGCATAAGTTTGTGCGTGGGATCTGAACCTGCAAACCCCGGGCTGCCGAAGTGGAGCATGCGAACTTAACCACTATGCTGCCAGGCTGGCCCCAAGTTGGTATTATAAAGGAAATTGGAACTCTCATAATCCAGTCCCAGGGTGAATTCTCTGGCTTCTGCTAGTACATGTCTGCTAATCTTTATAGCTGACTTGGTGTAAAATTGCTTCCCTCCCTTATTAGGCCCAGTCATTCCCCGGATGGGTTACGCTCTAGTTATTGTCTCAAGGGACGTGGGAGGAGGTGGGGTAGCTCCTGAGAAGTGAACCTGTTACCTCTTAGCCTCAGAACAAGGACAGTACTAACTCTTATTAGATAAGAATAGATAATTTCTGCAGACTCTGAGGCTTCAGGGGAGCTTGCAGGGGGTCATTCAGTTGACCCCATTCCGTGTTTCAGGATCTCATGATTCCCACCAAGGTCCCTGACTTTACCAAATCAGTCAGGCCTTGACCAAGCATTTAAATGTCACTGGAGCTCTGCAGTTCTGTTAGATCTGCTTGTTGCTTTTGCTCTGTTGGTCTTTCCACTGATGGAGATAATGGCCTCTTTGTAAGCTATCCGAGCAAAGAGATCCTCTGTTGTCACACACCTTAGTCTTTAATTAACAGTCCTCAGTTTCTTATTATTCTCTTGCAAGACACAGAGTTGGCAAGAGGCAGAGCTTTTATTTGAACCATCTCAGCTTGTTTAGGCCCAAAGTCAAGATGCCTCCTGTCATGTCATTCTGCCAATCGTGGAATCAGATGCTGGCTCAATATAAGGACTGACTTCCTGAGTAGTCTGACAGTTCTAAAATTCACTCTCATGAGTAAGTGAATTTTCCATTGCTAAAATTATGGACCCAGACTGACCGTCAGTCCAGGATGTATTGGAGAGAAGATGGCAAAGGAAGCTGCATTATAAAACTTTCAGTTTCTTGCCGTGTGCTGAGGTGGCAGAATTACAGCTTTGAGAAGCTAAACCCTATCATTTTTTTTCTTCTTGTTTCCCCCCTCCCCTTTTTTCCCTCTTTAAAGCCAACAGTTGTTGTGCTTTTCTCAGGAGAAGGAAATAAGAGATACAAGTATAGAAAGATCCTACTAGCTTCTGGCTCTGTTACAACGGCCTAATCACTTAAAAGAACTTAGAAGTTTGGCAGAAGTTCCTATAAAGAGAACAAGTCTCTCCACCCAAACTTAAAAGAAAGACCCCCTTGGCTGAGGGAAAAGATCAAAGAAATTAAAATGTGTTAATGACATGGAAGAGTCTGATGGTTCTGAGAGCCTTCACCCTGCTGGGGATGGTCCCTGGGGACACTGGAAAGACCCCAGGAAGCTTGGCATTCTGTAGACCAGAAAAAGTCAGAACTGGTTTCCTGGGTAGAACACAACTCTGGAGAAGGTGCAAAATTTGTGGAATGGGTGGTTTGATATTTAAAGTAAGCTGAGTAGCAGAAAAATTAATTTTTTATTTTGTATCCTGAGATGTGGACTGAGATTCACACCTATTACAAAAAACAGTGGAAAATGTCTTAGAAAACTTATACTCAGAATTCTCTAGGGCTAAGATAAACTTGTGCTGTGGACTATTTATCTATTAATTTGTCTACAGTAACTCAGATAGACCAGGCAAGTCTGCTGATGATGGGGACAATGGTGAGTACTCACGGATGGCCAACGCCTTTGAGCCATCTCTGTTCCTGGCCTAGACATGTCTAATATCTGGCTTTCTCAGAGCTCTGAATCTTCAAAGTGTAGGCCTATTGAGTGGTATATAAGATAATCACAGCATAAAAACATGTGTGTTGATGCTAACCAGTGTATACGTATATCTATTAGTATTTCTCTATGTAACTGTCTCCATCAATATTGAGCTGAACATGAGTTCATACTGAGGTCTCCAACTCTAATCTGTTATCACACATATCACTTTAGCGTCCTCCCCTTTCTTATTTGTAAACTCTCACTCCATTATTGAAAGACCTGGATCCTATCATCTTCCATCCACTTAATTTTCCATTCCTATATACATATATAGCAGTATCAGAATTGTTAACGCATCCTCCCATGGAAAATAAATTTATCAACTAGAGTACAGTGCTTATGTGCATTTTTTTCTTTTTTGGCTTTAGTCTTACAGACTCCACTCATTTCCCAAGATTTTGATCAGCACCTTCTCAGCCAATCCCCTTCAGTGAGGTTTCTCATATATTTGTAATAGAGTTGGATTATGTAGTCCGTATTCCTTCCTGAGATCTCCCAATCTTCTAAATGGTTTTTCAAAAATTTACCTACACTAAGGCTCACTCTTTATGCTGTAAAGTTCTGTGGATTTTGACAAATACATATTATCTTTTATCCACCATTACAGTATTATGCAGAATAATTTTACTTCCCTAAAAACTTTTGTGTTCCATGTATTTATCCTTCCTCTTTCCCTCTGAACCCTGGTATCCACTAAATAATTTAGTGTCTCCATAGTACTGCATTTTTCAGAATGTCGTGTAATTGAAATCATACAATATGTAACCTTTTCTTTTTTTTTTTTGAGGAAGATTAGCCCTGAGCTAACTGCTGCCAATCCTCCTCTTTTTGCTGAGGAAGACTGGCCCTGAGCTAACATCCATGCCCATCTTCCTCTACTTTATACGTGGGACACCTGCCACAGCATGGCTTTTGCCAAGCAGTGTCATGTCCACAGCCAGGATCTGAACCAGGGAACCCCGGGCCGCCGAGAAGCAGAACGTGCGCACTTAACTGCAGTGCCACCGGGCCAGCCCCTGTAACGTTTTCATACTGGCTTCTTTTGTTTAGAAATATGTGTTTAAGATTCTTCAGTGTCATTTTGTGGCTTAATAGCTGATTTATTTTTATCGCTTAATAATATTCCATTGTAAAGATGTACCAAGTTTGTTTATCCATTCATCTTTTGAAGGACTTATTGGTTGCTTCCAGTTTTTAGTGTTTATGAATAAACCACTATAAATAATCATTTTCAGGTATTTCTGGTAGCTTAGGTTTTCAAATTAGTTGGGTAAATACCTAGGAGTGGTGTGCTGAAGGAGACCTACTCTCCATGCTGCAGAGGCCCCACACACTCCACCAATGCAGGCCCACCCCTAATGCATGCCCTGCTCAGCAGAGGCAGACCATCTTGCCAGATGCAGAGGTCTCACACACCCTGCCTATGTGGGCCCGCAAATTCCCTGAGGGCTTGCTGGTGGGTGGGGCAGTCCCTAAGGTAGGCTGCCTGTCCTGGCTAAACTGGATTAAATCAGTGCTCTAGTGTCCGGGGCAAACCGCTAACAAGTCAGGGGAAGAAATCCAACGGCATTTGCCGGTATCTGTGTCAGGATGCCTGTATTAGGTCATAATAATGGCTGCTGCCAATGTCTCAGTCCCTGGGGAGGTGGTTCCAACTGCCTCCTGCCTCCCTGAGATGTGTACAGAGCCTATCAAGTGAGTCTCTCATACCAAAGGACTGTGCACCTTTCTTTCTGGTGATTTTGTGTTGGTTTCTGGAATGGGTGAATTTGTGCATGGGCCCTTTAAGAGCAGTCTTTTCTTTCTTTTATTTTCCATAGCTTTTCTGAGGGTATTCACCCTTGTTTTTAGTAGCCAGCAAGGCTCATCTTGGTTGTGCTAAGTTCAACAGCTGCCTCTTGTGGCAAAGCTCTCCTGCTCATTCAGGAAAACATTCTTACCTTAAGATTCCTCCTGGTTGTGAAGCACCATGACTAGAATGTGGTTTTTCCCTCTCCAGAAAGTTATTTCTGCCTTTTCCACCTCAGTCAGTGTTGTCCCTTGTTGTCAGCATTCTTTTTATCCAATTTGCGATTCTCTCTCAGGGGTAATTGTCCTACAGGTAGTTGTAAATTTGTTGTGTCCGTGGGAGGAGGTGAGTTCAGAGTCCTCCTATCCTGCCATCTTCCCAGCAATCTCCTCTATTTTTTAAAATAGACTTTATTTTTTAGAGCAGTTTTAGGGTCACAGCAAAATTGACTGGAAATTAAAGACAGAGTTCTCATACATCCTTCACTCCTACCCACGCATAACCTTTTCCACTATCAACATTCCACACCACAGTGGTACATTTGTTACAACTGATGAACCTGCATTGATGCATTATTATTACTCAAAGTCCATAGTTTGCATAAGACTTCATTCTTGGTGTTGTATATTCTGTGAGTTTTGACAGATGTATAATGACATGTATCCACTATTATAATAGAACACAGAGTAGTTTTATTGCCCTAACAATCCTCTGTGGTCTGCCTAGTCATCCCTCCCTCATCCCTAAACCTTGGCAATCACTGATCTTTTTACCATGTCCATGGTTTTGTCTTTTCCAGAATGTCATATAGTTGGAATCATGCAATATGTAGCCTTTTTAACTGGTTTCTTTCACTTAGTAATATGCATTTAAGATTTCTCCATGTCTTTCCATGGCTTGATAGCCATTTCTTTTCAGAGCTGACTAATATTCCATTGTTTGGATATGCTATAGTTTATTTAGCCATTCAATTACTCAAGGACATTTTGGATGACTTCAAGTTTTGGCAATTATGAATAAAGCTGCTATAAACATCCATGTGCAGGTTTTTGTGTGGACATAAGTTTTCGACTCCTTTGGGTAAATACCAAGGACATGATGGCTGGACCATATGGAAATAGTATGTTTAGTTTTGTTAAAAACTGTCAAACTGTCTCCCAAAGTGGCTGTACCATTTTGCATTCTCACCAGCAGTGAGAGTTTCTGTTGCTCCATATCCTCTCCAGTGTTTTCTGTAGTCAGTGCTTTGGATTTTTGCCATTCTGATAGATGTGTCGTGCTATCTCATTATTGTTCTAATTTGCATTTCCCTAAGGGCATATAATGTTGAATATTCTTTCATATGCTTACTTACCATCTGTATATCTTTGTTTTTGAGTGGTCTATCCATATTTTTTGCCCATTTTAAATCAGATTATTTTCTTATTGTTGAGTTTTAAGCATTTTTTGTATATGTTGTATAAAATTCCTTTATGAGATATGTTTTTGCAAATATTTTCTCCCAGTGTGTGGCTTGTATTCTCATTTTCTTGACACTGTCTTTCCTAGAAGAGAAGTTTTAAATTTTAATGAAATCCAGTTTGCCAATTATTTCTTTCTTGGATCATGCCTTTATTGTTTTATCTAAAAGTCATTGCCAAACCCAAGGTCATGTAGATTTTTTCCTATGTAATCTTCGAGGAATTTATATTTTGCCTTGTACTGTTACATTTGCTTTTTACATTTAGGTTTATGATTCATTTTGAATTAATTTTGGTGAAAGGTGTGAGGTCTATGTCTAGATTCATTTTTTTCATGTGGGTGTTCAGTTGTGCCAGCTCAATTTGTTGACTATCTTTTCTCTGTTGTATTGCTTTTGTTCTTTTCTCAAAGATCAATTGACTCTATTTGTGTAAGTTTATTTCTAGGCTCTTTATTCTGTTCAATTAATCTGTTTGTTTATTCTTTCATTAACACCAGACTATTTTGATTACTGTAGTTTTACATGATGTCTTGAAATCAAGTGGTGTCAGTCCTCCAACTTCGTTTTTATTCTTTAACAGTGTGCTGGCTATTCTGGGTCTTTTGCCTCTCCATAAAAAGTTAGAATCAGTGTATTGATATCTGCAAAATAATTTGCTAAGATTTTGATTAGGATTGTAGTGAACCTATAGATCAAGTTGAGAACTGACCTCATAACAACATTGAGTCTTCCTGTCTATGAACATGGAATATCTCTTCATTTATTTATTTCTTTATCAGTTTGAGGAGTTTCCATCTATTCCTCATTTACTGAGAGTTTTTATCATGAATAAGTTTTGTATTTTGTAAAATATTTTTATGCATCTATTAATATGATCATGTGATTTTTCTTCTTTAGCTTGTTGATATGATAGATTATATTAATTGATTTTTGAATATTGAACCAGCCTTCCATACCTGGGATAAATCAGTTTATAATGATGCATAATTCTTTTTGTACATTTTTGGATAAAAATTAGCAAATATTTTTTCAGATATATTCATGGGAGATATTGATCTATAGTATTATTTCCTTGTAATATCTTCTTCTGGTTTTGATATTAGGGCAATGTTGGCCTCATAGAATGAATTAGGAAGTACTCTCTCTGCTTCAATATTCTAGAAGAGATTGTAGAATTGGTTTAATTTCTTCCTTAAATGTCTGGAAGAGTTCATCAGTAAAATGATTTGGGCCTGGTGCTTTCTGTTTCAGAAGGTTACTAATTGTTTATTACATTTTTAAATTTAATATAAGCCTATCCAGAGTGTCTATTTCTTCTTGTGTGAGTTTTGGCAGATTTTGTCATTCAAGGAATTGGTTCCTTTTATTAGGTTATCAAATTTGTGGGCATAGAGTTGTTCATAGTATTCCTTTATTATCTTTTCAATGTCTATGGAATCTATAATGATGTCTCTACTCCCACTGGTGCAATGAAGTACCCCTCTACTTTCCTACTAGGGTACTTTTGGAGGAGGCCAGTGGAGTATGGATTTTACCAATGTCCAACGGTAAGAAAGCCACATCTTCCCCATGGTGTCAGTGAAGATCAGGTATGGAGCATTAATGAAGCACTCCAACCCATGCCAGCCAGGGAGGTATAGGTAGATGCCTGGTAAGGAACCATAGTTTCTACCCCATTAGGTGGAAACAAGTAGTAACAAGGAGCTACCCCATCAGGTGCTAATGGAGACTTATTAAGAACCTGGACTTCTACTACCACTTGGCAGTAACAAGGCAGTGCCGCATCTTCCCATCCAGACTAATGTCAGAGGAAGCCAGCTAAACAAGAAGGTTTAAATAAGATCTATAATCTAATAACAAAATATGCAAAATGTCCAGATTTAAATTAAAAAAAAAAACCCAGTTGTCATATCAAGACTCAGGAAGGAAATGGAATGAAAAAAGACAATAAATAGATGCTAACACTTAGATGACAGAGATGTTCGATTATCTGACAAAGAGTTTAAAGCAACCATAATAAAAACTTTTCAATAAGAAATTCCAAACCCGTTTGGAAAAAAAGAAAGTATCATCAAAGAGATAGAAGATATAAAGAATAACCAAGCAGTTATTCTAGAACAGAAAATTACAATAACAGAAATAAAAACTATATTGATGGGCTAAAAGGCAGAATGGAGAGGACAGAGGAAAGAATTAGTGAACTTGAAGACAGAACAATATAAATTACCCAATTTTGAACAACAGAGAAACTAGACTGAAAAAAAAAAAGAAATAGAGCTTCAGAGACCTGTGGGACTGAAACAAAAGATCTAATCTATGTATCACCGGCATTATGGAAGGAGAAGAGAAAAAGGAAGAGGGCAAGGCTAAAAAATTACTTGAAATAACGGCTGAAAACTTTCAAAATATAACCAAAAGCAGAAACCTGCAGATGCAAGTACCTGAATGAATATCAAACAAGATAAACTCAAAGAAAACCACACAAAAACACATGAACTTCTAAAAACTAAAGACAAAAAAACTCCTGAAATCAGCAAGAGAGAAGGAACATCTTCTAGGGAAAACCAACTCAAATGACAGTGGATTTCTTATCAGAAACTATGGAGGTGAGAAGAAAGTGACACCACATTTTTCAAGTGCTGACAAAATGATCTGTCAACCCAGAATCCTACATCAAGTGGAAATATCCTTCAGGAATGAAGGGGAAATCAAGACATTCTCAGATGAAGGAAAGGTAGGAGAATTTTTTTATGAGGAGATCAACCCCAAAAGAATGTCTAAAGGAAGTTATTTAAACAGAAAGGAAATAAGAGAAAAAATATTGCAACAGTAAGCAGGAAGGGAGGAAGAAAGAATATGGTAGACAAATATGGCTAAATTTAATTGACTTTTTTCTTCTCCTCTTGAGTTTTCTAAATTATGTTTGATTGGTAAAGAAAATTATAATATTGTCTGGTGTGGTTCTCAACATATGTAGAGGAAACATTTAAAACAATTATAAATGAGGAAGGGTAAATAAAGTTAAAGATAGCTAAAATTTCTCTATCTTACTCATACATCAGTAGATGTTTGACAGCAGTAGACTGATGAGTTTTATATGTATAATTTAATACCTAGTGCAATCACTAAAAATTCTGTAAAATGATATACTTTAAAACACTTCATATAAATCAAAGTGGAATTCTAAAAAAATGTCCAGGCAAAAGTCCATAGGAAGGCAGGTAAAAGAAAATAGAAAAGTGAAAAACAAACGGAACAAACAGAAGACAAAAAAATAAAGTGGTAGACTTAACATCTAACATGTCAATAATTTTATTAAATGTAAATGGTCAAATACACTAATTAAAAGACAGATATTGCAAGGATAGATTAAAAAACATGACCCCAAATCTGATGACAGGAACTTAAAAATTAATTAAATGGAGAAATATTCCATATTTATGGAAAGGAAGACAATATGGTCAAGATATCAATTCTGCCCAAACTTATCTATAGACTCAATGCCATGCCAATCAAAATCCCAGCAAGTTATTTTGTGGATATTGACAAACTGGTTCTAAAGTTTTTATATAAGGAGAGGCAAAAGACCCAGAATAGCTAACACACCGTTAATGGAAAAGAGCTAAGTTGGCAGATTGACACTACCCAAACTCAAGGCTTTGTCTAAAGCCATAGTACTCAACAGAGTGACATATTGATGAAAGAACAGACAAATAGATCAATGGAGAGAAGATAATTTTTTTTTTGAGGAAAATTAGCTCTGTGCTAACATCTGCTGCCAATCCTTCCCTTTTTGCTGAGGAAGACTGGCTCTGAGCTAACATCTGTGCCCATCTTCCTCTACTTTTTATATGTAGGATGGCTGCCACAGCATGACTTGACAAGCGGTACATGGGTCTGCACCTGGGATCCGAACCGGGAACCTCAGGCTGCCGAAGCGGAATGTGTGATCTGAACCATTGCACCACCAGGCTGGCTCCGAGAAGACAGTATTTTTAATAAATAGTGCTGCACAACTGGACATCTACATGAAACAAACGAATGTAGGCACAGACCATACACCCTTCAGAAAAATTAACTCGAAATGTGTTATAGGCCTAAATGTAAAATGCACAACTATAGAACTCCTAGAAGACAACATAGGAGCAAATCTAGGTGACCCTGGGTATGGCAATGACTTTTTAGATATAACACCAAAGGCATGATCCATGAAATAAATAATTGACAAGTGAACTTCATTAAAGTTAAAAACTTCCGCCTTATGAAACATACTGTCAAGAAAATAAGAAGACAAACCAAAGACTAGGAGAAAACATTTGCAAAAGACATATTTGATAAAGGATTGTAATCTAACATATACCAAGAACTCTTAAAAGTCAACATTAAGAAATGAACAACCTAATTTAAAAGTGAGCAAAAGACCTAAACAGATACCTCAAAAAAGATGTACAGATGACAAATAAGCAGATGAAACAATGCTCAACATTATATGTCATTAGAGAATAGCAAATTAAAACAACTATGAGATACCACCATGTACTTATTAGAATGGCAAAAATCCAAAACATTGAACAACACCAAATTCTGGTGAGGATGTGGAGCAAAATGAACTTCCATTCATTGCTGGTGAGAATGCAAAATGGTACAGCCACTTTAGGAGACAGTTTGGCAGTTTCTTACAAAGCTAAACATGTTTTACCATATGATCCCACTATCATACCCCTTGGTATGAACACAAAGGAGTTGAAAATTTATGTCCTCACAAAAACCTGCACATTGATGTTTATAGCAGCTCTATTCATAATTGCCAAAACTTGAAATCATCCAAAATGCCCTTCATTAGTTGAATAGCTAAATAACTGTGATACATCCAGACAATGGAATATTATTCAGCTCTAAAAAGTAATGGGCAGTCAAGAAAGGAAAAGGCATGGAGGAAACGTAAATGCATATTACTAAGTGAAAGAAGTCAATTCGAAAACACTACATATTGTGTGATTCCA
The DNA here is from genome assembly GCF_041296235.1 of Equus asinus. Taxonomy (NCBI): domain Eukaryota; kingdom Metazoa; phylum Chordata; class Mammalia; order Perissodactyla; family Equidae; genus Equus; species Equus asinus. The sequence goes on along the minus strand of NC_091801.1, from coordinate 22,696,618 downwards.
ACTATATGACATTCTGGAAAAGATGAAACTTTGAACACAGTAAAAAGACCAGTGATTCCAGGGTTGCGGGTAAGGGAGGGACGAATAGGCAGAGCGCAGATGGTTTTAGGGCAGTGAAACTATTACAGGTGATAATGTAATGGTGGATACATTTGTCCAAACTCTAGGATGCATAATGAGGATGAAACCCAATATAAACTATGGGCTTTGGGTGGTGATGTGTCAGCGGAGGTTCATTAATTGTAACAAATGCACCACTCTAGTGCAGGATGTTGATAGCGGGGCGGTTGTGGGTGAGAAGGGTAAGGGGTATGTGGGAACTTTCTGTATTTTCTGCTCAATTTTTCTGTGAACCTAAAAATGCTCTAGAAAATAAAATCTATTTTAAAAGATGACCCAACTACATGCCTTCTACAAAAATCTCACTTCAAATATAATAATGAAGGAATATAGGCAATTGAAAGTAAAAGGAAGGAAAAAGATATATTATGGAAATATTAATAAAAGATGAACAGGTGAAGCTATATTACTATCAGATAAAGCAGATTTCAGATAAAAGAAAATTGTCAGAGACGGAGAGGACTTTCTACAATGATATATGGGTCAATTCAGCAAGAAGACAAAGTAGTCCTAAATATGTATGCAACAAATAACAGAAATGAAAAAGAAGTAAATGAAAAAAAGAGGTGATTCCTTGAAAAGATCAATAAAATTGATTAAACTTTAGCAAGACTGACAAAGCAAAAAAAAGAAGATGTAAATTACCAACATCAGAAATGAAACATGGGTATGTCTATAGACATCAAAATGATAATAAGGGAACACTACAAACGACTCTGCACATGCACACGTTAATTTGACAATTTAGACAAAATGGATCAATTCCTTGAAAAACACACTAAGAAAATTCATCCAATACGAAATAGATTATTTGAATAGTTCAATAACTATTAAGAAAATTGAATCTGTCATGTTAAAACTCTCCCAAAAAATACATCTCCAGGCCCAGATAGCTTCCCTGGAGAATTCCAAATTCTCCAAAGCTTAAAGAAGAGTTACGTGTATTTCTACACAATCTCTTCCAGTAAATGGAAGAGGAGGGAACACTTCCCACTTCGTTTTATGAAGCTAATAATACCCTGACACTACAGTTTTAGACTGATAGTACAAAGAAAGAAAATTACAGGCTAATATCACTGATGAGTATAAATGCAAAAATTCTTCAGAAAATATTAGCAAAAAAACCTCAGCAATGTATAAAAAAATTATCCACCATGAACAAATGGGGATCATCCCAATAATGTAAGTCTTATCCAACATTCAAAAATCATTTAACATAATCCACCACATCAACAAGCTAAAGAAGAAAAATCACAAAATCATATCAATCAATGCAGAAAAAGCATTTGACAAAATTCAACACCTATTCATGATAAAAAAAAACTCTCAAAAAATAGGAATAAAGGCGAACTTTTTCAACATGATAAAGAGCAGCTACAAAATACCAACAGCTAAGATAATACATAATGGTGAAAAGCTAAATGCTTTCTTTCTAAGATCAAGGATTAACGCAAGATGGTTATTCTTACTAGTCTTATTCAACGCAGTCCTGGAAGTTCTAGTCAGTACAATAAGATAAGAAAAGACCAGAAACAAAGAAAAAGGTCCCTATTTGCAGATGGTATGAAGATCTATGCAGAAAACCTCAAGACATCTACATAAAAACTACTAGAAATAATAGGTGAGTTCAACAAGGTCGCAGGATACAAGATAAACATAGAGAAATCAACTATGTTTCTATATACTAGCAATAAACATCTAGACATTGAAATTAAATATGTATTCAATTTACAATCACTCCAAAAACTGAAAGATTTAGGTTAAATCTAACAGCTCATGTACAGGACTTTATGCTCTACAAAACATTGAAGAAGGAAATGAAAGAAGATCTAAATAAATGGAGAGACACACTGTGTTCATGGATTCAAAGACTCAACATAGTAAAGGTGTCAGTTCCCCCAAACTGATATACATGTTTAGTGCAATTCCTACAAAAATCCAGCAAGGATTTTTTTAGATATAGACAAAATTATTCTACAACTTATATGGAAGTATATGGGCCCTAGAACAACTAAGACAATTCTGACAAGGAATATAGTAGGAGGAATCTCTCTACCCAATTTCAAGAGTGATGTAGCTGCAATAAACATGACTGTGTGGTGTTGGCAGAGGGATAGACACATAGGTCAGTGTAGCAGAGTGGATCACATAGATACACAGATCAACAGAACAAAGTGAAGAGCCCAGAAATAGACACACAAATATGCCCTACTGATTTTTGATAACGGTGCAAAGCATTTACATGGAGGCAGGACAGCCTTTCAACAAATTGTTCTGGAGCAATTCGACGTCCATAGGCAAAAAACCCATCAAAAATTAAAAATTAAAAAAATTTAAAAAAAAAACTTTTGTGCTAAATTTCAGAGCATTTGCAAAAATTATCTTAAAATAAATCATAAATATCACTGTACAAATGTATAGTTTAAAACTATAAAACTTTTAGGCAAAAACTTTGGAGGAAAAATTCAGGATCCAGGGCTAGGTAAAGAGTCCTTAGACTTGACACCAGAAGCATGATCCATAAAATAAAAAATTGGTAAGGTGGAATTCACCAATACTAAAAAGTTTTTGCTCTTCTGAAGACCCTTTAAGAGGATGAAAAGGTGAGCTACAGACTGGGGGGAAAACATTTGCAACCCATATGTCTCACAAAGGACTAATATCTAGAATTATACAGAACTCTAAAAACTCAAAAGTAAATACAAACAGAACCAACGATCCAATTAGAAAATGAACTGAAAAGCTGAAGAGATATTTCATGAAACAGGATACAAAAATGACAGATAGACATGAAAAGATGTTCAATGTTATTAGTGCTTAAGAAACTGTAAATTAAAACCACAGTGAGATTATACTACGCATCTATCAGAATCATTAAAGAGTGACAACACCAAATGCTGTTGGGGAGGTAAAGAAGCTGGATTACTCATGTGCTGTTGGTGGCAATGTAAAATAGTACAGTAACTCTGGGAAAGATTTTGACTGTTTCTTTAAAAACTAAACCTGAAAGTACCATATGACTCAGCAATTATATTCCTGAGCATTTATCCCAGAGAAGAGAAAGCTTGTGATCACACAAAAACCTGCACACAAATGCTTATAGGAGCTTTATTGGAATAGTCCAAACTGGAAACAACCCAGTTGTCCTTTAGCTGGTGAATGGTTAAACAAACTTCACGGTAATAGGAAAGAGTCAACTATTGGTACGTGCAAAACCTGGATGAATCTCTACAGAATTATGCTGAGTGAAAAAGTCGTTCCAAATGATTATATACTGTATGATTCCATTTATATAACACTCTCTTTCATATTAACATTTTTATTGAAATAAAATTCACAACCATAAAATTCACCCATTTAAAGTATAGCATTCAATGGTTTTAGTATATTCACAGAGTTGTGCAACCATCACCAAATCTAAGTTCAGAGTATTTTCATCACTCTAAAAAGAAACCCCATACCCATTAGCAATCACTCCCATTGTTCTCCCCTCTCAGGCCCTGGAAACCAGGAATCAGTTGTCTCTATGGATTTGCCTACTCTGGACATCCGATATAAGTTGTCATATAATAAATGGTCTTTTGTGGCTGACTTCTTTTACTTAGCATAATGCTTTCAAGGTTCATTCATATTGCAACATGTATCAATATTTCATTTATTTTTACTTCCAAATAATACCACATTGTATGAATATACCACATTTTGTTTATTCATTCATCAGTTGATAGACATCTGGGTTGTTTCCACTTTTTGGCTACTATGAATAAGTGCTATGAACATTTGTGTGTAAGTTTTTGTGTTGGTGTATATTTTCATTTCCCTTGGGTATGTGACAAGTAATGGAATTTCTTTTTCATGTGGTAGCTACGTGTTTCACTTTTTGAGGAACTGTCCATCTGTTTTCCAAAGTGGCTGTACTATTTTATAATCCCACCAGCAATGTGTTGGGTTCCAATTTCTCCACACACTCATCAGTACTTGTTATTAACTTCTTTTTATTATAGCCACCTTAGTTGATGTGAAATGGTATCTCATTGTGATTTTAATATGGACTTAATTAATGGCTAATGATGTTGAGCATTTTTTCACAGGCTTATTGGCCATTTGCAAATCTTATTTGGAGAAATTTCTATTAAAATTTTTTGCCCATTTTAATTGGATTACTTGCCTTTTTATTATTGAGCTTATACATTCCAGATATCGGAATAATATCAGAAATATGATTTATGGGTTGTATTTTCACTTTCTTTATGGTATGATTTGGAACACAAAAGTTTTTAATTTTGATGAAGTCCAACTTATCTGTTTTTTCCTTTGTTGCTTGTTCTTTTCATTTCATAGCTAACCAACTAATGTCGACTTGGCACAAGGAAAGCGTCCACCTTTATTATTTATTATTTAGCCATTGTATGTGGAATCTAGTTGTTCTAGACTCTTTTGTTGAAAAGACTATTTTTTCCCCATTGAATTATCTTTTTCCCCTTGTTAAAAATGATATAACATTTGTGCAAGGATGGAATTACTGAGTTGGAGAACAGATTAGTGGTTGCCAGGGGTTAAGAAGATGGTAGAGACAGGAGAGAAGTTAGTGTTGCTATAAAAGGGCAACACGAAGGATCTTAGTGGTGATGGAATTGTTCTATATCTTGACTATATCGATGCTATATATCCTTGTTGTGATAACGAACTATTGTTTTGTAAGTCTTACCACTGGGGGCAACTGGGTAAAGCATACATGGTATCAATCTGTATTATTTTTTACAAGTGCATGTGAATATAAAATTATCTTAAAATAAAAACTTTAATTAGCAGGGGTTAGTCAGAAGATGTGGCCCAAATCTCACGAATGACCACCAGTGACCGGGAGAGCAGCTAAAGAATGAGCCCCTCATTAGTGGGACTGATGGAGCTGTTGCTTATCTCCATCAACCTTCTGATGTGACCATTCAGAAGGAGACCTGCAATCTCCCTGATGTAGTGCTCTTAGCCTTCTGCTTGTCCCATCTCTCTTCCACACTCAACATCAGAGTGATACATGGCAAGAGGTGGGGAGGGGTCTGTGAGAACCAGAGCACAGCCCCATTCTACTCCCTGAGCAAAAGCAGGACACACAAAAGATCTTTGAAATATTAGTGAGATTGAAATCCCAAAATGAGCAAGACTGAGCTTTGAGAACCCAAAGCAATGGTTTTTGTAATTAATATTACTAAAATATGATTCTAACTGTGATCTTGTGAAGGGAGTTCACTAACCAGGTGGGCAAGGACATATTTAACATAGCAAAAATTAGTGGTGGTAATTATTGAAAAATAATGACATGATTTCATTTTTGTACTCTGATGAATTGGCATTCTGAAATCAATCAGTTATACACATAAAAAATATAGCAGAAATTACAGTCAGACTACAAGAACTGAGAGAATATTTGCCTAGTGTACCATCTATGTTTCTTCTGTATCCTTTAGGAGCTCAGCCCACCTCTTGGGAGTCCTTCATTATCCCCCTGTCTAGGCAGAACCCCTCTTCCCTTCACCAACCTCCACGATGTACCCCAGGTATCTTATTTTGTAGATTTGTTCATCTTTTTGCTCATATCCTTTCCCTTCTCATTACCATTTTAGTAAAAATATATACCATCCATTTGGAGTTCAGTGTGTTTCAGGCACTATGAAAGACTTTACAAACATTATGTCACTTAACCTTCACAGCCACAGTCAGCAGGGACAGATATTATCCCATTTTATAGACAACACAGAATGGGTCCTAAGTGCTCAATCAAAATGTGTTAAGTGAATTAATGATTGAGTGAATGAATGAAATCCTAAACTCATAGTTTCAGGAAGTAATGGTAGTGCCTTCACAAACTAAAATGATGTTATTTGATGTTTAATAATAACTTTGATAAATAAAATTCCCAAATTATCTGTGACCTGACATTCTTCTATTTACAGGTTCCTAAATAATTATCTAGCAAATAGTATGCAAATTCAAAGCCATTAATTCTTCAAATGTAAATATCAGTTTATCCGTAGGAAGGTATAGCATTCTTCAAGGTTAATTATTATAAAATATGGGTGTTTTTAAAGGTTTTGCACTGATGCTGAAGTTTAGGAGATTGGCAAACTCAATCATTATCTACTAATGTTTCCTACTGCCTGATTAATTCTAACAGGATAATTACTAATATGCTTCATTGTTATTCTTAAGGATAAGACATAATGGGCAAGAAATTTCTAGGCAATTATTCTTCTCTGGTCTGGTTAGAAGGCACTAGACAGATAAAGGAACCATTTAATCATGCAAGAAAAGCACCCATTTACTGAAAAGGGGCTGCAAGACTTTTATCATGACTCTGAAAATATAAAAAAGACACTTCAAATGGAGAAATGCAGCCATTCCACTCAGTTGACATGGCTTTAGAAATGACAAAGGGGAGAGATTTCTGGTCAGTTATTTGTTATAAAAGCACAGGAGAAGCAGAAATTTCTACTTAAAATTTTCTTTTTATTGCTCGCTCATTTTCTTCAACTTGCTAAATTCACATTTGAATCATATCCATATGTTCTCAGTTTGAACTACAACCATATTTCTAACCTCACCCATTTCCCAGCTAGAAAAATGGCTCCACATCACTTTCAATGCCTCCTTTTATGTTCTTGCTTGATAAAGAGTGCACGCACTTACGATCTGTGTTGAGCAGAGAAAGCTTAAATGACAAGGCACATTTCAGTTACTTCCATCGGCAGGTGGAAGTGTTGGCGCTCTCAGACCGTCATCTCAGCCAGACCTGGGCTTGAATCCTGGCTCAGACAACACTAACTGTGTGCCCTTGAACAACTCGTTTCAACTCCGGCACCAATTTTAAAGGGCTGCGGTGGGGATGAAATGAGATAACACACAGAGGTACCAACAACAACTCATGTGCCATGCAGTGTGCTAAGCATTTTCAGTTTATTGTCACACTTAATCCTCACCACAGCCCTAGACGATCAATACTCCTATTTCTCCCACTCTCGGAAGAAGAAACTGAGGCACAGATGACTGACTGAGACATGGTAAGATCTTATTATATATATTATTTTTGTTGGTATGCATGGAAGACTTATATGTATTACTTGACTAAAAACATACTAAGAGTCAACCAACGTTACACTGACCCTGGAACTAGGCTGAACACTTGACATGATTTTCTAAATTAATCCTCACATACTCCCTCTGCAATGCTACTGTTACCCCCATTTTGCAAATGAGTAAGTTGATGTTTAAAGGGGTTAAGTTATATGTCTGAGGCATGAGAGAGAGGTACAAAATCAGCAGCCTGAATTCAAAGACAGCAAAAGTAACCTGCATTACTCTGTACTGACTCTAGCTCTTTACCTAATATCCAGGTTATTAAATAAGTAAAAGGAAATGGATTTGACAAGGAGGTAGATTGTGGAATAAGAAGGAAAAGAGCATCTAGAGAGGCTAATTGAGTTTAGCATGTAGATATTAATCTTCTAATAAGACTATGGCAAGCACTTTGGGAATACAAAGTAATATGATGTTTAATTGACTCTAAGATGCCACCATTAGTACTGTGGATCATTATTCTCTTTTCAATTAAGGAAAAGAGTGTCCCAAGTTGGGGAGGAGTGATAGGAGACCCTGTGTTAAGTTGAGACAACGGTTATACACTTGTATAAGAGTAAACAAGAAATAAACCTGACAGGCAGGCAAGGACAAGGGAAGCTGCATGGCTGAATCTCGCCACTGGGCGAGGGAGGAAAAACAAATCTCACCTGAAAATGTAAAGCCCCTGCTCACTCATCTTTGTGGTCTGAATATACACTACAAGTGTAAACTAAAGTGGTTTCAGATTGGCAGTTTCTGACAGAAGCAAACTCAAAGACTCTTTACGTGAACCCACTGCAATTCAAGCCTAAGATGATTTGAATTGCTATTGATTGTAAAGTGCATTCTGATTTCAGAGATGTTAAAATGCGAAAAAATACATCTCCAAATAGATGAAAGAGGATCGGAGGAACACTTCCTGCCTTAAAAGAGCTTTGAATCTCATTATGATGAACAAGATAAAACACAAACAACCACACAAGTTATTTTTTCAAAGTGCAAAGCGAGTGCTGCAGATGTGTAGGGAAATGAGAATTCAAAATTGACTAACTACTGGCAAGAAAAGTGAGGTGGGAAGTCTTCTTGGGAATGTGACTATTGATATGACCCTTGATACGTGGGTTGGGTTTGGATGAGGAGGGAAGGAGGGACGATATGTGAAATAATGTGTGGAGTCTGATTAAATTACAATATTTTTAGATTGGAGGAAATGAGGAGATCAGCCCAGTTGGAATGGAAGACTTGCATGTGGCAGGTAAGTTTAGAAAGTCCTATTGAGAAGATATTATAGAAGACTTTTATTTTTATTATTTTATTTTATTTTTTGTCAGGAAGATTGGCCTTGAGCTAACACCTGTTGCCAATCTTCCTTTTTCTACTTGAGGAAGATTGTCATTGAGCTAACATCTGTTTCCAATCCTCCTCTTTTTGCTTGAGGAAGATTGTCACTGAGCTAACATCTGTGCCAATCTTCCTCTACTTTATGTGGGATGCTGTCACAGTGTGGCCTGACGAGTCGTGCTATGTCTGTGCCCAAGATCTGAACCTGAGAACCCTTGGCCGCAAAAGCAGAGCGCATGAATTTACCCACTGCGCCACCAGGCTGGCCTCTATAGAAGACTTTTAAGAAAGGCCAGGGTGAGTCTGCCCTGAGGGCCTAGTGGTTAAAGTTCCGTGCTGTCACTGCTTCCTTTACCCAGGTTCGCTGCCTGGTCACGGAAACATACCACCTGTTCATCAGTCTCCATGCTGTGGTGGTGGCTCACATAAAACAAATAGAAGGACTTATAACTAGGATGTACAACCATGCTGTGGCTTTGGGGAGAAAGAAAAAGGCCAAGGTAAGGAATTAGGAATGGAAATGATATCATTCATCCGTTTATTCAGTTAGCCACCTGATCAATCAACTGCCCAACCAATGAGCATTATTCAGCTGCTGCATGCCATGTACTGTGTTGGGAGCTAAGTATAAAATGATGAATAATACAGTATCTCATCCTATAAGTTATTTAGTGCAAGAGCCAAGTAAACAATTGGGATTATACCACAGTATGTCCTATCATAAAAGCTGCAATTTTTTGAGTAATAATTGTTTCCCAGGTACTAGGCAGGTAATTTATATGTTATACATTTTATTTTAAAAGTAAAAATATGTTTTAGAGATGAGAAAACTGAGGCTCAGAAAGATGAAGATTTTTTCTGCATCTCTTCTCAACACCTAATTAAAAACGGATTCTATTCTTTAGGATATATGCTTGATTATACAAATTGTGCAAATTCACAATCATAAAATAATGAAAAATCCTGGAGAATGATTTTGCAACTTCTTTAAAATAACCAAGAAACTTGTTGTATCTTAGTATTATGAAAAATACACTGAGTGATGAAGTTTTAATCAGTTAATATACCTCAACGCTACAAATTCTCTGGGACAGAGTTTGGCTAAAGTTATTTTGAAAACTTCGCTGAGGCATGGCAAACAAATAATGTAACTTGTTCTCTGTAGTAAGTTATTAACATGTATCACCAGTTGTATTAAATTACAGCCACGCAATAATAGATGGAGAGACCGATTTACCCTCAGTTTAGTGAAAGCTGTGGTGTGGATCCCAGATCCCTTCCGGTACCATTTGAGGCAGAAACGTTCCTTCCCCAGCTGCTGGTGGCACAAGAACTGACAGCTCTCAGCTGGTCTCAGCTCTCTCTGGGGTGGTCCTCCTATGACATGAGCTGCCTCACCTGAGATTATATCCCCTTCCCACGGGCAGGCCACATCCAATGACTAGTCCATGAGGGCTATGAAGGCCTATCACCCTTGTTCCAATTTAGGACAGCTCTGAAGGGTCATCTTCTCTGTAGGATAACTGAATTCATTTCAACGTCTCCATGGTAGGCAGAAGAATGCCTCTTTACCTTTCCAAAAGATATCCATGTCCTAATCCCCTGAACCTGTGAATATCCTAGGTTAACAAGAAAAGAGGAATTAAGATTGTGCGTGGAATTTAGGTTGCTAATCAGCTGATTTCAAGATGGGGAGATTATCCTGGGTTATCTGAGTGAATTCAATGTAATCCCAAGCGTCCTTGAATGTGGAAGAGGGAAACAAAACAGGAGATTAGAGTGATGCAATGTGAGAAAGACTCAAGCTTTCATTGCTGGATTTGAAAATGGAGGAAAGGGGCAGGAAACAAAGAATATAGGCGGTTTCTAGAAGCTGGAAAAGGCAAGGAAATGGATTTCCCCTAGAGCTTCCAGAGGGAAACATCCTGGAAGACATCTTGGTTTCAGCCCAGTGAGACCTATGTCAGACTTCTGTGGAACTGTAAGATGATACATTTGTGTTGTTTTAATCCACAAAGTTTGTGGCAATTTGTTAACGGCAGCAAATGAATACATTTCTCTGTCTGATCAATTCTGCTTCCTTCCCTCCCTCAGGGGTGTTGACTCTGAAAGCGTTTCCCAGTCAACTTCCTGCAGCAAATCTCTGTCTCGAAGTCTGCTTCCCATGGGCGTGACCTATGACACTAACAAGTATTTGACACTTTCATATTTTTTCTACTTGAAATACAAATCTCATGTTCCCCTAATCACTGGTGGCATTGCTGAGACTATTATCTCAGCTCAGAGGCATGAAACAGCACAGTTTTATTTGCAAATTGGTAGCTTGGATAGACGAGGTCAGCCTGTGAGGGCCCGTGGTCAAGAATGTGACCGGACAGGAGGCGGCTGGCATATACTGAATAAGGTGGATCAAAGGCCTAGTTCAACTGTCAGGGAGGCACAGGCAAGCAATATAGTCTGTGTCAGCTGGGGTCACACTGTGGAAAATATCTAAATCAGGCTTTTGGAACCCAGTCCAGAAGACTGGTAGTCAGAAAATTAAGAACCAAAGGGGCTGGTCATCAGATTTCCTGTGTGAAGATACTGAGGTTGGCATGCAAAAGGCAATTAATAAATGCAAGCTCCCTATTCCTGTTCCCACGTGGATATCTCAGAAACTCCCCAATGCTTTGGAATCTTCTCCAGAGCACAATTTCCTCAAAGCAGCAGGAAAAAGTACTTTCTGTTTGTGGGTACTTTAGAGCAAATAAAGCTATTACAGAGGATAAAAGGAAAAAAAAAATAAAAATACTGTCTCCTTTGTAATTTAAAAACAAAAGCAGAATAACAAGGCCCAGATGTATGTTTAAATGTAACTGAAGGGAACACAAAATGTGCTCAGCATTATCACCTGTCAACGCAATGTATGGTGTACAATGGAAGAGGGGATAAAAGCCACCATTAGTGTCACTGAGAGTGCACTGGGGACCTGTGAGACATAGGAAATGCATTAGGCACAAAATGTGTTCATTTGAGCACTTTTCTTAAGATGTCATGAGCTTTTTCACGTTAGTCAGTGTTGAGACTCACAGCTTTCTAAGCTACCTTGAACAGAATCCCCCGATACCAAATGGACTATGGTGAAGACATAACTAACTTCATTCATGTTGTGAATTCATCTCAAGGTTCAAATTATCACAGCCCCAGGGATCCAGAGAAAGCTGTCTGATGCATCTTGGGCTTTCTCTATCCATGCTGTCTAATACAGCACTTCTCACTCTCTGTTGTGTATCATGCTTGTGGTGTATATGGGCATTATCCAACAGACTGAAAACACCTTAACATGAAGGTCTGAGTTTGATGATTTTATTTTTTTAATTAAATTTTCTATGCCATCTTTCATGGCAGATGCCTATTGAGTGAAACATAACCACCTAAGAGGAACAGCAGATTGGGTAGAAAATGGTCCACATGATTGCTAAAAGGAATGGTTGGCCCAACTGTGGTCTATACACGAGACAAGGTGGATTCGATGAGCCCGAGACAACATGCCCCACCTTGGTTCCATGGGAACTTCCTACTAGGCCATTATCACCTCCTACCCCATGGGCAAGCCTTTGCCTTGTGGTCCTGAGAGTGAACCTGGCAGGCTTTAATCAAGGAAGGAGGGGAAGGTAGCTGCTGGCCCCAGTTCCCTTCTTTCTAGCCCAGTGAAGTTTCAGGATCTCTGACCTTCAAGTTCAGCAACAGAGATTTTCAGTTATCTGTTCCATCATGGGGGAGAATGGTCTAAACCTGGCTCCTTGCAACTGTTGGTGTTCCCTGGTGCCTGCACAATTCAGGCTACAATGATTTTGGATGAATTTTTTATGAGTTTGTCCTATATTATTAAAAAATGTACACATTCCCACTTGAATAGAAGTCTTAGCAAAAAGCGTCGGAACTATGGTGTACTATAGAATTTTCAATTTAGTTGCTAATATCTGTATTAGTTAGCTTGGGTTGCCATATCAAAACATCATAGACTGAGTGGTTTAAACAACAGAAAATTATTTTCTCACGTCTGGAGGCTGGAAAATCCAAGATCAAAGTTTCGGCAGGGCTGGTTTCTGGCAAGGCTGCTCTTCCTGGCTTGTAGACAAGTGCCTTCTCTCTGTGTCCTCACATGCTGGAGGGGTCCTGAGAGAGAGAGAGAAGAAAGAGAGCTCTCTAGTGTCTCTTCTTATAAGGACAATAATCCTATTGAATCAGTGCCACACTCTTATGACTTCCTTTAACCTTAATTACTTCTTTAGAGACCCCATCTCCAAATGTAGCCACACTAGGCTTTCGGGCTTCTACCTATGAATTTTAGCGAGGCACAAACGTTCATTCCATAACAATATCTATCAGACTGATTTGGAAATATTGATTTGTTGATAATTAAAAAGAATGCAGGATTCTGAATATTTTATAATGCACAGAATTTCAAAGCAATTAATAGCTGTGACTCTTTGGCTGTTGTTACAGATAGCCAAAAAAATACTATTTCACATTTTTATTGTGCTTTTCAGTTTCCAAAACACTTCCTTATATATTAATGATCACAACCATCCAATAAGTATTTTAAATTTTACTTCATGGATCAAATAGTTTAAGACAAAGAAAGAGTGACATGAAGAAAAATTAGCCCCAGACAATAGGTAACACATAATTTTACATAAACTGATAATCACAGTAAAAGTTACAGCAAAATGGTACATCCTTATGTTTTACCAAAAAAAATGTTGTCAAGCTTATCTTCATCATTTCCTTCTGTTTATGTTAGGTATAATTTACTTCTTTTTTTCTCTAGCTTCTTAACGTGGATTATTGAATTGAGATATTACTGGCCCCATTGTGTAATGGTTAACACTCTGGACTCTGATTTGAGATACTTCTTTTATTCCAACATAGGCATTTAATGCTATTGATTTCCTTCAAGCACTGCTTTACCTACTTTTCACAAATTTAGGTATATTATGTTTTCCTTTTCATTAATTTAAAAACATTTCCTTATTTTTCTTTTAATTTCTTTGACTCATGGATTATTTAGAAAGATATTATTTAATTTCCAATTATTTGGAAGTTTTCAGATATCCTTCTGTTGTTAATTTCTAGTTTATTTCTGTTTTGTTCAGAAAACATATTTTGTATGATTTCTGTCTTCTGAGACTTCTTCAAATGTCCAGAATAGAATCTCTAATTGAATATTTCATAAGCACTTGAAAAGAATTAGCCTGGGTTCATTTTGTTGACCATTTATCCTTTCTGATTTCCTCTTGACTTGTTCTATTAATTATGAAGAGAGCGGCGTTGAAATTTCCAAGTAGAGTTGTAGATTGCTCTACTTTGGTTTTGTTTTATTTCACATATTTTGAAGCTTTATTATTGTCTGCATACGTATTTAGGATTGTGATGTGCTCTTGATGAATTTACTCATTTCTTATTATAAAACATCTTATTTTTTATCTAATAATATTCCTTGTTCTGAAACCAACTTTGATATTAATATAGACACTGCTGCTTTTCTATGGTTAGTGTTTGCCTGGTATATATGTTCCCAGACCCCCTTTTTTTTTTAATTATCTATGTCTTTACTGGGTTTCTTGAAAAAAAAGTATATGTTTAAGCATTGCTTTTTATCCATTATGACAGATCTCTGTCATATATCCAGTCTCTTCATTGGAGTGTTTAAACCATTTCTGTTGGTGTAATTATTGATATGGTGGGTTTTAAATCTACCATCTTGTGATTTGTTTTCATGGCTTTTGTTGTTTTTGTTCTTTTTTCCGTTTCTGTCATCTCATCATTTAATTGAATCTTTTTATGATCCTCTTTACCTCCACTGTTGGCCTATTAGGCATACCTCTTTATTTTATTTTTTTATTTTTTTAAAGATTGGCACCTGTGCTAACAACTGTTGCCAATCTTCTTTTTTTTTTTGCTCTTTTTTTCTCCCCAAATCCCCCCACTATAAAATTGTATATTTTTTAGTTGTGAGTCCTTTTAGCTGTGGCATATGGGACGCCGCCTCAGCGTGGCCTGACGAGCGGTGCCATGTCCGCACCCAGGATCCGAACCGACGAAATCCTGGCCCATCTAAGCAGAGCATGCGAACTTAACCACTCGGCCATGGGGCCGGCCCCTCTTTATTTTGTTTTTAGTGATTGTTCTAAGATTTAAAAAATATATTTTTAACTTATCAAAGCCCACCTTCGCAAACATTATACAACCTTAAGCTGCTTCACAGCCTACTTCCATTTACCTTTCTCGAGCTTTGTGCTACTGTTTTCAATGATCTTACTTCTACATTTCATTTCATTAACAAACTCTACAAAACTTGGTTATTATTTTTTGCTTTAACTGGTCTTATCTTTTAAAGAAATTGACAAGTAAGAAGTATAAGATAAAATATATCTTTCATATTTATCCAAATATTTTCCATGCAAATATTTCCCTACTTCTTTGTAAGTCAGGCCACTTTTAATTGAACTCTGCACAGTGTGAACTTTACACTGTTGCATGCTAGATTTTCTTGTGCCTTTAAAGAGTGTCAGACTTTGTTCTTGCAGACAGTTATTTGCAGGCAGTTATTTGTCATCAGCTTGATCCTTTGAAGGCGTACTTTTAGGCTTTGTTAGGGAGATCCAGAACTGTCTTTAGTCTAGGGCTCATTTAGCCCCACTATTAACGTAATTCTCTCCTGAGAACTCTGTCAAATATCTCGATATTTTGAAATCTTTGCACTCTTGCTGGTAGGAAAAGAACTATTTGCAGTCCTGTGGGAGGCCTGTGAATTGTCGAGACTACTGCTTTCTGTTGGTTCTTTGCTCAGCCTCACATCTGAACCAAAATCTCTCTCCCTGTCTGTCTATCTGTCTGTCTCTCTCTGTATCTCTCTCTCATTCTCTCTGTAGCTCCCTCTTTTCTCGTACTTGGCCCTGAAAATCCTATTTTCCTTGGGCTCTCTCAGTTCTAATCTCTGTCTCTTAATTCACTGAGGATGCTGGTCTGTGTCTGGGTTCCACTGCTCTGCTCTCTAGCTTGGGAACTGCCTCTAGGTATGTTTTGGGGAAATCCTAGTGCTTATCATTTCTTTCACTTATCTCAGGAATCACAGTCCTACACTATTACTTCATAACCATAGTTTAATATTCAGTCAGGTATTATAGTTATCTGCAGCTATCAACACTTTGACATCTTAATACTTTCAGAAATGATGGGAGAACACAAAGTCCCTCTTGATACGTCCTCCTGGCCAATACTTGTTGAAAGGGCATTGATGTTAGAATCACAGTAACATGGTGTTGAATCCTATCTCTATCACTAATTAGATCTTTGACCTTGAACAAGTTGCATGACCTCTTTGAACTTAAATGTCCTTTACCTTAAAATGAGAATCATGCTATTTGCCTCATTTATGCTTAAATAAGATCATATAGGTCAAATGCTTAGCACTGTGCCAGCAATGGGACCTCAATCAATTAGTTACATGTTCCTCAAGGAATTAAAAAGAAAATTAGTAGTAAAGTCTGTTTACATGGTACATAGGTGGAAAAATAAGACTCTGGCCAATTAGATTGGCTTTGATACATAATGGGCCAAGGTATACAAACATATTTCACATAGACAAGTTCCTGGGCTAAAAGGTTTGATTGAAGATATTTATCTAAAGAAAGAATGGGTCATTCAGAAAAGGGTATTGGTCAACCACAAAGCAGAGATAAAGAAGAGTCTCTGTGGCATGCTTGAGCAGTGCCCACACAAGTTTTGTTCTGGATAGAAGGTGGCTGAGTCCAAGTCCACACTGAGGAGATGTGGGCATCTGACTTTATTATCCTGATGCTACTAAATAGATAAATTATAAAACTAATCCCCCTGTTCTAGTTCCACAGTACGAGACAATGTTTGGGTAATAATTTGACTCTCCTTGTAGCTTGTTGATAGGGGGAGAATGTATTGCTTGGAGCATGCAAGTGTTTGGCCCTTGTGATCAATAATATTTCTATTTTTAGTCTAAATAAATTGGATTTCTGAGTAATACATCAATGTTGTATGAGCTAGTCAGCATGGAGCAGTGGATCAGTGTCTCTTGTTCCAGTTGCTCTGGGGCACACACAAAATCAAAATTCTGAGACTCTAAGAGAAAGAGATTAGAACAAGCAAATTCAATGCTAGCTAACCTCTCCAGAGGACGCCAAGTCTTGGGAATATAACTCGTTCTACTCAACGGAGGAAAATAGATATTTACCTGTAAATCAAGTTCCATACAATGAAGTAGACTTTAGTAATACTCTACAAGTGTTTAATACTACTGAGAGGAAGTGAGGAGCAGAGAAAGGAGAGAATTTGACACAGTGGATATTAAAATTTCAATTCCCATTTTGAAGTAGCTTTATCAGTCAGTTATCCTTATCAGCCAATAAAATGCTAAGTCAATTTGTTCTGCATTTTAGACTGTGAAAATTAGGATATTCCCATTCCATGAAGGATGAACCTATAAGTGTTGTTTAGCAGGGATGATGAAAGATAGGAGAAAGGTTTCAGCTGAGTAGTTCATGGCTCTGAATATGATGGCATTGATATTAATAATATTTACTAAAATGTCCTGGAGATATTAAAAACAGTTAAGTCCTCGTCATATTGAATTTCTATCAATCTACTCCATGTGAAGCATACTTTTGTTGGTTCAGATCACAAGCCTTGTTTACAAACTAATAGATAGTGAAGATAAACCTTGCATGAAACATCTTGATGTCATTCGTGCTCCCTTACAACAGCAATATAATGGAAGGTAACTGGACACTTGTTGGTTACCTGTGAAATTTCCTTTTCTTTGTCCCTCTTTTTAAAGGCTCCCAATTTTCTTTTGGGGATTCATGAGTTTCTGGAGAAGCTGTACCCACTCACCATTGCTGCAGGCATGGAACAAATGATGTAGGATTAGCCAAGCAGTGTATCTCATTATTCTGGCTACAGTGATTGATGCAAAGGTGAACGTGTGATTCAATTCAGTTGAACTGGAGTGAATCGTCAAACTATCGCTTAAGAATTGTGGGACGACACAGGCACATTACTCTCATCCAAATGATATAGGGTATAGATATGAGGCCTGGGACTGTAGCAGCCATTTTTGGTAACATCAACAGAAAGAAACAAGAGACTTAGAAAGACACAGAAACAAAGCCTCAATGACACCATAATCCTAAAGATCAAGCCATGTCTAACGATGGATCTACATCTGCACATCTCAGTTATATAAGCTAATACATTCTTATCTATTTTGTAGGTCAAGTGAGTTATTTTTTTGTTTGTGTGCAACGTATCCATGCTAATACAGAAACACACTGTATACTGTTGTGGGGACCTGAAATTGGCCACCCCAAGATACGTCTCTTTGGCATCAGGATTATTTGAGGCTGATTGCTTTTGATAAACTGGGACAGGGAAGGAGGCTCTGAGGAATGGAACTTGCCCTTTGTTAGGACACATTTACATTTGTAAGGTAAATCTCTATCTGTAAAAGGTGCCTCCCTCTCTGTACCAGGAAGAAGAAAGGGGATGACCTTCTCTCTAGAAACTCTTAATCAATACCAAAGGCAAGGACTTAAAATCTGCATTTTATTGTGCTACTCTGGTAACCTCCTGTAACTGACTTCCCTCCCTCTCCCAACTTTGGCATTTCTTTAAGGATTAAGCATCTTTCCTTAGGCTGGGAACTGATTGCTGAGCTCACCTGTGACCACCCAGCTCCAGACAATAGACTTGCCTTCGGCTACGCCCTCTGAGACAGCAGACCATTACCTGCTGTGTCCATCAAACACTGTGCTGGCAGGGCAATCTTGTGACTATTGTGGGAGGCACATTTCAATCACATGTGAAACACCCTGTTTGGGGGTATATAACCACTATGTGCACCCCACTTCTTCGGTGCCCTTTCTTCCTTTGGGAAGAAAGGCCCCGGGCCATGGTTCCTCATAAAGCTTTAATTTTCTCTTGCTATTCTGTCTCATGTGAATTTAATTCGTTCTCCGGCCAGACGAACCCACATTTGGGGAGAGGAAATGTCCTCCTCCACTACACTGTACTTAATAGTACTTTATTATGAACAATTTATTTTCTCAAATTCTTTAATAAAAACACTCAGAGGTGAACAGAAATGTCTAAGCCCATATCAATTTTTAGTGTTATAATTTCACTGTAAACAATGTTTCTGGGAAAGATGCACAGTCTTAGAACAGTTTTTTAATACCACAAGTGCTTACGTATCTGTAGCATCGGATCAATACAATCTTGGCACTAAAATTTCGGTTTATAGAGTTTAATGTTAAATCACTGTGAAGAGCACCTGAAGGAAATAACAGAATGTTCTTGGGCATAAATAGAATTCTTAAAAGCACAAAGTTGCCAGATAAGCTCTCAAGAAAGAAAAAGAAAAACCAAAACTCAACTCATCAGAGAAAGTAGGATGAGAGGAAGCCTAATTGCATTTGGTGTTATGCAAATTTAGTCGAGCCCCTTCTGCATTTCCCATATGGACTGAACATTGTAGATCTTTGAGAATGAAGGCAGCACTCTAAAACGTTTCATGTAAAGGTGAAAGTGTCAATGAAAACGTAATTGTATCCTGAAGGGGTTCAGAAGAGGCCTCCCCAAAATATGTCACTTTGGCATGTGGAATATTTTGCGCTGAAGGCAGTCAAGACCCTGCGAGCTCAAGAGAAACTTTTACTCCTCCCTTAAAAATTTTAAATTGGGGGCTGTGGGGACCTGGAAATGGCCACCCCAAGATATGTCTCTTTGGCGTGAGGATTATTTGAGGCTGGTTTCTTTGCAGACAGGAAAGCAACTGAAAAGTAGAATTTACTTACCCTTTGTAAGAGACATTTACATTGTCAAGGAACTCTCCATCTGTAAAGATATCTCTAGAAATTCTTAATCAATGGGGAAGGCAAGGACTTAAATCTGCATTTTATTGTGCTTGTCTGGTAACCTCCTGTAACTGACTTTCCTCCCCCTCCCAACTTTGGCATTTCTTTAAGGATTAAGCATCTTTCCTTAGGCTAGGAACTGATTGCTGCACTCACCTGTGACCACCCAGCTCAAGACAATAGACTTGCCTCCTGCTATGGCCACTGAGATAGCAGACCCACAACCTGCTGTGTCCATCAAGCGCTGTGCTGACAGGGCAATCTTGTGACTATTGTGGGAGGGACATTTCAATCATATGTGAAACACCCTGTTTGGGGGTATATAACCACTCTGTGCACCCCACTTCTTCGGTGTCCTTTCTTCCTTTGGGAAGAAAGGCCCCGGGCCATGGTTCCTCATAAAGCTTTGTTTAATTTTCTCTTGCTATTCTGTCTCATGTGAATTTAATTCGTTCTCCAGCCAGACGAACCCACTTTGGATAGAGGAAATGTCTTCCTCCCCTACAGGGGCCTTGTCCATACTAAGAGTTATTACCAGAAATAACATTTTATGGCCTATCTGTATGGCAAGGCAAACCTCTAATTAGTGAACATCTGCTTTTCTTATCTTCCTGTGAATTACCCTCCTCCCCTCTGGAGCCTCAGGTGCCCATCCCATTCCTTAGCTCAAGAGGCATATACACCTCATTTTACCTTATCTCTGGATCTCTCATGTATGTGGGGTCTCTGACTCTCTCATGTATATGAGGTTCCTGTACATATGAAATTAAATTTGATTTTCTCCTGTTAATCTCTCTGATGCCAATTTAATTCTTAGACCAGCCAGAAGAACCTAGAAGGGTAGAGGAAAATTTCTTCTTCCTCTACAATCTTAAGATGCTACGTGAACTTTTTTACTCTGTAACACCAGTCATACCGCACTTTCATTATTCACAAACTTATTTATGAAAGTTCAACTTTTGAAGACTGGGTCAAATCCATACCCCCTAGGATTTTGGTTATCTCTTTTCTATAGGATTTAGAATTGTGGTATCAGCATCATTTAGGGGTTTTTGTCACAAACAGCAGAAATTAGTTCTGACTTAAGGAACAGGGATTTGTTTGTGAGAAAGGATATTAGGGTGTATGTGTGTGTGATCCCACATGTGGGGTCTCACAGAATTGATATGAAGTTAACATAACAGGGTTGGAAACAGGAAGTAGTGAAGGGAGAATCAAAGGGACACACACATGCTTACAACAGGAAACAGGCAGCACAATCTCCCTCTCTAAACAGTAACAGCCTGGACAGGAATCCTGGCCCCCTACAAGAGGGACGAAACACATCCACCCTTTCCTCTCACCACCTTGCTTGGTCAAGATGCAAACTTCCAGGAGATATGGATCATATGGTCAAATGGAGGCAACATGCAGGGGAAGAAAGGATCTATTCTCTTCAGCTTGTGCTTCTGCGATGAGAAGCGCAAGAGTAACTCTCCCCCAAAGAAATTGGGGTACTATTAGGAAGGGGCATGGACTCTATCTAGACAAAATGGCACACTGGCATTTGCAGCACTTCTTAGCTCTTCGGATAGCCAGGCTACAAAAGGAATAAACAGTATGATTACTGTGATTTTGTTTTGTTATTTTAAACTGGTCAGAGAATTAAAATGTTTCTAGAAATATACATCTCAGAGGTAAAATGCCACTACCCTGGTACGACAATTTGGGGGAAGGAATTACTTAGAGACAATATTTGTGATCATGCTACATGACTCTTTGAAATGTCATAGAAGGGAAAAGCTAAAGATTGCAAGTCTGCAAGCTATGTTCTGCCACTTGAAGAGACTGGGCCCCCTAAGTCCCCTGCAGATAATAAAGAGCAGCCTTCCTAAGAGAAAAGGGCTGACTTCGTGATGATTTCACCTTTAAGGAGGAAATAGCAGATGAAGTCAGTTAATTCATGAGAAATACTTTTACTGGCAATATTACACTGAGCAAGAAAATAAGGTAGTGGATTTATGTCAAGTCTTTGTCCTCTAAGTTTCTAGTAAGCAGTGTGGTTTCTTCTTCTCTTCTATAGAATCTGGCACAATGAACCCGATTTCCAAATGCCTGTCCTTTGCTATATTAGATTATTTGAAGCTGGTTGAAGAAGAGAAGGTTCATCCCTAGACTAAAAGCCGGTGGATAAAAGTCTTTGAGTTTGCTTCATCGTAGCTAAGCAACACAAAAGAGATCGTAGGACGAGGAAAAGGAAAATGCATCATTGTTCTTTAACTAGCAGCCCAGTTCCTTAACACTCAGAAGAACAGCCATAGAAGAGCAATCACACTTTCCTATAATGCAGCCTTTTGTAAATGTAATTCACTAGTGCAATATCTAAATACTTGGTGGCTTCTGACAGTTCCATCCATCACAATACAGCCTGCACTATGTCATTGCCTCAGAGGGATGGATTCAAAATGACAGTCATTCAACTAGCCAACTAGAAAAAGCCAGGGGAAAATAGAATGTGAAGTCATTTAGACCTTTTGCTATAGCTTTGCAATATGTATCTTTTCCCTCATCTTTTGTTATGTGTACACGTACAAGCCAGCATGATTACACACTTTGCGCAAATTTATACAACAAAACTAATTTCCCTAAAATAGAAAAAAATAGAAATTTAGAAAAGGCTATAGCTACATTAAAATTGATTCAGATTCTGCTATGACCTAAGCAGGATTAAAGATTCAGATTAAAAGATTAGTGTCACCTCTTCACTCTGTCTCTTTTTTATATTGCTTTTGAGGAGCCCAGTCTAAAATTTGTAGGCAAGTAGAGTATAAAAATAAAACTCAATTATGGCATTTATTTTAATTTTTTCTTTTATGCAATAGTTTTACAAAAATATTGGCTACATTTATATGTACATTAAAGGAAAGTATTTATAGATTCACCGTGAGACGAGTTTTAATAATATGGATATATCTATATCTATAATTAAATATAAAAAAATAAACTGAAAGTGCCTCCTCTCCCTTTCTTTGCCTATGTTTATTTTTAAATAAATTGCACTGTGTATGTCAGTATGTAGTAAGATCAAGTGTCGACTTCATAATACATCTAACTTTTGATCCAGATATCTTATTGCAGAATATCACACAAATGTATGGAATCTCAAATAAACACATTTTTATTTAACATATCACTGAGGAAGATGGTTTGAATGGTATAATAGAAATCACACCAGTTATAGAGTAAGAAGACAGCTCTGGTCTCAAATTCTTCTCTTATAGCTCACAAGGCTAGTTAACAACCAGGTTTCAAAATATAATTTCTATATTCCGTTGCAAATTTAAACATGGATTTTTAAAAATAATATTAAAATTTACACTATCAAAAATCTTTATGGATATCATTTCATTCATTCAACAAATATTTACTCAGGCTAGTTCACTCTTAGGCACTTGGAAAACACCAATGAACAAGACAAAGACCACGACCTCTGGAGCTTCAGTTCTGATGGGGAAGGCAAAAGGCAACAGGAAACAAGTGATATTATTTGTGATAGAAAAATAAAGCAAGCTAAGGGGAGAGCGAATGCCATTATGAGCACATAGTCAGGGGAGGCTTCTCTGAGGAGAGGGAGTTTGTTTGTTTGTTTTTGTTTTTTTTTTTTTTTTTAGGAAGATTAGCCCTGAGCTAACTGCTGCCAATCCTCCTCTTTTTGCTGAGGAAGACTGGCCCTGAGCTAACATCCATGCCTACCTTCCTCTACTCTATATGTGGGGCGCCTATCACAGCATGGCTTTGCCATGTGGTGCCATGTCCACACCCGGGATCCGAACCGGTGAACCCCGGGCTGCTACAGTGGAACGTGGGGACTTAACTGCTGCCCCACTGGGCTGGCCCCAGGAGAGGGAGTTTGAAAGAGAAAGAGTTAGATGATTTCAGGTAGAATGGGGAAAGTTCTGGAAGACACTTCTATCTTGGAACAATACAATAATTTAACAAGACTCAGAAGTGTCTGTGAACTTCATAAAGAGATGCCACTGGACCCAAACTAGTGAATCCCCAACTCAACTTCCCCGTAGACCAGCATCTCCTCTCACATCACCTTACACAGAGAAAGGTGACAGAGGGGAAGTACGAACGCAGGAGAAGAATTCTAAACCGATTATGGTTTAAAACATCTGCCTTATACCACTTGTACAGAAACATGTGGGCCCTCCCAATACTTTGAAAGGGGCTTGTATGGTGCAGGGCCCTCAGCTTAAGCTTCATTAGTTTTATGGTAAATCCTCGTTTAGTCAAAGGTCACAGTTTGTTATTTTCATCTTTTTCTTAGATGAGGAATAAATCAATACTTAAATATATGGTAAGTACAAAGGGTCTTTAGTCCTAATGCAGGGAATTCTGACCAAAGGTCTCCTGGGACTTAAGGAGGAGCCAGTGTTAAAAATGACAAATTCTGTTTTGGACATGTTAAGTTCCATGTGTCGTATTAGATAACCAAGTGGAGATGCCACAACTCTAGAACTCGTTAAAGATGTTTGTTTGAGAGTCATCAACCTATGCACAGTCTTCGAAACCAAACAATGGGGTGAAATCACTTTAAGGCTTGAGGGTAGTAGGAGAAGAGAAAGGGGTCCACGACTGAACTTTGTTTATTTGCCCATGAGAGGAGTAACTGTATTGTTTTTGTATACTAATACAAACACACTAAAGAGAAAAATAATGAGGACACAGGGAGATGGGTCATGACTGTAGGAGCAGTGGGCCTGAACTAGGTGACAGGGAACAAGATCCACAGAAAAGTAGGGGAGCTGACCTTGGACCAGGACTGGGGCCGTTTACCCATTCTAACAGGTGGGAAAGAGGGGTGTGCAAGCCAGACACAGGATTATAGTGAAGTGAAGGGAAGTGTTGAAACATCAGAAAACCCCTGCTGCTTCCGCCTGTTCCAGTTCCCACTAGGCCACATGCATGTTGCTCCATAAGACTAATAAGATTCTCATCGCTCTTTCTCTAGCTATTGATCGATCATCTTCTGTTTTCCATAGTTGAATACAGAAGTTCTTTGAAGGCAAGAGTTATCCATTAACAAACATTCCTCCAAACACACATACACCCAATATCTGTGAGTGTGCTTTGCACATAGTAGGTGCCCAATGAATTTAGCATAAATGCAGGAACAAGTTAGTTCCTTAATTAATAAAAATAAACCATGTTTGGCTACAATCGAAGGTATGCTCTATGAGGGCAGGGACTTCGACTCTTTTGTGGACTCCTCTATTCCCAACATGAAGAAGAGAGCCCAGCTCATTATGTATTAGTTGTGTGCAAATATTGTGATTGAGTCTAAAGACTGGATATATAGACTTTGAGGACCATTGTGTACCAGGTCCCCCCGAAGGGTAGGAGGAAAAGGTGACTCCTGTGAGGGAGAGGATAAAGCTAAAGGATTTTAAAGGGAAAGAAAATTAGAAAATTAGAAACATGAACTCAGTTTAACTACCTTAGGAATGGTTGATATGTCTAAAAGAAATACTGATTTCACAGAAATCAGTCAGTCCTAGCTAGGGTGGGGAGGTGTGGGTGTGGGCTTGATAAGAACCTTGTGGGAAAGTCTGAAAGCCAGGGTGCATTTGCCCACCTCCCTTTGAGCATTTTGCAGTGAGGGCCAGGGCTACAATTTGTACAAACCACAGACAGCAAACATGGCAGCCCAGTGCGTCTGGGTAGGAAGGGGGGTGGTTAGTGCTCCTCAGCCATCTGGGATTTTGTGTAGCACAGAAGTAACCAGAAATTACGGTTTCCTGTGGGGTAAGGGACGGTTACAAGAGCTGGGGAGCCTCAGAGGGGCTTATTTTGGCACCAGCCAAGTGACCCTGGATCCAAGGGCTGAGGCGCAGGATTGTCAGGACTCACACAGTGACTTTGGCAGGTGAATTGTACTAGTCAGAGCTGGACAGGGATGTGCTCAGCAGCACGGGGTGCTGGGGGCTCCCCAGGGGCATGGCCTGGCTGAGCACACACACTGGGAGGTACACCAGCCAGGGCTTGAGCAGAAACCCAGGCAGGACTCCGTAGCTAAGACTGGATCTACCCCGTCTCAGCAGAGACCAGCCAGAGGACAGCCAGGACCAATGAGTTGGTGCAGGGGGACCAGTGCAAGACCTCACATGAGGCCAGGGACCCTTCCCCCATCCTGACATCAGGAGGATGGGAAGCTTCCCCTACAGCCAGCAACCATCTGGGGAAGCAGCAGAGGAGGGAGGGGAGGAACAGGTCTGTTAGGAGTGGAACTACATCGATGGACTATTTACCCAGTAGAGACGACACAGAGACTGCGGGACTGCTGAGTTTACATCTCCCCATCCTTTGTCCCAGTCTATGGAAGTGGAGGCTGGTGAGGAGGAGTAAGTGAGCTGGAGGTAGTAAAAAGTTGCCACTTGATTTGTTTTTATGACCCCAATGTATTAAATTGCAATCTGTCAACTGGGACGTCCAGGGACTGTGAGAAGAGCAGCTTCAGCTGGAAGCCAAGTTCAGAGAGAAAAGGGCATCACCATCTTCAATGGTCATAATCACTCAAGGAGAGTGGAGCCTGACTGGGAAGGGGTGGAGAGAGAAACAGCGGAAGCTCCAGCTCACAGCATGAGCTTGCTGACCCAGGGAGGAAAGCTAAGTGACCTGGAAGAGTGTGGTTCTGCAACCCCTTTGAACTGTGGATATTTATCTCACCTAATTTGCTTCTACTGAGTATTTTGAAATCCCTAAAACGGTGGTGGGATTACACTGTGCACTCGACACCAAGCTGTGCTGTACTGTTTGCAGTGGGTTTTCAGTTGGAGGATGGGAGGGGAAAGGCCAACAAAAGGAAAATCTCTCGATGCCCAGAAGGTTACTATGAAAAAGTTTCCCAAGAAGGCAGTGACCGTGTGGACTCCGGGCTGCTGTTGAGAAGCCCTCGTTACTCCCGCAGCATCACTTTACCGGGACTGAGGAATGTGGATCTGAAGGGTGTGAGAGAAGGCTTAAGGAAAGGAGCTCTCCAGCGTTTGTTGAAGGCTCTGCCACTTTTCATGCCCTCATAAAATCCCCATATCCAGAACTGTGTTGAAGTCTAACCCTTTAGTCTGTAAATGCCCTTGATAACTTTCCTTTGTGAGTTAATGTTTCATTAATCATCTTTTGCCCTTTAGTTTTAGTTTGGAAGATCTGATGTGCATGTGATCCTCCTTGAGCAGCCTTGTTTTCTCACTGGAAAGTCTAAGTTTAAGGCTACACTATGATCTTAGTTCTAGTTCGGCATCTTGATGGAATAAATGAAAAGCAATAAGAAAAGTTAACATACATTGAAGTATATGAGGAAGAGATTTGGTTTAAAACTAATTCAGCCTGACCTTGTTTTTCCAGAATGGCCTGACGTGGCCTGTCCAGCGTGCATTGGACACCTGCTTTAAACATTTACAATATCCCAGAGCGAAGAAGTTGCCTTTAAACATAGGGATGCATGCCTTCCCCACAACAGCATTTCTTTAAAGATGAGCAGTTCTTCCCAGAAACTAGGGTCAAATTGACCTGCTGGGTACATCTTGTGACCACTGACGTCCTACACATAGCAGAACATCTTGTGACTGTTGTAAAGAGAAAAAAGGTATTCCTGTCATATTTGATGTATGTTCCTTGCTCCAAAATGGTAAATGACCATGCTGTGCACTTCCCTCTCTGCAGCGCTTCCTTCTCTGGTGGAGGTTGCTCCTCCCGAGCTATAGTCCTCAGACTGGTTCATATAATAAATGCACCCCAATTTTGATTTGTAGATTGGATATTGGTTATTCGTGTCAACAATCTCTACAAATATGGCCAAATCACTGGTCTTCATTTTCTTTAGAAAGATTTTTTAAAAAGTGAATTTTCATTTTTAAATGTGCCCTTCAGGTGTGGATACCTCCTCACTATTTATAGACTTAATTATAGATTATAAAACTAATTATAATCTCTGTGGTGTTGCCCTCTGAAATTGCTCTAGATATTCCAAATTAATCTTCACTACCTCTTTGTGAGATGTGGCCATAAGATCAATTATTTCCTTTAACAGAAAGAAGAGAAGAGGAGTGGTTTTCCCAAGGTTACTCAGCAAATTAGTGCTGGGACCGTGCATAAAGCCCAGGACCCATGATTCCTGCTCCTGTGCTCAGTCCAGGAAACTTGTTGCCCCCAAACCATGACACCATTTCAGGAGTGGCTCCAGTTCAGCTAAGCAGGCAGACCTCCCCCTGAGGCATTGGGCTAGCCAGAGAGGATGCAGCCCACGGCACAGCCAGGTCTAGTCTTACCCTTAGACCAGAAAGCAGCATAGACTAAAGAGATTACAGGGTGACAAGGAAGCAACCTCCCACCTCCACCCAGAGCAGCAGACCATGCTTGAGCCCCTCAGTCTCATAAGCCCTTTGTCGTCACAACAACAGCAATAGCCCAGGTACAATGTACCTATCAGCTACATTAATCTACTAAATAATTGGGAGTTGAATACACGCAAGACCCTAAGGTATTTCTCATGTATCATCCCATTTAATACTTACAAAACATTGTGAGGTACATATGATTACCCAAACACATAGCCAGTAAGTGCCAGAGCCAGGATCTGAACTCAGGTCTAACTTCAACCTCTTTGTTAGAGCTGAGGCAGCATGAAAGTGAGTCCTTACAGAGTGAGTCCTAACAAAGTGGGTCATTGCTGCTCATGGGGACGGGAGAGATAAACCTGAATAAATCACTCTTGGAAGTCAGCTCAGTAGGCACCAGGAGATGGAGTTAAATGAGTGTCCTTCATGTTACCTCTTGGCTGTGGTACTAATTTAACTTTGTGAGCTTGGCATGGTCAAGCTTAGTGTCAAAGTGATTGCACAGAGATATGAATGATATTTAAATAAAACAGATGCAGGAGGAATGAAATAATGATAAATATCCTTATGGAGGAAGGACACATGGATGCCTGTCTCTCCAGTAAGCTAGGCCTCTTAAGTTTTAGCTGTGTTTCAGGGCATCACTGCTCTTTTTTCAAGACATTGAACCATCACTGCTCTCCAGATATGCTCGAGCATAAATGCTCAGTATATTCTGACATTTAAAAATATGCCCATCCACACTGGGACAGGTTGGAATAAAAGTGTGGCCAATAGGGATAAGGAAGCAAAATGAATGGGTAATATGTCATTTTCTGAAGTGTAGAAGGAATGGTTCACCAGCCAATCGTTGCATGGTGAGTGTATCAGCCGTTTCTGTGCAGCAAGGTACCCCCAAACAACCATTTAATTAGCTTATGATCTGTGAGTCAGCAAACAGGTCTGGGCTCAGCTGACTGATTGTTCTGTTAGTCTCATCTGGGCTCTCTGATCCATGTATCTTCAGTAGCTGCCTGTCAGCTAGGTGGCTCAGTTTCTAGGAATTCACGGGGCTGGCTGTTCAGCTGTGGGAAAGGTAATGGGACCATACGTTTCTTTTCATTTATTTATTTATTTATTATTTATTGCAGTAACATTGGTTTATAAACTTATATAAATTTCAGGTGTACACCGTAATATATTTCGAACTCTGTGTAGATGCCATCATGTTCGCCACCCAAAGACTAATTACAATCCATACCACACACGTGTGCCTAACCAACCCTTTCACCCTCTTTCCTCCACTCTTCGCCTCTAGTAACCAGGAATCCAATCTCTGTCTCTATGTGATTGTTCGTCATTGTTTTTATCTTCTACCTATGAGTTGAGATCGTATGGTACTTGACTTTCTCCCTCTGACTTATGTCACTTAGCGTAATACCCTGTGGTCCATCCCTGTTGTCACAAATGGCTGGATTTCATCATTTCTTATGGCTGAATAGTATTCCATTGTGTATATTTACCACATCTTCTTTATCCATTTGTCCCTTGAGGACCGTATGTTTCTGATTATCCAGTTGGCTAGCTCAGACTTCTTCACATGGTCCCAAAAGCAGCAAGAGAGGAATCCCCAGTGCACTCGTACTTTTCAATCTTCTGCTTGCATCATCTTTACTTCAAGTAGCCAAAGCAAATCACAAGGCCAATCTAGACTCATAGAAGTGGAGGAACATTCTAACTTTGATGGGAGGAGCTACAGAGCAGTGTGCATATTTTTGCAATTTACCTCTGCCTCCTGGCCACAGTAACTTACATTATTCCTCACATGCAAAATATGTCCCTCATCTCAGATCCCTCAAAAGTCTTAAATGATTAGGCTGTCATATTTGAAGCCCAGGATGTCAGCATTTCCTTGGACATGAGTCTTCTATATCCAGAGACCAGTGAACCAAGACGAGCTATATGCCCTCCATCACACTTACTCCTACATCCATGCCATAGAGACACACCATACCATACCATGGTGTGCCACGCCATATAGATAAACATCCCATAGCAAACATTCCCAATCAAAAAAGACATTCACTGGTTTATAAGAATTCTGAAACCCTGCAGGACAAATATGTCAGATCTCTCACTTTATAAGCAGAGGACACTCCTTGATTAGACCTTGGCTATTCTCTCTGGGAGTGGCTCCCAGCCCATTTCCTTTACTGTACCCTGGGAATGATTTTCTGACCCATTGCTCTCCAGAACTGTTCGCTCTATCTTTTGGGCTTTTTTTCCTTCTCTGAAATGTCCTTTCTTTCTCATGAATAAAATGGCCATTTTGCATGTGAACAGCTGTCTCAACATGCTCTCTGCTAGTGGAATTTTGGGAGTTCAGAGGCCTTCCTGCAATCTGAACAATCTCAGTTCCTTTAAGTTGAAGCTGGCAGCTCTTTTGCTGGGATAAAACCTTTAAAACATGTGTTTAAGTTTCTTGGGAGCCCTTTTATCTGGTTAAAAGGAGTTTCTAGGCACTGCCCTAAATCTTCTATAGATTTTAACAATTGATTTTACAGCCACACTCTTGATTTGATCTTTACCATTAACAATTTTTTTACTGTATGGAGAGGTGGGATGTGAGAAAGTTACTGGATCCTGAGCTTTCTAAATTCCTTCAAAACTGTGCTTTAAAACTAAATAATTCTTTCTTTAACTCACCTCCCTTTTCCCATGCCTAATCACTAAAGAAATGAAAGGATACTTAAGATGCTGTCTGGTGATCTCCTTAGCAAATTCGAAAGTTCATTAGGTACTTCCTCTTTTCCAAGTGGTCTCAGGTAATAGTTTGGTCACTGGTTGTCCTCCTATATACAACTCAGATCATTTTTCTAAATTCGCAAACCCCTTCTTCACTGTTTCCCCAGCTTCTGCCTGCTGCCTATTTTCAAAGCCAACGCCACAGTTTTTCTTCTGGCAGAACTCCATATCTAGCTTCTAATTTTGTAATCGGTTATCTCTTACATCATGAAAACTACCCCAAAACTCAGTTGCTTAAAACAGTCCCCATTCATTGACTTATAATTTTGTGGATCAGCAATTTGGGCTGGGCTCTGCCGAATGGTGTTTTGGTTTTGCTCATCTCAGTTGCATTCCCTTATGGGTCTGAATGGCATTCAGCTGGGGACCTCTGCTTCTGGGGTTAACTGGCTGGGCCTGTTAACTGGGTGCATGACTGGGCCATGTGTTTTCCATCAGCCAGCAGGCAAGCTCAGACTTTTCCACACAGTGGGGATGGCAGGGGTCCCAGGAGTGGTAACTAAGAAGCTGTAATACACAAGTTCTTTTAAGCCTCTGCTTTTGTCACTTTTGCTACTGTTTCATTATCCTAAGAGGGTCCCAGGCTAGTCCAGAGTCAAGGGGGGTGGAGGAAGCTTTTCTGTATTATTTGCTATCTTCTGCTTCCTGTAGTCCATGAGTTACTCTTTTTCTTTTCCGTTTTCACTCTGCTTTTTTTTTTTAGCCGCAGCCTTTTAAGAAATGGTGGGGTTTTTTTTGAGAACTTTCTTGTTTGAAAACGTCCTTATTTTGCTCTGGCTTGAGTCACAGTTTGGCTTGGTAAATAATCTAAGGAAGAAATATTTTTCCTGCCAAATTTTGAAGACATCCCTTCACTGTCGTCTGTCTTTCACTGTGACTGTTGAGAAATCTGACAAGATTCTAAATTTTGACCCTTTGTATTTGATCTGTCTTAAGTTATGAAACTGTGACTTGGTTTCTTTCTGTCAAAATAGGTACAATAAGCCTACCTTTCTCAACATGCTATGTGCAATCACGTAAGAGGGTACTGTATGTAAAGTTGGTGGCAGAGGCCTGGCATATAGGAATCGCCTCCTGGAATGTAAGCGATTCTTCACACGCTCCCTCCTCCACTAACATAATTATAAATGAGGAACAAGGGCTTGGCATGTACCAGGCCTCTCCTGATTACCCCATCTTAACAACCTCTTCAAAACATCCGCAGAAAGATTTTGCAAATAGACTGAAAAAAAAAAAAGATGGCTCTGGAGCTTTATTTTTGGCTTGTTATTTTTGGATAAGAAGTTATCCTTTATCAGTCTTTGGCAATACTGTGGTTCAGCATCTGCCCTGGC
Organism: Equus asinus; assembly: GCF_041296235.1. NCBI lineage: Eukaryota > Metazoa > Chordata > Mammalia > Perissodactyla > Equidae > Equus > Equus asinus. Next base: position 22,664,617 of record NC_091801.1, on the reverse strand, counting down.
AGTGCTTTAGAATAAGCTGCAGGATCAAAAGTGAGAGGAGAGCTTTTAGATCACATGCCAACCAAGCTAATGCTGACTTCTGTTAAGAGAAAGTTCTGATGATTATTCTTATCATCGAAGGCCCAAACTTCTACTACAGAGGTGATCTCATTAAAAAAAAAAAAAAAAAGGATGAGATGACATTATTGAGCTGCCACGAAAATCTGAAAATTGTCATAAAATATTCATTCCAGACCTTCCATGAGGAAGATGGTTGTCTGCCACTGCTAATTAGGGCCAAATATTGGAGGATTAGGGAAGCTGATCCAATATGAGATTGAAAACTCCTTACTCTTTTTTATCCCTTAGCTTTTTTCCTTCAGCAATTGAGATGATAAAGAGGTGTTTAAAAATGACATAGCATCTCTTTATCACGCAAATATGAATATAAAATGTGAATAAAAATTAAACCACAAGTTATAAATTAAAGAAAAATAAAAAACATTAAAGTCATTCTGAAAACCCCACTTTTCCCAGAGGAAATTAACTTTGCAAATGTGTTCCCTTTTCTTTTCAGAAAAGAATTTATTTTTTGCAGGTGCAGATGAGAAATCAGAAAATATGTTCAAATAAATTTTGATTTTAAACATATACATCTTATTGTTTAGCATAGATATTCTGTGAGTTTGAAAAAGAGTGAAGTCTCAGTTAATATCCTGCAAAAATATAAAGCAGAAAGAGACACGGCAAAGGAGAATTCTTCATTTAAAGAAAACGTTGTTTCAGTCAATCATCATTGTTACTTATGCTCACACCAAGTTTTTGTTATCTAAACACATAATTATTAAATCAGTAAAAATATAAGACCAGGAGTGATATTGTGTGTCCTCTTGACGAGGGCCAAGAAATAAAATGCCAACAAAGCTGTCAGGTGTCAGATCACACTTCCAATAGCTAATGTGGGGCTCAATAGGTACCCGCCGTATGCCAATATTTAAGGAAATCTCTTTCTGTTTTATTCTTTGTGGCCTTATAAGTGAATTAAGGCCCACTCAGTCATGCCTCAACTTTGAACAACTTACTATATTTTACGAAAGAGTGACAGAAAAACAGAAAGATGCAAATGCCTACAGCTAATTGTAACAAAAGGTTGGCTATTATCAGTGCTGTAACGGAAGTGTAAACACTGTAGTTATAGGGCCATTCAATGCTTCTGCTTTAACCTAGGCTCAGACATTTGATGAGATTATGAAATTATGAACCTGGTAATAAGATGTAGAATGATGCAAAAGAGGACAAAGACGAATTAGAATGTCATTCCTCTATAGGCCAGAGGTGAAGAGCACCTGAATCTGGGAATATAACTGGAGTAAGAAAGGATTGGGTATGAGGAATGTTGTGAGAGAAAACTGAGGTTTGAGTAGCAGATTTGTTACCATTCTAAGGAAAACAATTGAGATGAAGGAAAGAATCATAAAATGAATCTAAAAATTTTTACTTCTGTGGTCTTAAGGGTAATCAGATTTTGGAAATTTGACCAAAATATAACCTTGTTCAGCCTTAAGAAGGACACCATCTTCTGTGAAAACTCCAAATTGAGTGACTCCTGTAGGCTGCTCCTTGCTCAGGAGATCGGGCATCTCCAGTGAACCCACATTTAATAGAAGTCCACTCTGTACCGGTTACAGGCTTAGGTACTCAGGAGAAACACAAATTCAAAGCAAAACTATTTGCTATCATGGAGTTCCTGCAATGTCAAAACTGATGGGGGCTATGCTCTGGTGGCGCTGTGGAGCCCAGTGAGAGGCAGCACCCCTGCACCAGGGGGTCCGGAGCAGCAGGCTCAAAGGTGCCAAGCAGGCTGCATTTGAAATCCTCACCGAGGCCACATGCGCTCTGTAATCAAATCCATGGACACTTCTCTTCCTCTGGAGCAGTTAGGAGTGACAGAAATGGCGGAATGACAGAAAAACGACTCTAACTGACTTAAACAAAGAGAAGATATTTATTGGTTCCCAAAATGTAACAGTCTCAGGCTTCCAGCTCTTCAGCAGTTGTTCCAGTGAAGTTCCTGGCATGGACCCCCATTGACCTGGTTGGCTCACAGGCCATCCCTGTGCTCAGGGAGGTCACACACTGATTGTTCGTGCCTGGAAACCACTGTGTGGGGTTCCCTCAACCAAAACCAAATGAGGCAAGAGTAGGAGAGGCATGGTTCCCACGGGAAAACTGAAGTCATTACCAGAAGCACAGGGAGTCTGTATATATCTGCTTCAGGGTTTACTGTATACGACTTGACAGAAACATTATACACGCTCTTCCCTTCCCATCTTTGACATCATTCTGCTTTCTTCCACTTCTCCAACTTCCCAGCTTCCTCACAGGAGGTTCCAGACCCACTTTCATTTCTCACTTTCAAGAATTTGTTCTGTATTTTCAAAATTCTTTCAAGCTTCCAACTTCTTGCCTTGATTGCTAGCTAAGTGAGACTAGAAATCGAGTCTTTCCCAGTGAGACACATCATTTCATCATTTCCAAAATGCCGGTCCCTTCCATGAGGACCACATCTCTTGACAGCACCATCTGTCTCAGGCTCTCCTGAGGGTTGGGCTTTGGCAAAGCCCACATTGTGCCCATTGTGGAGAAAGTATTAGAAATTCTAGTACTGAGACTTGAGCAAAACAGACCCACAGAGGCTTTTGCTTCCTAAATGGCTGCCTGAAGGGCTGGTTGACACAAGCAAGAAATGTAGGAAAGTTAATGTACTGGGAGGCTGAGTGATTAATGAGAGGCAGGACATGAGAAGGAGCTAGAAGATAAACTGCATGCCCTTTCCCTGCCTGAGAACCTATTTCAAAGGCAGTGTTTACACGGGGTGTCTGGAGATTGCATGACTGAACACCAGGCTGCGTTTTCTTGTGAGGCTGTGACCAGTGAGATAATGCATGACCGTGTTTTTGTGTTCCTGCCTTCACTCCTAGTTTTCTCTTATTCTTTCTGCCCCTCTATGGTGCCCCCACAGCTCTCCAGTGAAGTGTTAGCATGGAGCCTCGCTTTGGCTTTGCTTCTTAGGGAACCTGGGCTAAGACACAGGACCATCCTTCTCAGGGCTCCTCCTAGGTCATTTCCCTTCTCCGAATACACGTTCTTCTGGGGAGACATCACCCACACCCAAGGTTTTTGTAAAATATATATATTTAAAACATATATCTAATTATACAAATAATACATATTGTATAAGTAATATATATATTACTATATACAAATTACAATCTGTAATCTGATGACTCCCAGATCCCCACCTCCATCCGGGCCCCTCTCCCGAGCTCCAGCTCCATGGCTCCAGCTCTTACTGGGCATCTCTCCTTGGAAGGCTCATGGAGATTTCCAACTCAACAAGCCCCAAACTCATCCACCTGCCAGCTGCAAACTGCTCTTCCCTTGACATTTCCTCTTAGTGAATGACACCATCGTGTACCCAGTTGCCTAAATCAGAAACCTGGAATCACCTTCATCCCTGACTCTCTCTTGCTCCTCATCATTCACATCCCATCTCTCACCAGGCCTTAGCAATTCTATCTTCTAAATACACTTTAGCCTCATCGTTAATCTGTCTCCACTGCTATTACCTTGCCAAGCCATCCTCCTACCTCTTTTGCATTCTGCCAGCACATTCTTTAGAGAGTGATCCTTGTAAAACATGTACCTCAAAGGCTTTTTTGTTGACCTTACGTCAATATTCCTTTATGTTATGAAGTCTGCATTTTATGCCCTATCATCTACCTATATTTTCAGGTTCATTTTTTGCCTCTCAACAATCTAGAGGGTTTAGGTTCCAGCCCTATTAAACTTCTATTTCTTTGGGGACCCATGATCTTTCTCTGTCTTCACATAAGCTATTTCCTCGGCTTTTTTCCCTCTCCTCTTCACCTTGCTAAATTCTACTGACCCTTCGGGTCTCAGTCTAGGTGTCACTTCCTCCAGGAAGCCCTCCTGGATCCCTATGTCTTCCCTAGTTCTGGTCAGGGTTTCTGTTATGGTTCCCACTGCACCTGTACATGTGCTCTCATTGCGCTAGAGCACTTAATCAGAGGGAGTGTTTAGTTGCCCTTCTCCTTTCTGTAGAGAGGCGGGGACTCGGACCTTCTTTATAACTGCCTTCCCCAAAATTGGCACTGTGATTGACTTAAAAATATGTCTAATGTATGAACCCATTTGTCAGTGGTTTTCTCCTCTCACATTTTGTCAAGTCCAGAGTATCTAGTTTTCTTCCCCAAGAATTTCAGAAAACTGGTGTGTGCTATCTCGCCTTTGCAGATTCCTTTAAAAACCTTCTTTAAGGAATTATGTGAGATAGTATTCTAACAACTTTTATGGCACTAAGCTTTCAGCTAGATTATATCATCAGCTACTAAGAAACATTACCACAAAAATTGTGAATGAAATCATCATTACTTGTCAAAGTTTGTTCGCTTTCTCTTTTACATTCTGGCTTTGCTGAAATACAGAGCTTAAAAACTAGCTTTTAAGAAATGATTTCACTGCAACTGAGTAAATGAAACACTCATCCTTATTGCCTGTCACTTGTGCACAGAGAGCCTGGGACAGAAGTCACATTTTTATATATTTATTTTACGATTTTATGCATGTTTGTCTTTCTTGGACTTTTTATTTTGTGATCGCCCTAACCATTAGGTTAGGATATTAATTTACCCTTAATTAATTTAAGGGTATTAATATACCCTTAAAAGCTTTGTTTATGTAATTTTTTTTAGCAAGATAATTATTTTCTGCAGTGGTTTGAACCTGTTGTTTAAAAGTGGTCAAAAGACATTTAAAAATGTTTCTAAACATACTTTCTCACTTAAAATAAGCAAGTCATCAGACTTTTAAAAAACATTCATGACACTATTACCAGATATATTTAAAAAATTTCAACACATAAATGTTCACTGTCATATAACACACTGCTTAGCACTAAGATTAATTTCCTTTTAATAATATATTGTTAATATAGATTATTAATTTGTAGAGTCCTGAAAAGTTATTTAATATGAATAGGTAAGGGAATTGAAAGAGAGCATAATTCAACTTTAAAACTGGTTTTAGATTTGATTTCCCTAAGCAGAAGTTGTAAAATTTCTTATACCAATCTGTGCTAAAATTTCCATTTCAACTTTGATATATAAACGTAACTCAATTTTTTAATCAATAGAGGCTACATTTGGCCAAAACTAAACTACAGCTTGTCTCCCAGATTCCCCAAGCCTATTTCTAAAAGTCTCCTAGAAAGAAGTAGAGAAACAAGGCAAATGAGTTTTGTTTTTTGAAAGAAAAGGGAGGCAGGAGGAAAGAATCAAAAAACTTTAATTTTAAACTTCATTTTTTTAATGATCATATATCTAAAATCAGTTTAAAATGTTAGTTTTCAAAGTAGGGCAGCATCCTGAAGGCTAGCAGGCATTACTCTTAAGATTGACTTTCAGTCTCATAGGGAAACTAAGGTCATCGTTAGAAAGTTATCAGCAAGTTATACAAATTCTTTTGTCACTAACAGCAGCCAGATTGCCCTCATGAAGGCAGGATTAAGAGTAGATAGAAATGGAAGTTATTAATGAAGGAAATAAAAGGCCTGTAAACAGAGAAATTTAAATTGTCAAAGAAAGTAGTTTAATGAACCAAAAACTTAAATGAAGAAGAATAGGCAGCCATGAAAAAATCTAGTCAATCAAATGGAGAATTCTTCCACTTAAAATAGTGCCTAAATTTGGTATGAATAAAGCTTGGTAGGCTCAAGGAAATGAAAAACTAATGCACAATTATGAAATAGCCACTTAGGAAATGTAATGCAGAAGTCTAATGATCATATTGTAAAAATATTAAATATTGATCACTGATTTATTAATATTATGAGTTACAAAGTCTTCTCTGGGTATTTGATAGTAAATAATCAAACTCTGGGCCAAAACCTATTTTTGAATCCGTGCACTTTCCACTAGAACATATAAGTCTGTTGTTATTAGAGGACATAGGCCAGCAAAAGCCTTTTGAGTCCACACCAAAATCATTTATCCAAGTGAGAAAAGTCTTCTGTTTCTAAAAGATGGTGGATGAAACAGCATCATCAGAAAGTCTGGTTTTATATGCTCCATCAGTTTTGGAAATGTTTTTCTTTATTGGGTCATATAGGACAGTCAACTGATTCTTGAAAGCGATGAAACTTTTAGTTGATAATATGAATTGGCAGGACAAAATTCTACATATTATAAAAGAGGATTTTTCTATGTTGGGGAAATATAATTAACAGCAAAATCTTTTCCCAAACCAAAAAATCCTCTCCACAAATGGAGTAGAGACAGAAAACAGTTTTATAACTTAATAAGCATTAAACCAGAATGTGATGCTCATCACAGGCCATCTGCTAAAGGACTGCAAAGAGAGAAAGAAATCTCACCCTTCTGTGAAGCCAAGCAGATAAAATCCACAACATACGTGTTCTCAAGATAAACCATAACTAGTTCTCAAATCAGAGGACTTTTAATTACGCATAATTTGTCCTAAATTCAGCTGATAATTGCAGTGACCATCCATCTGTGTTTGTTAATTGGTTTTATAGTGAGGAAAATAAATGCGACTGGGGGCAAGGCACCCACTGAAGTTAGGCTCTTACCCTCCCAGAGAAACCAGAAGATAGGGGTGCAAACTCCCTTGATGGTTGCATTTCAAAGAGATGTCTCCCAGGTCCTTGAGAAAGACATTCCTGGGCCCTAATGCTGGCAAAAGGCTTATTTAGCTTCTGAAAAGATTGTATACATTTCAAAAACTCAAAGAAAGTACTACAAGTTTTCTAAAGTAAATGCTCTAATAAAAGGGAGGGCGGAGAAATCTCTCCCCTTATTTTCAACAGGGAGAATTAAGCTTTTTAATTTTCATCTTTGTTTGACTTACAGCTACCTCCACTTAAATTTTTTGGTAACAACTGTGGACATTTTTAGATGAAACTCATTTACATATTCATTCAATGAACTAATATATACTTAATACTTAAAGAAACCTTCCTGCCCCAATATGGAATTATGAAATTTCAAGAAATACAGATTTTCCTGAGGGCCCTAATGTTAGTCTCTCTGGTGTTAGTGTCAACCTACTGACTAACAGTGTGAGGGAAAAGGAAAAGCTAAAGAATTTTGCTGAAATAAATATTCTCTTGACCCTTTCAATGAAATTGTCTTTAATGCTTTTTGCATTTAGTATAGTCATGCATCTCTTAGCAGGGGTACATTCTGAGAAATGCATCGCTAGGTGATTTGGCATTGTGGGAACATCATAGAATGTAGTTACACAAACCTAGTTGTTATAGCGTACTACACACCAAGGCTATATTGTAGTAATCTTAAGGGAGCACCGCTGTATAAGCCGTCAGTAGTTGCCCGAACCATCATTAGGCAGTGTATGACTATAGTGTGATCTTAGACTACACTGATTTAAAACATGCCTTATCTAAATCTTTGAAAACTACCTTACTTACTGGTCAGTAATCCTCAATGTGGTCCAAGGATTATTTGCATCAGAATTGCCTAGGGCAGTGGTTCTCAAACTTTTTAACGTGAATAAGCCTGACTTGCGAAGTTTGCTAAAATCCTGGTTGCTGAACCCATCCCTAGAGCTCCCATCCAGTAGGTCTGGCACGGAGCTCAGCAATTTGCATTTCCAACAAGTTCCCACGTGCTACTGCTGCTGCTGATTGGAATGACACTGACAACTACTGACTAGGGTATCCGGCAAGCACACATACTCCTGGGCCCCATGCTGGCACCAGACTTTCTGGAACTGAAGTCTCAAGATCCTCATTCGAATGAGCATCCAGGTAACAGTTTGAAAATCACAATCTGAGAAGCACTTTGACAATTCGCCAGGTTAACTATCATTGATCAGTGAATCAGATGCCACATGTCATCCACAAGGATGGAAGTGTTGGGTCCCAGTTCAGGCCACCCCAAAATATCCCACAATGGCATAGTGATTATTTTGAATGAAATTTACTTGAGAAACAAAAGTATTTTCTTCTCTCTGTTCCCTCTGAAAGCAGGAAATAAATCTACTATGTGAAAGGTGCTCTCCCTACAGCCTTATCAAGAGAGATGGGGGATCCAGGGCCGAGAAGCCTATATAAAAAACTTTGTTAATTTATTACCTCAAGCCTAAACTCCATTTAAATTCCTATTTATGTACCTCAGACCTACGTTGATTTGTCCTGTCATTCCTCACAAATTTATTGTTTCTTAGGGTAAAAGATACATATACTGCCTGCTTTGTTCACTCTCCAAGCATCATTTTTCTATGATTTCCAAAACATACATATTAAATTAGTATTTTCACCGTTAATCTGGTCTTATGTCAATTTTAGTAGTCCAGCCATAAGAACACAGAGGGTAAAAGGGGAAATTTCCCCTCCCCCACAGAAATAATGCTAAGCGACTAACCTCAAGCCTGGCATGGTGAAAAAAATGCAGAAGGCTTCAAATGTGAATAGAATAACAATAAAAACTTATATTTATTGACCACCTACTCTGGACCAGGTAGTGTTCTAAGAGCCATATATATGAGCGCATTTGATCCTAGTACACATCCTGTGAGGTGGGTGGAATTATTATCTTTAATTTACAGAAGAGACAATGGGGGCACAGAGAGTCCAAGCAAATTACACCAGGCTGTTGATCACACGTTAAATTCTTGTGTGTAAATTTTAAGATTTCTTAGATGTTTACCAGAAACTATGTGCACTTACAGTATAAAAATGTACAAATAAATTGGTATCCACATTAATGTAAAGAGTTGTTCACAAAATGGATCTGAGTTCCTTAAGTTTTAGTAGATGTTACTGTCATGAAAAGAATAAATTTAATAGATAAGTATTGGTGAGTGTTTTTATGACATAGAGAGCATAGAGAGAATGCTCTATGATCAGTCACTAAAATGGACATCTTTTCTCAAATATGCCACCCAAAGTGGTCACAATTTTGAGAAGTTTGGGCAAATAAACAAAAATCTTTCAGTTCTTTAAAATTAGCAACAAGATAAACATATAAGAGATTTTTCATTTTTAACTTTAAAGATAATCTTATACATTTGTTATCATGTACTTGGATACTCTTGCTAAATCCAATGAGGATTGAAATTTTAATTTTTTTCCAAAAAATTTAAACAGAAGATCACAAAAATTAGAATGAAATGTTTGTGAATGTACTTTGGAAGACCATCTTAAATGAATATCCAAGTTTATTATTATCCACTGGCAAAACTGATCACTCAAAGACAGTAAAAATTAGCAAATTCAGTTTATTATTCATAAATTATTTAGTCTTTTATTTACTTATTTTTAATTTTTTTTTTTTTTTTTTTTTGCCTGAGAAAGATTGGCCCTGAGCTAACATCTTTGCCCATCTTCCTCTATTTTTGTGTGTGACACTACACAGCATGGCTTGATGAGTGGTGCATAGGTCCATGCCCAAGATCTGAACCTGTGAACCCTGGGCCACCAAAGCAGAGCACGTGAACTTAACCACTATACCACTGGGTCGGCTCTATTTAATCTCTTAATTTCTGACTTTTTAAAGTTTTTTAAAGCACTCAATATTTCCTAATGTTTTCAATTAATTTTTATCAAAATCCTGCATTCAAGCTATTTTGCCAGTATAACTAATGGCTACATTAGATACTAAAAAAGGATTTTAAAATTGCTTTATACTAGTTATGAAAGACACAAATAAGTTCTCACCTCTCAACATGATGAGAATGAAAAGAACCATAATTATGTAGTTGGAAAGAGTTCTAATTAATCAATTATAAATGCCATTTAGGAATTTCTGAGAGTGGCAATAAGAGGCACTGATGTAAGAAAAGCATTAAAATCACACTAACGTAAGAAATAGCATTAAATTTACTACTTATTACTCGTAGCTGATGATGGGTAAGTTCGGGTCAAAACATTTGAAAAGGTATGCTTACGGAATGCTATTAATATTTGAGTAAATAGCAGAGAATGGACCTCACGATGTGTTAAGCATATTTAGAAAAGGGGCCACAAGGACTAAGTAAACATCGTTCGTTCTAGTAAAAGAATAACCACTAATTAGAGCCAAGCATATAACATAGTCCAGGCCCAAGAAGATTTCAACATGTGATTTTATTGGTGCATTTTATGATAAGTGGCATTCTTATTCTACCTTTTTCTGGAAGAAATACTGCTAATTATAAATAATCACAATGAAGTTTTTATTAGACAGAAATAGAGTGTATAGGGGTGAGTTTGGTTCATTTATGTCACACTGCAATTCAAAGATACATCTTGAGTTTAAAAACATGCTGACCACTGATATTTCTTTCTAGAATTTTCATTAAGGCAAATCTGTTTAGCATCATGCACATTTTACTTAACATGGGGCAGTGTAGTTTTAGTAAGTTTAACTGCTTTATTTTCTCAGTGACTGCCACAGACATCTGGTTAGAGAGAGGCAGCAAAATCTCTCATCTTGACCACTGTTTTAAAATACAGTGTTTTGTGTATATATATATGTGTGTGTGTGTGTGTGTGTGTGTGTGTACACATACAAATATCACATATCAAAAACACATTGTAACATACTTCATTGCTTCTGCTAACGCTTCAGTTTACAGCCATTCCTACAAAAGATTTCTAATATGGGGTTTTTGCTTAGAAAGACTTGCTCACTGGGACCCCAGTGCCCTCTTAAAAGATGCTGAGATCCTTTTCAGCATAGTGTTAGACACTCTACCTTTGTTTTTTCATGGGTTTCTTTCAAGAGTTTCTTAAGTTTGCTTTTGGATCTTTATTTTTGTTTGCTTATTTCTTTTGGGAGATTCTCAGGTGAGGTAGGTTGATACCTATGTGAATTACCACATGGCTGAAGGTGATCAGTGAGATATTCTAACTCGTACATAGCTGTAGCATTTGTGTAGTGAAAAACTGCAAAATCAGAACAGCACTGGGACCCCCACAGGAGGATCATAGTTACATTTCTAGTACCAAAGGGTTCTGGGTAGAGAACCTTGGATTAAATGGTATTTTTGCAAAAAAGGGATACAAGTTTCTTTTTCAGGGGGATCTCTGGAATCCCCTGCTTCTACATTTAGGATTCCCAGGCATCTCCCCAGCTCTAAGTCTTCAGTAGTGGAAACAGGAGGTGTTCATTTTAACCACATCAACAAATCTCAAGGCTTCTTTGCACATCCTTCTCCTCTGCTCATGCAGCCCTGCTTTACCTAGTGTTTAAATCTTCTCCCAGAGTAAATGGGTTCTTCAGGGTCATAGTTTACAAGCAGCTATCTCAAATTGTCCGGTATGATTTCAATATCGTCTTCTAGTCTCATAAACCAAACAGTATGTTCTAGATAACGATCATGAATATACTGAAAGGACCTTAACTGTTTTCCAGGACAGATGGTCTCTGCCTTCTTTGGTGTTTACTCTCACAGCAGGGAAGTCTTTATTTTCTTCCGAGCTTATAAACAACACTTTATTACAATGCTGGGTCCGTGCAGCTCTGACGTATATGTCAATATGTCAGAGCTGCATGGGTTCTGTCATAACCCAGCAAAGAATTTTCACCTTCTGATGGAGGTTTTCCGTGACATCTGTGTTCTCATGTTTATTTACTAGCATCTGCATTCAACTTCAACACTCCTTCTACATGATTCTGTCCAGTATCATCTGAATGTATTGAATGAAGATAATTATTCAGAATATTAGGTTTGATATCACCTTATTTCTTCAGCAAAATACTAAATAGATGAGAACATTAGAGGAAAAAAAAAAAGTCTGATTGCTGATCCAGAGATGAAGGTTAAACAATGTAGTCAAGAATTCGAGGCCATGTCCTAAGCGTATTTCTGACATCCATGGCTGTTTTCTTCCACTCCTGCGAGGTTGGGAGGGACAAGATGGTTGGACCCACCTGAGCAGTGGTCCTGTCAGTGGCAGCAGTGGAAACCGCCCAGTCGCTCCTTCCCGTGAGCTCCACCCTCAGGTATTATTTTTAATGATCAGTTTGGATGTGCGCGCATGTATGTGGGATTCTGTGTTACTTTATATGAGCATAGACATCATTTTCATTACATTTGTTGCTCTCTAACAACTGTGAAAACTGTCAAGTTTATCATCTGTTGAATCAAAGTTGCTGATGGCAATCTTTAGGGTTATTTAAGTGTAATAGTATGGGCTCAGATCATAAATGAGAATTTGAAAAATGGAATAGATTTCCAAAAATCAACTTAAAAAATACAGATAAGTCTGTTAAGAATGGATATTCCAATGACTTTTAATAAATATCAGAAATATGTAAATTAACTTTTCTTCACAGTTTTATGTTCAGAAAAAGCTATTATAGGCTTAATGAGGACATTTTTATGTTGAAGCATATTATCTTCTAAACATTTTTTTTGGATTACATCTCTGAAAATGATTTCTAAGTCTTCAGTTATTTAAATGTGTGAATTGAGTTGATTATGGGGTGAGAGAAGGGTGATAAAAGTTAAAGACCTTTCCTATAAGTAGGATTTGCCACATCATCCCTTTCCGGGTGTTATTTTAATCTACCTAGTGAGACAATGCAAGAAAGGTCATATTTTTCAGAGGTAGTAAAGGTAAGAATGGCCTGCCTGCATACACAGCTATAGAACTGACTGTGGAGATTGCGTAACTAATTAATTCTGCAAACAAATTAATCAGCCAGCAGTTATTAATCATCTATTCTGCACCTAGCAGTGTGCTAGGTAGTGTGAATGGTGCACATAATGGCCTTCCAAATACATGTTAATTTCTCAGGAATGTTTGGGGAGAAGAAATAACGAAAGCTATTCGGAATAAAAGGCAATCTTGAACTCAATGTTCAGCCATTATCTAGTTTTCTTTATTTCAAAAACAACTGCTCTATGGTTGTGACGTTGTGAGGTGAACCCTTGATTCACTGAACTTTATAAACAGCCCTAAAATCAGGAATGTGACTCTCTAGTAACCTTGGGCTGATTGAATGATATTCGGATAGACAGAAAGACAGATAAACAGTGAGTGGTCTGTCCTTCTGGCTGTCTAAGAATGCTATTTGGAAGGAGTTGGCTGTCTCATATACTTCTTTAAAAATAAAACGAACAATACAATGCAACAACAAACTAGCTATACTCCTTAATGAGAATGTTGTGCTCTAAGTTCCTTTTTAAACGTTAGGATATCAAAGTTTGGAATTTGGATCAGTGGGGATCCCAAGAGGAAAGAGATGGCAGGCTCAAATTAGGACGTTTTGCGGCTTTTACTTACCAAGGATAAACAGGACCACAGGGGACAGAGCAGGAATCCAGCAGCTGTTGAGGTGTCACCCCTCCCAGCTCTCAAAGGTGGAATCGCAGATGCTAACAGAGAGCAAGGAAGTTACGCAAGCACAATTTGGAGAAGAGACACCAAGCAGAATGCACTTGTGACTATCATCTCTCCTTCTTCCTAGGATGCTTTAAACATTTGAAAGTTGTTTTTCTTAGTCTTTTCCCAGTAGATGAACTGGTGTTTGAAGAGTTGACAAAGAGGATAAAGAAATAATTAACGTAACCTTGACTTCTTCCAGCATTGCACCACTGCAACTGTTCTTTCCAAGGCCCCCAGTAATCCTGACGCTAGACCAATCCACTGGACACCTTTTCCGCTTTGTAGTTATCAGGAATATCTCAGGTACAAGTGATAGAAATCAAGCTAAACTTAGGAAAAAGTGAGCATTTGGATCATATAATTGAAAAATTGGGTTTATAGCTTTTTCCTAATTTTTCCTGCAAAAGTTATGAAATGACCTGGATAGGTGACATGTTATCCTTGTGACCATGGAGATGAATTTCTGATGATATGTGTCTGGGTCACATTCTAACTCTGGGGCCATTAGGTGGACTTAACTCAATCCGGTGCAAATGAGCTGAGAGTAGAGGAAGCACGGGTCCCCACAGGAAAGTTAACGTGTCTTTGCCAGAAGAGACAATCCATTAAAATCCACTATAGTTCTTATCCTATTTGACTTGTCAGAAATATTTGGCATAGATGACTGCTTTATGAAACACTTTTCCTCTCCTTCTTTGGCATTATTTAACTTTCATCCACCTTGGGCCATTTCTATCAGACTTCCTTACAGGAGATACCCTTCACCGTTCACACACTCGTGCCCAGATTTGCTCAGGCTTACCTCTCTCCTCAGTCTTGGCAGCTTATCCTGAGCTCAGGCTAGATAAACCAGTGGTGGCTTGCATCATTCCAGCAGTTGTAAAGTCCTGGCTGCCTCTACCATTGCTTTACCTCTTGTCACATATTCTTGTCTCTGCCTCCAGTGGAGACGAGGGCCTGACTTAAGCATAGCCTGTATGGTGTCTCCCTTGGGGGAGCTGTAGCAGCTCTAGCACCCACATTTAAGGTAGAACCTCTAGGGTCTCAGGCTTTCCCAGCAGCCGCTTGAGAGGACAGGGTAATGGAACCCGGAAATGCAGGGGCAAACGTTGATTAATAAGAGGCAGGAAATGAGAATAACCTAGCAGATAAATTGCTTGCCCTTTCTTACTGTGAAAAAAATTGTTTCACAGGCTTCATATGGCCTTTCTGGAGGTGGCCTGTGTGAATAAGCACTTGGTGTGTTATCCTGTGAGGCTGTGGCTAGTCTGGCAATGCATCGCTTTCTATTTGCTTTCCTTTCTTCTTTTATTCATTTGTGTTTTTATCCTCATTGAACTTGCCCAGGCAAGGCACTCCAAAGGAAGTGTCAGCACTCAGCTTTGTCTCAAGCTTTCCTTCCTATGGAACTTGGCATAAGATACAGACTGTCTTTCTTTGCCCATCACTCAAATTTGGTATCCCTGGGGCACTTCCCAGGTCCCCTTCTTTTCTCCCAACCGACATTCGTATGAGAGACCTCATCCACTCTCATGATTTGAGTTATTGAGGACTCCCAGGTCTCCATCCTGAGCTCAAGAACCACGGATCCAGATCTTAGCGGACATCACTACTTGGATGCTCCATAGATGTTCAAACTCAACATGTTCAAAATTTAAGCAATAGTAATCTCCCCCTTGCCACATCAAATTGTTTGTGCTTCCACATTTCCTATCTTGTGAATGGCATCATTGTGCAGTCAGTTTGCCGAAATCAGAAATCTGAGAACCATTCTGCCTCTTTGTTCTCTTTTACTTCCCACTCTGCACATTCAGTCTCTCCCCAGGCCTGGCAGTTCCATCTCCTAAGTGGACCTCAGTCTTATCCAACTTCATTTCATCTCCACGGTCACAGCCTATGCAAGCCATTCTCATCTCTCTCCTGCATTCCTCCAGCCCATCCTTTAGAGAGTGATCCTTGTAAAACACATGTCTTAAAGGCTTTCTTTCATTCTTAAATATTCCTTAATGTTATATAATCTGGATCTATTCCTTTACTCTTACATATCTTTCCAGCTATATTTCCCATCGTCATGAAATCTAGGCTCCAACCTTATTGAATTTTTTCCTCTTAGCTCCATAGTCTTTCTCACCTCTAAGTCTTCAAATAAGGCATTTTCTTTGCTTGAAACAGTGTTCCCTTTCCTTTTCCCTTTGTTGACTTCTACTCATCCTTCAGGTCTCAGCCTAGATATCACTTCCTCCAGGAAGCACTCCTGGCTCTCCCTCTTTCCAAGTTCAGGAGAGGGGTTCTTGCTTGGTCCTCATTGCCACCTATACATCTGCTCTCGTTGCACTAGAGCACTTAGTCAGAGGGTTTGTTTAGTTGTCCTCCTTTCTGTCTAGGGGTGAGGCCTCTGTCTACCTTTGCTTTCCTCCAAACCTGGCATAGTGACTGACACATAGTAATTGCTTAAATATATGTTAGAAAACAAAAGCAAAGCCAACACCGAAACCTTACTTAAAGTCCTTTTTCTGATAGCAGGTCCCCAGAATTTCAGAAAACTATTGTGGATAGTCTTGCCTTTTTAGATTGTTTTAGCAGTTCTCTTTACAGAACTACAGGAGATGGCATTTTAATGACTTTGAAGACAATGCGCTCTAAGGTAGAACATATTATCACTGATTCTAAGAAATAACACCACTGAGATGTGAAAGCAATTACTATTACATATTTCAAAGTACTGGATTTGACAAAATAGAGAGTTTAAAACTCATCATTTTAAAGAAGTTTTCAAGAATGGGTTTCACAGCAAGTGAGGGATTGAAGTGCTATTGTCCTTTGGAAAAGTTTTTAAGTGTCATTCTTTTTGTTGATTTTGTTTTTATGCTTCTTTGTTACTTTATGTGGGCACAGGCATTGTTTCCATTTTATATGGTGCTGTATTTACAATTTATCCTACTTTGAATAGAAATTAATGATGGCAATTTATATACGGTTATAAAATGAACAGTAGGTTCATAAAAATGAGAATTTAAAAATGTAATAAATTTCCAAAGAAATCAAAATAATAAAATCTAAATATGTTGAAAATGATACAGTATTGTATAGTCATTGTACTATAACTTTAAACTATAAATGTTAGAAATCTGTGAATTCGCCTTCAGCGTGGTGCACAGTAGGGGCTGGAGGTGGCCCGGGGAGTGGTCTGCCTAGACATGGACTTTGACTTTTCAGTTCTAAGCAGGCTCTATATACCCAGCAAGGACTCTCAAATATCTAAGCATATTATCTCTTAGAATTGGTTTCTCTTTAGTATTTAAATGGCCCAGGTGGCAATTTTGGAACTGAATGGGAAAAAAAGAGGCCAAGGTACCATAAGACAGATACAACACCCAATCCTGTGCACCGTTTTGCAGTTTTAAATGTAAATAGTTGTCTCATATATTATGAAGAAAGTTGGTTTAAGTCTCCGGAAATTATCTTCTAAGCTGTATTTTATTTGTGCCTCTAAATTAAGTTGGGTTAGAGGTTAAACTGTCTAGGAGACATATGAACAAAAGAGTCCTGTCACCCAATTTCTATGTTACTTTCCGTACAGGATGAGAAGATAGCTGTGGATTTTAGGCCACTGCATCTATATATAGCTCTGTTGATAGAGCTCTCTTTGAAGAATAATTCAGATTAGTGTCGTCTTCAATCTCAAGATTAACTCTCCTTTGATATACAGCTCAATTCTTGTGCCTCCTATGAGCCTGCGCCATGTCACCTCCCTAGGCAGATGCAGCTCCACAGAGCTGCTCCTATGGCTCTTGGAAACCATGTCATAGCCTCTTACAGCATCCCCACACCTCTCTCCCGCATCTGGACTCGCAGTACTGCCAGGGTCGGAGACCCTATTTTGCTCCTCTTTGTAGCCCCAAGTTGAGCACAGTGCCATGCACTTTACAGATAGTCAATAAATATATGCTGAGTGGTAGATGACAATCAAAAAGGCCTTTCCTAGAGACTGTTTACTAGGAAACCAAAGACTGAGATGACTAGGATGCTATATTAACGTATATTTTAAAGTGTAAACTACCATCAAGCCAAGGCTTCATTATTTTATCCATGTTGTGGTTAGTTTTGATTTTTTGAAATATGTCTAACAGGTAAGATGATCTTTTACTTCCTTCCAAAGTAATAATTTTCAAGAATTAATTATAAAACAAGGAAACGCTTTAGAGAACAATAACATGTCAGGAAAGTATACTCTTAGGAAAATAATGTTAATTTCTTGTGTATGTATAAATGGATTTTAGTTTAGATGGGAAATGTGAATTTGAAAATTGTTTTGGTGCAGAACCTTCATATTTAAAATTTGAGTTAAAGGTTATTTGCATCACAAAATTGGTCTTAAGGCCCCAAAATGGAAGTACAGAGTGGAATTTCCAACAGATCCCTAATTGTCTAAACTAAAGCAAGATGCAGCAGCAGTAATGCACTTTACATTAGACTCCAGAGCATATCCACTTAAGAAAAGGAGATCTTTGAGCTTCTAGAGAATTGAGCTCTTAGTATCACTTTCATGTTTAGCAAACACTCAAAATCAGTATTTTTTTTACATTCAATCTGGCAAGGTATTTGAAAAATTGAGATCTAAAAGTATTCCGTGTGTGCATGTGTGTGCATTCAAGTATGTGTATGGGTGTAGGCAATATCTTTACCTCGTCATTACTTTAAGTATCCTCTTTCATATTTAAATAAGATCCCATTCAGAAAAAACAAGTTTTCTTTTTACTGTTACTGTCTTCTATTTAAAAATCAACATGATTTCATTATATTTATCAAATGTAGATGAATAAACGGTGTCATTCATATATTATTTGATAGAATTTAGCTTGATTTCCCTCTCCCTGAAATGATGCAAGAAAAGATGTGATAGTTTTTTTTTTTCCTGAGGAAGATTAGCCCTGAGCTAACATCTGTGCCAATCTTCCTCCACTTTATATATGGGTCACTGCCACAGCATGGCTGGTGAGTGGTATAGGTCTGCACCCAGAATCCAAACCCATGAACCCAGGCCACTGAAATGAAGTGGACCAAACTTAACCACTATGCCACAGGGCTGGCCCCAGTAATAGTTTTCAGTAAATGCAAGGATCTAGGTTGAGATCTTACTAAGCACACAGCATACAAAATCCTTAAAAAATTGCCTCTTTTCCCTAGAATTATCCTTGATCCTTTGATTCCTAACCTTGTGATTAAAATGATTAGAGGGTGACATGATATTGGTAGTGGTTACCCCAGTTCTATTCTTATATTGATCAGCTTCCACCTGTCAACTGCTCCTCATCAGCATTGGGAGCAAGCAAGATTCCGCTATGATTTGACTTAGTGAATATATCATAATCAAACAAAGTCATGCGGACCCTTTCTATGAGTAGTATTTGCGACATAATCCCTCTCTGGATGTTATTTTAATCTATTTAGTGAGAAATTTTTAAAAATCAGATTTTTAAAGATATTAAAGCTATGAATGGCAGGCTGCACATACAACTACACAATTGTATACAAACAACTGTGTATGATTACGGCAACAAATCAATTGCCTTCTCCCTAACATTATGCTAGGTGCTTTGGACAGTGCAGAGCAAAGACCTTTAAAATTTATATTGATTTCTGGGAAACTATTTTAAAGAAACATCATAAAATCATTCAGATAAAAGGCAAGATCAATATTTAAAATCGATACGTAGCCATCATTTAGCTTTTAGTAATGACAGACATTGCTCCTTTATAATTGCTCTTTCCAATGCCCTGACTATCAGGGGAATGTCTAATTCACTTACTCTTTCAAAGACTCTGAAGGCCATAGACTTGAATGTCTAGGAACTGGGATAGAGTCTGAGAGACAGAGAGATGCCTGTCTGGGAACGTCATTTTGAAGGATTTAGTTGTTGAATGGCCTACTTTCTAAACAAGGAAATAAACACAAAACATTTTTATGTCCTACCTGAAGACTGATAGGCCTCAGTATTCCCTGATAGAGATAATGATATAAAACCTTGACATTTGTATCCATCAGGGTCCCACGAGGAAATAGATGGCTCTCTGAAATGAGGACATGATGGAGAAGTTTCATTGACAAAGGAAATAATAACAAAGGTAGGGAGCGGGTGTAGGGACCATGCAGGTTAGTCCAAAAGACGAAATAGTAGCGAAAATGTTACCATTGTTAGGTATGAAAGAGGGAGAGATTATTGACATGCAGGAGGGAGTCCTTCAGTAAAGGTCAGATCGAGAAAAGCAGTGATCTTTGGGAGACACTCAGCCAGCCGGAGGTGAACTCACAGGAGCTAGGCAAGAGAATAAATCCTCTGTCCTCACTCTCCTTCTCTTTGTTCTATTGCCAGCAGCCTATTGGCCAAATCTCACCTGAAGCCTGAGAACAAGTGAGACCTTTTGTGTCCTTAAAATTTGGGGTGGACATGTATGGGTGGAGAAGCATGGAGAGGGCCCCGGAAGGGAAAATGGAGGCTATCCAGCACAATGTCAAAACAAATTGCTCTTTTACGTCATTGTGATTATTCCACCAGAATGAGAAGAGATCTAGTGACTTCATACCTTCTATGGCAGGAATAGTTCTTTCTCAATAGATGGGAGGCTACGTTATACATGTTTGAAGTATTGACTGGGAAGTTTCCTATAGGTGAGTGTCAAGCTCTAA
This sequence comes from Equus asinus, assembly GCF_041296235.1. NCBI lineage: Eukaryota > Metazoa > Chordata > Mammalia > Perissodactyla > Equidae > Equus > Equus asinus. The sequence continues at coordinate 22,644,515 of NC_091801.1, read as the reverse complement.
GGGCCAGTGACCTAACAAGGTAGACAATGGGCATTATAAATGGAGCAGGCTTGCAGGACCCTCTGTCCACTGCTTTCTGGACAGCATATGGGGATCTAACAAGGCCAAACATCAGACTCAAGGAGGGAACCCCAGCTTTTGGACAACAGGGCTCTTAAGATTTATGACTGGGGCAGCACCAATCTGTCCACTGACACCATCAGGAACTGGGTCCAAGCTTTGGTGCTTCAGCTCATACGATTTGTTCCTGTGGTGTAACATGCCATCTCAACATCCTACAAGGCTTAATTACAATGAAGGTTCGGATATAGACAGCTTCCTGGGAGACCAGCCAAGAGAACTGGCCTTACCTCTATGGGTAAGGTCTTCTGTGGTAACTTCCCAGCTGGTCAGTACATTCTATTTCTATGAAATCAAGAGTTCTTTAAGCAACGTTGGAGTTCTCTGGAGGTTGTGAGTTCTAGGAGTCAAACACACTAAGTCATAGGTTCTAGTCTCAGGACTGACTCTAATTAGATGAGCTTGGTCAAGTTGTTTCCTCTTTCTGGCTTTTTTTCTCAAACAAAGTAAAAGTTGGGGAGGGAGGTGGGAGCTGGATTAGGTTATCTCAAGTGATTCTTTCTGTTCTAATATCCTGTGGTTGTACCCTTATAATTGATATGACTGTCTACTCTTTGTCTCTAGAACATAGAAGAATTCTCTTCAAATTATGACTTGAACAAACTTCTGAAGATGATCTGTTTGTCTTTAATGCTTTGTAAAGGGTAGATAGTACTGGGAGAATTTTGAATGAATTACATAATATGATAGAAAATTTATGCCTCCTTTTGTGTTTGCTAACAAACTTTTGTGTTTAGAACTGGTCTCCCTATGAACTACTTAAGAAAAATGGTAATAGCAGGACTTATAAAACAGCTCCAAATATCAGAAAAGGTAGATAGGGGGATATGCATGTTTAGAGAAAGTTCAGTTCTGGTTGATCTGAACTCTACATGATTTTGATGAAATAATTTGCCTATTTCCTCTGTATTTAAAGAGAGTAAGACAGAAAGAAGCTAAAAGATGAAATAGAATAACAAAATTGGATGTTTTTTAAGTTGTAAACCTTGTAGTGAATATATTTTGATTCTTTCAAATAATACTCATAACTAGTTTCTATATCAATATATTAAATATGTTTGTCTCTGAGGAATTCTATTTTTGCATGATCATTCTTCATAATTGTCTGAATTTCTGAATTTTTAATAGCGAATTTGAATTACTTTTATTTCAAAAAGTTACCATTTTCTTCACAGTACAGAGTGGTTGCACGCTTATGGTGACAGAGTGCCCCCTACACATCCTTACACATAAACACTGAGCCTCTTCTGGCCACGAGCAGTAAGGACCTGCCCTGCAGCTGCCAACCATTTCCACATATGGAACTAAAAACATAGAGGAGATTGCTTGACATCAAGCTTAGAATAACATGTCGTAACATTAAGTGGAAAATAGTTTTTTAGAGAACAGTCTCTGAAGAAGTTTGTGAGATTTGTGGCATAGAGGAAGGCTATATCTGAAAATTTCTAGTTATTAGTCCTCAAGTATTTTCATGGACATGATTCTGTGAGTTCCATATTTAAAAGGGATCGCTTCTTGGATTTGCACCTTACTCCATCCTAGAAACATTTCCCTGTGCTTTGGAACTTAGTGGCAAGATTAGCCTTTAAATGACATTGAGGCAGTTTTCCTGAATGCCCACTGTCCTTGGACTGGGTGGTTCATGGCCAATCTCTTAGCTACAAAGATCCATCCACGTGAGTGAGTGCAGCTTCTTTTACCCAAGGTTCAGCAGGCCTGACAATTACTTTAATAACCTTCCATTTTCGTAGATCAGTATTTACCTAGCAGAAATGCAGCAGTACTGTATGAACATTAGTCAAAAAAAATCATTAAATATTTCAAGTATTTTCTAAAATCATTAGCGTAATTGCATGATCTCATTTGGAAACCTTTTTTCATCTAGAAAGTAAAGCTCTTCTTTTCAATTCCTAGAGCAAAGCCTATGGCTTTTTTTTTTTTTTATCATATTGTTGAGAGTTAGAAAAGAATTTGAAACACTGTGATATAACATTCAAAGGAAGTAAACTAGAAACACATAACGACCAGGATGCTTCCTCATGCTCCAGACCAGGTCTGATGAGCAGAAAACATATCTAACTTGGACCTGCCTCAGGGATCTTCAGAAGGGACCCGTTGGATTCCTTTGGTGACACAGGTGTTCATGGCATTATCAAAGCCCACCATCTGAGTATGTGCACAGAGAGGTGACAACCAATTCATACAAACATCTACATTAATAAGATACAGAGAACAAGGAAGAACTGTTAGAAACATTTCCTGAAGTGTTTCATTCGGTTTATTCAATCTTAAATCCCATAAATGTTTATGAGCACAATGTTTATGGGCTGGGACCCTGTAGTGTGCTCTGGAAAAGAGATTAAGAACTGTTGTCATCCTGCCTTTGAAGAACTTGTAATCAATTTGGTAAGACATGATTTTCACACAGGAAATGGTTAATAGTATTATATAGAAGATGACAAAGATCAAATTAGAGAAAAAGGCTACTTTTTTATTCCAAATTTCAGATTGACACAAAGTGTAACCAAACAATACTATTACTATTCCCTAGCAAGTTATTTTATAACTTCTTTTCTCTGTTAAAAATCTCCAAACACCTCTCTCACTCTCAGGTGTTGACATCATTGCATTCATTGTTGAGAATATGAAAGCAACCGGAAGAAAATTGCTGCATCTCCCCATCAGCAGGGCTAATTCCCTATGCCCCCTGCACCCATGGTTTCTTCCTTCCCTCTTTTTAAACATCTCTGTGCCTAAGTCAAATCCCTCAACTCTAGTTTCTCAAGACCTCTCTCTGCAATTATCCCCTCTTTCTTGGAAAAACAACTTTTCTGCCAATTAGATCATTTCCATTGACATACAGATATGCTTTAATACTTTCTATATTTCAATGAACAAAAACAAAAATCCAATGCATCCTTGAATCTTTATCCTCCCTCGATTACTACTTCATTTTTCCATTTACCTTGGTAACAAAACTGGGAACATTTGTCATCATGGTCTCCAAGTCCCCCTTTCCATTCTTCCTTCCATACAGTGTTAGGGAGCTTCCCACCTCCCCATGACAGTGTGAACATTAATAAAAGGAAACCTCATTTAAAACGGAGTCAGGAGGCCAGAAAAGGGAGCTCCCACCAGTACCGTTAGAGGTCAATTACAGGGAAGATAGTCAGCTACAGACCCCAACAGAAAGTTGTGAAAGGAAGATAGTCAATTACAGCTACAGACCCCAACAGAAATAGTCAACAGGAAAGTATAGTTAATTACAGAAACAGAAATTGACTACCTCAGCAACTCAGCCAGTGAGAAACCATCACCACCTTGCTTTTACCCAATAGACTTTCATTGAAAACAATCTCTCCCAATTTCCTCCTTTTTCTCTATAAAATAACATTCCTCTCTCCTGTTTGTTAGATTTGCCTATGGTCTGCCATAACATGCATATCCCAAATTGTAATTTTTTGGCTATTCCTAAATAAACTTGTTTTGCTGGTAAAATAACTGTTTTATTTTTAAGGTTGACAACAGGGTTCTTATTGAAGACAGCAGAGATTTCTGTTCTGTCAAAACCCATGACCAAGTTTCCCTCTATATCTTCTTAGAATTCTCAGTAGAATTTGGCCTGGTTCACCAAGGCCTCTCCTTCTGGAATCATTTTCTTCCCTTTCGCGACATCACCCTCCTGGTTTTTCTCATGCTTCCCTGTCGCAAACTCTTTTTCAGATCCTTTGGTGGCTTCCCTCTCTCTGATCAGCCTTCACATGTTAGAATTCCCAGGCCCAGCCTCGATCTTTTTCTCTTTTCTCTCTATCCTCAAGCCCCAGTGATCTCATCCTGTCCCTTGTCTTTAAATACCATCTTAAATAGGATTGTGCGGAAATCTGACTGAGAATTGTTTTGTGCCTCTGGAGGTGACAGAATAATGCAGAAATTTCGGCTGAGAAAGCACGCTGATACAATGTTGTTAACTTCTCCAGGGAAATTTCTAACCAAGCCCAGTTGTGGTGTGAGATTTTTCCATGCTACAGGACCAAGAGAGTTGGAGCCACTTACGCATCAGGAGATTTGGAAGGAGAAGTAAGAATGAGGGAGAAAGAAGCTGACTGTGAGGAGAATGTGGGGATAAGGGGACCCCCAAGCTCCTTCATATGAATTTATGGGAATCTGAACCACTGGCCACTGATTTTCTCTGTCTGAAAAGTGGTTCTGTTTTAGGTAAAACAGCCAGATAGCATTTGATGGTGGAGTGAGGGTAGAATCAGCAGCATTTGACAAGCAGCCTGCTGTGGAACCATTAAAATTGGGCTGTTTTTTGTTATAATTATTTACTTGGGGCTGGCTTGAGAAAAAGAAACAGTAGCAGAAACATTAATAGGTATTGCTGTTTGTGGCAATCAGAGCCTGGCCCCCCACACACTACAGCTCTGCTCTGCCTATTAAATCTACTGCTCTGGGGTTTAGCCTGGCGCTCTTACCTGTGAATCAGAGGATCCTGTCAGGCAACTTAAAGGGTGACCGATCTGCACTGCAGAAGCTTTTAGGTGGGATGTAATTGACATTTTGATGACAAATCTCATAGCGTATCTCAGACTCTGTCTGACTTGATGTGTCTCTCACTTTTAGTTACCACCCCTTACCTCCAGCCTCTGGAAGGCAGGTATGGAAGACCTGAGTATATAATCACTGGTTCATTGGGAGAATGGAGGAGAAAAGTGCTCTTTAAAATTATCAATGTGTGAAAATATTTCAATACATTTTGTTTTCTTTGTTTTAGTAAAATCATTCCCTCCTCCACTCATCATTATTTTGTAAAACTCAGTGTGAACTTTTTCTTTCCTAGGATTTTAGCTCCTTTTAGGATGGGTCAATCACCCAACGTTTTTCTAGGCTTCTTGACAAATACTAAAGTCAAGCACTATGATTCTATGCTTATCTGAAGGAAAATATATTTCTGAGATTTTACATAATTTTGAAAATGTAGAACTTATTACTCTTCTATGTGGTGTCTTAGCATTTTAAAAATATTATAGTATCACCAGTAGTTAGTGAAATGTACTGGGCAATTCCCTTTGGACTGAGTAAAACTTGCCCTAAGTACATTTCTGTGGTTCAAGGATGGCTTTTATAATGTGTCACATGCTGAGGGGTCAATATAATAAGATTGGTCATTTTTCAACTTGACCCTTAGATTCCACTGTAAATTCTAGTTCCTTGCTCCCCCTTTTTGGTTTTCATCATTGTCCCCAAGACAGAAAGACCTCAATCCCAGGCCCCAGTGTGACTCCCTCAAACCTTGGGGTTCAGCCTCTAGGAGGCTTCCTTGTGTCCTATTATTTGCACTTTCATTATGCATCTTGACCCCCTAGAATGAGTTCACCAGGGACTCTCAGGAATTATAGGATTCTCCCTTTGTAGCAATAGGAAGACCTGGAAGTCCACTTAGGCTCAAGTATCGAGCATTCAAGGGACAAGAAGGGTGGACATGGAGGATTCCTTTTGATGGACCACTAAATGCGGATGTGAAGACCACCTCTGGTGGGGTCTGCTACTTGATTGATCTCGTTATTTCCTTTCTATGCAGGAAACTCCAGACTTCATTTCCATTGCTCAGCAGTGATCTTATTAGTGTCTTCCTACTGGGGCAGGATGTGGGCAGAAATCACCTGGTCTAGCTGGGTTGGCTGAGATGGGAAGTTCATTTTCATGCACATCCTACTGCAAAAGATGCCAGGCATCTCTCATCTCTCTAAAGCTTGCTTGTCACATATAGCAAAGCGGTGGCAATTGCTAGGAACCTTGAACAGCCTCAAAGTTTCAAAGACTCTTGCTTGTGAAAGAGGAAAATATTTTATGTCTGGTTTTGTTTGCTATTAATTTCTGTCTTTAAAATATTTGTCACTAGAATAATAAACTTTATACTACATTTTCGCAATAAAATACTGAAATTTATTTAATTTTAAAAAGGAAGTTGCTTTCTATTGCTATGTACATGAAATAAGAAATTCTAAATTTTTTATGAAACAAAAGAATATACTTCATTACAAATAAATCAAATATTTTTAAAATTGAGATAATATTGTTTTAATTTTCAGCTGCTCTAATGCAGCAATGAGATTTGCTAACGGTTGTGCAATTTACCAACAATAATTACTATCATTCTACTGTATGAATTTAAGATTAATTGAATATACTTAATTCTCCCATACAGTCCTTTGTAGCAGAATTTGTGCCATGACATAGTTTCCTCTTATTTAGAAAATCAATGCACTGAAAAATGTATAATTAACATATTTCTTTGGCACTTGTCAACCATACTTTTATAAGGGCAATCTAACGTATGAGAAAGGTCCTGGAGGAGATAAAAGATTCAATCAGTGTCAATGGGTTTACTGAAGGACACCAACCAAAATGCTGTCACATGGGTAGCTATAATTTACATACATTCAAATGAGCTTTAAATTTACGTATACTCAATTTATATATAATATTTACATATATTCAATTTAGTTACTTTTAAATTTAGTCTTAAAAAGAGCCTATATTTACCCTGAGACTTTTTTCTTAGAATTCTTAAGGACATGACTTCAAAATTTCTGAGAGATTTGTATTTTAAAAGCTGGTGTTTACTACTGCATGTTTCATCTTTTGAGGGCAGAAAGATATTCACTCTGGTTCTACTTGGCAGAGAAGGAGAGTGCCATAATGGGTAAGGTAAATGTGCGGTTGTAGGTGTGTGTTGCTGTATGTGCATGTGTATTCTTGTGTCACTTTCAATGATAAATTACTTGAGTCTGGAATCCTTGAAATATGTAAGTCCTGTATTTCTATTTCTTGAGATTATCTCAAGAAATCTTCGTGATGACAGACTCATATAAAATATTTGGGGGATAGTTAAGTCACAGATTGAGAAATGGGCACTAAAGATAAGTTAATTATTGAAAGAATTGAAAACTTGGCATTCCCAGTCACAGCTCCTCAGACCCAAACTATTTTTTTTGTTTGTTTTTTGCTAAGGAGGAAAACAATTAGTGATGCTTTTATTATTACTTTTATTTCCTATCTCTTTCCATTGTAGTTACCCTTTCCAATCTGAGAAAAACTTCTCATTCTTCAGTCATCCCATTCACTCATTTATGTGGCTACTATTTATTGACCGCCTACCAGATGTCATGCATTGTGCTCAGGTTGTACGAATAGAGATGAAAACAACAGAATTCCTGTTCCCAAGGCACTCACAGCTGATTTAAATTGTCCAAGGGCAGAGGGCAAATGGAAAATAGCAAAGCTAGACATGATGCAAGGGTCCACTTAGCTTTTATTGATGACGAGAAATTCAAGCATTGCTACTTGGCCCGTTGCAAGAAATATGGGACTTCAGAGAAAAGCCAGGGCTATGGATTTTATTTGATTTTTTTATGCTTGGAACCCCCATCCAAAAATGTGAAGTTTCCAACATAGAAGGTCTAAAGTTGATTAGGGAGTTCATTTCCCCGAAATGGTGAGAAGTGAAACTGGTAGTAGAAACGGATGAAATAATCAAAGAGATAATTACATGGAGAATAAGAGGAGTAGGAATGTACATCCTCAAAAAAGATTTGCCCATTTCTAAAATGTTGTAGAATAAGAACAACAAAGATTTACTGTGTAATAAATTTTATCCTTCCGCTAATACCTACAACAATCCTGTCAGGTTTGAACTAGTTTTTACAGAAGCAGAAACTGAAGCTCAGCGAAGCTAGGTAACTGCTCAGTCACCCAGCTATTAGGCGACAGAATGAGGATTTGAAGCAGGGGTAGCAGGCTCCAGAGCCCGCTCTTAGCCTACGCTTTGCAGCCTTCATGCATATCATCTGAGAACCCTGTGGGAGCCGTCCTGCTCTGCCACTGTAGCTGAGGGCCATTCTGTCTGAGGTCCTTGGCCTCCCACTGCAGAATGAGATAGAGAAGGAACATTTTCCCCCAGGATGCAAAACTGACAGGGATGTGTTTTAATTAAATTTGAGTAAAATTTCCATTCCAATAAGGACATGAATGTATTCTCTCTTTCGTAATCCTTCAGGGCCATTTAAGTTCTATCTCCTAATGAAAGATTTTGTGCCAAAATTGTATTAGCAGATGCTTCCCTCTTCAAATTCTATTTCAACTAACAGAATATATTTTCAAACCTACAGAACTGAAAATAGTAAAACACTTTAAAATTCAAGTTGATATACTCAAAAGGAAGCTTGGTGTTTTCATTTTAAACCCTGGCTCAGCATTTCACTATGTATTTTGGGGGGACATTAGTGTTTCCTAAGAGTTCGTTGGTAATAGGAATTTCATTAGGAAAAAAAATGTTAAAAATATACTAAAATGTATAGACATACGTGTGTATAAACATATGTATATATATAAAATGCAAAGACTACTAAACAAATTTACATTTAAAAAATTTAGATGATGGCTTGTGCTTAAGAAAAGGGGTATTGTGCCTCAGAAAAGGAGCATCATCTGAAAGATCCTCTGGTGAAGAAGCCTCAATGCCCTGGGCGTGAAGTCTAAGTAGTCTTTCCAGTATGTTCTAAGAGTGACACTCTGCTTGTGTTTTCAGTGTTCTGTGCTTCCATATCCATGATTATGAAACTGTGTTATACATTTGATGGATAATTTTAAGATGTGATTGTGATTTTTGATTTCTTCTCTGTGTTAATCCCTTGATATGTCCCAGGATTATAAAGACAAATAGGACATTGAGTCTGCCTGCAGAGGCCTAGCAGCTGGTCAGAGACGGCAAGCCAACCCGCACTGGAGCACAGCATCATCAGTGCTGACACACAGGTAGGCACAGGGAAAGTGCCTGAGTGGGGTTTGGAAGGTTAAGAAATTAGGCTCCGAAGAGGCTATCTCTATCTACTATATCTAAATAAGGCTATCTCTCAATAAGCCAACATCTCCTCTCTGAAATTCCTTCTTTTTCACATTATGGCTACTCTAAATTTTTAAGGAAAGAATAAACAACAAAAGTATATCATTTAACCAATTAGTCTCCAAAGCCAGGTTTGTGTAAAGACTTTTAGAATACTTTTCTATTTGTAATAATTTGGAATATATTTATTGCTTTTAGGGTCTAAAAAGGTTTAAGGGAATGGAAATCCAGTTTTGTTAGCTGTCATTGTAGATGCTTGGTATTATATTATTAAGTTTATTTGGAAAAATTGAATGAAGTTGCCAACTGCCATTCCAAAATGATCCTGAGTTTTTGCCTAATATAACATGAATATGCCAGTAACATACAATCTGGGATCTGTTATCATAAGCTCTACAAGGGGCAATAAAAATGGCAGCTGAGACTGTTTAGAACTGAATTTGTCAGTCTTCAAAGTAGTGTTTTAAAAGTAGACCAAAAATCCCCAGTCCATTCATCTGCATCTTGAATTTTTGTTTTGTCTGTCCACTTACCTGTGTGTGTAATTCTTCTCGTACAGTGCCATGTCAACTCTGACGATTCAGTTTAAACAAATAATTGTGTCTTTTTGCAATAGCAAAAACACCAATCTTGAGTAGAGTCAGGATAATGGTGGAATAATAATTTCTATTCACAAACTACTTCAATGTTTGACTTCTACCACCAAATCTACCGTTTCACACTTAACTCTTGAAAGTTGAGATCACAGATAAATAGTAACTTATTAAATAGTCTTCATTCTTTTCCCTTTTGAGAAAATATTTAGATGAAAAGAATGATTGAAACAAATCCTCAGAGTTGACACTAAACTGTAAGACAGAAGAAGCTATAAATGTTACTCTTCAGATATATTTTATTGCTAAACAAAAAGGCCATGTTGCCTTGTTTCTCATGTGGAAAACAAAACTTCAACTTGTATTTTAAATGATGACTATTGGCATATGTACTTTCAGTGTAGGAATTACAATAATTACCCTGGTTTACAAGGTTTAAACTTTCTAGGAAATATTGAAATATAACAAATTAATATAAACACTGAGAATAAATTTAGAAATATGTACCAAGTTTATTTTTTCTAAAGCACAGAGAGATGATCAAACACAGATTGCACCCTCATTGCATTTGAATTACAGAAACTTTCTCCCACAAATGTTCTTTGACAGCCATCCTTCTGGGAAGTAAACTGGTGCAGCCACTATGGAAAATGATATGGAGATCCTTCAAAACATTAAGAATAGAACCATATCATCCAGCTATTCCACTTCTGAGTATTTGTCCAAAGAGCATGAACGTGTAGATATTTGCACACCTACGTTCCTTGCAGTATTATTCACAATAGCCAAGACGTGGAAACAACCTAAGTGCCCATCAGTAGATGAATGGATAAAGAAGATGTGGTGTGTATATATATATATTTACATATATATATATATATATATATATATATATATACACACACAATGGAAGCCATAAAAAAAGATGAAATCTTGCCATTTGTGACAACATGGATCTACCTTGAGGGTATTATGTTAAGCAAAATGTCAGACAGAGAAAGTCAAATACCATATGATTACATTCATAAGTGGAAGATAAAAACAACAGCAACAAGCAAACACATAGATACAGAGATTAGATTGGCAGTTACCAGGGGAAGGGAGGAGTGGGGAGAGCACAAGGAGTAATAGGCACGTGTGTACGGTGATGGATGGTAATTAGTCTCAGGCAGTGAACATGATGTAACCTTCACAGAAATTGAAATATAATCATGTACGCCTAAATTTTTTTTTTTTTAAAGAAACCTATTTCCAAATAAGGTCATATTCTAAAGTACTGAGGGGTCAGGACTTCAACATATCTTTTAGAGAACACAATGCAACTCATAATATCCATCAATCATTTTCTTCTTAAAAATTATTTTTTATATTAAAATAGTTTTAGATATATAAAGTTTCAAAGGTTGCACAGAGGATTCTCATACCCTTCATCCAGCTTCTACTAATGTTAACAACTTTTGTAACCACGGCACATGCCTTAAAACTAAAAAATTAACAGTGGTAAAATTCTATTAACTAAGTTAGAGAGTTTATTTGTATTTCACTAATTTTTTTCACTAACACCTATGTGTAATCCTTTTTTTTTTTTGTTCCAAAGGTCCAACCTAGGATACCAAGTTTCATTTAGTCAACTTAGTTGTATCTCCAATCTGTAACAGTTTTTTAGTCTTCACTTGATTTTTATGAACTTGGTATAGAGACTTTTGAAGAATACTGGATAAATATTTTCTAGAATGTCTTTCATTTGGATTTTTCTGATGTTTCCTCATAATTAGACTAGGATTATGAATTTTGGGGAAGAATATCACAGAGACGCAGTGCCCTACTCATCATGTCATATCAAGGGGTACATTATACCAACATGGCTTATTCTTGGTGATACTAATCTTGATTATTTGGGTAAGGTGTCATCAGACAGGTTTCTCCACAGTAAAGTTAGCATTTTTCCCTTTCCATGCTCTATTCTTTGGAAGAAAGCCACACTGAAGGGAAGGAAAATTAAGTCTCACTTCCTGGAGGGGAGGAGACTATCAAAGAATTTGTGGACATAGGTTAAAACCAACACAGTAATTAGTAAATATTTGGAGGACTTTGAGACTATGAAGATAACCTGTTTCTGCTTAAAGTTTTGCTCATTAATTTTATCATTCATCAGTAGATCTTGCCTGCAGCAATTATTATTGTGGTATCCAAAGGTAATTTTCTACTTTGCTCATACCATATTCTTTTGAAAAGCAACTTGTTAGTGCTGTGGAGTTGATGCTGACTCCTAGTGACCCACTGGACAGCAGAGCGGAACCCTGCCAGGTCATTTTGCGCCATCCTCTCACCTTCCAGTGCTTTATCAGACAGTGCTCCTCTGCTATTCATAGAGTTTTCATGGCTCTTTTTTTTCAGAAGTGGGTAGCCAGGTCCTTCTTCCTAGTCTGTCTTGTCTGGAAGCTCTGCTGAAACCTGTCCACCAAGGGTGACCCTACTGGTATTTGAAATACCAGTGGCATAGCTTTCAGCATCACAGCAACACGCAGCCACCAGAGTAAAGCAACTGAAAAATAAGAACGCTGGTGCAGGCTTAAAGAAATTATATCTATCAGGATGGCTTAGGACTAAATAAAAAGTATTCACCGCGTTTTCTTTGAAATAACATCAGTTCTAGGGAATAAAAGCCCATCACCATGCTTTCTCACGGACAAGTGCTCATTTGCATACACACATTTAGTCCCAACAGGAGATGTGCATTCAGGGGTCTCCCAGGGCAGAAATACAGACATTCTCAGGTAAAAGCAGTTCTTTGCTAAATTTTATAACCTCATTCCAAACTCCAGGTGTCAATTAACTGCTTTCTAGATTGACGTCGTAAGTCAAGAAAATGTCACACGTGTACAGTAACTGGCCTAATCTTTTCTGTAAATTGCTGCCTGTGGTTTTCAAAAACATAGTAAATTGCTGGCAATTGACAATGTGTCTCCCTGCATGACTAACTTCACTTCTGCACAGTTAACAAATCAGTGTTAAATTATTCATCAGATCACCCAATGTCTAGGCTTTGATTGACAGCCATGGATTTTAGGGATCTGTAATTCTATATTTTATACTGAGGCAAAATTTTCCACCTGATTGTTTCCATTCTCTTCAAATGTAAAATTAAAACTGTAAGCAGGAAAAATAACTACATACACCTGCTGTCTCAGTATCTCAGTTAATAGTGAGCACAATTCATGACTCAGTTGGGGCTTCTGCTGTCCTATGCTGCGCTGAAGTAGGACAGGCTGTTTTCTCAGACTGATAGACTTAATGCCCCCTAATATTTCAAATACAGAGGAGGTTTTCTCCATTAATTTTATAATTATAGGACAACAGTAGAATGTTAATTATATGTACAAACTAAAGCATCAGATGGCCCGTTAAGAAATGGTACTATTACATCATTGCGCACTGTTCTGCCAACAGGGCTGGATCATCTCAAACAACTTAAACAAATAGAATTTTGTTTCTAAAATAAGTGTAGGAATATAGTACTTTGTTATGAAGAGATTTCTTAACACCATTTTTTTTCCCAGCAGCATATTCTCTTAAGGGGATTTTTCTGGAAGCATATTTACACTTCCTTGAAACACTTTTTGAATCAGAACTAGCTCTAAGCTAATAACACACTTGGGCCATGAAGGAGTCTTGAGCTAGAGAAGCATGTTTGTCTATATCTGCTCAGGAAAATTAATTTCAGGCTACTTTAAAAGAAAGCCCAGAGAGAAGGCTTGTGATGGTTGCCCTGGCTATCACATGTAGCTCAGCAGTTTTGTGTACAGTGTGTCTCTATAAGACTACCTTCCAAGGTCAGTGATCCCCATTCTCCATGATGGTGTGAAATCGCAAATATGAACTACAGGAAAAAGAAGAGGCTGGAAAAAGAGTGTGGGATGGAGATGAACAGATCAACACAAATCCATCACACGGATAGAAAAACAAACTGCTTTTCTCACATGTGATCGGTCATGAACACTGTCCTCAGGTGTGAACATCAGCATTAAATATTAAGTATTAAGGCTGTATTCTCCTGGTTCTTAAACACAGTAATGCATAAACCCATCATGTTTTCCTCAGGGAGACCTTCGCTCATCCTGCTTGTATTTAACACTTCTGCTTATGTACTCAGAATTCTAAGAAAAGTCCCTTATTATAACAGTTTCCCATTCTATTATTATTATTTATCAAATTGTCTATGTTTCTCATTATATAGAAAATCTGATGAGAACAGAAGCTGACTATCTGGTATATTCCTATGCTCTCATTGCCATGCTCTTAATTTCTTCATTAAAATATGTGTGTATTGCTTTGTGTTAGGTTGGGTTGTATACTACAGAAAAGCTCCAAAATGATGGCTTAAAAGATATTCTCTCATATAAAAGAAGTCCAAAAGTAGGCAGTCCAGAGATGACATAACAGCTCCACAAAGAAACAGGTGCCAGGCTCTCCTACCTTTCTGTTCTATCACTCCGATCAATGACTTGTCTGCTCAAGGTTATCTTATGGTTCAAGCTGACTATCCAGGCTCCAGCCAATCCTTTTCCCCATCTTTCCCTACATAATTGGTTTGATTTCCTCATCACTCTGCTTAACCTGTATTGTCAGCCTTACTGTTTTGAGTGAGGGATCTGGGACACTTGCAGGTATCCTGTGACTGCCATACGAGTCAAATCACAAATTAAATGTACAGGTACTCTGGTGCCTCTCATATTCAAGGCCGCTCCAAAGCCTTTACCCACAATTTCTCGTGTATCAACAACAAGCTTTCTCTGTGCAAAGAGAAATTTTTAGAGACGCCCATAAGATAAGCGTGATTCTTGTCAAATGAGTAACAGAGGTAAACTTGTACAATGATTCTGTGATCCTTTCTTTTTCCCTTACAAAACCTCAAAAGGCAGAGTTGCATAATCATATCGTAAGCTTTCTTCCTGCAGGGCTGTTCAGCTAAATGTTCCTCAGTTATCATTTAATTTTGTGGTAGTACTCTTTATTATTGTATAAAACTACTCAAAGGCATAAATTGCTATTGCTGAAGAAAAATAAGCAACATGCAAATAAACATGTTTATCAAGATTTCTTTTATAATCTCATGAACCATTGCAAATGTTACCTAAAATAGTTCATTTGGATTTTCCTCTTAATTGAAGTTTCTCAACTGTGAGATTGTATCCATTAAAAACACGAATTAACATCACAGCAAGAGAACCCACAATCTTAATGGCATTTGCTGGTGTTCTCTCTGTTCTGCACATTGTTATTATAGAATGACCTTAGGTTCAATTTGCTCCATCAAGAATTCCACCTGTATGTTTGAATTTCCTTTAAAAAAATCACAGCAACACATTGCACTAGATGCTATTAAAGTTGTTTTCTCTGGAAGACAAGACTGCTTTCATTGAAGTTTAGCAACCATAGCCTACTCTCAATGGTTTAATTTTTGCAAATGGTGCCCTAACTAACTTCTGTACATTGAAATAATTATAGGTTTATTAAGAAAGAAATGTTGCTTCTATTGAGGCATGTGAGTGAAGTGGATAAATTTGGAGACCATCACATCAGCAGGGCCCCAGGGACATTAGAGAAGCTGAGTGGGAGCAGGATCACCTCACAGCCTCCTTCCAGCTTTAGTCTGGCTGGTAAGATAAGCGCCACACTTCATCCTATGCCTGCCCAGGTGGCAGAGTCTGGGAGAGGAAGTGTAGGGAGGGGAGGAAACCCTCAAGCCACAAGCCATGAGCGTGGTTTGCTTGACCAGGGGAGGAGACATATGAGCAAGTTTTAACAACCAAGTTTTAACAGCTAAAGTTGGTACAGAATCTATGCACGATGTGTTAAGGAATTGGAAATGGGGCTTTGACACAGAAGACGTATGGAGGAAGTTATTGGAGAAAATAAAGTCATTTCATACTTATACTCCCAAATTGAAATTATGAAACAAACTAATTACACAGATAAAAAATTTACTTTTACTTAAAAAATTGTTCATTCTCATATGTTAATCAGAGGGAGACTATAATATAAAATAAAAACTGCAGAGACAATGCATTTTAGTGTAGTTGTTCAATTCTATTTGCACAGGCCTGTTCAATACAGTGACTCTAACACAGAGCAACAAATGCAGCTACTGTTGATAGAAAATTAACCCAATTGCTTTTTTTTTCTTGCTGAGGAAGATTCACTCTGAACCAACATCCATTGTCAATCCTTCTCTTCTTTTGCTTGAGAAAGATTAGCCCTGAGCTAACATCCATGCTAATCTTCCTCTATTTTGTATGTTGGTTGCTGCCACATCATAACCAATGAGTGGTGTAGGTCTGTGCCCAGGATCTGAACCTGCAAACTTGTGTTGTCAAAGCAGAGTGTATGAACTCAACCACTAGGCCATGGGGCCAGTCCCCCAGTTACTTTAAAAAAAAAAAAATAAAACCTACTTGCAACCACTAAAGAGATACATATCAATGTTACATAAATTTCTGATTAATAGCAATTAATACAACCCAACCCACAGTGGTTGCTTAAAAGTTTAGATAGTTTCTGTTTGTCAGTAGACTATGTAACCTAGCAGTAAATTAAATTTCTTAGTTCTCTCCTGAGAAAAGTTTCCCCAAATTTTTGTATTTGCATTAAACATCGGGATAAAATACAATACAGACTTCAACTTGCATATAACTTTCCTTCATTGCGGAAAAGTTACAGAGGGAAAAATTAGCTCACCATATCAATGAAGGAATATTAGAACTTTATTCTTCAGAAATTATGGTCACTTATAACTTTAAGGTCTTTTTGAAATAAGAAACATAACTATATGTAAGCTGACTTGCCCTGTTTTCTCAAATGCAATTGAATCTCCTGGAAAAGTATTGTGAAGCAATAAAAATAAAAATCAAGATCTATGGGTCTATAGGCTTCCTTAGAACTAAAGTCCAGAGGCAGTTTTAACTACAAAGATTCTAAAAACCTGGACAGACATCTATCCCCATCATCACTCTCTGTCACTCCCCTCTCCCATCAATGTTTGAGAATAAAAATGGAAAAGCATGATATATATAATAGTATATATCACACTGACATAAAAAAATCCTGGGGGCCGGCCCCAGTGCTGACTGGTTAAAGTTCAGTGCACTCTGCTTTGGCTGCCCGGGTTTGCAGGTTAGGATCTCGGGTGTGGACCTACTCCACTCATCAGCCATATGTGGCAGAGTCCCACACATGAGAAAATAGAGGAAGATTGCAATAGATGTTAGCTCAGGGCAATCTTCCTGACGCACACACACACTCAAAATTCTGATGATCTAACAGTGTTTATGCATTTAAAAAAAAATCACTGCTTGACACAAATATTAGAATATTAAGGAAGATATGACTGTTGTAGCTTCCAAAGAAGGTGTAGCCTTTGCTGGGTTTCTAGAATTCTTGTTCTATAAAGGCTTCTAGATCATTTCCTTGAGATACTATTCTTGAACATAGGTATTAACAGTCTCTTGACTTCCATAAATATCATTTTTCAAGGTTTATTTTGATAGTTGCCCAGGTAGGAAGAAATCATGCATAGAAAAAGCTAAAAGTAAGTTTAAAATCTATTACTAGATTAAATAAATTATATCTATTTAAATTATAAAGTTAAATATACAAAGCAGAATTGCCTAAGTTTAGTAGTCTGAAAATAAAAAAGAACCCATGGGGCAAAAAAATATTTAGAAAGTTTATTAGATACAAAATAAATCAATCATAGCCACTTGGAGGAAACTGAGATTTTGGTTTCCTATGTTTAGACTCCTGTTTGGCTCTCTCAAATATTTCCAATTCAGAACACCATGTCCAACAGAAAAAGGAAGCAACCTTAAAAGTTAAAAAGAAATTGAATCTTGAGAAAGGCAAAATGCTTTCCCAGCAATGCTCAGAGGAATAATGTAAGTTAGGTGATAAGAATGACTTGAAAAATAAGAATCATATCATTGACCCTGCCTAGCTTCTCAGGTGAAATACACAAGTGAAGTATTTCACGGGAGAAGAGGGGTCTCATGGGCAATGGTGTCAAGTCAAAATAGGAAAGTCAGATCCTATGATTGCTACTTTGAAAGATTGTTTAAGTTTTTTAAACAATCAAAATATTAGCGAATCAGGCCACTATAGAGAAAGGTCACAAACATTGTGCATAACAAAAATAAAACAAATACACACTCAACAACCTGTATTTGCCAAAACGTATCATTTGTGGACTAAATATGTGTGGATGGTCATATGGTATTAGGCACAAATCTTCTGGTCCTCAAGACATAGAGATAAAGCCACCTTCCCATTTCCTACATGTGTCTTCTTGTTGTTTTTAGAAGGCTTCTGATCAAATTTCATGATTAACATAAGACAAATCTATAGAATTTCTTCATATTGACCTGTCTTATTTCTATGTCTAAATGTGTTTATGTATAATTATATATACTTTGAGAACTTGACACATTGAAAACTCAGATCACTCAGGGAAAGTTCCACATTTCTCAAGAAAACAAATAATAGGAAAATTAGCCTATAAGTTTAGTCGTCATCAAGATGGAGCTACAATGTCAGGCTAATTCCTTCAGAAAATAAAAGTATGATTTAAATTTTCAGTATAGTTCTTGGTATCTTAAACATGCCAGACAAAACAAGATTTCATATTTGCATGCTATATGAATGGGAAGAAAAACGATTCCAAGTCACGTAATTTCCAAGGAAGTAGCAATTACTTAATTGCGCCCCATTGATGTTGAAGTGTGGCATGAAAAACAGCCCTGGAGACTTCCAAAGATGCCCAAAGTACTCCTAGGGGGAGCAGAATAGACACCAGGAGAATCTGGCTGCAAATGTATTTCAAAAATGCTATTTACATGTTAAGGGACAGGATTTAATTAATACTGTTACAGCTGTGAAGTTAATGTGCAGATCTGAGATCCTATCACAAGGGACCATTATGTATAATTAACGTGCCACTATTCCTACAATTTCCCCTTTTATAGTAAGGCATTGGTGATGAATACACATTCCAAAGTATTGGATGAATGTTGTGATGGCTGTTAATAATAACAGTAAAAATGAACATGATGGTAGCTGCCATTTATTGAATGCTCAAAATATGCTGAATCCTTTCTTTACTAAGCACTTTCTATGCATCTCATTTAACTCTCTCAACAACCCAATTAAATTGATGCTATCATTATCTCTATCTTGAAGAAAAGGAAACTAAGGCTTGAGTAGATTGAGCAAATTGCTATGGAGGGTACTTTTGGTTAAATAACCGATTGTCACTCCTTACTGTGGCCCATAAACTTATTCCTTGCCAAAGAACATCAGTTTTTTTTCAAGCATGAAAATGTCTGGAGTGGTTGGGTCCTTCTCCAGCTCCGGGGACTAGAAATTGAACTGTCTCATTCTAGCACAGTCTTTCCATCCCCCTTGGGATTGATTGAGGAGTGACCTTGGACATATATCTCCAAAAGAACTGTAAGGGTTGTTTTTGCTGAATGACTTGTGGAAAACTTTATCACTTTTTAAAAGAAGCAACAACAAAAAGCAATGTTCTATCTTCTGGACTTTGGATGTCGTGAGAATGTAAGACCTAGATGCGCCTTCAGCATCTTGACACTACAAGACGTATGAATCTGAAGACAAAGCCCACAAGCCATCCCCACTCGCCCCCGCCCCCCACTACCAATTCCTCTTACCCTGCTTTATTTTTTCCCATAGAATCATCACTTTTTAGCATACTATGTGATTTCCTTTTATTGTATCCTTGCTTACATGTGTTACTAGGTATTGTTATGTTCCTTGTTTATACATATTGTCATATATTATTGTTATACTCATTGTTTCGAGGCTCCTCACCCTGGCAACAGTGCAAGTTCCATGAGAGCAGGGGCTTTATATTTGTTTGTTTCACTAATGTATCCTGAGCACCTAGAACAGTGCCTGCCACAGGGAGGGCTCTGCTAAAGACGGAAGAGTAGAAAGTAGAAAGAACCTGGACCACCGAGCTGCTGAATTAACCAACCATCTTACCACTAGACTTCTTGTTTGGTGAATACGTTCCCTTGAAATGAGAGTTATTTGGAGTTGGACACTGTTTGCTCAGAGTCAAAAAACAGCAAAAGTAATACACATCAAGTTGCTCTCCTAGAAAATATCAGATATAAGATTGCATGTATGCCTGGCGCTCGAGACCACATTCCTCAACCAGCATGCTATACTGCATAACGGACTGGGAGATGCTATGAGATCACCTTGAAGTTGGAGGAGAAGGTAGTGATGAAGTAATCATTCCACAAACTGTTGACTACTATGTGTTAGGCATTGGGATCGACACTAGGAACGCAAGGGAACGTGGAACCAGCTTTTCATCCTAAGAATCCAATTAAATTCCAATTAAAAATCCTAATTAAATTCATCTGCTCAAACAATATGGAATATAATAAGCAATTGGGGGAGTTGGTGGTTTGGAATTTGTTTAATTCAGAGATACGATAAATGTTATTAAGGACACAGATTCTATCTTGCTGCTCTATCACCCTTAACTGGCTGTTTTCCCCATTGTCTAAGTAGCTCCAGCCATCGCATCTTCCCTCATATCAATGTCAAGTAGCAGGAAAAAAATGAGCTTTCCTTTCTATTTTTTCAGGTTTACTGAGGTAAAATTGACAGATGAAATTGTAAGATATTTAAATTATACAACATGATGATTTCATATACATATAAATTGTGAAAGAATTCCATCACCACACAGATTTACCTTTTGTGTTTTGGTGGGAACATTTAAGTTCTACTTTTTTAGCAAATTTTAGTTATACAATATGTACTATGATCTATAGTCACCATGTTATACATTAGATCCTCAGAACTTATTCATCTTGTAATCGAGAGTTTATACCTTTTACCAACCTCTCCCTATTTCCTCCACCCC
The DNA here is from genome assembly GCF_041296235.1 of Equus asinus. Lineage (NCBI taxonomy): Eukaryota > Metazoa > Chordata > Mammalia > Perissodactyla > Equidae > Equus > Equus asinus. The sequence continues at coordinate 22,623,943 of NC_091801.1, read as the reverse complement.
TAGCCTTTGGCAACCACCTTTCTACTCTGTTTGGATGACTTTGACTTTCTTCTTGCTTTCTTTTTTTACTCCCTCTCTATTTCTTTAAGATTCAAGATATAAGTGATAACACACAGTATTTGTCTTTCTCTGTCTGGCTTATTTCACTTAGCATAATGCCTTCCAGTTTCATCCATGTTGTCAGAAATGACAAGATTTTCTTCTTCTTTAAGGCTGAATAATATGCTATTGTGTGCATGTATATATATATATACATATTTTTTTTTTCCTTTAGCCATTCATCTGTCAACTGACAGGTTGTTTCCAAACCTTGGCAATTGTGAATAATGATGCAGTGAACGTGAGAGTACAGATATCTCTTTGAGATAATGATTTTGTTTCCTTTGAATTTATGCCCAGAAGTAGGATTGCTGGATTATGTGGTAAAACTATTTGTAATTTTTTGAGGAACTTCCATATTATTTTTCACAGTGGTCGTACCAGTTTACGTCCCTACCAACAGCGTACAAGAATCTTCTTTTCCACATCCTCACCAGCATTTGTTATCCTACCTTTTGGATAATAGCCATCCTAACATGTGTGAGGTGATATCTCATTGTGGTTTTGATTTGCATTTCCCTGATGATTAGTGATGTTGAGCATCTTTTCATGCACCTGTTGGCCATCTGTATGTCTTCTTTGGGAAAACGTCTATTCAGATCCTCTGCCCATTTTTTAATCAAATTGTTTGTTTTCTTTGCTATTGCAAAGTTTTCTTTTAGGAATTTTATGGTTTCAGGTCTTATGTTCAAGTCTTTGATCCATTTTGCATTGATTTTTGGGTATAGTGCTATATAGGGCTGCAGTTTCACTCTTTTGCATGTGGCTGCCCCATTTTCCTGCCTCGTTGAATATTCTTGGCTCCTCTGTCATAGCTTAATTGACCATATATGTGTGGGTTTATTTCTTAGGCTTTATTCCATTCCATTGAGCTATGTGTCTGTGTTGATGCCAACACCATACTGTTTTAATTACTACAGCTTTGTAATATAGTTTGAAATCAGGAAATGTGATGCCTCCAGATTTGATTTTCTTTCTCAAGATTGCTTTGGCTACTCAAGGTCTTTTGTGATTCCATACAAATTTTAGGACTTTTTGTTCTATTTCTGTGAAAAATGCCATTGGAATTTTGATAGCAATTTCCTTAAATTTGTAGGAAATTTCCTTTGGGTAGTATGGATATTTTAACAATATTAGTTCTTCTAATCTATGAGCACAGAATATCCTTCAATTAATTTGTGTCTTTTTCAAATTCTTTTATCAATGTCATCTTTTTCAGGGTACAAACCTTTCATCTCCTTGCTTAAATTTGTTCCTAGGTATTTTATTCTTTTTGATTTTTGTATACTGATTTTCATATATTGATTTTGTATCTTGCAACTTTACTGAATTTGTTTGTTAGTTCTAACAGTTTTTTTGGTGGAGTCTTCAGGGTTTTCTACATATAATATCATACCATCTGCAAATAGAGATAGTTTTACCTTTTCTTTTCCAATTTGGATGCCTTTTGTTTCTTTGTCTTGCCTAATTGCTTTGACTAGGACTTCCAATATTATGTTAAATAAAAGTAGCAAGGGTGAGCATCCTTGTTTTATTCCTGATTTTAGAGGAAAAACTTTCAGCATTTTTACCAGTGAATATGATGTTAGCTGTGGGCTTGTCATATATGGCCTTTATTATGTTGAAGTACGTTTCCTAAATACCTCGTTTGTTGAGAGTTTTTATCATAAAAAGATATTGAATTTTGTCAAATGCTTTTTCTGTGTCTATTGAGATGATCCTATGATTTTCTATCCTTCATTTTCTTAACGTGATGTATCACATTTATTGATTTGAATATGTTGAACCATCCTGGCATTCCTGGAATAAATCCACTTGATCATGGTGTATGATTCTTTCAATGTATCGTTATGTAATTGATTTACCCACCACCACTACAACATTAGAATATTCTGAATTTATATATTTACCTATACCAGTGAGTCTTATAATTTCATGTGTTTTCCTGTTACTAATTAGAATCCTTTCATTTCAGCTTGAAAATCTCCCTTTAACATTTATTGTAAGGCTAGTCTACTGGTGATGAACTCCTTCAGCTTTTGCTTGTCTGGAAATTCTTTATCATTCCTTCAATTCTAAAGGATAACTTTGCTGGGTAGAGTTTTCTCGTTTGGCAGTTTTTTTATTTCAGCACTTTAAATATATAATCCAACTGCCTTCAGGCCTGCAAAATTTCTATTAAAAAAGCTGTTGATAGTCAAGTGGGGGGTTCCTTGTGTGTAACAATTTGCTTTTCTCCTGATTCTTTTCAGATTCCTTGTATTTAACTCCTAATAATTTAATTATAAAATGTTTCATTGTAAGTCTCTTTGGATTTTTCATTTTGGAATTTTTTGAGCTTTCTAGATCTGGATGTCTGTTTCTTTCTCCAGGCTGAAGTTTTCAGCCATTATTTCCTTGAATAAGCTTTCTGCCCTTTTCTCTCTCATCTCCTGTAATGAAGACATTGGTTCACTAGATGGTGACCCATAAGTCTTTTAAGCTACCTTCACTCTTTTTCATTCTGTTTTCTTTTTGCTCCTCTGATTGGATGAAGTCCACCCCACTGTCTTCAAGTTCACGGATCCTTTTTTCCATTTGATTTAGTCTGTGGTTTAACTCTTTTATTGAAATATCAGTTCAGGTATTGCATTATTCAGCTCTGAGATTTCTGTTTGGTACTGTTTTATATTTTCTGTTTTATTTTTGAAAGTCTCACTTTTCTCATGCATTGCTCTCCTGACCTAAGTGTGCATCTTTATGCCTGTTATTACGAGTTTCCATCAGATCAATCACTTTTCTCTATTTATCTGTTTCTCCAATTTTTTTTTCTTTTGTTTGGAATAGATTCCTCTGTTTCTTCATTTTCCTTGACTCTCTGTGTTGGTTTCTGCACATTAGATAAAAGAGACACCTTTCCTAGTCTTGACAGACTGGTCTTGTGTAGGCAATGAACCTCATCAATCAGCCAAGCCCGAGCTCCTAGCTGTTCCTTAAACTTTTGTGATTGTCCAAGCCTTCTTCTTTGTTCTTAGTGGCTCCCAGTAGTTGAGACCCACCAGTGTCCCAAAGGGGAAGATCACAGTCAGCACCTCGATGCAGGCTTATTAGAAGCTGGACTCTTAGGCAGCAGCTGGGAAAGTATATTGTTAATCTCCTTTTAGGGGGAAATTGGGAGATGGGAATTTTTGCCTGCTTCCTCTGCACTGAGCCCTGGGGGGAGAGCCTGCCAACAACAGCTTCTTCATTTGCTACAGTCTTGTGGGACTCATGAATGGAAGTCTTGTTGGTTATCAGAGCCAGCTGGTCTGGGGACCCATGCCACAGGCAGCAGCTATAAAAGCCAAGGCACAGACTTGTGTATAAGCTCCTTCCAGGGAGATACAGATGACTTGGAGTGGGCTGCTTTGATGTGGGTATTTTCTCTTTTGCCTATGTGTGGCATTTGCTCAGCTAGTTTCTAGATCTCTTTCAGAGAGAATTACTTCATCTGTAGCTGTACATTTGATGTGTCCATGGGAGGAGGGGAACTCAGGAGCCTCCTTTGTTACTCTCTGGGCCAATCACCCTTCTTTTTGTTTATATGAGCTAAGAAAACTCTGTAAAAGCTTCTCTAGGCAAACTTAACACTGTATCTGATTGACTAGATTTGGATATACGTCCATTCCTAAACCAGGCAAAGGGAATATAATGACCATGATTAACTTGAACAAAGACCAATTCATACCCCAATCTGCAGAGGTTTACCAGGGGTGTGCACTTTATGTAGAACAAGGTCACACAGCAGAGGGTGAGAGCTGAAAAAAATCTGAGTACCCTTAGTAAGGAAGAAAAGGAGAATGGCTATTGAGTGGACGTCAACAGTGTTTGTGACTTTGGTTTAGTTCTCAAGTCATATAATTTTCCATGGGCATTTGACAAAGTTGTTCAAATCATTTTTGTGAAGTTCTGTGAAACAATTGTCTGTCAATAATTTCCTAATTAGCGTAAAAATTAAATACAATGAACACCAAACAATATCAATAGGATATTGTTTTGGGTATTATGACTATATAAAAAACCACCCAAAACTTAGTTGTTTAAAATAATAGCAACATTTAGTTCCTTCTAAACCTGCAATCTGGGCAAGGCTCAATGTGAATAGCTTGTCTCTGGTCCACTGGGTGCCGGCTAGAAAGGTTTGAAAGCTGGGGGCTGGGATCACTTGTGACTTACGTATGTTGCAGTTGTGCTGGGAAGACTCAAACAACTGATGCTCTTTGAGCTTCTCCCTCCTTCTCTACAGAGTCTCTCCATGTGATCTCTCAAGCTGTGGGCTCAGGGATTCCAAGTTGTGTCTGCTGAGAGAGAGCGAAGGAGAGAGAGAGAGAGAAAGATAGCTAATAAGAAGATTTATCGGCTTTAAACTTGGTCTCAAAGTTTACATAGCATTGCTTCTACCATAGTCACAGCACCTCCCAGCACCCCCTGTCCCCCACACAAGAGAAGGGAACATAGAATTCAGCTCTCTATGGAGGAGTGTCAACATCATATGAAAAGAACACGTGGAATGGGACATACTGGAGCACAGATATTATATGTACTTTTAGAATATTATTGACAATATTATTCTAAAGTTTATGTGGAAAAGCAAATAGGAAACATTATTATAGAAAGTTCAGCAGAATAGATATATAGACAGATAAAATCTGTGAAATATTAAAGGACTTACAAAATTAAAATAATTAAAATGATACTGGTGGCATAATAGATGCAAATATCAATGAAATCAAATAGATATATTATAAAAAGGCCCTAAAAGGACTTAGTATATCATTTAGAAAGTATGATAAATCAGTGGAAAGACTGCTAAGTAAATATTGTTCATACAATTGTTTAACTGTTAGCAGAGAGTATCTACAGTCATGCCCCACATAAGGACATTTCGGTCAATGATGGACAGCATATACAACAGTGATCCCACAAGACCTTCCAGTGGGACAAGATGTGGAGGTGAAAGACAGCAATATTGATGATCCTGAATCTGTGTAGGCCTAGGCTAATGTGTGTGTTTGTGTCTTAGTTTTTAACAAAAATGTTTAAAAGGAAAAAAAAAAAAAAGCTTATAGAATGAGGATATAAAGAAAGTCTTTTTGTACAGCTGTACAATGTATTTGTGTTTTAAGCTAAGTGTTATTACAAAAGAGCCCAAAAGTTAAAAAGTTTATAAAGTAAAAAAGTTATAGTAAGCCAAGGTTAATTTATTATTGAAGAAAGAAATTTTTTGATAAATTTAGTGTCGCCTAAGTATACAGTGTGTATAAAGTCCATGGCAGTGTCTAGTAATATCCTGGGCCTTCACATTCACTCACCACTCACTCACGGACTCACCCAGAGAAAATTCCAGTCCTGCAGCCTCCATTCATGGTGAGTGCCTTATACAGGTGTAGCATTTTTTATCTTTTATAGCGTATTTTTACTGTACCTTTTCAATGTTTAGATATGCAAACACTTACCATTGTGTTACAGTTACCTACAGTATACAGCAACATGCTATACAGGTTTATAGCCCGGGGCAACGGGCCGTACCAAACAGTCTAGGTGTGTAGTAGGCTATGCCATCTAGGTTTGCATAAGTACACTATGATGCTCACACAACAATGAAATTGCCTAATGATGCATTTCTCAGAACGGGTCCCCATCATTAAGTGACACATGACTGTATTTGGTTCTTTATCTTACAAAATTTTGCAAAATTAAACTCCAGAGGAATAAAGCAAAAACACACAAAATATTATATTACCTAAATGTAAAATGGTAAAAATACATAAACAATTAGCAAATATTAAAAAATGAACTGTTCACTTAGTATGTAAGAAGATATTGAATTGTATGCATAACCAAAGAAATCCCCAGCTATGCAAAAAAACAAAAACATTTTTTTCACTCCCAAAGTAGCAAAGGTAAGAAATGACATTAGATAATGTTAATGATAGTGTAGCTATATACATTCTTGTGATGTCATTTATATTAATTATCTATTATTATCCTAGCAAATTATGCCTAAAGTTAGTGGCTTAAAACAGCTATTAGCATTATGTCAACATTTTCTGTGGGTCAGGACATTAGGGGAAAATCAGCTGGTTAAAGATCTCTCATGAGATTCTAGTCAGGATATTGGTTACGGATGCTTAAAAGCTTGATAGGGTTGGGGAATTTATTTCCAAGATGGCGCATTCCCATGACTGCCTTAGTTTCTCATGGTGTGGACTTCTTTACAGGGTGGCTTGAGGGTACTCACAACATGGTGTCTGGCTTTCCCCAGGGTGAGTAATCTAAAGTGGAAGCAGTAAGGCCTTTTATGAATTAAACTTGGAAGTCACATGAGGTCATTTTCATAATATGCTATTCATTAAAAGCAAGTCAGTAAGTCCAGCCAATATTCAAAGGAGAGTATCAAACACTTTGCAAACATATTTTTAAACTATCAAACTATTTTTTTGAGGATTTAGAAAAATATATGAGGAAACTTTTAAATACACAGTCTATTTAAGTTCATAATTTCAGTTCTGGAATTCTAATAGATAAAATGAATTTAAACAAGGAAAACTAATGATTTTTGCTGTATTATTAATTATAATAGTAATTTTTGAAATAATATAATTGTTGAAAAATAGTGAAATAGTTAAGAAAATTATGTGTCTTCTTGATTAGTATTAAGTAATGATTAAAATATTTTGAGTTTATACAATGAAAAATGTTTGCATTGTGTAAAATGAAAAAAAACAGTATATAAATTTTCCCTATAATTTAATCACGGTAATATAAAAACTTAAAGGTGCGCATTTCTGGCCATGACATGTTAACTAGTACTGGAATTGTCCTTTTCATAAAAATAACAGTAAACCTGGAAAAAAAGTACTAAGTAACTATTTTCAGGCACTGAACGTCAGGCAGCTCAGGAATGTGATTCTTGAAAGAAGCAAAATACACAATGCGATAGTCAAAAATAGATCACCCTGCTTTTTGGAGTGGAGATACTTTCCTGCTATGGACCAGTGTTCTTAGTGGATGGAGGAAGAAGATTGGTATTTTGTGTTGAAATGTTGGAAATTTCTGTGGCGGTACCTGAGAAAAGGGAAGGGAGATATATGGTGGAAGGGAGGACAGAAGTTCTCGTGGGGATCCACTGCAGGTCAGTGGCTAAGAGTTACAAGGCACATGTGCAAGATGATTCACCCTGACATCTGGTGAAGATCATCTGCTTTGGGGCTGAGAGGTCAAGTGGGACTGGGAGATTTAAGGCTCTGATTTCACCAGGATTGAGAGACTTAACTATCTGGGACATTCATTTGAAATTCTAGAAAAGGTGTGTCTTAGAAATAGGAAGCAAGCCCTAGAAGAAGGGCCGTGTCCCAGGACTAATTTGAAGACTGAAGTAGCTCTGCTCTAGCCAATAATTAAACCAAGCTTTACAGAAACAGAAGGATAAAAGGATTCTCTAGCAACTGTCTGCCCAAACAAAACTCAACTCCATATAAAGGAAGGTAACATAATCTAAACTCCCTGCAATGTATCATCGAGACTGTCCTACACACAATAAAAGGCTTCCATGACCAAGTGGAAAAATATGACCCATATCAAGAAAAAAAAGAACTCGAGATAACCCTGATGTTAAAATTAGCAGACCAGGACTTTAAAATTCTATTATAAACATGAAATCAGGTACATCTTGAGACATGCTGAAGGAGGGCAACTAAAATGGTCATGAATGTGATCCTTCAAGGAAAAAAATGGCCGATGATAAATTTCCTGTGAAGAGATGGTCAAGGATTATTGATGTCCAATGTTGAAGATGAGTTCTTACTCATAATGTGCTATTCTGTCATCTGTTTGTTATCACAAGTCTTCAATAAGTGTGTGCTATGCACAACAGTCCTGTGTTTTGATTTTTGAGGGAACAGAGGAAGCAAGTGGAAGAGGGACAACATCTAAAGTGACAATGAGAAACTTAATCACAGCAGAAAAACAGGCTACATGTTGCCAGTTCCACAAGACATACTTTCTCTAATCCAATCGACAGTCTATCTCAAGTCAGTTTAAAAAGAAGTAAATAAAGCGAATTCAAATTACAAGATGCAAAATGGGTGGAATTAAAGCATAAGACTTAATGTACATAATTTCTTATTCATAAAATCTGAATTATTTTATAATCTGCATATGCTAGAAGACAATTATTGAAATAATAACACTTTATTAAAGAGAAATATTAATTTACAGATACTGAATTTAGTGTAGGAAATACACTCTATGGTTTATTAACACATTCATTGACATGAGAAATGGTGACACGTTCTAACAACACAGTGATTATAATGTCGAACAAATAGAAATCACCTTCAGGGATTTCAAAGGAAATCCTATGGGGATGTCTTACTGCTTGACCAAATCAAGGCCCTTTGTTACCAAATGGGCCTCAGTGGAGTCTGTTAGATGAAGAGTGTGTGCTGATCAAGGCAGCTTTCTGAGATCTAAACAACAAGGACAAGCAGAGCCCCTTCATGGTACTCAGAATGCTTCAAAAGTGACTTGAAAAAACACCAGACATTTGAAGACTATAGTTGGAAATGAGAAGTTTAAAAAAATAGAAGTGGCTTTTGATTTAATCATACTATTTAGTTTCTTCTTTATAATGACAAATTATGCTGTATACAAGAGAATATTTAAATCACTTAATTAAAAATTGAGCATAAGCTGCCCTTTTATTTGGATGGCAATCAAATACTGCTTCTGCCAGGAATCGTGAAAGTCCTGTGCTCTGCTGACATTTGTGCTAGACAGACTGACATCACAGTTGTATAAGGGTGCATCTGGGCAACTCTCTACTATCTGATTCAGAATTAGAAATCTGAATCACCACAATGCAACATTCAGTTGTTTGTAAATAAATGTTCTGCTTAGACAAGCAGAGACACCATCCTTCGTAATATATATACTTTTCAGAATTTACTCAAACTGTGATACCAGTTTGCTATGCATATTGTTGCGTTAACATTCTTAGTCAATCCTTTTTCCAGCTTTAATAACAGGAATGTTTAAAAGAATAATTCACATACTCATTTGGAGGTGAGTTCATGCCAATATTATTCATTTAAAAATGTACACAAAGATACATTGGAAGCCAAGTTCCACTTCAGCAAGAAAAACTAAAACATAAGGCTACTGTTTTGAAGTTTTATTATATTTACATATTTCCAGAGTCATTATTTACTATTTAAATCAACATTTCATTTATAATATTATCTCAATTGTTACATTAATAACATGTCATAATTTGTAAGTGTACTTTTTTCATACCAATAGTATGATAAACAGTAAGATAAACAGCATGATAAACTTACCATAGTTGATAAGAATAGATAATAAACACATTCCGAGTGACTCAAAGGGCAGATCACACTGTACACAAGACAAAAAGAAAATAGAAGGAGAGAGAAGAAAAATGTGGAGATGAAAGGCATATGTATAAAATAAGTCAATAATAAAAATGTCAATAGGTTTAAACCTTCTGGGAAGAAAGACAAGGAGCACTCGGAAAAGTGTGCTCCATATAAGGTCCTCTAAGATCTTTCAAACTCAAAGTCCAATAGTTTCTATCACTTTCAGTATCTGTCAGTAAAATTAGATTTATTTTCAATGTGTTTTGCTGGCCTGAAAATACAACTTCATCCTGAATGCTGACTTGATTACTGTTTTCTGAGTATTCTCATTTTGTAACAAAAAACATTATGCAAATTTACTGTGAGGCGACCCATAATATCAAAATAAATTATACTAATAAACTGTCAGGACTAGACATAGTAAATGGCAACATTTTCATTGTCCTGATACAAAGCTAGTCCTAAAAACAGATATTTGGACTTAAGTAAGTGGAGCTTATTTTCCTGGCCCTGGATTATCTGAAAAAACATTAACTAAAAAAGGCTGTGGAACTTTAATGAATAGAATTAGGATAAATAAGTTAACAGCACATTTCCATAATGGAAGATAACCTTCCAGTCAAACCCAGCAACCTGTAAATCTGTTGACCTCAAAGATTAATAGGTTTATATTAATGACTCTTTTTGTATTAGAAAGTATCTTAATTACTAGAAAGCGTTGATTATCTCTAACTTAACTGGTTAGCCCTAAATGGAGATCTTAGAGCTCATCCGCCACTGTTAGACTCAGATAAAGAAACTCTGCCCCAAAGAACTTAATTTCTAGAGCAGCTTGGATGACTGAGAATGGTAATTTCCTTGGAAAAAAGTCACCACATTAAATACAATAGTTTTCCCATTCATACTTTATCAAAAAAGTCCATAAATTCTTGCTTTCCTTAATTTTCATTATATAGGCACACTAGTTATGTTACTGTTTTCTGTCAGTTATGATAATAAATGATTTTAAGTGATGTAAAATTATAAGGAATGTTATATTTGTTTTACTCCGCTCATTCTTTTATTTTATACTCTACCGTTATTAGAATTATGCATTGTGGGCAGTGCCTATGAATCGTTACAGTCATTCTTAGAAGCGGTATCAGAGGCTCAGCCATTGTCACAAGAGTTAATTCACATTCCCTGGGCTTTTTGTCATTTATGATTTTTATTTATTTATTTATTTTATTTTATTATTATTTTTTTTTTTGAGGAAGATTAGCCCTGAGCTAACATCTGCTGCTAATCCTCCTCTTTTTGCTGAGGAAGCCTGGCCCTGAGCAAACATCTGTGCCCATCTTCCTCTACTTTATATGTGGGATGCCTGCCACAGCGTGGCTTGATGAGCGGTGCCATGTCCATACTCAGGATCTGAACTAGAGAACCCCAGGCCGCCGAAGCGGAACGTGGGACCATGAACTGGTAGGAACACTTACACGGTGATTTCGATGAAGTGTTGGGGGCTGAGTGTGGACCAGCATGACAGTGAGAAACTCCATATGGCCACAGTTTTAGGGAGCTCCCATACTTCCACAGACTTTTCTTCCAGAAAATCTACCAGGTTCTCATGTGAACATCTGAGAATGGTCCCCTTACGGCTTTGTAGGGGGGTGGGGAGTGGGGAAGAGGAACCCCTGTGAAATATGCCCAGAGCCTTCTCCATAAAACCTACTCTAGGGGAATGGACTTTGTTAAATGTCAGAAGTTCTCCAGGCAGAAGGAAAATGGTATAGATTAGAAACATGGATTTGCAGAAAGGAAGGAAAGTTTATATATAGAGAAAGAATAAATGAAGGTAAAAAGAAAAACTTTTATTTTTTAATTCTTGAATGATCTATAAGATAACTATTTAAAGGTGTAATAGTAACAAAATAATTAGTATATGGATAAGTGAATGAACATCAGCAATGTCACAAGGGACAGGAAGGGGAAATTGGGAATACTCTCTTTTATAGTACTGTACTGCATGTGAAGCTGTATAGTGTATTTGAAGGTGGACTTAGATTAATTAAAAATGTATGTTTTAGACTAGGTAAAGCCACTAAAATATTTTTAAAATAACTGTGATATGCTAAGTGAAGATAAATTGAAATCATAAAAAATGCTCAATTAAATCCATGAAAGGCAGAAAATGAGGAGTAAAAAGAAACAAAAAAACCAACTGCAATAAATAGAAAGCAGTTACAAACATGGTAGATATTAATTCACCTGTATCTATAATTACTTTAAATACGATTGGTTTAAATATATGAATTAAAAGACAGAGTTTGTCAGAGTGGATAATAAGACCCAATTATGTTTTCTAAAAGAAACTCATTTTAAACACAAACACACAGATAGGTTCCGTGTGAAGGGACAGAGAAGTATATACCATGGTAACACCAATGGAAAGAGAGCTGGTGTAGCTATGTTTATTTCAGGCAAAGCTGTCTTCGGAACAAGGAAGATTATCAGGAATAAAGAGGAGCACTACATGACGGCAAAGGGGTCAATGCTCCAGGAACACATAGCAAAAGTAAATGTGTGTGCAACCAAGAAAAGAGCATCAAAATTCATGAGGCAAAACCTGATAGAACTGAAAGGAGCAGTGGATGAATACGCTTTTATAGTTGGAGTTTTCAACACCTCTTTGTCAGTAATAGGTAAATCAAGAAGGCTGAAAATATCTAAGGATGTAGATAGCTTGAACAATATTATCAAATCAACTTGATCTAATTAACATTTCCAGAATACTCTGTCCAACAATAGAATAAACATTTTCCCCAAGCTTGCACAGAACATTCACCAAAACAGTCTACATTCTGGACAACAAAACACACTTAATTTTAAATAAACAGAAGTCAACATAATGTGCTTTTCTTTCCAATTATTTTTTTTATTCAGTCCATAATAGTTTACATCAACGTGAGATTTCAGTTGTACATTATTTCTTGACTGTCACCACATAAGTGCTCCCCTTCACCCCCTTTTCCTACCCCCACCCCCCTTCCCCTGGTAACCACTGAACTGTTTTCTTTATCCTAGTGCTTGTTTATATTCCACATATGAGTGAAATCGTCTGGTGTTTGTCTTTCTCAGACTGGCTTATTTTGCTTAGCATAATTCCCTCTAAGTTCTTCCATGTTATTGCAAATGGGATGAATTTGTCTTTTTCTCTGGCTGAGTAGTATCCCATTGTATATGTATACCACATCTTCTTTATCTAATCATCGGGTAGTGGGCACTTGGGTTGCCTCCATGTCTTGGCTATTGTGAATAGTGCTGCAATGAACATAGGGGTGCATATGTTACTTTGGATTGTTGATTTCAAATTGTTTGAGTAGATACCCATTAGAGGGATAGCTGGGTCATATGGTGGTTCTATTTTTAGTTTTTTGAGGAATCTCCATACTGTTTTCCATAGTGGCTGCACAAGTTTGCATTCCCACCAGCGATGTATGACGGTTTCCTTCTCTCCACACCCTCTCCAACATTTTTTATTTTTAGTCTTAGTGATTATAGCCATTTTAACAGGCTCAAGGTGGTATCATAGTGTAGTTTTGATTTGCATCTCCCTGATGATTAGTGACGTTGAACATCTTTTCATGTGTTTATAGGCCATCTGTATATCTTCTTTGGAAAAATGTCTCTGCATCTCTGCCCACTTTTTGATTGGGATGTTGGCTTTCTTGTTCTTCAGTTGTGTGAGTTCCTTATATATTATGGAGATTAACCCCTTGTCAGATATATGATTTGCAAATGTTTTCTCCCAATTGGTGGGTGTCTCTTTGTTTGGATCCTAGTTTGTTTTGCATTGTAGAAGCTCTTTAGTCTGATGAATTCCCACTTGTTTTTCTTTTGTTTCCCTTGTTTGAGAGGACATGGTATTTGAAAAGATCCTTTTTAGTTTGATGTCAGAGTGTACTACCGATATTATCTTCCAGGAATTTTATAGTTTCAGGATGTATCTTCAAGTCTTTGATCCATTTTGAGTTTATTTTTGTGTATGGCATGAGATAGTGGTCTGCCTTCATTCTTTTGCATGTGGCTGTCCAGTTTTCCCAACACCATTTATTGAAGAGACTATCTTTTCTCCATTGTATGTTCTTGGCACCTTTGTCAAAGATTAGTTGTCCATGGATGTGTGGTTTTATTTCTGGGCTTTCAGTTCTATTCCATTGTGTACCTGTTTTTGTACCAGTACCATGCTGTTTTGATCACGATGGCTTTGTAGTACATTTTGAAGTGAGGGATTGTGCTATCTCCAGCTTTGTTCCTTTTTCTCAGGATTGCCTTAGCATTTTGGGGTCTTTGATTGCCCCATATGAATTTTAGGATTCTTTGCTCAATTTCTCTGAAGAATGTCATTGGGATTCTGATACAGATTGCATTGAATCCGTAGATTGCTTTGTGTAGTATTGACATTTTAACTATGTTTATTCTTCCAATCCACGAGCAAGGAATCTCTTTCCATCTCTTTAATTCATTAGCAATTTCTTTCAGTAATGTCTTATAGTTTTCATTGTATAAGTCCTTCACCTCCTTGGTTAAATTTATTCCTAGATACTTTATTCTTTTAGTTGCGATTGCAAATGGAATTGTATTCTTGAGTTCTCTTTCTGTAAGTTCGTTATTGGAGTATAGAAGAGCAACTGATTTTTGTAAGTTGATTCTGTACTCTGCAACTTTACTGTAGTTGTTAATTATTTCTATTCATTTTCTGATGGAGTTTTTGGGGGTTTCTATACATAAGATCATGTTGTCTGAAAACAGCGAGAGTTTTACTTCTTCACTCCCTATTTGGATTCCTTTTATCTCTTTCTCTTGCCTAATTGCTTTGTCCAAAACCTCCAGTACTATGTTGAATAAGAGTGATGAGAGTGGGCACCCTTGTCTTGTTCCTGTTCTCAAGGGGATGGTGCTCAGTTTTTCCCCATTGAGAATGATGTTGGCTGTGGGTTTGTCATATATGGCCTTTATCATGTTGAGGTAATTTCCTTCTATCCCCATTTTGTTCAGAGTTTTTATCATAAATGGCTGTTGGATCTTGTCACACACTTTCTCTGCATCTATTGAGATGATCATGTGCTTTTTATTCCTCAATTTGTTGATGTGGTGTATCGTGTTGATTGATTTGTGGATGTTGAACCATCCCTGTGTCCCTGGTATGAATCCCACTTGATCATGATGTATCATCCTTTTGATGTATTGCTGAATTCGGGTTGCCAAAATTTTGTTGAGAATTTTTGCATCTATGTTCATGAGCGATATTGGCCTGTAGTTCTCCTTTTTTGTGCTGTCCTTGTCAGGCTTTGGTATCAGAGTGATGTTGGCCTCGTAGAATGTGTTAGGAAGTGCTCCATCTTCCCTAATGTTTTGCAATAGCTTGAAAAGGGTAGGTATTAAATCCTCTCTGAAAGTTTGGTAAAATTCCCCAGGAAAGCCATCTGGTCCTGGGGTTTTATTCTTTGGGGTGCTTTTGATTGCTGTTTCAATCTCTTTCCTTGTGATTGGTCTATTCAGATTGTCTGTTTCTTCTTGACTCAGCTTTGGGAGGTTGTAAGAGTCTAAGAATTTATCCATTTCCTCTAGGTTCTCCATTTTGTTGTCATATTGTTTTTTGTAGTCTCTTATAATCCATTGTATTTCTGAGGAGTCTGTTGCTATTTCTCCTCTTTCATTTCTGATTTTGTTTATTTGAGCTTTCTCTCTTTTTTTTCTTTGTAAGTCTGGCTAGGGGTTTGTCAATTTTATTTATCTTCTCAAAGAACCAGCTCTTTGTTTCATTGATCCTTTCTACTGCCTTTTTTGTTTAAATAGCATTTATTTCTATGCTGATTTCTATTATTCCTCTCCTTCTGCTGACTTTGGGTTTTGTTGGTTCTTCTTTTTCTAATTCAGTTAGGTGTAATTTGAGATTGGTTATTTGGGATTTTTCTTGTTTGTTAAGGTGAGCCTGTATTGTGATGAATTTCCTTCTTAATACAGCTTTTGCTGCATCCCATATGAACTGGTATGATATGTTATCATTTTCATTTGTCTCCAGATATTTTTTGATTTCTCCTTTAATTTCTTCAATGATCCATTGTTTGTTCAATAGCATGTTGTTTAGTCTCCACATCCCTTTCTCAACTTTTTTCTTGTAATTAATTTCTAGCTTTATAGCATTATGATTGGAAAAGATGCTTGTCATTATTTCATTTTTTAAAAATTTAGAAGCTTGTCTTGTTTCCCAACATATAGTCTATCCTTGAGAATGTTCCATGTGCACTTGAGAAGAATGTGTATTCTGCTGCTTTTGGATGGAGTGTTCTATATATGTCTATTAAGTCCAGCTAGTTTAGCTTTTCATTTATTTCCACTGTTTCCTTGTTGATTTTGCATCTGGATGATCTATTCATTGATGTGGGGGGGGGGTGTTGAGGTCCCCTACTATTATTGTGTTATTTTTAATATCTTCTTTTAAGTTTTTTTAATAGTTGCTTTATGAACTTTGGTGCTCTTGTGTTGGGTGCATAGATATTTATAAGTATTTCTTCTTCTTGATGGAATGTCTCTTTGATCATTATATACTGCCCCGCTTTGTCTCTTTACTTGCCTTATCTTGAAGTCTACTTTGTCTGATATAACTATTGCCACACCTGCTTTCTTTTGTTTGCCGTTAGCTTGGAGTATTGTCTTCCAACCCTTCACTCTGAGCCTGTGTTTTTCATTGGAGTTGAGATGTGTTTCCTGGAGGAAGCAAATTGTTGGATTTTGTTCTTTAATTCATCTTGTCACTCTGTGTCTTTTTATTGGAGAGTTCAATCTGTTTACATTGAGGGTGATTATTGATGTATGAGGGCTTAACACTGTCATTATATCACTCATTTTCCGGTTTTTCTGCATTTCCTTTGTTTCTCATCTTGTGTGTTTTGGTCTACCCATTGAATTATGTAGTTTTTTATGACGTGTTTCTTTGTTTTTTCCTTGTTTATTTTTTTATGTCTCTGTTCTGCTTTTTAGTTTAGTGGCTACCCTGAAGTTTGTATTCAGAATTTTGTGTATAACATAGTCCATTTTCTGATGGTCTCTTATTTCCTTAGTCTAAACTGATTCACTCCCTTTCCTCCTCCCCTCCTAAGTTGTTTCTCATATCTTATTCCAACTTGTATTGTGAGTTTGTGGTTAAAGTGACAAGATTGTCTTTGTTTTTGGTGTTTTTCTTCCCTTTAACCTAATGCTACAGTTGAATATTTCCCATCCTATTCTGATTCTAAGTATTTAGCTCCTTACTCTGTGTTTTGTGACCCCTTTCTCCCTTATTTTCATTTTTCAGGTATGAGGGCCTTCTAATGAGGATGTCTTGTAGGGGGCATCTCGTGGCTACGAAGTCCCTTAGCTTTTGTTTATCAGGGAAAGATTTAACTTCTCCATCACATCTGAAGGATATTTTTGCTGGATAGAGTATTCTTGGCTGAAGATTCTTATCTTTTAAAATTTTGAATATGTCATTCCATTCTCTCCTAGTTTGTGCGGTTTCTGCAGAGAAATCTTACAAGGGGTTCCCTTGTAGGTTATTTTCTTCTGCCTTGCCACCCTATTTTTTCTTTGTCATTCATTTTTGCCAGTTTTACTATTATATGCCTTGCAGTAGGTCTTTTTACATTGACAAATCTAGGAGATCTGGAAGTTTCCTCCACACATATTTCCCTCTCTTTCCCTAGATTTGGGAAGTTCTCTGCTATTATTTCTTTGAACACGCTTTATGTTCCATTCTCCTTCTCTTCACCTTCTTGAATACCTATAATCCTTATGTTGCATTTCCTCATTGAGTCAGATATTTCTCAGAGACTTTCTTCATTTTTTAGTCTTAGTTCTCTTTCCTCCTCTGTCTGGAGCATTTCAACATGTCTGTCTTCGATTATGCTGATTTGCTCCTCTATGATGACCACATGAGCATCCAGGGAATCCATATTTTGTTTTATCTCTTCCATTGTGTCTTTCATCTCTAATATTTCTGATTGATTCTTTTTTATAGTTTCAATCTCTTTTGTGAAGTAGCTCCTGAACTTGTTGAATTGTTTCTCTATATTCTCTTTTACCTCATTGAGTTTTTTGATGATAGCTATTTTGAATTGATTGTCATTTAGCGTACATATTTCTGTGTCCTCAGGACTGAGTTCTGGGTGCTTGTCGTTTTTTCTCTGGTCAGGAGATTTGATGTAGTGTCTGATGTTGGAAGTTTCAGGTCTTTCTCATTCTGATATTATTAGGTTGCAGTTACAGCCTATCACCACTGGGTGGGCGTTGAGAGCCGTGTATTCTGAGCCCTCCACCTTAGGCTGAGATGGTACATGTGGATTGGGGGAGGAGAGCCTTCTCCTGCGTTCAGTCCGGGATTTCTCTATCAGCTCTCACTATCTGGTCTCCTGGGGTCTTGGCTAGATGAGGTCACCCTGTGGCAAAAGCTTTTGCCCCTTAGAGGGCTTCCCTCTAGGCTGCAAGGGTCCTAGGGAGTCCTGAGTGATCCCGAAGATGAGCAACCCCTCCCCCACTCCTTCCCTCACGGATCCTCCTGTGGCATTGACCGCAGCCTTTTGGGGAGGGAGCAAAGTCCTGTCTTATCCTGTTGCAGCTCCTCCAAGGAGGGCTCCAGCCTCTCCACCCTCCTTCATGTGGCTGCATGTCTCTGAGGTTTTTGCATTCTTAGGATATCTTCTGTTGGAGTATGGTTGCCCCTTTTTGTTGTATGTTGGAGGGTAGAGATTCCTGGGCAAGTTCACTGCCATAATGCTGACGTCACTCCCAACATAATGTGTTTTTAAACTACAATGGAATTAAACCAGAAAGTAATAATAGAAAGGTAGCTGAAAAATCCTCCAATATTTGGAAATTAAAGAACTATTAAAAAATAAACTGAACCACATTAAAATTTTCAAGAGTTTATCTGAGCATACATTGGTTCCAATCAGCAGCATCAAACCAAAAACTGTCAAGAGAACCTCACCAACAGGAGCCAGGAAAGAGACTTTTATAGAGATGAGGAAGCAAAGCAAGGAAATTATTTCATTGGCTATAGCTTAAGTAATTACCTTATTTGAGAAAGCCTAGCTGGCTACTTTGTGATTGGTTGTTCTTAAGTTTCACTTTCTGAGGTTCCAGTACATTGACTCCGGCTTAGGTTTCAGTTTTTTTGTGTAGGCTGCCAAGGTGTTAGAGCCACCTCAATCTAACGACCTCCTTGTTTAATTACTTTAACACACTTCTACATAGCACATTGGTCAAGAATAAGTCTCAAGAAAAACTTAAAAATGTTTTGAACTAATTAAAAATAAAAATAAAACATCAAAATTTGTGGGATACAGCAAAAGCAGTGCTTAAAAGGAAATTTATAGCATTAAATGTATACATTGGAAAAGAAGAAAGATCTAAAACCAGTAACCTAATTTCCCTTCTAGGAAACTAGAGAAAGAAGAGCAAATAAAAGCTAAAGCAAGCAGAAGAACAGAAAAAATAATTTAAGAAATACAGTGTGAATCAATGACATTGAAAAAAAAAGGCAATAATACAGAACAATCAATGAAGCCAAAAGCTGGTCCTTTGAAAAGATGAATACAATTAATCTTTTGTCAGGCTTACAAAGAAAAAAGAACGAGGACACAAATTATCTGCTGTTACCTCCTCATCCTTGTTAGGCCTTGAAATCCCAGCACAGCTGTCACTAGCTCCTCCTCCAGGAGAGCTCTTCACCCAGCTCCTGCCTCCCTAATTTGGATAGCTAACTACTATGTAGAGAGTAGGGTCTCTATATTTCATATTCCTTATTTCTCGAGGAACAGCACTGTATAGCAGGTCCTCAATTGAATGAATGAAAACTACCAGCTACTGACATACTTCTTGCTGTGTGGTAGAATAAAGCCTGTAAATTCTTCCTTCCCAGATCCCTCTTGCCAAGGTTGACTTCTCCCATGGGCATTCTCCCATCCTTTTTGCACAATGTACTGCTTTGTAGCACATGTCATGGTTGCGATTTAACATTTATGGGAGGGATTATTCGGTGGAAGTATGTCTCCCCTCGCTAGTCTGTAGGCCTAATGGAAGATTGGTTTTTTGATCGTGAGCATATTTAAGAGTCTAGTATAGAGCCTAGCACATAGCAAGACCAAAATACATATTTCTAGAATGAGTAAATAAAAGGAAGGAAGAGATAGAGGAAGAGAGGAAGGTGGGGGAAGGAGGAGGAAAAAGGGAGAAAGAAGAATGAAGAATGGTGTGAGAAGAATTTGGTCATGTAGGTGGGCCAGGAAAGAGTATTGCGGGCTAATTTTTAACTTCATCCTGCTAACAATAAGGGGCCAACAGGGAATTTCAGGCAAAAGAATAACATGGCTTAGGAAATAATGCAAAAGATGAATTGTTGGGGGGAAAAGAGCTGAGAACAAACAGCAAATCACAGTCTAGGAAAGAAATGATAGGAGCAAAAATCAAGGCAGTAGTTGTATGAAAATTGTGAAGGGCCGGTATCTAGAGGGTAAAAGCAACAGGACTGAAAACAGTACTATCACATATGTTCTCTATCTGTTGGAAGCAATTGGTTTCAGCACCATCTGGCATTTGGTGACTGAGCAGAACCCCAGCAGTGTAAAATAAAACGTCATTGATAAGTAAAAGTGCTTTATGTTCCCAGAACAAACTACAAAAGTCAGAATTCAATAATAGTTTGACATTCTGAAAGGCATCATCATGCCACCCACTCCAATAGCATGGCACACATTTTTAGCAGATTATGCAGAAGATTGCAAAGAATAGCTTTTGCAGAATTAAAAATAAGGCAGAACTTGCTTAACCCAGGAAACCAGCCAGCTCATATCAAAGTCCTC
Organism: Equus asinus; assembly: GCF_041296235.1. Lineage (NCBI taxonomy): Eukaryota > Metazoa > Chordata > Mammalia > Perissodactyla > Equidae > Equus > Equus asinus. The sequence continues at coordinate 22,603,566 of NC_091801.1, read as the reverse complement.
AGTGTGCCCCACGGCAGGCATTTTGAGCACAGAGACTATTCTGTGGTCCCAGTTATTTTCACCTCTGTGATGTGATAGGAAATAAAGTCTATTTTGAGTTTCAGAGAAGGAAGTTGCTGCTTTGGGGGAATTATTTGTAGTTTTGTTTTTTAGACAGATAGGGATAAATTTAAGTCAGCAGTGAACACTGGCATGTTTTGGGGAGAAAAAATATTCTATAAGACCATGGTATTGCTGAGGAAAACACTCAGTAATTCTATAACCAAGCTGAGTTCTATATGTTTAAATAGTTTCATTGAGAATTTTGTTTACATTTACCTATAGAACTTGCTATTTTGCACAACATTTTTTTTTGCACAAGTAATCTTAAATATTATCTTTACAGAAAGTGAAATTAAATACAATGACTTTTTAGATTATGGCTCATAGTATATGGCCTTTATATTGGCCTAGAGTAGAGTATGTATCAATCACGTTTGGGAGAGTTAGAATATGGAGTTTTTGTCTTTTCTTTTTTCCCCCAAAATTAACTTAGTGATTTGGAGAAATATTCAATAATATATAAGATGAAATTTATTATAGATGTGTCAAAAATAAATTTTGTATATGTGTTTGTAATTTACTAAATTCATCATAATTACATTGTCATTTTCAATATTCAAACAGGAATGATTTTAAATTAGTTTTCAGGGTTTTTACATTTATAATTTACATTCTGATAAACACCATGTTCATTTCTTTTTGCATGGCCAAAATCTGTCCTCTGATTCTGGTCAGACTCCATTTTAAATTCGATGGGGAAACCCTCAATTCAGACATGTTGTGAGACAAACCACCACTTTATGTTCGGTGTCCTGTTATTTTGTTCTCATTGTAAAATATTTAATATGTGCAAGCCATTGTTATCCTCCTGGCAGACAATCTTTTCTTAATAAAATTTAATATTTGAGCTCTAGAATAATAATTCTATAATACCATGTCCAAGTGAACACATTATTTCATTCATCCTCTTGTAACAATTTGGTAGTGTTATTATGAAAAGCCATGATAAAAATAAGACACTTCCAACTACTATGTGTTAAGAAGTATACTGACTGGTTCTGAAAAAACCCACACAGCAACTATGATATGCAGAAAATTACTAATAATAGCAGCCCAGTGGAAGTCAAGGAAATCAAAGATATGCCTCTTAAAGAGGCTGAAAGTTTCAAATAAAAAAACAGCACGACAATCTAGTAGTGTTTAATTTATGAACACTCATACTATTTTGATATTTTTTTCATGGTTAATGTGGCAGATTACAGTCTCCAAAAATGACCACAGAGTATTTCTTGTCCCACATGCTCTTCTAGAAACTTGCCACTCTTTCTTCGAGAGGTAGAGTTAATTTCCCCTTCCCTTGAGATTAGACAGAGCCATGGCTGCCTTGACAAGGAGAACGTGACACAGTGGTGCTTCGAGTACTCCGCGGCTAGGTCATAGCAGGTACATTAACTTCCATGTGGCTCCTCCCAGTCTTTGAATGTCCACCCTTGAACCCAGCCGCAATGTTGTGAAGAAGTCCAGGCTACACAGTGAGACCTATTATAGGAGTTCTGATTGATAGTACCAGCTAAGGTCTCAGCTAACAGCCTGCATCAGCTGTCAGACGTGTGCATGAGCGAGCCTTCAGATGGCCTGTTTCCAGCCTTTGAGTGTTCCAGCTGAGACCCCAGACATCATGGAGCGGAGGCAAGTCATCTCTAAGGGGCCCTGATTGAATGTCTTACAACCAAATTTGTTAGCATAATAAATGGTTGCTTAAGCCCCTAAATTTCACAATCATAATAACCAGAACAGCTAGCGAGGTCTGCATATTTGGTTTCATATTATGGCATCATATAGATATTTTTCACCAATTTCATAAACTATTTGATGCAACTTCTCTCAGAATGTGCCAAGAATCTTGTGAGGATTATGATTTCAAGAATAAAATAGATGTTGAAGCTATCTGGAGAAATAAGTTCTTAAGTTATTGTCCACATTAGTAAAATCTGAGAAGATATGATTTAAATTTCCTACTATGCTTGATAAAATGATTGGCTTCTCATACTTTCTGAACACTAACTTCAGGCAGACAATAACAGAGCTAATGCTCTGTGGAGGAAATTATTTCACTATTGTCTATGTGCAAACACGCAGTCTTTGCTTTTCTTTTATTCTCAGAAGAATGGCAATTTTGATGAGAACTAACCGTTATTAAAAGCAAAGCTTCTCTATGGCTTACTGTGTCCTCTAGCCTTCGTGTAAACTGTAGGAAAGCCATCCCTTTGAAGCACATTTTGTGGAGACTTAACCCTCACAAGAAAATTTCTCTTAAATTAATTAAAACTCTTTTGGAAGAGTCAAATGAAAATGACAGAGCCATGAGAGTTTTCGAGCATGTCAGTGCTAGTTCATTTTCATTATATATCTGCCATTGTTAAGCAATTGTGAAATGTACTAAAATATGCATTTATGTAATTTATGATGATGCAATTGGATTTCATCAAGTTCAATGACTATCAAGATCATTATCAGGTATAAATGAATTTTATATTCTGTATCTATAATTTTTACAATCCCCTCTGCTGTATTGGGATACTATCTGACATGTCTCAGGCATTTTTCCCCCCAAGATTTACACTGATGAAATAATAATTCCAACAAAATGAACCAATGATTAGTTATACTGATAGCACTAGGAGCAAGAGGTTAGAAGTGAAAATGGCACCTGAATTATATTATTAGACATGCGTGACAGGTGTTTGGATTGAAGAGTTTTCATCTTCTTTGACAAAAGAAATGTCCTGCATCCAGTAAGCTGAACCACATTGGTTCAGATTCCCCCTCAGTCAGGTGTGGAGGAGAAGAGATAAGAGCAAGCGCCTGAAGACAAGCACACCAGAACCACAGTCGTGTCCTGAGTATCTCCTAATTATTAAGTGACTTGTCACCATCTCCTGCATCCACATATTGAAAGATGTATAGAAAGGACCAAAAAGCAAAACAGTCAGAGTAACGTAAATAAAAGGACAGCCTTCCAATTCCCTGTTTGTCTCTGCTGGGGACACTAACTCCATGAACAATCCACTAAAAACACAGCTATTTGTTTCTCAATCCGTGTGTGGCATGAAGGTACAAACATAAGTGCTGCTCTCAGGAAAAAACATCCCCAAAGAGTAGCTTCAGGAAATATTTCTGAAAAAGCAATACTATTTTAAAGCTGTCATGTAGGACAAAACACTCAAGGTAAAACTTTCAAACAGATAAAAACACCATTTCCTATCAGAAAATGCATGGATAACATTCCACTTGATGATATTAGACAAAAAGTACCTAATGAAAGGGACTCTAAATAATGACATCTATTAGGAAATCTGTATTTTTTACTGAGAAAGACTATCTTTCTATTTTTCTATCTATCTTTCAATCTATTCCATGAATACCTCAAAAATACGTTTGAGGTGGCATGAAATAAGAACACAAATATAAGGTTACCTTAGATAATTCATGTGTAATAAGAGACAAAACAATAGGAAATGAAAGGAGTAAATCATATCAAGAAGCAGCCTAGCTGAAGAAAACCTTTAATAATGGATGCTATAAAATCTGTCAAAAGCATATTTGGGTACCATACCTTAAGAAGCACGCTACCAACAGCAAAACAACTGAAATCTTTTGGGCTATTTAGTCAAGTAGTTTTCCAGCAAGTTTTCTATACTTCAAAACCTGTCTAAAGCCACCATTTTATTATGCTGGATTAAAAAAAAATATTCCTCTTGCATTGTCGGCTTGGAAGGAGTTTGAAATATATGTTGGAAATATTTTTGTTAAATAGGTATAATAAAAAGTGTAGTTAATGAGTAAGCTTAACTCACTGTCAAAATGAACTTGTTTATCAATTGATTACATATTATCAATGAATAAATACAGATTTCTTATTCTATAAATTTCCTAGCAACAAATAAACATTTAACATAAACATGTATTTTCAAACTCTGACACAATATCACCAGAAAAGTACAGAATATAAGAAGAGGATATGAACTGAAATAAAATTTTGCAAGTTTAAGCCCACATCGTGGGTGTTTTTAATATACTAGCTAAGTGCATAGATGTATATATTTATACATATGTGTACATCTATGTCTACATATTTATCTACACATATCTACATTATCTATATATTTATAAGTCTTATAATCATCATTGAAAGGAAGAAGAATTTCTAAACCTTCGAAATGGAGGGGCCTGAGGTACAAATGTTCCTCCAACTTTGAAATAGACAATATTTCCTGGGTCTTGAATTTTCTTGTGTGAGAAACTAAGGCAATAGTTGAAACTCAGAGGAAAAAAACAAAGTTTGAAAAAGGAATTGAAGGTTAGTTACAAATTTTGTACTGACAAACACTAGAATAAAATTAAAACATTCATGCAATTTACAGAGAAACCCATTTCCCAGAGTCATGAGTATTTTATGTTACACATAGATAGCAAAACCACTTTTCCTGAAATCCGGCTTAGCACAACTTGGAAGCCAACACAGACACACCAAGGCTGTTATAAGCATATTGCTACTTATGCAGGAAAAAAATAATCCCCAGATTCCACAACATAAATTAAAGACTAGTAATCGTAACTTCCAGACGTTTTATCTCTTGAGTCCTTGAGTTGCAATTCTATTCGGATCCACAGGAGAGAAGTAAAAATTGGAGTTTAGCATTTATGACATGCTCATTCTGTATCTCCATCTCTGCAGTATATTCATTCAAGATTGTAGATTACAGAACAGTTCAGAATGAGTTTGATAGAGTCTTATGGTTTTGAAATGATCTTAAAAGGGGTGATACTTTTGGAGGACAAAACAGATTTTGTAATTTATAAGCTATTAATAAGATACCATTATTTTACCCATTATATTGGGTTCCAAAAGATATCCAAAGATATCTCATAAATTAGAAGGTATGGAAGCAGGCATTAATACACAAATCATACCAGAATGAACCTCGAAGAACATTCTTCGTCTCAAAAATACAAATAAGAGTTTCCAGGTCAATATTCAAATTGAGAACAGGTATTTGTAACCTATCCTTCCGTGGTACTCTCCAAAACTTTGTGTAGAAATTGAAAAGGTATACATTGATCACAATGAAGAGAATAATAGAGGTGCTCATTTGTGGCTGAAAAATTTCACCACATAACTGGAAAATAAAAAGCAGATAGAAGTTGGCTAACAGATGATAAGAACTGACCAAAGGAATCCTGAAGAGTCCCAGACTCAAAACAGCGAGTACCACACTGAGGCTGGTCATGAAAAGCCCGCCTGAAGATAGGAGAAATTAACAGTTTGTAAATAAAAAGTCTCCCAGTATCTCACCCTGCATGCAGAATCCAGCAGCCAGACCACCTTTACCTACCTTCCCTGTTTATTTCTCTGTCTCTGTCTGTCTTTCTGTCTATTTTCTTTTCTCTCTCTCTCTCTCTTTCACACACACACACACACACGAGTACTATTCTCTGAAGAAACTGAATGAACTATATGATGAGAGCTGTAGTGGCTAGTATGGATGGTGGCATCCTAGGAGAAAATTCCCCATGTTTAAACATTTGAGTCCCCCACAGTAATGACCAGATCCTTGCACGCTCAGCTCCAAGCCATGTGCCAGGGGACAAAGTCTGCCCACATGAACTGAGTTCCCAGTCTGTTTCTCGCTTGTCCCATTATGTAGTGATAAACAAATAGTCAAGGCTTACTTGTCAACAGAGGAAAGCTAGGGGCACAGAAGAGTAAGACCAAGTACATGGAGAGAAAAATAAATCTGGAGAAAGCAGAGAATTCATGAAAAGTCACTTTTTACAGGATGTCTATATGTTCAGAGAGTTCTAGGAAGATATTTCAGCCACGTAAGAATAATAAGGTGGTACAAAAAAAGAGTTGGAGAATATAAAGGACTCTTGGGCACCAGAAATGTGATGAAATAAACAATCTAAATATTTCGGAGTTATTATTGTATGAATTATTCTGAACCCAGATAAGGATTAAAATTTTGAGATAGCTGATGGAACAATATAAAACAACAATCAAAGGGTTCGATTTTTTTCTAGTAGAAGCTCCAAAAGATAAAAGAAAAAAATAAAGGAGAGCAAATTATCAAATAATTAAAATAAGAGATTTTCTAGAATTTTCATTCTAGGAATGGAAAGGATACTAGTCTTTAAATTTAAATGTCCTACTGAATGGAGAGTAGTCTGAATAAAAATGATGCCCATGTAGACACATCATTGTGTTATTACAGAACTCCTACAGTAAAACGAAGATTATAAAATTTTCCAAGAGGAAAAAAACCCCAGGTTACTCATAAAGATCTCAATTTAGACCAACGTTACTCTTCTCTTCAACAACATGAGTGTCAGAATAAAATGGAGTGATGCCATCAGAGTTCTGGGAAAAAATTATATTGAATATTCAATGTTATATTCAGTTAGGATTCAACACTTAGCTAACCTACCAATCAAATAATGAACAAAAAATGAAGATATTTCAGACAAGTAATCAAAAAAACACTAATACTCTTTTATTGATTAATTACCTGATGATATAGAAAACTGAGGGAGTAAATCAGGAAAGATGAAAATATGAGCTCTAAAAATAGTGGGTCTGACCCAGGACAGCAGTAAAAGTCAGTCTCTGGCTAATAGTAATTAAATCCAGTAGGAAGCAACAAGTCTAGTTTAGAGCAGTAGAATGGAGGGATCTTAGGGGCAGACACTAGATTCCACACAAATAAGAGAACGAACTATTGGCCAAACCTGTCTCATCAACTGTTTTTGTAAATAATGTTTAATTGGAGCAAGCCACACTCATTCATTTACGTATTGTTGATGGCACCTTTTGTGCTACAGTGGCAGAACTGAGTCACTGCAACAGAGACAGAATGGAGTGCAAAGGCTAAAATTATTTACTATCTGCCCTCTTCACAGGAAAAGTTTGCTTTCCTCTGATGCATACAATTGAATAACTCGAGGATACAATGAAGTTACAGAATTCAGTAAAAAAAGAATGGCAATTACACACTCCAGGAAATCAGAAAGCTGAATATGAAGCAATCAGTCAACCAGTCTGAATGGGAAGCAGGACCCTGAAGAACAGTAGAATAATCTCTATGTGATATGCAAAATGCACAGCAGCCAGAAGTTATTAAGGATATGGTAAAGAAGATGTATGTCTTATTTTCCCAAGATAAAAAGATGAAAGGAAATCAGATATTACCAAAAAAGAAAGAAAGGAAGGAAAGGCTAAATAAAGGAAACAAAGCCAACTGTTACTTGAAAGATATGGTTCACAGAAAGAGAATACTAAAATGGCGATAATTTTTAGTGTAAGAATGCAAAGTACATGAACGAATGAGTTGTGATGTTGAAACTGAAGAGGAGAAATATGATCTCAGCTTATTATTTGGTTTCATATTAAATATATTTATATGTTATTATAAAATAAATGTCATTTATTGGTTTATAAATTTAGAATCAACCTATAGAAAAAGCATGAAAAACTTCATTACAGTTCTAGACTAGAATGTAAGCGTAAGCATATTCAACAATGTTTAAGTATATTAAACAAAAGGCGTGAGGTGCTGGGAGTTCTGACATGTATCATGCACGTTATGGCAAAGGGAAGGTGTTTTTAACCTCTTTTTACAATGTCAGGCATTTCTTCACCTGGCATGAAAGCAAAAATCACTCTCCTCACTGGACATCAATATATTTGCCATCACGTCAGTCACTAAACTTCTCCCTTCTCCCTTTTCTAGTACCTCCAGAGATGGACCTACTTTGCCATGTTATGCCCAAGTCATACACACATACACACACACAAGAACTCCTAAAAGTAATTTTATTGATCTCTGCATTGCCTAAAATGCCTAAAATAATACCTGTGCATAATAAGCATTATGTCTATATTTACTAAATTCAGTTTTTCCTTACATAGATACTTACAAAAACTTTAGATAACAGAGCATGTTCCTGGACATTTACCTATGCTGAAGCTATAGAATGAGATTTTCCCAAATTAAAATTGGATAAGAATGCTGTTTCTTAAGAACTGAGCACCCTACCCTGGGAAACTCAGCATCACCATAAGTGAGCTGCCTTTTATTCCTATTTTTCCTGATAACTAGAGGCAGAAAGAATAAAATGATTGTAACCCAGGGATCAGTACAGGCCCTCTCACAGCTGTGTAGACAGTCGTGAATCAAACTGTGAAGTTTAAGCACATTGTGTAAACTGACACTCTCTTCTAAACAACCTCTATTTAATAGTTTAGGAATTCATGTCCAAAATTGTTTTATAATCACTGCTATATGAAGTATATACTCTTTAAAATGAGAATTTAAAAGCTCTAATTAGAATTCAGATGAAACTGATAATTTCCCAGAAAATTTCAAATAACAGTCTTGAGTTACTAAGGTAGCATATCTTTATACCTGGTAAGTCTTTGTAGCCCACAAATCCATCACCACCACCACTGCTCACTCTGTCTTTTTGTGCTCCAACATTTCCACAAAGCCACCCACTCCCCAAAAGACTTTTCACGTTTGGAGCTGATGATTCCTGGCTTCTATGCATAGTCAAGTTCTAGAACAATTTATAATCTTATATTTCAAGACATCCTCTCTGAATATTGCTTGTGGCTCTGAGAAGTTAGTAGATACAATGGCTCTCCTATCACAGACTTACTTCATAGAGATTTGCTGCTAATAGTCCTAATGACTTGGAGATTATTTATTTGGAGATGCTGAAGTAAGTCCAAATCTGGAGAACATTCTATGCAAAGTGTCTACATAGATTTCTTCGGGTATCCAGGTGCTCTGTTTGGGCTTCTTAGAATTTTTTCATACAATAAATAAAAGTAGTGATGGTGTTAAGGACCTGGCAGATTCTATGATTTTATATTCCTTTGCTTTGACTTAATTGCAAAAGTTATGTCACTGAAATAGGGACCAAACATCAGATGAAATCAAGTAAAGTAGATAAAGAGCAAAATAATTTAATGTTTTCCTTCTTTTTTCTTGTTATTTGACTTTAAGTATGAACTTCAGTGGCCTGAATGACCATTAGTACTTATGCAGAGCTTAAGAGTGAGGTGGAACTATAAATATATGAAGGAGGTAACTTTTTAAAATGTCAAATATAATCACATAAATTGTTATTCAAAATAGCATTACTAAATGAAGTAGTTATCTTAGAATATTTGAGAAGGGTTCTTGTAAGTTCTCTCTACAAATTGAATCCATATACCTTAAGGAAGTTGAATTTACTCAACGACTTATAACAGATGTGTGAACTGCATGATCCTGGTAACAATTTTGGAAACTGGAGAAAAGTTGCATGACGTATTGCAAATTTTGTCTCTTTGGAAATAGGAATTTGGAATAATATAGTAAAGCAGTTTTCCGTTGAAAGCACATACTTCATTGTGAATGGACAAATTTGTGGAGGTTGAATAGCTGAAAGAGTGCACATGAATGGCATCTACATACTACAAATGCACTCAGGATAGATCTTAAGAGCATCCTGTGCACTGACTCAGCAATCAACCGGCAGAGTGATAATGAAATCATAGGAAACAGGTGACAGCTATTTCACTGATTTCTCAATATGTCAGGAAGTAGGCCAAAGTATTAAAGAAATGCCTTAAAAGCTGAAAGAATAGCAATACTATGGATAAAAACTTACTTAACACTTTAATTTTTTCACATCTGTTAATGTCATATGATGCTTATAAAAGTAGGGAATATGTTATTATTTCTATTGGATATATGAGAATCAAGAACCATAGATAATTAGCAGCAGAGCTAAGAATATAAATTTCCTCTCTTGGTCCTATTTTATTTCTATCATACAACCCCACCCTGAAATCAGGCAGCAAAAAACTCTTTAAGAGAGTGAATTCCAAAATGAACTTTATCACCAAAGTTAGAAATAACACAGGAAGTATGATGGAAATTGTCCTTATTCGATCCTGTCTACTTCCCCATTTTAACCCTTAGTGCCTAAGAGGGGCAATGCAAATCTTGCTATCCTTCAGAAGAGTAAAATGGCATTTTTTAGCAACTTATTACCTGTGTAAGCTTGGTCAAGTAACAACCTCTGAGCTTCAGTTCCTTTGTCAAATGTATATAACAGTAATCCTTGCCCTGCAGGTGGTTACTGGCAATTGAATGCCTGTAAAACGCTTAGATAACTGTCAATAAGTGAAAGATGTTATCTACTGCCTGCTCAACCTAGAGATCCCTCTTGGATGGTACTGATGGAGACATGCATATGACCACAATCTAGAGGCCAAAACTCAGAAAACACCTTTCCCTGAGCAGGCCCGTATTAGCCCTTGCAAAATCTGTATCCTCCCTATTCTTCTCTCAACTTCAAAAATCTGTGTCTGAGTTGACATTGTTACCTGTCCCAGTTGCAATTGTCACCAATCCAGTATCGAGGAGACTAGCACTTCACGGAATCTACCTACACCTAAGCCATTCTTGTTAAAAGGAATCATTGTTTGTTAAAAATTTCATTGATATAGCACTTTTCTGCAAAATTTGTGATATACTATTATCAACATTTGACATAAATATAGACCTGACTTCACAAAATATAAAGCTCTAACAACAGGACTTAAATGAAAGGAAAGACAAGTGTTTCCAGCTCACCACGTCTTCTAGTAATACACTTTTTAAAATGTCAATATTGTGAATAAGTCCTTACACTTTGCTGAGAGAAAATTGCTTTCATGCCAGTAATGAAGAGAATCACTTGCGTTATGCTGAGTGATTTTTAATGATCAATAACAATACTTAGCACTTATGTAGTAGTTTTCATCTTCAAACCACTTTACTGGCATTAAACAAATTCAACATGTTGTCATTTTATCACAAGAAAATTCATGGAATGAAAAGTTCTCATTCCAGTTTCCAGGATGTGAATGGTATAGGCATGTATTCCACAGAAATCATGTGGTGATGGCTCATTTTAGGCAGTTAATGACAATTATGGCAATTGTAAACTTTATTATTTGTAAAAGTAATAGATGTTTTTATTGTCAAAAATGTGAGAAGACAAAGAAGTGACAAGAAGAAAATAAAAATCACATAAATCGCTCCCCATCCCATTACACATAAATAGACACTATTAATACATTAGTGCAGTTTCTTCCGATTGACATGCATATGTATGACATGTATATAGCATGTAAGTTTATTTTTGTAAAATGCGTATTCTTTGTAAATGTGACCATAATGATTATCTAGTTTGTTGCCCTGGTTTCTCACTAATAAACTTGAACATTTGAAAAAAAAAACAAACTTTTCAAAAATGATTCTTAATGCCCATGTGCATTCAGGTTATATGAATGTACAAAATTTCTTTTGCCATTTTCACTCAGACCTATAATTAGTTTTCCTTTCTTTTTTGTTACTATATATAATAGTTAGGGTTATTTTCCTGCCTTATTTACTAATGATTTATGAATACCAATGTATCTGTTACAATGTCTTCTCTCCCTATTCCCCCAACTGCCCTCCCCATCTCGATTTGTGTTCGGTGTTAGGAACTGCCAGATGATGAATTGCAGTTTGAAAAACATGGGTACTGGCACATGATTCTGGAAAAATGTTTTGGTGGCTGACTCTGGAGAGTACTGTGGGCTTTAGTAGAGAGTTTTGGAGTTGTAGTCCCAGGGAAGAAACTGCTAAAGGTCTTTAAATAAGGAGGTGTCAAGATCAGAATCATGCTTTAGAAAAAATCACTCTTACAGCCATTTCAAAGGGTTTCATTTTTAAGGAGGAGGGTTTGCACTTGAAATAGGGAAATGCTGGCAACTATTGTAATCATACAGGAGAGAAGATGAGAGCAGGGCCGTACAGAGTATCGAACACAGAAACCAGTGATGGACATTCTCTATCCTTTGTTTAAGGTTGAATGAAGCCTCGTGTGGACGGTCCACTTGTGGACATTTGATAGTGTCCAGAGCTGGTAGTTTTGTGCTTCCTCATTCTGCTCAGTACAAGTCCTGCTCCTCCCCTGCTTTCAATGTGTGCAGAGGGAGATTGAGTGCATTTCAATCTTTTTCTACGTCAGACATAAATAGAAAGATTTAAATAAATATTCACAAGTGGACATGAAAGATCATACCAGGAAATTTAAAGTGCAGATTTGGGATTTAGGATTTTGGATTATTCACAGTTTAAGATTATTTTAACCAGTACTCCTCTAATATTACAGCTTCCTTAATTCAATATACAGAGGTTCAAACTGGTAATTTAAATTATAGGAAATCAGTTTCCCTAAGTAAGTAAACTCTTAAAATCATTTACTTTGGCAATATTCTTACTTTAAGTCATATTATGCAAGAAAAAAGTCCTGAATTTTAGCAATAGCTACTTTGTAAGTGGAAAGGTTTAGTGCTAGTTTTCTAAAGAATTTAAGGTGGAATTAAAATTATTGCTATAGACATGAAACTCATCAAGCCATGACTGAATAAGGGGTGAATATTGGCGTTTCTTCATACCTAACAAGGGATTAATATTCTTGGCAAGAGTCTCACAGGAAATGTTCCAAAGGAAAATTTGTTATTTGCTTGAAGATGTCTTTTAACACACTGATGAATAATAAGATACTCCTATTATTTGTTTCTGCAGTTGTATGATTAATACAGTAATCTAAGCCTCATACGTATGTAAGATACTTTCGCATATATTCCCAAATTCGATGTCACATTTACACTGAAGGAAACCATTCATCCTTTGTCTTTACTCAATCATCACCATTGCTGTGTTACTTGGAATCCATCCCTCCATAGCAATGCCCATGGGCCTAGTAGTGCAGTTGCAATTGTGTGTCAGATTTCATCTAACTCTTCCACTGTCGACCAGGAATCCTTTTTTTTTGCTTTGCTTTCAAAGTCACATTTCAAGGGCTGTGTTGCTGTCTTCTGGAGAACACCACATAGAGGGCAGAGGTGGGATTTTGAAGGAAAAGTACCGTCATCGCAGAGGCAATCTTAGGGCCAGAACTATTGCATCTGTTTTGTTTTTGTTTCTGGTAAGAGTCGAGATCTAGCTAGCAACTAAAAGTGCTGATACGGTAAACAGCAATAACTGAGACCCCAGCATAGTAAGTAATATGTAATAGAAGCAGGAGAAGCATTAGGATTAGTGAGGATACAATGTAATGAGAATAGACTTACCACTTAGTCATTGAATGGGAAGTACAAATAACAACAAAAATGGGTATAAATTTCATATTGAGAGTAGACTTTCTTCCAAATTTATAGCTCTACTAAGAGGAATTCCAAAAAGTAAGATGAGTTTAGAGGCTGCACAGTATGGAAGATTTCCAGAACACAAAGTTTTAAACTGTTCAGAAAAATATTATTATATCTGTGTTGTTAACAGCTGAAAATATGACTAGTTCTTTTACAATGAAAATCTAGATACACGTGTACTATAATAATAATTTTTAATTGAGATAAACTTCCATAACTTCAAATTCATCACTTTAGCCATTTTAAAGTGTGCAATTTAGTGGGTTTCAATATATTCACGATGTTGTGCAACTATCACCACAATCTAATTCCAGAACGTTTTCATCACTCCTAAAAAGAAACCCTGTACCAATTAGTATTCACTTCCAATTACCTCTTCTCCACAGGCTCTGGAAACCACTATTTTCTGTTTCTATGGATTTATCCATTTGGGAAACTTCACATAAATGGAATTTTACAATATGTGGCTTTTTGTGTATGGATTCTTTCATTTAACAAGTTTTCCAGGTTCATCCATGTTATAGAAGGTATCAGTACTTCATTCTTTTTTATGGTTGAATGATATTCCATTGTATGGATATACCATATTTTGTTTACTCATCAATCAGTCGATTGACAATTTGGGTTGTTTCCATGTTTTGGTGATTACAAACAATGCTGCTAGGAACACTCCTGTACAAGTTTTTGTATATACATATGATTTTACCTCTCTTGGTTACATGTGTAGGAGTGGAATTGCTGGGCCATGTGGTAACTCTGTCTTTAACTGTTTGAAGAACTGCAAAATGGTTTTTCACAGACACTGAACCAACTGTTAATCTGATTGTGAGCATCTTTTACATGTGATGAGTTGCTTCTCTTTTGCTGCTTTCAAGATTATTTGTTCTTGGCTTTTGATTGTTTGATAATGACGTGTCTTGGTGTAGATCACTTTGAGTTGATTCTACTTGGATTTACTGAATTTTTTTGACATATGCGTTAATGTTTTCATCAAATTTGATGAGTTTTCAGCCATTATTTCTTCAAATAGTCTTTTATTCCTTTCTCTGTCTTCTTCTTCTGGGATTCCCATTATGCTTATGTTGGTATAGTTGATGGTGTCCCACAGGTCCCTTAGGCTTTGTTTATTTTTCCTCTTTTTTCTTTCTGTTCCTCGGATAGGATAATGTCAACTGACCTATTTTCAAGTTTGCTAATTCCTTTTTCTGCCACTTCAAATCTGTTATTGAGCCCTTCTAGTGAATTTCTCATTTCAGTCATTGTACTTTTCAACTCCAGAATTTCTATTTGCTTAGCTTTTATAACTTCTACCTCTTTGTTAATATTCTATTCTATTTGCTGAAACATTGTTCATTGCTTTACTTTAGTTCCTGAAACCAAAATCATTTGCTTTAGCTCTTTAAATGTGTTTGCAAAGAGCCGATTTGGAGTCTTTGTTGACTAAGTCCAATATTTGGGATTCCTCAGAAACAGTTTCTATTGTTTGTGATTTTTCCAGTACATGGGCCATACTTTTCTTGTTTCTTTGCCTGCTTGTAATTTTTTGTTGAAAACTGGAAATTTTTTATATTATGATATGGCAACTCTGGAAATAGAAATCCCCTCTCTCTCTGCTCCTCAGGGTTTGTTGTTGCTTGTTATAGTAGTTATTGTTTGTTTGTTTAGTAATTTTTGAACTGATTCTATAAAATCTGCTTTCTTTGCCATGTGTGGCCACTGATGTTTCTGTTTCATTACCTTAGTGGTCAGCTAATGATAAAGATTTTCAAGAGATTTCTTTAAACCAAAAAAAAATCTATTTTTTCAGATGGCTTCTATTTTTGTTGGGATGTGACATTAACATTCAAGCAAGCAGTTTATGACTTTGCCTTTGCCTTCACATCCTGCTTGACCAGTGCTCCAAGGTCGGTTAGAGGTGAGAGTTTAGGGTCTTCTTAGGTCTTTCCTGATCCTATGCACACCCTGGGGTATGCATGTGGCTTCTAGATTCCTGGAAATATATCAGGACTTTTCAAAGCACTTATTCCCAAGGTATCTCACATCTTAGTCTTTCCACTTAAGATTTTGTTAAGTCTATTGTTTGACCAACAGTTATCCATTGTCTCAGAAAGCAGCAACTAAAGCATTTTCCTGTAAATGTTTTCAACAAATGCGCCTGGGTAGCGGCTTAGCAAAGAAAAGTTACAGTCAAGTGAGATAAAGACAAACCTTTTGACTGGGTCTTCCAGGAAACTGCTAGACGGATAAACTAACAAGAACTTGAAGATGAGATCTGTTCTACTATGACAAAGGCAGTTTGTTAATTTCAAGCCTTCCGCTGAAGTGGGCAGTGGGAGTTTACAGTAAGTTAAAACATTGAAAGCTCACTATTCTTGCAAAAGTTTTGTTGAGAATCCCCCACTACATTTCTGCAAGCTTGTCCTTATTCTCCAGTGTTGTAAAAAAGTTAATTCTGGTAGGTTTTTTTTTTGCCAGTTTTGTCTTGGTTTTTATGGAGCAAAGGGTTTAGAAATTCCTTACTCCACCATTTTTGCTGATGCATTCTTGTACTATTAATTTTGAGAATGACTAAGATAATTAAAATAAATATTCATGTAAATAAATAAGAAATAGGAAGTAGAAAATATGAACATTACAAGTGTTCTTGATTTGTAAATGCTGCCCAAACTAATATCACCTTATATTAACAAGGTCCTTGCTTTGTGTTTGCCAAACGATTATATATGTCTTGCAGTTCAATATTTATAATGTGTGCATGATAAAATTGCATCATAAGTGAATATATTTTATCCTGAATCAAGGCATAAGGAACAAGTAGAAAGAAAATAATGTCCTCAACCATGTTGATATTACAAACATTACTTATTGGCACATATAAAGGGTTTTCAGAATATGCACCTCTAGGGAAATTTGACATAAAAAGTCATTTTTTTCCTACCCTAATTAAATAAAGGAATAATAAGTATTTCCAGAAAGAGATTCATCAAACTCAATAAGCAAAACAATAAAAATGTACTTGGCCAGATATATCTCTGATAGCAAGATTCTTTGCTAAGCTTCAGGGAATAATCTTTTTTTTGGTCTGACTTTAGAACCTAAAATATTTTCCTGAAATTACTTGTAAAGTGACTAGTAGTGTCAGTTGTTTTTGTAATGATGTAACCCTGTTTCCTGTGAATCAAGTTATAAACACATATCACAGAGGTCAAAAAACCACTCTTCAAAGGCAATAGCTTTCAGTCCTCTCTGACACGTGTGGACAGGATCAAAATTTTACTAGTAACAGTCTATCCTATTCCAGTAACAAATTTTCAAAGAACAATTTTACTGATGTTTTAAATGTTTAAGACACATTTTTATTTCTCCTTTTTATTATAATTACTAAGGCATAGATCATTATGATGTACAAAACTCTTTATTGTGTTTCAATTGCATTGGATATTTCAAGCTAAACATTTTTAAACCTGCAGGGCTATCACCAATATTTTCACCTTTTTATAAATCTTCTCACCTTACTTCAAACATATTGCTACAGATCTAATTCAGTTCCTTAATGCCCTGTTGTTTAGCATCCTCAGACATTTGAGATATATACATATACTCTTTCTGATATATTAATTGAATATATCTCAGATTAGGTAGATTAGTTGGTTAAAAAAACGTAACTGTAAAACTCTGGTACAAAATAGATCTAAGAAATGTGGTGTAAATTAAACTCATTGAACTGAACTGAGGTGAGGTTAGAAACCCTGGAGTTCTCCATATTTGCTGTTTCTTCTTCACTGCCTCCCCTCCGCCCCCACTGCCCAGCGCATCCATGTTCCCTAGAGAGCCGTGAAGCACCTCAATTAGTAACACCTGAGGTAGATTAAATACACTTCTTCCTTCCATAACTTTATTCATTTTTGTATCTTTTATATAAACTAACAATTCATTATTCATTACCTCTACTTTATCGGGGCCAGAGTTTACCTAGAACTCACCGTCAAGCTGAGGATATGGATAAATCAAGCATCCTTAACAACTTTGTGCTGCAGAGAAAAGCTGAGGGCTACAGACGCCTTCCTGGAAGGTGACCAACAGTTCTAATGATCGTCTAGGTCATCAGAAACAGTATAGCCGATCCTCATTATTTTCAGATTCTGTATTTGTGAATTTTTCTACTTGTTAAATTTTATTTGTAACTCCAAATAATACTCAGCAGTGATTTTGTGGTCATACATGGACATGTGCAGAGTGGCAAAAAATTTGAGTCACCCAACATGCATGTACAGTAAATGTGTTCTTTTGGTGGTCTATTTGGCGAGACATTTTTCACAAATTGTCATTTTTGTTGATGATTTTTCTGTTTAAAATGGCCCCCAAGAGTGCTATCTAGAGTTTGTAAGTTTAAGAAAGTTGTGATGTGCCTTACGGAGAGCTTATTATATAAGCTCTGTTCAGGCAAAGCTATAATGCTATTGGTCCTGAATTCAACGATAAATAGTCAACAGTAGATATTAAATCAAATGTCTTTAAACGGAAGCAGTCATAAAACAAGGTTATGTATTGATCAGTTGACGAGAATGTGACCAGAGTCTGGCAGGTACCTAAGCCTATATTTCCATTAGGAACAAAGGTTCAATATTCACTAATTTAGTGTTTGTGGTGACTTTACAGAATGTAACTACTAAGAATAATGAGAATTGACCACATTTAATGATATATAAGAAATTTACATTATTTTCTTTGTGCCTATCAAAATTTTTTTTAACCTGTTCCTCATGCATATATTTTTTCCCTTCCCCATCTTCTCTACAAAGCAGATCTTGCTCTAAGATTCTCTAAAATATCTTAGAGTGTACACACATCTAAATTTGTAGAAGCTGATCCAATGCATGGTCTTTTTATTTGTATAAATATACACTATTCTTTTCTTGCTTCCAAAGTTTTAATAAATATGATCTTTTTCTTAAGACAGTTAATGTAATGAAAATAATTTTTACTCTCTGTTAAAATATTTTAAAGTAAATTTAATTTTTTTTAAAGATTGGCACCTCAGCTAACAACTGTTGCAAATCTTCTTTATTTTTTCTTCTCCCCAAAGCCCCCCAGTATGTAGTTGTATATTCTAGTTGTGAGTGCCTCTGGTTGTGCAAATTTAAATATTTTAAAGTCTCATCTCACTGTAACTAGAGATAATTCCAGATTCAATAATGTTCTAAGGACTAATCTAGTCACTGCCAGAGATTTAAAAACTGAGAAACATCATCATTGTTCTAATGGGGCTTAGAAATCTAATGGTGGTGAAGAGTTAAGTTCTTCAACAGTTAATACAAATTAGAAAAACAAATGACATTAGAATAGTGTAAATCAAATGTTTCCATGGACAAAGAAGAAGACGGAGTTAAAATTTCTCAATGTTTGTAATATTTTTCAAATGAAAAGGGGAACTGAGAGGAAAATATAAGGAGATCTCCTTTCAGCAAAACAGAGGAAAGAGAAATACTGGCAAGGGACAAGGGGGTGAAGACATTAGCAAAGGGGCAATCAACGTGGACATCGAATACTATTGTAAGAGTTTTCACATATTTACTGCATCCATTCATGATTTCACTTATTTATTCAGTAAATATTTTTTAGAACCTATTTAGTGTCCAGTGTTATTCAAGTTATTAGAGGTACAGGGATGAGCAAATAGAGACTTGCCCTTTGTTCTCATGAAATGTGTATCTCTCAAATTAACAGAAAATTGTACAACATACATGTGCAAATGTATATATTTTATATGTATATATATATATAATTTCTCAAATATTTGAATAAACATTAATTCTAGCATATTTGCTTATAAGTACAGGTTATATAGGATAGGTGAGAGAGAGAAAGATATTAGGAGATAAAGCTCCCAGAATCTGAGAAGAGAATCTAAAATCTCAGAGAAAGAGTTGGTCCTCTGCCATCACAGTGTTTATAGTCAAACTATTTCAATAAATACCCATGGTATCAAGTCCTCAAGAACTTGCTAAATGAAATTATAAAACATAAATAATTTCTATTGTTTCAAACAATATATTCTTAATGAATGTTCTCAAATATTTAAATTTCAGCAAAATGTAAAATATTCTGTAAACATTAAAATATTGAGTATAATCTTCAGATTACACATTAAAACTCAATTTAAACTTTATCTGTTTCCTTTGTGAAGTCTTGAGTAGCAAAATGATAGGGCAGGAAAACCTCTTAGGCACCTTTTGGTCTGTATAGAAATTGAGTTTCTGTCCACTTGGTATGGTTCTAGAACTTTACCTCTCTGCTAAGGAGCCAGAAAGTTGCAGGAAGTGGACTATTTCTACCGAAATGGATATTGCAAGGCATGACAAAATAACATAGGTTTTTCTCATATACTTAAACAAATTAAATCATTAAAAATATATCTTTTAAAAGTAAATTGTTTTAAAAATATACTGCTTATATTGAGTTCTGCCAACCATTTCTATGTAGAAACCATTGAATTGCTATGTAATATTGCTATGTAATAGCAATTCAGTAAAAATGTATGACTGATGAGTTGATTTCCTTATATTTAAGACCAATCGTGAATGTATGAGAGAATTATACATTTAATTTTCCATTCTCATTTTCTAAGTCAAACTACACCAATCCTTACCAGATGATTAACTAATCAATTCCTACCAACCCATCTATGGAAATTCTATTTTTTCAATGTTTACAATACTTTTTAATATCTGAAAGTCCAAATATTTCTCTTTTTTTATTGCAGTAACATTGGTTTATAACATTATATAAATTTCAGGTGTACATCAATATATTTTAATTCCTGTGTAGATTACATAATGTTCACCACCCAAAGACTGATTACAGTCCATCACCATATACATGGGCCTAATTACCCTTTTCTCCCTCCTCCTTCTCCCCTTCCCCGTGGTAACTACCAATCCAATCTCTGTCTCTATGCAACTGTTGGGTATTCACCCATACTGGTTCCTCCTCTTTGAAAGCTTTTCTTCCTTCTGTCCCATAGTTACGGTATTTTCTAGTCTCAAATCAAAAGTAACATTTATGATATGACTTCCTGATTCTTTCTTTAAAACTAAATTGTTTTTTGCACCTTCTGTTTAGAGTCACAGTAGAACATCAGTTCTACCCTAACAACCAGGAAACAACAGGATAATTTACAAAATCACAAATTTTCTTGAGTGCATCAGAGAGCTGAGGTTGCAATGTTGTCAAGTGAAATGAATTCCAAATAGTTACAATCCATCCAAGGAGAGACAGAACATATGAACTGTTTCCCCTTGGTGAACATAGCAAAAAGCGATAGCTACCAAAAAATGGATAATAAGAATTCAGTTAAAATTTTAATGAATTCTGAAAGACTAAGCATAGGCTAGCATGACAGTTTAGAACAACTGGAGCCACAGACACAAGGGAAATCTGTATTGACTTAAAACCTCTCTTCCATAGGTCTCCACTGAGTCCTTGTATGAAATACTGAGGGCTGGGCAAAAGACCAGAGTGCTCTCTTCAGTGGGTTAGGCATGCAAGTCGTGATTGGTTATCTCTGGGATTACCCACTTCCTGTACACTTGTCTAATAAGAAGCAAAAGACATGAAGCACTGGAGGAGGGAACCAGAGACCAGGAAAGGATGCTAGGAGGAACAGAAGCAAAAGTTTTCCTCCTCTGAGAGAGAGATGGGGAATCTTCTTAGATCCAGTTACTGCATAGCTACAAAGCAGATGTCTGATACTACTGAAGGAGGGGCAAGAAACTCTCAAGATCTATCATAGAGTTAGCTATGGTGAAGGAGGTTTAGTTTAGATTCAAATATGTGCTCCACATAAAATCTGGTTTATAGTTATCATAAATTTAGCTTCAAAAATGTATATAAAGGCAAAAGATAACTGTTTCAATTTATTTTAAAGAATGACATGGGGGTAAAAATACAGAAAAAAATAACTAAAACAACAGACATTACAGAATTATGAGATTATAACAGAAAGTTATAGAATACATACTACCTGATACTTTAAACTAGATTATCACATTTCTTTTCTCTAATTCCAGGTTTATAGCATCCAGAAACTATAATGACTTTTCTGAGACAATGGTACAATTACTTCTACGTCTGCAAGACCTGCTTCGGATAGACATACACACAAAACCTGCATGGCAGCCACACCAAAAGTCCAGGCTGACATATCTATCCTACTTTTCCACTAGCAAATTTGTCTTTAAAACCAAAGAAGTAGTTCTCAGCTTAAAAGGTTCCAGGGGCGATCTCTCAGTAATTGGCAAAGCACAGAAAGGCATTATTCCTCTGGACCACTGATTCCAAATAGCTTTGGAATTGTGGGTTGTAACCCAGCAACAAAAGCATCACCTGGGAGCTTGTTAGAACTGTAGAAGTTTGATTTGTATACATATTAAAATTTTAAATGTACCATCTTGGAAGACTCCTTCATTTCCATTCTGGGCCACATTGTCCGGCAATTAATGAAGCAACTCATGACTCACTCTGCAGTCTGAAGCCCAACAGAGCTGAGGCCATCACAGGATTTTGATTGCTGGTAATCTGAGTACCATATTTATTCCATTTTAGACCATCATTGAGCTAGTGCTTGGGGGGCATTTTAAGTAATACTAATGGAAATTCTTCAAATATTTTAAAATGGAATCAAACACTAGAACGTTCCTAGTCAGTAAGGTCAAGGAATATAGACTTGTATTTCTCCTCGTGATCAGAGCACCAGCCTCTGACTTCTTCTTGGCCACGTATAGGCTACGTGCTTGACCAGGAATGAGTGAGCAAGCAAGGCAAGAAGGCTCTGCCTATCCACTGAAGCCTCCAGAAGTTGAAACTTTACTTTCATTAAATGTGAATGATATTCTTCTTTGAACAAATATTCTTTTAATTAAATTGAAATTACAATTTTGCTGTTGAGAAACTCATGAAGGAGAATCATCTGTGTGTGTATACATATATATACATATTTACATATACACACATATGAACACATATATTTTATATATTATGTATTATATGCTATAAAGATGTGGACAGCATAATCCTTTAATAACTGATCAGAAGGTAGAAATGAAGCTCTTATAATGGAGACCACCCCAGGGACAGGAATGAAAACACCATGCTACTAATGCTACTAATCCAGGCATCCAGGCAGCCCACATAAAATGCAGATCATTACGGACACTAGCAAGTCATTCAAAATGCAGTTGATTGTAGCAATTGCTGGTGCCATTTTTGGGCACAGCTGCAACTCATTAACAACCTCATCCTTGTCTGCCTTCCTCAAGCGAGTCCCTCAATCCATCTTTATACCTTAGACACCTTAGACAGACGGGTAGTCTGTGACATAGGCTCAGCTGCATCAGGCCTCTACAAAGCTGCTTCCTCCCTGGCATCACATCAGATAATAGAATATTCATTGTTCACATAAAACCGTATGCTGCATTGGCACACATCCCATCATTCAATATTTATAGCTATACTGGCTCCTGCGATACTCCCCTGTCAGAATTCTGGGGTTGGAATGCTAAGCGTACACCAAGTCTTAAATATCTGAAATGGTATTTTCTTCTCTTACTGTTTCCCAACATGCTTAAAATTTACACTTAAATGGAAGGAAAATGACACCTATTTTACTTGAATGAACAACTCGAAGAATTCTGGTCTCCAATGGCAACTGGCGTGAAATTATGTAACTAGATGAAAAACACAATTGGTGGCCTACATGGGCTCCTTGCTCAGAGACAAACCAAGCATGAATGTTTGAAGGTGATTTCTAAAAATCCCACCCAAACACTGCTCAGTCGCTGCTCCTAAGTTCAGACACGAGTTCAACTACAGAACTGACTTTGACTTTTGGAGGCAGCCAACATTCTGTGTTAGCCTTTTCCAGCCCATCTCTGTTCAGATTGCAATGGCCAGAAAAACCTGGGATTGACAATGGACTCGGAGAAAGCTCTTGAATTTTTATTTGTGAGTTATAAGGTCTCACAACTAATTTATTAATGGCAGAGGTATGGCCAAGACAGTTCTGGAAGCAATGCATTTTGGGGAATGTATTTTTCATGTACTATTCACCCCTTCAGACAATCAGGCAGTGGGTTTTTATTAGGGGTCAGGAAAATATGGCTCACAGGCCAAATCCATATGGGCATATGGGCATATATAAACATTTGTTTATATATCATCTATAGTTGCTTTGAGCTATAATGCAGAATTGAGTACTTGCAACAGAGACTGACGTGTATGCAAATGAAACACTATGAAACAGCTTCTAGTTAACGATAGTGATTGAGCACACTGGTTTATCTAAATTCCTGATTGAAAACCCACTAAAATAAAAATATTTTAGGGGTTAATAAAGGCATAAATCCACCAAGACAGAGAAAATACAAGTGAAGATGATAGCAACCAAATTTTGTAAGCTGGAAAGCAGGACAAGCAGGAACTGATATAATGGATCCAAGAAAACTGGAATCAAAGCGGTGAGTGGAGAAAGACAAGAAGTAACCTGACTTGGACTGCAGAATCTCAGATGTCTCTGGAGGACGTGGGGCGTGGTGGAGCACCAAGAGGGAGGCAAAAAATATTGGAAAAATTTCTGACAACACCAAGCATTGTCAAGGATTTGACACAAAGGGGCAAAGGAATATTTATACACTGTTAATGGCAGGGTACCTTGATGCAACTACTTTTGAAAACAATTGGGTGATATCTAGTAAAGGTGAAGATGCATATACTTCATGATCTAGAAATTCCATTCCTAAGTATATAACCCAGACGAACTGTAAACTGTCCACACCTGAAGACATGAATAGGAATATTTACCATAGTGCCGTTTGTAAATAAATAAGTAAATGCAACTGTCTATCAAGAGCAAAATGGATAAAAACATGGCATGTTATACAAAAGGATAATATGAACTAAGCAGAGCTATACATATAGATTATTCTCAAAAAATAATGTTGATTAAAGAGTCCCATGTTTAAACAAGAAGGAGACATTTTATGTGGCTTGGGTATACACACAGTAAAAGTATGAAGTGGAAACATGAATTTGCCAGTTTTGAGGTAAAAATGGTTAATCATTAGAAATTCTATAAATTGTTTCTTCTGGAGAGCAGGAATTAGGAGTAGATGTGATCCAAGGACTGCTATTTGTCATAAGTATTGCTAAAGTGATTAATTGTGGGGATACATAAATGTATTTCTTTGATAAAAAGTTTAGAAATCAATTAACTACTATAAACTCCTCAAGAGTATATTACTGCTCCTCACAAGGTAAAGCTGACTCAATATTCACAAACAGAAAATGCGGCACTTCATAGATCTTTGATTGTCTTTATTTTGAATGTGATTGACTGACTGAACTAGATGTACTGGAATGTCTCCTCCTGAGAGAAGTGGGAAGACAGACAGTGTGTGCAGACAACGTCAGTGATTCAGTCAGAAATCACTTTTTCAGTTTTTTATCATCTGTGCAGCATGTGGCTCAGGTTTTCGTGATTTTTAGTGACAGTCTATGACAGATGGCCAATTTCATATTGCAGAGGACCTGAAATAAATCACCGCCCTTGTTTCTGCCAGTTTACAGTTTTACCTTTCAGATAGTTAAGGTGTATCTATTTCGATGCTAAAATTTTAACTTCATGTTTTTGATTCTAAACCAAATATTTAATATTTATATTTTATAGTTCCTGTAAATTTCCCCATGATGATTCAATTATTCAAACAGGTAATTAATCCTCATACTGTCATTTGTAATGTGGTCTTGCTAATTTTCCTTCCTACATGAAAGGAATTGGTGATCAGTCAGGATAGTTCAAAAACCATTGTGAGAATGACGCACATATTTAATGTCAAAGATAGTGGAATTAGTGTGTAGAGTGTATCAGATTTAAAAACCAAGAGAACTAGATGCCACACCAATCTTGCTCATTCCTTTGACAAATATCTATTACATGCCTCCTCTGTTTCTGGCACTGCTTTAGATGCTAGAGGAGAGCGATAAAAACCCCCATTTTGATGGAGGTTATACTAAGTGTGTAGTATGTCAGGTGGAATAAAGTATAACGTGGGGGAAAGTAATGCTATCTTATATTTCAATGACCCCTTAAATGCATTTTAATATGTTCCTTTTTCCCCTCCTCCTTCTCCTTTTTCTTTTCCTTTTTATTCTTGGTTCAAATTCTAAAAACTGGCAAACGTAGAATTTCACCAGACAACAAGGTATTATAAAGAGTTTGTATGGAAGAATATGAATGACAAAGGATAGAGAAATCATCATTAACTTTAACTGAATGCCCAGGGTTGAAATCATATTCAGTGCTATAAATTAATTGAAATTAGTCAGTAGTAGAGAAATCTTATAATGCCACAATGCAGAAACCCAATGAGAATCACTACCGCGGCTGAAATTCATGTGAATTTTATGGCAATAACATTCGTTCTGAAACTGCTTCTTTCCTGAACATCTATTCGCAATCTATTTTGGGGAAAACAAAATAAGAAAGGAAAGAGAAAAATATACAACCTATCTTGCGGCAAGGACAATTATTGCAAAGTATGTGTTTACAGGTCAAGTCAGAACTATTGTTTTCTGAAGCTCCTCAGGGCTGATTTCACTCCCTTCTCCCTGTACCCAGACATCTGCTTTCTGTCAGGGGAAACAGCTCCTGGCAGAGATGCTGATCTCTGGGGAGGCTGGGCTGTAATCACAGTTGCCATCGCTACGAGGCGCGGCATGAAGACCATAACTGATCTGGACAAAATCCTCGGGCTCAGTTTGCCTCCTTTTATTCATAATAGTGACAGCAAAGAGTGGCTTGGAGGAATCTTTTATACCCTGATGCTCTCCATCAATATCCCCAGCTGTCTCACATGGAGGAAAAAAAAATCTATAAACATAATTTATATTATTTCATACATTTAATATTATTTATATTCTGTAGAAATATATATTTATAATCATATTCTATAAAGTATAGAAAAAGTATCTTTAGAAAACTTTGCTGGTATACCCTAAGTAAAGGCAATACATTTATTTCAGAAGTCACTCAACATCGCCTTCCAAACACATTGTTCTTTCCAAGCCTCACCCATATAGAAATTCTGGAGCGACCCTGGCTTAAATGGCAGCTAATTTACAAAGGTAGTTCTTCCTAACTCCTAGTATTTTGCCATGATTGGAAATGTGCCCTTACCCAGAGTTCATTCCAAAGAAAAGTCAAAAGTAAAAGACTTAATTTTCTCTTTTCTGAGTTACTGTTCTACGTACCATAAAAATTTAACGCTAAACAATGCAGTGCCATGTCCGTCAGTAATTTTATGCCTGTCTGTTGGTTCCCTCCCTCTGAATGTAACATGAGGACAACAGAGGTTCTTGGTGATGCTGAACAGAAGGAACAGTTCATGCTCATCTTGGTATGAGATTCTGGTAGGCATCAGAAGTTAGGCGAGAGGATTTTGTTTGCATTTTAGGTAACAAGGGCTCCTGAACCGAGGTCTAATGCCATCACGGCCAACATCAACATAAAGAGAAGCTGGGCAAGTTGCTGGACTGAAATGTAACTGCCTCCTTTGCCAAATGAATACAATCCAGATGACAAAAAGAAATGGGAAATATTTCAGAAG
Source organism: Equus asinus (assembly GCF_041296235.1). Lineage (NCBI taxonomy): Eukaryota > Metazoa > Chordata > Mammalia > Perissodactyla > Equidae > Equus > Equus asinus. Next base: position 22,576,563 of record NC_091801.1, on the reverse strand, counting down.
AGATGACACATTGTTCTGGAGAGATCTTTATGGCTATAGAAGCTTTTTCTGGATAAATGTTTTTCCAGCTCTCCCTAGGATTGTGTCCAGAGCGCCTTAGAAGCCAGAACACTAGGGAGAAAATTGAGGGAAAATAGATCTTACTGGTTTACTATTCCCTTATCCAATTTTTACAAAAAATACAGCCAAAGCAAATATTATCCTGTAAGTTCTCTTTACTAGGTTCTATCACTTGCAATATGGAGATAGCTGTTTGAGAGAAGGGACTGCATATAACCAGCAATTTTAAGTCAGTGCATAGCAGGTATCTTGTACACACTATTTAATAAATGTTGTTGGATGTTTATGCCATTGACATATTTTTCCAAAACCAAGAGAGAAGCAGTGGGGGTATGCTACACCTCTCTACTTGGGCTAACGGCCTCTCATCATGACAGCTTGTCAGGCCTAATCTTTGAAGGTAATAAAACCAAAATTCTAATTTTAAATGAGTCTTTATAAATTACTGCAAAATTACTTAAGGTCAGTTTTTTTTAATGCTAAAAAATAGTTTCCATCAAATTTAATCTTTGCACTAGGAAATGTAAATGTCAAAAAACAATAAGTAGAGACATCATATACACTTCAGAGTTTGTGGATTCCACTCAGTGCTTATCTGTCAGTTCTACTAATTCTGGATGTGACAGAGAAATCATTTAGTGACTGAATGGTGAGAATGATTCCATGAAGGGGCCCTACTCATCATTTTATAAATAACGTTACTCATATGCAAAGTGTGCATACAAATGAAATTGAAATCCAACGTGCATACATATGCAGTGGGTAGAGTTGTTTTGCCTACATAGTTTCACAAGTAGCTGTTTATTAATTCTTCTTTTGGAACTAACTGTGTTACTTTTAGATAATTAAAAAATCCATGAAGAGAGATAAACAAATGGAATGTTATTAAAAGTCCTCCATAAAGAAAAATGCCCTTTTCCAGACAGGAAGTGGCAGAGCCCTCCTTCTGAAACCTTACACCCATGGAAAAGAGGGATAAGCTCTTAGATATTAGTTCCAAAGAAAGGAAGCTACAATTTACAGTTCACATGAGGGGTTTATCCCACTTTGGTAAGCGGGTGAATAATCTCATATTTAATTGTAATCAAAATTACAGCAAATGGAAAGGGAGGGGTGGTCATCCTCTCATCATTCTGGCACAGCTAGACAGAATGGAGGAGGAACATTAAAAACTGCAGAAAGACTCTCCTGTCTCTTAGCATCCATCATGTGGTATTTCCTTCTGATATTTCTAGACTTTGTTTTAAAGAAATCGACTTAATCATGCCCACATTGTGCCTGGTGTTTAGTGCAGACCCAAAGGTCTGGTCTTTGCTCTTATTGGTGCTGGATTGACACTGATCTACTCATTGAGCCAGCTCTCATTTCATGACCATAACCAGCAACACAGAGAAGTAAGGAAAACTCTCCATATTTAAGGATGGCACCAGATTTGTGGAGAAACCTTCTCAAATACCAGCAGCCTGCTGAAGCTCAACCCACCTTTCCAATTTTCATGAAGCTGCTGTGGCAATGATGGATCAGAAATGAGGGACAATCACTGCTCAGGGACTTCCAGGGCCCTCTTGCACCATCCATGGCCTTGCAGGATCCTACATTCTCCAGTGTGCTCCAAACCTCAACCTGCCGCCTTTCTTTCCTATCCAACAGCTTGCAAGTCTAGATGATATTGCATAGTAACCATTAGCACCACTCTGTTTTCCATAATTCCATAGTGGAGGAGTTCTACTTAGAGTCCAGAGAGAAAGACTTAAATGAATTCAGATATAATTTACATTCCTATGAAGAAAATATGAACCTCTGGTTTATTCTCAGTAACTTTCTGTCTTTATCTAGCTAAAGATAAAGAATTCTAGGAAACTGAGAGTAGTTTTAGATATTAGAATTACACAGCTACAGGGGCTGGCCCAGTGACACAGCAATTGAATTCACGTGCTCCACTTTGGCAGCCTGGGTTCACCAGTTCGGATCCCAGGCACAGACCTATGCACCGCTTATCAAGCCATGGTGTGGCAGGTGTCTCACATACAAAATAGGGGAAGATGGGCATGGATGTTAGCTCAGGGCCAGTATTCCTCAGCAAAAAGAGGAGGATTGGAGGTGGATGTTAGCTCAGGGCTAATTTTCATCGGAAAAAAAGAAAAGGATTACACAGCTACACCATCCACAAAGGAAAAGAAAAATCAGTGGAGTTAAGGGGAGAAATTTTAGTGAGATCCCAAGTGAGAGTAATTCTTCCTTTAACCTCTAGTATATGGTTCCTAAGGGCAATCCCCCCATTCAAGCATCATGAAAGTTTGTTTGCAGAGGTAGGAGGATGGGGGCTAAGCTTGTCGTAGATCAAACCATGAAACAGTTTAAGTTTCACAGTTACACTTATCATCTCTAATTGTGTGAGTCTAATCAAGTCTTCCATCCTATTCTATGTCACTTTGCTCTCCAAGAAGATGTTAAAAGCTAAAAACTATTCATGCTTTATTAGAATGTGTTTAAATTCCTTTTTTAGTGAAGATAACTGCATTTTATCAGGACAATCTTTCAATTGTCACAATCTCATTGGAACCTTCCCCGACAAACAATTTACAATGAAGCATGGCACTCCAAGCTCCCTCTCTTCAATATCACTCTTCCCTCCTATTTTTGATAGTACTGTGTAAAACCTTTGTATTTTATGCATTTACTTGATTTGTTGTCTGCCTGCCCCTCAAAGAATGTAGGCTCCGAGAAAGTAGTGATTTTTTTCTCTTTTGTAAACTGCTGTATCGCAGGGATTTGAAATGTGCCTGTCAAGTTGAGGCATTTATATATATAAATGGGTGAGTTTGTCTTACTTAGTCCCCCAAACCAACCACCTCATTCAACTAGTAAATATCATCTGGAATGGGGAGAAGGACAGAGACATCGATGGGGAAGATTCCATGGGTTGACTCTACTTTATGAAAATTACATAGAGTGGAATCACATGGCAGAGCTTGGCCACAAAACAACAGCTTTATTTTTATTTTGCTTTAATATGGGTATCAAGAGGGTAATCAAAGTATAGTACACTGTTAAGCTTTATATTGCCAAAATGCTGATACAAAGAAATACTCTGCAAAACTGTGTATCATCACAAAGACAAATGCAAAATGCAGAGCCTCTGTACCAGGGACACAAATTTTTAAAAGATGAAGATCTATGGAAACATGGATAATTATAGCATCACATTCACTAAGCTTTAGCTAATGGTAAAGCACATATTCATTATGATGCGGTTTTCCCCTTGGGTCTTGAGTACAAATATAGATGTTGTCTTTTGAGCTGAATCATGAATTAAAAAGCCTTATCCCAGGGGAGACAGTGGGAGAAGCTGAGTAATACCGGATCACAGCCTTGGCAATGACCAAGGACTCTGCCTTCCCTGGCCAGGCCCTCAAGTTTTCACTTGTTTCAGCTGGTACCATAAGGCCATCTTTCTTCTTCAAGCAACCAGCCATGATCAGTGTGGCCACATAGTACATCTTAATTGATTATCTTATTTAACATAGATGCTCTTGATAAATACTAACTTACCAGAGTGTCAAGCCATTCCTAATCCAAGAGTGTAGATGACAAGATCAGTCATACAGAACATGTCTGTTGGGGCTCAAAAGATAGCTGTTAGTGACAATGTAATTTCCTAGACATGTCAAGCTTTAGTATAATAATCCCAAGCTTCTTTACTGTCATCTGAGGGAACTAGGCAGTTATGGTGACATTCTGCAGGAGGCTGTGTGCATAGAGTTTTTGCACCTGAGGGGTAGAATTCATACTAAGGTGGTAGGCGGTGGTGCTGCACAACCATACGGAAGATCTGGTTATTTTACCTAAACTTAATTCTTCATCTCCAAGTGGACATCAGAACTAGGCTGATCATTGCAGCATTCTGGGAGAACCAACCATCAGATTATCGTCACTCAGTCATCTACTTCAGACCATCTCTGAGTCCTTTACATTGTAAAGTACATTATAAATAGAATCATCACTTTCTTTTTTGTTCAACACACAGTATCACCCATCAATAGGATAAATACTGTACTGAAGATACAAATAAAAGAGATATCCTGATCTTTATCCTCAGTAGGTCACAGTCTAGTTGAGAGAAAAGATGTATAAACAGTATCCTTACACTGAAAGGCAAGGGGTGTTGTAAATGTGAGCAAAACACATCATCTGGGGTAATAAAAAGGGGAAAATTAAAGATATTTCAGTCTCGAGGAAGAAATTAAGTAAAATTTTAAAATAGAATTGATGCAAACTATTTACAAGGCTAAATAATATCTTTATACAAAGATTAGAGGAGGAATACATTTTGGTCTGTAAGGCACACACAAAAGCACAGTAAAACGGAAGCACGGCATGTCTGGGAGCATCAACTGAGGATGAGGAAGATGGGAGGAATTGAAGTGGGAAAGTTATAATCATGACCAAACACACACAAAATATACAATTTCATTCAGCAAAAATTTAGTGAGCACATACTCTATGCCAGGTAGGGAATTTATGTTTGTTCAGTGCCCCTACTATGTTTAGCACCCCTCTATGGAAGGCCTACGTTATACATCAGTTTTCATTTAAAATGAAAGGACTGGAAGAAAACAAGGGCACTTACCACCATTTAACAAAATTTTGAAAGTTTTGGCCAGTACCACAGGGAAAGAAAAATAAGTAAATAATAGAGTAAAAGAAATATTAATCTGAACTATATTATTATAAGTTAATTTGATAATTATCATTCTCAGGGCAACCACAAAGAAAATAACTCAAAAATATATAGTAAAAGAAATGACATAGGAATTAAATTGATGCACTAGAAAACATCTATTTAAAACAAAAGAAAAGAGTAATGGAGGAATTGAAAGGGAAAAAAAGGTATGACATATAGAAAATATACAGCAAAAAGGCAGAAGTAATTCTTTCTTATCAGTAATTAGACTAAATGTAAATCTATGAAACTGTCTATTTAAAAGGCAGAGATTGGCAGAATGGATTTAAAAACAATATCCAATTATATGCTATGTACAACTGTCTCGCTTTACATTCAAAGATACAAAGAGTTTAAAATAAAAGGATGGAAAAAGGAATTCCATGCAAACAGTAACCAAATGAGAGCCGGAGTGACTACGCTAATATCAGACAAAATAGACTTTAAGACAAATTGTTATAAAAGACAAAGAAGGACATTACATAATGAAAAGAGTCAACACTTCAAGAAAACATCACAAGTATAAATATACATGCACTTAACATCAGAGTCCCAAAATATATGAAGCATAACTGACACCATTGAAAGAAAGGACAATTCATCAACACTAGTTGGAAACTTTAATATCCCATTTCCATTAATATATAGAAAATCAACAAGAAAATAGCAAACTGAACAACATTATACAGCAAGACCTAACACACATCTACAGATCACTTCAGACAATAACAGCAGAATACACATTCTTATAAAGAGTGCATGAAACATTCTCCAAGATAAACCACACATTAGGTCACAAAATAGTTTTGATAAATTTAAAATGATTGAAATAATTCACAGTACGTTTTCTAATCACAAGGGGATGAAATTAGAAATCAACAACACAATAAAATTTGGAAAATTAACAAATGCTAAATAACCAATGGGATGAAGAAGAAGGGAAATTAGGAAATATTCTGAGATGAATGAAAATAACAATATAATATACCAAAACTTATGGAACACAGAAAAAGCAATGCTCAACTAGAAATTAATAGCTGTTAAAGCCTACATTAAAATAATTTCAAGCAATAACCTAAACTTTCACCTTAAGAAACTAGAAAAAGAAGAACAACTAAGCCCAAGCAAGCAGATGGAAGGAAATAATAGAGACTAGAGCATAAATAAACAGAATAAGAACAGAAAATCAATAGAACCAACAAAACCAAAAGTAGTTCTTTGAAAAAGAAGGGATCCCCAAAATGATAGGAGTAATTCTCTCTCATTCCTGACTTTAGTAATTTGAGTCTTCTCTCTTTTTTTTCTTTTCTAGTCTGGTAAATGGTTTGTCAATTTTGTTTTCACATTGAGATATAGATCTTTGGCATTTTAGGAAATCATTATATTCCTCCCAAATAAAACCTGACCTATGAGGTCTGGTGAAGCTGATTAGAACAATGCTCTCAAACAATCTATGGTGAAGGATTAATTTTAAAATTTTTTTTCCTAATATGTTGTGGATCAGTACTTCTGTAAAATACAATAAAAACAAATTACTGGAAAAATGAAATAAAAGGCATTGAAATACTACCTAATTTTTTATTATTCTATTCCACAGACATAGAATTACTCTTTGAAATTTCTATAAAAGTTCTTAAACACTTACTCTCAATTTCTTATCTCATTGTGGACCAGTACACAACACAGTCCACAGGCCAGCACTTTGGGATGCACTGGTCTAGTAGCATTCTCATTTTTCCCCACAGATCCATACCTTTTGAATGATCCAGTCAGAGAATAGATGGCATCACCTTTCACACTAATGCTGAACACCAGCTTTAAGAGAACTATCCTATTCTCCCTTATCTGGAGCAAGCGAGGAGTTGAAGGTTTTAATTCCAAAGCTGAATATAGAGTAGTAGTAAGTAGAAAAAAGAACTGTATTAAAAATAAACAGAGTTGGTAGCAGTCAGTCTAATGAAAATAAGGTTTCAGTTGTTTTACTCTGAGCATATAATTAAAAATTTAGTGCCAATAATATTTTCTAATCATGTCACACTACAGTTGATTTAAAGTCTTTTCTATAAATCCAATGCCTGGACTTCCTCAAGGATTGTTTCTGTCAATTTCTTTTTTTCCTGTGAATTGGCCATACTTTCTTGTTTCTTCGTATGCCTTGTAATTTTTTTTTGAAAAGTCAACATCTGAATATTGTAATGTGGTAACTCTGTAAATCAGATTCTCCCCCCATCAAAGGTTTGCTCTTGTTGATTGTTGAGGGATGGAGTTATCCATTTGTTTAGTACTTTTCCAAACAATTATTGCAAAGACTGTGTTCCTAGTCATATGTGGTCACTGAAGTCTCTGTTCTGTTATCTCACTGGTCAGCCAGTAACTTGACAGCTGACAGAGATTTCCTTAATGCCTGGAGTCAAGAGAAAACAAAAACAAATACAAACTGATCTTCCCCAACACACACACACACCCCTCCCCCTATCTTTGCAGATTGGTTCTGAGCTGGAGCACTCCTTCAACACTAAGCCAGGCTGCATATAACTCTCCCTTTTGCTTTACTTCTTACTTGCATGAAGCCTACAGATTAGCCAGAGGTGCAAGCCTGTGGGCTCTCAGGTGTTTTCTGAACATAGAGCATACATCTGGCCCTGGCCCTTTGTGCCAGGCCCTCACGGAACTGCCAGTTAGGTCAAAATTCACAAGCATGGTTTTTTGAGAACCAAGTCTGTATTGCCTCCTTGGCATCAGCAATTCTCACTGGTAACATGAGCCTCTGTCCAGACAGCCACCACTAAGCTGGAGAATGAAGGATGGTAGGCAGGTGAGCAAAAATGCTACAAAGTTTTCTTATTGAAATTTATAGTCTTTTTCTTCATTAAGCACTCACTTGGTTGCTGTAAGCTTTTTTAGATTTCAGAGTTCTAAAATAGTTGATTCTATCAGTTTTTACCAGCTTAATGATTGGTTCAGTTGAGGCACTAATTACTTGAGCTTTCAACTTCTTCATTTTCCATGACATCTTAGTGCAATTTAATGGAAGAATAGATTTTTCAATAAATGGTGCTGAGAAACTGGTTGTCCACATGCAAAAGAACAAAGGTGGATCCTTATCTCACACCACGTACAGCTCGAAATTGAAAGAAAACCTAATGTAATAACTAGAGCTATGAAATCTTGGAAGAAAATATGGGAGTAAATCTTTGTGACCCTGGATTTGGCAATGTATTCTTACATATGACATGAAAAGCACAAGCAACAACAACAAAAAATAGATGAATGTGGCTTCATAAAAATGGAACACTTTTGTGTTTCAATGGATACTATCACAAAAGAGAAAGATAACCCACAGAATGGGAGAAGATATTTACAAATCATATATCTGATGAGGGATTTGTCTGTAGAATATGTAAAGAATTCTTACAACTTAGTAATTAAAAAGACAAATAATACAATTATAAAACAGATCAGGAACCTGAACAGACAGTTCTCCAAAGAAAATATACAAATGGCCTACAAGCACATAAAAGATGCTCAACATTATTAGTCATTAGGGAAATGCAAATCAAAACCAGAATGAGACACCATGCCATACCAACTAAAATGATTATAATCAAACTAGGAATAGCAACTGTTAGCAAGAATGTGGAGAAATTGGAACCCTCATACATTGCTGGTGCAGTGCAAAATGGTAGAGCCACTTTGGAAAATGATCGGGCAGTTCCTCAAAAAGTTAAACATACACTTATCATTAGACTCATCAATTCTACTCCTAGGTATATACTCAAGAGAACTGAAAACATATGTCTGCAAAAAAATTTGTGGACAAGTGTCTTTAGTGGCCTTATTCATGGTAGCCAAAAGGTGAAAATAATCTAAATTTCCATCAGCGATGAATGGATAAACAAAATATGGTATTCTACACAACAGAATATTTTTGACTATAAACAAGAATAATATATTGATATATACTATAACATAGATGAATCTTTAAAACATTACATTAAGTGAAATAAGCCAGCCACAAAATACTACATATTATATTGTCCCACTTATACAAAATGTCTAGAATAGGCAAATGTGTAGAGATGGAAAGTAGATCAGTGGTTGCCAAGCCTGAATAAGATGAAGAATTTTAGAGATAATAACTAAAGTGTACAAGTCTTTCTTCATTTTCTGGTGAGGAAAGCATTCAAAAATTAATTGTGGTTATGGCTTCACAATTCTGTGACTATACTAAAAGTCATTAAATTCTGTACTTTAAGTGCATAGATTATATTCCAAATGAATGATATTTCAATAAAGTTCGTAAAAAAATAGATTATAAACCCTTGAATAAATTAGGGAACCATGAGTCCATACTGATGTACGTGAAAGAATGGATAAATTGACACTTTGATGCGCAATAGGGCACTTTTAAATTTCAAAGTACCTCCATAGAATCAATCTAGAAAACTCATCCTCAAGATTCTCTTCTGCCTAAACCATTCCCAGTACCAAAATCTTTATGAGTCAGATAAGCCAGGGTTCTACAGAGAAACAGAACCAAAAGGATTATAAATAAATGAAAAATATATATTTTACGTACAATTAATTAATTATTAATATGTTCTACAAATATACTAAGAGATTTATTTCAAGGGATTGGCTCATGTGATTGAGGGGCTGGCAAGTCCAAAATACATAGGACAGCCCAGCTGGCTGGAAAATCAGGTAGGAGATGATGCTGCTGTCTTGAGGCAGATGTTTTTCTTCTTCAGCTGTTGCTCTTAAGGCCTTTCTACTGATTGAATGGGTCCCACCCTCGTTATCTAGGGTAATCTCCTTTAATTAAAATCAAATAATTTTAGAGGTTAAATAATCTACAAAATATCTTTACAGCAACACCTAGATTAGTATTTGATTAAATAAATGAGTATTATAGTCCAGCCAAATTGACACATAAAACTATCTCCTTACAAAAGGCTTATTAACTATAAAGGGATTAACTTACAGTGGACCCTGCCAGGCATGACCTCAATGAAGTAATTGAGGTGAACATCGTCGGTAATGGTATGCACAAAAAATGTGTGCCACCTGATAGAATAGAATGGGAAAATTACTTCACAATATTTCTGCAATATCCCTATTGAAGATGAACAAACTGAAAATAGTCAGGAAAAACGTAGTAAAACTCCAGTTGAGGGAGATTCCACAAGATAAATGGCCTTTGTCTTTCTAGAGTCAAAGTCATGAAAGTGAAGTGATATGTGTCTGACTCCCCAGTGTGATTTGGCAAGTCTATGTCTATAGAACTGATCAATAGAAGAAATATCATTGCGATCAGTTAAGTAGATTGTAGGGAATCTTATTCTTTCAGGACGACAGTTCAGATTTCTATTTGGGAAGGAGACATAGATGATTGGCAGTCACAATTTGACTCTTAAAAAGGTAGAGAATTACTTCAACCAAAAGTCATCATGTAGAGAGCGCTCTGGGTCACCAGCAATGCCCTTAGAAGTTAAGGTTTTCCATTCCCATGTAGCACAAATGCTACTTATTGATGGCTCCATAATTTTTAACCTCATATCCTGTTCTATTAATCATGACATACTCATTGGCTATAAGATGTATTTTATTTCTAATACTAGTTAAATTTTAAATTGTGAAAGCTTGAAATTCTAGTACAGCAAATTCAAGATTGAATCTATGATGAAATTACTATTTGCCACTTGTGTTTCCAGGTACCCTTTTGAGATAAAAGGAAATGGTGTGGAGTTACAGTTGACATGCCAGGGGTTGATTTCAGCTCTGGGCACCCAAAAGTAGAAGCGTGTTGCATTTAAAATCATCTTCCATGGATATTGCCACAGAGAAAATGTTGGGAACTGATCTAACTTAGAAAAAATCCATTTACCTAAAGGATCTTAAAACTGACTACTTATTCAGGTTAAACTGAATGACAAACAAGACTAAATTATTAACAGAGAATATATGGGCTGAACAAATAAATAAGACAAAAATCTTTTGGAATGACTTATATGCCAAATAGCTATCAGAACACTATCAAATTTTAAAGTTTCTAATGCAAATAACTCAGACTAATTCCAGAACATTTTGCGCTCTTAAGGGAAGCAAGAGAGGAGAAAGAGATGCTTGCCCGTGGAATGCCTTCACAGGTTACCAGGAGCAAGGACTCCTTCTGACGTTGTCCCTCCCTCTAGTTATAAAACTGCCTCTTCTACTGTGTTCTCTTCTACCTCCTCCTACTCCCCAATTATTTTGTAATTTCAATTTTTTGAACAGTTACAATTCACCATTAAGTATGGTTCCCTGAGTAAGCATTTGAAAAAAATGTAAACAGTTCAGGTTAGGAGGTTTTGTGGAAGGATTCTTGGTACACAACTTCCCATTAAAGCTAATCTGAGTATAGTTGATGGCTCACAGCGAGCATAATAAAGTTGTTGCTGATTTTTAAAAGAATGTATATGAGTTTATTTACCCTTTCAGTTGATCCCCTTGCCAACCTCCCAAGAGGTGCTTCTGCAAAGGGTAAGGTGAAAGAGCAATAAATGATCATGTACGAGCTCTTTTTGATAGAGCGTCAGAGTTCATCCTCATGTGCAATTAATACATCTTTAACATGACCGTATATATCACTAGATGAGAACAGCTGTTAAACCCGAGTAAATTTTACTTTCTCTTTAGGCTTGTATTCATTCTCAAAATGTCAAGATGTACTCAGTTGTGAACGCAGAGTAACTAAGCTTCGAGTGAATTGGAAGAGTGCTCTTAAGAATAAAGAGTCTAGATGTAGAAGAGTTTAAATATCACCGTTGTCCTGATTAAAATCTTTGCAAAGAAAAGAAGACAAACTTGAAAAGTTCTGGATAACTATATAAGTATATAAATGTTATCAGTTAAGAATGCCATTAAAAATTATTAACATCAGTGGGATAAAGTTAATGGTGAGTTGAAGGCAAATAGTAAGTGAAATTTGCTTTCATTTCCATTTTCTGATCCTCAATACAGAATTAGTTACCATGGACAATTTCTCTTCATGAATATTCAGTTTGTCAAATTCATTTCTAAATAAATCCAATCATTAATTCATAATTAGACCAAATGGCAGCATAAATCTTCATAATAGAAAATTTTGGAGATGACACTGGGGATATTTACAGATCAGGATTACGGTATGTTTGTCTTTCTTAAACAAACATATCATATCCCTAATAGACTATCAAATCTTAATTGCCCTTAAATCATTCAGTAGTGAAAGTAAATTGACTAGAATTTTATTTGGATGAATGCAGTCTGGTAAATTTAAGTGTTTTGCAATTCTTTTTTTTCGTCTGTAAAAGATTAGTAGGTTTTTCAACATTGCTAATATAAAATGTCTTAATCTGGGTATGTTATACCAAGTTTACAAAAAAAGTCCATGAATTTAAAAGATTAAAATAGACCTTTAAGACTATCATCACTCTTAGTTATTAAAGCTACGCAGGAGAAATTCCTTGAAGTTACCGTAATGTCTCATGCACCAGAAAGTAAGCCAGCCAAATTTCTACTTCCACTTCCAGTCTGAAGGGTTTGATACAGTCTCAGCCTTTAGGTCAGTGCTATTGGTATTGAACTCAAAATCCCTGCATCTGGTTTTGTTCCACGCCACCCATGTGAATATAATTAAACCTACACAAAGGGTCAAACATGCAAAGCCGCTGTTGGAACTTAATCCCTTTCCCTCTTCCAACATTTAGAGGGCTGATGTCCTTGGAACTACAAGGTGTCGTGGCACTCTGCAGAATCAGGATGTGTCCTCATCAAAACTGAGCATGTCACACACACACACAAACACGCACACCAGGAGTATATGAAAAGGTTTCTCTCTTACCTAATGAGGGTTTCTGGGGAGAGCAAGGCAGGCTGCTCAAGGTGGTGTTAGATTGGCTTGAGAGAGCAGGGGTTTTTATTTGGTTAGTGGGTGGGGCTGGTGCGAGGATTCCTGCACGTGTGTGAGCAGGGACTCGTGTAGTTTGACTCTCCCATGGGTGCTTAGGGAGGGAGCACCTGAGCTTTCTTATCAACTTTCACAGATGTGGTGCATGATATGAAAGAAGAGGGGTGAGGCTTAAGTTAGCAGTTAAAGATAAAAATAAGGAGTCAGACCCTTTATGACCTATAGAGACTGCAGCATCTCCTCCGTGGTGTCCTGGGGCACTCCTGTGGTGTGGACATTTCTATTCCTTCTCTTCTGCACAAGCAAACTTTTCCCCATGCAGATCTCTGCTGGATAACAGTGGACAGTAATGGGATATTTAACTATTCTGTATTAGGGAGTTGGCTAGCTGTTCCTTTCCCACCCACTCACTTTACCATGTTTTATGGATTTAGTTAAATCTCTAAGAACTATTGTGAATGATAAGACATTGAGGCACTGCGTCAGGTGAGCAAAAAGCAATTTTGGTTCAAGCAGTAGCAGTTGCCCTATCCTCTACCAATATTTAAATACTTGTTACATTTAATGCATATGATGAGGCCTAATGCTACTTATCTTAACTCTTTGTGACCAAGATAGCTTTCCAAATTATTTCTTCTAGTCAGTTTCACCTCCACAAGTGGAACGGTTTCAGTTTAGACTACGAGCTTGAGTGCTATTGCTATCATTGCTTTCTAATGTCTGACTGGTTCAAGGAGCCCATGTCTAACCTAAACTAATACAGCGAGGTCTTCTTGTTCCGTATTTCATGCATTTTAAATCAATCAGCCTTTTAGAATTGACATTTCTTTAGCATTATAAATAGAGTGAATTAGGAAAAACATCTATAATCATATTCTGTAATAAAAATGTACATTATATCAATTTTGGAATCACTCTTTCTAGAATTCATCTCCCATAAGTACTTTGCATTAATCCATCTCCTGAGACAAATTTAAAATGAGGGAGTAAAGACCCAGATGCTGCAACCCAGGTGCTGATTTAAGATGCTCTTTTTCTGTCCACAATTCAGGCACGCTATAGATATTTGCAACCATTTGCAAATAATCATCATTTGTGAGGTCCATGGGCTCACCCTCTGCATTTAATTGAACATGGATGTATCCTTAGCCTTAGGAGTTCTCTACAGGCTGTTTAAATGTATGCTTGTGTGCTCCTCAAAGATAGACGTAGAATTTAATGCCTATTAAATATGATCACAGTTGTTTCCATAGGCGACAGTTTTCCTACCAGGCAGTTTTCCCACTTCTATAGTGAAGATCTTACTCATTTATCAGCAAATTTCCAAGGCAACAAAGAGAGAAAGAAAAGAATCAAGAAATTCTATAGCATTAGACATGTAATCACACAGATCAATAGTTCTTCCAAGAACAACATTTAAAAACAGCTGGCATGTGGCCTCTCCACCCCTGGGTTATCTGAGAATCATAGAATCAGAGCAGGAGGAAACCTTGAGAGAACATTGATGCATCCCTCGGTCCTTCAGGAAGCCTGAACTAAATCATCCCAATATTGTATTTTTGTGCTCTACCCTGTGGTGTCAACCCAGGTCCCCTGTATATCCCAAGGAGAGGGACTTCTGCATGTTACTTTATTTTTACTCTTTTTGTCTCCTTAGGAATCTCCTAGAGTGTGTTTTTCACGGCACCAAACACATGTCAGGTGAATCCCTCTGTGATTGCATGCATGAATAATGGATATGTTCTCATAGATTCTAATCTGCAGAGAAAATAAAATGTGAAGTGACAGGCAGCTCCTCGTTGGGGTGAAGATTTTGTTTTGTCTTGTTTTTAATGGCAGCATTATTTTAAGGATCAGAAAACTGCATCTGACCCTATTGAAAGGACACTGCACCAGAGGAATAAAACAGGAGGTATAAAATTTCTGCTCTAGTTCTGTTGATGAATCCTCCTGAGAACATTAGCAAGTCAGCTGACCTCTTGTCTCGTCCTAGACATTTTGTGATACTAGAGCTTTTTGACTTTATCTGTTTGTAATGTGTTAAGTCTGCAAAGGCTTTAACCTCATAGGTATGAAAGACTCTTCAGGGGCATAAATTTTGTCTTCTACTTGAAAAAAGGTTCCGTTTGCATGCAAAAATCATACTGTTTGTACGACCTATTCTGGAACAACGAACAGTCTCTATGAAATATTATGATTTACTCTAGAAGGAAAATTTTCCACCTCACTCTTTGAGATAGTCATTAAATATGAGAATTGGAGGCTGTAAAGAATCCTAGAGCTGACCTAGTTATGTCTCAGCAGAGCTGTGGTCCAGCCTTATTAGGCCATTTCCAAATCCCAAACTAATGAGCATCAGGAACTAAGGCAGGAAGCCCGGAAGCCCGGTTCTGACTGCTTAAAAGTTTGAAAGTAATTTTGAAAATTGGTCTGGTTATAAAAATATTAGCAACTAGTGCTGCTAAAAACTACTTAAGTGTTAATTTGTGGATTAGAGCTGAGAACGGACCCATAATCAGAAGCGAACACAGGATATGAGATTTAGCATTAGCTAAGATTATGTAGGCTGACTTTCATGGAAAAAGCAAATACGGAGCTAAAACTTTTTAAAGTTTAATTTTCTCTTTCTGCTTTTAATTGTGAACTTCATATAGTGGCATTTAAAAAAATTGAGGTAAAATGCACATATAGTAAAATGCACAGATTTCAAGTGTGTGGCGATGTTTTGATGAATTTATACACCAGAGTAACCACCTCCCCTGTGAAGATATAGAACATTTCAATCACCCCAAAACGTTTCTTTATGCTGTCTTCCCCAAAATCTCCATTCCCCGAGGGTAGCAACTGTTTTAATTTCAATCATCGTCAGTTAATTAATTTTTCCTGTTCTTGAGTTTCACATAAATGAAATCATACAGTGTGAATTCTACATCTGGATTTTTCATGCAATGTAATGTTTTGGGAGTTTATCCTTATTTGTGTGTATCATATAATTCACTACTCATTGTTGAATAGACACCAAAGTGAATGCACCACAATCTGTCTACCCATTCTCAGGATAATAGACATTTGGTTACTATTGTCTATGATCTATATCAAATTAAAAAAATTACTTTGATATAATTTCACTGTTTATAGAAAATTGGAAAATAGTATGAGGAAACCAGTGTACTTTCTAATCAAATTCAGGAATTATTTTACTTCTTGCTTCAATTCTTATTTTTCCTTTCGTAATTTATGAGAAATTTGTGAAGAAATGATTTGCTATTAAGCAAATATATTGGTCCTCATCAAACTTTTACCTATAATTTTAGTACTTATCAATGATTTTCTAACTCCATCATTCATTCTAAATTTATTAGTCGGAATTCTATAAGGAAGAATTTTCTCTTCTATGCATTTATGTATTTATATCAATATGGATTCATTTTGAAAATCTGATAGTTTGTAATTTATTACTACCATTACTTATTTTGATACTCAACTTACCCTAAATTTGAAGAGTGGAGGATTTTCAAGGTAAATCTCACCCAATGGGGTTCTCGTCTTTCAAAGTTAGAGTCCTCTAGAGTTTCTGCCTACTTTTACTGGTTCTTCTATGGTTTCAAAGACTTGTTTTATATTTTTTCCAGAGTCTGTAATTGGCATATCTGGTGGGTTAGGTGATATGAACTACTTTGTTATTACTGGAACTAGAGCTTCAATATTGTGTGTTATTTTATATATCAGCTTTATTAGAGTCTCATTTACATACAATAACATTCTCCATTTTTAAGTTACAATTTGTTGCATTTTGGGAAATGTATTTCCACACACCACCACAATCATGATACACAATGGTTTTATCATGGTAAAAGTTCGTATGATGCACTTTCTAGTCAATTCCCAGATCCCTACCATCAGTCCTTGAAACCACTTATTTCATTATCTCTATAGTTTTGAATCCGCTAGAATTTCTTTTTTTCAGGTGCATATCATTATATTTTGATTCCTGTGTAGATTACATGAGGTTCACCACCCAAAGACTAATTACAATCCATCACCACACACGTGTGCCAAATCACCCATTTCACCCTCCTCCCGACCCCCTCCCCCTCTGGTAACTACCAATCCAATCTCTGTTTGTCTCTGTTTATTTGTTGTTGTTTTTATCTTCTACTTATGAGTGAGATCATATGGTATTTGACTTTCTCCCTCTGACTTATTTCGCTTAGCATAATACCCTCAAGATCTAACCATGTTGTCACAAATGGCCGGGTTTCATTGTTTCTCATGGCTGAGTAGTATTCCATTGTGTACATAGACCACATCTTTTTTATCTGTTCGTCCTTTGATTGGCACCTAGGTTGCTTCCAAGCCTTGGATATGGTGAATAATATTGCAATGAATACAGGGGTGCCTGAATCTTTATGCATTTGTGTTTTCATGTTCTTTGGCTAAATACCAAGCTGGTGAATACCTGGATTGTATGGTAGTTCTATTCTTAATTTTTGAGGAATCTCCATACTGTTTTCCATAGTGGCTGCACCAGTTTGCACTCCCACCAGCAGTGTATGAGGGTTCCCTTCTCTCCACATCCTCTCCAACATTTGTTGTTTCCCGTCTTGTTAATTATAGCCGTTCCGACAGGCGTGAGGTGATATCTCATTGTAGCTTTTTTTTTTTAAAGATTGGCACCTGGGCTAACAACTGTTGCCAATCTTTTTTTTTTTTTCTCTCTGCTTTTATCTCCCCCAACCCCCCCTGTACACAGTTGTATATCCTAGTTGCATGTCCTTCTAGTTGTGGGATGTGGGATGCCGCCTCAACGCGGCCTGACAAGAAGTGCCATGTCTGCGCCCAGAATCCGAACCCTGGGCCGCCGCTGCTGAGCGCGCTAACTTAACCACTCGGCCACAGAGCCGGCCCCTCATTGTAGTTTTGATTTGCATTTCCCTGATAGTTAAGGGTGTTGAACATCTTTTCATGTGCCTCGTGGCCATCCTTATATCTTCTTTGGAGAAATGATTGTTCAGGTCTTTTGCCCATTTTTGAATTGGGTTGTTAGTTTTTTTTGTTGTTGAGATGTATAGTTCTTTGTATATTTTGGATATTAATCCCTTATCAGGTGCATGGTTTGCAAATATCTTCTCCAAATTCTTAGGTTGTCTTTTCATTTTGTTGATGATTTCCTTTGCTGTGCAGAAGACTTTTAGTGTGATGTTGTCCCACTTGTTTATTTTTTCTATTGTTTCCCTTGCCTGGTCAGAAATGATACCAAAAATGTGCTAAGACTGATGTCAAAGAGCATACTGCCTATGTTTTCTTCTAGAAGTTTCATGGCTTCAAGTCTTACATTCAAGTCTTTAATCCATTTTGAGTTAATTTTCATGTATGGTGTAAGGTAATTGTCTACTGTCATTCTTTTGCACGTGGCTGTCCCGTTTTCCCAACACCATTTATTAAAGAGACTTTCCTTTCTCCACTGTATGTTCTTGTCACCCTTGTCAAAAATTAGCTGTCCATAAATGTGTTGGTTTATTTCTGGGCTCCTGATTCTGTTCCGTTGATCTGTGTGTCTGTTTTTGTGCCAGTACCATGCTATTTTGGTTACTATAGCTTTATAGCATATTTTAAATCAGGGAGTGTGATACCTTGAGCTTTGTTCTTTTCTCTCAGGATTTCTTTGGTTATTCAGGATCTTTTGTTGTTCTAAAGAAATTTAGGATTCTTTGCTCTATTTCTGTGAAAAATGTCATTGGGACTTTCAGATGGACTGCATTGAATCTTTAGATTGCTTTAGGAAGTATGGACATTTTAACTATTCTTCTAATCCAAGAGTATGGAATATCTTTCCATTTCTTTGCGTCTTCTTCAATTTCTTTAAAAAATGTTTTATAGTTTTCAGTGTACAGATCTTTCGTCTCTTTGGTTAAATTTACTCCTAAGTATTTTATTATTTTTGTAGCAATTGTGATGGGATTATTTTCTTAATTTCTCTTTCTTCTACTTAGTTGTTAGTGTATGGAAATGCAACTGATTTTTTATGTTGATTTTGTATCCTGCCACTTTACTGTATTCATTATTTCTGATAGTTTTTCGGTGGATTCTTTAGGATATTCTGTATATAAAATCATGTTATCTTCGAAGGGTGACAGTTTCATATCTTCATTTGCAATTTGGATCCTTTTTATTTATTTTTCTTGCCTCATTGCTCTGGCTAGGTCTTCCAATACTATGTTGAATAAGAGTGGTGGAAATTGGCATCCTTGTCTGGTCCCTGTTCTTAGAGGGGTAGCTTTCAGTTTTTCTCCATTGAGAATGATGTTAGCTGTGGGTGTGTCATAGAAGGCCTTTATTTTGTTGAGGTACTTTCCTTCTATACCCATTTCATTCAGAGTTTTTATCAGAAATGGATTCTGTGTCTTGTTGAATTATTTCTCTGCATCTATTGAGATGACGTGTGATTTTTATACTTCATTTTGTTAATGTGGTTTACCACATTGATTGATTTGTGGATGTTCAACCATTCCTGCATTCCTTGAATAAATTGCACTTGATCATGGTGTATGATCTATTTAATGTATTGTTGTATTTGATTTGCTAGTATTTTGTTGAGGATTTTTGCATTGATGTTCATCAGTGATATTGGCCTGTAATTTTCACTTTTTGTCCTTGTTTGGTTTTTGTATCAGGATAATTTTGGCTTTCTAGAATGAGTTAGGAAACCTCCCCTCCTCTTCAATTTTTTGAGAGAGTTTGGCGAAGGATAGGTATTAAGTCTTCTTTGAATGTTTGCTAAAATTCACCAGGGACGATGTTGTCTGGTCCTGAACTTTTATTTTTGGGAGGTTTTTGATTACTGTTTTGAACTTCTTACTGATGATTGGTCTATTCAAACTCTCTATTTATTGTTGATTCAGTTTTGGGAGGTTGTATGATGCTAAGAATTTATCCATTTCTTCTAGATTATCGAATTTGTTGGCGTATAGGTTTTCATAGTATTCTCTTATTATCTTTTGTATTTCTGAGGTGTCCACTGTACTTTCTCCTCTTTCATTTCTGCTTTTATTTATTTGACTCTTCTCTCTTTTTTTCTTGGTGGGTGTAGCTAAAGGTTTGTCAATTTTGCTCATCTTTCAAAGAACCAGCTCTGGGTTTCATTGATTTTTTCTATTGATTTTTAAGCCACTATTTCATTTATTTCTGCTCTGATTTTTTTTATTTCCTTCCTTCTACTGATTTTGGGCTTCGTTTGTTCTTTTTTCAGTTCCTGTAGATGCACTGGTAGATTGTTTATTTGAGATTTTGCTCATTTGTTGAGGTAGGCCTGAATTGCTATAAATTTCCCTCTTAGTATCACTTTTTCTGTATCCCACAGATTTTGGCATGTAGTATTTTCATTTGTCTCCAGGTATTTTTTGATTTCTCCTTTGATTTCTTCATTGACCCAATCGTTGTTCAGTAGCATTTAGTTTACTCTCCACCTATTTGTGGCTTTTTTGATGTTTTTCCTGTATTTGACGTCTAGGTTCATACTTTTGTGGTCAGAAGATATGCTTGATATAATTTCAGTCTTATTAAACTTATTGAGACTTGTTTTGTAGCCTAATATGTGATCACTCCTGGAGAATGTTCCATATGCATTTGAAAAGAATGGATATTCTGTGGTTTGGGGATGGAATGTTCTGTATATATCTACCAAGTCCATCTGGTCTAATGAGTCATTTAAGGCCAATGTTTCCTTATTGATCTTCTGTTTGGATGATCTATCCATTGGTGTAAGTGCAGTGTTAAAGTCCCCTACTATTATTGTGTTACTATTTCTCTTTTTGTGTCTGTTAATATATACTTTATATATTTAGGTGCTCCTATGTTGGGTGCATAGATATTTACAAGCGTTGTATCCTCTTGTTTGATTGTTCTCTTTATGATTGTGTAGGGCCCTTCTTTGTATCTGGTTACAGTTTTTGTTTTAAAGTCTATTTTCCCTGATATATGTATTGTTACCTGAGCTTTGTCTTCATTGCCATTTGAATGGAGTATCTTTTTCCATCCCTTCACTTTCAGTTTGTGAGTGTCTTTAGGTCTGAAGTGTGTTTCTTGTACACAGCATATGTACGGGTCTTGTTTTTTATTCATTTGGCCACTCTATTGGAGCATTTATTGATTGGAGCATTTAGTCCATTGACATTTGAAGTAGCTATTGGTAAGTATGTACTTATTGCCATTTTGTTACGTTTATTCTGGGTGTTTTAGTAGTTCTTCTCTGTTCCTTTTTTCTTCTCTTGCTCTCTTTCTTTGTGATTTGATGGCTTTCTTAAGTGTTACATTTGAGTTCCTTTGCGTGGGCCTCTTACTTTTTTGTGTATTTATTATAGGTTTCTGGTTTGTGATTACCATGAGGTTCATATATAATAACTTACATATATGGCAATCTATATTATGTTACTGGTCTCTTTAGTTTGACCTCTTTCTAAAATCTCTGCTCTTTTACTCCTCTCCTCCCACATTTTATGTTTTTGATATCATATCTAACCTCTTTTTTGTGTGTGTTATCCATTACCCTCTTATCACTGAAATAGGTAATTTTAGTACTTTGGTCTTTTGACCTTCATACTATCTTCATAGATGGTTGACCTGCTACCTTACTGTATTTTTGCCTTTACCAGTGATTTTATTGCATTTTGGGGAGGGGGCTAATTTCCTTATTCCTATTTGTAGTCTTCATCTTTCCCATTTAAATAAGTCCCTTTAGCATTTCTTGTGAAACCAGATTCTTGGGGATAAATGCCTTTAATTTTTGTTGATCTGAGAAAGTCTATCTCTCCCTTATTCTGAATAACCTTGCTGGGTAGAGTATTCTTGGTTGTAGGTGTTTTTCCTTTCGGCATTTTAAATATAACATGCCCCTCCCTTCTAACCTGTAAGGTTTCTGTTGAGAAATCAGCTGACAACCTTATGGAGTTTCCTTTGTATGTTACCCATTGCCTTTCTCTTGTGGCTTTTAGGATTCTCTCTTCATCTTTAATTTTGACATTTTAATTATAATGTGTCTTGGTATGGGCCTCTTAGGGTTTATCTTATTTTATTCTCTCTGTGTTTACTGTACCTGGATGTCTGTTTCCTTCCTTAGGTTAGGAAAGTTTTCAGCTATTCTTTCTTTTTTTTTTTTCTGCTTTATCTCCCCAAACCCCCCCTGTACACAGTACACAGCTGCATATTTTAGTTGCAGGTCCTTCTAGTTGTGAGATGTGGGACACCGCCTCAACGTGGCCTGATGAGTGGTGCCATGTCCACGCCCAGGATCTGAACCCTGGGCTGCCACAGTGGAGCAAGCGAACTTAACCACTCGGCCATGGAGCCAGCCCCCTATTATTTCTTCAGATAGAGTCTCTTCCCATTTCTCTCTCTTGTCTCTTTCTGGGACATCTATAATACAAATGTTAGTGTGCTTGATGTTGTCCCAGAGGTCTGTTAGACTTTTCTAACTTTTTAATTCTTTTTTTATTTTATCTGTTCAACTTGGGTTATTTCCTCTAGTTTTTTATCCAGTTTGCTGATCTGTATCATCTACTCTGTTATTGAGTACCTCTAGTGAATTTTTCACTTCCAGTATTGTATTCTTCATTTCTGATTGGTTCTGCCCCATGTGTGTGTTGTAGCCCCCTGAAGCAGACCAAGTTGCCCCACTGCAGAGGCCCCACACACTCCACCTGCTTCTCCAACATGCCCTGCCCTTCAGAGGCAGACCCACTTGCCCAGGCTGCTGAGGATCCAGGCATCTAACCTATCCAGGCCCATAAGTTGCCTGAGGGCTTACTGTTGGTTGAGGCCAGACCCTAGGGCAGGCTACCTGCTCTGGCTCAGCTGGATTAAATCAGTGCTCTAGTGCGTGGGGCAGATGCTGAGCTAGCAAGCCTGGGGAAGAACTCCAATGACGTCTGCCAGTGTCTTTGTCAGCACACCTGTACTGGTTTGCAATAATGGCTGCCACCAATGTCTCAGTCCCTGGAGAAGTCTCACCTCTCACTGAGATGCACTCAGACCCTATCAGGTGAGTCTCTTTTCACCAAAAGACTGTTCACCTTTCTTTCTGGTGATTTTAGGTTGCTTTCTGACAGGGGGTGAATTTTGTGGTGGGCCCTTTAAGAGCCAGCTTTTTTTTCTTCCCTTATGTCCAACAGCTTTTCTGGGGGTATTCCCCATTGCTGTTAGTAGCCAGCAAAGCTTGATATTATGAGACTTGTTTTGGTTGTGCCAAGTCCAAAGGATGCTTATAGCAGAAATGCTCCCCTTCTTAGGTCCCCGCTCTTCCAGGGAAGGCTGCATAACTTAGGATTTCTCCCAGCTGGCCATGTAGCACCGTGGCTTGCAAAGGTGGCTTTTTTCCTCTGCAGAAAGTAATTTCTGCCTCTTCCACCTCAGTCAGGACCATCCCTTGTTGCAGGGGTTCTTTTTATCCAGTTTTCAGTTCTCTCTGAGGGGTAGTTCTTCCCAGAGTAGTTGTAAATTGGTTGTGTCCATGGGAGGAGGTAAATTCAGAGTCTGCCTAAGCTGCCATCTTGACACCTGTCTAGAAATTCTTAGAAATGAAATAAACTGTATGTAATGTTTTATATTTGGCATCTTTCTCAAAGAATAATGCTTTTGAGATACATTCATGTTGTTTGTGTCAGTAACGTTATTCTTAAATTGAAAGGTTGTATTCTATTTCATGGAAATACCACAGTCTGTTCACTAGATTGATGGAAATTTGAGTTCCCTGTTATGAATAAAGTTTCAACGAACATTAGCATGGTACTTTTTGTGTAGACACATGTTTTTATTTCTTTTGCATAAATCTGTAGAAATGAGATTGCTGGGTTATAATATATGATTAATTTCTATAAAAGTGCCAAACTCTTTTCCAATGTGTCTGAACCATTTTGTACCAAATGTTACACATACTATCCAGCAATTAGTATTGTTAGTTTTTAAAAATTTTATCTATTCTAGTTAGTATGGAGGTGCATCTCCCTGTAGTTTTACTTTGCATTTTCCTAATGACTAAACATGCTAAACAACCTTTTTATTCACTTATTTGACATTCCTGCATTCTCTTTGGTGAAGTGTCTGTTCAAATCTTTTACTTATTTTTTAAATTGTGTGTTTTGCCTTCTGTTATTCAATTGCAAGAGTTACACATTCCTTGTTGATTGTAGATACAATCTGTTATCACCTATATTTTTTGCAAATGTTTTTTCCCAGTTTATATCTTTTCTTTTCTTTGTATTAGCAGTGACTTTTAAAGAGCAATAGCTTAAAATTACAAAATACAATTTATCATGTTTTTTGTGGTTAATACTTTTTGTGTTTTATCTAAGAGATCTTTGCCTAACCCAGGGTCACAAGGATTTTTATAAGTTTTGTAGTTTTAGCTTCACATTTAATTCCATGATTTTTTCAAATTGCTTTCTGTGTATGATGTGAGGTATGGATCAGATTTTTATATTTTTTTCAATGGGGATACAATTTTTCAGGTGGATATACAATTGTTCCAATACTCTTTCTTGAAAAGATCCTCCTATCTCTATTGAATGAACTTAGCACTTTTGTCAAAAATTATTTGACCGTATATATGTGAGACAATTTCTGTACTATTTATTCTGTTCCATGGATCTATATATTTATCTGAAGTATTATGGTAGATTTATAGTGACATTTGACATTAAGTAGTGTATACTTTCCAAAATTGTCATTATTTTTTTAAATAATTTTGGTTCTTCGAGGTCTAAAGTGATTCCATATAAATTTTTCTCAAGTTCATCACCAAAAAAAGGCCTTCTCAGATTTTTATCAGAATTGCATTTATAAATGAATTTGAGAGCAATAGTACATTTGTTCATTTATTTAGGTCATCTTTATTTTCCATCAGCAATGTTTTGTTAAATTGATTCTAAGGTATTTTATATTACCTATCCTATTAAAAGTGGCATTTTTAACATCAACTTCCAACTTGTTACTAATTGTCTGCCCCTTCAGTTCCCCAATGCCCCAGTACAGGCTAATTGGAAGCCCAATCTTCAGGTAGCAGCTGGGAAATTCAAGACATTAGACATGCAATCTAGACCCTATCAGGGACAAAACCACAACTGGGAATTTTTGTCTACTCACTCTGTGCCGAGCCAGAGGATATAGTTGCTAGGAATGCTTTTGCACCCAAATAGAACTGCCCCTTTGTTTTGTGTGGTCCTGGGTGACACATGAATGCCCAGCTCCATCAACACCCAAAGCTAGACGATTTAGGTGCCAGTCACTCAGATGGCAACTGTAACAGTTTGGGTGCTAGATGTGTGGACAATCTCCTTCTATGGAGAAGCTGGAGATTTGATCTTATTGCTGTAACAAACACAAGGGAGAGGGCGGAGGAAGTGCCCACTGTCTCTCTTGAGCTCCAGGCAGGATCTCAGTCAGCTCTAAAATGCAGGCTGATTATAAGCTGGAACCTCAGACAGCAGCTAGGAAAATATGAAGTTATCAGCTTTATTGAAATATGATTCACATATCATACAAATCACTCATTTAAAGTATACAGTTCAATGGTTTTCAGTATATTCAGGCTTGTGCAACCATCACCAGAGTCAATTTTACATTTTCATCACCTCAAAAAGAAACCTTGTACCCTTTAACTTTTATCCTCCTATCCTTCCATCCTCCCTTATTTAAGCAACTATTAATCTACTTTTTTGTCTCTATAGATTTGCCTATTCTGAATAGTTTGTATAAGTAAGTCATAAAATTGTCATGTTTTGTGACTGGCTTCTTTCACTAGGCATACTGCTTTCAGGGTCCTTCCATATAAGCAAACAATGTTCCACTGTATGAATGCACCACATCTTGTTTACCCATTAAGAAGTTGATGAACATTTGGATTGTGGTCACCTTTTGGCTAACACAAATAATGCTGCTATAAATATTTATGCACAAGTTTTTGTGTGGGCATATGTTTTCATTGCCCTTGGGTATGTTCCTACAAGTGGAATTGCTGGGTCATATTTAATTCTATGTTTGCAATTTGAAAATCTGCCAGATTCTTTTTCAAAGTGACTACACCATTTCACATTCTGACCAACAGTGTATGACAGTTCTGACTTCTCCACTTTCTCATCAAAATTTGTAATTATCTCTCTTTGATTATAGCCATTCTAGTGGTGGTGATGTCATAGCTTATTGTAATTTTGATTTGCATTTGCATTTGTAAGAGTTCTTTATATATTCAAGATACAAATCCCTCATCAGATGTGTGATTTGCAAGTATTTTCTCCTATATTGTTGGTTAGCTTTTCACTTTCTTAGTAATGTCTTTTGAAGCACAAAAGCTTTAAACTTTGATGAAGTCTAATTTGTCTATTTTTTCTTTTGTCATCCATTCTTTAGTGTCATATCTAAGAATCTATTGCTAAATCTGAGTTCATGTGGATTTAATCCTGTGCTTTCTTCTAAGAGTTTTATAGTTTTATCTGTTACATTTAGGTATTTAATCCATTTTAAGTTTTTTTTTTGGTGTATGTTGTGAGATAAGGGTCCAACTTCATTATTTTTCATATGGATATCCATTTGTCCCAGCATTATTTTGTTAAAAGTCAAGAATTATTATCATGCATAATAATAAATAGATATGATTTGCTAACATGGTTATGGTTGGTTATGGAGTTTTGCATCTATGTTCTTGAAAGATGCCATCTATAGTTTTATTTTCTTGTAATGGCTCAGTGCTCTGATAGCAAGATAAAGCTGTCCTCTTAAAATGAATTAGAAAGAGTTTTTCTATTTGTTTTGAAAGATTTTGTGTATAATTGGTATTATTTCTTCTTTCTTGGAAAAATTCACCAAGAAATCTCTCTGGTCCTGAAATTTTCTGTATAGGAATGTTTATAATTATGAATTCATTAAGTAATAAATATTTGCCTATTCATATTTTTCTATTTCATCATCCATGGGCTTGAAAATTTGCAACTTTCTAAAATTTATTTATTTCATTTAATTGTTGAATTTAATGGAATAAAATTTAGTTTATAATGTTTCTTTATAACTCTTTTGATGTTTAGGATCTATGGCAATGTCTTCTCTTTTATTCCTGATATTAATAATTTTTATCTTCTTTCTAGGTGACCTAAGTTTTAAGACCTATATGAGGAGCATTGACTTTATGCCTAATGTATGTTTAAAGGATTTTTGTTCTATTTTATTTTATTTTCTGTACCACATGGAGATTTGGGGACTAGATTAGGGTAAGCAGCTAGGCAATCATTTACCTATGCTCCTACTTAGGTCCAAGATTGAAATCTCTCTTTCCTGAAGGAACTTTAACAAGAGTACAATCCCAGAGATCTCCTTTACGTGGCTGGTTTTGTACATGACAGTCTCTGAGCTCTGAGAAGCACTTCCACCAGCACAATGCTTCCCACGTTCACATTTATCTCTGAAATTAGACATGTTAGCATCTGTTAAACCATAAAAATCTGAGGAGGCAAGATCTGCAATGAATTAGACCACTGGCCACATACACCTGTACTAGGACTGAATTCATTAGATCCTTTCCTGAGAGCAGGTTCGTGCAGAGGAATAATGGGGCAGAGAGACAGGGGCTGAGCAAAAGGCCTAGTTGGGGCAGGAACAAACCCTGGGTAAAGAAAAGAAAAAGATCTTAGACGAGAGCAGAGAAACCTCATCTACAGCGCAGTTTTCCTAGGACTGTTCCTGCCAGAAGAACTTAGGCTATTTTCACTTAGGGTGAAGCATGAATATAGTATCTGTGATAGGTAAAATAATAGCTGCTTGAAGACATGCAAGTGCTAATCTCTGCAACTTGTGACTACGTTGTTACATGACAAAGGGGAATTAAGGTTTGCTAATCAGCTGACCTTAGGATGGGGATACTATCTTTGCTTACACTGTTGGGCCCAATGTAATCACAAGAGTCCTTTGAAGTGGAAGAGGGACGCACAAGAAGAGGCCTGAGTGATGTGATATGATAAGGACTCAACTACTGTTGTTGGCGGTGGGCCATAAGCCAAGGAATGTGGGCATCCTCTAGAAGTTGGAAAAAGCAAGAAAACAGATTATCTTAAATCCTCCAGAAGGAACATGCCCCTATTGACTCCTTGATTTTAGTGCAGTGAAGATTCACTTTGGACATCCGATGGCCTAAACTGTTAATAAATTTGTGTGTTTTAAGCCACTAATTTTGTGATAATTTGTGACAGTAACAATAGGAAATAAATACACTGCTCAAAGCAGTTTAAAGAACAGTTGGACTATTATTTCTCTACAGTTAAATAGTTGGTTATTATCGAAATGACTGCAAACTCATATTTGTCCTTATTTTGATAAAAAACACAGGAAGAAGAACAATCTATTACTGAAGCTATTTTAACCCAGTAAGTTGTTGAATTTCACTTTTCTTTCTAAGATACGCTATTGAATGCCTGCATTGTGTGTGCATGATTTAAAATAGAATTATGTTAATCAAGTACTTAATATTTTTATTTTAATTATCATATTTATTTTACCCCAGTCATGCATTTCCATATCAAGCCATCTCTCACGTGAAATATGGAATGTACTGCCCAGTTAAAGTGATGATTATATTCAGGTTACTGCAGTAGGAAAAATATTCATTAATGCAGAATGTCTCAAAGAAGAAGGAGAAAACTTGGGGTCTTATGGAACCAGTTAAACAAGACGATCATTATCATGAAGAAGGATGAGCAATAAGTCTTACAGGAGTCACGAGGTGGGGCAGAGGTGGGGCTTATCTCTGAATAAAGGAGGGCAGGCTGGTTCTTTCTGACTAGTTGTTTCCCAAACATGAAGGGGTTGAGAGATTTCTTAACCATTTCTGCTTTCTAATAGCACCAGGCCCAGACAGGGTTCAATATTTCACACACAAGATAGGATAGCTCAAGGAACAGGAGTTGGTAGCACTGTCAACAAGTAATTAGCAAAGAGTAGTAAACAATACAATTAATTAATAGAGTAAGAGAAGTACAAATGATAATCACTAATGCTACCAGACCTCCTATTTCACCTTAATTTACTCCATAAAAATATTTATGCATAATTAAAAATCAATCACTCAAGTTATTGTTCATGATGGGTTAAAATTTACCAGTGAATCAATACGAAGCATTTTAATTAATTAAAAATTTATTAAATCCCCATTTGATGCCTAGGTATATAGGATACAAAGATATTTGCCCTCCTAGAGCTCATATTTTAATGGATATACTATGCACAACAATTTAATTTGCTAATACAGATGGATCTATAAGACAGAATGAATATAAGTATTAGCCTAATTGAATAGCCCTGGCTCTACTCATCCTCACTATATAAGTAAATGATCTGAGAAATCGCGGGAGGAAACTTTGTGAAAATTTAGCTATATTCTAATAAAGGAAACGCAATATCTTAAAAATAGAAAAGATAAATTCAGGTGGATGTACACCAAGTCTTCTAGTCACAAGTGCACTAAAGGTAATTCACTTTAAATGTAAATGTTCTCATTTCCTCCCTCTTGTAAGTTTGATGCTATGTGAGCTGATGTGATAGAATGTAGTTTTGTAGACGTGTAAAAGAAATCTGCTTTATGATTGATGGCAATAAATTACTTAGTTATTTCTCTTAGGGAGAAATGAGGCATCTATTTATCATAATGCATTATAAGTATTTATAGAAGGCTACACAACAGCGTTTTGCTCATGTGTACCAAAGCTTTGACAAGAAAAGATTATTTTCCCCCAATAATTGTTTTGGAAAGGAGATATGATATCCAAATCAGTTTCATTTAACATTTTTTATTTTTCCGTAATGACATTCGTAATGTCAATAGGAACCAATGGTGTGATAAAGCCATTTTCACAATGATATTTTATACACCTTGCTGCCATAACTTTTTAAAAAGTTACTTATTTCTAAATAATTGCCGGTAATGTACTGTGTGTTCAGAGAAAGTGACAATGAAGATGATGATAAATAGAAGTTTTCCTGATGAGTAAAAGAAAGTCAGGATAAGGTTACAACCAAGAATTAACCTAAACTTAAACGTGTGATTACACAAATAGACTCCACGGGAGAGAGCTACATTTATAATTGAAACAACAGCTCAAATACAAAAATTATGACTGAATGCACAGACTCTTTACTGCAAAATAAAGAAGATTTTCCTGTAGAAACAACTCTGGCACACTCTTGCAGTTTAGGATCTAAGTCCATATTATTGCTTGGAATTGCCTTCTTCCCTATGGTTTCTAGACACAAAAACTAAATAAGCATAATAGTGCAATTTCAAAATAATGGATGAGATTGAGAAGATTAAAAGGCAAAATTAAGTAATAGCCTTGTTTCAATTATCTGTTGTTGTATAACCACTACATAATATGGTGACTTTTAAAACAGCATCAAGAGGCCGGCCAGGTGATGTAGCGGTTAAGTGCGCACATTCTGCTTCTCGGCAGCCTGGGGTTCACCAGTTCGGATTCCGGGTGCGGACAAGGCACTGCTTGGCATGCCATGCTGTGGTGGGCATCCCACATACATATTATAGAGGAAGAGGGGCATGGATGTTAGCTCAGGGCCAGGCTTCCTCAGCAAAAAGAGGAGGACTGGCAGTAGTTAGTTCAGGGTTAATCTTCCTCAAAACAAAACAAGACAAAACAAACAAACAAAACAACATCAAGCTATAATTTCTCAGGATTTTACGGTTGCATGGGCTCAGCTGTATAGTTCTTCAGGTTTCATAGAGTAACGTCATTCTGCCTGCAGAAGGGAAATCATCTAAGGCTAGAAAATGCAATACAGTGTCGTAGTCTCCCATCCTCTGTGTGGTGGCCGATGACTAGTTCACATAAACTCTATGACAATCCCACAAGGAAAATGTTTCTAGAGCTCCCAATCCAGGGATAGGGACTGTTGCTTGTTAGGGCTAAGTTCTGGTCCCTGGCCTCAGAATTCCACAATTCTTGAATCCTCCCTCTGGGCTATTGGGTCCACTCTTATACTCATCATTCCTTTCCATAAAAAAAAGTGTAGTATTTTCAGATAAACAATAATATCAGTGTATTTCCAAATCTTAGAAATGTCAGGGTTCATAAGCCTCCTTTTATTTTGAACTTCCCATCTTCCTTTTAGTCCAATTTGATAAATTTCCATTAAATTTTTTTTGGCAGCTGTGGATCAAATTCTTTTAATTACAAAAGTCATGCACCTTATATAAAAATTAATACAAAATACATCATAGACTTAAATGTAAAATAACTATAAATATTTTAGAAAAGAACATAGAAGAAATTATTTGAGATATAGTGCTAGGCAAAAAGTTCTTAGGAGAGTGACACCAGCATCATGGCAGAGTGAGTAGTTCCCTTTGTCTCACCTCTCTAAGTTACAACCAAATGAACATGCATTGACCAAAAGAGGATTGCCTACACAGCACAACAGGATGCCTGAGAAATCCATGCAACTATACATCTGAAGGTGGGTGGACTGGACCCATGGGAAACAGTGGAACTAGGGGAGTATCCTGATCTGCCTGCCCTGGTGGCAGCAATCCAGGGTGCAGATTCTCATGCATGTTTGCATGCTTGCATGACTGTGAGTGGAGGCAAGGGTGGCTTGGCCTGCATGCTACTTCCTGTGGAGCAGCAGTGGCAGCAACCCAAACTGTGGGACTGTCTGCAGAGCAGCAGCAGTAGCCCAACCCACACAACTGTGAGCAATGATGTGGGGACAGAAAAAGCAGCCCCCAGACCCTCATCCAGAGGCAGAGGGTGAAACCTGCAACCAGAGACATCAGGAACCATGCCAGTAGTGGTGACCCAGCCTCTCAGTGGTGGAACTCCCAGCACCAGCTCTACCAACAGTGGAGGCTGCATACAAGTCCCCAGGTACCCTGGTCACAGGCAGAGAAAGCAACACCTGTGAACCCAGAACCTCTGGCAGGAGTGCAGTCATTACTCCCAGACAACACAGAACAGCAGTGCAGGTGGTGCATGGGGCAGCAGCATCTGAGCCCATGGAGAGCCAGTGGAGGAACATAAGACCCAGGTGACCCTGGAAGCAGAAGAAGTACTCACAGCCTGGTGATCCCAGTGGCATCCCTGAGACTGAAGTGACATCATAAGCAGCAAGACTCCAGCAATCCCAGAGGAACAAGTGAGATTGTTGTTCCTCTGGGACTGATGGCACTGATGATGCCTCTGGCAGTGGCAGTGGAGTCTGGAAAGTTCAGGCTCTCAAATACAATCAGAAGCAGCTCAGAACCAAAGCAACCAAAACTGTATCCAAATAAGAAAAGGCAGTTACTACTACAAATGTACTGGCAGAGGATCAATTCATCAAACACCAAACACCAATTCATCAATCATTCAAACACCAAACACCAATTCATCAATCATTCAAACACCATGAAGAACTACAGTAACATGGCGGAAAATGACAACTTGAGAAACTAAACCTGAAGTCACAGAAGATTATAATCTAACTAACAGAGAATTCAAAATAGCTGTCATAAAGAAACTCAACAAGTTACAAGAAAACTCAAGAAGACAGTTCAATGAGCTCAAGAATAAAATTAATAAACAGAAGGAATGCCTCACCACAGAGATAGAAGCTCTAAAAAAAAAACACAGAAATTCTGGAGATGAAGAACACAATGAATGAGATTAAAAAATAATGTAGAAAGCATTAAAAATAGAGCAGAACTTAGAGTGGAGAGAATCAGTGAGGTCAAAGATAGAAGCCTAGATATGATTCAGGTGGCGGAGGAGAGAGAACTAAGGTTTTAAAAAATGAAGAAATTATTTGAGAAATATCCAACTCAATTAGGAAATGTAACACAAGGATTATAGATTCCCAAAGAGAAAAGGGAGGGAGAAAGGAGCAGAGAGATTTTTCAAAGAAATAATAGCTGAGAACTTCCCAAACCTGGAGAAAGAACTGGAAATACAAGTACTTGAAGTTAATAGAACTCCTAATTACATCAATGCAAAGAGGCCTTCTCCAAGGAATATAATATTAATACTGTCAAAAGTCAATGACAAAGAAAAACTATGAAGGAAAATAAGAGAGAAGAAAATAACCTACAAAGGAACCCTCATCACGTTTTCAGCAGATTTCTCAGCAGAAACCCTACAGGCTAGGAGAGAGTGGAATGAGATATTCAAAATACTGAAAGACAACAACAATCAGCCAAGAATATTCTATACAGGGAAATTATCCTTCAGATATGATGGAGAAATAAAATCTTTCCCAGACAAATGAAAGCCAAGGGAGTTCATTGCCACTAGACCTAAAAACCCAGAAAATGGCAGTTCTATATCAGAATGGGTGAGCAAACAATTATAACATAAAGTATAAAGGGAAGTAAAGAATCAAAAATAACTATAACTATTTCAATTTGTTCAGAAACTCACAACACAAAAAAAGAGTAATTTGTGACAACAAAAACATAGAAAGGGATGAGAAAAGGGATGGAACTTGCATAAGCTAATGGAGATAAAAGGTTATCAGAAAAACGACTATCTCATCTATGAGATCTTGTATACAAGCCTCATGGTAACTACAAAATAAAACATCAGAGCAGAATCACAACTCATAAATAAAGAGAAAACTGAGAAAAACACCACAGAAAACCACCAAGTTGAAAAGGCAGACAGAATATACAAGGAAAAAGAAACAATGGAAATATAGAACAACCAGAAAACAATAGACAAAATGGCAGTATTAAACCCTCATATATCAATAATCACTCTAAATGTGAGTGGATTCAATTCACCAACCAAAAGACACAGAATGTCTGGATGGATTAAAAAACAAGAGTCAACAGTATGCTGCCTCCAGAAAACATATCTCAGCTCTAAAGATAAATATAGGCTCAAAGTAAAAGGATGGAAGATGATACTCCAAGCAAATGGCAAGCAAAAGAAAGTGGATATAGCCTTATTTATATCAGACAAAGCACACTTCAAGCTTAAAAAGATAATAAAAGACAAAAATGAGCATTATATAATGATAAAAGGAGATTCCACTGAGAAGATATAATACATTAATATATATGGACCTAACACAGGAGCAACGAAGTATATAAAGCAACTATTAACAAACCTAAAGGGTGAAATTGACAACAACATAATAATAGTAGGGGACTTAACACTCTTCTTACGTCAATGGATAGATCCTCGGGACAGAGAATCAATAAGAAGACAGTGGCCTTAAATGACACACTATAGCAGACAGACTTAATAGATAGATATATATAGAATACTCCATTCAAAGAGAGCAGAATACACATTCTTCTCAAGTATACATGGAAAATTCTCAAAGACAGATCATGTGTTGAGAAACAAAGCAAGTCTCAATAAATTTAAGATTAAAATCATATCAATGATCTTTTCTGACCAAAGTGCTATGAAACTAGAAATGAACTACAAGAAAAAAGCTGGAAAAGTGACAAATATGTGGAGACTAAACAATATGATAAAAAACAGCTACTGGATCAATGGAGAAATAAAAAATACCTGAAGACAAACGAAAATGAAAACACAACATACCAAAACCTATGGGATGCAGCAAAAGTGGTACTAAGAGGGAAAGTTTTTAGCAATATAGGCCTAACTCAAGAAAAAAGAAACATCTCAAATAAACAAGCTTACACTATACCTAAAAGAACTAGAAAAAGAACAAAGAAAGCCCAGAGTCAGTAGAAGAAATTATAAAAATCAAAGCAGGTATAAATTAAATAGAGACTAAAAAAAAAATAGAAAGGATCAATGAAACTAAGAGCTAGTTCTTTGAGAAGGTAAACCAAACTGGCAAACCCTTAGCCAGTCTCACTAAGAAAAAAGAGAGAGACTCAAATAAATAAAATTATAAATTAAAGAGGAGAAGTTACAATGGTTGTGACAGAAATACAAAGGATTATAAAAGAATACTTTACAAATCTACTTACCAACAAACTTGATAACCTAGAAGAAATGGATAAATTCTTAGAATCGTACTACCTCCAGAACTGCATAGAGAAGAAATAGAGAATCTGAATAGACTAGTCACAAGCAAAGAGAATGAAACAGTAATCAAAAATCTGCCTCAAAACAGAAGTTCAGGACCAGAGGACTTCTCTGGTGAATGCAACCAAACATTCAAAGAAGACTTAATTCCTATTCTTCTCAAACTATTCCAAAAAGTTGAAGAGGATGGGATGCTTCCTAACTTATTTTTGGGGGCCATGATTACCCTGATACTGAAGCCAGACAAGGACAACATAAAAAAGGAAAATCAGAGGCAAATATTTCTGAGGAACATAGATGGAAAATCCTCAACAAAATATTAGTAAAACAAATACAACAACATATTAAAAGGATCATACAACATGATCAAGTGGGATTTATTCCAGGGATGTAAGGATGGCTCAAAATCTATAAATCAATGTGATTTACCACATTAACTAAATGAAGAATAAAAAACACATGATCATATCAATGGTTGCAGAGAAAGCACTTGACAAGATCCAACATCTACTTATGATAAAAACTCTAAAAAATGGGTACATAAATAAGGAAAGCACCTCAATGTAATAAAGACCATATATGACAAACTCACAGCCAACATCATACTCAACAGTGAAGAACTGAAAGCCACTTTTCTGAGAAGAGGAACAAGACAAGACTGCCCACTCTTGCCATGCTTATTCAACACAGTACTGGAAGTTTCGGCCAGAGCAATTAGGCAAGAAAAAGAAATAAAAGGGATCCAAACTGGAAAGGAAGAAGTAAAACTCTCACTATTTGTGGATGACATGATACTACATACAGAAAACCCTAAAGAATCCATCAAAAAGAACTATTAGAAATAATCTACAAATATAGTAAAGTTGCAGAGTACAAATACAATATACAAAAATCAGTTGCACTTCTATACACTAATAATGAACTAGCAGAAAGAGAAGTCCAGAATACAATCCCATTTACAATCACAATGAAAAGAATAAAATATCTAGGAACAAATTTAAACAAGGAGGTGAAATATTATTCACTGAAAACTATATTATTGAAAGAAATCAAAGAAGACATAAAGAAATGGAAAGATAATCCTTGCTCATGGATTGGAAGAATTAACATAGTTAAAATGTCTGTATTACCTAAAGCAATCTACAGATTTAATACAATACCAATCAGAATCCCAACGGAATTCTTCATGGAAATAGAAGAAAGAATCTTAAAATTTATATGGAACAAAAAGACCCTGAACAGCCAAAACAATTCTGAGAAAAAAAGAATAAAGTTGGAGGTATCACACTCCCTGAATTCAAATTGTACTACAAAGCTATAGTAATCAAAACAGCATGGTACTGGCAGAAAAACAGGCACACAGATCAATGGAACAGAATTGAGAGCCTGGAAATAAGATGACACATTTATGGACAGCTAATCTTTGACAAAGGAACCAATAATATACAGCTGAGGAAGTAAAGTCTCTTCAATAAATGGTGCTGGGCAAACTGGATAGCCACATGAAAAAGAAGGAAAGTAGACCATTATCTTGCACTATACACAGAAATTAACTCAAAATGGATTAAAAACTTGAATGTAAGACCTGAAGCCACAAATCTCTTAGAAGAAAATACAAGCAGAACACTCTTTGACATCGGTCTTGGCAATATCTTTTTGAGTACCATGTCTAATAAGTCAAGAGAAACAAAAGAAGAAATAAATAGGACTACATCAGAATAAATTTCTTCTGCAAAGCAAAGGAAACCATGAACAAAATGAAAAGACAACCCGTCAACCAGGAGAAAATATTTGCAAACTGTATATCTGACAGGGTGTTAATTTCCAAAATATATAAAGAACAGACACAATTCAACAAGAGAAAAATGAACAACCTGATCATAAAATAGGAAGAAGGTATGAACAGACATTTTTCCAAAGAAGATATATACATGGGCAACAGCACATGAAAAGATGTTCAACATCACTAATTATTAGGGAAAAGCAAAGCAAAACTACAATGAGATATCACCTCACACCTGTCAGAATAGCTACAATTAACAAGACATGAAACAACAAGTGTTGGGGAACCGTCATACACTGCTGGTGGGAGTGCAAACTAGTGCAGCCACTATGGAAAACAGTATGGAGATTTCTCAAAAAATTAAACATAGAAATACCATATGATCCAGCTATTCCACTACTGGATATTTATCCAAAGAACATGAAATCAACAATTCAAAAAGATTTATGCACCCCTGTGTTCATCACAGCTTTATTTGCAATAGCCAAGATGTGGAAGCAGCCCAAGCACCCGTCAATGGATGAATGGATAAAGAAGATGTGGCATATATACACAATGGAATACTACTCAGCTGTAAAAAGACAAAATCATGCCATTTACAACAGCATGGATGATCCTTGAGGATATTGTGCTAAGTGAAATGTCGGACAGAGAAGGGCAAATACCATATGATTTCACTAACATGTGGAAGATAAACACATACATAAGGAGAACAGATTAGTGGTTACCAGAGAAGAAAGGGGTTGGGGATGGCAAAGGGGCAAATATATATGATTATGGATTAAAAGTAGACTTTTGGTGGTGAACATTATGCAGTCTATATAGAAACTGAAATATAACAACGTACACCTGAAATTTACACAATTTAATAAGCCAATATGACCTCAATAAAAAAATAATTAAGTTCTTAGACCTAATATTAAAACCACAGTTTTAAAAAAATTGATAAACTAGACAGTCAAAATTAAAACAAATACATTTCTCTGTGAAAGACCTAGCAGAGAGGAAGGAAAGACGAGATGCAGACTGAGAGAAAGTATTTGAAAACTACATCTCTGTCACAGGACTATTATCCTGAGTATATGAAGACCTCTCAAAACTCAACAGCAAAAATAACCATGAAATCCAATTAGAAAATGGGCAAAAGACATGAACAGATATTTTATCAAAGAGGATATAAAGATGGCAAATAAGTACATAAAAAGAATTTCAACATGGC
The DNA here is from genome assembly GCF_041296235.1 of Equus asinus. NCBI lineage: Eukaryota > Metazoa > Chordata > Mammalia > Perissodactyla > Equidae > Equus > Equus asinus. Next base: position 22,538,820 of record NC_091801.1, on the reverse strand, counting down.
CCAGCCTGGTGGCAGAGTGGTTAAGTTTGCATGCTCCACTTTGGTGCCCAGGGTTTGCGGGTTTGGATCCCAGGTGCGGACACACACATTGCTCACCAAGCCATGCTGTGGTGGAGTCTAACATATAAAATAGAGGAAGATTGGCACAGATGTTAGCTCAGGGACAATCTACCTCACACACACAAAAAAGAATTTCAACATAATTAGCCATTAGGGAAATGCAAATTAAAGGGACAATGAGGTATCACTACACATCCATCAGAATGGCTAAAATAAAAAATAGTGATAATGCCAAATGCTGTCAAGGATGCAAAGGAACTAGATCAGTCATGCTTTGCTCTTGTGAATATAAAATGGTACAGCCACTCTGCAAAAGAGTTTGACACTTTCTTACAAAGCTAAGCATACAACTACCGTATAACCCAGAAAATTCACACAAAGACCTCTACACAAGTATTCATAGCAACTTAGTCCCAAAGTGGAAACAACCCATATGTCCTTCAATGGGTAAATTGTTAACCAAATGTGGTATGTCCATTCTGTGGAGTATTACTTGGCCATAAAAAGGAACAAACCATTGAGAGACGAAACAACTTGGATGAATCTTTAGAGAGCTAGGCTTAGTGAAAAAATTCAACACCTGAAGTTTCCATGTTGTATAATTTCATTTATGTAACATGAAATGATAAAATTTTAGAATCAGATCCTAGATCAGTGTTTGACAGGGGTTATAGAAGCAGTTGTGTGGGTAGGAGAACAGAGGTGAATGTGGTTACAAAAGGACAAGCTGAGGAATCCTGTGTTGATGGAACTGTTCTGTGTCTTGACTGCAACATCAGTATCCTGATTGTGATATTCTACTACAGTTTTGCAAGATATCATTATCATTGGGGAAACTGGGTAAAGGGAATGCAGGATCTCTCCCTATTATTTCTTACAACTTCATGTGAACTACAATTATCTCGAAATAAAAAGAAAAACATTTTTCAAAGAAAAAGTGTCTTTAAGGCAGGTCCTTCTCTGTTGTGGACTAAGCTGGAGTGCTGTAGGAGGATGCTCTAGCATTCTTATATCTCTAAAAGCAGGAGTGTAAGTTTAAATGTTTAACAAGCAGTTCTCTGTGAGGGGAGCATGGGGACTGATTTAAAGTTTTACCCATTTCTGTGGTATAAATAGTCCCACCACGTCTGGTTTAAAGGTACTAACATGAAGTCATGGAATGCTAGTTGGGAAGCGATGCACATAGTCAGCTCTCATGAGCTAATATGAGCCAGCATCAGCACACCACTGGCTGAGAGGGTCTATGAGGCACCATCTTATAATATTTTGGCATCTTAACAAAAGACCTCACAGCATTGCCTTGATCTGATCTTGACCCAGAGGCAACATTTTGGATTTGATCTTTACCCTGAGGACACTTCTTTTTTCTTCTCCTTCTTCCTCCTCTTCTTCTTCTTCTTCTTTTTGTGAGGAAGATTGTTGCTGAGCTAACATCTGTGCTGATCTTCCTCTGTGTGTGGGACATGTCCACAGCATGGCTTGATGAGTGATGTGTAGGTCCACACCCAGGATCTGAACCCATGAACTCCAGGCTGCTGAAACAGAGGGCACAAATTTAACCACTATACCACAGGGCCGGCCTCTACTCTGAGGACATTTCTTAATTGGAGAATCTTTTGCTGGCAGGAGAGGTTGGTAATGAAAACAACTTTAATTTCCAAACGAAGAAATTCCGTGTTAAAAATATATTTTGTAAATTCTGCTTGAAAACTGCCTATTTATTATTATTTTTCTCATTTCTCTGTTACAGTACTTCATAGTATGTGAGAAGCCAATTGACACTTTGAATATTCTGCTGAGAAATTTCTTTAGCCAGATCCACAAAGTCGTTTTCTATCTTTCGTTTTACTGTAGGTGGAAGGCTAGTTAATTGCTCCACCAATGCAAGAATGAATCCCCCTTTCTCTAGCCTACAGCAGCAATTTTCAAAACACTCTTCAACTCTTCCCATTGTTTTCGTCATTGCCAATGTTCCAAAGCCATCGCCACATGTTTTTAGTTTTTGTACAGTAACTTCTTATTCCCAGATATCAACCTGGACTCAATTGGGAAGCACATCAACTATGTATTATGAGGGATAAGGTTTTCACTATAGGAATTAAATCTTACGTAATGGTGGAAAGAGAGATCTGAAATGCAGAGTTGGAGGATCAGAGTGGTCACCAACCAGTCAAAGTGACCATTCACTCATGACCAGCTGATGAAGAAGTAGAAGGATGCTGGTCAAAATTCCAGGAGAAGCTGTTGCTCCTGTGGGTCTGTAGCCAAATGTTTGGTGAATGGCCTGGAAGTGCAGAGACAGCATTTGGGAGGAATTGCTGGACACAAAATGAAGGAGAATGAGAAGAAGCTGAAACCTACTGACATCAGGGAGTGATGGCTACTGCTTAACTTCTGCCTCCCAAATTTGACACTAATTTCTCAGTGGCAAACGCAAACTTGGAGACATATAAACAGGAGGAACCCAGGGAATACGGTTCCGGTTTAACCAAGACGACACAGTGCAAACTAAGTCAAACTAGATAAGAGAAGAGGAAAAAAGAAACCAAATCGCTTAAAATCTGAAGAAAATTATTCTTTAATTCAATGATTCACCATTAACTTTTATAACTTTCATGTGTAAGTATTGTGTAAAGTCCTGAATTTCACTGAATAAAATAGAAACTCCAACCTTTTATTTATAAATTTTCAAAACAAATATTATGTTTATCAACACGTAATAGATGCCACTAACTGTGGAAGACACTGTGAATACAAATATGGGCAAATGTAGATATGATGCTACTTTTATGGTATACTGCTAAAGAGGAAAAGATATTAATCAAATGATCACACAAACAAGCGGACCATCTCAAAGACAAGCACATTGGAAGAATGGGACCAGTCTCTGTGAAAACGTATAACTGAAATGTTAAGGAATGCTCTTAGCAAGTGATCCCTGAGCTGTGATCATATGGCTGAGGGGTGATCATATAGATGAGTTTATTTGGTGAAGGTGGAGAAAGGAATGAGCATTTGTAAAGACCCCATGTCAGCAGGAAAAACTTTTGGGAAAATGAAAGAAAGTCCATGGGATTGTGAAACAAGGATCAAGAGGGAGCAGATGTGAGATGAGTTTGGAGAGGGAAGCCCAGGCCTGGCCCTATCAGGCTCCTTGGTCTTTATCCTAAGAATAACAGGAAAGCTGAAAGATTTTAAGTAAGTGGTCATCTAATCCATTAGAGCATCAAGAAAAGTTTGTAGAATGGCCAAAATTGATGCAAAGAGATTATTAGAAGGTTGTTGCAGTGATTTTCGTGGGAGATAAAGGAAACATAGATGAGAGAGATTATAGTAGATTTGAAAAGAAGTTGTCTCTAAAAGAATGACTGGAGTGAGAAAATAAGGGTATCAGATAGCAGAGAGGAAAAGAGTCAAAACTAGAAAATGGGAGAGCATCCTGAAAAGAGTGGCACTTGAACCACAGTCTGAATGAGAATGAATTTACTAGACAAAGAAGGGGAAGGGAATCATATCCAGGTAGAGAGGGAATAAAATGGGTGAAGGCCAGAGATGTGAAATGGATTGGAGGGACTCTAAAGGCAGAAATGAGTATCAAGGCAGAAGAAGTTTGAGGTTTGTGCTAGAGACTTGGGAGCAATAGAGCAGAAAACCTATATAAGACAGCATATGACTTTCATTTGGAAGAGTGAGAAGGGGCAAGGACTTGGGTCAGAGCCAGGAATGTTGACATTTTTGTGAGGAGCAGGAGAAGAGCACCAGCAAAATATGTTAAGAAGGAACACCTAAAGAGGAAGGAGGAAAAAGAGGTGACACAAGTAGCTTAATGAAGAAGAGCGCAAAGAGAGAGCTTAAGAAGGAAGGTGAGTCAATGGGGTCAAATGTCACAAAGAGGTGAGGTATGTGCAGGGCTGAAACGTGTCCACTGGGTTGAACAATACAGATCGGTCCCAAAATACTCCTCCTAAGTTTTCACCCAAGGTATCTCTGAAAACATTGGAAACCCAAAGGAAGTGTAGCCAGACACTGTCAGTTGCCTATCAGATTACCTACCCAATGCCATGGTCTCTTTTATTTTCCTGATTCTGCTTTTTCTTGGGGAAACAACAATGCTTCAGAGAAGGAATCAGAACGGCGCTTGTCATTTCCATTCCTCCTTCCCTGGGGTCTAGACCTGAATTCACAGTTCAGGTCAAAGAGATGAAATACAAGGGGGAAGCTCAAGGATAAGTGACAATGTGGTAAGGATGTAAGAGCGGAAGGATGGAAATGGCCTAGATCCTCCACGACAGGCCTGAGCCAAGGAACTCATCCTGAGCCATTCTATCTTCAGGCTTCCTGTAAATATACTATAAATGTTTTTATGTTTAAGCCACTGTTTAGGTGAGTTTCCTGTTAATTATAACTAAAAGTATTCCTAACTCATAATCTATTTACTGTTCCCTCTACAAACTCCATTGTAGGTCCATCTTTCCCTTTATGCACACTCTGTCTGCCCAGAGTGTTCTTCCCCTTAAACTTCACATATCCCAAATCAAAGCAATATTAAAAGACTTATTTTAAATGTCAATCCCATTGTAAAGTTTTCCCTTCTCCATCCAGTCCAAAAGAATTTATTCCTCTTTTGAACATCCATCCCTCTTCTGTGTAAATCTTTAAAAAAAAGACATTTATGTAAACATCCTGATTTCTATTGTTAGACAGTAGGACAAATGAAAGCAGAATCTGCGTATAAATTATGTCCCTATTTCCAGTGTCTAATACAATGTTTTGCCTGTAGCAGTTTCTCCATAAATACTGGTTTAGAGAATAACTGAAATGCCCAAGATGATATGTCTTGAAATGTCCCTATATGAGCAAGGCTAGTAATAGAATAAAAATAGATAATATAATCCTTAGTAAAACTGCAACAAGCAAGAAATTACTATAAAAATAACCAAAGTCAGAAGAACCAGGTAAATCTACCTAACATATTTTTGCAATTGTGGGCTCAGGTCTCCTCTGGTGACCTGGTGATTACATTATGCTTCTGTTGCTTGGATGCTGGAAGTGCTTAGATATGAAACTGCAACCAATGCTGCATTTTACTAAGAGTCCATTAGTCAAAAATACCAAACACAAGACTATTTCTGTGCAAAGAGGGACCTACAATATAGACCAGAAAGAAAGGTAGCATATGGAACACAGCACTAGTGAAAGTGACAGGTGAAGAAAGTGAGGACCACAATCTCAGTGAATGGAAGCCTTCCCCTGGACAGATGGTGTGATGTGTCCTCAACTTTATCTCAGTGAGGTGAAGCAGAACTTGAGGCATAAGAGACAAAGGGAAAAGTAAAATAAAAAGAGAGATGTCTCAATGAATGTCTTTCTCCTAATTTCAATGTTGTGGCAACATCATTCCTCCCTCAGGTTAAATAGGAGTCCTACAACACCAGGAGAGCCCCGCAGCACCAAAAAGGGGATCGTCAGAGCCTTGCTAACAATAAACATCAGGGAAAACACTCCACTCTCCCAGTCAGTGGGAAATATGGGGATGGAGCCAGCAGCAGTAGCAAGAGGATTTTACTTCAACAAATCCTCAGACCAGGGAAGCTTCTCAGTACCTGTGGGCCAGACTTGAGACCTGAGACTCCTTCCCCCACAGACAGATACTGGGCTCCCTGGCCCAGGGGAACCCCTTCTATCCCCTCAGTCAGCACCAGCAAGGGAGCCTCAGCGACACCAGATAATCCAAGTAGACTGCAATAGCACCACAAAGTTTCTGAAAATTAAATTGCCATTGGAACTATAATCCACAAAAAGAGTTCTAAACCCAAATATGAAGTCTAACAGGGTGACTTCTTGCTAAAATAAAAGATTTAAATAGAACTCAGAATCTTCTAACATAACAGGCAAAATATCCAAGATACAAGATACAAGAGAAAAATCACTCATCATAATAAGAATCTATAAAATTAAATTTATATGAGAAAAGAATCTACTGATGCCAACACCGAGATGAATCATATATTGGAATTACCTGACAAGAATTTTAAAGCAAACCATCATCAAATTTGTCGAGCAATCAATTACAAATTTTCTTAAAACAAATGAAAAGGAGAAAATCTCAAAAAAGAAATAAAAGTTATAAAAAAGAGCTGAATAGAAAGTATAAAACTAAAAAGTACAATACCTGAAATTAAAACAAAAAACAAACTTACTGGATGGGTTCCATAGTAAAGTGGAGATGACACAGAATAGAATGAGAGAACTTGAAGTCAATTTAATAGAATTCAGCCAATCTGAACAACAGGAATAAAAAAGAAACCCAGCCCTCTCTCCCTCAAAATTAACAGGGTCTCAGGGCTCTGTAGGACAATAACAGAAGATCTCACATACTCATTATCACAATCCCAGAAAAGAGGAAAAATAAAGTGAGTCAGGCTGAAAGAATGTTCAAAGAAATAATCACCAAAAACATCCAAACTTGGCAAAAGACACAAACCTACAGATTCAAGAAACTGAGCGATCCCCCAAAAGCGTAAACCCAAAGAAATTTATGTCAAGACACATCATAATTAAACTTTTAAAAACCAGGACAAAGAAACAATCTTGAATGCAGCCATAGAGAAACGGCACATTACCGGTGGGGGACACCAATTCAAACGATAGTGGATTTCTCTTATGAAACCATGCAGGCCAGAGGGAAGTGACATATTTTCAAGTACTGAGAAAAGAACTGTCAACAGTGAATTCTATATATGAAAAAACTATCGTTAAGAAATGAAAGGGAAAAAAAGACTTTGTCAGACTGAGAAAAACTAAAAAGATTTATTTTTACTAAAAATATATTTACTTGTACTTTTACTATCAAGCTACCAGCAGACTTATCTTCAAAACTGCCCACTGGAACTTCTTTAAACAGAAAGAATCTTCAAAAGGAAAGAATTTTGAAGCTTAAGGAAGGTGGAAGAAACAATGGAAAGAGCAGAACTGAGTACACACAGTAAACTATCCTTTTGTTCAGGAGTTTTATAAATCAATTTGACAATTGAAACAAAAATTCTAACACCATCTTATATTCAAGATAATAATATTTAAATGTGAGGATGGTAAAGAGAACTAAATGGAAGTAAGATTTGCACATTTCACTATGAGTGGTAAAATATTGATACTAGTACAAAGTGATGTCACGTATTATATTGCATTATCCAGTGTAACCAACATAAAAACTATACAAAGAGACACACTCAAAACAGTAAAAGTAAATGAAGATGGAATCCTAAAAAAATATTCAAGTAATCCACAGACAAGAAAAAAGAAACAGAAGAAGAAGAACCAGAGGAAAATAACAGAAAACATATAACGAAATGGCAGACTTAAGTTCAAACATATCAATAATTATCTTAAATACGTCTATATATAATATGTATATAAATATGATGTATATACACCTATAAAGACACAGAGATTGACAGAATGGATAAAAAACATGGCATTGACTATACACTGTTTACAAGAAGTTCATTTCAAATTCAACAGCATAGGCAAGTTGAAAGTGAAAGAATGAAAAAAGATGGATGGTGACGAGAGTTTCTGTGGTGAGCATGATGTAGGCTACAAAGAAACTGAAATCTAATGATGTACACTTGAAATTTATGTTACAAACCAAGGTTACCTCATTAAAAAATGTCCTGGTTTTCCCTTTTATCTTTATTTTACCAGCTTTATTGATACCCACCCTGATATCAGTTTCCCCACATTAAACCCAGCATATACGGGGTTAAAACCAAGACATTCATTCCCTGCTTACTCTCTGGCTTCCTGGCTCCAGAATCCACTATCCTCCATGGAGACAGACACCATCAAGGACAAGCACCTGGACTATCTCCTCCCGCAAAGAGATACGGGCTGGTGGGAAAGCTGCAGACCAGCAAGGTCACAGGCTCCCTCCTCTCCTCCTCTCTGCAAGTGTCTGAAAGCCAAAGACAGGCTGGTGAGAAAGCTCTGACCAGCAAGGCCATATGCTCTCCCTCCCCTACCTAAAACCCCAAATAAAAACCCTTCCTTTTAGCTTTTCAGAGAGTTTGGGATTTCAGCATTGGCTGCCCTCTCTTCTTGCTCAGCGCTGTGCAAAAATAAAATTCCTACTTTCTTCCACCACACGCGGTGTCAGAGATTGGCTTGCTGCGCAACGGGGGAGCGAACTCACTTCAGGTTCGGTATCATTATTGTATTGTTATTTCTACTTCCCATGGGCTCAGCTTGTGGTGAAGAAAGACTCCCATATACCTATCAACAATATAAGGAAGAAAGGAAAAAATAAAACACTTGAGATACAAGCAACTTGTTACATGAACCCTCAGGAAGAAGTGTTTGAGTCCAACTGGAATTTATGAGGGGAAAAGAGACCTTGTGAAGGGAGCAAAAGTATTGAGTGGACTTCATTGAACTTCTCTAGAGGGCAGTTAGTCATCTAACCTAGCTAGAGCAGAGAGTTCATATAAGGGTAGTAGGAGGAGATGAAACTGAAAAGACAACTAGGAATCAGACCGAGAAGGACTGTGACTGCTAGATTAAAAAGTGTGGTCATTATACTTCAGCTGATTAGGAGCCACTGGAGCAACTTGAGGGAAAATGTAAAGGCATTGTAGCTGTTCCTTAGGAAAATACCTTAAACGGCAGTATGAAGGGTGATTTGGAGGAATAGGAGACTGAAAGCAGAATAAGCAATTGGAAAATTTTGCAATAATCTAAGTTGTAGATAATAAGGGCCAATATAGAGAAAGATAGTATGGATTCAAGGAAAAATGAAAAAAAAAATAGAATTGACTTGACCACTGATGGGATATGAAGATGGATAATGAGAAGAAATTGCTGTAGGATTGTAACAATGCTAATAAAGGATATAGTTTTCCAATAAGAGAGATATTGAAGAGAAGATATTAACACAGAATATCTTCTAGGTATTAAGTGCCACCGTATTTCAGATAGTGTGTTAGATATTTAATCCTCACTGTAACTCTGTAAAATTGAGTGCTCTTCCCCAAAATTACAGCAGTATATACCATTTAAGTGTTCTTTCCATAGGCACACAGAGAATAAGTGACCAATGCAAACTTTTAAGCCAGGTTTGTCCAAGGCCATGTTCTGTGCACTATTCCTCATTGTCCATTTTCATTTCGAACAAGTAGAATTTAGGGAGAAGTGAAATATGCCCGTCCAGCAAATGGCTACAAATGTTGGAGTGGTGTCTAAGAGAAGAGCCAGGCTGGAAATACAGAATGGGTATCATCTGAAAGGAGGTGAAGGTTGAAACTAAGTGGCGGCTGAAATCACTAGGGAGAGCATGTGAGAGAAGACTGAGGACGTAACCTTGAGAAAGCTACACCTAAAAGGCAGGTGGAGGAAAAGAGGTCATAAAGGAGGCTATTAAGTAGTAGAATGAGAATAAGGAGATTAAAAAGAAGCAATATGTCAAGAAGGAATGACTGATCAGCAACACCAAATACAGCTGAAAGTTACATGAGGGTGAGATCCAGCAAGAGGCACCTGGATCTTACAAGTAGGGATTCATTAAAGGCTCTGAAAGAGCAGCGTCATTCAGGAATCAGAAATTGTTCCACTCAAAAACCAGCCTTCAGAGTACTCAAAGGTGAAGATGCAGTAAAGAACTGAAGCCTTTTTATTTGTAACTTTTGGCAGTCATCAAAAAATAGAGATAGAAAAGAGACTGGAAGTAAGGCACAACATGAAGAGGTTTTCATTGTAGTTCATTGTTTTGGTTTTTGTTTTCTTTTTTATTAACTATAATGAAGACTTCTTGAAGTGCGAGAAGGCAGTGGTGAGGATGATATCAAAAAGAGGAGAAAGAGAGAGAGAGAAAGTGAGGGATGATGTATTACTCTGTGCTCTAACTACATGGCCTTGGACATGGTGGGATGCAGACCAGAGCTGTGTGGCAGCTGATCAACAAACTCAGCAAATTGGAACAACATTAACCCTCTTTGACTTAAACATCATGCATAATTAAGTTTTCTGGCATATGAAATGCATCCACTCTGAAAAATGATGTATCTCAAACATGACTCACCTTTTAGCATATTTATATTATGAAGAAATTAAATTAAAGATGTTTCCTCAAGCAGATGACAGTATTATGCACACGTATAATAGAGCTTCTTTGGATATCAAAGAGTAGAAACAGGTAGTTTATGTTTGCCCCAGAAATCTCCATATTTCACTTTTTAAATAAGTGATCATTAACAAATATCTCAGGATCCAAAAAGAATCAAGGACCTATAAGAAGACTATCTGTAGGGGTCATGGGTTTTTGGTCTAGTTGATGGCAAGTGGCACACACAATAGCAGTAATGCACATTTTGCGTAATGCTTAGACATACAGAGAGAGAAGAATTTTCCCTTTTGAAAGAAGAGCTATGACAACTGAGTAATCAGCAACTTTGAAATCATGAGAAATGAGGAGAACAGGAAAAGACATGAGTAAATAGAAAGGCTAGTAATTTGGGGGGAAATTGAAAAGCAAATAAAAGATAGCAAAACAAACATGGCATCCCCAAAGAGAAGCCCCAAAGGAATAAAACCATTATTGCATCCTAGATGAAAGATAGCAAAGGATTCCTAGGAAAGGATTGCTGTCTCTTATGGTATGTGTTTCACTTCCTAAGAGACTGCAAACTGTTTCCTAAAGTGACTGAAGCCTTTTGTATTCCCACCAGCAATGTAGGAGAGCTCCATTCATTCTGCGATGACCCTCGCCAGACCTCACCAGCCTTGGGATATTTAAAATTTAGCCACTCTGCTATGTAAGTGTATTCAATATTTTTAATATTTTACTTATAATTCTGGGTGATTTGGAGATAATGAAAGATAAAACAGAAAGGATTTATTCTTCACAATTTCACAATTATAATCTAGTTTGAAATAAAAGAAAACTCATGGCATTTGTTTATTGGTATTAATTAGCAACGTAAAAGAACAACTCATATTTTTATTTAGAAGGTTACTACTGAGTTCATGGTTAATTTTTCTCATAATTAACTGCAGTGTTTACCTTCCCTTTACCTTATCATTAGTTTAGATATAGCAAACCATAATTCCTCCCTTGTGATGGTATACAAGTCACATCCAGGACGCTCATTCTGCTCCAGTCATATTCTCTGAACTCATTTCTGTTTATAACTGCAATTCCAAGTACTAGGAGGTAATAGACGACAACAAATGCAGGCTGGGCACATGAAAAAGCACGCATTGTCTCATCACTTAGGTAGATTGAGTTATTGGACCACATTCTTCACCCCTCCCTGGATCCATCTTTTGCAGTTCTGCCTAAAAATATCAGAGTATACCTTTCCATCTCTTCAACTTTGGCTTGGCCATGTCACTTACTTTGGGCAATGTGTTATTTGTATTTGTGACAAAAGTAGAGGCTTGAAATGAATTTGCACAGTGGTGCTTGCTCCCTTGTACTTTTGCCATTTTTACGAGAAAAATATGCCAGCTAGCCTGATGCTCCCAGGACCAGGATGAGAAACTGTGGAAATGACCTGCTCCAGCGATTATAGACTGAAGTTCAGTCACTCCTGCCAATTCACTACTTTAGGAAGGAAAAACCAATGCTTATCATTGTATCCTACTGAAGTTTTGAGATTATTTGTTATGTAGCAGTAACTGACAGATGCCATACTCATACAGGATAAAGTTGACTGTGAAAGCTGATGAGACATTTAGAAGGAATATAATGAAGTCTGAGAGCTTTGATTCTGTGTGTGTGTGTGTGTGTGTGTGTGTGTGTGTGTATGGTGTGTGTTGGAAAATTCAGAATAGGGCAAAAGCAGAGTAATTGAGAATACTCTGTTGAAAAGTTTGTATTTCAATGTGGGACTCTGTGGAGAAAAAGAATGAAATAATAGAAATATTGGTTTAAAATGGAGTTGAGTAAGATGACGTCAGAAACTAGAGGCTGCAGAAATAAAATATTTTTCAAAGAATACTTCAGCGCTCAAGAAAAAGGATTGTAATTCACTATATTTCTTTAGCAAAGCCCAGAGGTCCTGGATTATGGCATGTATTCCATGTATTATTCTAAAAATGACCCTGGCTAAAAGTTATTCTCATTCAATTACTCCGAAAGCCTAAAGACTGTCCAACATCCCCTAATAGTTGTGATAGCTACAATCATCATCAGTACAGATCTATTAAATAGCACACTGAGTGTCTGGCACCATTGTGAAAACTAAGTAAAAGTAACCAAGCAACAACGGAGAATTTGAGTTGACTGTGCCAAATATAAGGCATGAGCCATTTAGCATGTTAATCATGCAACTGCTTCAAGCAGTATGCCCCAAAGGAGTTATCAAGGGGCATAATAAGCCCAAGCTGGCTGAGAACCTAGACAGATCAGAAGTCCAAAGATGTCAGAATAAAGTCCTGAGTCCACTGTAGGAGCCAGCTAGACTTAGCTCAAACTCAAATTCAACTCTCCGAGTATCTTGATAGGAATGATTTTGCCTGGAATAGATATTTAGGATCCTCTACAAATTGTAACAGGTGTCTTAGAATAGGAAGACAATTCCTGGAGATAAAACTCTCATTGAAAACAGATCTGGAACTACACAGAGTCTTGGAGGTAGGAAGTGAATTTAGTGAATTAGCAGACGAGATTTTTCCCATAGTGGGAATCTATTCTAATTAGGCTGCTTGAAGGACTGGATTCAGACCTCTGCAATCTCTGTGAGGTGCTTGAGAAGAAAACTCAGAGTGTACTTGTGGTACCTGCCAAGTAGCATGCATTCCACTGAGCATCATTTTGAAGGGGTTGCTTCAATTCTCTCTATTTCTCAAACAGAAAATAAATATAATGAGCTTTTTTATGATTATTAATATTCTAGCCTACATTGAAAATAGAATTCCTATGTGTATTGGTTCATTCTTTAAAAATTGTGACTTTTTTCTTCCTCAAATTATATTTTATTAATAATTAAAAGATGAATCCATACACTGGTATGTATCTATGTCCACTATAATATATACTATTTATCATAGTGGATATAGATATATCTTATTATTGATATAATTCAATATGTGAAATGGCTATTTGACAACCATTACACAAACTGCTATATATGTTTATATATGTCTAGATATAGATTTAACTTCCTAGATCTGTGTCATATATATTATACTGTCCTATATTTAGTATTTTATATAGATGTATACACACACATGCATACACACATATATAGTAATTTTCTGTGAAGGTGGTCAAACAGCATTTCACATTTTGAATTATCTCAAGGTCAGGAAGAAATAGGAATAAATTAATGTCTTTGAACTTTAAATTAGAAGAAACCTGAAATTAGAAAATCCTACATGGATTACTAACTCAGATGGCTGGGCTAGGATTAGGAAAACGTCTCTTCTTTATAAGATCTTGAATTTCAATGCCATCTTAATTGTGAAACTCTGTGTTCAGGAATGACATTATTTTATAAAGCTCATGCCCATTAAGCAGGACACAGCCACCGCATTGCAGTTATTAAGATACCTGGAAACACTGTCCTGGAAAAGAGGCTGGTAAATGAGGAACTATTAAACAAAAATAAAACATTTCAGACCAGGAAACCAATTATATAAAACAATGTAGAAAAATGAAGCTTCTACCTCTAGAAAGAGGAGGAGTTAAAGTTAGTCTAATCTGCTCTAATTATGTTACTCAACACATCCTAACTCTGCCTCTTTCAAAGGGGGTCTCTAGCAGTCTTTCAGAACTCTTCCCATATTTCCTGCCACAATCGCAACCTACCAATGATATGGGCTCAACCATGATGACAAATTGAATGCATAAATGAATGAATTAATGAATAGTCCTAGCTTAGAATGTGGAAGGCTAGAGAGGCTTCCTGCCAAGCTCATTGCCAGCATTTTAAGTATTAACCAGAATCACAGGGTAGGAAGACAGTGAATGGCACTCTTTCCCTCACAGATCTGACTCTTTCTGCAGGAGCCTTTTCAGTCTCTCGTGAGCTCATAACGACTCTCTGGCCGGTTCCTTGATACTCTGTGCTCTCAACATCCTTTAGATAGAAACAGGAACTGGTATCATTGGAGTTATTAAGCATGATTTCCCCTGGCCTCCTCCCAATCTGTTTATGCTACATTATGAATGTTGGCTGTTTTTCATTCTGATTAGACTTCAAAGTCGTCTAGCTTAACATAGTTTATTTCATCAGGTACTGTTTCATGATTTTCTGCCTTTCCATTTATGTTTACATTTGTAAACAGTAAGCATATTATTATAAGCTGTTAAATTAATCGGGCATGATGATCTTAATAAAAGCATATAATCATACCTTACAACCTGCACATAAAGGCCACCTAAATGTCTCCATCCAATTCCTAGGCTCCAGATTCCCAACTTAGGGGGTTTGAGAGGCCCAGGCACCAGCTGCCAGGGCTGTGGAATGAGCCCTAGTCTGAGAGTCAACAGAGCTGTGCCCTAGCACTGATGAGAATCACAGCCCTTTGACATTGGATAAATTACTTAACCTTGGTGAATTTCTGTTACCTTATCCATTAACTGGAACTCTTATTTCATAGAATTGTTAAGAGCATTAAATAAGATAATGTGTGTAAATGACTTAAGACAACACAAAATAAGTGATTAATAGATGCTATTAAAATAGTATGGATGAGTTGACCCGCTCTGTATTTCAATATTTTCATTTATAAAATAAACAAGTTAGACTGAAAAATAAGTTTAGGTCCTTCTAATCCTCCAAGTCTATAAATTTGATATACTTCCTACGAGAATGTACACCAAGAGTAGAGACATCTCTACTTTTGTCTTTTTGTCAGGGATAGTGTTGACTGAATGAATTTTTTAACAAACAAAAAATGTTTTTAATTGTTCACTGTCAAGAATATGTGCCTGAGTGATTGTTGTCACTCTCAGAGACAAATCTTATGAATTCCAAGACAGTGGTATTTTTAATATGCAGCTCACGTTCTGCTGTCCTTCAGCTATATATTTCCTTTTCTTTTGTGGGGATCATGTCCATGTTGTTGTTTATAGGAGCTGCTCTTTCATGCTCATATCATAGTAATTACCTATTCCTCCAGAATAATATATTCTTGATTATTAATTCAAGAAACATTTAATAAGATCCCCATATCTTAGATGGAAGTGGGCACAGGGGAGTGAAAAAGCAAAATTCCATGGCAGCATCAAGCAGACAATTTTAGCTACAGCTGCTTTAGCTAGAGGGGATTCTGTATAAAGAGAAACACAAACTAAGATAGAGTAAGAGATTTCTGAGTAATGGAGAAAAGATGTTTTTCTCTTCCCTCCAAAACTGCTACCAAAAAAGTCAATAAAAGTATTCTCTGGCACTAAAATACAACTACAAAAGGCATGATTTCAAATTGGTAGAACCTTGTATTTAGGATGTTTTCACAGATTTGTAAAATAACAAATTAGAATACTTGAAAATCTAGAACAATGTAATTATAATTGACGTGTATTTATTTATTTAGCCATGTGATCGAGTTTGGCTGGCACCATTGTTGCAGAGGTGACTGGTCCAGCTGAGCCCTGATCAAAGTGCCATTCTACAGAATCACATTGTCTTGTGAGAGCTGGAACTAATCATCTTGGTACCATAGGAAGGGGTGGCTAAAAATGATGAGTCTACACCCTGTGAATGTAGAGATAAAAAGGGAAGATTCTGGATCCTTAGTGACATCATTGAGTCACTGGATTTACCAAACCTGAATACTGACATTTGGGTGAATTGGCTCCAATTTTTTTTTCTGTATTGGCATTATTTTAGTCATATTTCAAAATCACAGGAGACAGAGTCCACTAGGTTTGCTTTAGGGCACATGTTCACACCTGGGCTCACGGAAAGTAGGCCATCTCAATGGACACTACCACCACGTGGCATTGCTTCTTTTGTCTTTAAAATAAGTAATTCCTCAAAAAGAACATGGCAGTGAAAATGCTTTAGCACAAGACAGGAGTATGGAAGCTTTGTAGTTACAAAACCAAGTGTTTACTATATGAACAGGAAAGTCTAATTTTTCCTCAAATATATAGCTTTATACAACTAGGCATTCTGCATTAGCCTTCATAAATTTAAATTTTAACTTAAATTAAAATTATGTTTTTAGGCAAAGATTTTAAATATGCAACATGGTATATCCAGAAAATTACTTATGTTCTATCTAGATTGTTTCTTAAACATACATGATTATCTTCATACAAATCTTAATTTGAAAATATGAGTGTATTTTTCACAAATTATATAACTTGAGTAAAACTCTACTATCCAAGTTCAAGGATGATGTTTTTGAATGGTATTCCTAATATTATCATAAATACATTCCAATTAAAGTAAGTCCACAAGGTACTCTGCTAAGAACATATAAAATCAAAGTTTTCAGATTTAAAGTGGCTAGTTTGAGACAAAAAAGGAGATGTGGCTCTTTTTCTTCCATTATTTCCAATACACACAACTAATATTAGATAGTAACTGAAAAGTGGTGAAAAATACAAGCAATAGTAATGAGGAAGTCTACATGGTCAGGGATGAGGGCAATAGATTTATAATACATTATTCTACCAGTTTGAGGAACTTAATCTGAAATACTATTCCTTGGACATTGAACATGTATTTGTGGCAAAATAGGCAGGGAACATATGATTGATGATAACAGAAAATGATGAGCTCTGCTAAAGAAGCTTGGTGATCTGTGCAGTTTCCGGGTAAGAAGTACAATCAATGAGGAAAAAGGTAGTGCACTGAGATTTCCCAGTTCCAAGGGATTAACAAGCAGCTATATTCAGAGACTGCTTACTATAGGTTAAGCACTATACGTGCATACATGCATTATCTCCTTCGATTCTCATAGCCTTCCGTAAGATAAATATTATTATCCTGAATTTACTTAAAAAGATGTTGAGGCTCAGCAAGGACATAGGGCCAATGATAATTCACCAAAGCAGGATTCCTACCCACGCCTGCCTGGCTTCAAGCTCTTGCTCTTTCCACAACAACATGCTGCCTCTAGCAAGACACCAGCACTGTGACTTGATTGGCAGACTGACCCTCCCTTCAGCTTCTAGGAGCACCTCTTAAACATTACAAACATCTCTCATTTAGTGATTAAGCCCAGCACCACATAACTGAACTGCTGACTGTTGCTTATTTTTATTATCTTCCCTTGCAGTCCTTCTCAAGGTAACTTTTCAGGGAGATTTCTATTAGCTATTCATAACATATATCTCATCCTGTTTTTACCTGGGTTTTCCATCATTACTTTCTCTACATAGAAGATAAATGTGCAAAATTTAATAGTATTTTTATTATTATTTTTAATCTTTTACACAACTCTGAGGTCATTGGAAGAATGTTGATTATGCCCAATTTACAGGAGAAGACATGACAATCTGATGGCATAGATATCCAGGGTCACCAAGTTAGACAACGATGACGTTGGTATTTGATCCACATCTGCTTTTCTGCCACCTCCTGATGGAGATCACGGCATTAATTATTCACTCACGGCACTGGGCAGTATTCACAAAGCAGAGATGCTAAAGCTTCCATTTGCAGTGTGTCTCAGACCATGCTTTTGAGCCCGTTTGAAATTTAGTGAATTATGCCTTTGGTTTAGTGACTGCTTTTTTAATTTCTTTTGTGAAAAAGACAATTAAAATATGCTACCACCTTGCAACACTTTAAAGAAGACTAAGTGCTTCCTTATCATTTTTCCTTTTTGCTGTTCCTTACAATCTATCTGCAGTCAGATTTGGATTCTTTATCTCTATTTTCCGGTTAACAAAAATAGAGCAAAGTGTGCCCAATCACAAAAACCATTATAGACCATTAGAGTTTTGGTTTAGCCCATTGCTCCTGCTCATATCTCTCTCAATGTAATATCTGAGATGGTGTTGGTATATTACTACAACCCCAAGGTTTTCATTATTTAGAATACTTCAGAATATATTTTTAATTTCATGGTCCTGTATACACACATTAATTTAAGCCTTGGACATGCATATTTATCTTGAAAACTCAAAAGATCAAAAATTGGTTGGAAGGTAAAATCATACATAAAAATAATAATGACAATAGCGACAGTTTAGCACATGCATGTCCTAGGCACTTTGACAAGCACTTCATATGATATTTATCTTATTAGTCACTCCCTGCTATGGTCTGAATGTTTGTGTCCCCCCCAAATTCACATGTTAGAATACTACCGTGCAACATGATGGTGTTAGAAGGAGGGGACTTTGGGAAGTGCTCGAGTCGTAAGGGTGGAGTCCTCCTGAAGGGGATTAGTGCTCTTATTAAAGAGGCTCTCACAGAGCTCCCTAGCCCTTTCTGCCATGTGAGAAGACAGCAGGAAGTCTGCAACCCGAGAGACAGCTCTCATCTGACCATGGTGCATTCTGATCTCAGACACCCAGCCTCCAGAACTGTGAGAAATAAATTTCTGTTGTTTGTGGGCCATTAAATCTGTGGTATTTATCCCAAAAGGTCTAAGATGATCCTAAAACTTTAGATGGTTGGTTTTATAGAAGAAGAAACTGAGACTTAGAGAGGTTAAAATTTAGCTTTGCTGGTCAGTGGCAAAGCCACAGTTTAAACAAAGGATTTCATTGACTTCATGGTCAACGTTCTTAGCCTCGCTGGCCGTGCTACCTCTCTGATCAATGCTGCCTTACATGTACTTCTTAAAAACTCAAGTTCTACAGAGATCCTATCCTGCTCATGGTAGCCTACTGTTCTTCAGTGCCACTAGCAGAAGTCCTTTCAACTATTCTTGTATCTTTTTATCTATTCAATTTCTTCCGTTGTTAATAGTATAAGAATTTCTCCCCAAAGCTCTCCATGAAATTTCAAAGGAACAGAACACCTAGTAAATATCATTATTAAGTCACTAACTCACGTATCAATTCGCTTCTAACAACCATTATTGACTTAATGTGCTAACTCAGGTAAGCACGGGGGATATGAAGATGAATAAGAAGGAATCTCTACTCTCAAAGAACTTGATGTCTGCTGATTGTGTACTGGGGAGTAGACAATTACGTAAAATGATAAACAAGTTTTATAATAAAGGCACACACACATGCTGGGAGATTGGAGGCAGGTGTTAGAGAATAATAATGCTTGAGGGAATAGAAAGACTCCTTTCTTCTCTGGGTAGGTATTATCTGAGCTTATCCTTTTAGGATGGAGTAGAATTGGGCTGAATAATGATGGAGTAACTTCAAAGCACATGAAAGACTATGCATTCTGAACAGTAGACGCTCTCTCTATATGAAGGGAAGAAAGACAACAGTATGTGGTGAGGTTTTTAGATGACTTAGAGGTGATGTCTTTGGACTCTGGAGAGGTTTGGCTTACACATGGATGAGTTATTGCCAGATTATGACATCACTGTATTCTATTCCAGCCAAAATGCTTTAAATTTTATAAAGTTCCAATTTAAAGGTGCGATGGTTAGTCATAAAAGTAAAAATGAAAATTATCATAAAACATTTTTAAGAATGAAATGGAGCAACGAATCCCTCAGTAATCCAGTTGCTTCCTAGAAATCTAATAAGCTACAAAAGTGAAGTTGTCACATTTATTAACATTACCAAGACCCTCAAGAGATTTACTGTTTTTTTTGTTGTTGTTATTCTCCTAGCTTACTCCTCAACTCTCTTCTCATGGGTAGCCTGTGGCTGGTGATCAAGAACTATGTAGGGGTTAAGTGCAGCTTTCATAGATAGTGATGTGCTACACATATCAAGGGAATGTCATTGGTTTACAAGATGTATGGTAATAACAGGTTTGAGAATGGTACACACATTAATAGCTTTAGATTAAGCCACATCTCCCTAGCTCTTTGTAAATTAGTAAGTTATAAATGTATTTTTTTGTCATCACATTTGAAAATGCAGATTTCCCATCTTCCTGAGAAAAAGTCAACTTTAATGAGGGTAGCAGCAAAACATTAAAGTAACAATGTAGCCATTAAGCCACATGTTAATTTTGCCATGATTCCCCATATTTCTGATATTATTTTGAATTACAACAGAAAATGCTGTTGCATACTCTAAAAGTATATAACATTTTAAAAGTTTTTTTTTTTTTTCTGAGGAAGATTGTTCCTAACATCTGTTGCCAATCTTACTCCTTTTGCTCAAGGAAGATTGTTGCTGAGCTAACATCTGTGCCAATCTTCCTCTATTTTATGTGGCATGCTGCCACAGTGTGGCTTGACGAGGGGTGCTAAGTCTGTGTCTGGGATCCGAATCTGCTGAAGCAGAGCACACGAACTTAATCACTATGCCACTGGACCAGCCCCATCTCAAAAGTTTTTAAAAAGATAAATATACTTTGTAGAAATGTCCCTTAAAGAAAACAATGAAACCATTGTACATCGGATATGCTGTTTCAGCGTGTACCACCTCATCAAGTCTTTTCCCCTCTTGTTATCCCTAAGTGGCCCTTTATCCCCTGAGCTGACCCTCATAGTTCTGCATTTGTGCTGGTTAAGAAAAGGGTAGACCTTTTCAATTCCTTAGCACATTCTGTGTCACCTTGGTGACTAAATTTGTTTATCAGAAATCCCACTCTCCAGCCTCAAGCTTATCAAATGCTAAGCCCTGCCCCAATTGTAGCACCCATCGCCAAGTGCTTGTCTGAAATGCAGGTGAGTTTTCAGTGTAATGAGGATAATTATTATCTTTTAAGGTATTTTAAACAGATAGGCTCTTATTATAACTAATTACAGAGAATTCTCTTATGTGGCAGGGCCAGGGAATGGGGTATTCTGGTTAACGATTCAATTGAAAGAGAGAGAATGTAAAAGATGTTGATGTTCCTGAGATTCACTCTGGGTCTATGAGGTGAGTGGATTTTGCCAGAGTGCTCTTCCTCATTCAGAAGACCATCACATTGCAGCATCCGATATCAAAACAGCAGCAAAAGAATTTTCAGAATTGTGATCAACCCTGGTTTAAATGATACCCCACATTCATTCCCTTTTTTAATTTATAGCCTTTCCTTGGAGAAAGGATGTGGGAATGAGGTTCTTGCCAGTCACCATTTACTGAGCCTTGAGACAACGTGGAGCAGTCATAGGAATAGCAGAGGGTCTAGCCCGGGAAGATTAATAATGTCTTTCTCACTTTTTCATTCATGAGGTCTAGGAAGTTTTCTCTTTGTGTATTTGTCAAACTGTCATAAAGAATATTGCTTTTTCTCGTTGGCTTAAGTCAAGGATTCCACGTCAAAAATTAAATGAAAGTGATCAAGATGCCCCATTCTGGTTAGTAGCGCAAGAGATAAAGCTTGCTCCCAAGTTTAATTTGAACAATATTTCAACTTCCCCTGGTCCCCTGTTCCAAATATCTAATATATTGTTTGAGTAGCATTTTTTTAAGATTAACGCATCTGCAAAGAGCCTTTAAAAACGTAGTTTAAGAAACACTTCCGCCCTGAGCTAAGAAAGCAATGAATTGCCTTCCTTACATGCGAGTGTCACGGAGCAAGGTACCAACCTAGCGAAGCCCATTTTCCTCTTGATCCTGTTGACCACCTCCATTTCTTGAAACCTCTCCCATCGCCTCCACTGTACCACTCTCACCTACTTGTCCACCTGTCTCACCTTCTCAATTTCCTTTGCTTGCTCATTTTCTTCATCTTGCCTCCTAAATATTATTGTCCCTAGGACTTTGTCCTCTGCTCTTTCCTGTTTCCATTCTGCTCTTTACTTGTATGACATACTCCTTCCATATAGCTTCAATTATAGACCAAAAAATTCTCAAATCAAATATGATCTCTATGCCTCATCTCTCTCTTTAGCAAGAGTCCCAAATGCAATCACATACTTTAGCAAAACAGCATAGAAAATGAGGTTATTGCTACCCTCAATGTTGCCCCTTCCCTTATATTTCATCTATCTGCCTACATTTCATTATAATCATCTGGTCATTTGAATTAGAAACGTCTCCATACACTTCAAAACTGATTTGTTATTCAGTATTGTCAGATCATCCTCCAAAATGTATTTTGAACCCATTCCTTCTCTTGCTTTCTGATGATTGTTACTCTGGCTTAGGTTTTGGTTTCTACATCCTGAGTTTATGCTAAAAGCTGAAGCATAAACTGAGCTCACTGACTCCTATCTGTTCTCTGTCCTACCCATTCTAAGTGCTCCTTCCAGGAACAGCTTTATGACACAAGATGTTATGTCTGTCCCCTGAGATATTGGTTTCGCAGCTTCACGGAATAAAGTCCAAAATTTTTGGTGCAATATGAAAAATCATTTAAAACCTGAGCCTAAAATATATGCCCAATCTCCACCTATCCTATGGTAAAAACAAATTACAGGAACTTAACCCATTTGACAGCCTATCTATAGACTCCATTCAGCTTCCCAATGTCTCCTAAAAGATAAACTTTAAAAGACAGGTTTAGAGTTAATTCTTGAGTCCTCACTACCACCATTAAAAATACCTCTCTCTAGGGTTTTTATTATCACTCCAATCTCTGACAAGACAGCAAGCAAGATGGAGGTACCTGGGTTGCACACACACCACAGACACGGGATTCAACCTGGAAGCAGTCAGGGATTTGCCCACTCCTTGGAATTTATATCCAGTAAAAGTATCCTTCAAAGTTGGTGATGAAATAAAGAAATTTGCGGAGAGAAAAAACTGGGATAAGTGATAGCCCACAGATCTGCCATGCAAGAAACACTACAAGAATATCCTTAGGCTGAAGAGAGATGATATCTTGTGTCTACGGGGAGGAATGAGGAATAGCAAAAAGGGAAAAATAGTTCTATAAACATAAAAGGCCTATTTTCAATGCCGTAGGTTTTTTCATTTTTTATAATTTATTTAAAAGATTCTTGGGGAGTGATGTCAGCATGGTAGCAGAACGGGAGGTCCTGGCCCTAATCCCCATCTTACCCTCAACCACCCCTCCCAGCCCCCCCAGAATCACCAATTTAACAGCCATCCCCAGATGAAAACAGCTTTATGAGAGCTCCAGATCCCAAGTGAGAGATTACAGCACCCCTGTGGAGCACAGAAAGGAGAAAAGATGACTTGAAAAGATTAAGAACAGTTTCACTTTACACATGCCACCCCTCTCTAACCGGCACAGCACAGCACTGAGACAGGTCCTCTTGGCCAGAAAGTTCTCCCATGCCTTACACACAGGGAGGAGAGCTCATTTCTTTTTTCACAGAGTAGGATTCCATGGTTTGAATGCATCACTGTCTGTTTAACCACTCACCCTTTGAAGGACATCAGGGCTCTTTCCAGTTTGGAGCTGTTATGAATAAAGCTGGTATGACCATTTGTACACAGGTTTTTGCATGAACATACCTTTTAATTTCTGTGAAATAAATGCTTAAGAGTGCATTTTCTAGGTCATATGGTAATTACATGTTAATTTTACTTTAATTAATTAATTAATTAAATTTATTTATTTTTTTTTTGCTGAGGAAGATTCACCCTGAGCTAACATCTGTGCCCGTCTTCCTCTATTTTGTATGTGGGTTGCTGCCACAGCATGGCTGCCGCCGAGTGACATAGATCCATGACCAGGAATCAAGCCCAGGCTGCTGAAGTGGAGCACACCAATCTTAATCACTAGGCCATGGGCCCAGCCCCCTTCATATTAATTTTAAAAGAAAAGGCCAAGTCATTTTCCATGTAGCGGTACTGTTTTGCATTCATACCAGCAATGTACGACTGATCTAGTTTCTCTGTATCCTTGCAAGCAATTGGTGTTGGTGTTGGCACTACTTTTTCTTTTAGCCATTATGACAGGTGTATAGTGATATTTCATTGTGGTTTTAATTTGCTTTTCCCTGTTCACTAATTATGTTAAACATCTTTTCATGTGCTTAGTCTCTATCTGTATGTCCTCTTGAGTGAAACGTATCTTCATGTCATTTGCCCATTTCATAATTGAAGTGTATGGAGTTTTTCACAAAGTTTTTGTTTGTTTGTTTGTTTTTGAGGAAGATTAGCCCTGAGCTAACATCGGTGCTAATCTTTCTCTTTTTGCTGAGGAAGATTGGCCCTGAGCTAACATCTGTACCCATCTTCCTCTACTTTATATGTGAGATGACTGCCTCAGCATGGCTTGATAAGCAGTGTGTAGGTCCACACCCAGGATCCAAACCAGTGAACCCCAGGCTACTGAAGCAGAGTGCGTGAATTTAACCAATATGCCACTGGGCCAGCCCCATTTTTGAGAGTTTCTTATATATACTAGATACTAATCAGATATGTGGTTTCCAAATATTTTCTCTCACTCTGTAGCTTTTCTTTTCATCCTCTTCATAGGATATTTTGCAAAGCAAAAGATTGTAATTTTAATGAAGCCCAAGTTATTATTTTTCCTTTTGGGATCATGCTTTTTGTGTCAAATCAAAGAACTCCTTGCTTCACCCTAGAGCACTAAGATTTTCCACTATTTTTTTTAAAAAGTTGTGTAGTTTTATATTTTACATTTAAGTCTATGATCTATTCCAAGTTATTTTTGTGTAAGGTGTGAAGTTTAGGTTGAAGTTCATTTTTTTTTTACAACAGATTGTCCAATTGCTCCAGCTTTTGCACTTTATCATGAACCATGTGGCTCAATTTCTGGGTTCTTTATTGAGCATTATCTCAGCATCTTTATTGAGCTCTTCCTTTATTGAGCAATATGTCTATACTTCCACCAATACACATTGTCTTAAGTACTGTAATTACCTATTAAAACTTAATATCAAATAGAGTGATGCCTCCGATTTTTTTCTTCCTTGTCAAGATTGTTTCAGCTGTTCTACGACCTATGAATTTTCATATAAATTTTAGAATAAGTTTGTCCGAGTCTATTAAAAACTCGCTGGAATTCAATAGGAATTGCATTAAACCCATGAATCAGTTTTGGGAGGATTAACATCCTTGCTATGTCTTCCAATCCATGAACACAATATACATCTCCATTTATTTACGTCTTCTTTGATTTCTTTCATCAGCTTTTCTTAACTGTCAGCATACAGATCCTGTACACATTTTGTTAGATTTATATCCGAATATTTCATATTGGAGGTAGCAATCATAAATGGTGACGGGTTTTTAATTTCACTTTCCATATGTTTATTTTGAATATATAAAAATGTGTTTGACTTGGTACATTGCTCTTGTGTCTTGTGACCTGGTAAAATGACTTTTAGTTCTTTGACTGCTTTATTGTTGTTTTTGTTTTAAGAATTTTCAAGATATTCCACATAGAAATAGTGTCATCTGAAAAGAGCGGAACTTTTATTTCTGTCTTTCTAATCTGCATGCCTTTTGTTTCCTTTTCTTGCCTTATTGCAATGGCTTGAACTTTCAGCACTATGTGGAATAAGAGTGATGAGAGTGGAGATCCTTGCCTTGTTCCACTGTGAACTGCATTATGTCCCTGCAAATTCGTATGTTGAAGCCCTAACTCCCAATGTGACTGTTTCTGGAGATAAGGTCTTTAGGAGGTAATTAAGGTTAAATGAGGCTATCCAAAGTTAAGGTGTTAAGATATTAACATTATCTTCTCTTTTCAATTAAGTAATTAGCTTATTTATTTACTTACTTATAATTTTATTGAGATATAATTCACATACCATAGGATTTACCCATTTAAAATGTACAAGTCAATGATGTTTTGTATATTCACAGACATATGAAACAATCATGGCAATCAATTTTAGAACATTTTCATCACCTCAGAAAGAAGTCCCATATTCTTAAGCCATCACCCCTTCACCTCCCACTCCCTCCCTCAGCCATAAGCAAACACTATCTACTTTCTGTTTCCATATATTCTCTTATTCTGGACTTTGATATGCATGAAATCATATAGTATGTGGTCTTTTGTGACTGAGTTTTTTCACTTAGCGTAATGTTTTCAAGGTTTGCCTGTGTTCTAGCATGTATCATGACTTCATTCTTTTTTATGACCAAATACTATTTCATTGTACGGACATACCACAAGTTTTTATCCATTTGTCTATTGATGGACATTTGGGTTATTTCCATCTTTTGACTATAATGCATAATGGTGCTAGAAATATTTGTATACAAGGTTTTGTGTGGGCATATGTTTTCATCTTTCTTGGGTATATACCTAAGGGGGGAATTGTTGGAAGAAATGGTAACTCTATGTTTAACACTTTGAGAAATGACCAAATTGTTTTCTTAAATGATTCCACCTTTTTATATTTCCACCAGCATGTACAAGGGTCCCAATTTCTCTACATCCTTGTCAAAACTTGCTATCATCTGACTATTTGAGTCTAGCCATTCTAATGGGTAAAGTAGTGTCTCCTTGTGGTTTTTATTTCTATTTCCCTGAAAATTCATGATATTGACAACCTTTTCATGTGCTCATTGGCCACTTTTATATCTTCCTTGAAGAAATGTCTATTCTGACATTTTTTTCATTGATACAATTTATTACCCTGGTCTTAGACCGCCCTTTCAGTTACTGCATCTAATGTGATCTCATTTTTGCCTAGTTTTTTCCTCAAAAGACACATAACATGTACACATATTTTGTGAGCTATTCCTTCCCCAATCTTCTTTCCTGTACAGCAATTTCTCTTGCCAGCCCCAAGAGAATCTCAGATATAATAAGATGTTACATCCCAAAAGCCAGATAATTCTTCATCTCTTGTCATATTATATCACACATAAACTACAATGAAACATAGACTCTCCTTTTACCATTTCTTCTTGTCAGTGTGCATATTCCTCTGTAAGTGCAGCACATAATGCTGGTATTTTATAGTTTTCCTCTTTAGAACTTTCTGTTAAAATAAAAAATGATCATGTTTTTCTTTTATTTCTCATAAATGCTAGTTCATTCCCCTAGATTGGATTCATGTTAGGCAAACAAAAGCAATAGCTTTTTTCTGGTCATTGCTCAACTTCTGGTCATTGCTCCTTCCCCTGATCCCACATGCCATTTCTCTTATTTTCCAATTTTTGGACTACCCTTAAGTTGTTTTATAATTTTCCGCCTTTGTATATATTAATCAGATGTCACAAATATTCTTCATGCTTCTCCACCGAGTTCCTGAATTCCATTTACTGATCTCCAATTCCCCAATTCCTTCTGGTTCTCTGTGGTGCTTCCTGAAACCTGAAAGAAACACCCCAAGATGCTCTTCTGAAGCTCTCACTGTTGCATAGGAGGCCTACATCCTTGTCTGCATGTAAGGCTGCTTCTAAAACTCAAAATGCTAGAGTGTTGGGAGTGTGAAAATGATAACCTTAAAATACCATCCTCATGGAAACTTTTCTCAGCTTATGGCCAGCAAGTGAGCCACAGTGCCCTTGGAGAACAAAGAAATCAGTCCAAGTGCCGGTGTCAGGACCCGGTCTGAGGTTCTTCACCTTCAGAAGCCCACAGGAAAGTCATAGTACATGATGGGACAGGGCAAAATGAAGTGCTCGGGGCAAACCATCAGAGCCTAATTTATGGGAACCGTGAAAATAACAGCCTGCGCTGCTCTTTCCCTCAGCAGTGGCCCACACAGACAGCCCATGGCTCTCCATTCATCCCATTTACCAGATTAACATTTCTCACTGCCAGGGGAGCATGGATATGCTGGGATGCTGTCCTTGTCAGAGGACCCTGAAAATGTGTGTGCGTTTGTGTGCATGCATGTGTGCACGAGTGGGCCTGGGTGAGTGTGTAGATCTTTGCCCATCCTTGGCCTCGTGCCAGCCCTGGCAAGGACCTGTACTCTTGCCTGGCTCAGCTGCTGTGTATTTCCCCACTTGACTGATGCTCTGACATTTTAACCAGCTGTTTCCTCCCCACCTCTCTGCAGGAACATTTCTCCCACTGAGTTTTCCCTCTGCCCAGGAGATCTGTAAGTTTTCTCTGCTCTTGGACTTTTCCTATGCTCCACCTCAATCAAAGCTGCCTCTGTATTTGCAGTTGAACCACAGATGTTTCCATTCTAAAGCACTAAGGCAAGTATTCCCTTGCCTCTCATTTTCTCCTTTATAGCTGTATCAATTTAGTTTAAAAGTCCCCATGATCCCTTTAGAATGATAGAGAAAAGTTGTATATTATTTATGAAAGAGGTGAAAGGAGTTGAGGACAAAGAGAGGACAGTAACATATAAATTACCAAAAAGAAAATATGGGGGAAGTGTATGGAGACAAGTATTTCATGTATTTTTAGAACTACTGGAGAAACAAACAACTACTGTACAAATGTGCACACTCATAGCAATACTTAAACCACCAAAATACACAAGTCATTCGTTTCTTCCACCACATAAGTCTTCCAATGCGCAGACTTCTCTCTTCTAAATCCCATGTGAAAGAAAAAGTAAGTCACTTTCTTTGATACTTCCTGTGCTTTCATAAATCAATTTCACAGTGGCCCAATATTCTAATGAAATAAATATCGTTCTACTGGTTCTAAAATTTAAACCTTCTTATTGATCCTGAAATGGAGCAGCAAAATGCTTTAAGTTGGAGCTAATGTGAGTCTAACTGGCAAATTCATAACTGTAATCTACAGTGATAATAATAACAAATGTTTATGGAGTGCTTACCATGTGCCAGGCACATTTCTAAGCATATTACTTATTTTGCTTCATTTAAGTCTCATTTCAGCCTCATAAGTATGTAAGGTGACAACTGAGTAAATTGAGGCACAGAAGTTTGAGTAATTTGTCCAAGTTCCTCAGTAAGACATAGGGCAGAACCATGACTTGCCTGCAAGGAGCCAAGCCACAGAGCTATTACTCTTACCCACACCTTTATGCAACTCTTTAATAAGCTACACTATCTACTGATACTCTTTAGGATGCATTTTCTATTTAAATCAACCTGAGTTTACTCAGGGCAGACATGTTGTACAACACTAGGGGGTGCCACACACATAAATACAATGTGAATTGTGTGCCTTGGAGATGGGTGGCAATAGGGTCTTCAGTGAACCATGAAATTTCTGTGGGATTGTTCTCATCATCATAATACTTCCGAACTTCCGAAGTCTAATAAACAGGTAAAAGGAAATGAAATTTTGGTTAGAAGAGAAGGGTTGATGTAGTTCTTCGATTCTGGTGAAACATGCAGATTTCTGGGCTCAGCTCCGTGTTCAGTGTCAGTGGGAAGGTTAACAAGGATTTACAGTACTGCTGACACAGGCAGTACCCTGAATGTATAAGAAATGCTGTGTTTGTGGGGAGAGGACAGGAGAGGAGAGTGGTAAGCAGCGGTAGTATTGTCATCTCTAGTATTATTTCCCTCTTCTTTGTCGACTCCATCATTATGAAGCTTAAAAAT
The DNA here is from genome assembly GCF_041296235.1 of Equus asinus. Classification (NCBI taxonomy): domain Eukaryota; kingdom Metazoa; phylum Chordata; class Mammalia; order Perissodactyla; family Equidae; genus Equus; species Equus asinus. Next base: position 22,509,401 of record NC_091801.1, on the reverse strand, counting down.
GTGTTCTGTAGTCCATCCTTGATCACCCCTAGTCACTGGCTCCTGCAATACCGGCAGAAAGTAAATCAACAATTTCATCCCCATCAACTTAGCTGCCAACCAGCCTCCGTGTTTGTATGCTTAGGTGGGCTCCACAGTTGATTGTTTCCTTGATGTTTTGGGTTGGTCCATGTCACAGGACTGGGCTGAGGTGTTGATCCCCTCTTAGCCAGCATTCTTTTAGATTATTCTCCCCCCACGACTTTGAGGCCATGACCTCAATTCTACGTGGTACCCTGACCAGCTGTGCTGATGTGGCTGAGCTTCTTGTTTCCTGCCACCCTCCTCCCTATCTATCACAGGAGACCTCCCTGACCAAGCGAGTTCCTGCTGATTCTCTTGCTTTATGCTTTGCCTGAACTATCAGGCTCACCATTCCTTCTGGTCACCAGCTCTCCCTCTGATCACTGTGCCTGGATCTGGTTTCTGTAGAAGGTGGCCAGACTCTGGAGCTAGTATCTCTAACACCCAGTGTGCCCAGAAGAGACTTAAATAACACAGAGAGTAAAATAAGATTTTATCTTAGATTGCAATTTGTCATATTTTTTTGACAGACTATTGAGTTGGACTACCCATGGATAGATACAGAACCCAAGGAAATATTAAAGGACTTGGGGAAAAATTTTTTAAAGACAGTGCCTTGTAGAAAATGTCTTCTGGGGGCTAGCCCTGTGGCCGAGTGGTTGAGTTCACGTGCTCTACTTCGGCAGCCCAGGGTTTTGCCAGTTCAGATCCTGGGCGTGGACACGGCATCACTCATCAGGCCATGCTAAGGTGGTGTCCCACATAGCACAACCGGAAGGACCTACACTAGAATATACAACTATGTCCTGGGAGGCTTTGTGAAGAAGAAAGAAAGGAAAAGAAGATTGGCAACAGATGTTAGCTCAGGTGCCAATCTTTAAAAAAAAAGAAAATATCTTCTGACTCTAGAGGGAAAGATGGCTTCTAGAACAATAAGATTGTTTTCTCACTCACCTATGAAAAATAAAACAGTATACTCCAAAGAGAAGATGTGATGTCTATTCTCAATAAGCTGATGAGGCTGCCTGAGGATTCGGGCAACCTTATCAATTTTCAACCAAACTTGCTTGAAAATAAGAGGTGAGAAGTGACAAGCACAGATGCTAAGCATCACAGGATTTCAAAGGATTTGAAAAAGAAAAAAACAATGGTAAGTCCAGAAAGGATTCAGAAAGGAGATAAAAATTGCATTGAGTTGCAAAGGATGAAAATAATTTTGGGGAAAAAAATCCCAAGATATCCTATTTAATTGTGATGTAATTATATAGGAGAGTAGGAAGAAAAATGATGAGAGAAATCTATCTGCCAAGTTAAAAAAACTGTTGAGGTTCTTAAACGCCAGCATAAATATAAAAATAATGAACTTTATTTTACTGTCAAAGGGCAATAAAAGACTTTTTCAGTAAATTCTTCAAAGCTGACCCTTTTGAAGGTATCAGTAAGAATAAGAATAAATTTTATGCTATAGATCTTCCTTAGAGAAGACCTATCAGATTTTATAGAGGCGTTTGCTTCAGTAAGATCCAATTTTTCTTTTCCTTTTATGCAGCTAAAAGAGTGACGATGCCACCATAAGGAGTATGAAACATAAAGTTTTCTATTATCTATTAGATAACTTAAAATCTAAAGGGTACAGAAATTGTAAATGCTAAGGAAAAGACGTTTAAGCAACTCGCTGTATTTCTTCAGTATGCAATTACAAATCCTCCTTTCAGTCTTCTCAGATATTCAGACTAATTAACTGCTTTGCCAGGGGGAAGATGTGGCAACAAGATTCACAGTTTCTGAATGGCTGCAAGGTATTTAATTTGAACAATGGGAGAGTTGAAGGGCAGCCGTTAGCAAGCATATCAGCAGATGGAGTATACTGTCTAAATAGTTCTTATTCAATTTCAAAATTGAATTGCCTGAAGATTTATATTGAATTTTTTTTTCACATTAAGAAGGCCTCACACGGCAAATACCAGCAAGGGAAGCCATTACTCTGTAATTCTGCACTGGAAAAGCTAATGTAGTGTTTCTAGTCTGTAGCGACAGGTGAGTGGGGATGAGTGGTTTATGGCTTCAGGGTCTCAACAGCCAAGCTTCTGCTAAGCCTATGTAACTGAAGCAAATCATAACACAGGCCCACCTGCAAACAAGTACCTTTAAAAATTGAGGACTATGTTCAGGATCTATTAAGTACCCCTGCCACTACTTATCAACTCTGCACTCCATCCTCACTCCCTGATCTTAGAATAAGCAACTCATTTTGAGTTTTTCTTGAATTTCTTCTGAATTAGAGTTCCCCAGAGAAAATGAACCAACAAAGAGATATATATCTATATATGTATATCCATCTATATATATATATGGAGAGAGAGCCAGAGACAGACAGAGACAGAGAGAGACAGAAACAGAGACATACAAAGAGAGACAGAGAAGTGGAGGGAGAGAGAGAGAGAGATTTATTTTAAGGAATTGACTTATGCAATTGTAGAAGCTAGCAATTCCAAAATGCAGTGTAAGTGGTAGGCTGGAGACCCAGGGAAGAGTTGATATTGCAACTCAAGTCTGAAGGCCATCTGGAGGCAGAATTCCCTCTTCTTCCAGGCAGGTCAAACTTTTTTTATTCAGGTCTTCAACTGATTGGATAAGGCCCACCTACATTATGAAGGGTGGTCTGCTTTACTCAAAGTCCACTGATTTAAATGTTAATCTCATCTAAAAAATACCTTTACAGAAACGTCTAGATTAATGTTTGACAAAATATCTGGATTCGGTGGCCTAGACAAGTTAACACAGAAAATTAACAATCATACCTTCTGAGAGAGAGCTTCAGAGAAAGACTCAGCACTGGCCCGTTCCTTCCCCACCTCATCTCCAATTTTATTGTCTTTATAATTGAGGAGGAACCCAACTTCCATTGTGATGCCAAGATCTTTACAAGGTATTTCAGTGAATCCACATGATATATTTTGAGTGAAGAAACTGAGTCCCAGAATATTTCAAACCTGGTTCATCTAACTCCAAGCCAATTGCATCAGGGTCTCACCTCATGACAGAGCCTCCTCGAACTGTTGTGTGCTTTTTGGTAGATCTGTTCTGATTTTCTTTGTATCTTATCCCTGGCTTGTTTTTGATTTCCTGTGGAGTTAAAGACATCGATAGCTTCCTTCTTACCTGAGTGGAGTGCAGCCTATAACCTAGTCCAGCTAATCCTGGAAATGAGATGAATTGTTGTTGGCAGGACCTGTGGGTCTCAGTTCTCTGATCATGGGGATTCCTGTGTGCTGCCTCAGTCCCAATTCCAGCCACCAGAGAATCGAAGTAGAAAGTGCTTGCATTAGTTTGCTGTGGCTGCTATAACAAACTACCACAAAATGGGTGACTTAAAATAGTAGAAACAATCTCTCACAATTCTAGAGGCTAGAATCCCAATATCAAGGCGCGGACAGAGCCATGCTCCCTCCATAGGCACTAGAGAAGAATCTTTCCTTGACTCTTCCTACCTTCAGGTGGTTGCTAGCCATCCTTGGTCTTCCTTGACTTGTGGCTGCATCCCTCCAATTTCTGCCTCTGTCTTCATGCAGCCATCTTCCCTCTGTGCATGTGTATCCTTTTCTTTTATAAGGACAGCAGATATTGGATTTAGGATCCATCCTAATCCAGTATGACCTCATCTCAATTTAACTAATTACATCTGTAAGGATCCTATTTCCGAATAAAGTCACATTCTGGGGTTCTAAGTAGACATAAAGAAGAAAAGGTAAAGCTACAGGAAAGCCTTACTCTGTCCCTTTCCACTCCCTCGCTAGCCAGAGGTGAAACCAGCCTGAAGCGAGAATGAATCATGCTTATGCACATTTTGCCCCTCTTCAATAAAAAACGTATCCCTAAAAAATTAGTGTTATAAAACTTTATGCCAATTGTATCCTACCGTGCCCATTCTTTCCTAATTTTTTCTTTTTCTTTTTCTTGGTGTCTGCTCTAGTGAAACTAGCTGTGCATAATATCTGTACAGGAATTTTTACCACAGTGGAAAAAATTGTAAACAAGCTAATCATCCCACAATAGGGTTAAAATAAATAAAAATGTTTTGTCAATTATAGCAAATGAAATACTGTCTAGCAGTCAAAATAAATGGATAAGATCTACAGAACTTAAGATTCTTTTTTTAAAAAATACTTAAACCAAAATAGCAATGTATGTAAAATTATTTATTAAAATTCTCTTTTTTTTAAAGATCACTTCTTTGATAATATAAAATGGTGAATAACCTCACTCAAAAAAACTCCTGGTGCTATTACCATTTTCTCTATATGAATATATGCAAATCCTTCAGTACATGTGTTAAATCTTGTGTTAGTCAGCTGAAGGATGCAGGATCTCGATATTTCAAGTCAACATGTTAACAAAATCTTATTCAGCCCTTGTCATTGACTCTACCAAGAAAAGTAAAGATAAAAGAAGAACTTTTCTTTTTAATTTCCAAGAATGGTTTCCATATGCTATAGCTGTGAACAGTAATCAGATCAGTGATGCTGTTTAGAAGCTTGGTCTCTCTCAGCATCAGATTGATCCATATATCAACTTAGTTCTGCAAAGGCTTCAGATAACTCATTGTGTGCATTTCCAAATCGGCAGCTCTAATGATTACAGCATCCAAACTGCCATACATAGGCAACAGTACATTACTCTCACTATTACCTCCAGACTATTAAAGCTATAGTGGTGTGAGAATAATGCATGCGTGCATCTTGCTACTGTCAGTAGGTACGCAATCAATAAAACAGTATTGCTCAGTATTTCAACACAGCAGAGATCTGAAAAGGTAATGGTAGCTTGAAATATGTTAATGAGTAAATATTCAATAAAACCTTACAGGGGGAAGCAAATACCTGCGTAAGTGAGAGAGTAAGTAGCCTGCCCTCCAATTCAGCGATGAGGCATGGCAGCCATTCCCAGCCCTGTCGGCACAGGCCAGGTTGGCCTCACTGTATGCTATGCTCTTCCTTGATGGAGCTCACCATGGCAGCAGTTACCCAATTTGTATATTACTTGATTAAGGTTTTTCTCATCTACTAGAAACTCAGCTGGATGAGGTCAGGGACCATGTTCAGCATTTCCAAGATGTCAGAAAAGAGAGGCGAGGGGAATACATTTGCTAAAATAATTCAAACCAAGGGTGTCAACAAATATGCATAACATCAGATAACTTTTCATTATTTGCAGAGTTTGTCTCTGTACAGTGAGAAATTACGCAAAAAGAGTAGACGCTTAGAAGAGTCATTGAGAACCATAATCTTGTACAGCAATGACCAATACACGGCACTTGGGCTACTTCTCAGTGCCGTGACTTCAGCCAACCTCGCTGAGTGATCTGGGCATTCTAACTTGGTGAGCCCATAGATGGCCTCAAGGACATCCTCATCACAGGGCAGAGGTTTCAACCAATCAAATTTGACACACAAGAGAGGACCGACTTGCCATCCCTGGTCTAAATCAACCACTCTGTTTTTAAATGAGAAAAGCAAGCCCTCAACAAGCAAAAGGTGTTTCCTCCTAAAATCATGGAGCCAGTTTGCTCACCTCCTCCAGTTAGTATATTTCCCTTCTCTCATTTATGGTCTTCCTTTCCATTTCTGTGTTTATCCAATTAACTTTATTGCTAGAAGCTATCTCAAGTACAGGTAAGAAAAATGTCAGTGTCTAACAATGTATAAAGATAATTTTCCTGAAGTCACATTACTGGTTGTTAGCAAGTGAAGATTCTCGTCAAACACAAAGTAGCTGTACTTGTGATTTTGAATAAATTACCCATATAAACAAATGTGAACAGGAAACTGTTGGGTTAGTTTCGTTTTTAAAAATGCTTCTCAACAGAAAAAACACAACACTTGAGCATCTTCACTATCTTTCATTGATGCCAAGAAAACCACTGCAAATGAAGACCAAATTCCAGCTACCATCAGCAGCTTTCTAGAGAGATCTGGACATTCCAGATCATTTTTGCCAAACTCTTATAAATTTGAAGCAATAAAAACAATAGTTGGTTAATGTTAAATACTGATTTTAACTTCCTGATTGAATTTGGTTTAGATTTATTACAGAGAAAATTGTATTTTTATATCAGGTACTTAATTTATATATTGCTTCAACAAGCAGTTGCAATTTTGTAGTATTTCAACATACATTAAAATGCTGATAGGTGTTTATAGTGGATATGTCTTTGCTTTTATAACATTTTTAGTCATGACTGTGATTTATTTGCTAAGAAATTCTTGATCATAACTGCTTCAATTATTTTCCAATGGAAAAAATGTGATCTGTTTGTGATATTTCTAGATATATATGGAAGTTGTGCAAGGAACGTGCTGCCTCAGTCTCTGATCTGTGTGGGGCTTGGGAATGGGGAAGCAAGAGCCAGCCCTCCAGGCAGAGGGAAGAAAGCAAGGACAAAGTCCCCAAGGCAAGAAGGAGTTTAGCATCTTTTGGAATAAACAAGTTTGCCCTGGCTGTAGCCATGGACACAGGAAAGGTGGTGCGGTCAGAGAGCTTGAGCAGCCCAACCATCGAAGGTTGTCCAGGCCGAGGCTAGGAATTTAGATTTCAATATAAATTCATTGGGAAGACACAGTTGAGTTTTAAGCAGTGAACTGACAAGATCTGATTTATCTTTTAAAAGGATCATATCCTTTTTAACTTTGAATTATCATTATTTTGATAAATAACTTCCTTGTAGACTAGCTGGTAAGCATCTCAAGGTCAGGAACAGCTTTTGATTAATCTCTGACTCTTCCATTCGTAACTACTTGTGGTGGTTAATTTTATGTGTCAACTTGACTGGGCCACGGGGTTGCCCAGATATCTCTGGGAGTGTCTGTGAGGATATAAGACTAATATTTGAATCGGTGGACTGAGTAAAGCAGATTCCCTTCCCCACTGTGGGTGGTCCTCATCCAATCCTTTGAAAGTCTGAATAGACTAAACGGCTGGGTAAGAAAGAATTCTTCCTCTCTGCCTGTCTTGTAGCTGGGACATTGGTTTTCTACTGCTTTTGGACTCGGTTTAGGGCTGGAACTTACATCATGGGCTCTCCTGGATCTCAGGCCTTCAGACTTGGACTGGAGCCATTGGATCTCTTGGGTGTGGACTTCTTAGCCTCCATAATCACAAGAGCCAATTCCTTTATATATATATATTTATAAAGCAGTGACTCACACTGGGCCTGAAGCCTGCACTGATTCTGGTCCTATTATATATATATTATTGATTCTGTTTCTCTGGAAAAACCCTCACTAGTACACTACTCGTAACAGAATTATGACCAGGAGCAAACATTCATCAAATGTATGAAAGAATGAAGAATGAATGGATTACTAAATAAATAACTGAATATGAAAATGGAAGTATTAATATGGGCAGGATTAAAACTGCATATTGGACCAATTCTGGCCACATCTAAAATCTGAATAGAAAGGAACAGTTCTTTACATTAGCATGCATTTATGATTTATTGTTGGAGATGTAATTAGTCCCTAAAATTATCCTTCTCCAGAGGTTTGTTTGGTCTCTATTTCTTGTGTTAATTTTCTTGTTATCCTTAAGTAATCTCTTGCTGATTAGCAGGCATTTAAATAGCCAGGATAATTGGTTAAATTACATCTTTATAGAGAGGTTAAATTATTATAATTATACTTTTGTAACATACAATTATAAAATAAATATGATGATATTATATGAATAACAATAGATAGGATAGTGGCAATTTAAGAAGATATAAAATTGGAGTATTAAGTACTATCGATTTAAAATCAAATATTCTCAAAAATAAAAGCTGCAGAATAATAGCTCTCATTTAACTCTTTGAATATGCTCTATTTTATCTGTTTAGATGTTTTCCAAATGAGTACAATGTAATTTAAAAGATTAAAAAGAAGCCAAAAATTTCCTTTAAATGATAAAGTCAGTATATTAAAATATTCTCATAGCATTTCCAAATGTGAATGATAGCCTCAGACATGTTTGCAAATTTTGATTCTCACTCTTCAATAGCGTTGTGATAGATAATTCACAAATATATCTCTGTTACCATGTGGCAATAATTAATTTGTGGTTTTAGGCATGTAAACTGTGGTCAAATGCATTTTTTCAAAAGTGGCTTCACCCCACATGCTCTCCTGCAGTGTGGCCTGGCCACTCCCTATCAAGAAGTGGAATCTATTCCTCCTTCCCCTTGAACCTGGGCAGGCCTGTGACGGTGTGGACCAACAGAATATGGAGGACATGGTGTTATGCATCAGAAAATGGCATTGACTTCTTCTTACCTGGTAACTTCTGCTTCCTACTTTTTGGAATACTCACCCTTGGAATCTATTCTCTTACTTGGAGTTATTTTCTCCATAGCACTTGTGTTTGCCTTACAGATTACATATTTAATCAATTATATATTTATTTAATGTTTGGCTCCCTCCAAAAGAATGCAGTCTGTTTTTCACTGCCAACTCCCTGAAACACAGTAAGTACTCAATAAATATTTGCTGAATCAATAAAATAATCCTTGGAAGGGAAAAATCTCACCTGGCCTGAAATCATGACCTGTCTGAAGGACCAGCATCTGTTCAGCCTTCAGGCCCAGTCTGAGCCACTGGTTTCCTGCAGCAGAGATCTCTAATCTTAGATGAGACTGAGACTCTCAAAGACCAGCTAACTTTCAAAGGATGGAGTCAGTTAGGACTCAACTTCCTTCCCTTTCCATTCAATAGAGAGAAGGAGCTGAGGCCCAGACGGAGGGATTTTTTTTTCTTTGCAGTTGAATATGCATGAAATCCTGACAGATTCAAACAACGTAACATTAATTAGAAGTAGGAGTTGGTTAGTTTCTACAAAAATGCAAACTTAGCTACGTTGCCAACTTAACAATAAGTTCATGAACATTAAGGTAACAAGCTCTACCTTTGAACAAGGGACATGACATAAAAATATTTTCTAAATACAACAGAAAATCAAACTTCCATTTTGGCCATGATGGAATAAGTGGGACCAGACTTACCTTCCTACTATAAACAACTATTAAACTCTACTAAATATATGAAGCAACGGTTTTCAACTTTGGACAGCTGGCAGCACAGGACTGTGATTCATGAGAGAAGGGAAACCCATGGGGTGAAAGCTACATCTGCCTTGGCTTTCTGCCTGGGAGTGCTGTATAGATCCCAGTGTAGGGAGACGGAAACTGGAGAAACATGGTCCCACGGAGCTGATGACCCAGAGATTCAAGTCTAGCGGTGCCCAGGAGGCTGCAATGTAGGTACTAGGTCTGAGGGAGGGAGTTGTATCCTATTTATGAGCTAGACTGGGAGTCATGAGTGTCATTTCTGGCACAGTCAGAGGCCCACCCTAAGTTCCGATCCTAAGGAAGGGAACCTAGCACCCATCTCTTGGTGAAAGAAATGCTAATGGCACATTGTAGGAAGAGCTTGTGAAATGGGGGAATTTGTTGCAGCCTTAAAATTTGCCATAATATTGGTAATTATTTTCCATGGAAATGGACTAAACATTTTGTCTCATGTCTGGTTCCCCAGGAAATTTTACATAAAAATCAAGGAACACTTAATAAACATTTGTCTTGTTTGGGACATTGATTTCATCCCTACAGTTCAAAGAGTTCACTGAGAGAGGCAGAAAGTAAGAGAAGGAACGGAACTTCTTCTCCTCCATGGTCCAGTGTTCCCTTGTGAGGGCCCCCAACAGTCCACACTCAACATGTGGGAGAGGCCATGGGTCTTCATCTAAATTGACAAGTGCTGCACTTTGATCTCCTCGTCTTCCAGAAGCTTCATAAATTAGACTCCTGTGTTTCAAGATGAAACTGTGAGTAGCCAGTGTTGCTGCTAACCTCAGTACCACCTCAGCTGACAGTTCCTTATTTTATAATTATTCATTACTATGATATTCTTTTTTTGTGTGTCATGAAGTTGGCTTTACCTTATCCGGTAGGATTAAATTTTCTTCTTTATATCTTTTTGCCTTTGGACACAAATATTACCTAAAAGCAAGATTGTTTACTTGCATTAGGCTTGTCATTTTTTCTCTTTAATCATTATACTTAACCTTCAATGACAGTTCCCTTTAATAATTATACTTAATTTTCAGAGAGTTGCATTTTTCATGTCCTTGGAGTAAAGATGTGTGAAAAGGAAAGAGCCTGCATTATTTAAGTCACAAAAGGCCTTTGTTCACTTATTTGTTCATGTCTTCCAATATAATTGGCATTTTCCTGGATATTTAACTAGAAAGTCCAGGAAGTATAGATATTATAAATATCATATAACTGTTAGCTTAATATTTAAATCGTAGCATTTGATATACAAAGAAGACAAGAGCAGAGGAGTAATATTCGGATTTTAGCTTGGCACCTAGTAGCCATGACACTCTGGGCAGGTCACGCCATCTCCCTGAGTCCCTAACTGCTTATATGTAATATGCATGTGTCAGACCAAATCATTTCTAATGTCTGCATTTCTAATGACAAGCTGTAGACTACCATAATTCTTTAGTAATATTAGGCTGAATTTTATATAACTTCAAAGCCTTCTAAAAAATATATATACACAAGGCTTTTTTCAGTTTGCAACTAGATTCTTCAGTCTATATGATTTTTCATGGGTGTCCATAAAAATAGAACTTTTGTTCTGCTAGGCCCAAATTTGATTTAACTGCACTTTATAGAGAATGTTTTAAAATACAAAGTGATGCTTTACGGGCCAAATCCAGCCAGCTTCCTGTTTTTGTCAATAAATCTTTATTGGAACACAGCCATACCCATTGTTCATATATTGTCTATGGCGGCTATTGTGCTACAGTAGCAGAGGTGAGTGGTTGAGACAGAAACTATAGTGCTACAAGGCCTAAAATAGTTACTTTCTGGCCCTTTACAGAAAAAATTTGCAGTTCCCTGCTTTAGGACAAAAAAAGTCAAACTCAAAAATGAAAGTCAAAATCTTCAGAAATTCTCTTTTGTTTGAAATACCTCTAGTTGAATCTAGGTACCTCAAGAGACTTCCCAAATCCTTAAGCAGTTTTCAAAAAAAGTATTTTAATCTACATTGGTATATATTTTTAAGGTATGTCATAGTAATGTGAATGAGTATGGAGCCCTCGGATGCACATTTAGTTTGTCCCTAACTTTAAATGGCACTTTCTGGTGATTTATTGGGGTTATCCAGACAGTTTGCCTTTATCGCATCATTTTTCTTATGCTCCTGCTAATCCACACATTACTCTTGCATAAGTGGTAAAAACTAGCGAGGGCCTTCAATGCCCACCAATATCTTCAATGGCTCAAATTAATCACAGTAACAACAAAAGAAGAACTTTCTTCAAATTGGGGGCAGTAACACTATATTACATAACTTCCCTAGTTACTTTGATTCATTAAGAAAGTGACTTTATAGATTAAATGAATTTTTTTAGATTGCAAATTACTACATTATCCTAATATCATTCCATAGCTTTAGTTTTTGATTTGAAAAACCATGACATTCTTTAGGAGTTACCAAATTCTGTTGGAGGAGAGGAAGGGTGAGACGTAACTAGAAGTGAAGGACTGGAAAATATAGATACCAAAAGCAGGATATAATTGCTACATGAAACATCACAGACACAAAAACTCACCAGAAATCTAAATGCAAAGAACATTAAAATTACATGATTTTTATCTCCAAAAGAGCCTGTTTTAAAAGACTTTTATCCCCACTCATTTCCTTTTTCAGATGCCATCAGCCAGTCATGTGAATGCAAGATTGACGTGTAGCAGTTCCGGCATGGAAGGACCACACGGACAGTGATGATAACTTTACTTGTGGTCCACGCAGAAAATGAATAATCTTAATGTAGCTCATTAGAAGTTTGAATAAACACAAGTTTAGTGCATTCTGAAAACACAGCAAGACACACTATCAGCAAGAATTAAATGGGCTTGGAAGTGGGGGGTAATGTGAAGGTAATTTTCTCCCTTAAACGACAAATATATTTTCTAGGTATTTTTACTACTTAAAAAATTTCTCCTGTGGAAAACATAATCTGCCACTCTAAATCATTTGCACATGACCTGAAGGATAGACAATAAAGGGAACTTTAGTAGGCATCAAAGTTTATTGTTACTTTTATGATACAACTAAATGAATACAAGAAAGCAGCAGTGTAGCTATAGCTAACACAAATGGGCACTTCTGACCTAAAAGCCATAGCACAGGGCTGTGTGTGCGAAATAGATCATCCTGATGGTCCTAAGTGCTCCATGGGTTTTAAATATTTTATACCTTCCCTATTTGTTAACGTTTCCAGGTAAACAGATAAATTGGAATAAAGCAGGTTGACTGGAGCAGTGCTTTAGGGAATCAGGCAAGTATTTAATGGACTATGGATAAAGTAAGCTTAGTTTCTAAATTTGGTTTTCACCCACCTATTTTTCAAACACGTATCTTTTTAAATTTTAATACCTTTATTGTTTTGGCCAAAATGAATCTATCCTCATTATGGAAATTCAAACATGACAGAAAAATGTAAAATACATAAAGCAAAAAGTGTAACTGTAAAAGTCCCTTCGATTGCCCACCTCTGTCTCCCAATAAGAAAATCAATTGTTAACTATTTGGTATTTAGTGTTACAGATTTTTTATATGTATATACTGAATAAATATAAACAGCAACAAATTAATATGTATACTTATGTAAGTCCCTGTTTGTATATATATACACATACACATGTGCACTTTTTAAAATAATAGACTTTGCTTTTAAAAAATTTTTTAGTGAGGAAGATTGTCCCTGAGCTAACATCTGTACCAGTCTTCCTCTATTTTGTATGTGGGTTGCTGCCACGGCATGGCTCGATGAATGGTGTAGGTCCATGTCTGGGCTCTGAACCTGTGAACCCCAGGACACCGAAGCAGAGCATGTGAACTTAACTACTACGCCACCTAGCCCCTAGACTTTAATTTTTAGAGCAGCCTTAAGTTCACAGCAAAACTGAGGGGAAGATACAGAGACTTCCCATATACAGCCTGTCCCCACGTGTGCATGCTGTCTCCCATAGTCAACATCCTTCAGCAGAGAAGTACATTTGTTACAGTTGATGAACTTGCACTGACACATCATTTTCACCCAGAGTCCCTGCTTTACATCAGGGTTCATTCTTGGTATTGTAGATTCTATGAATTTAGACAAATGTATAATGACATTTATCTACCAAAGTAGTGTCATGTAGAATAATTTCACTGTCCTAAAAATCCTGTGTTCTGCCTATCTCTCCCTCCCTCCTTTCTAGCCTCTGACAGCCACTGATTTTTTTTACTCTCTCCATATATTTGCCTCTTCCAGAATGTCATATAGTTAGAATCATACAGTATGTAGCCTTTTCAGAATGGCTTCTTTTTTTTTCATTTTATTCAGTATAATTTTTTTTATTGTAGTAACGGTGGATTATAACATTATATAGCTTTCAGATGTACATCGTAATATATTTTGAATTCAGTGTAGATTACATCATGTTCACCACCTAAAAACTAATTATAGTGCATCAACACACATGTGAGCCTAATCACCCCTGTTGCCCTCTCCCCTCACCCCTTCCCCTATGGTAATCACCAATCCAATCTCTGTTGCTATGTGCTTGTTTGTTGTTGTTTTTATCTTCTACTTATGAGTGAGATCATATGGTACTTGACTTTGTCTCTCTGACTTATTTCACTTAGCATAATACCCTCAAGGTCCATCCAAGTTGTCACAAATGGCCAGATTTCATGATTTCTTATGGCTGAATAGTATTCCATTGTGTATATATACCACATTTTCTTTATCCATTCGTCCCTTGATGGGCACCTATGATGCTTCCAAGTCTTGGCTATCGTGAATAATGTTGCAATGAATACAGGGGTGCATGTATCTTTATGCATTTGTGTTTTCAAGTTCTTTGGATAAATACTCAGCAGTGGAATACCTGGATCATACGGTAGATCTATCCTTAATTTTCTGAGGATACTCCACACTGTTTTCCATAATGGCTGAACCAGTTTGCACTCCCATCAGCAGTGTATGAGGGTTCCTTCTCTCCACATCCTCTCCAACACTTGTTGTTTCCTGTCCTGTTAATTATAGCCATTCTGACTAGAATGAGATGATATCTCATTGTAGTTTTGATTTTCGTTTCCCTGATAGCTAATGATGTTGAACATTTTTTCCTATGTCTGTTGGCCATCTATACATCTTCTTTGGAGAAATCTCTGTTCAGATCTTTTGCCCATTTTTTAATTGGCTTGTTTTTTTGTTGTTGTTGAGCTATATTAGTTCTTTGTATATTTTGGATATTAACCCCTTATCTGATACAGGGTTTGCCAACAACTTCTCCCAGTTGTTAGATTGTCTTTTCGTTTTGTTGATGGTTTCTTCTGCTGTGCAGAAGTTTTTAGTTTGATGTAGTCCCATTTGTTCATTTTTTCTTTTGTTTCCCTTGCCCAGTCAGACATGGCACTTGAAAATATGCTGCTAAGACCAATGTCAAAGAGCGTACTGCCTATGTTTTCTTCCAGAAGTTTCATGGTTTCAGGTCTTACATTCAAGTCTTCAATCCATTTTGACTTTGTTTTTGTGCATGGTGTAAGATAATGGTTTACTTTCATTCTTCTGCATGTGGCTGTCCAGTTTTCCCAGCACCATTTATCAAAGAGACTCTCCTTTCTCCATTGTAAGCTCTTGGCTCCCTTGTTGAATATTAGCTACCCATAAATGTGTGGGTTTATCTCTGGGTTCTTGATTCTTTTCCATTGATCTGTGTGTCTGTTTTCATGCCAGTACCATGCTGCTCTGGTTACTATGGCTTTGTAGTATATTTTGAACTCAGGAATTGCGATACCTCCAGCTTTGTTCTTTTTTTTTGTTTCCTCACAGCCATGCCATGTTGGACATGTTGTCATGCTTTACAATTTTTGCTAGTCACATAGGTGAGACTAGTATCTCCATGTTGTTTTAACTTACATATGTCTAATTGTAAGTGCATTTGAAAACTTTTTTCATATGTTTAAGGCCACTTTTAACGATTTTTGATTTCCTATTTAGATCTAGTTTTAGGACCATTTTTATACCATTCATTGTAAATTTTCTTTCTCATTTTCCTGTAGGGTTATTGATTCTATATACTTTAATTTTTAAGAGGTTGTCCTAATATACATTAAGAATATCAGTCTCCTCTCTTGTATATATTGAAAGTAATTTTTCCCAGGTTGTCAGCTATTCTTTGATTATGTTAAAAAATATTTATGTACCCAAGTCTATCAATCTTTTATTTAATTAATTCTTAGATAATCAGTCTTGATAGAAAGGTTTTCTCTACTCAAGGTTAAAGAGGAATTCAGATATTATCTTCTATTACTTAATAGGTTCATTTTACCATGGTAGAGTTATCAAAATTAAATATGTATGTATATTGGTTCAATAGTATTAACTAAAGTACAGATTTTATATTCAGATTTCACCAGTTTTTCCACGCCTATCTTTTTTCCATTCCAAGATATAACGTGGATATTGCATTGCATTTAATCATCCTATCTTCTTAGTCTACTCCTGACTGACAATTTCTCCATCTTTTCTTTTTTTTCTAGACTTTCCTGAACTGTTTTGAAGAATATTGGCCAGGTATTTTATGGAATATTCCTCCATTTACATTTATCTGATGATTTCTCATGCTAGATTGGGGCTACGGCTTTTGGGGAATAATACCAAAAGGTGAAATGCCCTTCTTATTTCATTATAGTGCCAGGTATATGATATCAACATGACATATCACTAGTGGTGTTAACCTTGATTACTTGGTTAAGGTGGTGTCTGCCAGGATTCTCCAGTACAAATTCTATATTTTTCCTTTTTAATACTCTAATTTTTGGAACTGAGTGATTAAGTAAAATCCACACTTAAAGTTAGGAGAATTAAGTTCCATTTTCTGGAAGGAAGGAGAGCATCTACATATATTGCTACAAAATATTCTGTAAGAAAGATTAGTCCCTTCTTTGTGGTATAATCCCATACTACTATCATCATTTACTTTGTTGCTCAAAGCATTCCAGCTTTTGCCATGGGGACTCTTTCAGGTTACATCTATAACCTATGTCTTTTTGACCAGTCCCTGTCTTTTTTTTTTTTTTTTTTTAACAATTCCTTACTTTTTGGTACTGAAAGATTTTTTTAGACAATAGTATTTAGAAATTAATGTCCGGGTGTTGGTGTGCTCATTGTTACTGGCTGTCACTGCCTTGGCTCTCTCAGCAGGCAGAGCTAGGAAATGCATGTATCTGTACTAATCTATGTATACACACATAGTTATAATTAGTTATATATATACACATCTGTATATACTAAGCTAAACATACATTCATACTGATATCTCTAACTCTAATCTAGCAACACAGGGTTTGTTTTGGCCTCCTCTCTTGCTTATCTTTCTCTGATAGTCAGAAAACTTCCTTTCACTATCTACAATTTATTGATTTATTTTGTCAATTTTAACGTATATGTAAACTAGCTTTAGAACTGCTAACCTCTATCTCTATGAGAAAAAAACTCATCAAGTAAATTATAGTAAATTTGTATAGTTCTTTTGTCTTTAGGCTTACAACAACCAGTAAAAACACCATATTCCACAGTAATTTATGTCAGCACTTTTTTCTCCACTCCCTTCATTGAGCTTATGTCACACATTTGTAATACGGTTAGATTCATTTATCACAGTTTGCACTCCATTCTAGGATCCTGATACCTTGGTTGATTTATTTTAAATTTATTTAGAGTAATATTCACATTGTGTGAAACTCATACAAATTCATAGAGTCATGTAGCCACTGGCCCAGTATCATACAGGATAGTTTCCATTACCCTAAAAACCCCTCTGTGTAGCCCCTTTTTAGTCAACTACTTCCTCTCCACAGCCCTGGAAACCACCCATATGTTTTCTATACCTGTAGTTAAGCCTTTCCTAGAATACCATAAATAGACTCATATAATATATAGCTTTTGGGGTCTGGCTTCTTTCACTTAGCAAAATGTACTTAAGATTAATCCATATTGTTGCATGAATCAACAGTCTACTTCTTTTTATTGCTGAATAATATTTCATTGAGTGGATATGCCACTATTTGTTTATCCATTCATCTGTTGAAGGACACAGGACTGTTTCCATTTTTTTGCTGGCTAAAGCTGCTAAATAAATATAGGCCTATCGGCTTTTGTGTGAACTAAAATTTTCAATTCACTTGGGTAAATACCTAGGAGTAAGATTGCTAGATTATATGGTAAGTAGACGTTTGATTTTTTCAAAAAATACCAAAGCATCTTCCAGAGTGTCCAGGAACTATTCCAGGAATACTTTGTTTTCCCACCAGCAATGAGTGAGAGTTCGTGTTGCCCTACATTGTCCCCAGTAGATGGCATTTTTTTTTTATTATTACTTTTATCAATTCTAATAGGCATGTGATGATATTTCTTTGTAGTTTTAATTTTCATTTCTCTAATGACAAATGATGTTGAGCATTTTTTCATTAATTTATCTTTATATATTATGAAGTGTCTTTTCAGACAGTTTGCACATTTTTTATTTGGTAGTTCATTTAATATTGTTGGGTTTTTAAGAGTTCTTTATATATCCTGGGTGCAGATCCTTCATCACAGACATGTGATGTGCAAGTATTTTCTTCTTCTAGGCTGTGGCTTGTTTTAAATCTCTTAACAATATCTTTCCAAAAGCAAAAGCTCTTACTTTTGATAAAGTACAATTTAGCAATTTTTTCTTTTATGGATAGAGCTTTTATTGTACCTAAAAACTCACTGCCAAACTCAAAGTCATGAGGATATTTTTCCTATGCTTTCTTCTAGAAGTATCATAGTTTTGTTTTGCATTTAGGTCTATGGCCTGTTTTGAGTGAGTTTTTGTAAAAGATGTGAGATATGTGTCAAGGTGTATATTTTTGCATGTAGGCATCCAATGGTTCCAGCATCATTTTTTGAAAAGACAATAATTTCTTCACTGAATTGTCTTTGCACCCTTGTCAATAAGAAGTTGACAATATTTGCGTGGGTCTGTTTTTGAATTCTGTGTTCTGTTTCATTGATCTATGTGTCTATTCTTTTGCCAATATCACACCATCTTGATTACTGTAGATTTATGGTAAGTTTTGAAATTGGATAATGTAAGTCCTCTAACTTTATTCTTCCTTTTCAGATTTATTTCAATCATTCTAGTTTACTTGCCTTTCCACATAGTTTTGGAATCACAATATCTCCAAAACTCTCTTAGGGATTTTGATAGATTGTGGTAAGTTTATAGACCAAACCATGGAAAACTGACATCTTAACAATATTGAATCTTCCAATCCATGAACATGGAATAGCTCTTCATTTATTTAGATCTTTGAATTCTTTCATCAGTGTTTTATAGTTTTGAGCATATAGATATGCACGTATTTTGTCATAATTATACACAGTTACTTCATTATATTTTGGTACTAGTTTAAAGGATTTTTTTAAAGAAAATTCCATTTTTTTATAGTTTGTATGTAGAAAGAAAATTGACTTTCATTTGTTTGTTTTCTGACATTCAAAAAGCTGAGCATATTTAATGTATGAAACTTAGAGTTAAGTTAAACCATCATCAAAATCAAAGTTTATGGATAAACATCCATAAATTCCAAACTTTCTTTCTGCCCCTTTTAATGATTTTTTAAACATTTCTTTTTCTTTTACGCTAGAAGCACTGAACATAAGATCTATCCTCATAGCTGTAAAGATGGACAAAATTGACAAACACTTAGATAGACTAAGCAAGAAAAAAAGAGAATACCCAAATAAGTAAAATCAGAAATGAAAGAGTAGATATTACAACCCATGCCACAGAAATAAAAAGGACCATAAGGAACTATTATGAACAATTATATGCCAACAAGTTGAACAACCTAGAAGGAATGGAAAAATTCCTAGAAACATACAACTTATTGAGACTAAATCAAGAAGAAATAGCCTGAACAGACTGAAACACTTCCAAACTCATTCTATAAGACCGGCATCATCCTAATACCAAAGCCAGACAAAGACAACACACGTGAAGAAAACTATAGGTCTATATCCCTGATGAGCACAAATTTAAAAAATTCTTCAACAAAATAGTAGCAAACTGAGGGGACAGCCCGGTGGTGTAGCAGTTAAGTTTGCGCGTTCCACTTTGGCAGCCTAAGGTTCACCAGTTTGGATCCCTGGCGCGGACCTACGCACCACTTACTGAGCCATGCTGTTGCAGGTGTCCTACATATAAAAAAAAATAGAAGAAGATGGCCACAGATATTAGCTCAAGGCCAATCTTCCTCAGCAAAAGGAGGAAGAATGGTGGTGGATGTTAGCTCAGGGCTAATCTTCCTAAAAAGAAAAAGAAAAAGAAAAAAAAATAGTAGCAAAACAAATTTATATGTAGATTCCACAAAAAAAAAAAAACCTGTTAGAACTAATAAACAAATTTAGTAAAGTTGCACAATACAGAATAAATATACAAAAATCAGTTGCGTTTATATACACTAACAATGACGTACCCAAAAAGGTAATTAAGAAAACAGTCCCATTTACAATAACATCAAAGAGAATAAAATATTTGAGAATAAACAATTGAATTTTGTATCTTAACTCTGTAATCTATGATCTTAATAAACTCACTTATTTATTCTAGAATTTTGTATTGGTTTGTTTTCTTTTTTGTAGATTCTATGACTTTTCATCTCAGGCCATATCATCTGAAGATAAAGGCAGTTTTATTGGTTCCTTTATAATCTGTCTTTCTCTTCCTTCTTTCCTCCCTTACTTCCTTCCTCTCTCCTTCTCTTTTCTCCTCTTCTCTTCTCTTTTTCACCTGTTCTTTCCTCTCCTTTCCTCTTCCCTTATTTCCTCTTCCATTTTATTTTCTTCTATTTTGCTTTATTTCATTGGCTAGGACTCCTTGTACTACGTTGAGTAGGAATGACGAGAGAGAACATCCTTGCTTTGTTCCTGATCTTTGGGGTATAATATTCACCATTAGGTATGAAATCTATTTACTTTTAATACTATCGGTATTGTTTAATATACCTCTACCATTTTACTATTTGTTTTCTCTATATCTCATATTTTTCTTGTTCTTCTGTTCCTCCTTTCTTTTGTGTTAGTTATTTTCTGGTGTACCATTTCAAATTTTTGTTGTTTTTTTCACATATTTTTGAGTTATTTTCTTTATGTTCAAAAGAGTCTAATATACACTTTAATTTAGCATAATCTATTTCAGATTAATAACAATTCCATAAAAATATGGAAATTGGCTCAACATAACTCCATTTCTTCCCCCACTTTTGTGCTATTAGTGGCATATTATTACTTCTGCATATGTTGTAAGTGCATCAAGACAATCTTATAAATATTGCTTTATGTAATTGTCTTTTAAATAAATTAAGAAAATAAAAAGCAAAATATATACTGTATACTTATGTAATTACCTTTACTGTGTATTTTATTTCTGTGTGTGGATTTAAGTTATCATCTAGTGTCAATTCCTTTCAGCCTGAAAGATATCTTTTAACATTTCTTGTAAGGCAGGTCTATTAGCAATGCATTGCCTGTCTTTGTTCATCTGGGAATGTCTTTATTTCATCTTCCTCTTTGAAATGAAGTGTTGTTGAATACAAAAATTTTGACAGACTTTTTTTTTCTTTTAGCACTTTTAATATGTCACTCTATTAGCTTCTGACCTTCAGTGTTTCTGATGAGAAGTCAGCTAACAGTCTTATTGTGGTTCCCTTGCACGTGTTCACTTGCTTTTTCCTTGTTTCTTCCAAGGTTTTTCCCTTGACCTTGTCTTTCAAAAATTTGACTATGACCATTCTTTTACTTAGAGTTTCTTGTACTTCTTGGATGTGTAGATTAAGGCTTTTCTTTAAATTTAGGAAATTTTCCGTTGTTGTTTCCTTAGAGAGTTTTTCTGCCCTTTTCTCTCTCTCTCTTCTCTTTCTAGGACACCCGTTATATAAGCACTGGTATGCTTAATGGTTTCCAACGTTTCCAAAACTCTGTTCATTTTTCTTCATTAATTTTTTCCTTTCTGATTTTCAAAGTGGATAGTCTCTATTAGTCTATCTTCAAGTTTAGTGGGGTTTTTTTCCTCCTGCTTGTTCATATCTGCTGTTGAGCTGCTCTAACATATTTTTCATTTTAGGTGTTTTGCTGAATGTCCATTTGATTTCTATGTGTGCATGTGTGGTGTATACATATATGTATATTTATATGTATATGTAATTTCTATCTTTTCAGTGATCCTCTCTATTTGATGAGTCATTGTCATTACATTTTCCTTTAATTTTTAAAAATATACTTTGCTTTAGTTCTTTGAAAATATTCATAATAGATGTTTTGAAGTCTTTGTCTACTAAATCTAACATCTGAGATCCTTCAAAAATAATTTCTACTTACACTGCTTTTCTTTTTCCTCTCTATGGACCATACTTCCTTATTTCTTTGCATGTCTCATAATTTTTTGATGAAAATCAGACATGACATTTTAGATGGTGTATTGCATCAATACAAGGTTCTGAGCCCCACCCCCTAAGTTTATTTTTGTTGCTATTTTTGATTGTTTGTTTCTTTCTTATTTAAAAACTTGCCTGGACTAATTCTCTAGAGTCTGTCTCCCTAGTCAGCCATATCTCTACCAACTTATTTTTTCTGTTTTAAAACTTAGATTTCTAGACATTACCCTCGGGTTAGTATAGCTTAGTGGGTAGCCAATGATTGATCAGAATTTGCACTTAAACACTTTGAGCCAGTAAGAATTCCACCTTTTGCTTATTGCTTTGTATGTGGATGGGGAACATGTTGAAAGTTCAAGCAGTTACAAGTCTGCCCCAGCTTTTACCTCCTGCTTATGCAAGGCCTCATGTTGAGCCCAGGGTGAGTAGATAGCTGGGTCCCTCTCTGGTCTCTCCTGAGCACGCACACTGTCTTGGGCAAACACATAGTATTCCAAACCACCAGGAGTATCTTGACGCTTATCAAGTCGCACTATGGATGTCTTGTCCCGCAATTCTTCCTATTTCATTTCTGACTGCTATTTTCTTTGCCTTAACCAATATTGAGGCCTCAGGCAGCTGCAATGTTGAACTTCCTCATTTTTTTGCCATGAAAATTGTTATTGTTTTTGGCAACATGCCTAGATATGTGGTTTTCCCTCACTCCTCTTGAAATCAAGCTGGGCTTCTCAGCAGCAGAACTGCTTCTTCTCACAGTTTGTTCTAGCTTGGTAGAGCTACTAGCCCACAGAGCTCAGAAGGAGGATGGGAACTGCCTAGGGCAAATCACCACAGATCCTGTTATACTGATAAAAGTCTGGTAGTTTTTCTTGAATAAACACTTCTCAAATTGGTATATTTCTTTGGCATTTTTCAGAGCCCCAGAATGGTTGATTTTGACTTTTTTTTTTTAAAGATTTTATTTTTTCCTTTTTCTCCCCAAAGCCCCCCCGGTACATAGTTGTGTATTCTTCCTTGTGGGTTCTTCTAGTTGTGGCATGTGGGACGCTGCCTCAGCGTGGTCTGATGAGCAGTGCCATGTCCGCGCCCAGGATTCGAACCAACGAAACACTGGGCCGCCTGCAGCAGAGCGCGCGAACTTAACCACTCGGCCACGGGGCCAGCCCCTGATTTTGACTTTTTAAAATAATTTTTCAATTGTTTTTGGGGAGAGAATTTTCAATGCTCCTCATTCTGACATTCCAGAGGCCTTACTTCTGTGGGTTTTAAAAAAAATTTCTCATTAGCTTTCGTTTTCAACAATTTGCTCTGATTTGTCAAGGCGTGATTTCCATTATATTTATTCTACTTGGGTTTTGCTGAGCATTTTTGGTATGCGTGTTAATGCCAATCATCTATTTTGGTCATTTTCAGAAAATTCTCCTGCCCTCTTTTCTAGATAATTTATCTCCAAGTTTACTGATTTTCTTTTTTGTTTTTTGCTGTGTAAAGTCTGTTGTTAAGTCTCTTGGGCAAATTCTTCATTTCAGATATTGTCTTTTTCAATACTATAATTTTTCTGCTGAAATTCCTTTTAATTTCATGGTATTAGTATAATATTTTTCTTAAGTTTTAAAATATAATTTAAAGTAATTATTGTAGCGTTCTTTCCTGTTAAAAGTAATACTTGGTTCTACTCCTCATAACAATCTTTTCCTTTATTTTTGCTCATAGTTTTCTGATTTTTGTGTGTTTTTTTTCATTTTTGCATGTCATATAATGTCTTATTGAATCTTCTGTATAAAAAAATAGGCAGGAAATCATGACACTTTGATTTCTGAACAGAAAATGCCACTTCCCTTATGAGGTCTTATCTAAGCTTTATCGAACTGGATCTGCTACAGGTTGGAATTTTTGTTCTTTTGAGTTCACTTTTGGCTTCAAATGTTTTGGGGGTAAGATCAGAACTCTGCATTTCAGAAGGACTTGAGATCTAAGGACTGTGAGGTTCACAGGATTTTTTTGTGCTTTACAGGCAGCTTTTGGGGCCGCTGGTGAGTTCTCCAACCACACCCTGTTCAACATTATGCACCTCAGGAGATGATGCACTGACTTCCTGTTTTGGCCCCAGTATTTAGCATGTTTCCATACATTTGGAGCGCTTACAGGAAAGAGTTTGTGGATGGTTGAAGAAGTCTTTGCTTCTGGGGCTTTTGGGAATCTAATCCGTCTTGTCATCTCTCATTTTACATTAGAAATTTAGAAATTTAGGTGGTTTCCTCTTAAACATCCCTTGCTTATAGAAGGTTTTATCCTCTGTTCACTCTGCCTCCAGGCATAAAAGTAACCAGCAATTTCTTTTTTTCTAGGAAGTATTCGTTTCTTTCTAGAGTTTACTTCATTTAAAATTCTTTCTATCCTCAGATTTCTAATGGCTTTAAAAAATCCTATGACTATTTTTTAACATCCAAATTTTTTTTATTATTATAGTGAGACTTATGGCCTTTTGTGACCCTTTAAATACTAACACAAAGTAGAAGTTAGTTGACTCCAGTTCTCTTGATGGGAAAAATAAAAGAAAAAGATAATATGCCACTTGGTGAGGAATTGGGGGGCATCAAGGGGGGAAATTATATATATACTTAATCTGATAATCTGAGAAGTAAATATTTATATCAGATTAAATGCAAAAAAAACCACTGTTGGAATAAAAGTATTTTTAGTGCTGTAAAGGAAAACTTCTTCCTCAATGCAGGTATATTCCCAGATCTCAAAAACAAACACAAATTGTTTCTCTGTTGATTGCACCTCATTTCCAGTGGCAATGATTGTCCTATGCAAATTTACTGAGGAAATGGTGGCAAGAAAATGTCTGATAACTTCTGTCTGAAAATAAGCATTTGATATTTGAATTGATGTGGGTTAGAAGAAGTGTCAAGGTTTCTGAGTCAATGAAAGAGTGTGGAGACTGCCCAGTCTGGCACAGCCTGTATAATATGCGGGAGATACAATCTGTGTGCAGAACATTTTTCCCCTCAGGACGAATGCTACGTGCAAACCTTTGAGGGAAATGTTCTTCAGCCATGCAGTGGTGCTTGTATTTTCACTTGGACTCTTTATTTTATGCTCAAACATTGCTAAATTTGGTCTTTCTACGAACTGAAGGCGAAGGCTGAACGGAGTCAAAAATACTATTCACAAAGAAGATGGAGTTGCACGGTAATCGTCCTAATAGTCTTGCAAAATGCACCACCTCTGTCATTGCCGGGTTTATGAATAGTACATTGCATATAAGTGAGCTTTCCTTGTGGAAAGACAATGCATTTTAGAAAACAGTGAGCCTTGGATAAAAATCTGTATATCCTTTGCCAGTCAGGTGACTTTAACCATATGCACATTAGCATATATCACTTTTTCGTTTAAAGTTAAAGCCTTTCCAGAATTTCATAATAAGAATCCTTAACATGTTCTCCAAGATTGTACCTCTCTCTCCAGTCTAAGTTGGGCTATACAACAGGTATTGGTCTTCTTTCACTTCTCCAAATCTCAGTACTTCTCTAGCTTCTAAGGATAGGAAATCTTGGAAACATCAGGTAGCAATACTCTGAGAACAGATTTTGGCATCCTGCAATGGTCATAGTCATCTTTGGCAGTGGAAGGATTCCTGACACTGGTTTTGTAGCAAACTGAGTTAGTGTGAGACATGGAGCAGAGGGAGAACATAGTAGGTGTCTTCAGGTGATTCTGACTGACACATCATTCTAGGAGCTCAGGGAATTTCAAATAACTTATGTGCTTATGCACGTGAAAGGAATGAGAGGGGTGCTCATAGAACTATAATTTGACATAAGTATTAATGTTACTCTTCCTGAGACGACAGGTGATAGTCAATAAACACCTAGATTCCAAGTATAAAAAATTGTTAAAAGTTAACGTAAAATAGATTATTGATTTCTATTCTTACATGTAAAGATCTTGGAAGTCATCACTTGTGTCTTTAAATGAGAAAAAGCTGAACAAGGACAGCCTGGTGGTGTAGTGGTTAAGTTCCCTCACTCTGCTTCTGTGGCCCTGGTTTTGTGGGTTCGGATCCTGGCCATGGACATGGCACCACTCATCAAGCCATGCTGTGGTGGCGTCCCACATACAAAATAGAGCATGGATGTTAGCTCAGGGCCAATCTTCCTCAAGCAAAAAGAGGAAGATTGGCAACAGATGTTAGCTCAGGGCCAAACTTCCTCACCAAAAAAAAAAAAAAAAAAGGCTGAACAAACTGAAGATCAATGACTTTTCTTAGAGCCATCAGAAGACTGAGGTTTCGGGCAGTTCATCACCCTCAAATCTGAGAGAGCTGAATATAGAGAGTCACAACTGAGATCTGCCTGCCTGGAGCAGAAGCCGCTGGAACCGTAAACCAGTAGGTACATTTAAATGGCAACTTTGATGAATTGACGGTGGCTCAGTGAGAACTAGCTTGAGAGTGAGAAACTTCTGGTGTCCCCATTCTTAGAGACATCCCCGCAATTTTGTGGGTTTTAGCTTCAGGAAACCAACAAGTTCTCATGGTGAAGTGCCAAGAAAGACTTCCTCTTGGCTCTGGCAGCAAGAGGGAAAGAGTAAGCATTGTAAAATACGACCACAACATTCTCACAAACAAAGAGCAACTCTTCAGGGTAAAAATCTTTACCAGATCATTATCCCGCTTGAGAGAAAGGCATTTCTCTGGTTCCAGTGCCTTCTAGCTTTCTTCTCTTGCTAAAAATGAGTGCGAAAGCTAAGAAACAGTTGTGAAGGTCACATCCCAGGGACACAGTTGCACTAAGAGACTGACATTTATTCATAAGACTATAGAATGCTTCCTTTCCCAGAGCTTACCACCACATCGACTGGGCTTCAGTATAATAACGGTGGATAACAGCTGAAAGAGCTGCAAGATGCAAACGCCATCTAAAAGGAGCTCATAAGCAGGCCCAAAGGCAACAAGGATACAAAAATTAAAGGAAGGGAAGCCTCTGGCAGCACATGCTACAGGTAGTTTAACGTTGCCTGCCTCTGCAGATTTCTGGAGCTTTCCTCTGCATAGCTCCCTCCTCTCCAGCACTCTGTGTTTAAAATTTCGGCTCCTAGGGCCTCATCAAAACGCAACCTCTGTCTCCTCAATTCAGCGAAATCTCCACGGTCAGCTCTATACTCTGATTCTGAAAGTGCCTCCATGAAAAGCCTCAGGGCGACTTCTAAGCTTCTTGGTTTATTTTCATTTTCTCAGGGATCACAGTCCATGGCGTCTGCAGTCCCATGTGTAAAATCAGCCATTATGTGTACAGCGTCAAGTTGTTTTCCTAGTTGTCTATACCAGGAGGCAAAATTTGACACTGGTTACTCCAACATGGCTTACTGTGATTTTGCAGCTTTTCTGGCTTATTCTCATTGTTACAATCAGAAGAACGGTCTCCTGAGTCTTTTTGCCTTCTAGCTAGATGTAGAAATCAGGACTACAATATTTGCTAAACGTTTGCAAATATAAAAGATTCTATGAAATTATAAATTAAGTATTATTCCACTTTGGATTTACCACTCTGCTGTACCAGTGGTCAGTGGTTTCTTGTGTGTCTCCGAGTGAGAGGGATTCAATTCCCCAGTTCGACATGTACCATGTCACCGATTGAGACGTGGGGCAGAGAGTAGTGCTTAATACTGAGGCCTGATCAAATATGAAAGCACTGTGGAGATAAGAGTGCAGAGGAAGTCTAAAAGGCCTTGCAGTCTTCCAGATGGCAATGTTAAGGGACACACTATTCATTATTTCTTAGGTTCATTGCTGCATTTTCATGTTGAGACAATCTAATCTTTGGTGATGATATAAAATCGATATTCAAAACACATGGTCTGGGACAAGCAGGTAATTTTAAGTGAGGCTATTCTCCATGAAAAGATTAGAGACATCATGGCAAAACATAAGGCATAAAAGAGCATGCTAATGTACCATGTCTTTCCCAGGTTACTCTGAAGCATATGCCCTTAATTCACGTCAGTGTCACAGAGAGAATTTTGAGTGACAACTCTTTCATCTTACATAGTAGTTCGCTAAAATAATTCTATAGTAATGGGTATTATTTTTGAAAAACTACTCCCAAATTTCTTGTTTAAAGACCTCAAAATGATTGACAAGGACTTAGGCTGAGTTTTTTTCTCTACCAGGAAGGTAAGACTGAGCTGAGAAATTAAATGAAATGTCTAGAGGGATACTTATCTAGTAGTTTGTGATGATTTCTGACTTGAAAATCTCTATCATAATGATCCTGTTTTCCCTGAGCATGTCTGCAAGGTCAGAGGCCTCTGTGCACGTTGCTGTGGTTTATTTGGGGCCCTTTGACTATATTCTGAGCAGGAATAATTTAAGGGGAAAATAAAGAGAATTTATCAAACTAGAGGATATACCTTTTAAGGAAAACAGGCAAGGTACCTGTTGGGTTTTAAAATGTTTTTTAGTGCTTATTTCTTCCTCTTGCATAAATTATATATCAAACAACCTATGGTGAATTAACAATATTTTATTTGTACTTTAATTGGTGGGTATAGTCCTTAGAACAAGATAATTAACTTTCCTTTTGACAAGCCTCTCTTTCAGTTGACCCTCTCAGAGGACCTCAAGAAGATAATTAAACACTCTCTAAGGCATTTTCACAGTCTTTATTATCTTTGATTGCTAATACGACAGCAGAAAGTAATTTACTTTTTTTTCAGGTTAATAGAATATTTTTTGAACAGTCTTTGTTATTTTTGAGTATGATGAACTCAATTACTACAGCCATAATGCTTTTCAGACGCAACTTGGAGTCAGGGCAAGCACAGAGATGCCATTTGTTTTCTGTGGTCATATTTGAATCTGTCAATAGGTTTACGTACATGACATTAAGAGTGTTTCTTCACCATTCACTATTCAGAACTCACAAGTTCAGATACATACTAGTTACTATAAGTTTTATGTCTCAATAAATAAAGCACAAATCAATTCAGTCTGAGCTCCAGGCATGTAAAGGAATATGATTGCCACAGAACAAAAGTGTTCTTAATATTTTTATTTTGAATTATGCACAAGCTACATTTAACTGCAGGAATGGACTATTTGATGCATTTATATTGATTGATGCTCTTGTATCTAATGAGCATTCAAGTTGATTGAATAAAAATGTCAGCATATTTAGAGGAAATTTTTATAATGAGGAACCACAAAAACATTTATAGAAAGTAGAACATGCCCCTTTAGCTGTCTCGAAACCAAGTCAATCTTCATTTTTTTTTCTTATTTAACCTGGCAATCCCTATACTTGAATGCAAGCATTCATTCATTCATTTAACAGACACTTGTCCAGAGTAATCTATCCCTTCCTGGGAAATTTTGATAAAGAAAGTGACACATGTCAGGGGAAGCCTCTGCTCCAGCCTTTAAAATCTATATGTCGGAAGCAGAAAGTATGCTTTCCAATCTGAAGAAGAGACGTGAAGCCAACAGCTAGAGAAGTACTCCGCACAAAGTCAAGGTCCTGACACACGCCATATGGTGGGTGCACCACGCTGCTTCACACCATCATGCTTCTGCCCGACTGCTCCTCCACTTGGAAGGCCCTTGTCGGTCTCTCTGCACTATGTCACATCAGCCTGGCAAGCACAGTCACTGTTCAAAACTGAGTTCAAGCTCACCTCATTCATCAAGTCCTCCCTGGACATCCCCTAATCTCAGTCCAACTGACCTTTCTTTCTTTTTTTTTTTTTTTTGATATGCATAGTAAAAGCACGGCATCTGTCTTTGACTAGTCAAATAAATTCTGCTATTTTCATTTATATAAATATATACATCAGGCAGAAATGTAAATTCTCGCTCATCACCACTCTTTTCTGCAGCCACGTTACTTAGTGGTGAAGAGTGCACCTTCTGGGTTGGACCAGCTTCCTTTGAATTTCAGTTTCATCACTTTCTAGTTTCAGAATGTACGAGTTATAAATTATTTCACCTCCTGGTGCCTCAGTTTTCCCATTTAGAAATTGGGGATAGTGGTAGCTATTTTGGAACTGGGGATGATAGTAGCCATGTTATAAGGTAATTATAAACATTAAGTTATATAAATATAAATCACATTGTAAGCATTCGATATGCTTTAGCTGTTAAGTAGAGAAATTCTACAGATCTGTATCCACAAGCCAATTCAGAGAAAGGAAAATGCACCCACGGAGAGAAAGTCCTTTGGGAGCTCTGTTAGTTGCTGCAGAAAATTAAACTCTGCCTCAAAGCAGACGGAGCAATGTTACCCACACAGGCTGCTTTTCAAAGAGCGAAGCCATGGGGCTTCAGATTCTTTTCTGGCACCAAGGCAGCAAAACGTATTTAAAGTTCAATTAAGTAATTGGTGTTTCGGAGGGAACAAGGAAACAGGGCCCTTCATAACACTAATAAGAGTATAAATTGGTACAAACATTTCAGATGATAGCTTGACAATATGTATATCCTTGAAGATTTGCATACATTTTACCAGGAAATTGTCCTTTTAGAAATATATGCTGATAAAATGATCAGTCATACAAATATATATGTGAAAGAATACTAGAGTTTTATAAAGTAAAACCATACAATGTTCAACAGTAAGGTCAATGTGTAAGTTTTCCAACAATAGGGTTATTTTCTTTCCGTAAAACAGAATATTACATAATCAATAAAATTATATTGTAGAACAATATATAATAACGTAAAGGAGGTTCATAAAGTATTATGGTATAGTAATATTTTACATTTATTTCATATACATAAGGTAGAAAAGAACTAAAGATTTATTTATCCACCTAGATCATAAATTTATACACACACACACCTCAAAGGGATCTGAACAGATCTGTACCAAAACCCAGTATTGACAATGGTTATCAGCAGGTAGGCTCATTATGTTTATCAATATTCTCTAAATTTTCTACAATGAATTTCTATGATCTTCATGAGGAAAACAATTGAGTAATACTTGAAATATGCTTCTTTTCTTTTCAGTAATGCTGTTTAAGTCAGGCTCCTAATACTTTTCAAGAGGTTCACACCATTTATTCCTCAAGCCTCATTAAGGGGTGATCCTGGCAGTATCAGGGAGAGAATTTAATCTTTCAGTGGAATTTCCTGTGTGTAAGTCCTTTGTGGAGTAGGAATCAAGGATCCTGAGGGAGTTAGTCTTACAAGAATAGTCACCTCTCCTCTTGCAAATACTGACCTGGGGTAGGTGGCTGCCAGGAGAGTTTCCTTAGGCACAAACAAATTGACAGTGGCCTGCCTGGTACAAGGGAGCTGGGAGAAAAGGTCCAATTTGGGGGACAGATAATTCTTGGCCACCTGGCTGCTTTGGGTTACAACCTCTACCTCTCTGTGGTCAATTTGCTAGCAATAGAGGCTGGGAGGATGCCTGAACAAGCAAAGTGGATCATTCGCCGCCATGTTTTAGGCTTGGGCCTACAGTCAAAAGAGAATTGTTTAAAAAAGTATTTAACTCTGAGTATAAACCAAAGAGAATATCAGCATTTTCTAACACATGAACAAAGGGAAAACTTTCTACTCCAAAAAGTCTCACATCTATAAAACTCTAGAGGTAAATAAAACCCAACATATCCGTCTGATGAAGTAGTAAAATTTGCCCTTTGATTTTATACTTCTGTAGAACAAAAAAGGTCACTGCACAAAATAACATCATAGCAGATTTTTATTAAAGACTTCAGTGTAAATTGTATCAATTATAAAGTAAAAATATAAATGATTAATATAGTATTAACTATCACTTATTGATTATCTACTTGTTTCAGATGCTTTATATGATATTCATTCCTACAGGGATATATTGAACATCTGCTGAGACAATGCCATTAATAATACAGAAATGACCCCTGCTTTCATAAGCAGACTAATGAGGGAGAGAGATATTAAATAATAATCACAATTAATTAATTTCCATTGTGGGCAAATGATAAAGAATATGTTCAAGTGATAGGGGAAGACTTTATTGAAGAAGTGATATTAAAACTGTGAACTACCAGATTCCAGTTGAAGTGGTAACGAAGGACAGAGACAGTCCAGGTAAAGAATATGGCGTATGGTACATTGCACATACCTTTGCATGCCTTCCTCACCGTTGTGCCAGGAAAGTCTTGCATCTCAACATATTTAAAGAAAGACCAACCCTCAGTCCAAGTTTTAGTCATAAACTCATGTAAACTTTCAAGTGCACTCACTAATACATTGAATCCAAAATTTCTAGTAAGTGCACTCATATCAGTAATTTTGCTCTGATCCACACTAATATTGTGTTGTCCTTTGTCTGATACCCTGGAATCAATTCCCAAGCATATTTTCCTGTGTTTTTGCAATGCCTTTGTTATGTTATTTATTTCCTTCTGATTTAGACTCTTTACTTGTTCTTCTGGGGCATGTTGACACAGACACCAGCATCAGCCCAACGCGATCCTTTCTTTAGTTGTTAGGGTTCCCAAATATAGACCGCCATCTCCAAGCTCAGAAACACCAGAACCTGCCAAACAGAGTCAACTCCCTTCCAGAGGTTTCAGCTTGGTGGGGCTCATTTCTCAAGCTTCTAAGTTTTAATGATTTCAACTTTCCCCTTGATTTACTTTTCTCTATGACAGTAGATACTTCCCATATATTGGTGTAGATATATAATGTATCTAATATAGGATATATTGCCATGATATCTAAATGAGCTTTTTTTTTTTTTGCATTTTGTTACCTATTCAATAATTCTGTATATTGAGTTTAACAAGTCTTCAAATTAAACTTTCTGTTAAAAATGTCTGCTGCAATTTCTGTCTCCTGAGTAGACACTGACTGATATAGAAGTTTTTATCAGGAGTGGTCCAAGGAAATGGTCCCTCAATGATGGGATTTGGAAGTTGCCTTGCTTCTGTATCAGAGCATGAGTACAGTACTACGCTCCTTTCCACTGGGAAATGGGACCCTAGTTAGTCAAAGGATGCTGCAGAATTTTGAGTAATCACCTATGGTTGATTTTGATGAAGTGCTTTCTCAAGCAAGTGTCTTGGGAACTACAGGTTTCTGCACCTAACCTTACCGTAATTTTAACTACAAAAATAGCGACATGGAATTAGTGTGGGGCTGGTGAATATTTAGCAAATAATTCTCAAAAACATCTTATTTTCAGTCATGGCAAATTTCCTTGGTGTAAATATTCCCACCATGGCCAATAGCAAACTATGAATGTGGTGTCACTGAACATGGACTTGAGAAGAGACACACGCATCATCTTCTGCTAGGTGCTATGAGCCAGCTCCAACACATGGCTGCACGGGATTGATTCTTTGGACCACACTGGAGTGCTTATAAAAACAATGACAAACTCAAGTCTGTAAACTCTCAGACAAAGTCATGATCAGAGAACCAAAGAGCTTCCAAAGTAGTCCTAGAAGAATCTTTCATTTAGGAAGCCACAGGGATAATTTTTCTGAAAAACAAACATAAGAATTTAGTTGTTAAGGTTGCAGAACTACAACATAAAATGGATTCACAGTCTCGTCAAACTTTTCATGTAAAAGTGAGGATTACATTTGGGAAAGTGTGGGACCCTGAGACTCAGAACAGGGACATCCAGGTAGACTAGATAAAACTGAGAGCCCCTAGTCACTCTAAGACTCCTTTCCAGAGAACAATCTACACTTCAGTTTCTGAGAAAATTAGCATGTACTTGTTTGAATATCTTGTCTTGAGTAAAAAATCATCATTTTTGTGTCTTTGGAGTTTTTTGCCTTTCACCAACATACTTCTTGGAACATGATAGTAGTGTGACTTGAAGTAGCTGATTTTTCTCTTTAGGAGACAGAATGCTTTACACATTGGTTCTCAAAGTATGTTTCTAGCAACAGCAGCATCTGAATCACCAGAAAACTTGTTAGAAATTCAAATTATTGGGTCTTACCCTGGGCCTATTGAATCAGAAACTCTGGGGATGGCTCAATAATTTGTTTAACAACCTCTCCAGGAGATTCTGATTCATGCGAAAGTTTGGAAATCACTGCTTAAATTCTGCCTTGAGCAACGTACAATTTTATTTCCATAGATTAGGGAAAAAAATCTTTAGCATCAATCAACTGTTACGGTTTTTAAAAAGTTACATAGAGCTCTTCTTCCTAAGAACTCGCTGACACAGTTAATACATTACAGGCAAATCAAATTTTAGTGAGGACTATCAGTCTCCC
This sequence comes from Equus asinus, assembly GCF_041296235.1. Lineage (NCBI taxonomy): Eukaryota > Metazoa > Chordata > Mammalia > Perissodactyla > Equidae > Equus > Equus asinus. Next base: position 22,475,544 of record NC_091801.1, on the reverse strand, counting down.
TTTTATGGTATAAAAATATACATAATGAAGTTATTTACATATTTGCCATATCAGCCAACAAATGCTTATTGAATACCTTGTATGTACCCACTCAAGTGCTAGGCACTAAGGGACAGAGTAAGGATAAATATATCTTCCCTAAGAAAAGGCATCAAAATAACATTTCATTTATCATTTGCGGTGATAAATCTTCTTTAGCTATCCTCTACCAAGCTCCATTGATTGACGCTCTCACGCTCTTACTGAGGCAATGAGGCTTATAAAGTAGAAACAATTAGTAATTAGTACAAAATAATTTCCAGTCAAGTGACATCTTGTATTGTATAAATTATTAATGCTTCATTTGTTAGAGTAGAGGAATTACTGTGAGTTAGAGTAGGAAGGCATTATTGGAAACACTTGAAATGAGCCTTAAACATGAACAAAATTGTATTAGGTAGAGAGGAGAGGATGAAGGGGTTAGCTGGGGAAGAGCATTTAATGGCATGAAGATGGAGATGATCATATGGGCAAGACAACAAGACGGATATTTAGAGTAGTTGAAAAAATAGTTAATCTAAATAAGAGCTTAATTATATTAAACATTAATATAATCTAGGCATACTCATATTAGCACTTAACCCATATTAACATTAACATTGTAGAGCCCGTGAATCATGGAGGATTTGCAAATGTGACCTGAAATGAACAGACATATGCTAATTGACCTGGGGCTGGTGAAGGGCTGTGGAGTCTAACCACGAAAATGGAGTGAGACAAGAGAAAGTATTGGGGTCATTGTGGACAAATGTACCATCTGATTCTTGATTTGACCAACAAGATATAAATCTAAAACATGAGAATAGCTTTAGGAAAGAAGAAAACAGTGTGGCAAAATCACATACTGCTGGGACAAGACAAAATATATCCCTGTATTATCATTCCATACATTTTTTCCATTTGTCCATCAGTAAGGAAGCTAGCCTTCCCTGCTCAGATTTTTTTTCCCCTAATCTACCATATTCACCTTTTTGGATTTTATGTTGCAGATTGAAAGCCAGAAGGGGAGAGTAGAAAAAAAAAGAGGTGAGTAGTATTGGAGAGGGGAAGATGTTTGGGGGGTGGTAGATATAAGCCATGAGGTATAAGGGATTTATGTGAAAAAGAAAGGGAAGAAAGCCGAGTATTGCCGTGGACTGCATATACTGTTCACTGCAGGTGAAAAATACAAAGAATACTTGAGTTATTTTCTGGTTGCTAGTAGTCGTCAGTCTGCGTGTTCTTTGCTGAGACTGGAGCGCATGATTCATGATGTCAGTTTAGTTATAGTGAGCATCAAGTTTATACTGTGATATCCACTACAAGAAAAATATTGCATCTCTTAAGTTCATCCTGAGTTAAAAGACGAATCAATGTCACTCTTCAGCTTGTTCATACCTCCAATCTCTGAAAAGGATCAACATTCTCCACAACTTCCAAAGCTTCACCCACTGTTTTCTCAATTACTCTACCGTCAAAATGTCTCTGTATTGAGAAGGGAGAGGAAACTAAGATAGGGCAGAAATGTCTCTGAACCATTGGAGAAAAATCTAGAACAGCTTCTGGATAAAACCCCCTACTATGACTCATCTCATCCTGACAGGGACCCTGAATAAATCACAGTAACTTCAATTACCTCTTATGTTACCATTTTGTAGGAAATACAGATATGTTCTCTGAAGGATAAAAACGTTTTTCTTTATGGAATACCCCGCAAATCACCAATAGTTTCCTCTGAGTAGATAATTATATCAATAATAACAATTAATGTTTATTGAGTGCTTACTATGTGCCAAGAACTGTTCTAAGGGCTTTGCAGGTTTTACATGTAAAACAGTCCTCATGAGAAAGGTTCTTCTATTATCATCACTAACCCCAGCTAGTGAATGGCATAGGCAGGATTACCGTCAGGACATCTGCAGCAGATTTCTTACTCTAAATATTAAAATAAATGTTCATTGATGAATGTTAGATCTGAAAAGATTCTGACAAAAACACCTGCAAACAATTCATGCAGAAAAGATGGTTCAAATCTTACTTGAAAGTTTTAAGAATATAATATAATATTACTTCCTTTGATAATATTAATTAATTAATATTTTCAACATTATTACAAATGAAACATCATTTTCTATATCTAATCCAATGGTTCTCAACCAGGGAAGATTTTATCCCCTGGGGACATTTGGCAACGTCTGGAGACATTGTCGGTTGTCAAAATTAAGGGGTACTACTGGTATCTAGTGGGTTGGGGCCAGGATGCTGCTAAACATTCTACAGAGCACTGGACAGTCTCCCACAACAAACAATTATTTAGATCAAAATGTCAGTAGGGCTGAGGTTGAGAAACCATGATGTAATCTAAGACTGTTCTCTTTGCATTATTCTTGAAATAAGAGAATTAATTTCAATAAGTATTTACTGATTTCTCTTTCTTTGACCTTCTGCATTTACATTGTCATATGGCTTCAGGACTCTATTTCTCAAATTAAATCCAGAATCCCGTCAATTATCACTCTAAACCTAGGTCGAGCAGTCATCATTTCTGCTTCCATTTTTGTTCCTTCTACATTTCATTAGTAGCAGTGCAATTTTTCTAAGGTCTATAGGAACACGGCCCTCCTCTGCTCCATATCCCCCAGTGGCTTCTTTTATGATTTAAAATCAAATCCAAACTGCAACTATGACTTGCAATATGCCATGAGATTTGGCTGTTGCCTAAGCTCAGTTCTTATTCCCCATGATGCTTATTTTTCACTATTTTCCAGGGACTGGTCTTTTCATTGTCCCACGAGTATGCCAAGCTCATCCCCATCTCAGGGCTCTGCACTTACATTTCCTCTGACTAGCATGTTCTTTCTCCTGAGTTTGGCATGGCTTTTTTTTTCTTTCATTTTTTAGGACTCAGCTCAAATGAAACTTTCTCCAAGAGGCCTTATCCTTGACCCAGGATTGATTTTCCTCATAGTACTTATCACTTTTTGAAATGATAACGTGTCTTTATGTCTTAGTTGTCTATATTAATTACAATAATGTAAGCCCCACGGGGAAAGGACTTTGTCTTCCACTGCTGTTGCATCCCTCATGTCTAGAGCAATGCCCGACATCTGATAGATAGCAATAAATATTTATTGAATAATTAGTGAATGATTGAAAGAATGAATGAAATCTAAAGGCTAGGAATTTGCTGAATGCTATGGAGTCACAAGGTAAACACAATACCTATCCTCCAATCTTAGGATATGGTTACTTTCTTCTCAGGGAAGTAAAGTGTTAAATGATACTCACAGAACAGGAATGAGTTATCCAGATGGAGAGGCAGAAAAGAGCTTTCAGTATAAAAGGACTATGAAACACTGAGACTCAGAGGTAAGAGGGAGCTGAGCCTTCATAAGGCACTGAAAGAGGAGAAGATGGATGTTCTGTAGACAGGAGGGACCAGAGCCGTGGCTGGAGGTTAGAAAGCAGATCACAAGAGCCATATAGACTTTGTTAAAAGTGTGGCCTTTATCATGAAAGACTGGATAGTTCTAGAAGGGTTTTAAATCAGTAGGTAATGCTATCATATTACATCGTGATCAAAATATAGAACCTGAATTAATGAAGGCTGAAAGTAAGCCATATTTGCGTAAACAGTGAGAGCGTAATTTGGGTAAGTAGAAGAGTTAGGGAAGAATGTACGGTTCCTGCTAATGTTTATAACCCAACATTCAGGACTCACACTGGATGAATGACAAAATGGCTCAGTGCCAGTCAAATCCTGGATCAAATGACACTCTTTCTTCCGCAGTATATTAAACATTTCACAAATTGCAGAAGACGTTTTTTGACTAGTGAGATTACTTCAGTTGTGAGCTCTTCCAGAATTTTCCATTTTAAAAAGATTGATTTAATTTTTCCTCTTCTATTCATGTGCAGATCTGCTAAATTATGTTTCACAAAAAGTAAAGCGGTCAGATTCAATCACAGCATTCATTCATACCAGCCAGGGCTCTCTGTAATTACTTTTCATCTCAGACAATTTTCATTTGCCTTCCATTTACATAATGAAATCATTTTGTATCACTCTACCAGGATCTCAGGAGGAGTATTTCTAATTATCAATATTCAGTATTCATTAATTGTTTATTTCATTTGTTGAGTAATATTTATGTATATTCTACTATGTGCCAGGTGCTGGTGCTGTAAGCACATCAGCAGAAAGATCGTGATTATTTGTAAGACACAAAGTTAAACAGTGATTTGGATGTCTATGAGAAAATAACCCAGATAATTCAGGGTCCAATGGGAATTTTAGGGGGAATGTGTAAGCAGGTTTGACCACCTTCACAAAAATATTAATAAATCATTTGTTTTAATTCGTAGACTAAAGTTAATGAAAAGTATTTGCACATGTATGGTTTAGAAAATGGTTTAAACTTCATCCATGAGTTCCTGTAGCTGTAATTGTTTTGTAATCAGAAACTGAATCTTACTTATGTTTATATTCTTTGTATCTAGTGCAATGCTGGGCACAGAGTAGAGATGCAAAATATACACTTGTTAAATGGAACAGAGTGAGAATAATTTGTCTTTTCTTCCTGCAAATTATTTGGCTGTTAAATTTGATAATTGGACAATTTATTTAAATGTCTATGAAATCTCATATTGAAAACTGATTCCACATTAATCATGTCCTCACTCCAGTTACCAACATTTGGCACTTATAAAATCAGGCTTGCTGTCCTTTTTCCCCTTGCATATATACCCTTTTCCGTCACTTTTGTCACATGGACACTTTTGATTTCTCAAAGATTAGCTTTTGTAAAAACTCAAATGCTTTGTTTGTACACGTATAATTTATATTCACATCTTATTCGATCTATCAGTTTTACTGACATTGAAATATAGACATTTTAGAGCATATCATTATTGATATTAATGTTCAAGTAAGATAGAAGTTTGTTTTGCATTAACGAAGCCCTTATGCAAACTATTTTTCCATTGTCAAATTAGTAATGCAGAAATGTAAATATCATTCTCCAAGGATTTATGAACTTGAATACATGGTAAGACCAGCATTTTAATAGCTGATAAAACAAAAACTTCTGCTGGAAATATATACAATCGTGCATTGCTTAATGACAAGGATACGTTCTGAGAAATGCATAGTTAGGCTATTTCATCTTTGTGCGAACATCATACAGTGTACTGTGGGGGAACAAAATTTGCCACCCCAAAATGTGTCTCTTTAACATGAGGACTATTTCAGACTGATTATTTTTAAGAAACAAAAGACCAAAATATTTCTTGTTACCTCCTCCTTAACTGCCTAAAAGAATTCAGATTGAAAAAAAAACCTCTCTCAGGAAGCCAGCTATCACTTTAGCATAATGTGAACTGGTGGTAGACAGGGAGGAACCTAGAAAAGCCTGTTTGTTGGGCTCCCCTCTGTTCTTGTGTTTCTGGGGGCCAAACAATCACTTGTTTTCCAAACGTTTGCTGCTTTTCACCTACCTGTGAATTGCCTTCCTTCCTTTTGAAGTACCTCATTCTCCCCACCCTCAACGTCATTTTTTGTCTTTAGCTGAGGATGGTATTTAAGGTGAGGGCTTTGGGTATTTTGGTGAGTTGCTCAGCTTTCCTGGGTTTCTCCCATGTATACCTGTTGTTGAACTTTTGTTTGTTTTTTCCTCTTAATCTCTCTCATGTCAATTTAATTCTTAGACCAGCCAGAAGAGCCTAGAAGGGTATAAGAAAACTTCTCTTTCTCCCCACGGTTCTTACACAAACCTAGATGGCATAGCCTACTACACACCTAAGCTATATGGTAGAAACTTATGCAACCACTGTGGTATATGAGGTCCATGGTTGACCAAAATGTCATTATGTGGTACAAGACTGTCTTTACCAAATTTTTAAACACTGAGGTAATATTTATATTTTAGGCTAAGCAGATGTGAGAAATAAATCAGTCAGATTGAAAGAGAACAAAATAAAATGAAACTTCCAAAATTCCAAACTCAATAAAATGCTTATGTATTGTCTTCATTTATTTCTCTAAATAATTGAATAAGAAATAACTTATTTGAAGCTGTATCTAAAGAACTATACCATGAGGATATTAACAAGACAACAGCCATGATAGCTATTTAAAATTTATTGGATTTATTATACTATATCATATATAAGATAATATATAATATAATAAACTATTTATTATTTAGGATTGATATTGAATTTCATGAAGAACTTTACAAAAATAATGAACTTTCAAGTCTGATTTTTCTCAGCACCCAAAATACATGTGCAAAATAATTCATATATACAAAAAGGCACATAAGGTAGTGATACATCTCATGATTGTGTTAAACTAACAAAATTTTAGGTACTCTTTCAAATTTGGTGGCAAAATGTTAGAGCCATGAGAATTTTTTTGTTGTATTTTTTAAACTTTAATTTATAAACAGAAGAGTGCCAAAATGACATACGTAATTGAAGCAAACATCAAAATATGTGCTGATAGTTTGAAATGAATCTTTTTCTTTGTTAATCACCCACACTCTTCTTAATATTTAACTTATTGTTTTTCCAATTTGGATTGGCCCCTTGTCTCTCTTTTATATTCTCCATTTCTTTGACCCCCCCCCATATATTTAAAACTTTTTTACTGGCTCTTAGTACTTTCCACCTTGAGTTCTCCTTGAAATCTGGATGATTTCATTGTTGATGGAATGACTCATTCTGTGCTGTGGCTCCATCTTCCAGCTCTGGACTAACCACCCAATTTCCTTCTCCACACCTGGGGAAAGCCAACACAACTGTAGATCAATGCCTCTATGTTCCCAGTCCTCATGTAGAATGCAGATATTTCTTGGCAATTCTATTATACTTCCCAGTTTACCCTCCTCCTAAATTCCTATCATAATTATATATATATTCAGCATATTTTTTATATGCACTACCAGCACGTCCTGTTGGCTCCACTTCTAAAAAATGTCTCTAATTTATCCACTTTCTATCTCAAATCCACAGCTAAGCCATTGTTGTGTCTTGTCTTATATGGCAATGACCTCTAAACTGGCCTTTCTGGTTTCATTCTTGCCCCATTCTTCACAAAATAGAGCAACTCTTTAATAGATTAGATTAGATCACATTTCTCCTCTGGTCAACCCATTCCAATAGTTTTCTTATTTTATTTAGAATAAAATATAAACCCTGGCCTTGACTGCCTTTCTTTATTTCCTCTTTATTCAGGACACTCTGGTCACACAGGCCTTCATTATTTTCTCTTTTTTTTTTCAGCTTTATCAAGGTATATTTGAGAAACAGCAATTGTATATACTTAAGGTATATAACTTGGATGATTTGATATATGCATAGATTGTGAAATGATCACCACAATCAAGCTAATTAATATATCCATCTCTTCACATTTACCATTTCTTTTCTTTTTCTTCCTTTATTTCTCTCTTTCTTATTTTCTTTCTTGCTTGCCTGCTTTCTTCCTTTCTTTTGTGATGAGAGCATTTAAGATCTACCCCTTTTATGTTCTTCTAACTCATGAGGCTCATTTAGTTGTGGGTGTCCCTTGCTTGGCAGGTAACTTCTTCAAATAAGCACATGGTGTCCCAGCAGTAATTATAACACTTACGTAAATACTATATTTTAATTTAAAAACCAAAGATAAATTGAAGAATCTGAATTAAGAAAAGAAAATTATGAAATTTCTGGATTTAGAAAAATCTAGGTTTGAATTCATGCTCAGCCACTTTTCAGATTGAAACTATCCTTAACACTTCTGAATTTCAGTTTCCTCATCTGTAAAATTTGGATAATAATTTCTGCTTTAAAGGCAACACATATTAAGTACATACTACTGAAGGCTTAACATATATAGTAGCACTTAATGAGTAGTAGCTATTAATATAATAAAAAGGAACAAAGGGACAAGTGTGATTTTATGTATATAAATACATATATATAAATATACACACATACATATAAAGGTGAAATGATTATTTACATTCAGATATATGCTGTTGGAGTTTTCATTGACAACAGGTACTCCTTTGAGAGGTTCTAACCTTGGGGGAGGTTCTCTTTATGAATTGTAATCCATAGTGTTCTCTTTCAATGTAAGCATTCCTTAGCTCAATATACACTATTAATTCTCTGTCCTCTAACAATTTTAGTCTGTCATTTTTGCATATTAGACAGAATAGAGGCAGCAGGAAGGTTAGCTTATATTTTCACTAAATCTATCCTTCTCTTTATTTAAATTAAATCTGCAAAATCTTTTTACTGCACATTATTTGCGTAATTGTATAGGCCAATTAACATAGTATTCCATGTTCAACTGACAATATTTGTATTCTAAATATATAGAGTGCAGCCAAATTAGATTCAGGGTAACTTCACTCAAATGTAAGCCCTCCAGCCTTTGGCTTCCTCAGGCTCTTCATTCAGGGCCCACAGTGAGAGGATTCTGAAGGCAGAACTCAGCAAATCAGCACAGAAGTTCAGGTATGACAGGTATGGCTACCTGAGCAACCAACGGATGGTACCCAGAGGGAGCATCTTGACACCTTTGACATCCTCATAATCAGATCTCGTATGACTCTTAAAATGATGAAAGAAAATCTAACAACGGCCCATAGAGGTACTTTTATTTCCAAAGAGCGTCAGTAACATTTTCAGGAAAAGCATAAAGATAGCAAGAGTGCCATTCCACAAGAAAACTAACCAAATGTATGCAAGGTGGTAATATTTTGAAATTTAACTGATTTTTTTTTACTGCTGTTTTGAGTAGTTTTTCTCCCCTTGTGGCCTTGCCATAGTTAAAATTAGATCTTAAAGCCTTATGATCTCAGAGGAGCTGAAAATACAAAATAAAACATGAAAATTTGGTTCTTTACCTATAAAATAGTCTTAAAAACCATATCAGATAAAATGTAAAGCATCGATTTTACTAGCTTAATAATTAAGCTTTTCTTTGGGAGAAACATTTTTGAAACCCAAAAATGCTAAAGGCATGAAGAAATGCAAACATACGTTTGAGAAGAATGCATGATGATATAAGAATGAATATTTCTGCAGAGGAGATGAAGCTCCAGGGAAGAGAAATTGAGCTCAGGAGAGCAAGAGTTAGTGCTTCATTCCCCCTCCTCTGGGCAAAGCCCTAGTGGGTGGATATGAGAATAAAAGGGCCCTTAGATGTATTTTAGAGGTGGAGGGAAGTTTAAAAGCGAACGAGACCTGGATCCCATTTCCTTAGTGACGTCTAAAATTGCACTGGAAGAGGGAAGTAGCAGACAAACGAAGGGTGGCCAGACAAGGTCAGGCAGAAGGGGCATGTGCCAGTCTCCTCAATCCCCTGGGTGCACAGAAAATAAAGAAAGGCCTAGGAAAGTCTCTCATGACTGCAGGGATTTAAGTGTGACGTTGACCTAGTGAATTGTCTTTAGCAGTAGGTTCAACAGAGAAAAGGTCAGCACGTGCTAAGAATGTCTTAGTGCAGTGGTCTTCAAAATGTGGTCCCTACACATGCAGAATTGCATGAGCTGGTGCCTTGTGAGGAAGGGAGATTCTCAGATCCCGCTCTAAACCTACTGAATCAGAAACTCTGGGAGCAGAGGTGGCAGTGTGTATTCTAACAAGCCCTCCAGGGGACTTTGATGCAGATTCAAGTGTGAGGACCACTGCAAGTGGATGCCTGCAGAGGAGAGAGGGTTGCCGGGAACTGGGGACCAGGAACCAGGGACACTCTGAGAGATAAGTCGGCAGGTGGGCTGGCTGGGCAAAACTTTACATTGGTTGGGTTTAAAACTGAATTGACTGAGAAATTACTGAATCTGAGAAAGCCAATCTACGATTGATTAGATTAAGTTTTCTGCATCAGAAAAAAAGGAGACTTCGGGGCCGGCCAGGTGGCGCAGCAGTTAAGTTGGCACATTCGGCTTCGGCGGCCTGGGGTTCACTGGTTCGGATCCCAAGTGCGGACATGGCACTGCTTGGCAAGCCATGCTGTGGTAGGCATCCTACATATAAAGTAGAGGAAGATGGGCATGGACGTTAGCTCAGGGCCAGTCTTCCTCAGCAAAAAGAGGATTGGCAGCAGGTGTTAGCTCAGGGCTAATCTTCCTAAAAAAAAAAAAAAGAAAGAAAAAAGAAAGAAGGAGACTTTGATCTCTTTAACAAAAAGATTTAAAATTTTGCATTTCTTGCATATCCTAAGGGTGACTTTGGAAACCCATACATACCACACATACGATGTATTTATCTCAAGCCTTTGAATTCTTTATTAGTGTCCATACAAAATATATACATGTATAATGTGTATAGATATTATGTGAGATAAATTATGTACAGTATATACATATTATATATGGATTCTATGCACATAAATGCACATATTTGAATTTTTACCACTATCTATATATCATTTGTATATTGATAATATCTATATCTATATTGTTTGTACACGTGTAATATCTATGTAATATCTATTTACATGTTTACATGGCTTCCTTCCTTCCTTTCATTCACTTGAGCTTCCCAAGTTTCTAAACACTTTTAAAAGTTATATGAATCTGTTCTGAAAATTATAAATAATTACTGACTCTTCTGGTTCATTCTCCTGAGTGTGTGTCTGGTTCTGCGTGTGTGTATGAATATGTTCATGTGTATACTTTCTTGAATACACAAAGGCCTTAATACTTAGCTGTTTGTCCACTCACTGTGACATACTTTAGTCAGTCAGAGCACAGCCACTGGTCATTTATGGCCTCTGTAATCACTAATTTTGTATAGATTTTTTTTACGAACTTTCATGATACATACAAAAATTGGAAATCATAAACTCTGTAACTATTATTAAAATAGTAAAATCACATTAGGAAAGAAATTTTTTCCTATCCAAAAATAAACAAAGACAGACAGATGTGAGAGATGGAGAGAAGGAGAGAGAGAAAGGAGGGAGGAAGGAAAAGAAGGAAAGCAGGAAGAAGACTCCTAACTCAAATAGCTCACAATAAGGTAAATAATTGGCCTTAAATTCCACCTGTGGAATATTAAATTATATTTCAGACATTTTGGTTCCTCGGGAAACAGTGAGAGTGCATTCCTGGGATGTATCTTATTGGCTAATACCATTTATCACACAAGCACAGCCTCTATGAAACAGCACATAGGATTCTGCACTTTAAAGGTTTCTTTCCATCCTTCTTATTCGCTTACCATCCTGCTGATCCACCAACACTCCTGCATTGGCTGTCAGGACAAAGATGGATGTAACTTGTATTCTCTGTGGCTGCAGTCCTGAGCCCACAGTGCTGAATATGAATCAACTCTCATAACTTCAGTTCCTAGAATTTATTAGCAGTATTGTTGAAGAAGGTGGTTACAAAATTTTAATTTCATTCTAATCAGCATCATTTAAAGAATGCAACCACAGGTGAATTACAATGTACGAAATGGAAAGGCAGTTGCAAAAAGCATGCTACTTCTCCATTCATCCTGACAGACAGATGCAGAACTTGACAGTTAACCTCCTTAGGTTTTTTTTGTTTGTTTCCCACTCCTCTATCTACCCTAGTCCTGGCTGTCCAATTAATTTTCATAGCACACTGGACTCTCATTTAATGGTTCAATAAATATAACACATTTGTGGTTTTCATTGCATAATTGAAGTGATCCGGTAAGTAAAATAACTTTTGAAGTTCATACATGCAGAGGCTGCCAAAATGATACAAACATTTCACATTTCCTTTAATATTATTATTAAAATTGCATTCTAAATTCTCTATGTAAACTTGTAGTCTAGCTGTAAAAATGAGCTTTAATGCACTAAATGAATTTCCTTGATAATGTATGCACTTTAAAAAAGGTATAAAATTTCAGTTACAAGATGAATAAGGTCTGAGGACCTAATATACAACACGTGACTTTAGTTGATAACACTGTCTTGTACAATTGATATTTGCTAATAGTGTAGAACTTAAATGTTCTCACGCGAAAAAAGGGGGACAAATATTTGAGGTGATGGATGTGTTAATTAACTCAGTGGGGGGAATCCTTTCACAGTGTGTACGTGTATCAATTCATCATATTGTGTACTCTAAATATCCTACAATTTTATTTGTCAATTATACCTCAGTAAAGCGATTTAATATTTTTTAAAGATTATACAATTGGCAATACTCACAATGAGGAATAAATCTATTTCTCTGTTTAAATTACGCATTTATTTCATTTAAAATTTAACTCAAATTAAAGATATTCAGTAAAAACAACATTATTAAAAGTATAGATGTTCTACAAAGCTTCTCAAGGCCTTAGTGATTTAAAATATTGAGATATTATGTCAGGTTCCTATTATAAAACAATAATTTACTTTCTCCAAAATAATTTGTAGGGTTTCAGTTATTAAATCTTTCTCAGTTTGTCTATTAAGTGCTTTATTTAAATACAAAGAAAAGGTTATAAATTAGTGATTTAAACATGTATTATAGCAGCTGGCCAGAAGAAGCTAGGTAACAATTTTACTATAATAGAAAGTTTATCGAAAACATATTTGGAACAAATCTTTTTGTCACTGTATACATTTCCCAATTGAATCTAGCATTTTTAAAAATTCTACTGGTAAGTTTTTAGAGATAATAATAAATCACTTTGTGAGGCTGTTGTGATAATTAGAAATGCTACATGACATACACCCCCCACAACGTTCACTAAATATCTGCCATTTTTATTAGAGTACTCCAAACTTTTCCATACACTGTCTTTTCACATTCATTTCCAAAGAGGAGAACGATCAAATTAAGGATTGGGACAATTGTATCTCCATCATAAGAATGAAGGGAAGGTCAGAGGTAATGGCAACGGAAGTAGAAGCGTTTTAAACTACAAGTTTTGCCTAAGTACATCAGCATAGACACTTCCAAGACTTGGGGATGAGGTTATTGCTGCCACACAGAGTGACGAACCAGAGGAGACATCAGCCGGATCAGCGGTGGTGCAGGTAGGGCAAGGCTGCAGTGGGCTTTTAGCTTTTGCTTCAGAAACTCTTTCTGTCGGTGCCTCAGAGATGATCAAGCTAAAGTAGGAGGATTCACAGTGAACCAAAGCACAAGACACCAATGTACGAATCACGCTACCAAGTTATTGAAGTTTACAATTAGAATTAAAATGATCAAAGAGTTCAGAGCATTTCCATCTCTTGCTACCTGTTCTTACCTGTAGGGTAAACTATAAGGAATTTGAAATATGAAAATAGTAGGGAAGACCTCTAATTGGCTTGTGTTATTAATGTCAAGCTTTTAAATTATTTGTACAGATGGCGAATTTATCCGTTTTCTTTTGACTTTTCCTACTTCCATTCTCAAAATTAGGAAAACGCCTTACTGTTTTTCTTAAATACTGATTATCATCAGTAACACAGGAACTCCAAGGACTGGTTTACCCCCAGGAAACATAGAAAGTGAATTCTAGTCAGTATATGTGTATGTATGTGCTTGTGTGTGTATGCATGCATGTGTGAAACCAGTTTGAGTAGCAAATAAAATGTCCTAGCCAACACATGGGCTCATATTCACAGTGTCATTTAACTCTGGAGTTAGAGGGTATGTCATATTTTATATTTTCCATTCTAAAGTGGGGAACTATAACCCAAAGTTGACATTTTTTCTCTTTTTAAAAAATTATTTTTCCACATCTGTTTAGAAATACTATTTTCACGTGTTTTCTTTCTTATCCATAGGGTTTCATAGCTTTTCCTTTTATTCCTTTTTTAATGTTTTTTCTTCTTCCCTTATTATATTCAAATAAATTGTCTTCACATTTAAATTCCTTCTTCCTATGCTTATTTCTTTGTTCTCATTTTCTCCTGTTCTCCTATTTCAGGTAACCCCTTAATATTACCCCGTCTCTGGGACTCTTACTTGTTTCACAGCTTGGATTATATCCTTATTTCCATCACCAAGTTGGTGATTTCATTGAGCTCCTTTCCTAAGGACTGTGTAAATGAGCCATCCTTCTGTCCACTGATATCTTCAGCCAATACACCTTAAACACTCAGAGGGGACAGAACATCCAAATTGGCCTCTGCAGAACAGCCCAAGAAAGTTATCAGAAAGCCAGGGCTCTAGGTGGCACTCCTAGAGGTGGTGGCAATGATTCTCCTCGTCTGTCCTCAAAAGTGAAAAGGCATATGGAACTGGGCAGTTAACTATTGCCCTCAGAATGCTCATCCCTACTGGAGCTATAAAGGCAAAGACTCTTCTCAGACTAAACTCAATGTCCATTTTACTCAGAGAAAAAGTGTTTGAAAATAAATATTAAGTTTCTAAGATAGAAATTACTACATTTTTTTAAATGATCCCCAAGGGGTCTGAAAACTTGATTGTATTCCCTGCAATTATGAAATTGTGCCAGGAAGCAACTGAATAAACAAGATATTCTTCTCTTCGGAAGCACAAAGATATTGCATAACTTTCCTTTGTTACTCATATCAGGCAAGCCTATATCTATTCAAGGAACGCGGATATAAAAAGTACTTATCATCTCCCTCTTTTTCAGAAAACAGGTCAGCCATGCCACAGCTTCTCCACTTACATCTAAGTGGGTAAATTCAGTTCAGATGTATCTTGGGAGGCCAACTGGAGCCTTTTTCCTGGCTTTATCAGACAGCCCTGTACTTCGTGGACTTGGGGAACTTCTCTGGCCCATTAATAAAACTGAGAAGCTGGCTTCACACTTGGCCACAGAGTTCTTTGCTATCAAGTGACTGGACCACTTTAAGTCCAACATGGTCATATGGCAGATAAAATAAGGCACATACTTTAGGTACAGAGAGAGCTGGGTCGAAGCCCAATTCAGAGACTACCTAACCGAAAAATTGAGAAATTTATTTAATCCACTGAACCCTGGTTTCTTAATTTTGTTAGGATAACTTAACTACAATAATGATTTGAAAATTATAGGTAATAATTGTAGAGAGCCTAGAATAACACCTTGTGAGCAATACATACATACAGGGTTTGATAAAAGCAATTGATTAGGTGTGAATAAAAATTAGTCTTCTTATTTGTGTTGGTCTTTTTGTGATCACTTAGCATATTCATTACTGCTTGAATAGTCAGGGAAGAAGCATTATAAAGAAAAATTTACTTGGAAAAAGAGTCTAAAATTTCCAAATCATGGAATATATCCTGGCTTCAAATGAAATCTTCAACTACCTAAAGATGGAGACAGTCTAAATGTCTAAAAAGAATTGCAGCTTTTATGTATCAAAGATAAAAATTATTATTCTGTAAATGCACTTTCAATTTTCCTAAGTGACTCATAGGAAAAAAACTTCAGCATTTTCATTTTTCATTTGGAAACATTATTGAAGTTTAGTAAAGATGTTACAATTTTTTTCTAGTACCAAACCTGTGCAAAAAAGTCTATAGCTCTTAGAAAATATGTAGGGAAAACTAATTAACATTTCAGAATTCTGTGCTCACAGGTAGTAATTTCCTCGATTAAATAATAGGGTATGTGAGCTAAATATACCATGATGAACAGTGTGGTCTTTGGGAGGATTTCTGAAAAGTGATTTTCATTTCTATAAAAGAGAAAAAATTTTGTCACCAGCTATTTACCTAGGCAACAGAAACCTTAAAAATTGAGCAATTTGCTTTTTCCTCACACAAAACGCTTTTGGTTTTTTGTGAAAGCACCCCCCACTGACTCAGGCTCACCTCAAATGCCAGGCATCTTAGGGATCCCAGCAGGTGCACTTCCTGGGGAGCCCCAGCCTCCAGCCTGCCTCCTCAGTCCTTGTAGGATGATGTCAGCAGCCCCCACAAGCCCACCCAAGGTGCTAAGCTCTT
Organism: Equus asinus; assembly: GCF_041296235.1. Classification (NCBI taxonomy): domain Eukaryota; kingdom Metazoa; phylum Chordata; class Mammalia; order Perissodactyla; family Equidae; genus Equus; species Equus asinus. The sequence goes on along the minus strand of NC_091801.1, from coordinate 22,459,672 downwards.
GGCTAAGCTCTTTTCATGTGGTTGGAGGAGGTCATCGAGAGGACGTGACTTCTGGTTGACCCACGAGGAACAGGAGGTTCTTCACTCCCCACGCTGTCCATGAAGTCTAAGTTCCATTCCCGCACCAGGAGCCGTTTCAAGGATGCAGTCTTGAGAGAGCAATGCGTTGTTGAGACCATCTTGATGGTATACATGGCTGAACCCTGTTAAGGTCTCTATATAGCTTTTAAGATTCTGGCAAGTGGGTATGGAGCGCCTCTCATCTTGTATGTAAGTTCCCTTGCTGATTAAACCTGCCACCTACCAGTCTGGGGTGGTCTGCCTCTGTCTTTGGTGTCTCCTTGCCCTTGGGCCAGTTTTGAATTTCATCTGGGGAACTCCTGAGGTTGCAAACCAACACATTTTATTGTATTTAATCCTCATGTACATGTTAGGATATTGAGTATATCTTTGCCCCATTTCATAGCCAAGAGACTTGGAGCTTAGCGAGGTTAAATCACCTGCCCAAGGCTGTGGGGTTGAAGCGGCAGGGCCAGGGTGCAGACCCAGATCAGTCTGTCCCTAGAGCCACCATTTGTGGACACCTGGACAAGTGCTGTCTCCATTACTGAGGACCTTGGAAAACTTGGACACTGCCTTTCACTCCAACAGAATGATTGACCTCAACTTCTTGATCAAAAGATTGCACAGTAGGTTTGCATGAGGATATTTAAAGTGGAAGCTTAGATCATTGATTTGATATCTTCATTTTTTCTGATATAATTTTGTGATGTTTTCCCCATAAGTGCTTATTTAGTTGCATCCCACAAATTTTGAAATGTTGTTTTCATTTTCAATTAAAAATGCTTTGTAATTTCCTTCTCTGAATGCACATCTAATTGCTCAAGAAGCCTGTTTCGAAAATCCTTTCCTTTCTTCATTGCATTGTTTTGGTGTTGTAGAAATTGTAGAAAATTGTTGGTGAGCTGTATAAATGTGGATGTATTTCTGGGAACTCTATTATGTTGTATTGATCTCTATTATATTGTATTGATTTATCTTTATGCTGGTACCACACTTTCTTGTTCATTTTATCTTTATAGTAGTTCTCAAAATCTGATAATGTAGATCCTTTACCATTTTTCTTCCTAAATAAAAATTTTATTTAGAATATTCTAGGTTATTTGCATTTTCTTATGAATTTTAACCTCAGTTTACCAATTTTTTTTTTTTTTGAGGAAGATTAGCCCTGAGCTAACATCCATGCCCATCTTCCTCCACTTTATATGTGAGATGCCTGCCACAGCATGGCTTGCCAAGTGGTGCCATGCCTGCACCCAGGATCCGAACTGGTGAACCCTGGGCCGCCGAAGCAGAACGTGCGCACTTAACCGCTGCGCCACCAGGCTGGCCACTAAACTCAGTTTATCAATTCTTAATAGAAGAAGAAGGAACTAGAGGAGGAGCAGGGGGAGGGGGAGGAGAAAGTGAAAACAGAGAAGCCAAAAGCTTTCTGGGGTTTTATTGAATTTGTAAACCAATTTGGAGAAAATTGACGTAATGATACTGAGTCTTTCAATCCATAAACAGGGGATCTCCCCATTTATTTAGGTCTTCTTTAATTCACCTCAGCAAAATTTTGTACTTTTCAATATATAGACTTACATGATTTCTGCTAAATATATAATTATTTCATGCTGTAGATGAGATTATAAATCACTTTTCTTAAATTTCATTTTCTAAAGCTTTGCTACTGATAAAGAGTCTCCCCTTGACCAAACTCTACTCAGCGTACCCTGAATTTTTCAACTAGGCCTTGACTTTTGGATTTCTGTGTTCATTTCTGCATTGTCCAATTTTGGCAAGAATCCTTCTAGATTGGGTTAGCTAGAATCCCTCATCCTCCGTATCTGATCACCCTTGATATTTCGTCAGGTTCCTCATCCTCAATCATCCCCCAGATGATGTCTGGTCTCCCTGGCATGCCTTCAGCAAGAATCCTGTTGGGTCAGTTTAGCCAAAATCCCCCTTCCCACTGATGTTTCCTCTTAGTAATTTTGGATCCAATGACTTCCACACTAATCCTTGGCTATAAATTTTCACTCGTCCATACTGTATTCAGAGTTAAGGTCAATCTCTCTTTCCTACTGCAAGACCCCATTGCAGTGGTCCCTATGCCTTATCACCATTGGCCTCCCTTGAATAAACTCTTATAGTGCTTTAACAATTGTCACTGAATAACTTTTTCTTTAATAGTTGGCATGAATATTTTTTTCTTTAAGACTGCTAGTCCACAGAAAATAGAATTGAGTTTTATGTATTGACCTAGTAAACTCTGATCTTGCTAAATTCACTTAGTTCTTGTCACTCTGCTATGCATTCTTTTAGATTTTCAATATTTAAAAGAATATTGCAAAATGTGCCATGGATAGAATTTAATTTTTCACTTTTGATCTTTATGCATTTTAATTTTCTTCCCTTGTCTCACCGACTAGGATCTTTTGTACAATAATAGAAATGATGAGTTTGGACATCATTGCCCTGTCCTAATTTCAGGAGGAAAAACTTTGGTATTTCAACATAAAATATGATGTGAGCTATAGGTTTTTCATAGGTGCACTTTGTCAAATTTTGGAAATGTCTATTCCTAGTTTTCCGAGAGATTTTATCATGAATGGGTATTGAATTTTGACAAATGATTTTGCTGAATCTATTGAAATGATAAACCATAAAGAAAGAAAAAATAATACTTCTTCACTTTTATTTTGTAGGTAGGGTTTATATTGTTTATCTGTTGAACCAATCTTCGTCCTTGGCATAATCATATTTAGTTTTATGGCATTATCCTTTTCATATATTTCTAGAGTTTATTTGCTAATTTCTGTTAAAGATACATGTGCCTCTGTTCATGAGGAATATTTGTCTGTAATTTTCTTATTTTGTAACCTTCTTCTTAGGTTTGGTTATTAGGGATAAGCTGGCCTCATAAGATGATTAGGAAAGTGTTCACTCTTTTTCTATTTCTAAAAGAATTTCTATATGGTTTGCATCATTTCTTCTTTAAATATTTGAAGAATTTACTGGCAAAAACATCTGAGCTTGGGGTTTTTCTTCTGAGTAGGGTTTTATCATGATTTCAATTTATCATGTGTGAATATGTTCATATTATTATTTTCATTTCATCTAGTGTCATATTTGGTTTGATTTTAAATGAATTTGTCCCTTTCATCTAAGTTACTATATTTGTTGTCATAAAAGTTATAATATATACAGCATTTTATGGTCTATAGTTTGTCTATGCTGTTTTGTGGAGGGCTAGCCTAACAGGAGCAAGTTCTGGAAGCCATTATTGATTTGATTTGATGATAGCAATCGTACATGTCATACGTCTAGAAGAATTGAAAATGTAAATAATAACTGTCAAGAATGCTAAAAATGTGTCTTTTTTGATTTACTAATCTCTGAGAAGAAAATATATTCTCTTCAGAATAATTCTAAATCCTTTAAAGACTACTTATTTGATGAAATACAGATGACACAATGTTTTCTCTCTCATAATTAGTTATGTAAAATCTTAAATATCCTGTTGTGTACTGCAAGTATAGTCATTTTCAAAATTCTATTTCTTTCTCATTTTGAAGTGACAAAATTATATTCATATGACAAAAGTTTAATTTTAGTTATTTTTCTTGCCTTTGTAAACATTTGCATGTTTTAATGTTATCTTTCTAATCCCATGTTTCCTATCTTTGTTGCTGTGCTTATGCTGGTCCTTATATCTAGAATTTCATGTCCTCATGTTCACCTTTCTCTGCATGTCTGAATCATGCTCGTCTTTGAGGTCCTAATCAAAGATGCTTCCTCCATGCAGATTACTCTGATAGCCCTCCGTCACAGATATTTCTCACTGTACATCTGCAGACTTATTTATTACCCACATTGTGGCCAAATCACTTCGAATCTTGTATTTAAATTATCCCTGTATATGCCTCAGTTCTCCACATTAGGAAGACTGGTATTCTATTCAGTTCTATGGCTTTCATTTATATTCCAGCCCAGTAAATTTTGAAGTTAGTGTATAAGAGTTGAAAGAAATGACTGCTTTTATTTTTTTAGACACATTTGGATTTGGGATTGAGATATTTTGATGGTTGTTTTGTGTTTATCCATCACACTTGCATTTTAGAGGCCTGTGTTCATTAGTTGTTTGTTAATTCAATAATTTATTAAATAAAAAATGTTACATTCCATTGTCCTACGTGAGGAAAATTATTTATTGGCAAAAGGCAACATTTGAAATAATAATGCTTTCTTCTTATAAAAGATAATTCATACTTCATATATTGACTAGTTCTGTTTTTCTCTGACACACACACAAACACACACACAGTCTTATTTTTAATATTCTGTATTTCACAAGATTCACTTCTCTTATGATTCTCTACTTCAGTAAAGCATTTTAGTGAATTCCAGGTAAAGTGAATGCCACTCATTTTGATTCTACTATTCTTTCCTCCTATAACCAATTATAGTATCAAGAATGTTTTCTATTACCTAAAAAGCTAAACTAAACTAATTACGAATAATTTACCAGGAAATATCCCTTGATCCTCTTTTTATTTTCTTTCTAAGGAAGTAATAAGTAGATTATAGCAATAGAAAGAGGAAAGATGTAGTAAATTGCTGAAAATCACTAGGAGAAAATCATAAACATTACAAAATAATGCAATTTTTATGTTACTTCTGAAGATTTTTTTAGGGACTAGAATGAATACTAAAACTCTTTTCCAAATTGAATTTTTAATAATGTTCCATCACACTGTTCCCTTGGAACAATAAAAGAGAACTAGTAAATGCAAACAACTCTCTTTTGTGTGATAAAGGGGAAATAAAAAAAATACGTAAAATTATATGATATTTTTTATTAAAGACATTCTTTTCTTCTAAATTTCTGTCACAAAATATGTTCAAAATACCTGTATAATTTAGGGTTATTTTTTATTCTAATATATGGGAAATAAGTCCCATGTTTGCCTGAGTAGAAGATTATTTCAACTCACTTCACATTTTTCTAGTGCAACCAGTTGTATACCCAGATATACCAATTTTCTCTCAAAGTTAAGCATCACATGGCAAAGATTTGGTAAAAAAGAATGTGTACAATTTTAGTAAAGCTAGAGAACCTCTTTGCAGAATTGTCAGTTGAGACATTGTTTCTCAAATTTTATTCCTTCATATACTCTCTTCTTGATTTTAGCCAGAGGCCCATGTCACACCAGGGGCACACCTGTGATTCACGCTGTCTCTGTTGATGAATCAACACAACACTGCTTCCTTTAGTCATCCTCTAAGCAATAGCATCAGTAAAATTGTGTATTCGTTACTAGTTACAAACATATGAGGCATAAAAGTAAATAAATTTTAAGCGTCTCTGTCTGATATGATCTATAATTGGCCGATGTGCCCACAGTGGTTTGTTTACCTCCTTTGAGGAAACACTGACCACAGTGACAGTGTGGCCAGTTCCTCTCTACCCTCCAGATCCTGACCAGACCGCATCCTGAATGAAACTGGCCATTAGTGCCAAGTCTTCTCACAATTACAGGTTCATGCAGGCCTGACATCTCTCTCTGGTCCAGAGTATTTCTGCCTGCACGCCTTACCCAGTCAATCACTGAAATTGCTACTGAAGTCACACATCTCGTTTTTTTTAACTTTTAAAAAATATCATTTCCTTTTTTCTCTCTCCCTTCCACAGTGAAGTTTCTGATTCTTATTTCCTACACTTTTTGCAAGAGACTGCCCATCATCTGACTTTCTCTTTCTCTAACAGACACTTCTCTGACATTTGGAAACATAGTGCCTCCTTTATCCTCTTCTAACCTTTTAGTGGTTTGTTTGGTGATGACTTTGCCCTCCAATTACTAATATTCTTTCATTCATTATACCAAAACTCCAAAAAACTCTCCTGCCTCTATAAAGCCTCAGATTGTTCAGAAAAGACCAGGTGGCTATTCCTGCTTGATACCATCTGGAAAACTCTGATTTCCTCACTGACTGCTTGAATCAATCCTGCTTTGAATGAATACATTTAACAGTTTTGTGTACATAATGCCAAAAGTTTCCTTTATTAAGCATTGAATTACAGATTTTACTCTATAACTCCACAATTTCAGACTAAAATTATATATATTTTTAAATTGTTATATAAGAGCTTTATTAAGATATAATTCTCATATCCTAAAATTCACACATTTAAAGTGTACAATTCAATGGTTTTGAGTATATTCACACAGTAGTACAACTATCAACATAATCAATTTTACAACATTTCCATCACCCCATTAATGTTACCCATTAACAGTCACTGCCTGTTCTCCTCTAACTACCTGCTCGAGGCAACAATGAATCTACTTTCCATCTCTATAGATTTGCCTTTTCTGGACATTTCATATAAATGGAATCATATAATATGTCGTCTTTGTGATTTGCTTCTTTCACTTAGCATAATGTTCTAGAAAGTCATTTATATTTATCATGTATCAATATTTTATTTCTTTAATTGCTGAATAACATTCCATTGTTGGATATACCACATTTTATTTATCCATACATCAGTTGATAGACATTTGGGTTACTTCCACATTTTATCATTATGAACAATACTTCTATGAATATTTTTGCATAAGGTTTCGTGTGGACATACATTTTCATTTCTCTTGGATATGTGTCTACAAGTGGAATTACTGGGTCATATAGTAAGTCTGTTTCTAATATTTTAGGGAACTTCCAGACTATTTTCCTGCATGACCTCACTGTTGTACATTCCCACCAGCTGTCTATGAGGGTTTTCATTTCTCCACATCCTCGTCAACACTTGCTATTATCTGTCTCTTTTATTATAGCCATCCTAGTGGGTCTTAGTGGGTGATATAGTATCTCTTTGAGGATTTGATTTGCATTTTCCTCATGGATAATGATGTTGAGCATCTTTTCGTGTGCTGATTGGCTTTTCGTATATCTTCTTTGGACAGATGTCTATTCCAATTCTTTGCCTATTTTTAATTGGTTTATTTGGTTTATTATGGATTGGCTAAGATCTCTTTATATGTTTTATACAAGTGTCTTATCAAATACATGATTTATACATATTTTTTCCCGTTCTGTTGGTTGTCTTTTCCATTTCTTGATGGTATCCTTTAAAACACAAAAGTTTGTAATTTCTACGAAGTCCTATTTTTCAAGCTTCTCTTTTTCCACTTCTGCTTTGATGTCATATCTAAGAAGTCATTGCCTAGTTCAATGTCATGAAAATTTACTCTTGTTTTATAGTTTTAGCTTTTACATTTAGGTGTATGATGCACTTTCCATTAATTTTTGTGTATGATGTAAAGTAGGGGTCCAAATTCATTCTTTTGCCTGTAGATATCCAGTTGTCAGCACTATTTGTTAAAAAGACTATTTTTTCCTCATTGAATTTTTTGGCCCCTTTGTCTAAAACCTTAGAGTTTATTTCTGGATTCTTAATTCTATTTCATTGATCTGTATTGTATTTCATTGATCACATTGTCTTGACTACTGTAGCTCTGTAGTAAGCATTATAACCAAGAGGTATGAGTTGAACTTCTTGAAATGCTTTTAACTCAGTACAACTTTGTTCTTTTTCAAAAATTTTTGATTAATCTGGGTCTCTTGAATTTATAAATTTTAGGGACAGAGTGTTGATTTCTTCAAAGAATCAACTGTGTTTTTGATAGGAATTGTATTGAATCTCTAGATCAATTTGAGGAATATTGCCATCTTAAGAATATCCATGAACATGAGATGTGTTCTAATTTACATAATTCTTAAATTTTTTCCACAATATGTTGTACCTTTCAGGGTGTAAATTTCAGAATACTTTTCTTAAATTTTTAAGTATTTTATTCTTTTTGATGCTATTGTAAATGGAACTATTTTTTAAATTTTATTTTCCAATTGTTTATTGCAGGTGGTAAAAACACAACGGATTTTTGTATGTTGATGTTATTTCTTACAACATTGCTCAATTTATATATTAGTTCAAATTCTTTTTAGTGAATTCCTCAGGACTTTATATATGTAAGGTCATGTCATCTGCAAAGAGAGATGGTTTTACTTCTCCCTGTCCAATCTGAATGCCTTTTATCTTATTTTCTTGTCTGTGTCCTTTGGCTAGGAAATCCAATATAACGTTGGATAGAAGTAGTACGAGTGGACACACTTGTCTTGTTTCTCATGTTAGGAGAAGGATTGAAGTCTTTCACCACTAAGTGTGATGGTAGGTACGGGATTTCGGTAGATGCCCTTTATGAGGTTGAGAAGTTTCCTTCTGTTCCTAGTTCCTAGAGGGTTTTTATCAGGAAGAGGTGTTATTTTGTTGAATACTTTTTCTGTGTCCATTGAGATGATGATGTGTTTTTGTCCTTTATTCTATTGATATGGTGTATTACATTTTTTATTTTCAGGTCTTAAAACTAACCCTACGTTTCCAAGACAAATCTCACTTTGTCATAGTGTGTAATCCCTTTTATATGTTGCTAGATTTGGTTTGCTAGTATTTTTTGAGGATGTTTGCATTTATATTCATAAGAGATATTGGTCTGTTGTTTTCTTTTCTTTTGATTTCTTTGTTTGGTTTTAGTATCAAGCTGATATAATATTGATCTGAAAAATGACTTGGAATGTGTTCATTTCTATTTTTGGAAAAGTTTGCAAACGATTGGTGTTAATTTTTCTTTAAAAATTTGGTAGAATTCTAAATGAAGCCATCTGGGACTGGATTTTTCTTGCTGGAAAGTTTTTTTTATTACTAATTTAATCTCTTGTTACAAGTCTATTCAAATTTTCTACTTCTTCTTAGGTCAGTTTTGACAGCTTGTGTCTTTGTATGAATTTGTCCATTTCACCTAAATTATCCTTAGAATCTTTTTTATTTTTTGTAAGCTCAGCAGTAATGTGTCCTCTTTCATTCCTAATTTTAGTAATTTGCATCTTCTGCCTTTTGTCCTGATCAGTGTAGCTAAAGATTTGTCAATTTGATCTTTCAAAGAATCAACTGTCTGTTTTATTGATTTTTCCCATGTTTTTATTGTCTAGTTCATTAATTTGCGCTCTAATTTTCATTATTTTCTTTCTTCTGATTACTTCAGATTTAGTTTCCTCTCCTTTTTTCAGTATGTTAAGGTGGAAATTTAGGTCATTAATTTGAGATATTTCTTCTTTTTTAATAGAGTTATTTAGAGGTATAAATTTCCTTCTGAGCAAGCTTTTGCTGCATTCCAAGAGTTTCATCATCTTGTGTTTTCATTTTAATTCATCTCATAGTATTTTCTAATTTACTTTGTGATCTCTTTTTTGTCCATTGATTATTTGGAAGTGTGTTGTTTCATTTCCACATTTGTAAATTTCTCAAATTAATTGCTGTTATTGATTTATAATTTTATCTCATTGTTTTGGAGAACATACATTTTATGATTTCAATTCTTTTAAATTTATTGAGGCTTTTTTATTGCCTATTAAATGTTCTATCCTGGAGACAGTTCCATGTACAACTGAAAGAATGTGTATTCGGTCTTATTGACTCTTTTATTATTATGAAATGTCCCTACTTATTTCTAGCAACTTTTTTTTGTTTGTTTTCTAATCTATTTCTGTCTGGAATTAGTATAACTGTATTTTTCATATTTTCCATATGTAACTAAATCTTTTTATATTCTTTTACTTTAAAACTGTTTGTACCTTTGACTCTAAAATGTGTCTTCTGTAGACACCATATAAAGGAATCTATTTTTTTAACTTAATATGATTTTTTTTAACCATTTGTTAAATCCATTCATTTTTAATTTTATTATTGATATAGGTAGGTTTACATCTGCCTTTTTACATTTTGTTTTCTATATGTCTCATGTCTTTTTTTATTCCTCTGTACCTTCTTTACTCTTTTCTTTTGCATTAAATGAATATTTTGCATTCAGTTAATTTTAAATTTTTAAAAATTAAGTTTAAATTTTTAATTTTATTTATTTATTTGTTTGGTGAGGAATATTGGCCCTGAGCTAATATCTGTTGCATCTTCCTCTTTTTGGTTGAGGAAGATTGTCCCTGAGCTAACATCTGTGCCCATCCTCCTCTATTTTGTATGTGGGACACTGCCACAGCATGGCTCAATGAGTGGTGCTAAGTCCACACCTGGCATCTGAACCCCTGATCCCCGGGCCACTGAAGCAGGGTGTGCAAACTTAACCACTACACTACCAGGCCAGCCTCCACATTTGAATTTTTAAAATAATTCTCACCGGAATTGTAGTTGGGTCCATAGTGCTTGCTCTGGGGCTTGTCACATATCCCTTAACTTATTAGAATCACTTCCAGTTTATACCAGTTTCCCATTATTAGTGATCTCATTTCCAGTAAGATTTAGAAATGTTGCTCTCATGTAGCTCTGTTGCCCTTCCTGCATGCTGTGCTGTTACTGTTATGCATCTTACATTTATATATATTAAAAACCTTACAATACATTGTTATAATTGTTACTTTATATAATATTGTCTTTTAAAGAAGCTGAGAAAAGAAAGGAGGGCAAGTATCTATTTATAAAGTTTGTTATATTAACTTTCTTATTTAATATTCTTGGTTCTCTTCATTTCTTTCTGTGAATTAGAGTTACCATCTCCTGTCATTTCCTTATTCCAATACAGATTTTTCTCCCACCTACCTTCATTGTGCTGTTACTGTCAGATATATTACATTTCTATGTGTTATAGGTCCAACAATAAAATTATGTACATTATTTTTATAATTTTGCTTTTGAAAATCAGTTGAGAGAAGAATTATGCAATTATACTCTGTTTTATAATTGCATAACTACATTTTTGGTGGTTATCTTTTTTCTGTGTGGATTGTATTATTGTCTAGAGTTACTTGCTTTCAGCTGAAAAAACTTTCTTTAACATTTCCTGTAAGGTTGGTCAGCCAGCAATAAATTCTCTCAGTTTTTGTCTATCTTTGAATATTTTAAATTTGCCTTGATTTTTGGAAGATACTGCTTATGGATATACAATTCTTGTTTAACAGTTGTTTTTTCTTCCTGGACTTTTAATACATCATTCCAATGCCTTCTCTTCTCTATTGGTCTTAATGAAAAGTCCTCTGTTAGTCTTTTTGGCTTTTTTTTTCTTTACACATGACCAATTGTTTTTCTCCTGAATCTTTCAAATTTTGTCTTTGTCTTTTAACATCTTTCCTATTATGTGGCTGATTGTGAATCTTTTGACATTAATTCTGTTTGGAAATTGAGGTATTTTGAGAAGTTATTTTGAGCTTCCTGGATGTGTAGATTAAGGCTTTTCATTAATTTTTGGAAGTTTTTAGTCATTATTAATTTGATTATATTTTATGCCCCTTTCTCTCTCTCTCCTCATGCTGCTACTCCCATTGCACATCTTTGGGTGTTCTTAATTAATCTTGATCCACATTTCTCTGAGGCTCTATTCATTTTTCTTTGTTCTTTTTTCTCTTTTCTTTTTGCATTGAATAATCTGAGTTAATCTATTTTCAAGCTTGCTAATTCTCTCTCCTGACAGTTCACATCTACTATTGAGCCTCTATAGTGAATTTTTCATTTCAGATATTGAAATTTTTGACTACAGAATTTCCATTTGCTTCCTTTAAAAATAAGTTCTCTCTCTTCAGTGATATTCTCAAGTTGAGGAGAAACTGTCACCATGTATTCCCTTATTTCTTTAACAGTGGTTTCCTTTAGTGGTTTTGTTTTGTTTTGTTTTTTGCTGAGGAAGATTCTCCCTGAGCTAACATCTGTTGCCAATCTTCCTCTGTTTTGTACGTGGGTTGCCACCACAGCATGGCTGCCAACAAGTGATGTAGGTCCGTGCCCAGGAACTGAACCCAGGCTGCCAAAGTGGAACCTGCTGAACTTGACCATTAGGCCATGGGGCTAGGCCCTCCTTTAGTGTTTTGAACACATTTTTCAGGTTGCTTTGAAGTTTGCCCATGAACTTTAATATCTGGGTCCTCTCAAATGTAGCTTTTGTTGCCTGCCTTTTTCCCCCTGTGTATAAGTCCACTTTCCTGTTTCTCTGCATATCTCTTATTTCTTTTATAATCGAATATTCTAGATAGTACCTTGTAGCAACTCTGATTCATCTCCCTGCTTCCTGGGCCTGTTGTTGTTTGCTTATTTATTTCTTTAGTGACTTGGCTGGACTATTTTAGTGGTCTATTTCCTTACAGTGTGAAGTTTCTGATGTTGCTCCTCAGAGGGTGCAGCCTTAGGATTTCACAGTCCTCTTTGGATGAGAGTGGTTTCAGCAGGTCTCTCTCTCTGACTCTCTCTTTCCCTCACTTATGTTACACTGTCTTCTTCTGTTGGTATTATACGCAGCTCTTAGGCTGCACTAATTGCTCGATGATTTCACTATTGTTTTAGACAGTGCCCATGGAGCATAAATTGCCTCACAGTCTGAACCTATTAAGTTTGGGTCCCTTTGCAGAAATAGTTTGTTTTGTTCTGACTTCAAGAGGGCTCTTCTTATCTTTCTATGTCTCTGGTCATCTCTGGTAAACTAGCTGTCTTTTAATTTAGCCTCTTGTTCCAGTGGAGCTACCAGCCTCCTGTTAAGTGTTTACCACCATAATATCTATCATTTTTTAGAAGGACTTTAGATTTAAAATTCTGCATACTCTATTCTAAATAAAGTCAGTTCTTTTGACAAGAGCTTCAGAGCTCTCTGTTCCTAAGGCTTTCTTCTCCCCTTAAGCCATATCTCTGAGTCAGTGCTCCTTAGCTGGGGGTGGGGACAGTTTCCCTCTTCATTTGGAATAAATCCCCTGCTTCATGCTCAGGGAGCTGAGTGAAGGCAGCATCTGGTCTTCACATCTTTCCTCTTCCATAGTGGAACCTCAGTCCTATGAACGAGCTTAAGTGAAGGTAATTGAGGCCTCACTCTTCTTGGCTTGCTACACCTGGAATATAGGCTTGGTCTTGTGGATGAGGGATCGTTAGAGGAAGGGAGCCCTAACTTCTCAGTCACACTCACCTGGAAATAAGTCTATGCCACCTGGAGCTGGGGGAGAGTGAGAAATGCTGGCAGCTGCTCCTCCTGCAGAGCTACCCTATCTCTTGCCTGGGAGCTGGGAGAGAAGGAGCCCTGTCTTATTGACAACACTATTTGTAGTGGAGCTTCCATCACACTGAGCTGGGAGATGGGAGGCAGGAGGATCTGGGTCATGGTTTAAGTGCCACAGACTGTTCTTACTGAAATTAAGCAGAATTTCTTGAATAAATATTTCCTCATCTACTATATGTCCTTAGGACAACTTGCAGATATTTTAAATGTTTTTTAAATAATGATTTTCACCTGTTATTTTTCTTTCCCTGGGAAGTGAGTTCATAAAGCTCCTCGTGCTACCATTCCTGAAGTCAAAGCACAAATGTTTATTTTACAATTTCTCTCTGCAAGGCACTATATGACCTTCTGGATGTACTGTATACTGGGTAAAAAAAAATTGTTGTCCTCAATAACTTAATAGAAGAGGCAGAAACATCCACAATTAGCTATTAGGTACAGCACATGTGGTAAGAACTAGAGCAAAAGTGTGAGAAGCTGTCAGAGCTCAGGGCAAAAGCTCCATTGTATTTGAAGAGCCTAAAATGGTTTCTTAGAAAAGTAGGAGTGGAGATGACTTTGAGAGACAAAGGTGGAGGAAAATGCAAGAGGCAGGGAAGGTCAAGATGCAAAAAAACAGCGGTGAAGAATCCAATGTGTTGGCAGTAGAGGGTGCAAGCCTCAGACACTGGGAGATAAATCTGCAAATTAGGCCAAGGACACTTTGTAGAGATTATTTTATTTCATACTAGGACTGATTTATACCATTTGAACCTAAAAAAATATTTTTTCAGTAAAAAGTAGCTAGATAATATTAAATATCAGAGTAGTACTTGGGACTCTGAAGAAGAGTGAAACACTCAGGAAGTAACCATCCTAGTGGTGAACTACATAACTACTGGTAAAGCTGAGCCTTATCCGGATGAAAAAGAGTGCAAAGAGAAGATAAACAGAAACTCTCAGTTTAATGATATTTCTTCATAGATCAGCATATATTTATTGAGCATATATGCATAGAAAGTATTGGACTGGTTTCAGACAAAGGTGAGTTAGATCTTGTCTTTTTATAGTTTACTGTTTATGAGTAAATTAAGCCATGCAGACAAATAAATATAATTCACAGTTGAAAGTATTAAGTGGCGTAAAAGAAATATAGTAAAAATATTATGAGAATGCCAAAGATGACAAAACTCCTTCTGGACAAGGGAAGTATGGAAGACATCATGGAAAAGAGTGACATTTCATCCAAGACTTGAATTTAGGAGAACTTTGGTTATGCTCAGTGAAGGAAAGTGAATTTCAGCTGTGGCAGGAGTAACATAAGCAAATGCAAAGATTTTGGAAAGCTTGGGGTGTGTTTGGAGAAAAGCAGATAATTCAGATTGAAAATACTATCAGTTCCATAAAGGACCCTCACTGCAAGGGCACATTGACAAGTTGGACACTTTGCTTTTTCAAATAATTGTTAATGAGTAAATGATTCTTTTTTTTAAGCTCTGATCATCCTTTTATTCATATTTCACTTACAGCAATTTTACAAGTGAGATAGACAATGGAGGTGAAAGGACTAGAGAATCAAAACTTAACTGTATTATAGTTGAATTTAGGGACACACACACACACACACACACACAGAGTCCTCACAATCTCTTCCTTATGTTTCCAACCTTGGTCAGAGTTGATGGTTATGCTGAGATTGGAAAACTTGAGCTATAGTTGCAAGGTCTAATTGAAAAGGTGCTGCTCTTGGCCATTCCTTGGCTTTCAGTCTATCTAAGTCAGCTCTGAATGGAAGTCCACCTCCAGCCACCTGCTCTAGCAGCTCTGTCAGTCTATAAGTATAACTATGTGTGGTGTCAGGCAGTGGATGTTTAGTACTTTTTTTGTATTTCTCAGGAAGTTCCTATAAAGAAGGAGCATTTGCTTCTTCTCCTGTTTCTACCAATACCTGCTCTCTTTAATAGATGTAGAATTAGTAGTAGAATTTAATGAGGGTAATAAAGCTCTTAGAATCAATGTTTATGCAATTCCCAATTACAAATCATACTTATGGTAGCATGTCATTTGGAAGATGGGATAAAATAAATTTCTGGCTTCTAAACGATACTTTCTATGTACTAATTATCAAGAATAAGAAGAAAATACACACCACTCCTTTGGGATTCAGCACTCTAAGGTCTGCATTGAGGGTGTGATGTCAGCAAGATAACTCAGTTAAACATCTCTTGCTCACATTCCCCCCTCAACAACGATAATTTGGTATCCAGCCATGAACAAAAGTGCCTTTGTGGGAGCTGCAGGATTCAAGGTGGGAGATTGTGAAACTTTCATACAGTCCCAAAATAAGAACTACTGTAAGAAAACAAGACCGCACCCAGGCAGTTAGCTCACCCACTATGGTCCTGGCTATAGACCCAAAAACAGCTCCATACCCATGAGGACTCAACTACAGCCCCATTTGGCTTTGGTTCTGTACCAACACCATATGCCAAGGGACCCAGGAGAAGTCATGCCCACCTATGCAATCGGGTAATAGGTATACAGACCTTGGTCCTGGCTGTGGACCTTAAATGGCCTATGATCTGGCTCCAGCTCCTCTTAGCCATGGTCCAGGATCCCCTGGAGAAAACTGATTTAGATAATCACTCACAGATGAGATAGCCTTTGTGGAAGTCCAGGTGTCCAGCAGAGAAGTTGCAGCATACTATTAGAGCAAAAAAATCCAATTGGGTGCTTTGAAGAATGAGAAAAGAACAGTTTGATTTACGTGCATCAGCCCTCCCCCAAGGCAGCACAGCTCAGTGCCAAGAGAGCCCTTCTCACTTTGTGATTTCTCCTGCAGGGGAAAAATGAGAGCATGTGAGTGTGTGCTTGGCTTCCCTATCTGTGCAGGATGCTGCCAAACATGCCTATTTCTTTCTTGCCTCTTATAGAGTACTGAGTCATGAGCTGCACGTCTCAGGGGCAGTGAGCAGCTGGGAGAAAGAGCCAAGGCTCAGAATGGAAGATATTAAAGGGATGCAGATCCTGCTAACTGAGTTATGGACTCCATTGGGAGGCCTGCTCATGAGCTTCTTGGGATGCCTTGCCTGTGAATTCCCCCAGTTGGCCCACAGAAACCCCTAGTGCTCTGCATGCTTCAAGTACATAACCTCTAACCGCATGACTAACTCCCTATGCTTGCTATCAATGACTGTGAAAGTGAGCTTTTGCAGATGGCTAGTGGCCATGTGCAAAAAGCTGGCCAGAATCTGTGGGCCTGGATAAAACAAAAACTTGAGCATACAACACCACCCTAGGTAAAGCAGAAGCTGTCAACACCTGGCCTGGTTTTGCAGGATCAAGTGAAGGCATACATGCTGAAGAATTCTGCTACAAGAGGGAGCAGGAAGTGTGGAGCAAGCATATCCATGGAAGACCTGAGAAAGTTTCAGAATCCCTAGTAGGGCTGATGGAAGATATTTCTCTCCTGAAGTCACTCAGTAAAGACTGGAAGACAGCAACACAAGACTCCAAGGAACATGAACAATCAAGAAACCATGACACCACCAAACGAGCACAATAATTTATTGCTTATTTTTAATAAACAATAAAATACTGCTATATGTCAATTATGTCTCAATAAACCTGGTGGGGGGTGGGCAATGAAATAGGAATAAATTTAACCAAGGAGGTTAAGGTAAGATCACTACATTGGAAACTATAAAACTTTGATGAAACAAACTGAAGAAGACACAAATAAATGGAAAGATATCCCATGTTCATGGATTGGAAGAATTAATATTGTTAGAAAGTCCATGCTACGCAAAGTTATGTACAGATTCAATACAATCCAGGTCAAAATTCTAGTGGCATTTTCTGCAGAAATAGAAAAACTATCCTAAAATTTGCACCGAACCACAAAAGACCCCAAATAGCCAAAGTAATCCTGAGAAAGAAGAACGAAACTAGAGGCATCACACTTTTTGATTTCAAACTATATTCCAAACGTATAGTAAACAAAACAGTATGGTACTGGCATAAAGACAGACACAAAGACAAATGGAACAGAATTGAATGTTCAGAAATAAGTCCTCACATATACAGTCAACTAATATTTGACAAGGGAGCCAAGAATGCACAATGGGGAAAGGCTAGCCTCTTCAATAAATGGCGTCAGGAAAACTGGATATAATCACAAACAAAAGAATGGAATTGGACCCCTGTCTTACACCTGTTACAAAAATTAATTCAAAATAGATTAAAGACTTAACCGTAAGACCTGAAACCATAAAGCTCCTAGAAGTAAATACAAGGGAAAACCTCCTTGACATTGGTTTGGCAATGACTTTTTGGATTTGACACCAAAATCACAAGAAAGCAAAGCAAAAATCAACAAGTAGGACTATATCAAACTAAAATCTTCTGCATAGCAAAAAGAAACAATCAACAAAATGAAAAGATAACCTGAGGAATGGGAGACAATATTTGTAAACCTTCTATCTGATAAGGGATCAATAGCAAAAATACATAAGAAACTTATGCAATTCAATAGCAAAAAGAAAAACAATCTGGTTTAAAAATGCGCAGAGGATCTGAAAAGACATTTTCCAAAGAAGACATATAAATGGCCAAGAGGTACATCAAAAAATGCTCAAAACCACTAATCATCAGGGAAATGCAAATCAAATGCAATATATACATAGAATAGAATAGAATTCAGCCATGACAAAAAGGAAGTCCCAACATTTGCAACAACGTGGATGGACCTTGATAGTATTATGCTAAGTGAAATAAGCCAGACAGAGAAAGACAAGTATTGTGTGATCTCCTTTATAAATGGAATCTAAAAAAGCCACATTCATAGAAACAGAGTACGATGGTGGTTGCCAGGAGCTAGCGGGTGGGGGAATGAGATGTTATTCAGAGTGTACAAATTTCTAGTTATAAGATGAATAAGTTCTTTGGATCCGAGATACAGAAAAAAAAGAAGAAAAGGTATATTAATGTGAACGTAACCTTGTAAGTAAGCCTAGTGTCTCTAGAATAACAATTTTTGAAGCGTTTTCCATAAGATGTTAACAGGTATTTGTTCTAAAAATAATTCTACAACAATAGAAGTGCTGAGGCAAATGAAATTCAGTAGGTTTCTTCACTGCAGAACTTTTCAGTGCTCATCCTAAGCTAATATGCCTTGTGAAGCTTCAAAAGGGGATGATAGTATTCATTGTTGCCAAGACATATTTGAGTATAGACCCTTCTCCTTTCAAAAGAATTGACCAGGGGCTGGCCCCGTGGCCGAGTGGTTAAGTTCGCGCGCTCCGCTGCAGGCGGCCCAGTGTTTCGTTGGTTCGAATCCTGGGCGCGGACATGGCACTGCTCATCAGACCACGCTGAGGCAGTGTCCCACATGCCACAACTAGAAGGACCCACAACGAAGAATATACAACTATGTATGGGGGGCTTTGGGGAGAAAAAGGAAAAAATAAAAAAAATCTTTAAAAAAAAAAAAAAAAAAAAAGAATTGACCAGGCTTCCATTCACGGACAGACTTGGGGAAGCAGTGCCAGATATTATGAAGGAAATGACCGGGGTTCAGATGAAAGGTTCCACCTTTCCCTGCTCAGTATATTTTCTGGACCCTGCTTTCCTATTGGGAAAATGAAAGTAATCACAGCCATCCAATAGCTTGTGTGGAGGCCTGTTGGGCCAGTCAGGTTCACATAGCACGTGGGAACATTATACACAAAATAAAAATATATTATCTGATAAATATCTTACATATTATGAATTATTTTCACTCCTCATAATTTTATAAAATTAAAAATAAAAGACCAAGTTTTCAAAGTGGTGCTTTTCATTTGGGTACTTAAAAATTTTGGTAATAGTAACCATAGATTTCTACTAAGGCCAGTGAGAACAATTGTGTGTGTCCAATAACATGGAAGAATAATTTAAAATGCACTCAAAATATCTAGTCTCTAGAAATCTTTTAAAAATGATCTTATACATGTCTACATCCCTAGTGATTGGAGAAGAGTCCTCAGAAAGCTATTTAAACACTTACCTGCAGACCCAAGAAAAGAATCTCAGATATTGTTACAGGAATCAGACTTTGAAGCCCCACACGTCAAGATCTAAAAGCAGAAAGTAACCCATTTTCAACTGAATATCCCACTTATAGTTTGCTCAGCGGACTCTGCCAATGTGTAGAGATGTTGATAGAGGATTTAAACAATTTCAAGTTCATAAATATAAGAGAACATAAGCACGTGTAAATGTTAGCAAGCAGCAAATTTAAGATCACTAATTAACAAACACTGCCATTTAGGTGTTATAAAAAACACATTTATTGGCAATTGTTTTGGAATCAAAGTTTTTTTAGAAGTAAAAGAAGCGTATTTTTTTTTTAAAGTTCAAGTTATTAAGACGGTGGAGAATGATGCCTACTGACCATCTACCAAAGCAAATAGCTTGTTTTTTAAAACTTTAGAGCTTGTTAATCTAAAATATCAATTTGTGTTCCCCACAGAAGACTTACATCATGGGGGCTGGTCATCCTCATGCTACAAGTTTCCTGGTCTTCGTGTTACTCTGATAGCTGTTCTTTGAATCATACGAGACACTGATATTCACTAATATAAATATGTTAGTAAATACAAACATAATGATAGAAATGCCATGTATTATTTTCCACATTGATTACAGATGGCTTAAGCAATAAGCATAGTACTGAAAGATAATGTAGATCTTTAATATTTATAACCTAAAAAGGTTTTATGTATGATAAAGAGCTGTATAAAAAATATATTATAAACCGTAAGTAAATCTATCCTACTTTTCTGATGTTAATAATCCCTTCTGAATTAATCATTGGGAATTTAGGTTTAATAATTCTTTTTCATAAAAAGCAAATACATTTGCATTTCATTAAAAATAATCTTCTAGCGTCAAAAAATCTTTTTCTTCCCCATGAGTAAAAGAACAATAAAAAAGGCCTAAGAACGCTTTAACCAGGCTTGCCATTTCTCTTTATATTGTAACATTTTCTCATAAAAAATCATTTAATTTCTTTAGAATCCAGGTTGGTGCTTATTTTTCAAGCAAGCAGCCCACGATTGTTTACAGAGCAGATATGAATTATAAGTAGAGCAGAACATTTTGAATAATTCCCGCTCAAGGTACATGAAAATGATATTTAAGTAACTCCTGATATTTCTCCAGAGATTTAGTTTAAAAGTTTAAAAATAATCAGATATGTTGCAGTTCTAAAGCTGTTAAAAACACGGAACTTTTTATTGTGCGCGTTTTGCGTCCAGACATTTCCCTCTTTAAGAAATCTTAACTACGCTTCATTTGGCTGTTACCATCATCAACAATATTTGGCAACTAAATGCCAGGAAGAAGTTTCCAAACCGTGTCTCCTCTGGATTGTAATTTTAGCTCATTTCTTAGTGACTTTCTCAGCCATGTTTGCACATATTTGAGGGGTTTTTTTAAGTCTGGTCTATTTAAACTACTTTAAATTAAACGAATTGGAGAAGAAAAGATGAAGTGAATCTGCAGATGAGTTGTTAGAGTTCACATCATTTGACCTACTCTTTGTCGAATATTCCAATTCATGGTAGAGGTTTAGCAGTTTTGCTGAGCTAAGAACTATGAATACCAACACAGTTCTGGAGAGTAATCGCCAAACAGCTGTGATCCTTTGCTGGTGAAGAAGGACCTCTTTACGTGATCACCAAGGAGACAGTAGCAGATACTCCTCACCATGAACCAGAGAACTGAATGCATCGAGCATAGCTGCTTTCAGTAAGCTGACAGTTCTCAAAGGTTAATCGGTAAATTCTAGGTCCAAAAAAAGGGCATTTCATCATCAAATGTTAGCAATGCTGAAGTTGAGTAAAAGCAGTGAAAGTGAAACAAGGGCTGAAATAGTTACCTGAGAAACAGCACAAGGAAGAAATTGTACAAAAAGTTGGAAATGTTCAAGTTGGTCATGCTAAATAACATCAAATTTAGGTACATGCCACACTGGGTACATTAGCATCGACAACTGGAGATCGAACAGTAATCCATGTTATGAGCTGGTGCCCTGGGTGGGGAAATTCCTTCTGGATAATGGCAGTATTACCCCAAATTATTTGTGAGATTCTCAGTGCACGCGTGTGTAGTGATGTGATTGAGAGAACAGAGTCTAGCCCTGTTTGAAATTCTCTGCATTCTTCTTGCTCCAGTCTCTTCGCTGTTGGCTCACCAATTTGGAGAATGAGTGATCCACGTTCGCTTTCTCTGTGGAAGCTGGATGAGGAGGGCTTCTGTTGCCACTAGAAATGGTACCATGATCTTGTCTAACTGACGAAACAAAGAATGGGAAAAGAGCCCAGGCTGCTGGGCAACTGGACAGAACATACCACCATTTCCATTACGTTAAATATCACATGACGTTATGCAGTCTGTTGATACTTCTCAAAGTAGTTTCTGGGAAGCAACTTATACTAAAGTGAGTGGTTTTCGTTTTGTTTTACAGGCCCTAAAGTTCTGAGCTTAAACCTCAGTACTGTCTGTTTGATTTATTTGGGATCCAGATAATATTATAATAAATGGGATTGAGAAACATTTTGATAAAAAGAGACTGGATAATGTTTTAGCAAAAAGGGATGTGCTGACTAAAAACCATCTTAGATAGACTAATATAGTGGATAAAGTCCTGTGGAGCTAGACCGAACTGGATCAGAATCCTGGCTCTGCCACTTTCTGCGAGAATGTACTTGTGCAACCCAACTTAACTTGGCTTCAAATTATCCCTAAAAATAGGGATAATGATATTTCATGGGCTTGTTTTGAGAACAAAAGAGGATGGTGAACTTAAAACTCACTGTAATGCTTTAAAATGCCTTAAAAGTCACTATAATGACATGTAGTCTTTACCCAATGGTAGTTGTTGCTGTCATTACTCCTTCATGGAACAGAAAAATCCAGAAAGGTTTGGGATGTTTTTCAATTTCCTAGGGTTAATCACAAAGCTTGTATGTGGCCTTAGCACAGAGCAGAGGCCAGTCTAGAGTAGGTCCGTGATCACAAAACCAAGTCCCACATAGAGATACCCAGGCAAGAGAGAGGTATTGTCATAAAATGAGTTATTACTAATTATGGGGCCTGAGAAGGAGGTATTTTAGAAAAAGTTCCAGACAGACTGAGAAAATCATTTCAACAAAGCTAGAGATCAATGTTTTAACTGATGCATTTGGTTTCCTGAATTATAAATAATTTGAACTCTATATGGTTATTATAATAGCCATTTTTGAGTAATTTGTGTATATTTCTCTCCCAAATCCTGTAACAACATTTTAAGACAAATATTATTAACCTCTTTTCAAACATTAAGACACCAAGGACTAGGGCTGCCCCCAGGGCATAGTGGTTAAGTTTGGCACTCTGTTTCAGCAGCCCAGGTTTTGAACTCACTCAGCAGCAAAAAAAAAAAAAAAAAAAAAAAAGATACTGAGGATCAAAATGATTAGGGAACATACTCAAGATCAGAAGCCAGAAATGGCGGAGCCCAGACTAGAACTCAGATCTGTCTAACTCTAGAACTTTGCCTTTTCACTCTCCCTCAGCCATGGATTCCCAGCAAATATTAAAACCATACTTGATGGGAGCCCCAGTGTTTGTGGCAGGCACTCTCAGGACTCTTGGCTGCAGTTTCGCTGGTGCATTTATTTGCAGTCCTAATTCTCTAAGATCAGTTCAGAAACGCTGCCTTGGTGACCACAGATTGCAACAGCACTTACTCTGGCTCAGCTTTGGGACTGGGGAAAAGGAAAGTGTGCTAGGGCAACCCTACCTAAGAAGTACCTGAAACTGGTTGGCTTAGAGCAACAGAAGCCTGACATCAAGTTGTCAGCAGGATCACACTTTCTCTGAAACCTATAGGGGAATCCTTCCTTGCCTCTTCCTAGCTCCTAGTGGTTCGCTGCCATCTTTGGCACTCCTTGGCTTGCGGCTGCATCACTGTAATCTCCACCTTCCTCATCACATGGTGTTCTCCCTGCATGTCTCTGTCTTCACCTGGCCATCTTCTACAAAAACATCAGTCACATTGGATTAGGGGCACATCCTTCTCCAGTGTGACTCCATCTTAACTAATTAATTACATCTACAATGATTCTATTTCCAAATAAAGGTACATTCTGAGGTATGGAGGGTTAGGATGTCAACATATGTTTTTTGAGAGGACACAATTCAACTCATTACAGAGAGAAACTTGCTTCTTTCATTTTCCTGTTCCTTCTTCCTAAAACTTGGTTTAAATCTGTAGTCATGGTCTTGGTTTAGAACTTGACCAGAAATATTTTCTTTATAGAATACAACAGAATTTCAGAGCCAGAAAAATATCATGTTCATATTTAAGCCATCCTTATGGAATATCCCTATTGGCTTCTTCCTAAGAATCATTGCTTATGCTGGAAATAGGATGAGAAGTTAACAAAAATTGTGTGCCTGAGGTACTTAGATATAGTGGAAATTAAGCCACACCTCTTCCATGTCTTTTCTTTGTCATTGGAATGGAGTGTTGTGTTTTTATAGTTAGGTCATTGCTGCATTAATTTTTTCCAGGAAAGTTTCTCAGCCTTTATCACTCCTCAGCAGAGCAATAGTCAGTCTTTGAGACCACATGACAACGTTAGAAATTGAATCAGAACCTGCATTGCAATCTCGTTTATGATCAAACATTTGGGAGAGAGCCCATAGCCAATGCGGATGACCAGAGAAGAGCAGATGGAATGAATGAGTGGCTACAGCAGCCACCTGCAAAGTTGTGCTGCCACAGGCATAGCAACTCACTGTGCAGCCATAGACATTGCAGTCATGAAATGCATCAAGCAGGAATCAACCTCAGCTGCAGCTGCCATGAGGGCAGTTGACTGGGGTGACTCTGAGACTTGGACCTCAAACAGAAAAGTATTCTTCCCACTAAAAAGAGCTCAAAATGCTTGTTCATTCCACATCTTCTAGAAAATTAGTGGGAGCAGAAAGATACTATCCAGAAAAATTTTTTAAAAGGTCAAAGAGCCTTCTGAGTGTAAAGATGGCAACAGAACCAAGCAAACAGAGGAGGTCATTCATAGGATGGTAAATTAATACAACAATAAAAATCAATGCTAAGGATTTCCCTTGATGCCATCTCTGAGCACTTGCAGATGGAAAGGCTAAGAATGAAGTCTGCACATTGTAGGAAAGGCCCTAATGGGGCCAAGAGAAGAGGTAAGCTTTGTGTCCAAAGTAATGCTGCATAATGTTAGTCCAACTATTATAACTAACTTTTTGCCTCCAAGAGTCCTACATTAAAATATTTCTACATATGGATATTATCTGAACTCCTTTCCTGAAAATGTAGGGGTGCTGGGCACTGTGTATCCCAGGAATTTGGTCAGGTTCAATGTGAAATGGGTGTATGTGAAGGGGGTGAGTTCTCGATGGGCGACACTATGTGCAACCCAAGGGGTCATCCAAGGAGGAGGTTCATGGGGAAGAATTTCAAATGAAAATCAGGCAGACCACCCAACCGATCTATTTGTCAGAGAGAGCTGGACAGAGAGGGAGGATCCAGGAATGAGGTAGAAACTTAGGAAAATGAACGATAACAAGTGTGAGCAGTGGAAGTTCAGAGAACTTGGAGGAATGTGCTAAACCTGAGAAAGGAGCTTATTATAGAGGAATCTTGGGCCTCAGGCAGTGGGGCAGGAGAAGACGTGGAGTAAACTTGGACCACAAGCTTATTTCTTTATGCATCAACTATTACCTAGACAGTTCCAATTCTTCCTTCTTTGGCTTGTCTGACCCATGTTTAGCCCTTCAAGCATGGCATCATGAAACAAAATAGAGGAAACAGAGCCATCTGCACTCCTTTTTGAGTGGTAACGATTGACCAGAGACCATCTTCTCAACTATGAATCACCAGGTCTTGTAACAGTAAAATCTCATAGTGTTACAAATAGCGTGTGTTTGTGAAGGTAAAAAGAGCTTAGGAAATGTATGCCAGTGGCACCAAGGAAACATATATGGATTTTTTTTTCCAACATTAAAACTCTGATTACAATAATTTAAATAGCTTTCTATTTCCACAACACTGAATTCTGAAAAACTTAAAGTTTTCTGGGCTTCTTTAATGAATCCTTGTAATATTTTCCTGAGGCAGCTGGAGAACAAACACCTTCCTTATAGGTGCTCAGACAATCCATTGTACTGAATTATATTGAGGAGAACTGTGTACATTTCTTGATCTGCACGTGCACTCACGTACCCTGCTCTGATGTCAGGATGGTCCTACGTGGGTGCCCATCTCCTATGAAACAGTGACTGAATTTTCCACGGCCTTTCAGAACATCTGCCAGTGCCACCCAAACAAATCCTGGTGTAATTAGGCAGTTCTAATGTAAATGTTTAATAGAGGCAGGGGATTCTCATCCGATTAGTTTGCTGCTACAGAGAAATAGGACCTAATTTAACATTAAGCCTGTAATTAGCAGATAGAGCTCTTTTGCTAGGGCTAACTCAATCCCTTGCATTTTGACAATAACTTATACTCAAAATTTAAATTTAAGTAACCTAGATAGTCATAGCCCTAATTTGAACACACTAACCCCGTCAATCTCATTTAAGTTGCTTTCAAAAGGTAAAGTCAAATCACTATTTTTTAAGTAGATTTTACTAGGAGCTGTCTTTGTTTGTCTGTTTGTTTTGGCAACACGGGAATCTTCTCTTTCCATCACCCTTCTGTTTCTTTTCTTTTGATTCAGTGCTTGCAGAGTGCATGTCTGTGTATTAGAAAGTTTATGGATTTTATAGTTCATGTTAAAAAGCACAAATGTAAGTGGTACAAATAGTCTTCATACACATCTTTGGTTCCCTCTATTAAGAGCAAAAGATGCCCCGTCACTCCAACTTTTATGTTTCAATAGGAGACGTAGTTTGGTCCAGTCTGAATTCTCAATGTCTTAAGGTGATCAGCCCTGGCTGTTGTTGAACAAGTTTCTGTTGGTGACAAGGGCAGCTGATTGCCCTCATACTTAGTGACACAGATTGGGATCTGAATAGAAGCTGCCATTTTGTTCTATAGTTATTGGTTATGATAAGATCCTGGGTATGGCCATAAAAGTGAGTGTCTTAGAAAATTAGGTGGATAAGATCATTGTGGTGAGGAAATCAAGCAATGGAGAGGCCAGAATGTGAGAAGGATTAGCTACATGTATACTGAAATTGCCAAGAATTAAAGCAGGAGAAAGCCTCCAGTTTCATAAAAAGGAATGATAGGAGCTAGGATCTAGGGTCAATAGAAATGAATGAAAATAAGAAGGCTGAAAAAAAGAGTTATAAAAAGAATTATCTGATATATGAGATTGAAAGTTCGAGGGCTCTATTTATTTTTTTTTTGAGGAAGATTAGCCCTGGGCTAACATCTGCTGCCAATCCTCCACTTTTTGCTGAGTAAGACTGGCCCTGAGCTAACATCCGTGCCCATCTTTCTCTACTTTATATGTGGGACACCTACCACAGCATGGCTTGCCAAGCAGTGCCATGTCCACACCCAGGATCTCAATGGAGAAACCCCCACTGCCCAAGCGGAACGTGCACACTTAACCGCTGAGTCACCAGGCTGGCCCCTTGAGGGTTCTTTAGAAGGAAGAAGAATAGTTTGAAAATAGCAAGGAGGAGCAAGTCAACCATCTGCCCAACCTTCCACCAGCACAACTTACAAGGCAGAAGAAACATAGACACCATTTGAGAGGGTTAAGAGGAAGCAAGGTTCTGAGGAGAGAGCCAGGTTATGTTACACCAAGAATGCAAAAGGTTGGGGCTGGCCTGGTGGTGTAGTGGTTAAGTTTGCATGCTCCACTTTGACGCCTGGGGTTTGCAGGTTTGGATCCCAGGCATGGACCTACACACTGCTCATCAAGCCATGCTGTGGCAGCGTGCCACATACAAAATAGAGGAAGATTGGCACAGATGTTAGCTCAGCGACGACAATCTTCCTCAAACAAAAAGAGAAAGATCAGGGTCAATCTTCCTCACCAAAAAAAAAAAAAAAAAAAGGAATGCAAACAGAGTGTTTAGATAAGAGGCTAAGAATCCAGGAGGTTTTCCTGATGAAACTAAGAAGGTGAGGTCCAAGGGGCACAGTGGAAGAGTTTCAGAAGTTAGAGAGAGATGTAAAAAGGGGACAGAAAAGGGAAAGGATGGAGCCTTTTGGGGATAAATGACTGAAGGGTGACTGATGTCCTATGTCTGGGGCTCCTTGTGGTGACTGAAGACAGAAGAATCAAGCTTAACAAAGTTAGCTCCTATTGCTGAAAGCAGGTAGTGCTAGAAAGACTGAGATAGTTGAGGAGTAGAGAAGAGTCGCTCCTTGGGGCTCTCTCCACCTCCAGTAAGGGTGTAGACGCTCTGGAGGCATCACTATTGTTAGTCCCAGCATGCCGATCAACTTGTGATCCCTGCTGTGAAGGAGGAAGTGCCCCTGGAGACTGAGCGCTTTGGTTGTACCCTCACCGATGAAATGACTTTTGAATAAACCTGGTGTCACACCAAACGAGCAGGCTCAATTTTTACTCCAGGTGATGAGAGTGTAGGTAGGCATAACCTCAGTCCCAGTGCCCTGGTCCACTCCAGACACTGTGACACTATTCAGTGCTGCCTTAATTCTCCAGAATATGGGGAATTCCTCAAATTCTTCAATGGTCTGTACCTCAAATACATTATTGAGAAATGAGGGACCTGAGAGATATTCAAGTTCAACCCAAATCATTTTACACATGGGAAAATCGAGACAGAAAAGGATCAAGTCTCGGATAATGCCTTGCTGAAAGTTAATGGACAAGCCAGAATTATAACTCAGATATTTCAATTCCTAATCTTTCACTTTTAGGTTTCAAGTGCCCTCTGTTGGCTTCTAAATTCTTATGGCTTTAATCCACTTAAAAAATAGCTTTATGCCAGAAAATATGCAGATTATTTAATTCATGAACTAAAGCTTTTAAAGTGGTAGTGTTTTGATAGCAGGAATATAGAATTTATCCATATTTCAAGCATTTTTCACAAAATAGTTAATACTATTGCCTGAACAATACTAACATGTGGTCAAGGTGATGTTTTGGGGTAACTCAAGGCTGAATAAGGAGTGTAAAATTGGGGTTACCATAGGAACTGTGCTTGAAGAAAGTCTCCTGAACTCTCTCCTCCAACCTTCCTGGCAGTAAGGACCACACTGGGGAGCCAGCCCTCCTGCACTGGAAATTGCATTTCTTTAGACAGCAGGTTTTGAACTTCTTTTATGAAGGATTTTTCTCAGGGTGACATTGGACACTAGTCCATATATTTAAAATGACACACATAAACCCTTTGACTGGCATGAGATTATACCCCTGAGGCATCAAGGTGATTGCATTGTTAAAGTCCACTATTTGTTGTGGTTTCCTTGTGGCAGAAATCCCATCTTTTCATTGATAGGATATATTTTGTAACATATTATATTTTATGTTGGTCTTTCTGGGGTTTTTTGGTGGCAGAATTCATATATAGAAGGTAAACAGTATAATTTGGAAACAGATAAAAGAACTATGAATTAAGTAGAATAATTTATATTATTACATTAATGACGTGTGATTTTTAGTTTTTCTATAATGAAAAACAAAAGGTAATATTTAGATTGAATTTTGTCCTCAAATACACAACTTTCCAGCTAGAGTAGTGAGCAAATTCAATCCAACTCAGCTTTATAAAAGACTAAAAGCATGAACATCCCATTTCTAATATTACTCTGTCCCCTGGATCTCCTCGGTGATTTAAACAGTTAAAGGTCAAGATACCAATAAAAAATAAATAAAAGGTATCTGATTCATCAGGTAATTATTTTGTAAGTCTTCAGTATTAAAATGTAATTTTTCTGTGTTGTTAATTTTCTGTAAAGAATTTCAGTTTCTAGAAAAAGCAGCTTTTAGAAACTGTCATGCTATTCTGAATCAGTTGCTTGATAGCTTCATATTAATATATAGCTAATGTTGAGGAATGATAGAAAGTCCCCTTTTCTGTGTTCTGTTCTTCTGCCTTTATATTTCCTATTCTCTATAAGTTTAAGTAGGGGAAAAACAGATAAATTCAATATAAACAACTTATGTATTGACTGACAATATTTTCTTCCCATTCTGAACACTTCTTTTCATCTACAGAGATATCCTTGTGAATATTTCAAATACCGATGGAATTAATGTTTCATTGGGATCTGTCATTCAAATTCTTTTATCTTTGTTTCAAAAGATTGTGTATTGCGACATATCAAACATTGTGTTATTTACAGCCCAGAAAAACACTGCTTGCCCCATGGAAATCACTGCCATTCAGATATTAAGATTCTTGGCCCAAAAGCTCAACATATTTTTAGTGGCATCATAGTAATTACAGAAAAGAAGTCACCAGGAACTCTCTGACCCTTAATTCATGCTTAAAATATGCGAGTAACACAGGGTCATCACATTGACGATTAAAACTACATGACTGAATCAGAACTTCCTGGAGGTATCTGATTCTGCTCTGAGCAGAAGGAAAATATTAGTAATTAAACCATTCCAAATCCCAGGGAAATGAAATTGTAGTGTCACTATTCAAATTTTTCTCACCAGTTCCTTACAACAATATCTGCTATTTCATTTTCTTGCAGATACATTGGTCAGGTCTTTCTGAATGATTAGATAATCAGCTTATGTGGGGCTTTCTTCACATGACTTATGTTAAGATCGTTTAACTATAACACAGGCTGTATTTTCTTTCTGAATTGTAGCCAGTTTGTGTATGGAAATGTAAATTATCTCGTAGCAAAGGGTATAAAAGCAAAAGTTTAGAGAAAAGCTTAAACTTACTATATTTGCCTGAAATTTCACAGGAAATCAAGAATGAGAAATGTCAAATTGAAATTAAGAAACGACTCTCTACGTAACTCTAATTTCCTTGAATGTTTCTTTTGATAATCATCTCACTTCATATTGCTCATATTTTACAAACAAAATTGAGAAAAATAAGTCTCCTATTCTTCCCCTTTTCTCAAAATTCTATAATTTTTTCACTGCAACGTAATACACAGAAAGTTTTGTTTTGAGTTAAGGCAGAATAAGTCATTCAGACAACACGACATCTAAGAACCAGAGAAGATGTACAAAATTTTTTAAAAATACTTTGAATGATATCAAAGAGCTATAATGCCTCTTGGAGAATCAAGGGACCAGAAACTAAGAAGACAAAAATACCCAAGAGGTGATTCTGGCTTTTGGGAGGAACCAATTTTCTTTTAGATCCTGATAGTCTAAAAGGTTGGGACATACTCACAATCATAGTAGAAGTTAAGTATTTATGAAAATTTGTTACACCTTCGGCAACTTTTCAAAGGACTCATAAACAATTTATTATTTGATCACAAAGAGTTAATCAGAAAATTGCCATTATTTGGATATTAAGCAACATATCCCTAACTCTTGAATTAAAGAGGAATCATAATGTAAATTAAAAATGTAAATGAACTAAATGATAAAATTCTTCATTATGAGATTTGTAGAATGTAGTTAAATTCATGCTCTGCAAGACATTTACAGCTGTAAATAAATATTTTACAAATAGTAGAAAGGCCTAAATATATGAGCTGAGTATTCTCAAGAAAACAGGAAGTTTTTTACAGAAGGATTAAAAACAGCAGGGTTAAACCAAAGAAATAAGAAGGAAGGGAATAAAATAAAGAGCAGAAATTGGTGGTATGGAAAACAAACATAGATTAGAGAGGACCAAAATAGCCAAAAACTGTTCATACAAAAACATTAATAGAATGTTTCTATGAAAATACTAATAAAATAAAAGCTTTTCTAAGCTTATCAAGAACAAAAAGAAAGAAGACACAAATAACCAATTCTGGAGTGAAAGGAGATATTATTGTGTACCTCAAAGAAAACAAAAACATGATACAACAACATCAGGGATAACTTCATGCCAGTTAATTAACAGTGAACAGAAAGTATAACTTCCTATGACAATACTATTTACCAAACCTGATTTAAGACAATATAGAAAAATCTGAATAGTTCTATAACTATTCTTTCCGCAAGGAAAGTTTTACAGCCAGAATACATCAATGAAAAAAAACTACCAAATATTAAGCTAGAAATAATGCTTTTATTATACAAGCTCTTCCTGGAATAGAAAAGCAAGAACATGTCAAAATTAATTTTATAAGTTCAAATTCTTTGAAACTAAAATATGTCAAGGGCAATAGTAAAATGGAAATTATAAGTCTATACATCTTGTGATTTAAATGTAAATATTCTTTAAAAAGTCTAGAAAGGCACATCCAGTGATATTTATAAAAGTTAATACATCTTAAACAAGTTGGACTTATTTCAGGAATTTAAATTTATGTAACATTAGAAAATCAAGTAATATCATGCATTTCTTTTATAGAATATAAGGAGAATAATTATATGAGCAATGCAGTACATGTAGGAAAACATT
Source organism: Equus asinus (assembly GCF_041296235.1). NCBI lineage: Eukaryota > Metazoa > Chordata > Mammalia > Perissodactyla > Equidae > Equus > Equus asinus. The sequence continues at coordinate 22,428,020 of NC_091801.1, read as the reverse complement.
TTTGATAAAATTCATCACTTATTTGTAATTTTAAAAAGCCTTTATCCACCTAGAAAGAGAAAGAAACTGCTTTAATCTGATATAAATAATTATCTGAAAGTAATCTAATAATTAAGTGATCTAATAACTGCATAATGTTTTTAGATGTCAGTAAAGAGCACACTTATTAATGGACTATTGAATGCTCTACCTCTAAGATTAGGAGTAGCATAAGAATGTCCACTATAACCATTTCTATTCTAGAGAATAAAAGGTCTTAGCCAATGCATTAAGACAAGAAAAATATATAAAATGCACAAATATTGGAAACAAACTTTATATATATTTACAGATAACTGATTAGAATTAATTAATAAGTTTAGCAATGTTGCTGGATAAAAACTCAGAAATTATACAAAAATCATTTGCATTTCAACCTGTCATCAATAAATCGTAAAAAATGAAATAAAATTATCCTTTATAATTGCAAAAGCATCAAATATCCTATCTAAAAATCCATGTGGAAAACCATGGATCCATATATCACCCCATTTATAGAAAAAAATTCTGAGTGGGTGTAAGCGTGAAATATAAAACAAACAAACAAAAATCTTTTTGTGAGATAATAAAGACGGGGAAGAACAGGACCTTTCATTCATTGCTAGTGGGAAAACAACATGGTGCAGCCACTTTGGAAGACCGTTTGGCAGTCTTATGCCAAGTTTACACATTCTTACCATGTGATTCAGCTAACATGCTTTTTACTATTTACCCAATTGACCTGAAAACCCATGTCCACACAAAAACCTGCACATAGCAGCTTTGAGGGTAATCTCCAAAGACTGGAAGCAACCAAGATATCCATTAATAACTGAATGGATAAACTGTGGTTCATCCATACATTGGAATATTACTCAGCAATGTAAAGAAATGAGCTACAAAGCCACAAAAAACAGATAGACAAATCTCAAATGCCTATTGCTAAGTGGAAAAAGAAAACCAGTTATATGACATTCTGGAAAAGGTAAAACTATAAAGGCAGTTAAAATATTAGTAGTCACCAAGGATATGAGGGAATAGGAGAGTGATAAATAGATCAAGCACAGGGAAATTTTAGGGGAATAAAGTTATTCTTTATGCTATTGTAATTGTGAATATAAGACATTAGGCATTTGTCAAAACTCATAGAACTGTAGAGCACAAAAGGCAAACCTTAATGGATGCAAATAAAAAAAAATATCATTTAGGGGATTGGAGTATCCAAGGAAGAAATACAGGCTGTGACAAGGAAGTCTATATTACAAATTCATAAAGGAATCTCACTGAAGGGATTGGGGAAGGTACTAAGTATTGTTGGAAATGAGTGGCATCTGTAGGACTAAAGATATAAGGAGCTGCCCATCAGCACTGTACTCTCATTGATAAAGTTGTTCCCACAGTGTTACAGGTTAACAAATCTGACACTGCTATACGTGTATCCTGGAACGGAACAGCTAAGTTAGTGGATGATGGATAGTGGGAACTAGATTTCTCACTGTTGGACTGGGAATTTACAAATAAGGGGAAGGGGCTAGAAACATTCATGTGGCAATAGATTAGTGGGACACATCACATGAATTCATGTTTTGCTTAACATAGATATAGATGTTGCATATAGAAATACTTATACATATATTTAATACATAGGTTAGTCAAACATATATATTTTTTGCTTTTCAGCTGAAAAGGCCTAAAAGAAATGACATTGCTGTAGCAACATGCACATCTAGCATCCAGATTTTGGTTTCTAACACCATTCTCCAATAAAAGGAACCAGTGCTCCTTGGTGAAAGGCTGATTCTAGGCCTGGGCCAGAAAATACAGAGGATGAGTTCAGAGCATCTGTAGAGTCAGAAAACAAGAAAGTTCCAAAAACAAAAAAAACCAACAAACCCACACATCGATAAGAGTATGTCAAATGAACATAGAGGCCAACTGAAAGAGCTCCCAATGGCCAAAGTTGGAACACTTTGAGCATGAAAATAAATCAGTAGTATTGGACTATTATCAAAAATATAAAATAAATATCATGTATTTATAGATACATACATAAAATATTTAATAAATTAATAAATGCACAAGGAGAGAGAAATCTCTCACACAGAAGATTTCAAATAATTTACACTGATACGCCCTACTCAAGGAGAAGGAGCATAAATCCCATTCATTAGCTGTGTGTTGCACATAGTGACTTCCTTCCAAACCATATAGTAATGAGGGGGTATAATTTTACAATGGAGAAGCCTGGCAGACACAACCTCAGCCAGGTGATTAAAGTCAGTGTCAACAAGTCATAAATCACAGTGATAGTATGTATGCTTGATACAATGTGATGATACTGGCCCTTTACCTCTGTGACCTTCTTCCCAATACTCATAATCCCAATCTAATCATGAGAAAAACATCAGACAAATTCCAACAGAAGGGCATTCTACAAAATACCTGACAAGTACTCAACAAAACTGCCAAGGTCACTAAAAACACAGAAAGTCAGAGAAACGGTCATAGCTAAGAGGAGCCTAGAAAGACGTGACACCTAAATTTAATGTGGTATCCTGGATTGGAGCCTGAAACAGAAAAAGGACATTAGGTAAAACCTAAGGAAATTTAAATAAACTATATTCTTTAGTTAATAATAATATATCTCTATCGGTTCATTAATTTTAACAAATGTGTCATAATAATGTAAGACCTTAATAGTAGGAGAAACTGGGGACCTGGCCCAGTGATGTAATGGTTGGGTTCCTACGCTCCGCTTTGGCAGCCCATGGTTTACCAGTTCAGATCCTGGGCACAAACCTACACACCACTCATCAAGCCGTGCTGTGGCAGCATCCCACATACAAAATAGAGGAAGACTGGCACAGGTGTTAGCTCAGCAACAATCTTCCTCACCAAATAAATAAATATAGGAGAAACTTGATGTGGAGTACATAGAAATTCCGTACTAGCTTCTCAATTTTTCTATAAATCTAAAGCTGTTATAAAATAAATTCTATTAAAATTAATATTAACTAAAAATAAATTAACTAAATTAGTCAACGAACATGTGAATAGCAGATTAGATACAACTGAAGAGAGAATCAATGAGGGTCAGAAAATCAAGATAGATCAGAAGAAATCATTCAGAATAAAGGATAAGGACACAAAAAGATGTAAAATAGAGAACAGGTTAAGAAGCTAACAAAAGAGAGTGAGGAGATCTAAACATGAGTTCCTGAAGCAGAGAAAAGAGTGAATGGGATAGAAGCAATATTTCAAAAGGTAATGGCTTATAGCGTTCCAGAACTGATGAAAGATCTCAATCCTCACATTCAAAACCCCAGTGAACCCCAAGCAAGTTAAATAAAAGGAAACACGTACCAAGAACCATCATAGAGAAATTGCAGAAAATCAAAGAAAAAAAAAATCAAAGTAGCAGCTTTTAGACTGCCAAGTGACTTCTCTAGAGCATAAATGACAGCCAGGCGACAGAAGAATATCTCAGATGTGCTAAAAGAAAATGACTGGTAACCTTGAATTTAATGTCTAGAGAAATTTCCTCTCAAGAATCAAGCCAAAATGAACACTATTTTCAGATAACAAAACCCAAAAATGCCTACTCTTTTAGGCCTGTTCACTTTTGCATCAGTTAAATTGCACAATTAAATGGAGATGTGAGAGATATTACCACCCCTAAATCTTGTAAGCTGTGGTGCGTACCCTTCTCTCTCCTCTTTCCACTAAGAGGATTCAGTGCTGAGATTATGATGCGCCGCATGGTAGGAGAGGGCTCCGGAGACTCACTTGGCCCCATCGTCTCAGCTGATGAGGGAGGCAGCAGTGTGGGGATGCTGCCTGCTTCCACAGATGTCCGTTCGAACTATGCACTCAGGAACTGCTAAAAAGACCATCAAATGGAATTGAAGTCCTTTATGTTTCCAGGATGCTAATGTGGAAACTCCACTGTCTTCCTGTTGCCCACAAACCCGGAATAAGCCTGGGGGTATGCAGCAGTGTTTTGAGTTCCCAGGAATTAGCTCTAAGTGCCTGATAGTCCTTGAAAGGTTTGGTATTTCTGTTGCTTTAAAGAATTACCCTGGTAAGTAGCTTTAGTACCCTTTGATTATGGTTAGGAAAATTTTCCCTGAGTATACTTAATGGATACATTGCAAGCTTCACTTTGAAGTCCACCTTGCCTTTCTTCATTCAAGGTTCACTTTGAAGTCCACCTTGCCTTTCTTCATTCAAGGAGCTCTGTCTGTGAACTGTGTCAAGACTGGGTATTAAGAAAAGACCAAACCTATGTATTAAGGTGGCTCACGACAGACTTTTGTACCCCAGATCTGAACTTCTATTTTTATTTGCTTCCAGGAAATTCATGTTCAGTTGACCATGGCAATATCGTGAGTCAAGTGAGTTTATTGTGCCAGTCCTGCTGCTTCTTTTGATGACCATGTTTGCCTGAGAGAGTGCTGCAGCTTGGCATTTGTCACCCTGGGGTCTGGAATATCTCTTATTCCCCATGGCAGAAGCAGCACAATCTCCCAAAGTCTTGCCATAAATAGGAATTTGATTTTGGATAAGCACAGGTGGTAATTTAATTAAATAATCCAGCCATTTCATTCCATGGAGCGCTATACAGTAGTCCCCCATTATCCATGGGGGACACATTCCAAGACCCCCAGTAGGTGCCTGAAGCCCTAGATAGCACCAAACCCTATAATATATACTATGCTTTTTTCTATACATGCATACTTATGATGAAGTTTAATTTATAAATTAGGTACCGTAAGAGACTAGCAACCATAAGTAATAGTAAAATAGAACAATTATAACAATACCCTGTAATAAAAGCTACTGTAGAGTTTAGCAACTTCAGCATATGCTTTTTTTCTTTCCTTATTAAGTAGAGAATTTTCACCTTTTCACTTAAAGGGAGCACTTGATGGCTTCTCTTCGGCATATTTGAATTGCTAACATAAATACTCTTGCACTTCGGGGCCATTATAAGTAAAAGAAGGGTTACTTGAACACAAGCACTGCAATACAGCAACAGTTGATCTGGTAACCCAAAGAGCTACTAAGTGACTAACGAGTGGGTAGTGTATACCGTGTGGATACACTGCACAAAGGGATGATTCACATCCCAGGTAGGATGAAGTGGGATGGCTCAAGATTCCATCACACTACTCAGAATGGCATGCAATTTAAAACTTATGAGTTGTTTACTTCTGGAATTTTCCATTTAACATTTATCAGACTGTGGTTGACCATGGGTAACTGAAACCAAGGAAAGCAAAACCGTGGATAAGGTGGGACTACTGTATTCCTCTCTGGGTTTATGGATGAGAACTGTTACTGCCGGCTGCCTTATTTTGCCTGGAACTACTTCCAGCTTTCGCTTGTTAGCTGTAATGTTGCTAACCTGGGTTAATCAGGGCTTTTGCAAGCAACAGAAACCAATATTAAACAATTAGGGAGATTTATCTGAATACTATTGGAGGAGCTCATAAAATGGTTAGGTTGCTGGCCACATATTTGGAAAGCAGACAGGAATCAAGGAACTCCTGAGAAGTGAGTAAAAGGGTTGCAGTTAAGCGGATTCGGGGACAGGGGGATCTGAGTCACCATAGTTTACAATGTGAGAGTTAGTATTCAGCCAAAAATTATCTTTATCATGTATGTTTCTTCTTTAATCTTTGCAAACTTAACACAGTAAAAGTTCAAATATATATACATGCATCATTTGCAATTGCACCATCCAAAATTTTGCTGTTTTATTGTGTTTATTTTGACATCTCTAAAAGCACTTTTTTACTATATTATTTAAACATTATTATTGATATTTCTATCAATACACTAAGAGACAAGAGAACAAACGGTTAAGACAATGAGAATTGTGTCAATTTAAGGCCAATAATAATTAGGCTACCTCTAAGCGTGACCTTGTTTAATCATCTTATAAACATTTCTAACATAAGGAATTGAGTGGTAATTGGAATATTAGCTACTCAGACTTCTGTTGAAAAATCAACTTGGGAGGTTACATATTGTCAAAAGTATCTTAGAATGCCTTGGGGACAATTTCCTGGTTTAGGAAGCAAATATGTTTATTAGTTTGGTAATAGGAAGCACAGTTGAATTATCCAAGATCTAAAGGTAAGCAATCACCATTGGGAAAACTTTTATAAACTGACTGAGTCTAGGACAAAAGGAAGTGTAAAAATTCATAAGTGAGAAAATTAAATAATGTCAATTTGGGGTATTATAACAAGTTTAGTATGTCAGGGCGAAGGAGATCAGAAGAGCTGGATGTTTCAGATCTTCAGAAAAATAAGCAAACAATTCACAATTCTCCTCTTCTTTATCTGCCAAGAACATAACACCAGAAGTCGCGGATAAGAATTAACCCCTGCCTGGTAACTTCATTTGGTGAGGCACCTCGTTCAAAGCTTCAGAGGGCTTCTGCTGTAAGAAGAGACTTCCCCTATCAGAGAAATGAGGGAAAAACTTGAACCGGTTGAATCATAGGAGCTATATTTAGAAATTGTCTTGAAAACAGCTGGATAATTACTAAGATTGCCTCAGTTCATAAAAGTCAGACAACTCTAAACTCGGTCTGGATAAATACAGAACAAATTCTTTGGCCCTTTCTGCTGTGCCCGTTGCACGGCTTGAACTTGCCTGCCAACCTCAGAGCAGACAAGGAGTGCACCCGTGTCCCAGCCACAGTAGGGCTGAGGGAGGGGTGAAGACAGGGATTAAACGCCAAGGAGAGTCTTCCCACAGTTGTGAAATAGATTCACGGCCAGGGGAGTGGGTGCCAAGACTGAAATGCAGCTCCATAAACTGATCCAGACTAACTCTGTGATCCTAAAAACAGTCAGGCGCAGGTTTCCCTTCTATCAAATGAAGGTGTTAAATCTCCGAGCTCCTTCTGGGTTGATGCTTCTGTGCTAGGCATTTACTCACTAAAGATAAATTATTTTATAATAAAAAAATTATTGTTGTGTATTTCTTTTTAAACTTTCTTTTTTGGTCTAATGCTGTCAGACTCCACACTTATTTGCTGTTAACACTAGGGGTCAGGCTAAGAATAGTCCTGTTTTCTATACCATTATGAGCCCCTTAGATATTTAGATTTTTTTTGTTATGTCTTCTGATTTTCCATTTTATATTGTTAGGTTACTCATTCACACTTTCTCAACAACAAAGATAATAAACTAAATAAGAGCTTTTCCCTACAAACTAAAAAATTGAGGAAATAAAAACTACACTTTTAATGTTTCCAATGCCAATATTACAAATGCAAGTCTAATGATATTTTGAAAGTAAACCTTAAAACCAAATGCATAATACTTAGCAATCTACACTATCTTTACCTAAATATACCATTGCTATGTACATTTTCCTAAACTTCGCTGTTTCTTTCTTCTCCCCTGTGGAATTACAAGTACTATGACAAAAGGAACAATTTGTCACAAACAAAATAACCTTGAAAATCAAACAAGTGCAATCATTAAGGTGGGAAATTAATAGCATCCACTTCAAGGTTATTTTCTCATGGATTTTAACATCTTAAAGTCTCCAGGTATTTATGTTTGTTAATTTACCAAGAGTACAGGTGCATCTTATACACAACCAGTCACACACAAGAGCACACAGAAATAGACGCAATACGATTTTACATAGAATTAGTGAATTATGTCACCTCACATTGACAATCCAAAGTACAGCAGGAAAGGCTGTGAAGATGTAGTTAAAACTCAAAAGAGAAGGTCAGAAAACATTAAGCTAGGGCTTCCTGGGCCTTAAAAGGAGAGCTAGTCTCTAAGAAAATATAAACAGGTAAATTGCTTTCCATGAATAGAACCTCTAGCCTACAGAAAAATAAAAGGCATCGTGGGTGTGTATTGGATCCATTCATTTAGTTCACACGTGCCTAGATAGTAGCAACTGTCTTTTTATTTTAGTCAGTATAAGATCGTGCCTGTGGATCTTTAAGACATTTGTACCCCCAAAAGAGGAGGTTCTTCAAGAAATTCTTCTCTTTTGAAAGAACCAATGTGGTCAACCATCCCCATGTGACAGTTTTTACCTGAAGAATGATTTGATAAAAATCAAAGTCAAGACACTATGTAGAGGACAGGGAAGATTTTCCTAAGTGAGGTCTTGCGGTTGAGACAAATATTCTGAGCTCAAGGAAGAAGAACCCTTTTCCCTGTCAGTCATTTCAAGCGTGCCCTGACCCAGGGTGCTTTGTAACCGCCTCTACACTCTGCCAGTGCGGGTGAGTCAGCAAGCTTCTGGCTGTAGCCTGTTTGGGTCAATTGATCTTTTATGTTTTTTATTGTTTCCGCTGACCTTTCAATTCCCCAGCAGTGTTTCGTTTTCTCCAGACATCTTTTCAGACCTGGATAGGTAAGTTGCCTCTTCATGTACACAAATGAAGACTGCTCACAGGATGGAGCTTGGAGATGAAGGGCTAAGAACAGAGCAGACAGTCCCTCTCTCTTTCTGACACTGCTGATAGAACAGGGAAAACGCCTCCATTCCCTTGAATTTTTTTGCTGAAGGCCTCCGCTTACTCGCCTAATGGCAAGGTTACAATAGTACCAGAATTAAAAAAAAAAAGTCAAGAGTACGTGTCTCAGAACCACTTTCACTTTTATTCAGCAACCACAGAATAACCAGGTGAGGCACTTTTCTGTTATTCTTGTCCTCTCGATCCTGAGCGGCTCCTCCACCAGGCTTTCTAAACGATGGGATGGTTATGGTCTTCTTTCTAGATCTGAACAGCCTGGTCCATCGAGCCCTGAGGAAGGAGAACCTCATCCTGCCCTGATATTCAGTCACCTGGAGCGAGAAGCAGACCCCAGCACGACAGACAGGCTTTTTTTCTCTGTATTGCACATGCACAACAGGATTAGGTTTGAGATACTTTGGAAAATACCAAGTCAGCTTGTCGTTGACATTAATATTTTTTAGTGTTATACAAATACAAGGAAAGGAAGAAGGCAAGTTAAATATCTCCTTTGCCTGTTCTCCAGCTGATTGTAATCTAGAATTACAGTGTATACACTGATACAGATAAATAAAAGTTCAACTGCTTTACATTATTAAGAATGACTGACATTATATAAATGTGATATGTATGTTCTTCATGTATATAAATCTTAATTGCTTGGTTCTCTTTTTATTTATATGCATTCATTAAAAGTCTTTTGGGAATTACTTAGTAAGAAAAAGTAAGTGTACTACAGTGACTTACGACTTACAATGTTGCTATGCATCCATTTAGTGAAGTGATTAATCCCTACTAAATTATTTATTCAATTTATTCGCATCAGTATGTGGGTTTTGATACATTTGTGTAACATGAATTACACATATACATGGAGTATTTTGTGTTAATAAGAAAGATGAGTTTTAAAAAAGGTAGTTTATTGGGGCTGGCCTGGTGGCACAGCAGTTAAGTTTGCACATTCTGCTTCTGCAGCCCAGGGTTTGCTGGTTTGGATCCCGGGTGCAGACCTATGCACCGCTGATCAAGCCATGCTGTGGCAGGCATCCCACATATAAAGTAGAGGAAGATCAGCATGGATGTTAGCTCAGGGCCACTCTTCCTCAGCAAAAAGAGGAGGATTTGCAGCAGATGTTAGCTCAGGATTAATCTTCCTCAAAGAAAAAAAAAAGGTAGTTTATTGACTGCTGTCATATACCAGGCACTAGGTCAAGCATATCATCTCATTCACTTTTCACAACAAAGCAAAAAGAAGGTTCTCGTATGATCCTCACTTCATAGGTAGTGGAACTGAAGTTAGAAAGGTTAAATTATTCACTCACTTCACATACTGAGTACTAGGCAGAGCTGGGACTCAGAAACTACGTCCACTTGACCCTAGAGGCCCATGCTTGAAACCACGGCTCTTCCTCTCCTTTGAAGAGAAGCCTTTTCAAAATGATAATGGCAGTAATTGCTATGTGGAGAAAGAACTCAGCCCCTCTCCTTCCCTGAGACCCTAGGTGCACATATTTAACCCAAGGATGATAAAACAAGGTAAACTGCTTATTGACAACATAAAAGGACACCCAGGGTATTTTTGAAATTTTCTTTTCCAATTAGTAAAGCAGAACATGTGAATTTATGATAATTTGGGTAAGGGGAAGGGTGAAAAGTCACCAAAAATATTGCTGTCAACAGTTTTATTTTTAAGTCTTTATTTCAAAACTAGTTGACTTCTTTTCTGCATAGATACAGTCATGGTTTTAAAATTGCGTTCTTCCATGTTCATGTATAGGAAGGCTTGACGCTGTCAAGATGTAAATTTTTCCCAAATTGATCTATATATTCAATGAAATCCCAATCAAAATGCCAGCAAATTATGTTGTGGATATCAACAAACTGATTCTAAAGTTTATATGGAGACTATATAATAGTCCAGAATAGCCAATTCAATATTTAAGAAGAACGAAGTTGGAGGAGTGACACTACTCAACTTCAAGATTTACTCTAAGGCCATGGTAATCAAGACAGTGTGGTATTGGTGAAAGAATAGGCATGACATTGATGGAACAGAGCAGAGAGCCCAGAAATAGACTCACACAAATGTAGTCGACTTGTCCTTGACAAAGAGGCAAAGGCAATACTATGGAGCAAAGATAATCTTCTCAATAAACGGTATTGAATTTCCCCATGCAAAAAAAAAAAAAAAAGAATCTTGACACAGACCTTACTGCTTTCACAAAAATTAACTCAAAATGGGTCACAAACCTAAATGTGAATTCAAAACTGTAAACTTCCTAGAAGATAACATAGGGGAAAACCTCGATGACCTTGAGCATGGTGATAAGTTTTTAGATTCATCAAAGACATGATCCATGAAAGAAATAATTGATAAGCTGAATTTCATTAAAATTAAAAACTTCTGGTTTACAAAAGACAACGTCAAGAGAATGAGAAGACAAGCCACAGAATGGGAGAAAATATTTGCAAAAGACGTATCTGATAAAGGGCTGGTTTCCAAAATATACAAATACTTAAAACTCAACAATAAGAAAGCAAACAACCCATTTAAAAAGTAAACTAAAGATCTTAACAGCCAACTCACTCAAGAAGATACACAGATGACAAATAAGCATATGAAAAGATATTCAACATCTCATGTCATCAGGAAAACTGAAATTAAAACAACAATGAGATGACGTGACATACTAATTAGAATGGCCAAAATTTGGAACACTGACAACAACAAATGCTGACAAGGATGTGAAGCAGCTGGAACTCTCATTCATTGCTGAAGGGAATAGAAAATGGTACAGCTGCTTTGGAAGACATTTTGGCAGTTTCTTATGAAACTAAACATCCTCTCACCTTATGATTCAGCAGTCGTTCTCCTTGGTGTATACCCAAATGAAGTGAAAATTTGTGTTTACACAAAAACCTGCACACAGATGTTTATAGCAGCTTTTCTCATAATTGCCAAAACTTGGAAGCAACCATAATCTTCTTCAGTATGCAAATGGATGAATAAACTGTGGTACATACAGAAAATGGAATATTATTCCATGTTAAAAAGAAATGAGCTATCAAGCCAAGAAAAGACATGGAGGAATATTAAGTGCGTATTATCAAGTGAAAGAAGCCAATGTGAAAAAGCTACATACTAAATAATTCCAACTATATGACATTCTGGAAAAGGCAAAACTATGGAGACAGTTAAAAAAATCAGTGGTTGCCATAGGTTGGGGAGGGGAGGGAAATAATGAATAACAGAGGGATTTTAGGGCAAGGAGAATACTCTGTGATCCCATGGATATGTGTCATTATACATATGTCCAAACCTGTAGGATGTAACACCCCAAGAGTGAATCGTAGTGTAAACTATGGGCTTTGGGTGATTATGATGTGTCAATATAGGTTCATCAGTTGCAACAAATATACTGTTCTTGTGGGGTGCTGATAATGGGGACTATGTCTTCCTCATCCCATCAGCTTCAGTCACTCCCTCTAGGCTGCCATGGATGGCTCCCTGTCCTGCCCCACCAAAGAGCTTTTGATGATTCAATTTAAAAGGAAGGAGAAGGGAGGAGGTAGACGAAGAGGAAGAAGAAAAGGAAGAGGAAGTAGAAAAAGTTATTTCATTTCTTTTCATCTTTTACTTTTTATTGCTGTTATGGTTTCAGTCTCCTAATTTTCTTCTGGTTACTGCTTTGAATATATATAGGATGTAGTGTGTTATCATTATTTTAAGATATGTTTTCAGTTTGTATTATCTTTAATCAAGAAGATTATTTCGAGTTGTTTAATAGAAGATTTTTAAATTTTTTTATTTCCTGTAGTTTCTGCTGTATAAAGATATTAGTATATCATTTATTTGGTGTACACATTCATAACTGTTACATCTTTATTAAGAATTGTGGCTTTTATCATTAGAAGTGTCCTCTTCTGTCACACTTAACATTTTTTGGGTTTTTTTTGGCTTGACTTGGCTTTGCCTATCAGGATCATAAATCCTACTTTCTTGTTGTTTACATTTGACCAATATGTCTCTGAACTTTCTTTTATTTTAGCCTTTTGAATCACCTTATTTTAGGTATATTATTGTAGACAGAATCATAGCTTGGCAGTGCTTTGTGAGTAAAATTTAAAGCCATCTTTTAATAGCTGAGTTAAGCCCATCCACATTTATTGATATGATTGATGTGATAGCTCATATTTTATAGCTTTTATAAATTTATATAAGCATAATTATTGTATGGACTTTGTCATATTTGGTTTGTTTCTTTCTGCATTGGTTTTCATTTTTAAATTGTATTAATATTTAGAATAGTTTATATTTTCTTCTAGTGATTAACTTTTTACTTAAACTTTTCTAATTCTCTCAGTATCTTGATTTCTTACATAAACATTTATTATTTAGTTTGTTGACTTATTGCCTGTACAAAACCAGTGAGCTTATTTTGTTTCCCTTTTGCTCTTCTTTCTTCCGTTATTTTAGTTGCATTATTTTTACTTTGTCAGAACACATAACGTTTATTCACCATTCTTCCGCCTTCCTCCACACCATAACCTCGATCTTAGTCCTACACTTCAATAGACTAAATGCTTATCATGATTCCTTTTGCTGAAGATTCCTCCAGTTATCTCTTGGTTGGTCCATCCTCTAGAAGATTCTTCAAGGACAACTTAAGAGTGCGGTATAACCTGGGTTCTTGAATGTTTAAAACCATTTTTCTATAGACTTGATAGTTAAAAGACATTTTTCTGAATAAAAAATCTTTGATTCACATTTTTTCATTGAAAATGCCACTTTATTGTTGTCTTGCTTTTTATGTTGCTTTTAAGAAATCTGATGTCAGTCTAATTCTCTTGTCCTTTTAAATTATTAATCTTTTTGCCTGTAAGTCAAAAGGACTTGCCTGTAAGTCCTAAAGATTTTTTTTAATCATTAAAGTTTTATAGATTTATTAACATACATCTTGGAGCTGACCATTGTTAAGGTGCAATGGAGCCAGCTCTAGCTGTTAAATATATCAAATTTCAAAACACACCTCACCGCTTTGAGTGAGTATAAGTAATTCAAACAGTCATTACTCACTCAGCCAAGGGCAACGTGAGGGGAGTCCCTGGCCTGGGACCCTTTTATCTCCAGGCCTAGGGAGAGAGACCAGAGGTCTTGGTTATATGTACATGACTGGAACCCACCAATGATTTTTAAAACATCTTGCAGTGGACAGATTTCTAGCATAGTTGTAGTGTGGGAGAAGGTGAATAAAGTGGAGCCATAGTGAGCCGTGCTGAGGTGTCTGATATGCACCCCAGTAGGTTAACAATTTAGCCAAGTGTTATTTTGTTGTGAGTAGCTTATTTCTTCCAACTTTATTTTTCTACAGTCATTTCAAGAAAAGGACTCAGGTACCTGGTGGGTGTCTTCCATATTTAGAAGGAGTTCTTATTTTATTTCTAAGGATTTTTATATTAAATAATTAAATACTGGTTCTGTTTTATTTGGTTTTCATCGTCAGAGACGCCATATTATATGGTTTTTTTAATATTTGCCTATTTTCTGTTTTAACCATTTTCCTTCTCATCCTTTTTACTTCTTATTTTAACTCGTTTTCATTCTCTTGGTTATCTTCCTACCTTTCTCCAAAGTTTCTTATTAAATGTCAGCCTATGTCCCCTGGGGTACCTTGGAATTTAGTCATCACTGCTGTTAGAATTTTCCCTTCTTCCTCTTCTATTTCTTCTTCTCTGAGTTCAGTCAATTTTCACTTCATTTCTTTCTGAATACACACATTTCTTCTCCTGGCTATATGTTCGTAAATGCTTGTCTGAAGATATTTAATTTAGTTTGGAACACTCTGTTAGAGTTTTCTTCTGCTTTGTGGTTGGTTTTCTGAGAGAGAATTTTCTTTGGTAAAATGTTTGCTGCTCACCTTGTTTTCCTCCTGTGGTAGTGGTGTAGACGTAGTGTGTAGATGAAGACAGCTTACATCCATGCAGTTTGCAGACAGGATGCCAGTGGGATGGGTCACCTGTTTCCTTGTGCGTTTCAAGAATAGGAAATTCTGAGTGTTTGGATTGTTTACTTGGTTAATGTGAAAAGAGAGAGTATGTTTTTGTTTTGTTTTTATTCTCTTTTTTTCTAGCAGGATCACAGTTTTTCCCCTCTTGCTCCTTTTATCCCTTCAGCTTCTAGTCTCCAAAGAACACCACTCTCTTTCTTGTATCCTCATCCTTCAGAAACAGTACCTCTCAATCTTGTCACTGTGAGCCCCGCCACACTATTATGTTCCTTCTCTGCTGTCAGTGCTTTGATTTATCCGTAATGTTTTTCAGTAATTTTACACTTACCATGGACTTTCTCTTTCTAGGGAGATTTTAAATCAATCGTGGTCCTTTCCTCTCCTGTTCCCTCTTCCTCAGCAGTTTTTACAAGCCATCCTCCCCCAGCCCTCCTGCATCTGTCTGCAAAACTTGAGAGATGGCTCTGCTGAAAATTAGCATGTACTTTTGTACTTACAGGTAATTTGAAGTTTGTTGTGTTCTCTGAATTCTAGTTACGTCATTTTGCTGGTTTTATTTGTTATATTGAGCAAGAGAGATTATGAAGGGGTGGCCAGTGGGGGGAATGTAGTGTCACAAAGCCAAAGGATAAAAATTTCTCAAGAACAATGGAGTGATCAATGTGACAAGTGCTGCTGGGAGGTTGAGTAGGATGAAGACTGAAAACTAACCATTGGTTTAGAGTCATTAATGGCCTTGAAAAAGAGTCCTGCTGTTGAGCAGTGGGTATAAAAGACCAATGGAAATGAGTTCTACAAAGAAAACAGTGTGAGAAGTGGATACAGTAAATGCAGCAAGTATAGAACTCATTTCAGAAGGCTTATTATAAGAGATCATTACATGTGTGGTAGTTGAGAGCACATGAGATCAAGTTTTTTTTTAACTTTTAAGCATATGCTTACAAAATGTGCACATGTAAATATAGCTCTTGATGAATTTTCAGAAACTCAACAGCCTGCAGATCAAAGAACAGAATATTACCACTTTCCTAGAACGCCCCAGTGCTCCAGGCAGTCACTAATTATACCCCAAAGGGCAACACCTATACTAACGTCTGACATACAGTGCTGGCTACCCTTTTGTAACTGACTTCTTTTGCTGTGCATTATGCTTGTGAGAATTATTCACTTGGTTACAGGTAGTTGGTTATAGGGAGGGCTTTCATTCTCATTTCTGTTTAATTTTCTATTATCTGAATACACTACAATTTATTTATTTATTACAGTGTTGAAGGGAATTTGAGAAGTTTATAGTTTGGAACTTTTATGAATAGTGCTGCTATGTACTAGTCATAATTTTCTGATTTCTAGTCACGTATTTTTGAGTACATGAGTTTTGGTGAACATATGTATGAATTTACCTAAGAATGAATTGATAGATCATAGAAAACACACATATTAAGTAATTATAGCCAAACAATTCTACACAACGCTTTTTCTTAAAACACTATATAAGAGTACCAGTTGCTGAATAATTTTGCTAATGCTAACTTGCTTTTTTACAATTTCATCTTATCAATTGTAATATAGTTTTAATTTGCATTTCACTGCAGACCAGTGAATCATATTTACTGGCCATTTGGACACCGCCTTTGAGAAGTGTCAGCTCAAGCATTTTGCCCATTTTTCTCTTTGCTTAGCTCCATTTTCCTCATTGATTTCTAGATATTGTTTTTATATTCTGGATATGAGTGATATCCTGGTTGAAGGCTATCGTAAGATATGGGAAATATTAAAGTACATTTGTATACTGGTAGGGATAATTTAGTGATTCAAGATGCAGAACAAAAATTACAAGAGACAAACCTTGAGTGAGCAGTAGGGGTAGGACCATCTAGAAGGAGGAGTTGGCAATTGTGGCTATGGGGTACTCAAACTTTTGTTTATAGTTAAATGTTTCTGATATTTTATTGTTATAAAGTGATGAATATTTTATTTAAATAAAATTGTTCCATACATTGGCTCATTTTCACTTTCTGAAAAGAGAAAATCTTAATTTAAAAAACGAGACAATTAAGTCTTTTGCACATTTATAAAGGAAAGCTTTTGTGTTACACTCACTGGCTTTCTGTTTTGAGGACATATGCCACTGCGCCACGATATTAAATCTTAGACTATTATTATTGCATCTCTCAACTTTTTCTTTTTGCTCTATTTGCTTTAACCCAGTCTTTCAAATAATATTCCTTTTGCATTATTTTACCTGATTATATTCTTTCCTTTTAAACTTTTACCACTTTTGATATATGTTCTAACATATATTTTTAACTACTCACTTGAAATTGTCTTAGGTTTTTTTTAAGTTTTATTCCTTGTGTTTATCTTAGCAAATGTTAAATTTTTTTGAATTTTTTAAATTTTTTTACCTTGTTTATTTTCTTTATTGTCTTTAATTTCTTTCATATTTTTATTTTTGCTAAATTTATGTTTAGCTTTTCTTAATTTGACTAGTAGAAAATATATCAGGAACAGGCACATAAGTAATTCATGCCCTGGTTAGAACATTTTTATTGCTTCATTTGACCTTCAGGAGAGTTTTGGCCTCTCACAACCCTTTCTGTAGCAAAATACATAATCTAAAATATATGGTTTTTCTTGTGCAATCATGACTCATAAAGTAAATCATGCAATATGTGGCTGTTCAACAGAGCAGAGAGGTTGGCTGGTAATTCTACTCCAGGAAGGTGCCTCCCTCTTGGATTAATTTAATCAAACGATAAGTGTGCATGAGATTTTAAGGATTTCTTTTACGGTGCTACATGCTAAGAAGAGGTTGGCTAGGGCCAAGATTCTTCACTATATAATTTTGGAATGAAGACAATTTCTCCTTTGTGGGATCACCTAAGAAACGAAAAACAATCCCCCCAAAAAGGAACATGACCTTGTCTGATATTTCAGGGTGAAAAGAATCCTGGCCTCAACTCTTCCTTTAACCCTCAGTGGTCCTAAAAGAAGGGAGACTTCTTAACAGTTATGCTTGTGACTTTAGAGACAACAATATTTTTTCAAGACCTCTGTCTTTGCAAAGTTAGCAGAAAGCTTGAGGGAGTTAGTCCCAGCAACCTATCATTGATAACTGAACATATTATCATCTCATTCCAGGCCCTGCTTTAAGGGAAATATCTCTCCCTCAGTTAGTTATGCCCAGCTTCCTCCCTCATTACAGGAAGATATTTTCCACTCTGCCTCACAATATAATTGCCCCTCCAAATCCCCTCTCTCCTGCAGGATTATAGACCCTTAGTTATCTGCATTGTTCATTATCAGTCAGCCAAATGTGAGAGCTGTAAATGAGAATTCTCCTCAGCTGACTGACTTCTCAGTTCGCCGTGCATCTCCACATAAAACCTAGTGTAGAAGCTGAGGGACTTTTCCACCAAAAAGAATTAGTTAAACATGAGATATCTTAACCTTCTTTAAGCCTGCCATATCCAGTGAGTAGAGATGTCTATCAAGCCACAGTTACATATTTTCACTTTCCAAACATCTCTAAAGCAAAGCATAGATGACTTTTATACTAGAAAGCCTCCCAGACTTTACTTCTCGATGACTAACATTATAAATGTAGTAATTCAGATCTTTTACCTTTCCTCTTTGATTCTAATTTTTTTCTCCCTCACATGCCTAGATTTTAAAAAATAAATCTCCTTTCTTTAGACTTTTGGCTCTTTCTTCTCTGGCTTTACAGGAAAAAAATATAATAGAGATAAGAGACCTGGCCATCTAAATCCTCATTAACGGCTGGTGGGGGGGCAGATTATCACTGACCTCACAGGCTCGGGTAAACATTTTATATTTTTTCCACTTTGATTGTGACACTCCATTGGGAGAGAGAGCACACCTCATCATTTATAGGCCTTCTGCCAAAATTGTCTAGTATCTTGCTTTTATAAGGAAAGCTTCTGTCCATGGTATCATCTATATCCTGACAAACTGGCATAATTATTTCCCAAGATCAGAGTAGCAGACTTGGTAATGGCATTATTAAAGACTTATGGTCGGTCAGTCTAGACTTGTAAGGTTGTTTCTGATAGACTGCTCATTTCCTTATAGCTTGTGACTCCAGGGGAAACACACCTGACCAAATAGACCAATTGGGTTTAATCAATAATGTCAGAGAAAGAAGTTATTACTCAAAATCTAAATCTGAAAGGTGCAGTGGTTGCTTATGAGACAAAGAAAAATTGTGCTTGCAGGATGCAATCTCTCTGAATAAAGCAATTGCCGATCTTATACAGGGTTTGGAGAAGCAGGGAGATTGGGATTGGTGAGGTACAGAAGTAACATCTTTTAGTGACGAATTGATCTTTAGCTGTGGAGGGTTGGTTGTGTGGAGGTTGGAGTGTAGCTGTTGCTGATGCTTTCAGAAATATGGATCTGTCACAAAATGCCTGGCATCCAGAAATGTGATTACTGATTCAAAGTTGTCATTGATCAATTGGGATTAATACCAGATCTGGGAGTTACTTGTTACTATGGACAAAGAACAATCAGTCTTTTTCTAGGAAAGTTAAAATGGTTTTGTTCTCATGGAACTTTTTTTCCTTGGTGAGGAAGATTGTCCCTGAGCTAACATCTGTACCAGTCTTCCTCTATTTTGTATGTGGGACACCACCACAGCATGGCTTGATGAGTGGTGTATAAGTCTGTGCTCAGGATCAGAACTGGCAAATCCTGGGCTCCCGAAGCGGAGCACGCTAACTTAACTACTATGCCACTGGGCCAGCCCCTCATGGAATATTTGTACATACTACTTTGTATTAGAATTATACATGCCCGTGTTTCATTTACTTGACTATATTTAAGCTCCTCGAGGGGCCCTCGCTTACAAAATTATATGCCCATTCCCCATAGCACCCTGCATAGTGCCTTACAATAGCAAGTCCTCCGTGGATTGAGAGAAGCAATGTGAACAACCTCTTCAGAAGCTGAGCAATAGTGCTACCAGAGAAAAGAGGCAGAGAATCCCTTTAATGAGTTCAAAGAAACATGAATGGAGATATAAACAAAAAATTCAGACAGAAGTGGCTATAGTTGCATCAGACATCAAATTCCTTATTACATAGTAAGGAAAGGAAAAGCTGGGATATAAGCCAAAAGTAGAACCAAAAGACACACTATTTTACCAGCACTTTTTTTGATTCTCTGGCTCCTCAAACCCTCCTTCATCTAAGATCTCACCTGCAAGTCCAAGTCTGGCCCAGGTCTCTGCCAATATTGACCCTCCTCATTTTTCCCTGCCCCACGTTCCCCAAGGGCAGCAGAGCTTCAACATAGTTAAGATCTAAAACCTAGTTGAGATGGGATCTTTTCCAGAACACGGGGCTCTCTTTTCCTCTCCATGAGTCACATAGGGTTCAGCACTATGAACTCATAGCCCTTGAGTCCAGTACCCCTTTTCTGCCCATTGATGCTAATTTGAAAGATTAGGTTCTCTGCCAGGGCTCCAGGCCTCCCCCTCAGTCCAGAGACTCATCTTAAGATTCTCTACTCTAGTCTCCAAAGGCTCATCTTGAGCTCCAGAAATAGGGCTGAGATTGTTGAGGCCCCTTGAATATCTGAGAATGCCCAGTTGTTGGCTCTGAGACAAGCCTCTAAGACCAAATCAGCTCTCCTCAGATCTTCAACTCCAGGAAGAGGATCTCCATGGGTCCCGGGTTTGCTTTCATCATGCTGACTCTGCATTTTTGAGCATTCTTCTAATCTCCAACTCAAGCACTCACAAGGTATAAGTAACAAGATATAATTTAATATTAAAACGGTTGACTGATGAGAAAAGGATGCAAAAGCAGTTTTGGGTGTTAGGAGGCTTGCTATGGTGACACAATTTATAGTGCCATGTAACCATGTGAGCATTGCTATTCGGAACATCTGTTATAAATTGAATAATGAATAAGGTAACTTTGGCAAATTAACACAATCGCTGGTTAATGTCAAAGGGAAAACAAGTGGGAAGAAGACTTGATAGATATTGTCAAATATTTATAATCCATATGAAATATATAAAGATGGTATTAATAGTGTGGTTTTAGACTAGAGCGTAAGAAGGGGATGTACATTTTCCTTTGGGCTCACTCACACTTTGTGGCAGATGAAGACTAATGAAAAGCAAAACCTAAAGTCAATTAGAGCAATAAAACACTGCCAGTTACACACTAATGACCCTGGGAAACCCACAGGAATTCCAAGCTGTAGAAGCACACCAGAAACGCAGCAACCTTCCAGGACTCCCCAGAGTGAATAGCTATTTCTTGGATGAACAAAAGAATGAACGAATGGAAGATCTTCTAAGACATGTTTCTTTTTGATAGTAAAAGAAGACGAATATGGCAAACTGTGGGCATGATGCAGAAGAGGCTAGTATCAGGGAAGTTTTGCAAGTAGAAAAGAAATTAGTAAGGAAAGGTTACTTTGAATAGATGTATTTAATGAAGATGAGAAGATCAGTAAAAAGAAGAGAGAGATGGAGTCACTGCAGGTCTAAAATTCTGAGAGTTTATAAACCAAATACAGTTGCTTAGGAAAGATGGATGAGAGTCTTTGGGCTAAGGGTAGGGACCTTTAATGGAGTAAAGGGAGATGTGGTCAAAACAATGAATTGTGCATATAAGAGCATTCCTAGGACACAAAATTTTTAGTTTACTTTTACCAGTATCTCAGGTTATGTACTGGGTGCTTATTAACCCATAGTTTATACTGGGACTAAGCCCAAAGTAAGGCTGTAATGTTTGAGATGGAAAACAAACATGGAAGTTATAAGGACTTGGCTATAGGGTTGAAGAGCAAGAAAATGAATGTGGGTAAGGGAAACTATAGTGGTAAGGTCAGGAGAGTATAGTGAGACAGGCTCTCACATCCATTAATGGTGGGAGAGGAAAATTGTTAAAAATTTTCTGCAAAATTAACTTATGGAATAAACTAAGTGTTAATTTGACCTAGTGATTCCATTTGTAAGTATCAATTCTAAAAAGATAAACTGAGATGAGAATTTAAATAGAAACAATAGGACACATGGTGTGAAAATACTTATCTTTGCTAATACAAAGTTGAAAACTAGAGGTAAATTAAATAATGATGTTAAATACATAGAATGGACTATTATACTCCTACTGAGTTATGTTTTTGAAGTAATTTTAGTAATATTGCTCAATGACTAATATATGAAGCTAAAAGAAAATATAAATATACTATACTGTTGATGTATATAAACATATTCATAGAAACTTATATATCTAAAAAATAAAACCAAGGAGACACACCAAAGTGTTATATTGCTTATTTCTGTAGGGATAAACTTTATCTTCTTCCTTTTACTTATTTTCTGAAATGTCTACAATAAGCTTAATCTATGTATTATAATTTAAGGAAATGTAGCAGTAGGATTGAATGGCAGCCTGAGGGAAGAAGAGAAATAGACAGAGATATGTCCATGATCTGGCCCTCCAAAAGTAGACTGACTATATTTTTCTTTCTGATAATGAAACAGAGCTTCTAGGCTCAGATATGACTGTTGATATTTACATATTATAATCAGAAGTCCAAAATTTCAGTATATCCCACAAGTTGCTAAGCAAACATTTTAATATCCCTAGAGACAGCATAACTAACCCAGACTGGAAGAAAAATAATATTATCACTGAAAATAATAGAAAAAATGAATACATGGAAGCATTAGGTGATGGAAATACTTTGTAAATATGGTTCGTGTAGGGAAGGCAGGAGGAAAGGAGCTGAGATTCACGTAGTCTCTGATCCAGGCCAACCAGTGTACCAGGTACTTTATCTGAATCATAGAATGTTTATTCACTGGTAACAGGCAAAGGGTTTCTTAACTGAACCAGAACTGAGACTCTGAAAGTCAGTATATATGACAGGCAACAGTGTCCACAAGAGAGAAAGAGTCTTACCTACCACTGGGGTTGAGATACGTAATGACAATGTACAGATATGTCTGGCAGACCTGATGGTGAGGAGGGTACCTGGATGTGAAAGAAGATTAGCATCAAGAGTCATATTGTGGAGTAAGCCTCCAAAGGTTTGTAGAAACTTTCATCCGTTGAATATTGGCTGGACCTATGGGAGTGGGAACAAAGTGCGAAAATATATGTGTCACACATTAGTACTTATCTGAGAGTATCCACTGTAGAAGAGGCACTAAATATTCCATTTGGATTAGATGACTCATCTGGTAGATGTCAGGCAGCCTTTGTTAACAGCCACCCAGTATCTGAACAACGGGCTCCAGAATGGAGTAGCCATTTTGGCAGAAGATGGAGGTGATAACTGTGGTAACAGCATGACGTCCCTCTCACCAGAGCAGATCTAGCTGCTATACAGCTGCTATAGCTAAAACACAACCTAGTAGAGTATAGTAGTCCAGTCTATGGATCTAACATCATTTATTTAGTTTACCTCAATTTTTGATCAATTATAATAAATATTTTTGAACAGTGTATCCTATTATTTATACTGAAATTAAGATCTAAATTTATCTTTAGAATTGATCTGAGAAATGGAATTACTAGGTCAAATGGCATTGATACTTGGTTTATTCTACAAATCAATTTTTCAGAAAATTTATAACAATGTTCTTTTCCACTATTAGTGGATAGGAGAGCCTGTCTCACCATACCTTCTCCTGATCTTATCACCATAACGTCTCTTACCCACATTCACTTTCTTGCTCTTCAACTCTGTAGCCAAATCCTTATAACTTCCATGCTTATTTTCCATCTCAAGCATTACAGCCTTTGTTTGAGAAACCACTGCTGAGCAGAAGTATAACCCGTAAATGAATCAAGTCAACAACTTGATAGCAAGTTGGTTATAGCTGACATCCTCCACATTTTAACAGGCAGTTTTTCATTCTGCTAAGATTGATACCAATTCTGGGACTGGTTTTGCTTTTCTTGTCTACAGTACCTCAGCCAGAACCACTATCCAAGGATTCATAAAATATCTGATTGCTAACATGGCTTCCTACACATCACCATGGATCACCACAGAGACCCATTTTACAGCAAAGAAAATGCAGTAATGGGTGCATGATTATGGTAGCCTCTGGTTCCACATATACTGCACAACAGAAAAACTGTTTAACGTACTATAACACTCTTGAAGTTGCAACCGAGGTGCCAGCTTGGAAATGGTATGCCATTTGTCAGTGTGTTTGACACATCTTGAACCAATGGTCAGTATACGGCACGTTATCCACTTGTGGAATACACTGGCTAGAAAATCAAAATGGAGTAGTTCGGGTGGCCTAATCACTGTCACTTGCAGTGATCTACTTGCTGAATTTTTGCCACAATTTTAAATTCTGCGTAACTGGAAATACTGGTTTCCAGAGAAGGGTGTATAGTGAGGGTCGCACTCAACAATAAAAGGTATGAATGCTGCTAGTCACTTTGTATTTCAATAAGTCACTTCATCCAGGCTCTGCTTCTGGGAACTCTGATGTCAGAAAGGATGAATCTTACATTCATCAGGGTGGGTCTTCCAGTTGGGGCAGAAAGACAGCAGTCCTGACACAGGACTCACTGCCTGCACAAGAGGTATGACTATCAGAAGCCCCAGCAAGTAAAAACTTTCAATGTTTTTAGAGTGACAGTGACATGGAAGAAATTCCCAGGGACAATAGTTGTAGGAACCCAATAATGTGGAGAAGGGTGTTGGAAATTGTTGATCATATGGATTCAGGGACATTCTCAAATGTCCTATAGGCAAGCCAGGCTCAAAAGCCCCAAAACTAGCATTAATTATTTTATGAATTAGTTTAAGAAATACTGCATCATCCACACTGTTGATGACAAAGAATGGTATCATGTAGAAAAGAATGCAGAAATAGAAGACTGTGAGTAACAACATTATTCAGTAGAGCTGTACACTGAATGTGAAGAAGTTTTAGGGCTCTTTAACAAATTCACTCCACTTATTTTTTTAAATGCATTCACAAATGGAATCTATGATAAAAATCTGTCTTTTCAGATGGAAAAGTATTATTTTAAGAAGGATAAAATAAAAATTATGTGATAAACACTTTGTTATGTGCAAATCTCAGCTTATTTTCTTGCTCAGTGGTATATTAAATAATGATATAACCTACAATCAATTGCCTCACATATTTAATGAAATAAAATAATAACTACATCAGTTAGAATTTCATTCCCCCACAAGTATCAGAAAACCTGTCCAACAGTGGCTTAAATAAGGATGTTTATTATGTCCTTAGCAAGAAGTCTCATGACTGATTTAGAAACTCAACAAAGTCTCCAATGATGGAAATCTTCCTTCCTTTCTCTCTGTCATCCTTGGTGTATTGACTTTTCATGTTGCAAGATGGCTGCTACAGCTTCAGGCACCACATCTATATTCAAGGTAGAAAGAAGGGAAAAGAGCAGCTTAAGAAATCAAATTATCTTTCCTAACTTGAAGAGCCCTAGAGGTCTAGTGATTAAGATTTGGGGCTCTCACTGCCACAGTCTGGGTTCATTTCTCAGCAGGGGAACCATACCACCCAGCTGTTGGTTGTCATACTGTGGCTGCTGTCATGCATGAAAGCCATGCCACTGGTATTTCAAATACCAGCAGGGTCACCCATGGTGGACAGGTTTCAGTGGAGCTTCCAGACTAAGACAGACTAGAAAGAAAGACTCGGCCATCCACTTCAACAAAAAATTGGACATGAAAATTCTATAAATAGCAGCAGGGCATTGTCTGATATAGCACCAGAAGGTGAGACGATGGTGCAAAAAGATGGGGCAGGGTTCTGCTCTGCTGTATGAAGCATTGCTAGGAGTCAGAATCAATGCAATGGCACTAACAACAAACTAATTTGAGGATATTTTGTATGTGTTCTTGGCAAAAACTGTTTAATACGGCCAACCACAGCTGCTAGAGAGGCTGAGAAAGTGAGTATTGAGGAGTCACTCTTGTTAAAAAAAAGTAAAACTTTTTATTTTTAAGTTTGTATATTATTGAACAGCCTGAATAACCATACACAGCTGGAGCTGGGAAAGGTGAGGAGGCAGGTGGACGAGTCCTTTGGGGGAACTGAGTGATACAGGACACAATCAATTTCTAGAAGGAGGATTGGACAGAAACAAGAGAGGAGGGGTGAGGGCAACTGGAGCATTGTCTCTGGAGTTTAACCAGCAGCATACATCATAATGTTTTGGACAACTTCTATCCAACTTATTGGCCAATATCCTACCATTCCAATGGGGATTTTATTGGAACTTTGGGCAGTGACATTTTCGTGGGGTTGCTGACACCTCACCTACTGTTACTGGTTTTAGTCTCAGATGGGCCTCTAATTTTCTTAGTTGGAGTAATTTGACTCTCACTTGCCCTTCCTCTCAAATGTACACTCTAGTATCTTCCGGGTTCTAAAAGCTTAATGAAGTAGCTAGGTTTCAGGATATAACCAATTTTGCTGCAACTTGCACAGAGACCTTGGTGTTTTCCAGTAACTGGATTCTTGCTTTATTCCTTTATCTTTGTCCAGTATTCTAGTATATTCAGGAATTGGTTTCTTGCTTCTTAAACTTAGGGAGCCTCTTAACTATGTTCCAAAATCCTATAGTCAGTCAAACCTATCCAAATACTAGCAATCATTATTTTCTTTTCTGCATTAGTTATTTCAGTTTTTGTCTGCTCCTTTCTACCCTATTATGAGTCTCTGGAACAAAAGAACAGTGTATACTTATTTGTATCCCTAACAGAGCCTTGCACTGAACTTGAATAGTCAGGTAATACACTAAATATTGCTGAATGAATAGATATAATGAATTAAGTAAAAATTTTTAGCAGGTGTCAGAAAACCTCTGAGAGAAGTCTGACTCTTAGAAAAAAGGTCAGTAATTCTTTAGGATCTGAATTTCTGAAGACCCACCTAATCCATTCCTCAAATTTGTCCAGGACCATGGCCACTGCAAATTTCTTACAAAGATAGATACACATAAATTTTATGTACCAATATTCGTTACTCATATGGTCCACCAAAGATCTAATAGTTGTCAGCTATTTGCTTATGTGGATTATGAATCTATAATAGTTCCTGGTTGCCTTGTGGTCATTGTGGCCTCTCACTAAAGGTCAATCCTTATTCTCAATTCCCAAAGCTTCTATCTTTGATGCAGTCACTGCTTCCACTGATGTAAATATATGCATTCCACTTCGATTTCTAAGTTCTTCCTAACTCAGTTTCTTAGGGGTTGTGCCAATTATCTCCTACAGCAAAACTAATTACTTCAGAATATAATGGTTTGAAACAAAAAGGGTTTCTTTATATCTCATGGTTTTGTGGATCAGAATTTTGGAAGTCTTGGCTGGGTGGTTCTTCCCTATTTGACATTGAATGGCATCTCTCAGTGATATTCAGCTGGAATGTTTGGAAGGTCCATGTAGCTTCATTCATATACCTGGCACTTGGAAGAGGACATCTGGAAAGCTGATCTCAGCTGGGCTCCTCACCTTCTCTGTGTAGTCTTAGGTCTTCTCCATGTCGTATCTCTACCTGGGAAATCAGATTTTTAAATGGTGGCTCAGAACTTTAAGAGATCAAGGCAGAAGTCTTAAAGTCTAGGCTTGGTGCTGGCAGAGCATCATTCCATCCCACCACATCATAATGTTCAAAAGAATCTCAGTCCAATGTAGATTCAATAGGAAGGGAAATAGATCTGACCCCTCAAAGCGAGAAACATCAAAGAATTTGCAGATATTGTTACTCTGCTACCATCTTTCCCACTGCCACAAGTTATTCACAGTTCTCTCACATGCAAATGCATTCACTCCTCACTCCCTGCAAGATGACCAAAGTCTTATCCCATTATGGCATCTTCTCAAAGTCCAGAATCTTGTTATCTATGTCAGGACCAGGTTTGGATTAGGCTCCTTAAGAGTGGTTCTTTGAGTATGGTATCTTTTAATTTGAAGACCTGTGAACTAAAGAGGCAAGTAATCTGCACACCACACACTCAACATACAATATGAAACAGAGTTAGGGCAACCACATTAGACACTCACCTTCAAAACATGGGAAAATAATCTGACACCAATTCATAGAGACTCTGCAACTGGCCAGGTACATGTTGCCAGTTCCTTGATTAGGGTTCTGTCCTGATTTTGGGAAATATTCTCAGTGGCATTTGGATCCACCCTTCGTGAATTTGAGTCATCCTTCATTTTGCATAAGAAATGTACCACATTTGCAGCTGTGTAGTCTTCTCGGCCTACTTTCTGTCCATAACAGTTAGGAGACCAAATACCAAAGTTTTCTTTATTTCATTTTGTACTGTGTCTATTTTAATGCACAGTCTTTCAGCTAGTACAAATCTCCTAAAATTCCGTAGATGTCTAATATATCAGATTATATTCCACCTCATGAGGCAAAAGCCATGCTCACATTACTTCCCAAGACAGCCACTTACCTGCCTTGGGAAACCTGTGAGACTGTTGGTGAAAAAAAAATTATTAAAATTCTAAAAAATACTATTGCCTAACAAAAAGGGATCTGTGAGACATACCTTTATATCTTCCTGAAGGATTAAACAAGGGGTGTTACACTCTTATCCTGAATTCAACCTTTCCCAGAGACTTAGTCATACTGCCTTGGGTTTGAATTTTGCCCTAATACCATTTCTTACTTTAGGAAACTTTTGCTGGCTGGAAAGACTGTCCTGGACACTCTATATGTTCTTTAAATTCTA
The DNA here is from genome assembly GCF_041296235.1 of Equus asinus. Lineage (NCBI taxonomy): Eukaryota > Metazoa > Chordata > Mammalia > Perissodactyla > Equidae > Equus > Equus asinus. The sequence continues at coordinate 22,399,740 of NC_091801.1, read as the reverse complement.
CTGAAGCCCTGAATAATTTCCACTTTTATTTTTATATTTTGTAATAGACTAGACTATTTTATCATAGTTAGAATAATCAACATTTCAGCATTCTACCTGGAAAACCCCTCAGCCAGATGAACAAATTCATTAGTTATGTACATTTCATATCTTTTACATCACTGCAGATCATCAGTGTTGCCCAACTTTCTGGCACTACATTCCATTTTCTTCAGTTCCAATAATGCTCTCCTCATTGTCTTTCAAATGTTCATGAACAACTTCCCCAAGGCTCCTCCAGCTTTCACTAACAGTCTCCTTGAAGCCAATCTAGCTTCTTTTTGCCTGGTCTCAATGCCACTGGTTTTAGACTTTTGTATTGCAACACTTCACTCCTTGCAAGAAAGACTGTTCTAGTTATCTGTTGCTCAATGCCCAAAAGGCTTACATCCCAAGGTCCTGGCAGCCTCAGTTTTAGAAGATTTCACATCCAGTATATAGGCATTTTTATAGAGAACAAATTTCGTACCATCTCATGCTTTTCTATCCTCCATAATCAGTCTATCTTTTTCTCATATGTAACCCATGTTTTTCTTTTCCTCTTCCCACTTTACCCTGGCTAATTTAAGAAAATCTACTCAACTGTCTCTCCTTCTTTTCTTCTTTTTCTTCTTTTCTCTTTTGTCTACATGCTAAGAAAATATTCTGCTTAATACTCTTCAAAGTGTCCTCATTGCTTTTTTGTTTGCACTTCAGCCCCATCTCATGCAACTTTCCCGTTTGCTCTCAGAATTCTTGCCACACCTTTTTGCACTTCACAGTCCCCTCCTGCCTAAAATACGTGTGCACATTTGAAACAATCTTCTGTTCTGATTATCTTGTCACTACGTCTCTTCTAGTGGCTTATAAAATGCGTGAATAAAAGGGTTCATCTTTTTGATCACTATTATATGCCAGCAGCCAGCACAGTGCCTGGAAATCTTTTTGTTCAATAAACAAACGGGAATATGAACACCATCAAAGTTAAGTGAAAAATTAGCAATAATGATATGCTATACACTGGGGGAAAAAAGTCAAAAGTGTTAATGAAATTACAAATGGTACTCAGTGTCACACCAAGTAACAAAGCCTATGAAAATGCCCAGAAATTTTTTGCGATATTTCTACGTAAATGTCCTTCTACCTCCTTCAATTCCAATATTCAAGATGAAGAAATGGAACACAAGGCATCAATTTCCAATTCATTTATTTTTTTATTGTTAAGATTAAAGCAGCATTGCTTTTATTCACTGGGCTAAATCACCTTTTAGAGGCTAAGCAGGCAAATAAATCAATGTTGTTCATTTCCCGAAGCCCAAAATTCGGAGAAACAACTACACTCAATGGAGAACTACCTAAATAATCTATGAGTGTGCAAAATAAACAGGTTATATGCCATTTAAAAATAGCATGGTACAATCCTGCAGAGCCATTTATATCTTCAGTTTCTTTTATACTGTGAATGCAGGGGCAGCATTTTGGAAGGTTTCTAACCCCTCTCCTGTTTACTGAATGTAGACAGTAAATGAAAGTATTTTTGGAAGAATTTCTCCATTCTCGTTGCATGAGTTTTAAGTGATGCATTAAAAATTTAGGTTTTCTCCCTAAGATTGTAGCACTACTGCCACATTTGCAATCCATAAAACTTGCCAAATATCTTCAATAGCAGTATTAACCGTATTGGTTAAGTATACTACAAATGCTTATCGTTGCCTCTAGAATATTTTGTGTTTGCTTTCCTCACATACTGATAAGATATAATTTTTCTCAACACAGATCATTATTTTAAAGGATGAATCACAGAATGTCAGCCCTATAAAGGACTTCAGGAAGTCATCTATTCCATATCCTTGCCTTCGTATGGGTCCACCCTAGCCCATACTGGGTAATGTTCATTGATTCCACTTTTAAAGTCCTTTGCAAGAAGAGGGTCCTTCAATTTTCTTCTGTAGCACATTTCAGTGTTTAATAACCCATAGGGCTCTCAGGAAATTCTTCCTTATATCCATCCTAAATTACCAATGGCACACGGATTTAGAGTTCAATCCTAAGTAACTGGAATAAATTACCTGTGCTATGGAAACAGACATCCACTCTGAATTTGAAAAAGTGTTGTCTGTGTGAAATAAACTGAAAATATTACTTCTCAGGGATTGGGTAAGTGCTTTTCAATCAAGTGCCCCCGACTCCACAAAGTGCTTGTGCTGCAGTTAGCTGGATGATTGTCACCAAACGGTCTTCGCAAAGCCCTCCAGGACAGTTTTGAGCAATATAAACACCAGGGCCAAAACTGAAAGCTAACGATGAACCATGACAAGGAGTCAGACAAATGGAGGACAAGCCTATGGGTGATAAGTTATGTACACAGACAGGCATTCCAAGCTGATCTCAGCAAACACACTATGTCTGAGCAGATAAAGGCAAGCTGAGCCAAGGTTCCTGGGCATCTTTGCATCTTGTGAGCAAAAGGGGACTCCACCAACAGATACTCTTTCCAGGAGGTTTTATTTTTTCCTCTCATAATACCATTGTAATATCTGTGATTATACAACTTAAGTATTCCCAGATGAAGGTATTCTTTTTTGCTTGCCCTCTAAATTCTTTTCTTTTAATGTTTCTCCTTCACATTTCTGATAAGTTCTGATGATGGAAGGTCAAGAGTTTATGTGAACGGGCGGCATTCTTTATGGACTGAAGAAGATGCTTGTTAAAAAATAAGCTACTGGAGTTGGCTAGTCATGGATCAGAGTCCTTACTAGTTGAGAAAATTTGAGTAAATCATTTAACCATTTTAAAGCTAAATTTCTTCAACAGTAAAACAGAGATAAGCAGATTCACATGACAAGTTTGCATGAGGATTAAGTGACATAATTCATGAGAAATGTTTAGCACTCTTAGCTGCTATCTCTGCCAGTTAATGTATGCAAGAGTGAACATGCTAACATTAAAGTGATTTTATTTATTTTTAATTCAGTAAGCATTTGTTTATCACCTACATAAGTATAAGATCCTGGTTCAGACCCTTTGCAGGAAACAAGAATGAATTAGAGAAAGTTCCCAATTTCAATCATTTGAAGAAGACATGTGAGGCCTACATCTAGCACAATATAGGTACCCAATACATATTTGTCGATCAATATTGAGCTCAGAAAATGAAAAAACTCATTATGATGCAATTATAGAGAACTTGGTTCTAAGAAAAGTGGAGATAAAGGGTCGTACAGTTTGGGAGGAAAAGGAGGAAGTAGACAATTTCCAGATGTGTAGATCAGGAAAGTATGATGAAAGGGAACTTTGAAATGGAACATTTATGTGGTTTTTGGACTAGCACAGACGTCATTTGTCCCATTTGCCTTCTGAACAACACACATTATTAGCACGTCTCAATATTTTATTTTGCTGGTTCAGCTGTCCACCTAAAATGTTATTGACACCAAGCCTTACTATGTTTATACATCTGTACAGATAAATAATAGAATTATCAATCTCCATTGAGGAGGTTTTCTCTCTTCTATTCAAGGATACTTTCATCCGTGCTCAACTTGTGTTCCCTTCCATCTGATAATCCGTCAGATTCTTCCTCTTCTCTATTTGCAACCTCTCCCCTCTGTTGATTCTTTCTATGCAGCTTGAGTCTCTACCACTGAATGAATAAAATCCTTTGATCATTCATCTTTATTACATTCTTTCACACCTAAACTATGCTGCTTAAAAAAGTAGTTTGTGATTTTTATGGATTCTGGTTCAGTATGTAAGTAGCTTAAAAGTCACCACTTCATCTTAAACAAAAAAGAAAGAAAAAGCTGAACAACTCTTAGACCCAGAAACGAAGTGAGGTCACAGGTCAAATTGATATCCTAGATGAAGTGGACCAATTCCTTGAAAGACAGAATCTGCCAAAAGTCACACAAGAAAAAACAGACAATCTGAATAGGCCTATATTTAGTAAAGAAATTGAATCGATAATCAGTAACCTTCCAAAACAGGAAGCACCAGTCCCAGATGAGTTCACTGGTGAATTCTACCAAACATTTCAGGTGGAAATTATTGCAATTCCCGTCTCAAAATGGAGAAAGTGGAAGGAATAAAGCAGTCGCTATTCCCAAGCAATTTTGAGATCAACTTTTGAGATAGGAACTTCCATAAGTTTCCAGGCCTGAGAAAAGCCCTCTGTGGCTGCTGGCTCCCTCTACTTGGCTCGTGGATTCACCCTCCAGGACTGAGGTTCAGCTCTCTTGGTGCCTATTTGTGCCCTCTGAGTCATTATTCCTTTTTAATGAAGAATAGCATATATTTGTAGTTGAGAAGATTTTTCATTCTGTTTCCTGTCTATAGAATCCAATAGCCTTCTTTAATTTCCTCCTTTCTGTCCCTTTCAGTCCAAACTAGCAGTGCTTCTCCTGATACAACACTTGCAAAAACCTTGTGGGTTTCCCACATATGTTTTAGGTATTCACTACACTAGACAAAGGCTCATTCAAAGGTCTTTTCTGGATAATCTCATATCTATTCCTGTTTTTGCTGATATGGCTGACAGAATCCATGCCTCTTATGCCTAATCTCTTATAGAGTCCTCTGTGTAACTGAATACTTTGATCTTTTGATTCCTCCCAGGAATAACAAAAAGTTGTCCAGATACACCCTTGGCTTTCTCTCCAGAGCATTCTTTCCTGACAGCGAATCTCCTAATTTTAGCATCTTTTGCAATCCTGGTAGGCTGGGAATTCCCCAACTCGTCAAATCCTGGTTCCTTTTTGCTTAATAGTACTTCCCTCAATTTATCTCTTTTCTCTTAAATTTGACCATAATCAACATGAAGAGACCAGGCCATACCTTCAAAACTTTGGAAGGCAAATATCCAAGTTCACTCCTTACATGTTCTGCTTCCCATGTAACTCTATGGAACAATTCAGCTAACATTTCTGCTGTGATATAACAAGGATTTTCTTTTCTCCAATTTCCAATAACACGTTCCATATTTCCTCTGAGTTCCCACCAGCAGCAGCTTTAATGTTCATATTTTTACCAAATTCTGCTTATGATGCTTTACGTGTTTGTTATAGTACACCCCACTTCTGGTACTAAAATGTGTATTAGCTTCCTATTGCTGCTGTAACAAATTACCACAAACTTAATGGCTTCAAACAACACATATTTATTCTCTTACGTTTGTGGAGGTCAGAGGATAAAAATCAGTTTTACTGGGCTAATGTCAAGGAATCATCAGAGCTAGTTCCTTCTGGAGGCTCTCTGGGAGAGTCCATTCCTTGCTTCTTCCTGCTTCTAGAGGCTGTGGGATTCTTTGGCTCCTGGCTGATTTACTCTAGTTTCTGCTGCCATCATCACATTGCCTTATAGTTACTAAATCAGCCAAATGTTAGCATATATGCTTTGATCTTGATGTCTCTTTGCTAGGGAACCTGAGCAAAAGCAATCATTGTTACTTGAAAAGCTTCTGGAGAAATCAGAAAAGAAAAAAGAAAACCTTGAATTATTCTTCCTTGTACGCTTCATTGTTATTCTTTTCTCAAAGTTCAGGTAGTTAAAGAAGTGGTGTTAAGAAGGTCAAACTTCCTTATACAAAGTCAAGTTAGAAAGAGTGATAAACTTTTCTACTGAGTTTGTGTGTTATCCTAAAATGCAGTTAGTTACCTAAAGTTTTGGCTTAAAATGTAGATACAGGAAAAACCTCTGTAGGGAAAATCCTGTAAACTTAACCCTTTTTAATATATGAAAAATTAAAGCATCAGAAGCTTTGCTCCATGAAGTTAGATGGTTCTTAACTTGCCATTTAAATCTTGTGGCCTTAATGATATTTCTGAGGAATGGTATGTTAGGAATAGGCATTAGAAAATAGAAGAGAAAATTGAAGACAGTCAGCAAGCTGTGACATAGGCTAAGAAACATGACTAAACTTGTGGGTGGTAGAGAAATGGGGGGAAGAAGTGACACTGACTTGTTGGAGTGTTCTTCAGAGTTTAATGAAGATTAGAATAGGATGTATAATAGTCGCAATATTAGATGTGTGAGGAACAGAAGAAGAAGAAGATGCCTGAAGAAGAGAAGAAATCAAAGTCTAAAGAGATGATGACAATAGAATGGAGACATTTTTTGTGCGGTGAGCTATTTCAGTATTATCAGGATGAAGCGGGAGAATATAGGCGCGGGAAGTGGAGAGTTGGAAGAGCGAAAAACAATGACAGGTTACATAGGTTTTTGTACTAACAGATATGCCTTACAGATGCATTCTAGAAGGAGGCAGAGGAGGATAGGACAACGAGAAGGAAAAGGAAAAAGGGAAAGAGAGGAGAAGGACAGCAGCAGCAGCAATGGCAATGACAACAAGAAAGAGCTGATAAGCTGAGCTGCTTTGATTGCATGGCTTTGGAGAAATTGAATAGATAGAAGACTCTAAGGCATCCGACTGGCTAGCACAGCAGAAACTGAGAAGTAGCTGGTGGTAAGGGCTTCCCCTGGAGGCAGGTGGCCTTCCAGTAATGCTCCACACTTGAAGAAACCTTAATCTCTGCTAGGCACTGTACTAGGGGTTATACATGCATTAAATCATTTAATAGCTATAACAATATTATGAGATGGGAACAATTATTATCCTTAATTTACCAGTGAAGAAACTGAAGAACAAAGAGATTTAAGCAACATGCTCAAGCTAGAAGTGCCAGAGCTGGGATTTAAATCAAGGCCATCACATTCCAGAATCCATGATCTTAACTACCATGTTGTATTGTCTCTCATACATACTGTCTCTCACAAATTAGAACAGGGAGCTTTTTTTTTTTTCTTTTGAGGAAGATTAGCCCTAAGCTAACTACTGCCAATCTTCCTCTTCTTGCTGAGGAAGACTGGCCCTGAGCTAGAATCCATGCCTATCTTCCTCTATTTTATGTGGGACACCTGCCACAGCATAGCTTGACAAGCAGTGTGTAGGTCCGCACCCAGGATCTGAACCAGCAAATCTTGGGCTGCTGAAGCAGAATGTACAGCAAACTTAACCACTGTGCCACTGGGCCAACCCCAGCACACGGAATATTTTTTAATGGAAGTCCTAATTAGTGTCCACTCAAGTCACTGACCTCTGGCCAAGTGAGCAGGGTGGGGACAGATCAATGCAGCTCATTTATAGGCACAGCCATCAGGGCTGATCAAATTCAGCGGGAAAAAAATAACAGCAAGAATCTTAAAGAGTCATTTTCAATCTGATAAAAAACAAATGGTAATGTCTTATATTTGTTTAGCAATATATACCACCTCATTTAATTTTCACCAACATCCTAACACTGAGTAGGAATTATTACACTCGTTTTACAGATGAAAAATAAAAACTAAGTTTCAGTGAGGTTGCAAGTTGCTCAGGGATATTATTTCTAAAAAGTAAAGGAGAAGTTCTCAACAACAGGTTTCTCATCAAATCACGTTCTCTTTCAATTTCTACCATGTTGGAAATTAACATCTTCTGAAAAAAACTATCAAGGAGCACATACGGAATTTCCTACATCAGAGATAAATATAATAAATTGAACTGCAAAAGCCACTGATTAGAGACCACGGAGGAGCCTCTTTGCCAGGGGCGTTCTTCCCTTCTCGCCCTCTTGGAGACTGGTTGTCCTTCTTGTAGCAGCAGAGACTTGGGGTCACAGATAATTTCACTGGCTTTTTGCTTACTTAAACCTGTGATCTAGAAACATTTAAAACAAAAGGAAGTGGGACTCCTTAGTTCTCCCAACCCCTCTTCATTGTCAAAATCCTCTGGCTCTACTGAAGAAATTCACTGTTCTGTGATTTCAGGAGTGATATTCAAAATTTTGAACAGGTGGTATGGCTCAGGCACCCACCGCAACACAGAAGTGGGCAGGGGAGCAGGGAGTCACTCCTTCAATTGTTGGGTCATGGTGAGTGCAGGGAAGGGACCATGGATCCAGGGTACGGATGCATTGGAGGGGAGAATCCTTGAATGGCTTTGGACAATGGCCACTTAATTACTAGAAAAAATATTTCAATATTTTAACACCAGTATGGGACTATCAGTATGAACCACCTAAATATTTACACTTGTTGGGTTCCTTGGAAGCAGAAACTATGTTGCATTTTTCGTGAAACACCACAGGTCTACAAGCCTTTATCTAAAATTCTGAAATCTAAAAATCTGTAAGAAATAAAAACTGTCCTTTAACTCATTTGTCTGCAAAACCTTTGTCTATCTTGATGTGAAACCATTTATAAACTACATTATTCCTAAGTGAATAGTTACGATTTTCACTGCTGACCCTTTAGTGTGTTTGATTGTAGGACACTGCTCAGGATTCCCCTGGGAGTATTTTGAAATAGAAGATGCATTCACTGGTTTACTTTCCTCAAATTTGGAAAATTCTGCATTCAGAAACACATCGGGTCCCAAGGGTTTGAATAAAGGGCTGTATACAGACACTATTTAGCATGGTATATGTTCTGGGACAAAGTGACTTTCAACAACAAATTCTCCATTGTTGAATGAATGTAGCTGTGTGGCTTTCAAAATTTTGCTTTGAAGAGGAAAAATGGTAAAGGAAATAGAAAAACCACTTTCTTCCCAGACTTAGTTTTGAACACCTACTTTATCTAAAGTCAGGATCAATAATATCAATGTAATTTATATCACCCCATTGGTTTTTCTACAAAGAGCAGGACCAATTATTCACATATGGACCATTTCCAAACATAGATCTTAAACAGCAGACCCATGTGACTAAGTCTGCATTTATACAATTTCTTTGGGTCATATGTAGAACTTCACATATAGAAGATATTCACAACCCTTTACATTAGTGATAATGTTAAGAGGAAGATCAATGTCAATTTAGGGAACAATGCACTTCACTTTGCCCAGAAATGTTTCCAGTGTTCAAAAATACTTTGACAACACATTGTGAATAGTGAAAGTGTCTTTTATATGCTTAAAGCGATTAAAAATATATAAAATGTTAGCCTTTAAAAGGACCAGAAATTGTCTCATGGAAATAATGTGAAAGAAATATCATGAAAGATCAAAGAAAGAGAGATGAGAAATCTCAGTATTTTAAAAACAGATTCACATGAATATTTCTCCAAGATGAATTAGCTTGAACCCAATGGAAACTCATCAAGTTTTATCAATGAAGGGTTCTCATCAAATCACAATCACATAACTTGGATGGGAAGTGGCACAAAGCCCAGAATAATAGGATGATGGGAAAGACAAAGGAGGCCAAACTCAGATGGCCTTGAAATCTAAAGAGACTGAAAGCAGAATGGTGGGCAAAGGATATTCCCCATGGTTGGGAGGGTGGGTGAGAGTGTGGCAGAGAGGGTCAAGAATCCAAAAGGCTTGGAAACCCTGGGCAATGAGAGAGCAGAGTGTAAATCTGAATCACTATCTGGAATACATAAAGAATGGATTCAGAAGCAAGACATAAGAAGCAGGCAAATCAGATGGAAGACCATTGCAGCAAGTCAGCTTAGGCGTGATGAGAAACTGAACCAGGGCAGTGATAGTGAGCGTGGAAGAATGTAAGATGAAAATATAGAATATATTCAATTTCTTCTGTTGCCCTTCTATTTAGATCTTAGAATCACGCTAATGGGTGAATAACTCTGGGCTGAGGGCCTAGAGGCTGATACACCTTGCCTCTTTTAGCATATTTCTACGTTTTTATAGAGAAGCAAAACTGAAGATTAATGAGTGTATGCACAGCAATGGTTAGAAACGTTTTGTGAATGTTTCATGAGGAACTGAAGACATATAGCAGTCCTTGCACAATTGTCATAATCTGATGTATTTTACCATTGCTCTCTGTCATGTTTATGGGGAAAAGAGTAAAAGAAAGATGTGCTGGCCTGCCCTTGGCGAGGTCTGACTACAGCAGTGGTGATGTTCCTTTTTTAATCAAAGCATCATTATTCTTCATGATAAACCCGGAGAGTAATGGAAACTACACTGAGGAAGGGAGACGACAATTACACCAGGTCCCTTTTTGCCATCCTGAAAACAAGTAAAAGGTAACATTTCATAGAAATCACTTGCACTATACCGTAATCTATCAGGCTATGAAACATTTCTTTGAGGATAAAATTCTAATGTTATTAATCTATATAAAACCAAGTTCTTCAGCCTTGAGGAAAGCTTGGGAAATTTCCCAAGGGAATTTCTACTCTTCTCTAAGCCTGAAGAAAAGGACCAATTTAGATTTTTATCAATAAACTTTTAAATAAGATAATGTGTATTCTTTTTTAAATGAACACCTCTCCAATTAGTTTATTTATTCTATCTCTGCTGGGAAGCGCTTATTAGAGCTTTTGTGATTTGAATAATTTAATGAAACATCAAGAACTGAATAAATACCTGTCTACCTGTCCACTTAAAATTTCCCTTGTTATCTGCTATAATGTATTGATATTGAGAAGTATTCCTCTGTTACATTTATTGTGAGTTTTGTAAATACCTTAATATAGCTATGTTGTTTACTCTTATTGATAACATAAAAATAAAAGGCATTGTTTCTTGATGTGTATCTTGTGAAAAATGAGTTTGCGTATTTGATTATTGAGTGAATTTATTGCTCAGAGTAGTATGGGAGCTAGCTTGATGTGTGACTTTGGGCTCTTGTCTTTATATCTAGGCCTCAGTTTTTATATCAGTAAAATTAAGAACAAATCAAAGTGACCTCTGACCTCCAGGTATACAATATACATTCTGGGAAAATTAATTCTTTCCACCATAATTAAAATATCAGTACTAAAACCTATTGTTAGGAATACTAATGCAGCCATTTATGATATATTGCAGACAATTAGTAAATATGTTCTAAAGAGTATTCTTTTATGAATTTTTCTGAGGCTTACTCCCAATAAACTGGCTATGCACTATTACTTAAATCCTCCTGGACAAAGACAATGAATAAAATCTAATCACAAAGCATCAAGACAGTGATATCTTTTACAACTGAAAACCCCAGCATCACAGATACGTGTATTTTCTAATAGGCTAAGAAGTGATTCTGGAAATGAAGGCAAATTTTCAGTTAGGTTTCTTTTAGAGTCTCTATTAACAATTCCGCTGAGCCTCATGATTCAATGATAAAAATGTGAACTCAAGATTTCACTGTCCACACTGAATCATGAAGTTTTGACCACTGGGAAACACAGCTGGGGAAGCTTATCCAAGGAAGAAATAGTTCAGCAATGTACTTTGGAAGATCGTCTTTACACGTATTCTAAATGGAATTTAAACCAGTCATTGAAATGTCTCCTTCATATCTACTGTTAATCTTTTGAGATGAAAGAAACTTATGAAGTATGTATGTGTGAGCAGATATACTGTATTATACTTGTTTTAATTTCAAGTTAGAGAAATCACAGATTTTCTGACTCTTCTCTGATAAGTCTTTTCTTAACTCTAATCTTCATCACCACTGGGATTTCTTTGAAAAATAAAGAATAGTAACTCCAGTCTGCCTATGCCTTCTTAGGCCTTCAGTATTTGTTGAGCTATATATATATATATATTGTCTTATCATATCCACTCCCCTTATTTAAAAAACATTTATTTGCCCCTACATATTTTCGGATCACACTTCATGCTTCCTGAAGCATATTGGATTTTTCAGAACTTAAACACCTTTTGGGGATCTCTGCATCTTACAACTTTTTGGCTTTTTCAAGCAATAATATTCTACTTTGGATATAGGACCACCTTTATGGGTTAGTATCAATTCAATTCAACATTTATTTAGTGAGGATCTTGTCTAAATCCAGTATTGTGTTAGGCTCTGTATGAGACCAAAAAAAGAAGAAAAAGTCTGGGTCTCCTCACAAGTATGAGACCAGGATGTATTCCCTTGTCAGTTTCCTTTCACTCACCTGATGTCAAAGATGTCCTCTGTCTGCATCTTCTCTCCTCCCCAAGTCGCAAGCCAGATTTCACATTTGCAGCAAGAGTATCAATAACCACTCAGGGAACCCAATCCTACTATTAAACCATGTTTCTCCAACATCAGATTCAAAGGTCTGATCACATTGGCTTGGTTCCCATACACTGCACAAAATATGTCATCATTAATCAGAGGCAAGAATGGAGCAGAAGTGACACCATGTACTTTCGTGGTCTTTGAATCAAAACACCATCTCCTTCCCAGGCTGACGAATTACACTGAAGTAATTAGGCTTAGTGTGCCTGGTAATCTAAGTAAATAAATTGTCTAGTATAATGATCCCCCTTGCCTTTACCCCTGTGTACTACAACTTCTGCTAGGTAAGTTCTCATTATCAGTCTTCCTTTCAGTTTAGATAGTTTTTCCATTTTCCAAACCCAATGCAAGAAACATTCGCCTGATTCCAACCACCTATCTGTGACCTATTATGTTGATTCGAGTCACAGAAATTACTTTCTTTATCTTCTTCCTGGGATTGGAACTTCTTTTCCCAATGATCCCTGAAATCACACTCTTTAAATTCTGCACGTGAGTTATCTGCTGGTTCTCAATGGAGATTAATAACTTTAGAGTTTTGTTTAACACAGGGAGAAAAAATTATTTTTCAAAGCTGAAATCAAACCCACCAACCAGCGCTAATTCCTGAGGCGGTGTTGTGAGGGTGTGAGTTCCTTATTTTCAAACATCATTTTCCTTTACAAATCAATCTGTCCTCCCAACAAATGTCATCTTTTAATAACATCATCATTCTTCCAGGCACCCAGACTTCGAACTTTAAAGTCATCTTTGGCTCATCTTATTCTTTCCTGTCCTATATCCACTTATTTTCCAAGATCTAATTTTCTATGCTTGTCATTCCCACTGCATAATTATTATGTAGCTTCCCTCACCTTATATGTCATGTGTCATTCTTTTAATTGCTCATTTGAACTCCATGTTTCCTGCTTCAATCCATCTTGCATACACCACAGCCAATCTTTATCAAGGATTACTTTAAGAATATCAATTTTCTGTTCAAAACTTTCCAATGGCTTTATATTTCTCCACAGAATTAAGATTAACCTAGTTTTAGATATTGTGACCTTGATGATCAGGCCTCAATCTATGTATTCTACCTTATTTCTCACTTATTCAAATTATACCGTCTTATTCCAGTCCAGCTGACCTCCTCATCATCCCATTAACACACTAGATTCACCCTCACTTATGAGTCTCCAGCCATCATGTTAGTTAGGGTCCCTGCATGAAATGGATGGCAAATTCAAAATGGATAATTTGAAATATTTTAATAAAGGAATACTTATAGAAGTGTGGACAGAAGTGAGGAAACTACCAATGATAGTGTAATTTCCTAGGGCTAGAATCAGTGGGAATTGTTGCCATCTGTAGATTAAAAGAGGTCAGAAGATATAAATTCTGAATAAATTTGAATAAATTTCATCCAAACAACATTCTGTGATCATTAAATTAGAAGTTAATTTTTAGGGAGGGTACAAGTCCCTACAACCAGAATTTTAAAACTTCCTTCTAAACATCTCTTGCGTCAAAGGGACAAAACAAATCAAAATTGAAGAATTTATTTTAGAATGATTAAAACCGTACAAAAGAGAATCTACAGGATACAGTTAAAACAATGTTCAGAGGATGTTCATGGCTCTTAATACAAATAATAAAAATGGGAGAGGGGATCCACTCATTGAGTAAGGAAAAGAATAAAATAAATATGAAGAAAGTAGAAAGAGTAAAATGCTAAAGATAAAAGCAGAAATTAACAAATTACAACATAGGAAAATATAACTGATATATAAATAAACAAGCTGGTGCTTTGAAGTAATCAACTGAACAGACAAACCACTAGCTAAGATAATCAAGTAAAAAGGAAGGAAACACAAATACACAAAATAAAAAACGACAGGGAAAAGAACTTTTGAAATTATAAAAATTTAAATAAATTCCTAACAGAAGACTTTACACAATTCTTTCTAAACTAGTTTGAATACTTAGATGAAAAAGATAAATTTCTAGGAAAATCAAATTTGCCAAAACCAACCCCAAGAAGAAGAGAAACTTCGAATTTGAATGTCCTTAGAAGAAATTTAAAAAACTGTATCAACGTGCTACACCTTCAAAAAGGACTTCACTTATAAGTTTTCACAGGGACTTCTATCAAAACTTCAAAGAACAAATAATGCTATTGCTATTTTAAATGAATCTGAGGCTTACAAAATAAGGAAAACTTCTGAATTAATTTCGTGAAGGGAATGTAACAGTAATCCCCAAACCTGAAAATGATTGCAACAGCAATTAAAAACACACAAACAACCAAATTGCAAACTAATCTCACCTACAGATAGTGATGAAAAGTTATAAATAAATCATTAGCAAATAGAATCCAACAATACAATATAAAAGATTCATCTTGAGTAAGTGGGGTTTATTTCAGGAAAATGAAGACAAATTGACTTCAGCATCTTAATTAATAAGGAAACATCTTCCCATTCTCACTAAATTCATGAACAAGGCCAGAATTACTGTAATGTCCACTACTACTTATTATTATATTCGAGAAATTAGCCAATCCTTCAAAGAAAATCAACAATTTGGGGCATAACAATTAAAAGGAAGGAAGAAAAATTATTTTCATTTTTAGATTATACAATAGTATACTTTGAAAACTAAAGACAATCAGTGAAAAAATTAATATAAACAACAAGAGAATCAGTAATTTAGCAGGTTATAAAAGTTAAAATACGAAAATCAATGACCCTTTTATAGACCAAAAATAACAATGTGTAAAATATGTTAGAAAAGAAAAACACCACTTATTATAGCAAGAACAATAGCAACAAATATCCAGAAATATATATATATATATATATTGTGGGGGGGAGGTGAGGAAGATTGGCCCTGAGCCAACATCTGTTGCTAATCTTCCTCTATTTTGCTTGAGGAAGGTTGTCACTGAGCTAACATCTGTGCCACTCTTCCTCTATTTTGTATGTAGGATGCCACCACTGCACGGCTTGATGAGCAGTGTATAGGTCCATGCCCAGGATCTGAACCTGCAAACCCCAGGCTGCCAAAGCAGAGCGTACAAACTTAACCTCTATGCCACTGGGTTGGCTTCCAGAAATATTTTTGATAAGACACATGCAAAGTCTACATGAGGAAAAATCTAAAATACCCCTGAAAAGCAGAGAAAGTAGGCTCGGTCAAATGGACAGAACTTCTATGATTTTTGAATAGAACAACTCAATCAAAAGATGTCAGTACTTCCCAAGGTAATGTATAAATTTAATGTGGTAACACAATCCAAAAAGTTTAATTTTATTTTGTTGTCTGAAGCTACACGAGCTAATTCTAATATGAATAAACTTAAAAAATAAATAAACAAGAACTGTCTAGAAAACCTTGAAAAATTAGAATAATTGATTTCCAGGATGCTAACTGCTTAAAAACATAATATAAACCCTCTATAATTAAAAGAGTATAAGCTAATAAATAGATTGGTATACCAATAAAACAGAATGGAATCTGAAAACAACTAAAATATATGTGGAAAATTTTAAATGATAAAGGTGCAATTTTAAGTTCTTAAGAAAGATGGAATTTTTAATAATTAATCTGGAAGACCTAAATAGCAATTTAGAACAAGGTAATTTAGAAATTATATCCCATACAACCCACTCTGATAAACTAAAAATGACTGCAGATCTAAATGTAAATATTAAATCATACAAGTACTAGGGGAAAAAGAGTGAATGATTTTATGACATGGGAGTGGAGAATGCTTTTTCAACGAAGATTCAAAATCTAAAGTAATAAGGAGAAAATAATTAAGTAATCTACATACAATTTCATTTTAAAATTTCATGCCAAAATAATGCACCACAAGTGGTGCAAAAATACGAATAACGAACGGGAGGAAAATATTTGCAACTAATATCGCAGACAGAGATGTCAATTCTGTAATGTGTTAACGGGTCTAAAAAATCAAGAAAAGAGATGACTTCCAGAATGGCAGTGTGAGGACCTCCACAGACCTGTTCCCGAGCAATACAACCATAACTGACCAATATTAATTAAAAAAAAAAATTAAAGTCTCTGGAAAGTGTGCTAAGTGTTTACAGGAAATGAAGAAACATTTCCTGAAAAAAAAATCTACTAAATCTTGGTGAGACAAGAGTCTGTGTCACTTGACCGTGACCTGCTCCTTCTCTGCCCAGCCCACTCTGCGTGATGGCAGCTCCACTCCCCAGGGGGATGTGGTTAGGAAATAGGGTTTCTTGTCCACACAGCTCCTAGTCAAGGGATATGATATCTTTCTAGGGCAAACAGGCAGCCAGAATTTCTCATCATCTCCCAGCTCCTTCTTGCAGAGGCTAAATTTCAAGTAAGCTAAGATGTTAGGGCTCTTTTCTCAGCCCCTACTTAAGGCAGAGTCTCTACTCTAGGTCGTAATCACCTTCTCCCTAGGTCACTCACACCATATGCAGAGGTTCAAAACTGAGAAAGCCAAGCTGAGAAGATCTGAGTCTGCTGCCTGCACCCAGCATCCTGCTCCTAAATCGGGAGGGTCACTCTGAAAGAAGGGGGCCACTGCCCCACCCCCAGCTAAAGAGCAGTGGCTCAGAGATTTTGCTCAGAGAGAGAAGCAGGTCAGAACTTCGATCTTTCCCCAAAGAAACTGACTTTATTTGGAACTGAGTGTGGATATGTGCAAGCCTAAGGTGGCTTTCAGAAACAATGGAGATTTTTGTGGAAAACTATTAAGAGGAGGTTGGTAGCTCCATGAGAACAGCAAGCTAAACTGAAAGCTAGCTACTTTACCAGAGACAACCAGAGAAAAAGAAAAGAAAAAGTCTTCTCAGGGTCAGAACAAAACTCAACTTCTGACCTCAAAAAATATCCCTGCAAAGGATGTTAGACCTTGGAGAAATTTATGCCCCAGGGCATTATTGAAAACAAGAGAGTGATTATTAGTCAGCTATTAGCGCAGCCTAAAAGCTACAGACGATGCAATCAGAGGTAGACAGCTTAACAGAGAGATGAGAGAAAGAGACAAAGAGAACCCCGCTAATCCAACTGGCATCCCCAGATGACCATGTGCATGCCCTAGGGTGCCCTCTCTGAGGAGTGAAGACAGGGCTTTTAAACTCTAGCTGAGCAGTGTTTCCTGGTATAAGGTGACACTCATGAGGAAGAGACCAAGAGGATCTGCAGACACTGGCCCTGGCACCACAGCACCGCTGGAGCAAAGCCAGCAGGCACCTGCATGCAGACTTCTTGACACGTGAGAAAAATAATCTCATGCAACTTGCTGCCGTCCAAACACGGAGATTAATACAAAGTGCAGGGTTTTTTCTCCAAACATCCTAAGACTCAGTTGGTAAGTCATGTGCTGGTGGAGGGGGAGGTGGGAGTAGAGACCAGGAGTCCACTCTAGGACATTCTGATTCAGTGGTCCTGGATGAGGTCCAGAAACCGGTATTTTTAATAAGCATTCCAGAGATTTTCCAGAAAATGGCACTTCACTGTCAGTGTTTAGTTTCAAACATTATAAGAACTACTTTATATTAGTCTAATTCTCTTCTTCTAAACTCTTTAGTTTTCACTGGATTCATCTTTGTTGAGAAAACTTTTAGTTTTTCGGGGATATAGCTATGCCCAGAATCTCAGGATTACGTCTATGTGAAAAGATAATTTAAAATAGTTTAATTAATGGATTCATTTTAACCATATTTCAAAGCAAATTTTGCAATATATAAAAAATGAATTCCTTTTACTCACATTCTGCAATGAGCACTCTAAATGAAAGCTATTCAACTCAGTAGCATAATAAAAAAAATGCTGCCTCAATTTTGGATTACTTGTGGGCACGCAATAAGATGTCAATTTCACTCCCTGTTCCTACCTGTCAATCCACTCCTTTTAAGCTGAAGCTCCTCTTCTGTCTATTCGAAATAAGTAAGGATTAGTAAATACTCTTTTACTGTCTTCACAAATGGTTTCTGAGTTCTCTTTAACCTCCATGGCCTTTCGAGTGCAACAAAAACATCCTTCACTCTCAAGAGCTTGAAGCCAAAGCCACCCATTCAAAGAACTCATTGACGTCATTTGCTTCCGGAACAGGCAAGAAAATAGCACGTAGAAAAAGATAACTTCTCGGATGACACACAAGTCCGGTTTGCATTCTTCAGACTTAAACAAACAAAGGAGATATTCCTGAATTCGGGAACTACTGAATTTCAACTTTTTATTTTTGACTGCTATATTACTAAATAAGTCTCTTTCAATCTATTTTCCTTTGTTTAGAAAAATGAGGGCAATATCACATGTTTCAAAGGCATGGCTATGGAATATAGAAGATTTCAGTAAATAATTTGGGACTGGAAACTGCTAAGTGCTAAGTATTATTTTAACTGCTGTGCCGCAGAGAGCATCCGTCAGCATTGCACTCGGGGTCTGGGAGTTCTGTGAAGGCTAGTCATCCCATTTAGCTTCTTCATGACTCATTGATCTAAGCTTTTAGACACTGCTTGAACTTCATGTTTCCTAGAAAGTAGTTAGAGCTAGTAGCAGACTGCTCACTGGGGACAACTTGGAGTGCCCCAAAGCAATATTAATGATAGCTTGAACTGGGTAGTAAGGGAATCTGAAAGGTGAAAAATTATAGGCCTATAAGGGATGTTCCCTTCGATGCTTCCAATTTTGCTCTGGGGTGGATTTTCTCTAAAAATAAGTTATCTGAGTGACTGGAAAATTCCAGGAGCAATAACTCGTCAGGCTGTGACTGTGGGTTTTCAGCATCTCTGCCAATTTTTATCAAGAAGATTCTGCAAAGCACTAGAAATCTGAAATCTGGCATATACCCCAGACTCAAATTGCTCTTGGACTCTAAATAATAAATATTCCTTATCCAATGTTCAGTCCAGCTACCCGTCTGGCTGGAGTGAGTGCATTTTCCATAAAGCAGAAAACATGAAGATTTTGTGTGTTTTAGTTTGGTTTCCTCCGAAAGGAGAGCTTGAAAAGGGGTTTCAGGGCAGGTAATTTGTCTGAGAGATGATCTTAGAAAACAGAAGTGAGAAAGGGAGGGAGACAAAAAGACACAGAAGGAGGGAAAGCCAATATATATAAGTAGGCATTATTGTTTCCACTGCCATAGACAATTGGGCAATTCATCCAGAACCTCTGAGAAATGAACAGAATACTTCCCAGAAGTGTCTTCATGAAACACAGGACGCTGAAGCTTTTATCTACTGACACTTATCTCCCATTGGTTAAAAGTCACTGCCAAGTATATTAGCTTCAGGCTGTGCCCACAAGCAGGCCAAGCAAGTTCTGTTGGCATCTCAGAAAGCCCTGGAGCACGATGCATTGAGTCAGGATATGCTTGTCTGAGGTACAGCAAGGTGAGTCACGGCCCATATGCCACTGTCCACTGTAGGTGAGGATAAAAATGAGATGAGCCATGTGGCCTCTGCTACAGTTCAGCCTATCGTACTCTTCAGACTGTGTTATGTCCCTCACTAAATCTATCCTGTCACTACATTTTCAAGATGGGGACTGACTGCAGTTTCCATCAAAAAGCTTTATGCAGGCAGGTTTAGGAGAACAAGCTATAGTCCTGCCAGCTGCAACTGGTATCAGGACCACAGTTGGAATTTATCATCTCCCTCTGTAACCACACCTTCTAGAATTCCCTCACGCTCATCCAGCACTGCCACAGAACTAAATTGCTTACCTGGTAGAGTGACACAGACCTTCATCTCAGAGGCCCTGTGTTCTTGATTGCCTTGCCCTTTTTGTGCAATGCTTGTTACAATTGTCTGTTCTGTGATCATCAGGCATAGGAGCACCAAAGCACCCCAGGGGATCCCCAAGTTGCAGCCATACTCCTCTCTTAGTTCCTGATGGTTATCAGAATCTACACTCAAAAATGCAATAACTCCTTTTTATGCCGAAATATGGAGTCCAAAACAACTAATCAGAGCTCCAGCTTCAGGGGAAACTGTCCCTTGGTGCAATGTTTTTTTTTTTTTTGGTATTCTTTTCCCCTGGACCTCAGATCCAGTGGGGCCTGAGGTCTCTATAGCACACATTCTGCAGGGGTGTTGCCGGAAGTGATGGGGAGTGAGGCAATTCTACTCATACACTTGTTTGATGCAGATGTCTAACAGTCCCCATCCCAGGCCTCCAGGTGCATTACTTCCTATGAGTGCCCTGCTTTAGTGGAGGATACCTCTCAAGATTACACATTCAGTCTCCACCGAGCGCCCATCCTTATAATTTAATCCGGGCTGCATTTTTAGCACATTTTGCCCTATGGCAGCAGGACATATTTAAGCGTTGCCGTGAGTCCTTCTGGCTGTCACAGCATGACCTGGGTAGATAGTTGACTAACCTGAGCCTAGATTCTCTTTTTTGTTCAAGGCTTCTAAGGCAGTTAGGAAAAGTCAGCCAACTCCATAACCTCCCTATTTACCATTGCCCCATACGGTTCAAGTGCTGGAGCTGTGGCATCACCCAGCACTCACCCTGCTCTTCTGTCCGCCCCAATCACCTCTCACATGATTTAGTAATTGTGATGCTAGGGACTCCAGAGACTATTGCCCCCTCTAATAATCAGAAATGGAGTGATGATCTGTGATAGACCAGTTCCAGAATCCCATCCTGAGTACTTTCTAGAATCACTTCGTGTACCAATTGTCTTAGTTTAAGTTCCCCTAGTAGGAAAGCCTGTGACAAGGGTGAGAGTGCATCTATTTTTTGAGAGGTGATCACAGGAGAAGGAGGAAGCAGAGAAATTGAGGTAGGGAAAGACGAAAAGCCATTATAAGGGCACGTTTTCTAGGATGCTTCTATAATCAACAGCAGCTCAATTCTACTGTGTCTGTTAAGCGGCAGAGAGAATGCCCCCAGAATTATCGAATGGCTCCCTTCCCCTGATGAAGCTGCTAAATTTTCTGCACTTTTAGGCTGCATATGAGCATAGGCTGAAATGGGATCCCACTAAGTTGGATAAGATCTTTCAAGAGAATAACAAAAGATGCAAAGTGCTTGATTAGTTGGGATGCTGGTAGCACAAAAGCAGGCTGAGCTTCATTGGAACTGTCTACCATGGTTAAAACTAAAATAAAAAGTGGTCCAAGTTGTTGTGAAAAGAGCACGTGATATGTCTGCTACGATGTGGCATTAGGGGGAAGGAGCAATCTCTTCGCCTGACCTAACACTCCCCCTCTCCATGTGGAACCTTGTCCTGCTAGCCCCAATGTCCAGATACGACTCCAGCAATGAGGTATCTGTGTTAGTGCTTGGAGAGCAGGCAGAGACTCACAGCACATTCTCCTGCATTCTCATGGATGACCTTGCAGATGACACTGGTTACACGTAAAAGAGGACTGCAGGTCTTTTTGCAAACTGTGACCTCGCATTGTACAGAGAGACCCTTGTTTCCCACCACTGCTCACGGTGCATATTAAAGTCTAGCTAAACTGAACTTGAAATCCTTCCCCAAAGACAGGAGGCAGGGGTTGTGGTTAGCACAGGGCTGGAGGGTGATAGACTTGGGTTTAGATCCTGGCTCTTAACCAACGGTGTATCCTTTGTCAAGTTAAACAAACTGCCCATGCTTTAGCTTCCTCATCCTTAACAAGGGGAAAGCGTCTCTTTCCTGAGCGTATCTGAAGGATGACATTTTGGTTTTATGTGTTGATATACATATCGCATGCAATGTGTTTTATACACTGTCTGGTGCATAGTGAATGTTCTGAAAGTTTCCCAGGGGATGGCAGCTTGTAGTCCACTGGGTCTTTGCCCAGCCTTCTCCATCTTCCCTGATGCCCCCTCCCATGCATCCTTCACAGACACCCTCTGAAGTGTCCTTTAGTGGGCTCAGTCACAGTTAGTCACAGTGCTCAGTAACATTCACAGACCAAATGTAGTCATATGTGAGACATTGCGAGATGCCATGGGAAAATCAAATTATGTTCTGTATTTTTCCCCATGTGTCACTCCAGGAACCCTGTTGAAAAAGAAAATCATTTAAATCCTCCATGACTTACAGTTAGAAAATCCATGCTATGCTTTTGTAACTCTAAACAAGCATTTGGATAAATCACTCTCGTCTCTTCCATAGGTAGAATCTGTAGCTTGTAGGATCAAAGACTGGTGGCCATCTACGTTTTGTAGATACAAGCTCATGCTAGTTCAAGTCCTCAAAGAAGCAGTCACCAGGAAAGTTTAGACACACAGGCAATTTATTGGGGAAAATGCCACAAAGGATAAAGACAGAGGGAGCAAGAGTAGGAGAAAAGAGCCTTTAGACTGTCGTGGTTGTGGCACCTGTGAGAGGAGAAGGGAATAGAAGAATTGAGTAGGAAGGGCAATTCTGAGATAGTCTCACCAAGCTGATAGGAAGTCCTCAAACAAAGACAGCCTCTTAGAGGAGTCCCAGATCAGCCATATGTGCCTGAACTCAGTCATTGATGGGAGCAGCAGGGGGAAGCACGGCCTCAGCACGCGAAACAGAGCACTCAGAAGTGCAGCAGCTGGAGGCTGCTGGTCCTCTGCAGGAGGTTCTCTTGATGGGAGATATCAGCTGGAGCATCTCCATGGTTGCCACAAACCTCTCTCTTTTCAAAGCAGCACTATCTCCTTTTGAATATTTGAGCATATATGACTTCTGGCCAAATTCTCTCAATAGCTTGGAGTAAAATTTGTCAAGACCAGCAGACTCGGACTCATTTAGAGCTAAGTGTATAAGCCTACACATCCTGATCCCATGCAAAGTCCCAAATGCTCTGAACAAGGCTTAATCTGCAAGGAAGTTTTGAGCCAAGCAGGAAGAAATGGTTGTCCTGCTATTCAGCACTCATCGATCCCATGAATGGCATTTAGCTCAGCCCCTTCCGTCTTGCTCTGCCCCATGTGTCTAGGATTGTAAATGAATAGTTAGCTAAATTTTAATGCTAGTGGTAAATGTTGATTTAACACGAGCAACCCAGTGCTAAATGTTGATCTCTTCTGAGCCGCTGATTGCAGATGTTTTTGCTGCATCATTGGGCTTTGGCATATAACCAACTCCAGGCATTTCAGGCAATGCCTTTGACTGATCTGGAGCTTTCTGTCTCATTCAGTGAATCGTTCCTTCATTTTTCCACCCCCTGCACATTTCTTGTTAAGAGATGTTCGTGTTCGCTGCAGTTGGCAGGTTGAGTGGAGAGCCTCAGACTGCTCTTTTAACAGAGAGTTTCGTTTCTGTCCTGTGGTTTATCAAACAGCTTCACTGGCGCTATAATCAGTTTGCCAAGCTCATCTTTTGTCTCTACTGATGAGCATTTGGCTGCAATTTTTTTTTCCAGGAGGGAGTCTTCCTCTGTCTACAGATCAATTTGGACTTGACGTTTAAAGCCAAGACTTCCTTCTATTTCTGAGCAGTTTTGTTGATATCACTTTCTACACTCTGTCAGTTCCAATGCTATTTAGTATCTTTTCTAATTTAGTGTTAAGAGTGTTGCAGAAAATATAAACAAAACGGCACTTTTGAGACTTCCGACACTCTGGTGTTAGTTGCAATTTGTCTCTTTTTTTCTTTTTGATAACCAAGGAGCCAGACAGGTTTTATCTTTTCAACATCCTATGCCAGGGCAGACTGAATGCCATGAGTTTTCTCTTCCAGGTGGAGTGACAGAGTTAACTCATTTTTAATTTTTGGTATGAGGATGCACAAACGACTCTTGATTTTATCTCCCAAGAGAAAGCTGAGAGTGGCAGCTTCGATCTCATAGGGAAATCAAGTACTCAGTGTCTGAGGGTTGCTGTGGACAACTCTTCACTGCTTCCCAAGAGATGAGGTGCAGGTATTAGAATATCATGCCGGCCCAGGCAACGGGAGACGTCCAGAGATGATGTCACTGGATAAAACCGGTCCAGCTCTGAAAAGAATACTTCTTCCTTTGACCATCATCTGCCTTCCGATTACAATCATTATTTAAGCATATAAGTGCTTTACAAACAGCAGTTCATTGTTTCTCAAATCAATTTGTGAGGTAGAAAAGGAAATGGAAGCTTAAAGGCATAATCTCTACAAGGTCTGAGATGGTGATTTAAAGCAATCGTTGGTGCCCCTCAACTTCCTTCAGAGAAATTTGATCATTTCGCTTAATGTTTGTTTTCACCTTTCTTTTTACACAGTCTTATTTTTAATTAGGTACCAGTTGCCTGGCATACGGAATCAGAGAAGTATATCACTGCAAAAATACATGGATAATGAATCACACAGTACAGAAGGCCTTCCATTGTGTGCACATTTTTCTTCTGCTGGCGATTTTATTCTGTTTATTTATAACAAGGGGAAAGTGCTTTTTCCGTTTCCTTTGGATACATTATATATTTGTTCTCCTATTTTTTTTCAGGTAAAATTGGTTTATAAAATTATATAAATTTCAGGTGTACATCATTATATTTCGACTTCTGTATAGACAACATTGTATTCACCACCAGAAGTCTAGTTGCCATCTGTCACTATACACATGTGCCCATTACTCCTTTTGCTCTCCCCCCCCCCCATTTAGCCTCTGATTTGAAAAGATATCTGTACCCCTATGTTCGCTGCAGCATTATTCACAAGAGTCAAGACTCGGACACAACCAAAGTGCCCATTAACGGATGAATGAATAAAGAAGATGCGGTATATATGATATATTTGTTTCATTGCATGTTCTGCCTGCTTTTCCTGGGGACGATGTTTGCTGTTTATGTCTTTGTTTCTTGCCTTCCTTCAGTGTGGCCACTTAGTACACTGCCACATTTCAGGACAGGAGGAAACAAAAAGGCAGTCTTTCTCTTCTCCTTGACCTTGAGGTTTGATAATTAAGGGAGCTTCTTGTGCTGTGTCCCCACATGGCAACAAGAGCGCTATGAATACCTAGAACCACTTTCAGTTCAATTCCATTAAGTAAAAATTTATGGAAAGTAGTTCCATGGAGTTATAGGGACATGCTTTTTTATGATTATTATTATTGATTGTAATAGGTTTCAGTAGCATTCTAAACCTGGTATCTACAGTCCATTGTGAGGATGGAGAAGATACCTGCAACCTTGAACATAGCTATTAGTTTTCCTATCATTTGTCCTTGAAGTATGAGCCTTGGGAAGTCTCTTCTAACTATTTTATGTGCACTGAAGTAGATTTTAATTTTTCATGGTGGTTTTACGTCCTAAAAGCTATAGTTTAATTTTTTAGGATTATATCTTCTTTAGGTTATATTCTCAATGCCCTAGAGATTAAAGTGGGAACAGGTTTGAATAGCATACACCAAATTCTGACAACATAGGTCAGACAAAGAGCTGCAGGAAAAGAATTTTCAGGCTGGAGGTTTTTATAAAAACATTCCATAAGAAGAGAGGAAATAATCAGAATTTATCTATGAGCATTTATTCTTTACTCTCCCAGTTTAATATAGAATACCTTTTTTAGATCAAAAACAAATTAATATAGAATACTTTTTGTAGATCAAAAATGGCAATAATGCTTTTGGGAAGACTAACATTCTTTGATGTAATCCCTTGCAATAGACTAAACTACTGAATTGGAACAATCAGGAAATAATAACTGATGTCCCACAATATCCCCAAAGAGGAAAATTAGTGTAACTGGGTTCTCTTAACTGACACATTACACTAATGAAAATACCTGTTTGCCAGGGGCCACTCAGGATCTGTCAGCAGTGGTTTCAGAGAGCACAAGGGAGAACAGTAGCTGCAGCAGCAAGGTAGAAAATAAGTGTGGAGCCGAAGTGCCAGAGCATGAAACGGAGTCTTCCAGGTCTGCACCTGCTTCGGGGGCTGTTGACAGAGCCCCCGATGGATGTGTGGAGGAGTAGGTTCCTGAACTGGGTGACCTGTGTCAGAGTGGGAAGTCCTAGGACGTGGAAAAGAGCATCATGCCTGGGCTGGTGAGGCTCACGAAGAGGCAAAAATGGAGAAATCACCACTACTGGCTCCATTCTCCATACTGCTGGCGGTCTGGGACCTTAAGCCCCGCTGTGATTCCAGGATGAAGTCAGCCTAATTCACAGGGTTCCGTATGTTACTTCTTTTGCAGGGGTAACTGGAAGAAAGGAAGTGTGAAATCAACAAGACGAAGAGAGAGTTTCACACTTCAATCCTCAAATCCTCGGCCTCTATACCACATAATGCCTCTGGTAAAGCAAACTGATAAATTGCCTTCCTTACTTCCATGACTGGGCACCACTCTGTCCCTGCTCTTCTCATTCAACTACATACCACCTAATAAGGAGATGGGGAATAAGCAAGAGGCCACCAGGAGGGTTCATACTGGGAGAGGAAAGGAGAATTAGACAGTGGTGCAGAGAAGTGGCTGTGACCCTGAAGGTAATGACAGACCACTATTTTCCCTGATTCCTACCTTGCATGAACCTTTCCATGAGGATGTGTGTATTGTTTACATATATTTTTAATTTTCTGTATATCGTAATGTTTCTGCATTTTAAAACCTTTCTGGCTAGGGAGAGACTGTCCCTTCTGTAGCTAAAGGACCGAGCCCAAAGCATGCCTTTGATTTGCAAATTAACCAATCTGAATTTGGATTTGGAACCAATCAAATTAACCAATATCAGCCTCGCGCACCCCAGGAGGCAATATGCCTTTGCCTTAATCATCCCAGGGCCAGGTACCAGGCAACTAGGGACCACCCATACAGCTGGGAGCCCACTGAAATCATTCAAACTAGTCAGTCCTAAACTCTTTACCCTGCTACGCCTTGCCTTTCCCTTGGAACCCCCAATAAAGGGTCCAGCCTCAGCTTTCCCCTCACTCTGCTCCTGCTTTCTGCCTCCTCACTACCCTGAGTCTTCCCCACGTGGCTCCGTATTGTGTGCCAGGGACCTGTGAGTATAATAAACTTTGTTTTCCCAAATCTCTCCTGTGTCTCCTCTTGTGGCCACACCTGACTGACCTTCACATAAAAGAACACAGAACAGCATGAAATGTTTTAAGTGTGCTCTGGACTATTCAGAAATATCCAGAGAATCAATGACAAGGGACACAAAAGTGGATTTTCTTTTAATATGGGGATTTTTCAGCTGTCCTTTTCATTTTATTGAACTCACATACCTGTCTAAGCACTGTCCTTGGCCCTTGGGGATAAAGGAATGGAGAAGTCATGGCTCTATCCTTTAAGGAGCACACAGTCAACTGGATAAGATTCTTAGAAACAAATAAACACCCTTTGGGCATTTGGTGCTGTATGAGAGGTGGAGAATGTTGGGGGCCCAAGAAGGGAGAGGTCATGTCCCCTTGAGCATCAGAGAAGGTTGTGTGAAAGAAGGCATTCTTGTTTAGTCACCAAGTACTTTACCTTTTAAACCATTTGTATTGACGAATGTCAAAGATAAGAGGCTATATGTATGAATTTCCAGGAAAAGTCAAGCATTTTGAAGAAGTTTCCTGAAGAAACATTTTCTCAAGCTAAAGGATTTCAGAACTGATATGCTCAGGTAGTAAACCTGGGTGCTGAATAAAAGGCTTTAAAACCCCTATATTCTCAATGGACATAAAACTTAAGAAATTTCAGATCTCTGATTATAGATCATATTTTTAGGTTTTACTCTACTCCTGCAAAAAATATTCAACCTAATGAAGAAAAAATTATTATCATTATCTGTACACAATAATTTCATTCACTTTATAATATAAATTCTGATTTATGTTTGTATAGTTTAAAAAAAGAGGGAGAGGGGCCAGCCCCGTGGCCAAGTGGTTAAAGCTCCACATTCTGCTTGGGAGGTCGGGGGTTTGCGGGTTTGAATCCCAGGCACAGACCTACTCCACTCATCAGCCATGCTGTGGAGGCATCCCACATACGAAATAGAGGAAGACTGGCACAGATGTTAGCTCAGCAACAACCTTCCTCAAGGAAAAAAATAAAAAAGAAGAGGATTGGCAATGGTTGTTAGCTCAGGGCAATCTTCCTCACCAAAAGAAAAACAGAAAGAAAGAAAGAAAAGAAAAGAGGGAGGATGAGAGAATCAGGAATTGCCAACCATATTAGAAGAAAAAGGATTAGCAAATATACTCTTGATCAGTGAGTCCCTGGTAGCATCAAAGACATCTATTATTGATCTTGTAATTTTAAAACATGTAACATGCACAGAATATGAGACTGTTTTTTATTACGTGATTCATGAAAATTAAGCTCATTGTTTTATGATCCCTACAAATAAAAAGTCAGGTAATGAGTCTTTTCTAACTCCATCTCCTAGGTAAGTGCTTGTGGGCAGCATAGACTGGGAGAGGTGGGCATTGCTGCTTAGCCAAACTCATCTTGCAAAGAACACAGCATGTGTGTGCCATCTGTACCAAGAGATGGTGCACAGTCTGGCTAAACAACTCCTTCATTTAATTCTCTTTCCTTTTCATCCGTCTGTAAGACAATAAAGGAAATTAAAATCAGTGATGGATTGTGTTTGAGTGCATTATCATGAAGACTGAATATACAAACAATGCACCAAATGAGAAGCTATTTAATCACATTCTTTTTTTCTGTATATCTCACTTGGTATATCATGGGCCAACTGACTGACATTTATTTTATTCAAAATAGGAAAAGAAATTCATTTACCCCATTTGAGTGTCTCTCCTATGTTAACAGAGCATTCTATTTTCTTTGAAAATTTATATTTAGGAAAATATAAGAAAATCTTTATTTAGTAAATGGAAGGCATTATCATATAACCCCTTTGATAACACCACTACTTCAGTTTTTTTCCTTTAACTGTTTATTATTAGTTTATTGATTTTAGTTCATAGAAATCTTGGGTGTAAATTCTGACATTTCAAAAATGGCACGAAATTAATTTTCTGCATTAGAAAGGGCATAAAGGTGCTATTTCTTTTATTGAATCAGATTATCTTAGTGCCTTAGATTTTATTTGGGAATTAGTTTGGTATTCCTAAAATAGAAAAAAAAAGTGATCCAAAGTCTTTTAACGATCGAATTTCATTCCAAGGATAAGTTTATGCCCTTGGATAATTGGTTCATCTATTGCCTTTTATTTGGGTAGTTACTCATGTGATCATAAAAATATTTACTATTTCTAAAAGGGTTATAGTACCCACAGTGAATAAAAGGAGCTGATCTTATACAGCAGGTGGGTGTACAAATTGCAAGATGAATCTGCAGGAAAATTTGAGATTGTTTTATAAAAATGGTCTTCTCTGCCTCCTTCGAGTATTTGTGACTTGATACTGAAATGCTATTCATTTATTCAGTTAATAGGAATTTACAGATTGATTGATTTCAGGGAAGGGAGAACTCCAACTTCTCAGCGTATGCAGTTTCTCTAAGGTGGGTTATGGTTACTCATGAAAGACAGTGATATACTGATGCAACAGCATTTCCCGGAATCCATACCACTGTCACTTTTCTAACCATCTACCTAACAGCTTTGTTTGAAAAGAGAGTGCTGTGACAGGGCTAGAGCTGTGGATTTTGGTCAGTACTCAAGTATGTTACACTATCCCAAGTCAGAGAAGAGTGAAAAGTAGGATTTAAACACTGCCACTGCCTAACACTCAGAATGCTACCCTGGGCAAGTTATTTAGCCTGCCTGGGCTCCAGTTTTCCAATCTATGGAATAAGAATAATATGCCTTCAGCCTTTACACAACTTCAGCCCTGTAGTCATATGTTACGGGAAATACTGCTCCAATGCTGGTGGAGTGCCTTCTACTCAGGGCTGACAATCCCACCCTGATAGTTTAAATTGATGGGTGAGGGTGACATATTCGATCAAAATGCCAAATGAGGCATCCTTATTGTCCAAGAATTTACACACTCCGAGAAAGTTAAGCAGAGCCACCTGGATGCACAGCAACACAGGGTGTAACACCTTGATTTATGGATTCATAGATATTTTAGTATCATGTTACTTTACTGAGTGGACTGTCCACAGGTGGACTCTAACAAATTTATATCCTGTGAGAGTCTCGCTGGAGGAGAGAGACATACAGTTTTCCAAAAGTGGGTGTGGCTTGAGTCAAAAAGTTGGAGTGATTTCATTAGGTAAATTACTGTGGCAATGCATTTCCTTCAGGGCAAAATTGATATTAAGTAGGAGGACCTGAACAGCCCTGGTGCTATGTTCTGAATATTTGTGTCCCCTCCAAATTCATATGTTGAAATCCTAAAGCCCAATGTCACGGTATTAGGAGATGGGGCCTTTCGGAGGTGCTCAGGTCATGAGGGTGGAGCCCTCAGGAATGGGATTAGGGATTACTCTTCTTATAAAAGAAGCTCCAGAGAGATCTCTTGCCTCTTCCACCATGTGAGGACTCAGCGAGAAGACGGCAGTCTATGAACAAGGAAGTGGGCTGGGCCTTCAACCAGCCACACACCCGGATCTGCCGGCACTGTGATCCTGGACTTTCAGCCTCCAGATCTGTGAGAAATAAGTTTCTGTTGCTTATAAGCTACACAGTCTGAGTATTTTGTTACAGCAGCCCAAACAGACCATGGCAGCTGAGAAACTTGTATCTGCCTTCTTTGGACTCTTCTAGGATGAAGAATGGGTGCCAATAAAGGATATGAAGGACAATAAGAAGCAACACCAAGAGCCTCTAAGTTCAGTACTTTCCTGACTACTGGTGTGTTTGCCATGTGCATATGTTTCTGGGAGGCAAAGCCTGGGTCTGTGTATGAAAAATATTTAAGCCTTTAAGACCAAAATAAATAAAAGGGTTTTTTTTAAGAAGAAAAATCTATAAGTGTTAGTTTCCATATATTGCAAATTAAAATAATAAGCACTGATATTAGGATAAGCAAATATAAGATAATATAAAAAGATAACATAAAAATGAAAAAAGCTCCTGCGTTAAATTTGTTAAAATCATTCTTTCCATCTTCTAATTTTTCTTTATTAAAACACTCAAAGTAAATATTTAGCATTTTTGCTTCAGATCCTTCATTTATAAGAAATAAATCTTACAAATATAATTGAACTCCTATTCCCATCCCATTTCCCAAATATCCCAATGTTTGTATGTGTCCAGGTATGTGTGTAGCTGTAAACAATCTGTTACTACATGTGCTTTTACATTTCTTATAAATTATATCATTTTTTAGATTTTTTTTGACATTTGCTGTTGTCACTCAACATTGTTTTTCCAGATTCAACATTGTTTTTCCAGATTCATCCATGTTGATTCATATATATTCAGATAATTAATTTTAACTAATGTATAGTTTTACATTCTATGCACATATCACAATTTACTTTTCCATTTTCCTAGTAATAGGCTTTTAAATTATTTCTGATTTTTAGCTATTACCAATAATGATCCAACCAACCTCCTTGGACATACCTTTTTTTTGTACATGGGTGTGGATTTCTCTAGGAAGATTTACCTGGTGGAATTTCTGGTTGCTATTATACATATTATATATATGTATACATATATTTTGTATTTTTATATACATATACATATTTTATGTTTTTTTCAACCTTATCATTTATTGCCAAATTACTCTCCAAAGTGGCAGATTTAAATTCCTCTTAGCAGTACATGAGTTCCTGCCATAGTTTTGTATTTTCACACTGGCAAAGGTCACAGTTTTATACTTGTTAAATTGCACCTTGCTGTTTTAAACTGTATTTCCATAATAATTCACCATTCATTTCTATCATCTTTTGTGAATATTGTGTCAGAGTCTTTAACCAATTTTTTCTATTGAATTATCTCATTGATTTGTAGAGATCTTTGATATAAAACGGATACTAAATTTTGCAGTTTCATATTTTGTAAATATCGCATTCAGTTTTCTGGCTGTATTTAACCTTTACTTAGGATGCCTATAATTTTTAATTTCCATGTAGTCTAATTTATCAGTCTTTTCTTTTGGTCTTCATATTTTCTTGTGTTTGTTTAATAAATCCTTCCTTACACCAAAGTCATTAGTTTCCTATCTGCACTTTTAAATGTTTTAAAGATTTATTTTTCATATTTAAGTCTTTAACCAAAGTGGATTTTTGTGATAAGATATAAAATACAGATTTTATTTATATATGGATAGTCAATCATCCCAGCATCGTTTACTAAACAGCACGATTTTTCCACTTATTTGTCATATTTCATCTCTTATTACAAGCCCAAAATATTCAGCATATCCATGGATCTATTTCTTGATGCTCCATTTTTTTCCCCATTGGTTTATTAGTGTATCATTAAGTCAAAGCAAGCAATTTTAATTATAAAAGTTTTAATATCTGATAGGGCATTATATTTTAAAATAAACTTGGCTCTTCCTTTCCATTGATTTTTCAATATGCCTTTTAAGGTCAAGTTCTAAGAAAAATGCTAGTGGAGTATTTATTGGAATAACCATAAATTTACAAATTGCTATCTTTATGATTCTATGCCTTTCTATCCATGAACAGGGTATCTTCATGTTTTATTTTTAATTTAGGTATATATAGGTATTTATGCCAGTCAATAAAATTAAGTGAAAGATCATATACATGTTTTCTGGATTAATTTTTAGGTACATTAATGCTTTATGCTGTTATAAATGTTATACTTCTAAAATAATATTTTCTAATTGGTTGCTGCTGTTTTATTACAATATTAATGATCTTTTTTTACTTTGACTTTATATCTAAAAATTTTATTGATTTGAACAGTGTTAACTACAGATTTTCTATGGGTAATTTTAACATCTTCAAACAATGGCAATTTGTGTTTTTTTCTGTTTCTAATTTTATGACATTTCTTTGTCCTGTCTTACTGCACTGGCCGAGATCTCTAGGACAATGATAAATATAAGCAGTGTCAGCAGATGTCTCTTTCCTTTTCCTAGCTTTGATAGAAAATATTGATTAGGTTTCAACGTTAAATATGATAGTGTTGATGGTTTTGTTATAAATAAACATATCAAATTAAGAAAGTTGTCTTCTAGTGCTAGTTTGGTATAAAGTTTTAATCTAAATGGATATTGGATTTTAGCATGTTTTTTCTTGCATCTTCTGAAATAATCCTACTTTCCCTCCTTCAATCGTTAACGTGGTAAATGACATTACAAGAGTTTCTATTGTTAAAGCATTCCTGCATCACTAGATAAAACCAATGCCATTTTTCTGCATTACTGATGATTTTTTTTAATATATGGGTTAACTTAGTTTTCTGATATTTTCAGAATTTTGCATCTATACTCTTAAGGAAATTGGCATATCATTTCTGTCATCTGCCTATGGGAGGAACTGGCTGAAAATCACACAGCTAGAGGAGAGAAGTGACTCTCTTCCTGGTTCCAGCATCTGAAGCTATCTCCGGTGGTAGCTGCAGTGATAATAAAGCTGCAATGGCAACAGTTCTGGAAGTAGTAAAAATATTGATTTCAGCAGCAGCAGCATTGAGGAATCCCCATAATGGAGGCTACAGGGGTAGCACTGGGAATAATTCAGGAAGTAATGACAATATTCCCTACAGCTGTAGCAGCTGAAGTGCGAGTCCTCATGGTGGCAGCTTCAAAGACAGCAGTAATGACTCAGCCCCAGAAATGCAACTTCCTAGGCTCCTGCTTAAGAAGCTGAACTTGGCATCTGAAGCCTTGAGGCACCTGCCACTGACCTCTGAGCAACATTTTCACCTTACCAACTTAGAAGAAGCAGAGATTTCTTCAATTACTAATTTTTGCAAACCTGATCTTCAATCGTTTGAGCCACAGAACCTTGTAACTGATTTCTCTATGAAATATGATAAATATAACTTGTTTTGTTAGCCCACGGAGAGTCTTAATTTTTTCATTAATTGCAATTGTGGGAAAATTGGGAGAGATCACATAAAAATCCAATTTTCAGCCTTCTCTTGACAATCTTTAGGGCTGGCAATGCTGATTCAGCTCCTTGCAAGGCAACAATTGGCCAATGCTGAGTAATTGCTGCTCCCTTTAAACAAGACTGTCCTCCCAGTTCACCACATTCCCCATCCAAACTGCTTCCATCATACCTCCTGCCAGCCTTGCACACATTTATGTTTGCCACATCTACTATAAATGGTCAACAACATAACAAAATTTCAGAAATATCATTGATTTTCTTCACTTACCAAAGCAAGATGTATTTTATAAGTTACATAAAGATAATTGACTTAAACTTGAGTAGTAATATTTAGAGTCAACTGTATCTATTAAATGACAAATAAATAGACATCAAATAAACATAGCTTTCAAATTAATTGTTTGGAAGTAGCAAGATTTTGTTTTGTTTTTGTTTTAAGCTTTAAGAAAAAATGACATCATTTGTGCCAGATTCTCAACTCTTTGTAGTTTTGGATTTTTTTTTCCTTCATGGATATGAATCCTTTGAAGTCAACCAGGGCTGACTGCAGAGGACTCTTTGTGCAATCCAATCAGGCTAATTTCAATTTTAAGTGCAGGAGACAGGCCTGCTTTTCATCGCCTCCTTTGTGAAGCCTTGATGGATTGGCTCGTGTTGAGTTAGTAAGATTTCCAGGAAAGGACAGTACAAATGCTGCCCTAAGCAGCCTGTTAATAAATAGACCTCAAGTCTTAAAATCTTCCACTTGCTATTTTATTTTAAGAGTGGAGTAAAGCTCCACTAAAGCGCAGAATACATTTCACTTAGCAGTTTCATCTGAAAAGCTGCCAGTATTTACATTCCCACATGATTCTAATAAGAATTGAAAGTAAGGAATCCCTGTCTAAAATAATACACAGACTTGTAAAATCAAGAACTGGTGAGAAAAAAGAAGTAGAGTTTTGTGCTAATTTAAACATACTGTCTAAACATATTCTTATTTTGCTTTACCCATCTAAAAAACTTTATAGAAATCTCTTTTTTCGAGGATTATGGATAGAATATGATGAGATAAGCTCTTAAATAGCTACTTAAAATTACTTTCAAATGATTATTAAATATACGTTTGTGTGTATGTTCTTAGGTGTAAAAAAAAATAAATCATAATTTGAAAAGAAGCATGGGCTATATTAACCTTAGGGAAAATTAATGTGTTTCTTAATAATTTCCTTTTTACTGCTTGAATTCTCCCAAAAGAAAGAGAAAAACAAACGTATAAAATAGTGAACAAAAACAAAAGAAAAAATCAATTATGTAAATTCAACATTAATTTTCAATTAAAATCAAGAGAATTTTAAAAATCGTACTAATCAAAATAATACCTGCCTCTTACTGCACACTCTATTGGTCTGGGGAAGTTCGGAAGGCTTTATATTAATGTACTCATCTAATTCTCATAACACTTCTGTGTTAAATACCTTTTCATGATCCTCATTTTACAGAGAAGGAAATGCAAGCAATGAAAGCTTCTCAATGCCTTGGAGCTAATCCCCGGGAGATTCAGGCCCAGGTAATCAGGGTCTAGAGGTTTTACCACATGTTGCTGGCTCTCGTTGGCCAGATATATGCGTTTCATGTGGATTTACAGCGAAACTTTGCCAACGTCTTCTCCATTATATATGGACAGTAGACATGTCTTTAGGAGTCTCAGGGCACATCAATTCTATCTAATTTCAACCAATTCTGCCCCTCCAGGTCACCTTCAGTTTGACTGAAGTGCTCTGGGAACTTTTTGGCCTGAAGGAGGAGTTAGTTTGGTGAAGCTTGGGGAGGGGAGGAGCAGTTTGATAAGACTTTATAGAGCAGTGGACATTTCAGTTGATGCTTGAATTTGATTATGAATTCCTCAGGTGAAGGTGGATAGGACGTGAGCATCATGCTCATCTGGAGCCCAATTGTGGAGGGGGGAATGTTGTTGGACATTTAGTTGTGCCAGGGAGAAATACTACAAGATGAAGATGGATGATAAAGAGCTCTGTAAACCATCTTAGGACCTCAGCCCACACCTGGACCACAGTTCAGCAAACTGTGCTGGAACAACACCTTTCCACATGCTATGAGATACTCAGTGTGCCACAAAGAGGAAAGTCTTGTACACACCAGTTCTTGATAACACCTGAGACTTGCAGCCAATTCTAACTTTAAGATAATGTTAATATCAAATTTAGGAACCTTTCTTGGCTGGTAAATTCTTTCCATTCTTCTTATCTTGGGCCCAAACCAAAAGTCAGGCCTCTCTGGCCACTTCTTGTGGTTCTACTCTTCTACCCTTTGACTCATTCTCAAGCACTGTTTCCTATTTATTCTGTACCCCTTAGACTGTGCCCAGCGGAATCCAACAGTATTGTAAGTAAGTTCTTCTATATTTTAATCATCTTCATAGTACTCTCCTACCACATCCTTGCACTCCCAAGAGAATAAAGGTTTCCTGGAAGGTGAGAGCTGCTGCCTCCCCCATATAATTGCCGATTTCTGAACCTAGAGCAATCTACTCTAAGGTTTTTCAAACACTTACTGTTCCATTCTTAAATAAAGATGTACTGAAGCTCATGGCATCAGGTTATAATACCACTGTTCTGCCCACTTCCATATGATCTTCAGCTTCTGGGTCACTCTTCTGCATTTAGGAAGAACTTTAGTGCTTGGTTCATGGATTTTTTTCCAATCCCAGTTTCTGCCATTTTCAGGGAGGTAGAATTTGACCAATTGATTTCTAACTATTTTCACTTCCCATCAGCTTTAGCCACTTCCTCTCATGGTAGTGGCCCAGACCTTTATATTAGCCAGAATTCCTTCATCTTTGAAATCGCAAACTCCTATAGTCCACTCTCTGAATCTAGCACTTGATAGAAATATTTCTTGATAAGGATGCTCTCTAACTTTCCTCAGACTGAAATATTGGCCTTTCTGTCTCATTTTATGCTACCACCATGTCCCTCCTTTCCGAAAGACTCCTCCTGTGGTCTCTCTGACTCCACGGGTCAAGGATGGTAATCTTGTTTCCTATAAAGACCCCAGAAGACAGTGATGGGTTTCATGATGCAATCACTAATAGAAATTGCACACCAGAAGATAAATACCTGGCAAATCTGCCAATAGGAAAATAGGTTAGGATGGTGACTTCATCAAGCATGTATTATGGAAGTAACAACTAGTGAAATTCCAGGGCCCTGCTCTGGTTAGACTATATTAAAATTTTTACCCAATGATATGTTTATTTTGGCTTAATAATCAATTGAACATAAAAAAAATCATTGAATTGTCTATATAAACTCATCATAATCTGTCCTTGTGTGCCCAGCTGAAAAAAAATTTTCCTGATAAAACAAGGTTTTGTTTTACATATATTTCTCTTTAAAGACACTTCATTTAGTATATACTGCTGGTTCATTAACCTTGAACTCACAGTCAAAAGCCCTATAATTCAGGCTGGAACAAAGCTTATCTAACACATATCTTCTCCGTAAGGTACATCACAGCCTTCTCGCTCTTAGGAACACTAGATAGTCCTTTAGCACTATGTTTGGGGTCCATTTAAAACAGAAAACTCCCCAAGAAAAAACACAAAAATGCAAAAAATATGGCCCTAAATGAATTGTGAAAAGGACACGTTTACAGTAGGGGAACTGAAACTAGAAGGCGAAGCATGACCTTGTTCGACTGCTGCAAGGAACCTGTGCATCAGGCACACAGATATTTCCCCCTGCTCTGCACTTGTCTGCAAATGACTGCAAAAGCGCTAGAGCATTGACTTGGAGGCTGCAAATAAATTGCAGCTAGTAGGTGAATTTGTAAATACAGATTCTGTGAATAATGGGGATTGATTTTGTGGTGTGGGTATATATATTCATTGGTGTATTCTCAATTTTTTTTTTTCTGATAATGGTGCCTAATAAAACAAGTTTAGATAGAACTGACCTACAGAATAAAGGTCAAGCTACTCAGGCAGGCCTTCTAGAACTTTAATAACCTAGTCTCTAATTGTCTCTTACTACTATACTACTACTGCTGCTGCTGCTATATTACGTACGTGTTATGAGGTTTGCAATGATGTCTTTGTAATCTCATTTCTCCTTCCAGACAGCAAACTCTTTAATGGTGGGACAAGGTTTTATTTCCCAATGCCTATTACAGCACTTGGTTCATTGTAGAGTCTTAATAAATATTTGACCTACTATTGTTGTCATTACATTCTTTTTAAGAAAACTGCATTGGATCATACAAGAAAAGAATACTCAGACAGATGGGAGAAGAAAAGACCAGCGAAGAAGGTTAACAGTAGATTCAGAAGAAAGAAGGACTAAGGAAAAGCAATAGGATTTGAAGATGGTCATAGCTATTATTCAGGGGGCCCCTCCCAACGAGTCTGTGAAGAGGGCAGTCAGACTCACCCGGGTCTGTTTGCAAAGCTCCTGTTCTCTGCCCTCAGGTCATATGTCTCCATCTCAGAAAGAGGCAATGGAAGGAGAGGAAGCCAGATTTACAGTAGCTTTTGGAGGTCATATTAGGAAAGAGTGGTAGTTAAGTTTGGATAAGCGGCCCGAACGAGCCTGTGAAAGGCCTTGGATCCCAAAGGAGGTCCAGAAGACAATGTTGTTTCTAATTTCCTGTAGGGAAGGCAAAATACCACCAGCCTGCTCTGGTGAAACTTGCATCCCTGGGCTGAGGACTAGCTGACATCTTTGGCCTAGGGAGAAGAACGCAGGCCCTCTTTAGCCAAACGCTTTAGAAACAGACTGTCTCCTGGGCAGAGCTGCTGGACACCATTAGCCAAGCTTTTGCTCCAGGCATTAAAAGATAAGGAACAGTAAGATTCAGGCCAAACTTGTAGTTAGAACCTGGCTTGGAGTGCCCAGAGCTTTCCTTTCTCATTCAAGATCAAAATTAGTATCATCGTGTGCTTTTTTAATATGACTAAGCCATCTGCATTTACTTTTTTGATTGTCTAACGATGTTTATGCTTAAAATGATTGTGCTGTGCTATAGAATTTGTTGTATTTACTTTACCCTCATCCTATGACTTAGACTCAAGAGTAATGAGAGGAAGTTTTGCCTGAATTCCTGTGCCTTAGACCAAGCATTAATGAGAGAAAAAAATTGCCTGTCTTCTTTTGGTTAAGCTCAGAGGATCCACTCCTATTTTTTGTAGAATAAGTTAAATTTACACAGATTACTAGCAGGTTCCTATGTTGGTTATGATAAGAAGACTGCTTTCTTCTGCACCATCCTTTTGCAAAGCATTTAGATAAAACTCTTCCTATCAGTTTGCTTACAAATACTTCACCCCTTAGTCATTTTACATAAAACTGCTTCAATTTCAATGAAGAATGTTATTTCCTAGCATGAGATATAAACATAAATGAATTTAAAGTTACATTATTTTTATATCAATCTTTTAAAGGATATATTTAAAATAGGATTTTCTAAAAATACTGATGATACTACAAAATACTTAATGAAGTTCACACAAAATATAACCTCAGACAAAAATCTTCTGAAGCTCCTGTATCAGTCAGCCAGCACCTGAGGAAGGGACAGGCTGATCTAGAAGACTTATCTGCATGGGCATCTCAAGAAGCCCCAGGCAATGAATGGGAGCCTGAGACCCTCCTTGGATATGGATAAAGGGAAAAAGTTTCTGGCATGTGTTTCTTTAACCACATGCACAGCTTTTTGGATTAGCATCCTCAATGATTCTCATTTGTACTCAGCAGAAATCTTCCCTCCCCTCCACTGTCCATTTGCCCATCCATTCACTCAACAAACATTTATAAAATTAGGAACTATGCTAGGAGCAGGGCAAGCACAAAGAATGAGCCAGGACTGCTGCCTCTGACAAATTCTAAAGGAGTCCTGGAGTATTCTGACATAAAATGCTTGTCCTTTGGGATTATAACTCTATTTGAAATGAAGGTTACTGTCAACTATTTAAAGAAAAAGTCTTCTATTTCCCTACTTAATGTGATTCATGGATGTGACAAATTTCTCAATGTTCTTATGACTATCTCGTCTTCCTTTTATACCATCATGGGAAGAAACAAGCTATAGTATTTATAGAGTTAAATATAATTCTTCTCATTACACCTTCCCTACTCTGCCAAAGAAATAGTAAAAGTCAAATACTTTTGCCACTTACTGAACCATAGCATCTAAGAAGCGCTATCATGGAGTTGACTTCTTTCGTGCCTATTGCATATCCTCAAATCATGAACAGAGAACACATATCACTGGAGAAATATTATGTGGTGACATTAGTAGACCTAAAAAAGAGGCTTTAAAAAATCACTTAAGCATGTTAAAAAAGAGCCAACAATAGCATCCTATAAGCCAGGCATGTAGGGAAAAATACCTTATCGTACATGAAATAGGAATTATGCTATTCACAGTTAGCCACATCTCTTATTACTAGAATTTATGCAGAACATAATTATTTTACCTTTAAAATCTATTACCTAAGGATTAGCGAGAATAAACTGATCACATAAAATTTGGTAATCTGGCCCATTTTAATACAGTGGAAAACAATGAATTCAGGTTGAAAGAAAAAAAATACACCAACCTACATGAGACTATGAGTAGGCTCAGACAGCGCTCCTGTCCACATTGAGGTTGGAAGTGAGTAGTCTTCACTTCTAGCTTCTTCTGCCTCCCAGATCCCCCACTGCAGCTGGGCTCCTGTTCAACTGCCACCTGAAAACTTCTGGGATCCTGTCTGAAGTCATGTTTCCTGGTGTGGGATTGGGGAAATGGCTGACAACAAAAATAAAGTCTTTACAGATGACCTGTCCCACAGGCCTCAATATTAGGTTTTTCTTTTATTGAGTAGGAGACTAGTGTGTACAACAGTTTGCAAATGTGGCTGGCAAGCATCCAAAATCACCCTGGGGTTTCTAAGCCCCATCCTGACCAATTATAAAAGAATCAGGTGTGAGAGTTTATAAGCTTTTGCTTCAGCAAGACTCTGTAACAAGCATTGCTAAAAAGCTCAGTGGCTTACACACACTTATTTCTTCCTCACAGGCATGCAAGTTGGTTGTGGCTCAGCTGGGCCGGGCTGGGCTTAGGTTCAGGTCTGCTCCACATGTCTGTCATTCTAGAGCATAGACTGAGAGAATAGCAGCCATCTGGGTCCTGCTCTTTGCATGGCAGTTGGCAGGAGCATAAGATGAATGAAAACACGTGATGGCCCTTAAAGCCTGTGTTCGGAACTGACCCACCCTCACTTCTGCCCACCTTCTACTGGTCAAAGCAAGACACATGACCAAGCCCAAGGTGAGGTTGGGAAGTATACTCTACCCTAAGGAGGAAGGGAGGAGGAATGATCACTTGGGGGTTGGTGCTAGGGACAAGGTTTAATAAACTCTACAGCTGATTCTTATGAAGTCAGCCATGCACCCCTTGGAAGATTGCTATTTTGGTGCCACTAGAGAATATAAAAGGAAAGGTGGGCTCCATTCTTTCAGTAGCTCAAAAAATATGTATTGTTACCATTATGCACTGTCTAAAGATAGAAAATGTTAATAAAGCTCGTATAATTCAATAATAGAGGCTAATTAAGAGTGAAAGTACATAAGACAAGGGGTACCTTATACAAATTGAGGATGGGGATGAATGAGTACATCAGGGAAGGCTTCTCAGAGGAGGCAACATCTGAGCTCAGCTACTATGATGGGTGAACCTTTTCTAGAAAAGGGAGTACATGAAAGGAAGGGAGTATTCTAGGTAGAGGAGATTACAGGACAAAATGGAGAGTTTAGAAACAGCATACTGTATTTCACAGAGAGTCCCATGGGTTTTCCAAATCCTGCTTCTCTTTCTTCTTGGTCCCAGAGCTAGATTACCTTTTCCAGCCTCCCTTGCACTTGGGTGTGGCCATGTGGCTGAGTGTTGGCCAGAGAATAAGCCCAGAAATGATGCATTCCTTTCCAGGTCTAGCCCTTTAAAACCTCCCACATGCAAATCTGCATTCTCTCACCCTTTCCCCTTCAATCAGCTGAATGGGAGGAGGATGAAGTCACAAGACTGAAGGAGCTGAGTCACTGGATGATCACATGGAAGATCTTCCCCAGCAACTAGGGACATTTGTGTGAGGGACAGAGAATGTTTTATTGTGTAAAGTCACTAAGATTTAGGATTTGTTCGTTACAGCAGGTAATAATACTTGTTTTAACTAACAGTTTACATGCATTTTGCTGATGGTAAGCAAAGGCTATGAGGTGGAAAAAGATATAGCAGCCACTGAGTAGCTGTGTTTGTCACTTATTCTAGATATCTCTGTCGTTATTTTGAGAACCAAGTGAATTAAAAGATATAATAGCACGTTAGAACTATAAATCTGGGCAAAGCATTAACGTTGACATGTACTCATGCCCAGTGTAAGGGGTGGCTCCTCCTGCAGAGACTGTCTGCCAAGTGCAATCATTTATAGTATGCATTTATGGCAGAAAAACCCTGACAGCATTGTTCTTTTGGCAGCTTTTCTATTTCTAATGTGCTTTGATGTGTGTCCCCATAGATTCAAGTTTATCTCTAGCTGAGATGGACCTCTCTCTCCATCTTTCAACCTTGGAAGTGTCTGTTATCCAATGAGACTTAAGGGAGAAAACCCAGCCCCATTAATCTGTATGTCATCACATGACTGGAATTAAAAAGTAAAGCCGTAAAGCCTGAATCGAAACGACAGCAAGTATCACAGGTGTATGTGTCCGCTTCCATTTCAAAGTAAGACACCATCTGGAAGTTGTTCTTTCTGCCAAAAGGGGTAGAGACATAAAAGCTCCCCTTTCCTTTTCAAAATGAGGACTCAGCGAACTGAGCTCTGCTTCATAGGGAAATAAGCCCTCCCTGGAGATACAGGGAGATACAAGGGACTCATCAGAGAGACAAGCAGGAAAAAACCCTTGTCAGAAGCAACTTTTTTTCTGAACATAAGAAATGATAACTTGTGTTATTTTTAAGTATTTATTTAAAAAGAAATCATGTTTCCCACTTGTACTTAAGCACTATCTTTTCCACAGCTGAATATTTGCGAGATTTGTGTTGGGCCTTCTGTTGCAAAACAATAAAAACGGGACACAGAAAAGAAAGAGATGATAGCTTTGTATTGAAAATAGGTTTTGAGGTACACACAAGCAGAGACTGAGAATATGTGGTGTATAATTAGACTAAGAGTCTTGACACAAAGAAGGGCAAGATGACTTCATTGGAGATCATCACGATACAGAAAATCTACAAGTAGGCTTGGCAGAACCGATCAATGCTGGAAGAAAAATACATACCAAAACAGAGAGTTGATTTTTCTAGTCACCTCTTGCTAAGTGTTCCTAATCCTTAGTGAGGAGGAAACAGGAAATTCATGTTAGCACGCCCATGGTGTAAAATTTCCAATATGTATGCAGTATATCGTGATGTTTGGGTTAGCGATCAGGAATTGTGTACGGTTCTGATCCTACGTTGTGGGTTAAGTCCTTTTCTGCTAATCTTTTTCTTACCTTTATAAAATCTGGATTTAAAGAATCCTTCAAGTTGTTTTCATGTACAAATAAATGGGATTGAATCCTACAGATTCTTTATTCAAGATGCTGGTGCCAAGAATGGAAGACCAGGTGAGTGTGGCATGTCTTTGGGATTTTACAGAAGCAGACTCTTAGACAAGAATTCACATGCAAGCCATTTGTTTGGGAGATTAGCCCAGGAAAACACTGAAG
This sequence comes from Equus asinus, assembly GCF_041296235.1. Taxonomy (NCBI): domain Eukaryota; kingdom Metazoa; phylum Chordata; class Mammalia; order Perissodactyla; family Equidae; genus Equus; species Equus asinus. The sequence continues at coordinate 22,356,157 of NC_091801.1, read as the reverse complement.
AGGATTATCTGAAACCAAGAAGGGGAAGGACCAATGAAAGGTGGATTATGAAACAAATTACCCCCGTGGGCCACCGAAGCTGGGGAACTCTGGAAACGATACAGAATATGCACCTCTGAGTCATGCTGAGGTATTTATACACCAACTCCCATCACTTGGGGCTCCAGGGTTGCTCCTTGGAGGTGGTAATTCTTCACACCTGCAGCCTCCCCTGCAGGTGAAATACAGGTGCTGCCAGGAGGAAGTTGGCCCCAAGAGCACTAAAATGGTGAGGGCAAAGACTGGATATGCCTCTTGGGAAAATTACTCTTGTGCATTTCCCCTTCTGTCCCAGCACCAGTGATTTGGCTCCACACCTGAAGACCTGTTTGCAAGTACTCAGGGTTGTTTGTAACCAAAAATTGAATTTCGTGACTTTTACTTTTTTATTGTAATCAATTTGTTTATACATGACTTACATTAAAAACTGAGCTATATTTACAAACTGTATTTGAAATCTGTCCATTCCTTACACTGTGGAAAACATGTTAGGCAAACCTAAGATGCGAAGACACTGTGTAATAAAATGTGCTCTCTGTGGTGAGTTGCATCTGCTTCAGGTGAGACCATAGCCTTACCAAGGGTATGTCTGGGATCTAGTAAATGCCAAAGGAATCTATGCCATTTGGCCTTGATGCCACTTCTACTTTTCAAGACTGCTTCAGAATATCGCAGTGATTTTACTAATGATTACTCGTTTTCTCTCACTACCAATTTTATCTTATTTTCCCATTCAAAATATAAAGGGAAATTATGTGATTGTACTATCCTTAATTTGTTTTTTTAAATTCTCCAACATTCTGGAATAAAAATGCATGGGAAAAAATAATTTTCGGGAGTTTTATATGCATGTTAAAATACCATGGACAAATAAAAGATCCATCATTCATATATTACTGAAAAATAGTTCCCTCTGTATTAGCCTGAGCTAATGAACTTTACGTTAGGTTTTGTGTTTCTGATGGGCAGTCTGTTCAGTATTGCATACTCCTGCTGTGTAAGCGTAACACATTTTATGACTGTTTCTTATTTTTAACTATTTATTTTGAAATAATCTTAGACTTACAAAAAAAGGTGCCAGAGTAAATCACAAAGATCCCATGTCCCTTCCTCCATGTTAAAATCTCACAGAAGCATCATCCTATACTAGAGGACTGGTCCTTGAACCAGGTGGATGTGAGGAAGTCTGCTGCAGAGGTTCATCACCTTACAGAAATATTCTCTCATAGATGGTACAGGAAAGGATAAAAATATTTTTTTAATTTCCTTGGTTTAAAAATGAGGGGAAAAAAAGAAAAAAGTCTTCTCATTGGAACACTTAATGTAATCCAATAAGTACATGGGTAAATAAATACATGTGTGCATACATACAAAACACATGTTGGGTGGTATCAGGACTCACTAAGACTTTGTATTAATGTTTTCTTTTTACTTTTAGTTATGCTACCTTCTCTCTTCCTTTGTTACTGCCAATTGTTAGGGGGTCTAGATAAACCACTATGCTGAGGAGTCTGATCTGATCTTCTGGAACTTTGAGAAAAGCAGACAGCAGGGGAGAAAATTTTAATGGTAGTAAGGAAGTGTTCGAGTCTCCGATATGAGGACTGTGACACAGGAGGTAAGCAGTAACGTTTGTTGCATAGAAATCCCTAACGGTTGCCAACACTCGGCGATAAATTACCTGGAGAGAAATGCTTGAACTTGTTGGTGTCAGTCGGGGCTGCTCAGTGAATGACATTAGAAAAACTCTAAATGTACATCATTGCAATACTAATTATGATAATAGCAACAACAAGATCAGTGTTGTCAGACCACTGAAGAGTATGATATGTAAATATTAATTGAGGCTTATTTTTCATCCCAAACAGAAACCAGAAGGGTGGTGCTTGGCTACCCCTTTCAAATTATAAAACTGGTTATTACTAACATTTCTTGAAGCAAAATACACCAAAGGAATCTCCTTATTCTTTCTCTCTTCGTAGTTCTCACAAACCTCCAGGCTTTCCAGTGTCCTCAAAAACACTCCCACACCACATATCCATCTCCTACTTCTTTCTCACCTCACCTCCCAAAAAAAACAGCCCTATGATATAAAGTGCTTATAATAAATAGCTAGAAGTATCTCTCTTCTTAGGGAGTAAGAAAATATTGAAATTATAACTGCCATGTCTTCTCCTGCCTCCAACATTCTGGGACCTTCATTGCTATGCATAACAAGTGGATCAATTCTAACTAGACGGATGGTCTCAACAGGCATTGGGCAGCACATTAATGTACCACAGCCTTCCAGCCATGCTTCAAATTCTCCACATGTGTGTCTCCCAATTTTGCTCCAGTGGAAACCTTTTCTTTGCTCCAACTGAGGAGCCATGCTGTTATTACAATGTGTGACAGATAATCCTGAAGTCAAGCCAGTTGTAGGAGGAGGCGTAGAGGATTATAATTTGCTTGCTCCAAGAAGGGGCCAAGGAGGGGCCCAACATCAAGCAGGCACCAGAGAAAAGGCACATATGTAGTGGCACATTTAGGTACTTTTCTCGAAGGGGATAGAAGAATGCTTGATCAGACGGTACACTATTTCACTCAAACAATAATGCTGAACTGGAAGGCTTCAAAAAAGAAAAGAACAGTGAAATAATTAAAGAGAAACTATAATTCCTTCAAGCTGGTGTCTCAAATCCTGGTATTTGAAAGTTCTGTGAAATAGAAACCTGCTTTTCCAGGTCTGGTCTCTAGGCGTGCTCTCTTCCACCCAGTTATCTTATTCTTGGTGTAGACAATTGGCTTCTCTCAACTTTAGGGAGACAGATTGGAGTTTCTCAAAAGGAATCTTACAAAAAAAGCTGAGAAATAAAAAATATAGAAGAAAGAAAAAACATAGACAAATGTCAATAGAGTATGGGTGCATTTGTATAAATATATGCTACTTACATTTCCCACATGTATACTACATACACGCAATACTGCCTAGATGTGTGTACGTACATATGCAACATTAGGTGTGAAGCATTATGCTAAAAACGTGCACACATTATCTTTTTTCATTCAACAAATATTGAGTCTAACTATTGTTAAAAGCGCTGGAGAAAGCATTGTTTTTGATGGAGGAGACAGAAAATTACAAAGCAAACAAATGAATGTTTTGAATGAAAATACAGTAGAGTGACTGGGGTGTGATTTCAGAGGGCATGGTCAGTGAAGGCCTTTATGAGAAGTGACATGAGGCTGAGACCTGCATGAGGCAAGGCTGTAAGAGCCATGCAGATGGGGGATAAAGAACAAATGTCAGGCTTAGTCCTATGGGACAAGTCATGTCATCATACCCACTTTGCATAGCAAAAAACTTGGACTCACAGGGAAGAAAAGTGACTTGTCCGAGATTCTGCAGCTAGGAAGAGGCATAACCACTCATACATTGGATTGGCTGTTCTGCTTAGAGTATTATTTCCTCCTCAATCGACTTTTCCAAACTCCTCTCTAGGCTGCACCCTTCCCATTGCTCTGTCATTTTCTACTCTTTTCTCCTCTCCTCTCCCCAAGAGACAGGTAAGGCCTCTTTTAAACCTTCCCTCACCCTCACAAGAAGAAAACTCAGTGACAGCACTTGGTGCCAACCTCCTTCTGAGTGGCTTCTGCTTCACTAACACATCTCTCTCTTTCCATTCCAAGCCCTTGAGGGGAGGGCAGGCAGTACTATCATTGACCTTTGCAAACCTGGCAACTAGCATAGCCTTTGACATAATAAGCTATTAAGAAATGAAGCAAGTAAGAAATATTTGAGGGCATGATGGAGGAAGGAAGGAAACAAAGAAGGAAGGGAGGAAGGTTTTTAGCTCAGGATGCAGGTCAATTTGGAAAATGACAATAACAGACTTCAGAGACAAATAAAAGTAGCTTCTCACAATTTCTAGACTTGTTACTAGCATTGTGTTATCTTTGCTTCTCTATTCCTCTCTTTGAAAGTCAAATGAGTTTTCAATTGTCTTAAATTATACAAGGAAGAAATTCCAATCTGGGTGGATCAGCAGAGAGGGCAGTGGGAAACGGAAAGGTACAGGAGGACACCCCTGGACCCCTGAAATCATACCACATGGGTGGCACTGACTCTGGAGGCCAGATCGATGCAAATTACTATGGCTACTTCCCAGCAAGCACTTAGCTCCAGTGTAGGCGTTACCTGTGTCCTAAATTTCAGAGGCAGCATGGCGAATGGATAATCAAGGAGCTCTTGAGGCAGATTACCCGGCTTTGCATTCCTCTTCATCTGTTTAGTAGCCATGGGACTTGCTGTTCCCATTTCCACATCTTTTCAGTGGGGATGCTCATGGTACCCATCTTATAGGCTGTTGTGAGGAATAAATAAGTAAATATACATAAAGCTGTTAGACTGGTGCCTGGCAAGGACCCAATGCATGTTAGCTGCAAATTTGGTACTTACTAAATAAATAAGTAAATAAAGTGATGAAAAAAGGATATTGGGGTAAACATGTAATTTGGAGGGAAGGAAGGGTCATTATGTTTTTCATCATCATTCATCACAATCTCTGGAGATAAAAACCTACAATAATTCCTCAAAATTGCAGAAAGACTTGTTCATGTCTTCTCTTCAGCTGCCTCCTACAGCTTTTGGAAAGGTCGATGGCCTGAAACTTTCTGCATTGTCCTTTTCTATATACTAAATTATTTGTCGGGGTCCATTTTTTTCCTCTTGTTTTCATTCATCATGAATGGTGATAGTTATGTTTATTTTTCGAAAAAGAAGCATACCTTCATAATCCTTGATCATTGATGTCTTACAGGATGGGTTAAAAAAAAAGCTTCTGATTCTATTTTTTCCCTTCTCTAAGACAATGGACAGAGGTGGAGCAGAAACAATAAATGTTCTGGAGCCTTTTATTGACCCAAATCCTGAGGTTATTCGTGTGACCCTACTAGGATTTCAAAAACATCAGGCAAGGATTTTCCTGGGAACTATAACTGTTTCAAGTTATAAACTTAGGTCCTGAAGAAACGGCTCAGAATGAGCCAGTTAGTTGCAAAACAAATTAAAAAAAAGAATTCCCTTTAATCCCTGAAGAAACGGCTAGAGCAGAGTTTCCACGTATGGAGAGAATGTTTTAAAAAAGCAAAAATTTCTCTCCTGCCTTTTCTTTTTTACTAACCTACCATAAGGACCCAGGAGGGCAGCAGTGGGTGAGAAACGGGGTTTCTGTGCCAAGTTCTGAAGAAAGCCTCTTCGGAGACAATTGGCTGGTAGCCTTGTCCCTGCTCTTGTAGGCAGCTCGAGCTACTCGCGCACGTAGTTCCACTAGGTACAACAAATGTGCCCATGAAAACTGACATCGAGCGCTGATGAAATTTAACCCTCGGCAGATCTCCTCCACTATTCTACTAGGTGACAGGGAGCAAGAGAGTGTCCTTGGGATTCACGGAGAGTTAGCCGGGATTTAACTAGCCGGGACCAGGTATTTCCAAGTCCTGCTCAAACAATTTAAGTCTCTATGGGAAGAAATCTTATTTATCCTCATCCCGGAAACATTCCCCATTCCTAGAAAAAGCCACACATCCTCTTCTTTCTCGCCTTCTCTTCTTTCGCGTCTGGTGACAATTTCAAAGAGCCTTGAGGTCGAGAAACCTAAGCCAGGTCTCCTTGTGGCGTCCCGGTTTATCTCCACGCTCCGAGCCGGCGCATCACTTCAGCGCCGCCGCATCGCCCCGCGCCAAACCAACTCGGTCTAACTTTCCCTCCCAGACTCCAGCAGGGGCGCCCTCTGGGCCACCGACTGCGGCAGGCTGGAGCGACCCCGGTCCCGAGACCCCAGAGCTGCGCGCTCAGCGCCGGGGGGAGCGGACTCGCCGCGCGGCGCCCACCGACTCCTCTCCCGCCCCCCACGCTCGTAGCCCTGCGCTCTCGGAGCTCGGCCTGGCGCTCCGCCGCGCCCGCCCGCCCTCGGCTTCTCGCCTCCACACCCTTCGTCCCCGGACACCAAGCCCTCTCAACTCCCATCCTCTCCACCTCGGGGGCCGCTCAGCAAAACCCTGTTCCCTCCTTTGCACACGCCTCCAAACACCCTCCCAACACCCAGCACAGCCCCCAGAGAAAGCCCAGCCCGGATCTCTCCAGTTAAACTGGCCGCCGAGGATCTCCATCACCACCAGCCGCCCTAATTCACGTTCATTCATATTCATTCTTATTCTCATTCTCATTCTCTCTCCCTCTTCCTATTTCTCCAAAGACTCTTAACAAGCCAGGCCGATCCTCCTCAGCGGCACTCCTTTTCATTCATCCCCTCCCACCACACACACACACTCCAACCCAGACAGCCCACTCCACTTTTCAGACGCCCACCTCCTACATACTCCCCTCCCCTAAACAGACTTCCACCCACTCACCATCTGTAGCCTCCCTTCCGCCCCCCGCCCCGCCCGCCCGGCTCCCCCTTCCCAAGAAGCAGACCTGCACAGTGGGAGGCAGGGACCCCCGCCAGACGCTCGGGTCTTGCGCGCCGTTCTGACCTCTGCCCGCCCGGGAAACTAACAAAGGCGCTGCGCGAGCCCGGACCCCGAGAGCGCCGAGCGGCGGGCGGCGGCCGCGGGTCGGGCGAGCTCGGGCCGGGCCGGGCCGGGCAAGCGCCGGGCGGGGGCTGCTCCGGAGTCGGGAGGCAGCGGCGCCGGAGGACGCGGATCTCTCGCCGCGCGCGCCGCTCGGACGCCGCCGGCACCATGGGCTGCTGCACCGGGCGCTGCTCGCTCATCTGCCTCTGCGCACTGCAGCTGGTGAGTGCCCCGCGCGCCCCGGCCCGGGACCGGCCCCTGCCCTGGGACTGGCCTCCCCGGGTCCTTCCGCAGATCCGCAGCTCCTGGCGGGGGCGGGCGCTCCCGCCGGCCCCCACCCTCCCCGCCTCCCCGACTTGCGCTGCCCTCCCTCGCGGACAATCACTAGGTCGCCCCTGCCCTGCGGGAGGGCGCGGTCTCCCTCTTGCCTCCCACCGCTGGGGTTCCCTGGACCCTTGCCGGGTGTCGCTACAAGGTCCAGGGGTGGCAGGCGAGGCGCCGGGGGAGTGAGAGATTTCCCCGCCCCTCGGTCGGACAGCTGGCTTTAGCACCCTCCGCATCCCTGCTGAAGTTTCACAGGAGCTTGTGGGCTCTTTCTTCTTGCGATGATTTCCAGTGAGGTTGTTTAGTTAGAAGAATGGGAATGGCCAGGTTCTGAGGAGACAGAAGCAGCTTCAACTCTTAGTTAAGAGTGAGGTGGTTCTTACCTTCAGCAGGTTGCAAGGTGGTTGTTGAGTCTTGGAGCTCCAGCAAGGAGGTCTGGCTGTGTTTTTAAACAGTATTCCAACCCCTACCCTTCCAGTTTCTCTTTAAATTTTGTTGAAATGCTCCACGTTTAAATAGCGACAGACTGACGGCTTTCATCGGGGAGAGAACGTTCTGAAAGGCTCCGTTGGCGCGGTAGCTTGCCGAGGGAGCGCCTGTAATGGGAAGTTCAGAGTGGAATGGGAAGAGATCAGAGTGGACAGTAAAAGGGCTTTCGGTGTGGAGCGAATGCTTCTCTTACCACATGTCCTATTGGGACCTAGGCTGGCCCTGTGGTCTAATCCATAGTCACTTGAGGTCAAGGCCGTAGACCTTTTGTGTCAGACTTTTGTGTGTGAGAGATTAATAAACTCCCTTTTATTACACGTAAGACAGATTCTGTAGACGCTTTGCCAAGCTTTTTTCTGTGTTGTTTGTTTTTTAAAGTCACGAACATTAGCGTATTTTAACTAGCAAGAGGAAAAGGCTTTTCAGTGAGCTTTACTGGGTGTCAACCCTTGCAAGACTCCTTAACTGAGGGATGAAATAATGCTCTTTCTTTGGTAGTTAGTCCTTGTTCCCATGAATGTTTTAAAAGGTTTCACTTTTCACTTGCCACAGTGTTCCCTTCTCCCATAAAAACCTCACTTTAGATGTGCTCTTCATTCTTAACGTGTCCATAATTTATGTATTTATAGATTTTAAATCAGTGGCTACTTTTCTTTAGATCTATGGGACAGTCCCTTCTGTCCTTTTAAATAGGACATATTTTATAGAGTTGTCTTGAAAAATAATTTAAAAATTCACTTGAGCATGAATGTTTTCTTTCACTAAGGAAAGAAAGCCAAAGGATAATCTACAATTTTGCTTATTAGAAATGGCTTATAAATTGGAAAAACTAAATATTTAGTCAACCCTCGAATATGCAAGATTGTAGATAGGCACACTGGATTGTATAACTATAATGGCATAATTCTTTCTGTTTTACATGGAAATAATGTGTAAGGGTTTTTGATGCAGCAGCTAGTTGGTATTATAATATTTGTGATGATAATGTGTTTGGTGTTTCATCTGTCCACTTTTCGCATACACCTTCTCAATTGATACGAATGTAACTTACTTTCCAAAGCTTAACCCCAAATTCCATCCTTACGGAGTCTTCCCTGATGCTCCAAGTAAAATCACGTGCTTCTTTTCCTTTAATTTCATAGCACTTTCCTTTTTCCTGTTGTAACACATTTCATCTTCTTAAATCATTTTAACTTATTTACACTTAAGTTATTACACTTATCTTTATCACTGAGGATCAGGATCAAACATTGTTCATCTTTCCAAACCCTGCACGTCCTTGGGAGAGCTCATATTAGGAGCTGAAACATATTTGCTGAATTTATGAACATTAACTTTTGAAATCCCTACAGGGTTTTTGCATAAAGATTATTTTAATTTACCCCTAAAATTATCCTCTGAGGAAGGCACCCATTTCACTAGTTTGCAGATGAGGAAGGCAATACTTGTAAACAATTTTTTGAGTCAATAGTTTCTGGATGGTAGAAAAGTGGGGTGGCGGTAAACACTTAATAATTGGATCTCAGACAAAACATATCTTATGAAGAGGCTCCCACCGTGGGAACGGTGGGCGGAAATTACATTTCAAGGACAGGGGAGGGGGTGACATGCCTCCAGTTGTCCTGCTCCAGCTTGAGGGTCAGCTGGGTCACAACCTCTCAATGACCTCCTCCAACCCATGGCAGATTCTTTGCTGAAATGGGTAACAGTTTTCAAATACTGGAAAATTACTCCCTCAGTTTTTTCATGCTATTGACAATGTAATAGCATGACACATGACAATGTAATGACGTGTATAAGTCTACTCTAGCATACCACTGGATTGGACTCCCAGATCTAGTGTTTTTTCCACGGAAGCCAACTGTCTTCTTTTCTCTTTCATGTTTTTTCTGCTCCCACCAACTGTTGGAAGATGGAGGTTATGAAGCAGTAAATAAGGGTGGCTGTTGAGAGGGGAATGGTATCTGGAGGACACGTTTGCTGAAGAGATTCTGTGTGCTGAGGCCTAGAAGCAACTGTGTAGGTCATTAAAAGATGGCACATTGGTTCCTTCTAAAAGTTAAAGAAATAAATGAAGGGTTTTTATTATCTCATTCGCATTTCCTATAAACCACTCTCCAGAGTAGAACATCAGATTGGGAAGATAACGGGAGAGAATTTATCAATTTTAGGCTAGTGTATTTGGATGAGCTTTGGTTTGCAAAATTTCAGTCTTCTTTCTGCTCTCTTCATTCCCCTGCTCTGGCCATCTCCCATGGTTGCTTTCTCTCTAGTTTCTACTCTAGTACAAGCAAATTTGTTTGTTTGCCCCAGATTTTTGCATTCGTGTTCTTAATTCTGCTAGATGAATTTAATGAGAAAATGAAAAGCATGAATACATGCCCAGAGAAAACTGTGCAAAGTGAATCTTTTCTGAAAAAGCAATTCATCCCTGTGTAACAGATTCATCAAGTTGTCCAAAAACTTTTAACTACGTTTTTGTAAGGAGGCCTTTGGTTTAGCTTGTGTTAAAATAACGTGTATTCTATTATCATATATGTGTAATCTTGAAATAAATGAAAACACCTGATCATATGCTTTTAGTAAATTATTTTTAGTTGCCACATTTAAATGTGTCTTAACTGCATGTCTTTAAAGTCTAGAATTTACTCCACATGTCATTTCAGAGCCTTCTTCTTATACTGGTCTCAGAGAAGTGTTGAACTTAGGTTGGCAGGAACCGTTCCCACAGAGCATTAGATGTTTTCTTGACTTCACAGAGGTCAGACTCTAAGACGTGTTCAACAAAAGTTTGTCCCTGGATGTTATTACCAGGGAAGATTTATTGCACCTTGTATCATTTTATGGAAAGGTGACAGCTGTATTCCTGTTGGGCCTAATAATCAGTGGAACAAAATTAAAAACTCTCGCTTTAAATATCTACAGTAACAGAAACCTTTAGAAGATTTATAGAAAACAGGCAGTTTTTAACACCTCTATGGGATGTATGTTTTTATTTTAGAGAACATTCTCTCGAATTAAAGACAACTAACAGTTCTTTTTCTCACGGTGAAAACCAAGTTAACTTTCCCTCACACATTCAAACCGTCTTGTGACCACCTGGGACACTATAATGCTGAGATAAAATGTGTTGAGAGGTGTCTGAATGATGGTGCTGTAGTTGAGGTGATGTGTTTTTAAACTAAGTTTTATGAAATGCAGCATTTCACAAATGCTGTCGTAGATATTTGGCAGTGGATGCAGAAATACGTTTATGTTATTATGTAGATATATTGATACTTTTGCTTTAACGTGTTTTAAATTTTAATAGCTCTTTCTCTTCTCCTATGAAATATAATTCTTAATCATTTAGTTTTCATTCTTTTTCTATATTAAATACGCTGGTTCATCTCATGAAACTCAGAAAAGCTAAGTGAAATTAAAATTGTGGCTAGTAAGAGATGTTAGGTATAATGTAATTGGTATTGAAATCATTACAATATTCTGCTTTAGCCAATTTTCTACAAATTTGGATCCATTTACAGATCTCTTCTCTTGTTGTTATGTGTACATTCAGGGTATTGAATTTACTCGGGAAATATTGTATTATGGTCTTGTTATGGGTTGTATGATGCCCCTGCCAAATTCTTATGTTAAAGTCCTAACCCCCAGTAACTCACAATCTCCTCTTATTTGGAAAAAAAGGGTCATTGCAGATGTAATTAGTTAGGTTAAGATGGGACCCACCCTACTCCAATATGATTGGTGTCCTTATGTTAAGGGGAAATTTGGACACAGGCAAGCACACAGGAAGAATGCCATGTGAAGATGAAGGCAGAGATCATGATGATCCTTCTATAAGCCAAGGAGTGCCAAAGATTGCCAGTAAACCACCAGAAACTAGGTGAGAAGCATGGAACAGATTCTCTTTCACAGCCCTCAGAAGGAAACAACCCTGCCGACGCCTTGATATTAGACTTCTAGCCTCTGGAATTGTGAGACAATAAATTTCTGTGGTTTAAGCCACTCTGTATGTGGTACTTTGTTACGGCAGCCCTGGAAAACTAATATAAGTCTTTATTTTTTATTTTCATAGGACAATAATCACATGTTTCTTTGTATTTGTTTCTTTGTGTACATGTTATTTCTTTTACTGGATTTTAAGTCTACCTGGGACAAAGACTTTGATTTACTCACAGAGGCTTCCAGTACACCCTGCAAAGGGTAAGGACTCAGTAAATATTTGGAGAATACATTACTGTATAAATAAATGAGTAGCCACACTTTATTGGGCATTTTTATGTGCCAGGCATTGTTCTAGGTACTTTATATCTATGAAATCATGTAGTTCTCACAACCACTCCTTTTAGAGATTCAGAAATTGAGGCAAAAAGAGTTTAAGTAACATGCCCGAGATCATATAGCTGGTAAATGAGAGAACCAGGGTTCGGATGTGAGTCTGCACTCTCTTTATTCTGTTCTGTGCTTCCTGTCCTTTAAATAATCAAGAACATTCAACAAATATGCATAGAGTCCCTAAGCACTGGATGTACAAGTGTAAACTATTCAGATGTGGACCTGTTCTTAAGGAGTTGTTTATATCTGAGGGCAGAAGGGCTATCAATAAATATATAAACAAAGATTACCTAATTACAATTCTGTTCAGTGCCATAAAGGAGATGATAAATGTTATATACACGGAGAAGGAGGGTGAAATCTTCTTAGATGATGTGGTCAGGAAGACTTCCCAGAAATTGAAAGCTGATTATGAAAGAATGACCAGGAGTCAGTCATGCAAACAGAGGGGAACCATTCTAAGCAGAGGAAACCAAATGTGCAAAGCCTCCAGTTTTGAAAGAGCATGGTGAGCTCCTAGATATGAGAGGAGTCTGGTGTGGCTGGGTGCGTATGGGAGAAAGTACACGCAGGGAGATGGCATTAGACACATGCTGTGGCACCAGATTTCATTGAAAGAGAAATGTGAATCCACTGAAGCATTTTAAACAGTGTCATGGTATCATCTGACTTGTGTTTCAAAACACTTTCATTGCTGAGTAGAGAATAATTAGAGGGAAACAGAGGAAGTGGGAGACAGGATGCTCTTCTGTTATTCTGAGCAAGAGACAATGCGAGTCAGACACATGTAATAACAGAGCAGATAAGGGAAAGGATGGACTTGAGATGATTTTGGAGTAGAAAGCCTAGGAGTTGCTGAGGGGTTGACCTACACATCTTGTGTAACAGAATGTAATTGTGCTGCTTTTTACTACAAGTGGAAACATTGGCTGTTGTAGGTGTGGAGGTGGAGCAGGAGTGTTTGTTTGGAGATATGAGGGTCATGTTTTAGACACTTTAACATTCTGATACCTAAGGCCAAGGAGGTGTCAGGTATAGGAGCTTGGAACTCAGAGGACACGATTGGACTGAATATTCAGAATCGGGAATCAGGAGCAACATTGGGATTTCAGGCCCTGGATGACATCACCTCAAGAGAGAGACTGTAAAGATAGATGAGAAGAGAACCAAAAGCAAGACTCGAAGTTGTAAAACTAAGAAAACAGAAATGAACAAAGTTCACTGAAATGGAAATATTTACATATGCTTGTGTTATTTTGTTCTTCATAATATATCAAGTGCTATTGAGTTTTGAAAATCGTCCCCAATTCTAATCAAATCACTTTTATTCTGATCATTTCCATGTGGATTTTTGTTTTGTCTAGTTTCCCCCCTCCCCCACCACGAAGATAATCCTTATCATAAGATTTTGCGAAATAAATTACTTTCTATCGCCAGAATGTCGATAGTACCTTCTATTTGAAAAAAATGAGCTGCTTTATCCATGTTTTTTCACCTTTCTCTCACAAACTTTACAATATACATTTTAGGTCTCCAGGAAAGATTTGAACAATTATCCAGATTATATAAGGGATAAATTTCAAATAACTTAAACATAAGAAATTTTGAGTCAGTGTTAAGTTTTGGCAGCAACAAAATGCACATTAACATAAACTTGGCATATTTTCTTTGCAAGAGTTTGGATGAGTGAGCAGAAAAAAGAACAGATCTATACAGATATATTTTTACTATTTTCATAAGCATTTGTTTTCATCAGGTCAAGTGTGTCTTGCTTAAAAAAGCAGGATTTCAAGTGCTTAATAAAAATTACTCATTGAAGATAAAAATGAAAATCAGAATGGAAAACAAAATTTGAGGGCTTTCAGAACAAAATGACAAACAGTGGAAGCATCTACCTTCCCTTCTTCCTAAGGTCCCAGTCTTAATAGGAGGTTGGGTGCCGTCTCCACTGCCCTGAGGTGTTCTGTGTTGGGCTAGAATCCAGCACTTGTTCTTGCCACAAGGGGCGCCCTGGCAGGGAGCTGGAGGATTGGGTGCCTCTTAGTTTTGCATTTTGAGAGTTAGCTGCCTAATAGCATTGTGAAGGTGACATGGAATAGGACTATAAATATAGTAATCATTTTGAAAGTAAAGCTGATTAATATGTAAGTTAAGATATATAGTAGTTTAGGTAACAACAAGAAAATTAAGAAGAAAAGCACAAATTATTTTTTAACTGCTTGTTTTCATTTTCTTGTAATGCTTTTTATGTCGTAATTTAAAGTAATTTTAACATTCACTTGGAAAAAAAGGAGAGATTTTTCAAACAATTTTGAAGACATTTCAAATGTCAATTTTAGAAAGACTGTTTGCCAAATACTTGATAAGGTTAAAATGGACCTTCTTTCTTAGGTGCATCAAAATCCATGCTGTTAATCCCCATTAACGCTAATTGGTATTATTGTGTGTAAATCTTCATACATTTACAACAGAATATGACATTAGACTAAAAGATAACACTTCATCAATGGTTAGTATTCAAAATGCCCGTTAAATGGTAGTGCAAGCAAATGACCCATAGCACAAACTATGTAATTTACATTTTTAATTTGATATATTTTGCAAAGATATTAAAATAAAATAGGAGATAGGCCCTAAAGGCCTTAATGCAACATTCTTATCTTAGGTCCAGGTGGAGTACTGTAGAACAGATTTTTTTTTTTTTTTAAAGATTTTAGTTTTTTCCTTTTTCCTCCCAAAGCCCCCCGGTACATAGTTGTATATTCTTCGTTGTGGGTCCTTCTAGTTGTGGCATGTGGGACGCTGCCTCAGCGTGGCTTGATGAGCAGTGCCATGTCCGTGCCCAGGATTCGAACCAACGAAACACTGGGCCGCCTGCAGCAGAGCGCGAGGACTTAACCACTCGGCCACAGGGCCAGCCCCTGTAGACCAGATATTTTAAGATGGGCATACTGAAAAAAAATCTAGCAAAAGCATTGAATCTTACTCAGTGACATAAGTTACGGAAGGTGAAACCCTTGGACTAGCTGATTATATTCTCTTTGGTGTTGGTGAGAGAATTCCTACTTCCTTTGATTTGGAGGAGAAGCATCTGTCTATTGGGAAAAGGAGATTGGGGGTGAAGGTCAGTGGGCAACAGCGGTGGGGGTTATGACAAGGGCTTTAATTGCAAGAATTAGATAGTCCCTTGTTAAGGGAAGCAGGGGCAAGATGATGGTGGTGTTAATGAACTTGTTCTTTTTTTCAGTTTCTTTTTTTCATTTCTGCATAGAGGACCACACTGTAGAATGGTTTTCCTGACGAATTGTATTCCTGAATTATTGAGTAGAATTAAATGTTTGAGTTTCTTCTCTCCACTCCCTCCACAGGTACTTGCATTACAAATGGTTTCATACAGATGCCCAGTTCCTTTATTAACAAGAGGTAGTGGAATGGGATTTTAGCTATCAGATTCTCATAAGAGATATGAGCTCAATGGATGTGATGATAAGTCGTAAATATATTTCTGATGGTTTCTCTCTATTCCAGTATTTAGAGACATGGTTATACTTTGGTATTGATTAATACAGAGTATAATAAGTGCTTGCATGTGGGAGGTTCCAGGCTATAGATGTTGATTGGTTAAATCGGTTAATTAGGGTATAAAGAGGAATGCTCTACATGCAAGTTATGCTCTACTGATAACTAGCTGTAACTGATCATAATTAAGATAATGGAAAATATAAAATTCTCATTAATGGCAATTCTTTATCAGTTTGTACTTAAAATATAAATTTTTGATGAGGGAGCTCTTTCAAATTATACTTTGTGAAAGGTAACATATCTTAGATTTGAGGAGTCCTCAGGAAATTGTCTAGAGCTGTCTTTAGCACCATGATAGGACCGTGCATGATTGTTTAATACTGAAGACTCTCCTGTTGATTCTTAAATAGCTCCGAGAATGGAAATCTCTACTGTTAGCAAAGTTCTCCTTATATTTAAATTGAACTTCTCATTCTTCAATTTCTATCCTATCTTCTACACATGTGCCTTTCATCTGGATTATGAGTAGCGGATGGAGGCAGTGACGTACTGGAGACGGCTCATACCAAATGGGGAGAGTTTACTGTTACATTTCCAGAAATTCTGCAAGCCAGTTGTTAAACACAGACGTTATTAAAAATTAATTATATAATTTTAAATGATATTAAAAACAAAGGTAATAAATATCCAAAATTCAACCCTTCCTAATTATTTTACTGAATTGTACTGTTATCTATGCTCCAGGGGTGATTTTACATCTATTGTGTCTGTATGGTAGAAATTCTATATAACAGTATGCTATTGAGCATCTCTTTCCGACTCTGCATCTAGTGACATCATATTGGTAGCTAAAAATCTATTATGGTGGAAGTATTCATATCATGAAAATACACAAATCCCACAAATCAGGTCCTCTTCCCACCTCTCCGAGCCAGTTATTAAACATTTACTAGCATGCTGCTGGGTAGGGAGTTTCATCAGAAGAAAGATTATTTTCTTCCTTGTACAAGTAGAAACTGATTTATAAGCCCTTAATGTAACAATTATGAATAAACAGTGTATTTCCTAACCTAAAGATTTTATGTATTGTTTTGGGTATATCTGTAAAATTGTTTAAACATAATGGAGAAGTTTTGATTTTCAAAAGTACCAGCATTAACTCCTTTTATACAATAGCTTTCCGATCTCCCTAAACATTGCAGTTGATAACTGATTTGTGACAGAATGATCCAGAATTGATCCTGGTTCATAGGTTTTCTTTCTAGTGACTGACTAGACTCTAGAGTCCCTCACTATGAAGGAAAGTCATTTCTACCTAACGGGTGTTGATTGATTCCCGTGAGTGAAGGTGGACTTAATCCAATGCCCAACTCCTCCATCTGTCCATGTTATTGGTTGTAATTAACTCCTTCTACATGGATGTCAAGTAATCAATAGCAAAAAGATCAAAATACCTTCTTACACCACACCTGGTACTTCCAGGCTTAGAATGAGCTTGAATTTTCCATCGTCCCCACACTGAAATACTAAATATACAATCTTGAAGGAGGCTATGAGAAGGTGATTTATTTGAGAACACCCTAAAAGATATTTGGCTCATAAAATTTATTTTCTGAATTTTAAAACGTAATCATTGTTACAATATGGAACAAAATTCTATTGTACCTCAGTTCCCTTGTTTCCTTCTGATAACACCTCTATAAGGCAGATATTAATATATTCCTATTTACAGATGAGAAAACTGAAATGTAGAGAAATTGAGCAGAATATTGAAATCGTATGTTATGGCTTAAGCCATCAGAAATGTGGAAATATGGATAGCAAATTTTGTGTGTGTTACCCTGTGACTGGATTAAAAGAAAAAGTTGTTTCTCTGGGCTCAGGCCAAACCTGTTGGAAAGAGTATTTAAGCAAGCAATTTATTTACATAAAATGTGATTTTTAAGATGTGATCCAGGTGACTTGAGTAATTAGAAGAAACATTGTAACTCT
The DNA here is from genome assembly GCF_041296235.1 of Equus asinus. Taxonomy (NCBI): domain Eukaryota; kingdom Metazoa; phylum Chordata; class Mammalia; order Perissodactyla; family Equidae; genus Equus; species Equus asinus. The sequence continues at coordinate 22,338,901 of NC_091801.1, read as the reverse complement.
TTGAAAGGGCAATTTTTTTCTTCCATTTCTGTTAGTAGAAGGTAGTTTTCCTCAAGATTGGTATCTATGTTTAGAGTCCCTCAGGAGGCACCCCAATTTATCCTGAAACAGGTGAATGAAATGCAAGCTTTCTGCAGACCAAATATTTTTGCAGTTTTTGCATGCTCTATTTTCTTCAACAGATGAACCACTTCTGACAATGCTTTCACGTCCACATGTGATCTTCTAATACCATCCAGACCTCTGCTCACAAGTATCCTCTCCATAAGAGTTTAAGCCACAGATTATTTGTGCTCTCTGATGGGAAACTCTTGGCCTTGGAGTGTATGATTGTTAAAGATCTGAATGTTGCAGCCACATCATTGACTGAGCATCTTAAATGTGGGGCCAATTAGAGGAAAGCATTAGATGAAGCCACTGACCCATTAGGAAGCCTGCAAAGAGCCCCTAACAGTCTTTTCATCTAAAAGAGAGCTGTGGTTGGAAATACGCAGATGGAGCTGTCCTCAGGGATCTGTCCTTCACGCACGTGGTTCTGTTGAAGCATTTCACAAGTAGCCGACTTAACGTTTTGTAACATTTCACAGACTACATCAGACAGGGGAGCATTGGTCATCTATTATTAATGTGTTTGTTTGACTAGTCCAAAAGTGTCTTTATACATACTTTTTAACTCCTTCACTACCAATGATATTTTTATTGGAGGGCAGAGGTTTGGGGGAGTTTATAAGTAACAGCTTGATTTTCTTTCAAGACAGTATAAAGTAGAGAATGTTGATTTTCGTAGTATATTTTAACTTATTGATGACAAACTGGTTTGGTAGTTAAAAAAATTCTGCATGGATTCTAATTCAAGTTTCTCTACTTTTCCCGCATTATATTGAAGAAATAATATTATTTTCGCATTTAGAGGACCATACCAAAGCTGAAGAGCTTGTTATATTTAAACATATTTTCAGACATTTAAACTTTATAGTTACTATATTTTTAGTTATCGTAACATTTAATTTGATTTTGAAGTGTTGATTAATGGCCGTTCTACCAATGGAAGGTTTAAAATGCTCTTAGGAGAATGGTAGTTAAAGCTCTTTTTATAAATAGAAATACAATTCTTTAGTCAATATGTGTTTTGCATTATATTTAATTAAGAGGTAGTCTAAAATTTAGATTTGGGTCGTGTCACTTGCAATGGCCACCTGCTTTCCATGACCCAAAATGAAGGAAAAGCAATGGTGAACTGTCATCCCACAGGCAATAGAATTAGTGGATGGTTAGCTACTGTGTACCATGATTTTCTCCAAGGTGCTCAAGCAGTACTGGAGGCTGACCTCATAGGGGGAATCACAACTAGATGGCATGATTAGCGCTATAAGGACAACATTTCACATCGTATAACTTAACCAAAGATAGCAGTAGAAAATCAGGGGACATTAGAAGTAGGTTGTCCTGTGTGAACTAAATGTGAGTGAAAAGAGAGTGCAGTAAATCATGGCAAATGTTATATACTTCATCTGTAAGCTTAAGGAATAAAATCATTGAACAGTTTTGGGAGTTCCTGACATTCGGACTTATTTTTTTCTGTTACATTTAAGTATAAGAGAAATGGTGTTTTGGGCAGGATTAAATTACATATTCATGTATAAACTCCATTATGTACAATGATAACAATTGCAAGAAAGTCCTGGAGGTAAAGGTGTGAACAGTAATAAACTACAGGCAAAAGATGAATCAGCAGTGTAATATTCTTTAAGCAGCGAATATTGGAATGCATGAATATAAGCATGATATGTAGCAATCCACTCATCAGTGTTGATCAGATACATTTAAACAAAGGAACATGATAGTTTCCTATTCTCATAGTGACGTATTTTGTGAAATATGCAGTCAAACTTAAAGAGAATACTAATTTGGAAATAATTCAGAAGGAAAAATGAAGAAATTCAGATTATTTAACCTAATGGTGGATTATTAGTTTCACAAGGTGCTGTCTCAGAATGTTGAAAGGAAAATATCCTCCCTCCTTCCCCGGCCTGGACCCTGCTTCGGTCCCTGTTTTCTTCATCCCAGGAATCATTGTCCCGCTCTTCATGTTCTGACCCACTCCGGTTACTGATCCAATATTGACAGAGTCAGGAGAGCACGTATATCATTATCTTCAGTTCTCCAATTGATTGCCATTAAGACCTTAAATCATATGCTGAAAGCTTTATTTCTCAGAGGTGGAAAGAATGAAAGACAGCAGCACATCAAGGTGGCTGACTAGAGACACTTGGACATCTTACAAAAGTGATCGCTTGTGACTCCTTACCTCTTTGGTTCCAAGCTTTTTTGGTGGTTCCCAAGGTCTGACAACTGCTAACTTGTGCTTCTACCCTATGTTATTGGAGTAAGGTGTAGATGTACATGTTACTGTACTGTCTCATACAGTGAGATGCAGTTGATGTCAACTTAGCACTATATTTAGCTACATCTGTTTCTTGGTGTTCCTGCATCAGTCTCTTACTACTGAGAGAGATGCAGACACTGAGGTTTATATTATATCCCGATTTTCATTATAGGGCACCCTTACCCTACAAACCCCAGCTGCAGGTTGATCTGCTCAGCTGTCCATTGCAATGGTAGAATTACAACATAACTGTGCTTGTGCCGCTGCTCCTGTGACCGCCGCCTGCCTGTCACTCCAGGAATTCTCTCCTCAGTTGTATTTCTGTGAGTGTGACACTCTTCTGGAGACTCTCAGAGGCCACCTGGAGCAGTGTTTTATGATATGGGCTTCTCCACCCAGATGGCTGAGAAGGAGCCATGTGACATTTCCAGTATGGCTAATTCCTTCCAATAGGAGAAAAGTGATATCAGAAACCTGCAGCTTCTGGCAGCAAACGGTGGATAAAACAGGTGCATAAAAGGTGCCATTACAGAAAGTGAGTTTGACGTTAATTTAGGTGTGTAAGTGATCAGTTCTTAACTGTCTACTTCCCAAATCATTGTTTAAAGTTACTCCCTGCGCTTGAGAGCACATGCGTGTTTCTTTCTACTACTCCTTTTGCTCTTCTGTCCATAGGAAAGCCACGGCAGTGACTGCTCTATATTCTCCTCCACAAAATGGTAGGCATGATCAAATTCTGTAAAAATTTTTATCTGAACAAGATGTATTGTGAAGGTTATGAAGAAGATTTTGGAAAATATTTCTGTGAAGATTTGAAGAATAGAATAGACTGGGGCTACTTTTGTTCAAAAGGATAGATACAGTCTGTGTTAGTGTTCCCCAGAGAAACAGAACCAATATGATACAAATGAATATCCTATCATATGTATATATGAGGAGATTTATTATAGGAATTGGTTTACATGATAACAGAGGCCGAGAAGTCCCACTATTAGCCATCTGCAGGCTAGAGACCCAGGGAAGCTGGTGGTGTAATTGAGCCTGAGTCTGAAGGTCTAAGAACCAGGAGGGCTGATGTCCAAGGGCAGGAGAAGATGGATGTCCCAGCTCTAACAGAGAGAGCAAATTCTTCCTTCTTCTGCCTTTTTGTTCTATTCCAGCCCTCAAAGGATTCCATGATGCCCACAAGCATTCCTCAGGGCCATCTTTTCTACTCAGTCTACTGATTCAAATGCTAATGTCTTCCCAGAGACCCCTCACAGACACATCTAGAAATATTGTTTTATCAATGATCTGGGCATCCCTTAGCCCAGTCAAGTTGATGCTTGACATTAACCATCACACAGCCATTATTTGAGGCAGAGAAATAAACCACGCAGATTTCAGTAAACGTTTACAGACATACAATAAGTACATGCCACTTGCAAAGCAAACATTTTTTTAAATTGTAAATTTGAATGTAATTTCATTTAAATATGATATACAGCGTATTTTATATTTTAATCATGTCTTTGTGCCAATTCCCTTCTCTTTTTATTTTCACTTAAATTTTTAACACTCTAAATTAGACTCTCTGAGAAGCTCTACATTCGTGAAACTTCTTTGGTTTTCTTTTATCCATACACATTTTCATTTATGTATATAGCATCAAAACTGTAATCAGGTGACTTCAGATTTGGAGACACAAGGGAATTTAAAACAATTCCAAACTTTTAGTATCTCAGGATACCTTCCCAGTCAGTTTGGTTTGAGATTTTAAGTATCTGAAAGCCAGTGGATTCAAATATGCAATGTAATTCCTACATTTACCATATATGACCACAGTGAAAATATATAACACCCAGAGACATCTTTCTCAGGCTGTTCCATGCCCCATAAAACTGATTTAAATTAAGTTCTCCTTTAATTCAAGGGAGTTCCTCCTTTCTTTCCCTCCCACCTCCCCTCTCTCTCCTTTCTTAATTCACTCTTTTCTCTCTCTCTCTTTCCTCCTGCCTTTCCTGTGTTATGTTACCTTCTATTAACTTGTAGAGAAAAGTGAGTTTGAAAGATTAATAATATATTGTACAATAGCACATATATTTCCTGAGTGCTAAGTCATTTTTGAACATTATTTTTCCTGTTTGAGATACTTGCATCACTTAAAATTAATTCATTTCCACCAACATGATTGTTTGTGAGGCTGTTTAGCACCTCATCTATGGAATCACAACAAGGAATTGTGATTAGATAGATCTGAACTAAATTTCAGAAGCCATTGTATTCATTCATTCATTTATTCATGAATTCATTCAGGGATACTTACTGAGGGCTAACCATGTGTCCTGCACAATACTAGACACTGGCTGGCTAGGGCACACCTAGCCCTCCCCTCATGGAGTGTGGTGTGTATGATAACAAAACATGGTTTAGTTACAGTAAATGTCGGAAGCACAGAGGATTATACCATGAGTAACTATTATAACATATTGTAGGAGTTTTTTGGCTAATTCTTGTAGTAGGATTGTGGTTAATATTGACATTAGCTAACAAAATGTTTGAAATAATTTTTCTTTACTGCTTTCCATACTTCATTTATGACTATCTATGAGATGAAGTAAAAATCATCCTTGTCCTGAGGAGTTTATAGTCTTGCGACTAGAGACAATTAAGTAAATGGATAATGTCAATGTAATGTGCTATGATGGAGAACTAAGCCTGGGGAACCCTGGGGTCCTAAGTGGGCGCCTGACCCTGCCTGAGAGAAGGGGATTCTCAAGGCTCCCAGGAAGAGGTCATGGCGAACAAAGTGCGAAGGTGATGGCCCAGTGTCAGCCAACTTGGATAAGATGAACTGATCAATATAATTGTGGGTAAATAATTTATGCACAGTACAATTGTGAACAAAGTAGAAGGTCAAACCACATAGAACATTAGCAATATCTAAAATAATGAGAAATATCAATGAGAAATGGCATTTCCGTGTGACAAAACAATCTACCTTACCTCTTTCAGGAAAGGGAGTAAGAGGTGTGAGCTTTAAGAAATATGCCCTCGCACCAGTGTGCTCCTTCACACATATAGTAAAATGTCATAGGGGGTCCTAGAATCCCAGAAAGTGCCTCTTGGCTGCTCAGAGGGGAGCAAGGAGGGAGTCCCCAGCAAGGGGCCCCACACTCCACTCCTCGTCTTATTGTGGACGCCACTCCTGATCTTATACGTAGGAAATTGAAGGCTCAGAGCATTTTAAGCAGAGCAGTTAAGATTCTCTGTTTTATAAAATACTGAAGTCTAAATAAGACTTCATTTGGGAAAGGGGTTCTACTGCTGAAAAGAATCTTAAAATCATGAGTTTAGTAAGTGTGAAGTGGTTCTAGATTTATTAAAATCTAGATTATTTATTTCTGTTTATTATAATTTTAAAATTTTGTTTATTAAAATTCTTGCTAGGAATTTTCCATATTTAAAAAATTAAGATTTCTCTCTTCACGTGCATACCTTCTTGTTAAATGATGTCAAATCTCTTTAGAAATATACACATATATGAAATAAAAATGGGTATTTTAAATAGATATTAGCAAAACTTCAGACATGTTCAAAGGAGAACAGAGCACGAAAGAGTTAACCTTACCTAGTGTGTCCTTTAAGGAGCCTTTTGAGAATTGTAACACATATTCCATTGAAGAGCTGAAGTGGGCTGCACCCATCATTGCCATTGTACAATAATTATATGTAAGGCAAACGTATATTCACTGTATTGTATTATTTTCAAAAGTATAATAACTCTGGTTTCTGAACTATAACAAATAATACATAGACCTTTCTCACTGTAATCGTAGCAATATAGCAAGTCATTCAATTCCCAGTTTCCTGCATAGTATTTTTCCTGACATGGAAAACTTATCCATTTGTTTCCTTTTTAATAGATTGCTAACTCAGTGAAGCCTGGTGAAATTTCAATGAAATTTTAGTGTTTTGAGGTCAAATATTGGCAGTTTCTTATGTTTTCCCCTATTTACCTGTCATGATTCTATCAGCAGATAATAAGCAACATTCACCTGAATATGTTTTCTGTTTGAAGATGCTTATCTTTGAATTATTACTCTGTGCCAATGTCCCATATAGTTAGCATTTTGAGTTTATCTTGTTATTATTAGTATATGTTTCCTCTCTGTTGTAAGGATGGAAAGTTCCTGCCCTGCTGGTTTTTGTATTCCCCAGGGTGCCTGTACCTGACTTACAAGAAGAGTGGCTCAGTAGATATATATTGAATTCTGGGTAAATGAGTTATGATGTTTGCTGTATCATCAGGATGCTTTTGGTTGCAAGAAGCAAAGCGTGCAGGTAAAAGTTGGTTCAACCAGTGCTACTCAAAGTATGACCCATAGACCGGTGTCAGCACACAAACTCTATTTCTGATCTGCAAGGAGCTAAGTAAGGAAGGAAACATTTAGAAACATTTACAGCAATTTGAATTCATCATGGCATTCAAGTGTCTGACCATTATCCTAGGAATTTGTTCTTATTGTATTTTACAAAAGTTTTTGTCCTCAACTGATTGAAAATTTAAAAAAACGCAGTTCCATTATTACAGTGTTTGAGAAGCACAGGTTCAGACACTGAGTGTCTATTAATAAATGGATTACCAGTTCAGCAATGGTAGGGCTCTGGGTTGGTGTTTCTGGGATTCTCTTGGTCTTCTACCCTGGTTATAATATGCCTTCAACAGTTCCAGGCGTCCTGTTTTCAAATGAAAATATTCAACTCAGGAAGGAAAAGAGCAGATAGAAAAGAGACTTTCCTCTCTCATAGCTCTCTTTTCATCCGGAAAGAAAATCTTTTTCTGGATTTCTCCCTCTATTTGTTGGTCACGTGCCCTCCCTGGACCAATCCTGTAAAACTGTCAAGGCCTAGCCCAGCATGACTCATCCTCTGGGGACGCCTCACTGCGTGAGCAGAGCCAGGCTTCTCTCAGTAAGAAGGACTAGAGAACGGCTGTTCTGCACGTTTCTCTAAAGACCTAAACTTATCAGAAATTGACATAACCATTGACAATGTTTCAGTAAGCAGGGAGGTATAGTAATAGCTCAACTTTATAACTTTCATCTAGATATTTTATGTAATTCTTCATATTTTGTATAGCTCCCCTACACTTAGCCAATGTTATCCCTCTTTTACAGATAGGAAAAATGAGACAGAGAGAGGTTAAGTATCTTGGCCAAGGTCACATCACTGGGAGGTAAAGCAGACCTGGGATTGGACTTAATATGTAGACAGATGTATTCTCTGTCAAAGAAGACCATTGCTCAATAAAACTCCTGTGCATGGTGGATAAGTATAGCCTGAAACTTTACTAATATGGCAGTACTATGTCTCAGCAGCACTGTGGCTTACCTAGGTTTTCGAAAAACAGTGTTAGCCCAAAAGAGTGCCACACAACCAACTTTCAAACATTTCTTTGCAACAAGGCTCTTTGGTAAACTGAAAATTGCCCAGTTTATGGAATTCTCTCTCGACCTTATAGTTTCTTGTATTCCAATTCCCTAGAAAATTGCTTTTGAGAAAGGTTAGACAATATATCTCTGGAGCAGTCCATTATTTTTTCATTCTACTGCCGAGATGGGCATACAATCCTAATTATCTTTGACCGTGTTCCTTTCTGCAGGTGATCTTCTGTTCTAGTTAATCATGCAGCATAGAAAAGTTAAGAGGGCTGTGAAAATAAGTGCCCAAATATGTGGGTTATTTTATTATCACATTTTTGAAGATTTTAGCACTTCTCAAGCTATGTGGGTCCATCTGAAGATATGTTTCCTGTCACAGCCATATATTGTCAGTTACACTCAGTTGTAAGTTACTTCAGGTCAGCAACTTTGACTTGTGTGGCATTTGGTAATACTCATTAATGTTGCTGACACTGCCTTTGGGTGGAAAACTGGGCATGTGCATAATGCATAATTAAACATTTTCAGCAGATTCACCATTTCGTAAGTCATAAACACAATACTTGGGCAAAATAAGTCCATCTGTCTTCTAAAAATTTCCATGTACTCTAGGTTAAGTAAAATAAAAGTAATAATTTATGTCAAAGTATGAATAATGCAAAACAGTTTAATTATTTTAGGTCATGTAGAGGTCTTCATGCTTTTTTCTATTGTTTGGTAACCCAAATATCGAATTTTTATTTTGAGAACATATTACAGTATTGGTATTGCAATATCAAAAGGGTGGCTACATTGAAGCGTAGGGTGTCTTGTGAAATAGTTTACTCTTTTATTGTTCTTTTGAAAATTTGTGAAAGGATTAAAAGTGGTGTTAAAATATAACTAATATTTTTAGGTGTCCCTCATAAGAACATACGTATTCCCTCTATTTTCTTGGCATCGATCATGTAACACGTTCAGAGTGTTCTCTCTGAAAATTTTTTCAAAGTATTTACAGGCTGCTTAGTTTTAGTTAGAAACAGTACAGAGGGTCGAAGACTTAAATTATAAATCTGAGTGGATCTGTTTCTGTCAGAATTGGAATGCAGCATGAATAAGATTTACTGTGACCCAGACTTCCAACAAAATAGTTCATGACCGCAAGAAAGGGCCACAAGTGAGGGTTTTTATTGCAATCCACTCTTTGATTTGTCTTTTCTTACTATTGTCTTTCAGCCCAGCATTCCTGACAGGTCTCAAAATTGGGGATTTTAGAAAGAAAGCTTTACATGGGACCGACTCAGGGAGAGAATTGAGACTAGCTTGGTTTGGTTGTCTGTGATAAAGTGTCAGGGTGTGACTCAGAGCTGAGGTATTTAAATAAACCCCAACTCTGGACTGGTAGTATTACCTGAGAATTTCAATTATACTTTATCAAGCCAATAATGTAATGCTTTCTTAATGCTATATTTTCCATATAGTAAAGAGTACCAAGAGTTATATTTTAATTTTTTCAGGCTAATAAGGGTTCCATTGGTGTGACAGCCCTGGAAAACACTTAGGATCTTTTCCTTTTTTTTAATTTATGCTTTAGAGATCATCTATCACAATCCCCTTCTTCTGAGAAGAGAGAATTAATTTCAGCTCTCACGTTTCTTCAAAGGGTGTGCTACCATGCTGAAATTCTGTGGTTCTTTAGCTTTGTTCTCCGCAATACTTAGGGAAAGTCTTCAAGGATCTATGGAGAGCCAGAGGCAGCCTGCCTACTCGCTGTGGTTAGAGGCAGGGCTGCTGGATGGAAGTGTTGCTCACTGGCGTAGCTCAGCTGACCAATTCATAAAAAGATGTGGCTAATAACAGAGGCAGTAACGGGTGGTTAAACTATAGGGAAAAAGTCTGCCCTCCAGCCAGTCTCAAATGAAACAGTAGGATCATAGTGTCTTGTATGTAAGAGGTGCTCCATAAATGTTTGTTATACACGTGAATAAATGAGGGACTTTTGGGGTAGAAGTGAATCCTAGATTCAGGTCATTCAGTAATTTTCCTTTGGAATTCCAAAAACATATTATTTCATCTTCATTCTTAACCCAAGGCAGTATTGCACCCTCCCCTCACCTAGGACATTTGGACCTGTGTGAGAACATTTTGGTTATCACGATGCTGGGAGTGGTGGGGTTTATAAGGTGCTACTGCACTTAGGTTCTCAAAGGGCAGAGATGCTAATGCCCTTCAATGAGCAGGCAGTCCTGCCCAATGAGAACTTCTTGCCTAAAATAATAAATAGCATCTCAGTGAGAAACATGGAGTCTCCATCTGAGCTCTCTGATAGGAAGGTTAGAGACACAAAAGTCATCATTTTCTCAAGTAACCTTGTTGGACATATAACATTCAGAAAAAGATTTCCTTATGTTGAGCCAAAATCTTGAAAATTGTACCCATTGACATCAGTTCTGTTCTCCAAAGTAATAGAGACCTGCCAGCTTCCTTTAATATTACTCTTACGACTCCTTTACTGACCTTACCCATCCTGGTTACTTTCCTCAGGGTGTTGTTTAGGTTTTCTTTGTCCCTGTTAAGGTGAGGGAGGCATTTGGAACTTGACCCAGTACTCCAGCTATTGCTTGACTTTGCAGCACAAAGAGCACCGATAGCTTTATTAATTATGACTAACTTACTACTTAGTTATAGTTGTAAGTACTGTTATTTCTATTAATGCAACCTAATATTGCATTAATCTTTTTTTGTTTTTTATCAACTTACTGTCAATGAAATTCAAATCTTCTTTACATAAGCTGTTACCAATCTAAGTTTACATCATTCTCTACCAGGGGTTAGCGAACTTTTTTGGTAAAGAGCCAAATAATAAATACTTTAGGCTTTGCAGGCCCTTTGGTCTCTGTTGCAGCTACTCAACTCTGCCATTGTAGCATGAAAGCAGCTATAGACGAGACATAAATGGATGAGCGTGGTTGTGTTTCAATTAAATTTTATTCTCGAAAACAGATGGATAGATTTGGTTTGTGGGCCACAGTTTGCCAGCCCCTGTTCTAGAATTATTAGATTAAAATTATTAATAAGAATTATTAGATTAAAATCCAAAGGCAGTATGTTTTTGTTATATCTATTCATATTATTGTATTGATTTCAGTCAATCATCCCATCTAGCTGAGAACTTTTTGAATTCTAATTATTCCAATCCTGTTATCCAATAAAAAATGACTCTTTTTCACTTTGTGTCACCTAATACGTGACTTCTATGCTCTTATCTAGTTATTCTCCATAACGAAATAGAAACACCTTGAACAGAATAAAGCGTAAAAAAGACCCCACACTACTAAAGTAGTTTTTTAGTTTAAGATGTTTAGTGGTTTGAGTGATAAACAAATTTAGTTCCTATAGTTTAACCATTAATTAATTCATGAAACTACACCAAACTTCTATTATGCAGCACAATTACTCCTTTTCTTTACTAGAATCATGAGGGGATTGTCTGTATTTTCTTTCTGAAATCAAGATGTGTGTCTATGACAAGTTCCTGTCTTGCCACTCTGTTAATGTCAGCAAAATTCATATTGCTCATGTAAAACTGACTTCTAGTAAGTCGTCTGTTTAGTCATATATTCTTGCAATTTGCTGAGAAGAGATGTAAATCTTATCAACCTGGCCCCTGCACTTGCCCCTTTTGAAATATTTGCCCACCTGGGGTTTTGATGCCATGGTTCACGCTGTGGTTCTGAGATCATAGCTATGGATCCATTAGTGTCCTATGTGAGAAGGAAAGGGTTAGCAGTGGTCTTAGTTCCCTCCTGCCCCTCTCAAGCACATCTTGGGCCGTGCTGATGTCCATCAGACATCCTGTAAACATTCTAAGGAGATTTAGTAACAGAAAGTTCATAAGAACTTCATATCTGAGAATGTTTTTAACAGGGAATTCTTTTTTTTTGGTGAGAAAGATTGGTCCTGAGCTAACACCTGTTGCCAATCTTCCACTTTTCGCTTGAGGAAGATTGTCCCTGAGGTAAAATCTGCGTCAGTCTTCCTCTATTTTATATGTGGGATCCTGCCACAGCATGGCTTGATGACTGACATGTAGGTCTGTTCCTGGGATCCAATGCCACTAACCCCAGGCCACTGAAACACTGAAGAGTGAGCAAAATTAACCACTACACCCGTGGGCCAGCCTGACAGGAATTCTTGTTCTATCTCGATTAACTATTATAAATAAACCTGGAATTTTTGTGATTCAGGTGGCTGGAGACCAACAGTTAGTCATAAGAGCTCTATATCTGACAAATGAATTATAAAAACTAAGAAGCCCTAAACTTTTTTTTCTGATATAACTTGCAAACATACACATAGTTAGCACTCGTCCGTTACTCTGAAACCGAATTGCGTCTCATTTTAAAAAAGGAATTTTTTGGAAATTGTGATGGATCAGAGCTCTTCATTATTGCAGGTGTGCCTGTGGTTACTGTACTGTCAAAGATAGACAAAGTCCAACAGTAGTTTAAGTGATGAGAGCAGATTTTAATTGGTAATAACTATTCCAATAGAGAAAAGACTCCAGTGTACACTGAACTCCACTTCAATTTGTACCGAGGTGATGGGGCATTTTAAAGGGAGAATGAGGGAATAGGGAGGGGAGTCAGGGGGGCTCTGTAGAGTCAGGGAAATGAACTATTACAAAAATTGGAAACAGTTTGTTGGTCTGTGTGAAACCCGTCCAGGTTTGCTAACTGGCACTTATGGAAATTCAGCTCCAGTCCTCCCACAGAGACTGGGAGACACCCATCTTCAGGTGTTGGCTATACCAGACAGTAAACTCTTGGCAGCCTTGAGTTTTCTCAGGCAGGTACTTTAAGGGGGGCTAGGGTCATCCTAGGGATGCAGCTTTGAGCTGTTAGAAACTGTTAGTGTTTGTTCAAGGCTTTACGGGCCACAGCTGATGGGCCTATTCAAGAAGCAGGCTCTTAGGATGCTGGCTAGAGTTTTCAGAGAGAGATGCTTTGTCAGTATCCTTTGCTAATCGTTAGTGAAGTTGGGTGCTATCTACCATCCATGATTTCTGTAAGTCTGCTGTGATCCTATAACTTTTTGGGATTGCGCATTATGATAAAATTCACTTGGGCCTGAGACTTTCTTTAAGTTTTCTCTGCCATTTTCCCTAAGTTTTAAGTCTGTTACTTCTATTGTCACATACTTAGTTCAAATTCTTTTTTTTAACCATAGAAATCCCGCCTTTTCCAGATTAGAGACCAGTTTTGATGAAGAACTACGAGAGGAAATCTAAGTGCTGTGAAACATGGTCAAATATTATTTATATTAAAGGAATAAGAGAATTTTTTGCAATTTATATTTAAAATATTAATTAGTATAATTTAGTGAATCAGAATATACTTTTTTTGTAATATATAATTTTTCTAATATAATTCTATTATTAGAAAATTATTTCTAGGAATATTACCATAATGTGAGCCTTATAATTGTTTTAATGTTGAAGTGGATATAATAATCGAATGATATTCACTCTTCTGAATTTGAAGCTTACCATTCATTTTCTTCTTGGAATTTCCCACGACTTTTTAGATGCTGAAGAAAGATGAACTATCTGAGGCTATACGTTAGCTGTGTAGAAACTCAGAGTACCTTTTTCTTGGGTTTAAATAAGACCTGATATGTTGGAAATGTAGGAAAAAAATTCAGATTTGAGAGCACAGTAGTTTACTAGTACAGGCCTATTATGTCAGTTCTAATTTTTATTTTTTAAATTAGTAATTGAAGAGAAGTATTTTAGAGTGGTGACAAGGTTCTGCATTGCTAGGCAACTGGACTTAAGAAGAGAAAACTAGAAATAAGGCACTTATAGTACTTCTAATGACCTCAAGCTCTGTTCTAATGATCAGTTATAAAAATGAGAGATGATGTGCTATAAAGTATGCATATGCTTCATATTAATTTTGAATTTACCTACATATTCAGTTTTATCTATTAAAATCACTTTTCTTTATTAGGTTGGCAAATTTCATAATTTATTAGTTCATTTATTCCTTTCAGGTAATATTCAGTAGAGTGCTAAGAAAGGTTAAAATTAAAAGGCCAAGAATGTGTAATTACTAGTAATCATGCTTAAATTAATGAGAATGGTAATTTTCAATGCTTTTTTCAGTAGGAATAGTTTCAATTTGTTCAAGTCAATCATCACAATAAAATAATTATTTTGACTTCTTTTAGAATTCAACTTATATTTCTATGCTTTATTTTCAATGATGGATAAAATGCATATTCTCATTTTCTGAATTTTATTTTTCTTTATACTCCATACTTTTACTATATAAGATTCTATTCTTTTCACTTTTGACTTGTATAATGTTTTCTTTTGATTTGTATAATTTAATTATTTTTTAATAATAGTTAAATTTTATTGATCACTGAATTTCACTGTTAGTAATGATGTATAGAATGCCCTTTTCAGAAAATGTCTGAAAACTAACTACTTTTGAAAGTCAAAGATAAGTTATATTGAATATGTTTGTTATTGAAAAACAAGTGTATTTCAGCTAAGTTTTTAATGAACCTGTCAAAAGAGTTATTGGATATAAAATTATATAAACAATATGCCTTTTTGTTAGGATATTTTCTGAATCTATGTAATTAATATGTTGTAATTGGACAGAAAGTTTGTATTTTTGAGTGCCTGGTTTTCTCCACAATTAAACTTAGACTGGGGCAGGTTTGTGAGGATGTGCGGGGGTTTATTGATGACTCCTAGGTCAGTCGCTTACGCTCCTGACCCCTCTGGGCTGCCCAGTGTTGCAAACTGTCTTGTGGGCTCTGGGCCATGGGTGGTAAATGATCTCTCATTGGGAGAGAAGATGAGTCATTATCCTTTATGTGACATAGCTTATGTGGTGTTAAAATTTATCATCTTCTCTGAAACTGTCTTTAAAGTTAAGAAGAAATTTATTAATATAAAGCTATTTTCCCAATTAGAAATTCAAAACAAGGGGATTTAAATTTTTTTATTTTATGAAAAAGATTAGGGTAAGTTAACATGGATTTAGGCTATGTCCTTGAATAAAATTCACTTTATTTTTAAAATCCGCCTTTAATTATCTATAGACTTCTACTTCCAACACATGAAGTAAGTAGTATTGAATTTACTCTTTTGACATAGACAACTATAAAACTGGACAAAATAGGTGAGGCAATGGTTTTTAGTCACTGGCCAACAGGCAGTGCCATGCTATACCTTGAGAGAGGGGAGACAGTAGAGGGTACTTTCTGAACATGAAGCAGGGATTGGAACCTACACAGAGAGCGGTGGTCACCCTGCCATGAAGAGGCACGTGTTGGAGGTTAAGACTGAAATTTGCAGTGGGTAACACAGAGAGGATGTTGTACAGCAGGGAATAAAGAGTCTGTGTGGTTATGTCTCAAGACATTGGCTGTGGGCTGGGTCACACATGCTCAAAGCGAGACTCTGTGAAGCCCAGCACAGAATGACTGCTGCAGGACTCAGAGATGAACATAGAGACAGAGGTTGTGCAGTCCTGGGAGCCACTGGATTTCCAGTGGAGCAGAGTGAAGAGGCCTTTCTGAACACCCCTCAGCCAATTGATATTACAAAAAGCTATGCTCAGGAGTAAGAGGCATTACACCCTAGAGTAAGGGTCCCAAGCTAGAATTAAGGAATAAAACAAAACAGATCTTCTATATAAAGCATAAAACCATGCTTGGCAGCATACAGAGATCTTGCCATTAGTGTGACTGGCTGCTGGAACAAATACCAATGCCCTTTAAAGGAGGGCAACATAATTCAGACTACACATGACTCCACTCCATGATGTCCAGAGTAAAATAAAAAAGATTATTAGATATGCAAAGAACCAACACAGAAA
The DNA here is from genome assembly GCF_041296235.1 of Equus asinus. NCBI lineage: Eukaryota > Metazoa > Chordata > Mammalia > Perissodactyla > Equidae > Equus > Equus asinus. The sequence continues at coordinate 22,323,215 of NC_091801.1, read as the reverse complement.
CAAAAAAAATGTTCCATAATTTAGAGGAAATGTAGTCAATAGAAGCAGATTTCAAGATGATCAAAATATTGGAATGAACAGTCAAGGACTTTAAAAACACTGTTATAAATATGTTCAGGGATTTAAAAGGAAACATGTAAGTGATGCATGAATAGAGAGGGGAACTCAGCAGAGAAATTGAAAGTGAAAAAACAATGAAAAAGAAATTCCAAAACTTAAAAGTACTATATCAGAAATGAAAAATTTCTTTAATGCACTTACCAGCAGAATGAGCACTGAAGAGAAAAGAGCCAATGAACTTAAAGACAAATCAATAAAAAAAAAAAAAGTAAAACCTTAAGAAAAGAGAGAAAATGTTGAAAAAACATTGAACAGAATCTTAGTGATCTGTTGAGCAATATGAAATGGATAGAGGGAAGAGAATGGGAAAGAAATAATATTTGAAGAAACAATGGCAGAAAATTTCCCAATGTCATGAAGAAAAATCAACTTACAAATTCAAGAAATCAGTAAACCCAAAGTAGGATAAGTACAAAGAAAACAACATCCTGTAATCAAACTGCTCATTGCCTAAGATAAAGTCTTCAAAGGAGTCAAAAAATAGTAGACGCATTACAGATAGGGAAACAGCAATATGAATTATGGCAAACATTTCATCAGTGACAATGGAGGCCAGAAGGACAATGGATGTCATCTTTAAATTTTTGGATGGAAAAAGAAGAAACATGTAATTTAACATGCTATACCAAGTTAAAAATGTCTTTGAAAGGTCATGATAAAAGAAGCACAATTTTCAGATTAACAAAATCTAAAGGACTCTGTTGTTAGCAGAACTGTACTACAAGAAATGTTAAAGGAAACCTTTCATGCTAGAGAAAAGCAACAACAGAAAATAAGATCCACAAATAGCAAAGAATAGAATCAGAAGTTATAAATATTTGGATAAATACTTTATTTCTTTAAGAGACAACATAACTATAATAGCATTGTATTATGGGTGTAATATCACACATAGATGTAAAATATGAAAAAGAGATGGGATGAATAAATGGAGTTATATTGCTGTAAGATTCTTATATTTTACATTAAGTAGTGCAATATTAATTTCTAAGTAAACTGTGATAATTAAAGGATGCATATTGTATTCTTCACAGAAAACAAAAGATAATTCAGAGGTGTAACTTTGAAGCCAGCGGAGAAAATAAAACAAAATAATGATAATGACCCTAAAGAAAGCAAGAGGGGAGGAACAATGATGTAAAAATCATAATTGAGAAATTAACAAATGTACCATGATGCTATGGAAAATCACAAACAAATCAATAATTGCATCAAATATAAATTGATTAAACACTCCAAGTAAAAGATGTGTATTGTCAGAATGGATTAAAAAATCAAAACCTTGATATATGCTGTTAAAGATCAAAGATGGAGATACTACACCAACCACAAACATCAAAAGGCTAGTGTACTTTATGAATATTAGACAAAATGAAAATCAGAAAAGGGTATTGGCAGGTACAAAGGGGAAAATTGTTTATTGTGATCAATTCAAAAAAATCCTAATGTGCATCCAACTATTAACAGAGTTTCAAAATATATTAAGCAAACTGACACAAGTAGGGAGAAAAATAGATAAATTCACAATCAGCAATTTTAACAACTTGATAATTAATCAGAAAATCAGACAAAAAGAAAATCAGTATAGATGTAAAAGATTTAAACCACACTTTGAACCAAATTGACACGACTGATATTTATAAAACAGTACATTCAAACTATGCAGACTATAGATTCAACACGATCTCAACCAAAAATCTTAAAATTTTTTCTTTATGTATTGACAAGTTAATTCTGAAATGTATGGAATGTAAAGAACCCAGAATATCCAAAGTGATCTTGGTAAAGAAGAGCAAAGTTGGAGGACTCATACTACCTAATTTCAAGATTTACTGTAAACTGACAGTAATTAAGGCAGTGTGGCTTGGGATAAAGATAGACACACAGAATAAAGGAGTATAAAGAGTGCACCAATAGACTCACAAATGGTTGGCCTAATAATTTTTAACAAAGTCACCAAGGAAATTCAAGGGACTAAAGAAACTCTTTTCAGCTGATAGACATATGAAAAAATATGCATTTTGACTCCTCTTGCATTCACTTCACAAAAATTAATTTGAGGTGGAGCATAGACATAAAAACTAGACTCATAACTTTCTGGAAGAAAATATAGAATGTCTTCGTGACCTTGGAACAGGAAAAGACAGGATATGAAAGCATAAACCATGAAAGAAACAAATGAGAACACTTCATCAAAAAAACTTCTGTTCATCAAAATACAAACTTTGCAAATGAAAAGACAAACACACAGTGCAGAAAATATTTGCATTATACCTTCCTGACAAGGGATTTCTGATTACAATATTTTAAAAACTAATATAAACCAATAATTAAAAGACAAATAGCCCAATTAAAAAATAGACAAAGGACTTGAAGAGGTACTCACACAAGAACATATACAAATGAGAGCATATGAAAAATATTCTCACTGTTATTGTTCATCAGGAAAATGCAAGTTAAAATTGGAATGAAATACTATTTCTTACCCTTTAGAATAGCTAACATTAAAGGACTGACAACACAAATGGTGGTGAGGACATGGAGCACCTGGAACACTCAGACATTCTCAGTAGAATGTAAAATGGCACAAACACTGAACAGCTGTTTTGCAATTTCTCAGAAATTTAAACATATACTTACTGTGTCACCTAGAATTCCACTCCTAGCTATTGACACAAAAAATGAAAATATATGTCAAAACCAAAACTTGTACACAATTCTTATAGTAGCTTTATTCATAATATCCCCAAACTGGAAACAACCCAAATGTTGATCAATGGAAGAATGGATAAACAAACTGTGGTACTGCTCACCAAAGAGAGAGAATGAACTAGTATAAACAATAACATGAGTGAGTTTCAAAAATATTATATTGAGAGAAAGAAGCCAGATGTAATCTTCTAGAAGAAAACATGGAAGTTCTTACTGTATGAAATTACCTATTTCCATGATAAGAAGGTAATACACACACAGAGACAAAAAAGAGGTTAGATATGGTATTAAAAATATAAAATGTTGGAGGAGGGGAGTAAAAGAGTAGAGCTTTTAGAAAGAAGTCAAAATAAAGAGACCATCAACTTAATATAGATTGCTGTGTATGTAGCTTATTGTGTATGAACCTCATGGTAATCACAAACCAGAAACCTAGAATAAATACACAAAAGATTAAGAGAAAGGAACCCAAACATAACACTAAAGACAACCATCAAACCACAAGGGAAGAGAGCAAGAGAAGAAGAAAGGAACAGAGAACAAGTACTAAAACACCCGGAAAAAGTAACAAAATGGCATTAAGTACACACTTATCAATAGCTGCTTTAAATGTCAATGGACTAAATGCTCCAATCAAAAGGCGTAGGGTAGCCGATTGGATAAAAAAAAGACCCATATATATACTGCATACAAGAGATACACTTCAGACCTAAAGACACTCACAAACTGAAAATGAAGGGATGGAAAAAGATATTCCATGCAAATGACAATGAAAAGAAAGCTGGGGTAGCAATACTTGTATCAGACAAAATAGACTTTAAAACAAAAACTGTAACAAGAGACAAAGAAGGGCACTACAGATGATAAAGGGAAAAATCCAACAAAAGGATATAACACTTGTAAATATCTATGCACCCAACATAGGAACACCTAAATATATAAAGTGATTATTAACAGACATAAAAGGAGAAATAGACAGTAACACAATAATAGTAGGGGACTTTGATACTGCACTTACATCAATGGACAGATCATCCAAACAAAAGATCAATAAGGAAACATTGGCCTTAAATGACATGTTAGATCAGATGGATTTAGTAGATATATACAGAACATTCCATCCAAAAACCACAGAATACACATTCTTTCTAATGCATATGGAACATTCTCCAGGATTGATCACATATTAGGCCACAAAACAAGTCTCTCTTAATTTAAGAAGATTGAAATAATATGAAGCATCTTTTCTGACCACAATGGTATGAAACTAGAAATCAACTACAGGAAGAAAATCAGAAAAGCCACAAATACGTGGAGATTAAACAAAATGCTACTGAACAACGATTGGGTCAATGAAGTTCAAGAACTTCTATTGTGATAGAAATCAGAATGGTTGTTCCTTATGGGTGGGGAGGGGAGGAAGAAGAATTGACTGGAAGGTGGCAAGTGGGAACTTTCTGGAATGGTGGGAGTGTTCTGCATTTCCATTAGGTGGTTGGCTAAAGAGATGTATACATCTGTCAAAGTTCATTGAATTGGATAAATAAGATCTTTGCATTTTACTATGTGTAACTATTTCCTCAGTCAAAGATATTTTTAAGTATTCAGTTGTAGATTCCCTTTCAATACTCTAAAGGTTTGAAGTTTTTTGATGTTTCACATTTAATAAAAATTCTTTTTACATGTTGCAGAGTTACCTGCTAATTGGCTTTCCTTGTGCCTCATTTTGATGGCTACAGACATTACGCTGCCAGTAATCTTAAGTCAGATCTGCATTTTGTCCTTTCATTAAAAGACGTGTTAGTGCAGAGACTGCTTCTTCCATCTTCTTAACCATTATGTCCATTCGCTGTAATGACCAATTGACTGTTAATAAATTTCTCACGGACTTCTGGAAAACAGGTAATTAGACTATTTTCCCGTTCACGGTCTGATTTTCCTTTTCTTTTGATCTGAGGATCCTGTTCTGAGGATTACTGGCTATGGGGAACACACACACATAGCCCTTGTTAGAGTTTCAGATACTTTGTTTATTAGGCAAATTGTTTGACAGAATAGCCATGGACACAGACCTGCTTTAGGAAGATGCCTGGGGTGCCTTAATGGCTCTGTAGGTTGCAAGAATTGGAGGAGAACTGATGGAGGCACACCAACTAGAGCTGCTGAAATCATACCAAACAGAAGACACACTCATTACATACCTTCCTAAAACCCATAATCTGGAATGCTTTTGTTTACTAAATTTGCAAATAAACTGACAATATTTATGTTTAACGCTCCCAAGCTTGGTAATAGATCAGAAAGTACTTAATTTTAAGCTGTGACTTATAATAATCTACAGATTCAGTACATATTTACTCCCTGTATGCAAGGTATTTGCTAGATACTTTTGGGAACACCAAAATGAGGGTGACATGGTCTCCATAACCATAGGAGAGTTTACAATTTAGTGAGGGACATAACTGTGTGAAGACGAATCAAGACGGTGGCAAGTGCTGTGAGGTTAGTAAGAGGAAGAAATTCATTCATACTAGGATTGAAGGAGGCTTTCTGGGAAAAACTGCATTTGAGCAAAAGTCTTTCTTTTTTAGGAAAAGCCTTTTTTCCCCCTGATTATAAAGGTAACTCAAACTGGTGGAAAATTGGAAAAATAAAGGCAAGTATAAAGACATATATAAAAACAATTGCAATCTTATCCAGAGTGGTTACCTAGTTAATATTTTAGATTATGTCTTTTTGATCATTATATTATATTTGTTTTTTAGGTATGTTAGGTGTGTGCGTTTATACATATATATATAAGTGTGTGTGTGTGTGTGTGTGTGTGTGTGTAATCCAGGTATATCACCTTGTAAGTTCACACTTCCTTTTAATATTGAACACATATCCAAATTGAATGCATAAAGTACAGGTATTTTTTGAGTTCCCATGACAAAGATCAGAGGAAAGGGCAAGAAAAATGTGTGCATGTTTCATTCACTTCTCTTGTTCTGTCACTGCCACCTCACTTAACTCCTCTGTTCTCCTGCATGTTATCTCTTGCTGACTCGAGACCGTCTTCCCTTAGCTAACTATTTTTTGGGATCCCCTGAAGACATTTGCCTGAATGGCAAGCACAAGACCCGTTCTTCATTTCCCTGAAGTGGTCATAGAGACTGGGTTGTTCCATGGAATAAAATGTTGGTCAAGGGTCACAGATAACAAGGAAATTGCACAGAAAAAATTTCAACTGAATCCTTGGTTTAGTCCACAGACTCAAGTCTTTACACAGGATCCCTTATTGGGCAGCTCTGTAGTCTCTGGCTTGGCCCAAGGTGGCTGTTTTAAATTATATGTAAACCATTATATTTTTTACCTGATTATTGAAGGTATATAGGATGTCATCAGGTTTTTAAGTTTCTTGTATATGTCATCTTTGATCGAATAGTGTTTCAGGAGATTTTCTTACTTTTTAAAATAGTATCAGCTGCAAATCTTGACCACTGTTCTTCCGTCCTCTTCTTTGTACAGTGTGGCACAGCATTTCTGTGTTTTCCAGAGCGTAGTTCTCAGGGTTCTTTTAGGTGATACATGGACAAACAGTTTATTTTAACAATTTTGTATTTTATGTACTTCAGAAATAAAAGCCTATGAAACTCTTTGATTCCTTTGGGGATACTTTACTTTTAATAATGTGATTTAAAAAGAAATCATACAATAGGACAGCACAAAATGAGCAAGAATTATGAAAGTGATATGTGAAAATTAAAGTTTGTAAATGCTATTCTTATACATAAAAACCTGAAATGTCTCCCTGCCTGCTTCTACTTTTCCTTTCTTCAATCTTGAGTCTCCCCAGTCCAGAACACGACTTGCCTCCTCTACTTCTAGGTGTGTTCTAAACAGGAAAGGGTATCTCTGAAAGGATGAAGGAAGAAAGTCTCTGCTGGGGTGGGGTGGGCCAACACCGCAACTGTACTGGCTGGCTCAGAAAATTCTATTTGTGGACCTCTAGGAAGTTGTCTATTTATTGGTCATTGTAACCCCTGTGACTACCCCTTAGAGGAAGACAATGGTGGCCATTCCAGCTTTTTCTACTTTCTTTGGTGCCATCCTTGCAGTTCTGATTAAGATGGTAGGCTGCGTGTTGCTCAGTTTCAGAGCATGTGGCTCATTCAAGATCCAGCCATAATGAAGCAGAATGGGTAGAATTTCAACAGAGAAAAGGGGTAAAACATGAACATGGTATAAATGATATGCAAAAATAAACTCTGAAACTGGACCATCTGACATACGTAATTACCTAAATATAAGCCAATAAGAATTACTGAATAAGTGTGGTACAGATGGCTTCGGAGACATCACAGTTTGGGGGTTTAGACATGCATCTGTGAGCAAACTGGCCAAAAAACTGACTTTTTACTTTTCAGATTCTTTTTGTGAAAAGTGGTAAAGTAGTATTTTAAAGTCTTGGTCAAGGAGTGCAGTAGAATGACTTTATATTTTCAAGTGTATTACTGTTTCTGGACAGGGTCCTAGGACCCTTCAATACTCATCATAAGACCTCTGCTTTAATCTTTCCCGTGATATATCCCAGGCTTCACAAATGCTAAAACCCTCAAAATATAGGTCTTCACTGGAGAAGAAAAAATGACTGTAAAATCAAGAATGTACGCCTTCTAAGCCATCGATCTGGAGTTGCCAGCTATAAGATCTTGGCAAAATAATGCGCTGCTGAGTTGTGTATTTTATAATGGAGAAAAGTTGAGAGAATACACAAATGTATATTGTGCTCACCTACAAAGATAGCATTTGCTTCTTTTTGGAAATTCTGGCTTTGGTGTATCTCATTGTCAGGAGGTATGATGTTCTTTTAAGGTGTCCCTGGAATGAGAATTACAGTTTAAGAGGCTCAACCTAAAACTAGCGGAGACAGGAGCGGATTATGTGGAGACATTCATCAGAGATTCCCTGAGTGCTGTCCTGGGCTTTGCCATGGGTTCGGGTCTCTCCTCTCCTGTCCCTGGCCAGACTCGGCATTAGGATTTCCTGTTCCTCTCAGAGTGGCTTTCAAAGCTCTCTGCTTGGGCACAACTACTATTGCCCCCACTGCCCATTCTTGATGCCACCTCCTGAATTTTGGATAAAACTTGATGCCCAGCGCCTTCATATTCCATCCCTGTCCAGTCCCTTTTTCCCCATGAGTTGATAGACCAGTGTAACACTCATTCCTACAGAAATATTTGGAACAGGAAGCTTGAAGGCAATTGTAGCTTCTTCACTTAGGATTTTGCATGATTTATCGATTCAATTTTCTATACTTGTATATTGAAAAAAACCCAAAAGGCTAAATTAGTCACAACTTTTCTCCTAGAAAATTGAATCTGTGTATTATGCATGTGGGTGTGTTTATTTATGATGTACATTCTTTCATTTACTGGACTTGTGGTAGCTTACATTCTTTTTGAAGTGCAAGATAAGATACGTATTTATATCTCCATCCCAAATGTCTAGCCAAGTGCTTAGTATATTGTAGATACTCAGTAAATGTTTGTCAAATCAAATTGAATTTAAAATAGAGCAAAGATGGTTTCAAGGAAGGAAGTGATCATACTGACATCTGAATGCAACAGAATATTATCATTGGGCCATTCCATTGACTCTGAGCTTCCTACATTCAGCACACTATTCCCTTTGTCATAAATTGTTCAGGATTTAGTTTCTGACAAAACAGAATATAAACTTTACCTTGGAAGTAAAACATGTAAAATTTATCTTAGCAGGCCTCACATAAAGAAGTAGTGAAATATAGTGGTCGGTACTCTTGACTTTTTTTTATTTGTATAAAAGAAGGTGAAGAAATATTTTTTAAATGAACAGTTCTTATATCCCCGCTCTCAAAGGTAGGAGGCACAATACTATGCCATATTTCAATGATGAGATTCTCTGTGGACCAGAGATAAGGCTGTCTAGGAATCCTCTGTTTGTATTCCAATTTAATATAATACGACTTGTATAATTTAAATGAATAGATTCCTATTAAACAATCACTTTCAAATATTAGTGTTCCTGGCAAGTTCCCAGTACGAATAAATTCATAATTCTCTAACAAGGGCCTGTAGTCCAGCTAGCTAGTCATGGTGTTTGATTAAAGAAACAATCTCGATGTGAAGAGACAACGTTGTGTTCACTGGTGGGTGGGTTAGGAGCCTGACTTGTGCTCTTACTTGGACAGAAGCCAGTTCGTTCAGTCCAAGATTGAGACTCAGGGAGCTTTTGTGAGGAAGCTAGTGGAAACACGTCAATGGCATTTGTCTGCTCTTGGAATATAGATGCATGGAAATATGTTTTCCATTATTGTTTGCTTTTCTTCTAGAAAATTTATTGTAGAGTATTTCTAAATTCCTCATGGACCTCTTTTCAGAAAATGTATGAAAGAAAGAGAAGGCAGGCTCAATGTTTTTCAAGTGGAATACAGAAATTGCTGGATTATTCCCTCATGACAGACTATTAAAAATCTTTTGGCAGCTCTCCAGAGCCTAAAGAACAAGTCCAAATGCCTAGCACAGTCCTTCTCCAGTCTGATTCTAACCTTGCCATCTCTGTCTCCCTTTACCCACCCTCCCTTCAACTATCTCCATCCCTACTTCCTCTCTTGGAGCACATACACCTCATGCCTGCTGTTTGTGCTCCAGCCACCTAGGCTTGCTCAGCCTTGGCATAACCTGTACTTTCTAGGCTCCATGCATTTTCTCACCTAATGTCTTCTTTTCTTCCCATCCTCACCTGTCAGTAGCCTATCAAGACGTCCAGTCCCAGTTTACATAGCTCCTCCACCATGAAACCTTCTCTAATCTGCCTAGTAAAATAAATCTTTCTGCTTGCTTTGTGCTTCCACTGTGCCTCTGGTAGTATCATATTCTGTCTGGAGGTGTATATTATTGTCCTACACACAAACTGTAAACTCCATGAGAACAATATTTTAATCAGCTTTCATCATATATAATCCAGTTCATTGCCCATATTAGACATTTGGAAAATATTTATTGAGGTGAATTTATTTGAAGGGCTTTGATAGAAATGATCTTTCCTTCATATTCAGCATTTCTAACTGAATTACACCAAATATAGCATAATAAAAATTTTATGAACATTTAGCTCAGTTCATTTACAGATATGTCTTTTCTGTTCTAAAGTTCTCCTACAGAAATTGAGTCAAAATAATCTATTAAATGCATAGTTTAGATTCTAGAGAGGACCCAAGCTTCTAACTCCCCAAAACATACAACACATACCTCTTTGGGTGTTTTTTTTCCTTTTAGGTTTTGTTTCAGTGTTTGTGTCGTGTTGTCAAGAGTGAACTTTTAAATGGATCCTTGCATCACTTTGCTCTTCTGGAAATCCATGCAGTGCTGTCCCTCATCACTTTAGGAAGAATGAGACTAGGAGCAAGACTAGGGTTGGTTTGAAGGGAAAGGAGCCAAAGACTTAAGTAGAATGGTTTCTTCCTTGACTTCGTATTTGGTGTGCCTCATCTCTCAGTATCAAAGTGGCAGACCAAATCAGGACATAGATATGGAAGAACGCCCCCTCTTCTGGGATGCAGGGGTTATAATAGATCTCTTGTTCATATGAGGTCATGTAAATGTAAGAGTAAGATTAGTTTGTGACCCTTATTTTTATAAGGTTTAAGCTCTACTGTAAAGCATAAATGTGTTAGCAAAGCTCATAGGTGTGTCAGGCAATCATCCTAATGATTGTAGACTCAGTGTCATTTCATGGCAATAATATGTGCTTTGGAGTTAGAGGGACCTGGGTTGGAATCCTGGTTCACTGACTAACTGTGTGACCTAGGACAACATAATTACTTCTGAGCTTCAGTTTTGTGATTTATAAAAGCAAGAATATTGACACACATCTTTGATGATTATTCATAAACATATAGAACATATGTTTCTAGTTCACGGCTTCTTTAGACATTTTTGAATGCTTCTTCCAATAAAATTTAAGATCACTTTATCCCCCCCCCCCAAAAGAATCCTGGTTGCTGGATTCTAATAAAAATTGGATTAAATTTATGTATTAGACTTAGAAGATTTAATGTATGTGTGTGATATTAAATCTTCCTGTCCAAGAAAATGTTATATCTTTCTATTGGTTCCCAGCAATAATATTTTCATTTTTTCATAGAAGTCCTATGTCTTTCGTATTAAATATATTCCTTAACATTTTGTAGTGTTTTTCTATTTTTTAACAGTTGAGGATTGAGTATATTCTGATTTAAATTTCTAGGTGTATATTGTTGAAATAGAGAAAAACTATTGATTTTGGTACATTTATTTTGTATTCCACCACCTTACCCAAATTGCATACTAATTCTATTAGTTACTTCATCCTAGAATATCTTATATTTTATAATCCTATCAGCAAAAGATGTAGTTTCATATTTTCTTTTTTTTGCATTTATATAGGTTACTTCACTTTCATCTTTTACTATGTTCCCTAGAACCTAAGGCAGTGTAAAATAACAATGGAATAGTGATCGTGGCTCTCAAATCTCTGATTTCAAATGAGATAAAGAATAATATTGAGTTAAAATTGAGGATAATATATTCTGTTGGTTTTTGCTAATTTTCTTCTCTTCCTATTTTACTTAGTGGTTTCATTAGGATTAAATGCTAATTTGATCTTTTCAAATGCCTTTTAGCATTTGAAAAACATGATATGACATATGAGTTTCCCTTCTTGAATTTGTAGACAGAATGGATTTTGGTGGCAGACTTTTTGGTTGCTTACTCAACAGCCATTTCTGCTACCTTTTGCTCTTACTAACTTAACTCTAACTTATACCTTTATCTGGCCTCTCCCATTCCCACAGATGGTGAGTATTACCCCTGGGTAGTTGGCATAATAGGCTTCCCATTCCTTTTGTCAGTGTTTAGTCTAAATCCAGACATCTGACTTAGTCTAGTCAATGAGACCTAAGAAGGATTCTTTTCTGGATTAAGAAAAGACAGATCCTCAGGAAAAGAAAGCTTTTATACTTCCACCTTCATTCCTACTTGGGGCTCTTGTGTGAGAACATGATTCCAGGACCTGCCACAATCGGGTTCCAAATATGAGGTAACAAGCTTGAGAAGGGAGAGTCTTTGCCCTAAGGATGGTAGAAGAGAGGAGTAGGAAACGGCTTGACGGAGATTCTGGGCAACTGAACCAATGCAGCTGCCTACCATATGACTCCTTGTTCTGTAAGAAAATGTTCTATTTGTTCAAAATCCAAAATCCTGCATCATCTGGTCCCTGGCTTCTCTCCCATCTTATTGCCTTTCCCCATTGTCACTCTGCTCCAGCCACACTGGGCTTCTTGCTGTCCCTAAAGTGCAGCAAGAATAGTCTCAATTCAGAATGTTTACTCTCATGTTTCCTTCTGCCTTGTTGCCCTTTCCAAGATATGTCTGGCTTGCTCCCTCACTCTGTTTAGGTCTCTGCTCTATTGCTGCTTCGACAGAGTATTTAAAATAGTGTCTGCTATCATGTTCTATTTCCTTATTGAGTTTTATTCTTCTTCTACATTTATTACTATATGAAAATACATTATGTATATATCTTATTTATCACCTTTCCTCAATATAGTAAAAGCTCCATGATGGCAAAAACCTTTACGGCTTCATTTATTGTTCTATCTTGGAGTACTGGGAAAAGTACCTTGCACACAGTAGGCATCCAATACATATTTGTTAAATAAATGAAAATATGTTTGTTATAAAATTATCTTTCCTTCCACCTGCTCTCTTCATGAGATCATTTGAATTCCTTTTACTTTTCCATTTTTTTCTACTTCTGTGTACACTAGCATTCCTACCCTCAACAATTCCAAGGTTTACTGAAATGGGTTAAGACTTTTAATTCTAGTCTATGTTAGACTTTCCCTTGCAGCGTATCTCCTCAATTTCAAGGTTCCTTATTAAGCCTTTTTATTACCAATTTACCAGTCAGCTTATCTTTATCATTTTTCTATAGGCCTAAGTTCATTGTTCACCACTGTTTCCTCTCCTCTTTATCATCAATATCAGTGTCCTTCAGCTGAAGACCACTATGAGTATACCTATAGTTGAGCAAGTTGAATTTATTGCTTGTTACAAGGAGGCAGAACACCAACCTGAGAAACCATGGAACACCTTAGGAAGAGAGTGCGAGAAAGAGCTTACAGAATTTGGGCCTAGGTCCAGTGATCGGGAGGATGGTTTAAGCCTGTGGGTTGGTTGCTGCAAGGAGTGGGTGTAATTCTATGACTGAGCATCTTAATAAATCTTATCTACAGGAAGGGCAGACTAGAGTGAAGCTGTAGCTGTAATTGGTAAAGGAGCACCAGGCACTCATTTTGACTGAGAGAGGGAGATACCTTTTTTTTGTGGTTTGGACACTGTATTTTTGTCTGACTTTGGACATGGTTACAGAGTGGTCTTGTTTTTGTCTTGACCATCAAGGACAGAATGGCCTTGTCTGATGTTGATGTGCTGTGAAATTTTTATGTTCAGTAGGAGAGCACCAAGGCCTGGCTCTGAGTGCCAGGCCACCTACCAAATGCCGGGGGCTGCTTTTCTCCTTCTATTCTCCCATCTCTACACCTCTATCCTGTTTCATTTGTTGTTCATTTAAATTGATTTATATATTTTTCTCCTGTAAAGAACATAGATGGTGTGCTAGGTCAATTTTGCATATTTTCAAATATCTTCCTTTCACTCTGACCGATAAATGGTATGGGATTTCGATTTTCATTCCCTCCTCTCAGTAGATAGTAAATGGTATTCCACTGACTTCTAGACTCTATAGTCAAAAAACACAGTTGGATAACACTGATACTTTCTCCTTTGTAGGTAACTTGTTCTTTCTGCCTGGAACATTGTAAAATTTTCCCAATTTTTGAAGTTTAAAAATTTTACCAGAATTTCTTCTATCTCTATTCTCTTGCTTACTTTTCTTTTTCAGATTAAGAAATTGAATTTCAATTATTTGTTTCATTATTGCAGTTCTTCCAACTGTTTCTTTTTTTTCTTCTGAAACTGTATTTTTCCATCTTAGATCTTTTGTATCTATTCTCTAGTCTCTTATCCTTTCATATATATGTGCATATAATATATATATATATATAGAGAGAGAGATAAATGTATTTAAGTAGCGTGTCTTTAGCTTTTTTTTTAAGTGCTGTGTATTTTTTGCAGTTGATCTGTGGGTCGCTAATATCAGTCTCAAACGTAACAATACTCTCCTTATATTCATCTGCTAGATGTCTAATTAGAAAATCATCTCTGTTAGCTCAGGGACATCCTTGTGGTGCTAAATTTGAATCTTTTTAGTGCTCTTTCAGTTTTAGATTCAGGTTGTCTGTCTTCTCCAGCGATGCTAATTTACTGTGCATGTGTTCCTATTTTGGCCACTGGACCCCCTTACATGGGTTATTTTTGTGTGTTTGTGCTCATTGTCCAAATATCCCAGGTATTGGTTTCCTGTAAGTAACGACAGAGAAAATGCAGAAGCAGATCATCTGTTCTCTCCTTCTTGGAATGAAAGTTCCTGTTCCTCATCTCCCCGGTCTCCTTGAAATCTTATTGCTTCAGGGGTCAAGGGCACGCAGCTGACTGGTCCAGCTACTTCCTGCTCTTTGGAATGCCGGGGAGATCTGATCCTCTTGTGTGGAGCTGATGTCGCTCTTCCCCAGAGGTCTACAGGTTTCCGTGGGCCAAACTCATGCTTCTAGATGTTACTCTTTGCCTGAGAACGGGAAAAAAGATTTGCGTTGGTCATTTCCACAGACCTTGAAACAGACTAAGGCTTCTCTTTCACCCAGCTGCCCACAGACCTAGAGACCATGTGACTCTGGAGGAGCTGCCATATTGGAGTTGGGAGTGGAGGGTAAGAGAGCTGCACTTAATTTCCATGTTCCCAGAATTCTCTGTGTAAGGTTCTTCAGAGCAAATCCCATCTCTTTAGCTACGCTTTTTGGTTAGGAATTCTACTACATAAAGTAAAATTTCTCACATGTAGTTTTTATGCTTGTTTGCCAGAATTTATTCAATTAATTATATTTATTTGTTTATGTATTGAACAATATTTATTGAGTAGCAACTTTGGGACATCAGACTTCTGTGTGCTGGGGATACAGCAATGAACAAGACGGGCAAGTCAATGCTTTCATGGAATTACATTTCTAGTAATGTCACACCCAAATGTAAATGTTCTGTTTTAGCCAAGACCAGCTTGCACTTTGGAGGGTTAAGCTGGGACATATTTTTGGTTGATCTGCAAGACTATATCAGATCATTTCAAAATCAGATCATTTGACTGGAGCAAATTCACTCTGTCTTAGTGTTTCCTATGATTTGTGTAATTCCATTTGGGGCTAAAATATTTTCGTGTTTGGAGAAAAGAAGACTTTCTATGGAGATACAAGGATATATGGAGACTCTTTCATGGAGGAATTGAAGAAGATACTGAAAAGCTTGCTGTTATTTCCTGCTGGGATACAATTAAAGGTGGAAAAAGGTGAAAAATAAGAAGAGTCTGAATAACTTACATGAGGAGGCCGTGTGAACGTGACTGCTGGTAAAGAGCTGGACTAACTAAATTAAATGTATGAGTGTGGCCTATCTGCAACCGTTCCATCATAACCTGCCACTAATTTGTAAGGGAGGTGGCTGTGATAGGAACTTTGAAAATGCTATCCAAATAAGCATTTAGAAGACATTCCATGTGCCTGTGTTTCGAAATCTTTGAGTTCATTATCTCATATTCAAGGATGGATGTAGCATATTTACTGGAGTAAAAAAATAAGAGGTATTCTAAAGTTACTGCAATTAACATCATCAAAAGAGAAAGAAAGGACAAGATTTATTTCAAGTGATGGACAACTTGAATTTTCGTAGGTTATGTTGGAGAAACTGTGTTAGACTTGTAAATTGCAATCTGCAGAGAGAGGAGAGAAAATAAATATGTTCCTTTGGCGTCCAATTGCTGTTCAAGGGGTATGTATCAATTGCGTGAACTAGATTGTATTTAAATATGTGTGATTTGTTATAATAACATCATATGTTATTACATATGTTAAAAACAAAATGCCTTTAGTCTACCTTTTTGTCTTTCTAGATTGAATTTGCACTTCAGTGACATCAAGACTCCTTATCAACCTTCTGAGGTAAAATGACGGTAGTGGATTTACTCCTGGTCAGTCACAAGACTTCTCCCACCAGATTCTATTATAATAAAAGTGTTAACCTTCCCATGCACTAATCTGTCTCATATCTCAAACAGTATTTGATGTAACAAAATTAAATACTATTTGCCACTATAAAATAGTGGAACAAAATAGCTACAAAATCCTTTGAAGTTTATTAAAATGCTTTTTGAAGATATTCCTGAATTAAAAAAATAAGCTAATAATCATCTTACATTTTCAACATTGTCCATCTTTTATTTTCATAGAGAAAAACCCAACCAGAGTGTATTATATTTAAATATGATAATTAGGAAAAAATATTTTTTTCAGCATTGTGAGTACCCCTTACCTGGATAGGCTCTGAAAAATGCTTAATCTCTTCTCTTTTTTATTGAAAATGTGAAATTGCTTATAACACAGGGGCCCAGTTAATAATAACTTTTTGTTCACTTTTCTAACTCCTCGAATCTTTGGATATATTAATCTTTATAGAATTTCCTCAACTTGAAAAACACATTCTAAAAACCATACATGTCCTGAGAACGCATTCTTCTGGAAGATGCCTGATGTTGCCTGTCAGGCTTCAGCACTTTTATAGATCTATTTTTCAAATACTGGGGAGGGAGGGGCTATTATTCTATTAGACCCAGTGAGTTTTATCTTTTTTCTTGTACAAGTATTTTTTGTTTTTTTGTATTTGTTTTTTAAGGAGATGGGAATAAATCACAATTGGAAGATAAGAAATATTAAATTAAGTTTTTAAGTTTTTATTTACTTATTACCACTTTAGTCAAAATTCATCAATGGATATCTTTTCCTTTATGTGAGTGTAAACTGATACTGATACTAAAGAATTATTAAGACAATTGAAGATAGTTTTAAGGGTCATATTTGGCTCAAAATATATTTAGAGAGTTATTTAAGGAAAGTTTTCCCCTTCTGTTCTTTTAATTAAATCTAGCTCTATGTAAAATAGAATAGTGCACTATGAAATTAACCCAGAGAGCTAGTATGCATAGGCCAGGAGAGCAGACCTTGGTTTAATTGTGGAGCACAAGATAATCTTGCTGGCCAACCTAGATCATGCATCAAGTATAAAGTAGATCTCAGGAGTATGTCTAGTGAGTTTTTCAGGTAGCTTTTCTAAGATTGTTAATTCACCTGTGCTCAGTGGATACAGGAAAAACAAAAACTAACTCAGTCCTTTGCATTCAGTTTTTAAATTAGTTCTACAAGGAAGGTACTGCTATGTGCCGCATCATACAGAGGGGACAACGAGGGCTCCTGGGGAATCTGTAGCTTGTCCAAGCCAAGGAGAGGCTGTTTGACTCCCAAGTCCTAGCTCTCCACTGAGCACTGTCCTGGCTTCCATGCCCTGAACCACTGCTCTGCGCTCTTCATTTCCATTTAGTTATGTGGATATAGAGGCCTGGGAAGGAAGAAGACCCACGTTAACCACGTGTGTCCAGATGTGCAGAAACATGCAGACTGTAGACTTCTTGAGCTCAGGACCTGGAATTCTTTGTCTTTGAATCCTCAGAGCCTGGCGCCCTGTGAGGCTCATCATAAGCTCTCAGAAAACCTGAGCATTGCACAAATTTCATCGTCGCCACCTTCTTCTCTTTTGTCTACTGGAAACTTGTTTTTTGAACTTTCCTGTTTAGCTACTAGTTCCCAGTTTTTACTGATTTTCTGTAATATTCACTTAAAATTCTCATATTGTTCAAGTGGGACCCTTTAAGTTCCTAAGAGATACTGAGTTTATAAATAAAGGGGATTGCCTGGGTATTCTGAAAGTCGTTAGTATCTTCTATCATTTTTCTTTGCTAGCAGGAGTTCTTGTCAGACTGAGTTGAGGCCCAAGCACATTTACGAATTCTAGAATTTTAAAAGTATGTACGAGAAGCTGCCTAATCCAGTCCTCTCATTTTAGAGATTAGGAACGTGAAGATCAAAGAAGTTATCCAAGATCAGACAGCCAGTTAATATCACAGACCAAATCTAGGGCTTTATTCTTTATCTTAGTACAGCCTTACTTAATCAGTGACTGTATCTAAATATATTTATCTTTCACTAAATTCTGTATTTGTCCATCAATGATTCATTGAACACTTGATACGCTTCAGGTACTTTGCTGGCCGGGCTGTGTTCGTAAGTGTGTGACTTGTGTGGCTGCACAAGGCACTGTGCTTCGAAGGGCCTTGCACTTACTTTAATGCTCTACAATTACCATTTTGAAATTTTTAACAGTTTTTTTTAACAAGGGGCCCACATTTTTATTCTGCACTGGGTTCTGAAAATTATGTAGCTGGTCCTGTCTCCTGGGCATTGGTGAAACAGGTGACCAGACACCATCTTCTTTGAGGAACTCACTGTCTAATGGGGAGCTGGACACATCAAAGTGCTAAGACTGCCAATGAGGGAATAAATTAACTTTGCTTAGAAGGAGAAAGGGAATTCTTGGAGGAAACAAAGAGTAAACAAAAGGGCATAGAACCAAGCCAGTGCCACAGGGAGCAGTTCTAATGGGTGTGGCTAGTAAAGTAGCGGATCTAGGAAAGATGTCAAGAACAGAGAGCCTGGAGGCCAGAAAACTGAAAGTTACTGCAGTTGTCTATTCCAGCGATGATGAGGGCCTGAACAAGGTCAATGACCATGGGTCTGGAGAGTCTGGAGTTTGAAAGTGTAGGGTTGATGAGCAGTTGAAAGTACATGCAGAAGGAGAGCAAAGGATGAGCCCAAGCATTCAGGCCCAATGCCTGGACGAGTGATAAATGCTGTTAATTTACAGAGGAAACCAAGTATACAAGTGCTGCTATAAATTTCTTATCACCAATTTCACCACAATATTCAATCTTTCCATGAATTCCTAAACTTCCATGACTTCCACATGTTGTCCACATTCTTCAAACCTTCTCGTCTTTTATATTTCATCCTTCTGCCCCACCTCCCATCCTCACACATCCCCTACTCTTACTGAGTGAGTAAACAGATGTCATTAAGTAGGCCCGCTCTTATCTCCCCACCATAATCGCTGTATTTTCTCCTTTCCACCTATTAGCTCACCTTTCTAAGCCTGGCTCATCTACTCTTGATCTCATAGCTTCTGGTTTCTTAGGTGGGCATGTCTTCTCTCTCTTGAATTTTCTCCCTTTCTACTGCATCATTCCTCTTAATGCACAAATATGCCTTTTATCTCCCATCAAAAAAAAAGCACACTGTACTATGTTCTACCTTATAAGAATATTTTTAGGATAGTCTTATAAACAACTTATCTCTATGTATATTTTACACCTTATCTTCACTTTCCTCCACTTAACCCTTCAACCCACATCCATATGGTTTCTGCTCCTGATACTCTATTGTAATGGCTCTTGCTTGTGGCTTTTTTATAGCTTAACCTAATATCCACCTTTCATTCTTAACTTCCTTCATCTTTCAGCAGCATTTCCTACACTCGACCACTTTCATTGAACACCCTGTTTTATTAACTTCTGTAATGCTATTTTATACTCCTTTTCCTTACAAGATCTCTACATGCAGTGTCCATGTGTTATCACATGGCAAGGAACTCGGCCAGGAGACAGCCTTCTCTTTTACTCTGTCTCTTGCCCAGGGCAGTTTCACCCACTCTCCCCTCTTCAAATGCCATCTACACACCAGTAGATCCTCAGTTCATATCTCCAGCCCAGACTTCCTTCTGTGCTCCTGAAGAAGTTGCTTTCTTCCTCACTGGCCTTCCTAATGTAAGAATTCCAAAGTGTAACACTTGATCCTCTCCCTCTCACCCATTGCAGTATCTTGAGCCGTTTTGCCACCTATGGCAGCTGTTTCTATCCAGTTCTTCATCATAGAAACCTGAGAATCTCACACTCTTCCTCATCTCTCCTACCTGATCCATCACCAAGTCTGTTAGGTTCTATCCCCAAATAGCTCTTGAATGTATTTGCTTTTTGCCATTGCCACTACCGCTAGCCTGCAGGAAGCCACCACCTCATGCTAGATCACTGCAATCACCTGTTGAATAGACTAATAGACTGCTCTACCTCCTCTCATTTTCCACTTGGTGGCCATGGTGATCTTTCAAAGAATATCTCAGATCAGACTCTGACGTGCTCCAGTATCAATTCTGCCAGCAACCTCTTACCTGCATTACGATGCTGAGTCCCAGTGGGCAACCCAGACTGTCTGACCTCTGCCTTCCTCTCTAGCCTGACTTCCTGCTGGCCTCACCTCCCTTTGTCTACTTTGCTGCAGCTACACTGGCCTTTTTGTGTCCTCCAAAGTCCCTTGCTCTTTCTATCCAGAGCCTTCCTACATGCTCCTCCTCCCAAGTAAACTATGAGGGTCTCCCTACCCTTTTCTTTTAGGGATCAATGTAATGTCACCTTTGCTAAAGAAGCCTTCTCTTACTGTCCAACCTAAATCTGTCCCTCCAATTCTCACCCTTATTTTTGTCCTTCATGGCATTTATCATAACTTGTAGCCACATATTTATTTAGTGTGTTGTATGTACCTCCAAGACCATGAGGAACCCATGTGCACAGGGGACCATCTCTGCTTTCTTGCTGCAATGTTGCTGTCACTCACAGAGTCCCTGAGAGATGGTAGGTGCTCAGTAAGTGTTTGTCGAATGAATGAGTAAATAAGGGAAGTTTGGAGTTGAGAAGATAATGTTTTCCCTGTATTTCTAAGACATCGCTTCTCTGAGTTGAGGAACCCATGCTGTCTCATCTAGCTAAGCAGCCAGTGTTTGTGTACCAACGTTAAGTTCCTAACAAGGTTGAATATGTGTTTTGGTTAGGTCGTTTCTCTCTTGCTAATAAAACGTTTTTATATTGTCAAAGATATTTTGCTGTTCTATCATTTTTCATCTTTTTATGCACTAGTGTTTTTTGTTGTTGTGTTTTGTGTTTGGAATTGGTGCCGAGCACTCTATGTAAGGAGAAAAACCTCTCTTCTCTCCCACAGTCACTCTCATTGCCTCCGCGTTTCTGTGGAGCAGTGGCTTTAGTGTGATGGGTGCTCAGATGAGCGCACTGTCATGGGCCTGTTTTACAGTAAACAGAGCCATGATGCATTGGTTTGGTGGCCTGTGTCAGAAAGATAGGCCCTGACGACGAGCTTGGAAACCTTTCCAACACTCACACAGGCCTGCCTCCCAGGGAGACTGAGTGTCCTGTCATCTTGTGAGAATAAAGGCTCCTCAAACGGAGAACTCAGGATTGAAAGTGCAGTTCCTTTAAGGTTCTCCGCCCCTCCCGCCCCCACAGAAAGGTGTACCTTAAATGAATTGTACTTTATCACTACACTTTTTCGTGTATAGAGAAGATCTATATTCAAGATAGTTTGAGAGAAGGAAACATTAGGTTGTGAATTTGGGAGTAGATAATAATCGAGAGAAGGGACATCTCTGTGTATTACCCTGAGTCCTCTTGCTTTCTTTATTTAACAGACTTTATGGCAATGTTCATATGTGGGATATTAAAAGAAGTTTTTTTAGTTACTCTTAGAGCTATTATATCAATTGAACAACGTGTGGATGTAGAAAGGCTTTATTTATATTGCTTTTGCCACATTTTCCTCATTTAAAAAGAAACATTGTATTTTGTTATCAATTTTTTGGTGTGTTCCTTGGAACTTTAGTGTTAATCAGGAAATTTTAAATTAGAAATTGGAGGAATGGTCGTGTTTAAAATCATAATCAGAAAAAGAATCATTTCCCTTTCATTGGGAGGCTCTGAGGGGCTCAAATATTTTCACATCTTGTAGCAGCTGTAACATGTTGATGCTGTTGACTGGGAGCGACATTTGGATCATCCAGGTGGATCCTAGTCTGTATGTGTGGTGGTGGTGGTGGTGTCTATGTGTATGTGAGTCGATGGGGGTGGAGAAGGCTCTCCTGAGAGGTGGCCATGGGGTAAAAATGAAAAAAAAAGTTATAATAACCTGAAACATAATTGTATTATTGTTATTCAAAATAGACAAGAAGAACCCTTTTGGAACAGATGTAGAAACAAAATTAAATTAAAAGAGAAGCAACAAATGAAATTATAGCCATACTGATATGTCACTTATCTTTATCTGGGGAACATAAATAGATAAAGGTAGGTATGGATTCTAATGAGATTATCCACTCAAATGGAAAAGCAGAGAGAGACTCTAGTAAAAACTTCAATTTCTAACTATAAAAAATAAAAATTAGGGCCCATTTTTACCCTATTATTACCCTATATATTATAAATATATAGTTTTAGTAATTAAAAATAAATTAAAGTCATGAAATGAAAATATTACATGTGGGATAAATGGAAATAGTTTAAAAGGTATCCTATTCAGTTAAAATAATTCTCTTTATTATAATCTCTAGAGTTTATCTTAAATTTTAATGCTTGACATCAAATGGGAAAAATGACAAAATGCATTTTTTTTTTTTTTAAAGATTTTATTTTTTCCTTTTTCTCCCCAACCCCCCCCGGTACATAGTTGTGTATTCTTCGTTGTGGGTTCCTCTAGTTGTGGCATGTGGGACGCTGCCTCAGCGTGGTCTGACGAGCAGTGCCATGTCCGCGCCCAGGATTCGAACCGACGAAACACTGGGCCGCCTGCAGCGGAGCGCGCGAACTTAACACTCGGCCACGGGGCCAGCCCCGACAAAATGCATTTTTTATATAAATAGTTTAAAAAGTTTAGAGAAGTCACAGTCAGCTAGCAAGAAACATTTTTGGTAGAGTAGGGAAAATGCAACGGGAGCAGAAAGTATTCTGAGCATTTTTGGTCATTGAATCACTTATATGTTCCTTAAATGTATACTTTCTTTTCTCTGCAGCCAGATTTTACAGTTGCTTTAGTATAGGAACCATTATGAAGTATAAATTATAATGAAAAAGAGAGTGTATTATAAGAAAATAAAATCTATATTATAATAGTAGTAAAATTAGCAGAAATTGTGTAGGCCTACAAACAGAAGACTACCAAACCTCCTAAGAAATAAAGATTTTAGTACTCAAAGAGACTGGTCATTGCTCTATTTTGCAAATATTCAATGTATAAAAGTATGAATTCTCTGCAATCTAATTCATTTGTTTAGTGAAATTAAATCAAAATCTAAAGAAGAAATTCTGTAAATTCAAAGAAAATATTCTAAAGTTCACTTGAAGTAAACAGTAATAAAAGAATTAAAAATTTAAAATGTTATTTAAGAGGGACAGCTCTACAGCTAGTATAGACCTATTAAAAAGCTAATTAATTTTAAAATGGATTTTTCTGGCTTGAGCACAAAAATAGACCTCAAACAGAACAGATTTCCTAGAAGTATTTCTTTTTATTTTGGAATTTAAGAAGTATTGAAGGAAGCATTACAAAACAATGAAGATAGAGGAGGATTCCTTAATAAGTAGTACTGTAATGCTGATTAGAAGTTTAGAGAAAGATGAGTATAAAACCTCAGTTTAGCTATCAGTTTCTGCAGGAGGATAATTCCCTATTTTTTAAGTTGGGAAATCACAAAACAAATGGTCTATGTTTACATGAAGAGTAAAATTGTGTGGCAGAAATGAAAAAGGCAAACAAAAGACGAAGGAATCATTTGCAACAAATAATAAAGGTATTTTTATAATGAATTCATAAAATTAATAAGCAAATTATCAAAACCCAATAAATTAATGCCAAAAGCAGTTCAGCATGACATTCCTTAAAAAATGCAAGTAAGGCAGCTATCCAACAATTAGGGGATATTCAAATGAATTATATAATATCTTCTTGATAGAAAAATAGGTAGCATTTTAGAATAATGGTAAAGAAAACTAGGTAGCCACAAAGGGAAATGTTTCATGCACAGTGATGAATGAGAAGGCAAGACACAAATTGTATGCACTCTTATTATAATGAGGTAAAAAGATATCTAGAAACACAAGAAAGGAATATATACACATTATAAAAGTTGAATAAGGACAACAGGATGTTGTATTTTTGCTCTATGTGAAAAACTTTCTTTGTCTTCATCTTATATTTTCTCAAATTAACAATAAGCTTAGAAAGTTTAAAAATTAGAATTTGAAAAAGTTTGTGTAAGCAAAAGTCATAGGCAAATAATACAATTTTTATAGTTATTCTAAAAGGTTTTATTGTACACATAAATATATTATTTCCCATCTGAATATCATGTTAAATATCAATTTGGAATCAATTTTTTTGTTATGCAAAAAAATGCTATTGATGTCTTAAGGAATGGATGATGTTAGTTAAATATATTTTTATCACGAAGAGGATAATTATTTTGTTTTTCATTTGAACTAATATTCTATGGTTTTTTATAGATGGATTATTTTATTTAGGATTTTCTTGGAGAGTGCCATTGGTGTAAAATCTGGTACTGTATGTGTCCCTATTTGGCCTTCTTTTTGCATCCGTAGCATGCTCCTCTCCAACCCAGCTTCCAGTGTGGACCCATCTAATTATGCTCCTGTGAGAGGACCAATCCCACAATCTGCTTTTTGCTTTCTTGTGCACTGTCCTGTATCTTCAGTGTTCAGCTTATCTGAACAGAAGAGAATCTTAGAAATGAAATCTGGCTCCACCTATTCTCTCTCTTTCCTCCTCTTCATGTTTTCCACATGTCATGGGATCCCTGTGGGTGCTGGGTAACAGGTGCTGGATGGTGTTTCTAGGGCCAAGGAGTTGGGCTGAGGTTTTGGAATTCAAATCAATCCACAAACTAAGTAAGGGAGCCTGAATTCCAGAGTGGCAAGTCAGGGGGAGGCTAAATCCAGCAGGGAGTTTGAGAGGTAGAGAGGAAGACAGAATTCAGATTAGAGAGCTGGGACAAAAGATTATGTAAAAACAGATACTAATCCAATGGGAGGAGCACAGGGATAGGGGCTCTGAAGGCAAAATAAACAATGAATTCATGGTTTGATTCATTTCACAAGTATTTACTGATTGTCTACTCGGGGCACACCCAAGACCCTACTGGAGATAGGGTGGTGATCCCAGAGTGATAGAGAGAGAGCCTGAAAAGGGTTTGTGCTTTGAGTGGACAAGTGGTTAAATGACCTGCTTTAGATGGGTTCTGTGCGTATGGTCAATGGGCTTGGTCATGTGTGTGTTGTGATTGGCTCTCCCTTTCAAGAAGGATTAAGAGTTAAGACAGCACTAAAAATATATATCGTGGTTCGAGAATAGGGAAGAAGATTTCTTACCATAAATAAGAATCTGGATCTTGTTTTGCTTTGGGAGATATATGTTAGGAATCTACATAAGTTAATGATATAATAATTACCATTATTTTCTGATAGTGTTCAATGTACTGGAATGTGCGCATTTGTATATACATTATTTCAAATGGACCTTTTCAATTGCCAACTTTCAAGGAATTTTTTCCCTTTCTTTTATTTTGGTGAGGAAGATTGGCCCTGAGCTAACATCTGTTGCCAGTCTTCCTTTTTGCTTGAGGAAGATTGTCACTGAGCTAACATCTGTGCCGATCTTCCTCTATTTTATGTGGGATGCGGCCACAGCACGGCAAGTGGTGCTAGGTCTGTGCCTGGGATCCTTACCTATGAACCCCGAGCCACTGAGGCGGAGCACACAAATTTAACCACTACGCCATGAGGCCGGCCTCCCTTATCTTTGAATAGACATTTCCTAAGAAAGAAGTGATATGTGTCAAAAGTACTTTCCTGTAGCATATTTTGTAATGAGATATGCCAATCAAATAGGGAAGAGAGTGGTGATTCATGATTCTTGGCTTTGATTACATCTATGTCCAATGACAGATTGACCAAAACAATACAGATTGAAAGGGAAAATTTGAAAAACTGAAATACCAGTTTAAAGAGATGAACTGGCTATTGAGTTGGATAAAAGCTTTGATGTTCCATATCAGTTAGACTTTTGAGTCTTAAGGGGTATGAAATTAGGCTACTACTGTTCTTCACTCTTGGTGACTCAGACATTTAAAATACTCACTGGTGCACTTGGGGAATAATTAAGAATTATAGCTTCTTAAAGTGCTGCCATTTTGATACTGTTCTCCTTGTCCCACTGCCTGTCCTAGTGAGTTAGTCTGAGCCCTGTCTCTATCTGACTATGGTCAAGATTTATGGTTTTTCTTTTAAATGCATTAGCTATAACTCCAGGCTCTGCCTAGCACTGATGACAATGATAATGGTGACAACAATAACTACAGTCACATTTCTGGACGACTTATTTCTCCAGTAGGGGCATTTCAGCTTTACCTTCCTGTCACTTTTCCACTGAGAGTAGAAGAGGATGGATGGCCTGAGGCTTGCACTTTAGGAACAGTGTGTAAATTGTGGAAGAAATAAGTTTTATTGCTTGATATGTATGGTAAGTTAGAACTTACTGAGAGATCCCTACCGGGAACAAGCGTCAGGGCCATCAGGGCTGACTGCCCTGGTCCTCATCACAGTTCTTCTCACTGGAAACCCTGGGAGGTTTGAGTTCTTATTTTATGAAGGAGGCCAAAGATAGCCCTCTCCAAGGACTAACTCCACTTGTGTTGGTTATCCTGGCTCTTAACCACATCCTGAATGTTGCTGGGAACTGCCTAATCTCTGAAGTCTTATACGTACTCTGTTTGCTCAACCTCAACTCCCAATACTCTTCCTTCTCATCCTCATTGAGATATCCATGTCAAATTCCTCATCACCTTCTTTTTCTTCCAATTTATTTACTCATCTTGGAACGTCTTCCTTTTCTACATTTCCTGTGAATTCATAATTCAATTATTCTTTTGTCAGTCATTTCAATTCCCTTTATCAGTCTGCTACAGCTACCCTACAAATTATTAACCCTGAATCAGTCTAGCCTTCCACCTGCATTTGAGTTTTTGCACGATGTAAAGAAAATACTGCTGTTGTATAGTTTGCTCCTGATACACATTTGAGGTCTACAATTTAGCTTGACCCATAAAACTTTTGGGGGAATTATTTTCTTGTTCCGAAGAGTATGCATTCCCATTCCTCAGGGTGATTATCCCAAATTTTAATGAATCGCTTTAAGTCCTTATGTCACTAACAGCTTCTCACATACTGAATAAAAGACAGACCTGAAATACCTTAACTGCTTACTCTCAAACCTCCAGATGCATCTATATTCATAGTCCTTCTCACCTCCTCGCCGTAGGGCTGTAGTGATGCCTCATTGTTATTTTAATGTGCCTTTCCCTAATTATTAGTGTGGTAAAGCACCTCCTCATATACCTGTTGGCCATTTGAATTTTCCCTTGTATGATGCCTGTTCAAACTCTTTACCAATTTTTCTATTGTTTTAAGTTAATTATCAGAGATTATTTATTGATTCTGGATACAAACCTATTGGCATTTATATAGGCTACAAGTATTTATCCCCATGTGTGGCTTACATTTTTACTCCTTAAGTTTCTCTCTCATATTTTCAACCTCTTCCTTTTGCCACTGGCCCCTTCACCTGATTCCTTCCAGCTTTTAAGCTATGTTTTCTTAAAATCTGTCTCCCCTTGCCATCTCTTCTTCCTCCACTCTAATTTACTTCTCAAATAAATGCAGTCTTCTTTCACCCCTTCCTTCTTCTACCTGGCTTAATAAAGGCTTCCTTACTGACAAATGCCATAGATACTTTTTCCTTTTTTCTTTTGGTTTGATTTGAACTTCCTGGAGCATTTTACACTGCTGATCTCCCAGTCATACTTGAGCTCTTTTGTGTCATTGACTTTGGTCTTCTGACTCATCTCATATTTACTCAACATTTATTGAATAGCTGTTTTGATCCAGGCGCATGGAACTTAAGCCCATGGAGTCTTTGGTCAAGTGGTAAAGATTGACCCTAGAGAAGTGGAATATGGTTCAGGATGCAAAGGAGAAATATCAAGGCTTTGTGGGAGTAAGGGGACCCAGCCTGGTTTGGAGGGTTGTAGGGGATGAGGAAGTCTTCTTCAAGGAAGTGATGTTTATATTGAGACCTGAAGGGAGGATGGCATGGCCATAATCAATCTACCATACTTCGTAAGACTACAGAGTTATAAATTGTAAATCTGTTTCCTGTGTAGTAATGGGGGCTCATTGAAGATAGTGTGGCTTATTCTTTATTGCACTGCTCATCCCTGGTGCTATGACTCACGAAGTGGGTAAGAGTAATAAATCAATAAATAATCAAACTAGTACATAAATGATGCGTATTTTGAATCATACCAGATATATATACTGCTCATCTCTTTAATCCTGAGCTATATGAAATTTTGTATGACCTTAGTATCTGCAAAGTACTTTTGAAGGAGCACAGGCCAAGAAGGCTGCAAAGATAAACACTACCCTCTAATTCTTATAGTGATATCCACTGCAATTTTTTCTACACAGCACATGGCTTTAATCTTCCCCATGTAAAAGTGATTTAGTGGGTTACTGCCCTTTGGCTTTAGAGCCTGGCCCTTTGGTCTAGGTCAGTCAAAGTCCTCGTGCCACTGGACCATGGAGACTCAGACATAAAACATGTTTCCCCAGACATATTTCTTCCCCATTGTCCTCAAGCATCTTATAAGCAATAACCTTTACACATTATGTGCCTTCTATGTGCCAGACACTGTACAAGGTGTTTTGTTAATGTTATCTATTCTAAGACCTCAAGTAATTCTATAAGATAGTCATTTTATAGATTAGTAAAATGAGACACAGAGAAGTTAAGTAAATAGTACCATATCACATAGCTAGTGGTGGTGGGAAATTTGAGCTGGTGTGTCCCTGATGTCATAGCCTTATACATGCCTTTTCAAACTCTGCACTGCTCTTTTCTCTGCAGTGAGCTTACCTGCTCTCTAAGGTTTCATTTGCTCTTTGGGTAACTGAAGTGTTCAAGAGGAGCTAAATTTGATTTCATCTTTGTTCATTCATTCCACAAAATCTTTTGTGTGTCATGTGTAGCTGTGTGTGCCATCTGTCATGCCGTCTATTGAGGTTATACAAAGATGAATATCATACAGTCCCCATCTTCAGTGGACTCCCAGGTGATAGGGAAGAAGAGCCAATAAACAAGTTGTTGGATTCAAGGAGAGAAGGACTATCACAGAGACATATACAGGGTGGAGTGGAGCACCAGCAGTGAGCAGGAATTATTTTTGGGTTAGTAGGCATTTAGTAGTTCCTCAGAGTTACTATAGTTACTATAATTAGCAGTCCAGGGACCTCTAATTATGATCCCCACATGCTGGAATATACAGCTAGACTTGTCAAACAGAAAGGCAACTGGCTTTAGCGCCAAGGTGGTATAGCTCAGCCCTCAGGGATTATAACTCTTAGAGCCTCACCATATGGATTTATGATCCCACACTGGTAGGATGAACAGAGAGGACAACTTTTGGCTAGAAAGGACTCTTCTAGCATGCTGTGAAGTGCACACTGCTGCTGGTCCTCTCTTTTCTCTATCCTTTTCCTAGTGTTTGGGCACATGTCCACCAACCAGAGCCAAGCTGGGAGTGGCATGAATGCTGCCCTCGTGAACACACCCACATCATTTGATAGCTGTCTGATTGCCTTTCCCAGGAGATCTAGGGCTTCCTGCAATTTACCACCTTTCAATAAGTTCCTGGGGGAAAGAGCAGAATCAGGATTTAGTCACCTCGTTAGACTTACATGCCTCAGCTGCACTTGAAGTAGAATTGAAGCTGTTCAACTTGGGCAGGGAAATGAGAACATAACCAGATTTTTCTATTTGAGACCAATTCCACTTCACTCTCTCTCTTCTTTCTTTCTCTCTCTCTCTCTCTGTCCCTCTCTCCCTCCCCCCCATCTCATACACACACACACACACACACACACACACACACAAACACACAAGCTTTGTGTTTGCTATTGGCCTTAATATGGCCAAAACAGAAACGGAAGTCCAAAATTAGTCCTAATTTGATTCGATCTTTTAGGGTAGCGTATAAAAGAACAACAGAAATAAGTATGAATGTTACTTTGCTCATAACCCAAGTTGACATCAAACCAGGGAGGTCAATAGGGGCTTAAACTCTAGATTTCATCTTGACAAGCGCTACTGAGTGCTATCTTATCTCCTGTATCTTTTGGAAAATTCTTTGTTTTCAGCAGCTGTCCCCACAGGCTAGCCTAAAAATAGTCTGAATGCCACTCCTTACTCAATCTGAGTGTTCTCACTTGCCTAATTACCCTACAAGGCTTCCAAGATGAATAAAAATATGTTCTTCTAGAACTGTCCCCTTGACATGCTCAGAATTCTCAAGTGAAGCTATTCATTGAGGCATGACTTGGCAGTGTTTTCTATTTCAGGTTTGCCAAATGGGTAAACCAAGGGCATTCATGTGGGTTACCTATTCATTAGGAAGAAAGCACTTCTCTATTCTTGCTCATTAGTCTTTTCTACTTCCCTAAACCACATGAATAAAAGGCATCCTTTCTTCTTACCTCAGCTGGGTTCCCAACTTCTTTTGCAGTCCGTTTTATCAAAGCGAAACCTGCAGGTCAGTGTTTCAAAGAGTAGGCATTATTTCTAGGTGCTGTACAGAAAAGTAATTAAAATTTACTACACAAAAGCTGTGTTTCCCTTTAGCTTCTCTGTAGAAGCTGTATGAATAACAAGGAAAATTAACATTAATTTAGAAATATAATTTTAATTAACCTTATGCTTTATTGTAGTGACAGACCAGCCCAAGTTAGTGCCACAGGGGATGTCAATATGTCCATTGGAGGTTGGATGACAATTTCTGGCTTTTGTCATAGCGCCAGGCAAAAGAAGATACTCAGTGAATATTCACTGCATAAATATGTAAATCCTATCTTCTACTTTGTTTCGGAGGTGAGGAAAGCTAACAGTAAATCTCCAGAGAGCATGTTATGGAGTTTATTTTCTTCTTAGTAAACAAACATGTAAGTGAAAAATAATGATGGTAGGGTTTAATCTGATGATAATAAAATATTATTTGGGGCATCTCTGTTCAAAGATTTGTGTTTTGTGTTTGCTCATCTCCCCAGAGGTCTCTTTTAAAAGGGAGGTTTGAGCTGTTAACTCCTTCCGCTTGTGCCTCTTAAGAACACAGTGGTATCATGACAAATTCATGTTGCAAATAACTTGAGCTGAGTGCCTGAACTCTAATGGGTGGAGTGAGGGTAGAATGAATAAGTTTTGTTCCCTGGTCATGGTTTTGGACTCCTTGGGACTACTAAAAACGAAGCACAGAATTCAAACAGAGCAGGGACAATTGGGAAAAGATGTTCTCCAGGGGTTGATTTACCGTTTCTTTTGAAAACGGCTGTTCTC
The DNA here is from genome assembly GCF_041296235.1 of Equus asinus. Taxonomy (NCBI): domain Eukaryota; kingdom Metazoa; phylum Chordata; class Mammalia; order Perissodactyla; family Equidae; genus Equus; species Equus asinus. The sequence goes on along the minus strand of NC_091801.1, from coordinate 22,291,918 downwards.
TTTGGTCACTAAGTCGTGACAATTAAAATGAAATGCGTGAAACTTTTGAATGATCCCTGGGTGAGCCTAATAACCCTGGAAGTGCTCCACTGTGTGAGCCAAAGCTCCCTGTTCTAATTTGCAGAAGTTAACACAGGACTCTTGAAAAACAGCCAGTGACTGAGGATCCACTTTCTAGGCCATTCATTTCCTACCTCATGCATTTTTTATCAGCTATTCCCCCAAAAAGGTGTTTGCTAACACCTATCTATACTTCAAGGTACCCAAGTGAGCTGTATTCGGACCAAATAATGCTAATTGCAGAATAGATTGCCTTAAAATGAGGACGTTTTTGGAAATTGTAGCTTAATGTGGTGAAGGGATTTGCATACATGATTTGGAAGCTGTGAGAGAATATAGTTGACTTATCAGAGAACAGCACTGACAGGCACTCTACTTTATTGCTTTCTCTCAAATTGAATATAATACATTGTAGGTAGGAATCAATTTATTTTTTGGAAGTTTTAACTTAAAAAATAAGATAATTTCAATTCCGAGTTGTTGGAATTATAGAATCTTTATAAATACATATTGAAAATATTGCCTGATTAATAAAATAAATACAGCACTTAAAACTTAAAACCTAATGTCTTAATTTTAGTATTATAGGGCTATAAATGCATAGAATAAAAATAACAATATACATTGCAAAAGTTGTTACAGTACTATAGGTTGAATTTCCAAGGGAGTATTTATTAGTCTTCTATTTCTAATTTCATTTTTTTTTAAATAAAATGTGATTAGAGTTATCTTTTTAAGAAGTTGCCAGGAGCAGGGAAATAGAAAATAGAGCAGACTTCATCTTGTCCCTAACCAGCCACAGGATCGTAGGCAATATTTTTCATATTTAAATTGGAATAGGACAAGCATAGTCATCTACAGAAATACCTCCTAGGAGATGGTGTGAAAGGCATTGCTGAGGAGCTGTGTACCTGTCCAAATCCGTCTGCTTAAGCATGTTGTCCTGCAGAAAGGGAACTGATGTAAGAAGTTATCAGCCCTCTGCCAGTCCCAATCAAGGGACAGAGGAAGGTAGTGTGGCTTGATGGACGTGTTCTTTGTGGAGGTCCAATTTACTCTGCTCTAATACCATGCCTAAGAAGCTGTTTTCTAGTGCATAATTCAATCCTCAAAAATGATTTACCTAACACGGGTAGACATTTAACTCATATTTGCTGAAATGTAAATATGCAAATAGAATGAAGAAAGACCAAGCAATTAAGAGCCAGCAGATATAAGAGACTAGTCTCAGTCTGTTGTTTACTGACCTGTGTCCCGGACTGGTTACTTAAACACTCCAGGACTAATATTCTATAATTTAATTGTTTCACGTATCAGGAGTTTAAGTACCACTGGATGCCATAGGAAAGCATCTGCCTCTGTTCTATCTTGACTAGAGTGACAGCATCCTGCTGTGATTGTGTCCTTGGCACATGGATGTCCAGGGTAAAAGTTCATAGGTCAGCAGAAGTGACTCCAAAATCACAGGAAAATCCATTTTTGGATGGATCAAACCTTGCTTTGGAAACACTTAGTTATAGTGAAAAGAGCAAGAGATATTGGAGGAAAATGTGATCAAATCTCAGTAGTAAACCTGCCTCGTTAGCTATATGACCTTGGGTTAGTAAGTTACCTTAGGGAGAATAATTACGAGTTGTTTCAAGGACCAGAAGGAGTAAAGGAAATAGCATGCCGCCTGGCACAGAACAGCTTCTCCCAAAACAGTGATTGTTCTTAACGTTATATTTACCATAACAAATTGCTTACTCTTGATTATACAAAACTTAAGTATTTTCTCATCTTTCAATCCTCAGAGTTACACATACACTGTTACTGCTATATGAATTATTGATAACTGTTTTGAAAACAGATATTTTCATTAAGTATGACCTTAAAGCTGTAGTGGTTACAGATCATTCAGCAGAAATTGGGTTTTAAGAGAAAATAGAATTTGAGTTAGAAAATTCCATAATGTACAGAAATATAATTCTGACAAGAGGATATTGGGAAAACTGCAACAACCTTAAAAACTTATCTTAATGCAGAATTTTGTCATTAGTTTGCATAAATATGTACCAGTAAACTTCACAAAGTGCCCTCTGACTGTTGTTTCTCCTTGACAGATGCTCTCCTAGAGGCCACCATTTTTTAAAGGGCAAGTTTTGACTTCCTTTCTAGAGACAATGGAAGCCAGTCCTTTCCCTGCATGTCCCTTAAAAATGCCCATCCAGCATCCTGTAAATTTCCCCCAGGTCTAAGCATGATTAGTTGCCAGGCCCTCCTTTTTCATCCATGGGCACTAATGTATGGTGATGGATGAAAAAGAATGAAAGGCTAGTCTCTCCTCGTCATCTTTATCTGGGTTTTGAGAATTTATGGTCCTTGGATTTGTTTGTAGTTTTGAGGACCTTGATTCATTCTTGACCGTCGAGTTGGCAAATGGGAAATTTGGCATCTGAGCTGTCAGCTGTCTGTACTCTGCTGTCTAATGTCCCGGACATTTCTCTGAGTTCTAGTGAAGTGGGTTGGATGGCGCTCAGAGTAACACATAAGTAACACATAACGGAGGATGGTGATGCTTCCTAACCGAGCATGTTCAATGTATTCATCTTTCTCGAACTATTAATATCTCTTTTGGAATTTTGATCTATAATCAAATATTTTGATTGAACGTCCTTATCATTTATTAGTTTTAAACTGTTTCTACCTACCGTTAATTAAGTTCTGCCTATATTTGTATTTGTTGAATTTATTACTATTTTAAGTGCTAGTAATTATTTTCTTACTATTTGTATTACTGAATTTTAGTATTTGGGGAGAGAACTAAATTTTATAATTTTTTTGTCATGGATTTCTTTTTTGATTGAGGTATAATTGATATATAACATTATGTTAGTTTCAGGTATACAACATAATGATTTGATATATGTATATACTGTGAAATGATCACTACAATAAGTCTAGTTAACATGCATCACCACACATAGTTACATTTTTTTTTTTCTTGTGATGAGAACTTGTAAGATCTGCTCTCTTAGCAACTTTCAAGTATACAATACAGTATTGTTAACTAGTCATCATGCTGTTCATTACATCCCAGGACTTATTTGTTTTATAACTGGAAGATTGTACCTTTCAACCACCTTCAAAGTTCTTAGGGAGTTCTTGAAAGGAGGACTTTTTTGCCTTATACTGTATATGACAGGTGGGTAATATTAGATATCTCTCAAAATTTAGAATTAAGAATAATAAAAGAGCTCAGGAAGTTAAACTATTAAAGCAGAATGAAATAAGTAAGAGCAGAGCTGTAAAACCTTAATGTCTCCCAGCCAGAGAAACACTGACTAAATATATTCATGAGATAAAGAAAGGATGTGTCAATCATTAGAAGACAGTGTGTATGTGTGGGAGGGGGGAGGGAGTGGAAGTACGTATTGACTGGCAATAGAACATAGAAAAGGAAGAGTTAGAATGTCAAATTTTGACATTGATCATTCAATAAATGATAATTTTAGTGGAGAGAGAGAGGTTTGGCCAAAGAACCAGGTAATAGAATTCCCTGTTCAGGATGAATGGCCACTGAGCAGATAGACACCACAAACCATCCTAGCCTAATGCTATTACCCTTTCAAATCATGTAACAAACTTGCCTGGTTCTGATCCCAACGCTCACCAAGAAATATTAACCTTAATATTTGACACTCCATGCAGGTGTGACCACAGGGAGAATGTGCGCTGGTCATGACCTCATCAGTTCTGCAGCAGTTTTATTTCTCCATATACATTAGAAGAGTCAGGTTGCATTCTAATTCTACCACTTTGATTTTTGTGAGCTTGGTAATTTGAATAGCCTCCTGAGAGATGATTCACTGCTGTAGCTTGCTCACATTTCTGAGCCTGTGGAGCTGAGGGGCCTGTCCTTGTCAATCTGCTGCTACCACATGGGATTTTGGTAGCCAAGCAGCTGGCTTCTGGTGACACACTGACCACCCCACATGTGATTCCATTTTAAATGCCATCTTACCTAACCATTTTAAAAGAAACAAACAACTCTTTTTTCCTTATGGTTTAATTCACTCTCTTCTATTAAAAATGCTGCAGAATTGCTTTGTTGTTCTGAAATTCAGTGGAGACCAACAAGCCAAATTTTGTGGATAAACATTCTCTCTCTCCTCTTTCTCTTTTCCTCTTTTTCTTCCTTTCTTTCCCTTCCTTCCTTCCTTTCCCTCTCTCTCCCTCTTTATTTTTTCTTTCTTTATTTCTCTCTCTCTCTCTTTCTTTCCTTATTTATTTTTCTTCTTTCCTTCCTTCCACATGCATTTTTTGAACACCACTGTGTGCCAGACCGTACTAAGTACTAGGGATACAAAAAACCTTATAATCTTGTAGGAAATGTGGGAAATCTGACGTGTACGATGTGGATTGTACAATTTGTTATTGTAGGCAAGAAGAGAGCACTTCTAGCTGAAGTATTCTGGGGGGAGGTGAGTGGTATTAGGTTGTGCAATAGGAGTGTATGAACTGAATTTAATTCCAATGGAGAGTTAAATCAGGGGACGGGGTTGAGGTAGGGTTGTGGGGAAGACAGAGTAAGGCAAACAGACCTGGTCAGAGCTAATTGAGGTGCTGAGACGTAGTGATAACGTTCCCTCAAGCATAGAACAGTACACGTGTAACAGGTCAGGAGAACAAAGCGTTGAACCGGGAACTGTGATCTAGGATGAGAAGACGGGGCAGGCTTGGCTGGATAGCCAGGGAGAAACCAGAGCCAAAGGTAGTTTCCTCAGATAGCTGTGGGAAAAGTCATTCTGAGGGGTTGGCCCCGTGGCCGAGTGGTTAAGTTCGCGCGCTCCGCTGCAGGCGGCCCAGTGTTTCGTTGGTTCGAATCCTGGGCGCGGACACGACACTGCTCATCAAACCACGCTGAGGCAGCGTCCCACATGCCACAACTAGAAGGACCCACAACGAAGAATATACAACTATGTACCGGGGGGCTTTGGGGAGAAAAAGGAAATAATAAAAATCTTTAAAAAAAAAAGTTATTCTGAAAGTCATTTAAAGAAAATTATGCCTTTTTAATTTTAACGTTGTTTTGTTTTTTCCTGGAGATAGCCTTGAGTGGTCTAGTAAGCTATACTTCAGGATCTTTTTCGCCTGACAGCGTTCTCAGCCGTCCAGCTGTTCTCACTCTCCATGTCTGAGGAGAATATGGTAATTTCAGGACTTGACGTTTGTGAGGAATGATAAGTACTTCATTCAAGCTAGTGCATGGGGTAAGTGTAGTTGCTAAGATAGCTGAGTCAGGGACGAATGAGAGCTTTAATTCAAGTTAAAGAATTGAGAGTGAATTTGTATGGCAATGTGAAGAGTTTGAAGTTTGTCAGGGTAAGCCATGATCAAGAGCTGTATTTTGGTTGTTCTGCCAAAAGCAAATCTGGGTACAGGAGAACGTTTCTGGATCAATTGCAACATCTTTGGAAGAGACCAACTAGAATAATTTTACTATGCATGAATGGTCATCCTCGTGGGTCATGGTGGAAATAAAATCAACAGAACTTGGCAGTCAGTTGAATGTGGGTAACATATGAAAAGCAAGAGTCAGCTAATTCACTGAACTTGAGTCTAGGTGATAAGCCAACTTCTGTGAAAAGAAAGGTACCGTTAGCAGAAATGGGGACATAAGCAAGTACATGAGGATATTTGGAAACAGAGCTTTAAGATCCACTGAGAAATCTTGTATTTCACAACTGAAAGTCTACCTGTACAGCCCATTGACAAATGGGAGGAGGTACTTTGTTTACCTTCAAAATAAAGTATACATTATTTTGCCTCACTCTTGGAAAGTCAATCATCTACTCAACCATGTGTTGAAATTTGAAAGAGCATTTTTTATTTGCACCAAGTTATCTTGAAAGTTAGTGAGATTCAGACTGGATAGAAAACATCCTGTGTCTTATCTAAAGAAAAAATTGCATAATTTTATTTATTTATTTATTTTTCCTTAAAGATTGGCACCTGAGCTAACAACTGTGGCCAATCTCCTTTTTTTTTTTTCTGCTTGATCTCCCTAAATCCCCCCAGTACATAGCTGTACACCTTATAGCAGGTCCTCCTAGTTGTGGCATGTGGGATGCCACCTCAATGTGGCCTGACGAGCGGCACCATGTCCGCACCCGGGATCTGAACCAGTGAATCCCTGGGCCACCGCAGCGGAGCACATGAACTTAACCACTGGGCCACGGGGCCAGCCCCTGCATAATGTTAAAACTCAAAATTTCCATTTATTAAGAACCTGTGGTCAATCTATATACCTAAAGTTGCTTTGTTTTATGAAAATAGTTTTCATTTTAGTTTGGAGTTTGAATTTTAAAAGTAATAGGATTTGCATATGTGTTATATGTCCAAATTAAAACAAATTTAGTTAATCATGATTCAAGAAGTTGCAAATGTAACATTTAAAAAAGATTAAAATTGCTGAAAAAAATTTCATTTGAGTTTTTAAATCATGTATGCCTATAAGAAGCACCTTTTGTTTATTGAAAAGGCAACCTGCCCTGAGTACTTCCTATTTTGGTAATGTACATACAAAGAACATTCAGAAGGGTTTGAAAAGCAAGGAGCTGCAAATCTACTAAATTCTAATCCAACTAATGGCAGAAGATAAAACCATCACTCACCTTGGTCAGGGCATGTTTCATGAATTTGGTAGTTAACAGGTCCTAAGTTACATTTCAAGAGAAAAATACCATACTTGTTTGCAATATGAATGCTATTCCTGGACCAGTTTTTCCCAAATCCTTGAGTCTATTACCTTCAGAGAACTCAATAATGGGACTCCAGACCCTTCTAGGCATGTATTTGTATGATTTTCAGTTGAATGTAGATAAGTATGATCATTGAGATTTTTCGAATTGTCTGAAATAGGAAATATGTTCTGCATCATAATGTAGAAGGAAGGCAAGAAGGACTCTTAGTTCTTTGAAGCATCCTCAGTTGTTTGTAGTGAAACTTTTGACATATCAGTAGATCTCCAAAAGTCTCAAGCAGTGCTTAAGCTACACACCCTAAAATAGACAGGGTGAAATATCCCTGAAATTTGTCTATCACACAATTCTTCATGGAACTATGTATCCTGCATTAAATCTCAATTATAAGTTATTTTATAAACCTTGATACATGAAGAAAAATTTTAAAGGTGATATTCTGTAAAATAGAAAATAATTAATGATACAGTGTCAGCCTAATGACCTAGTAGTGTAACTTGTTTGTTGCATTCATAAAATAAAATAGGATATACTTCTTTTCAAATTATCTTCTTTGTACTGAGTCTTGTAAAATGCCTTTCTGTGAGAGACTAAAAGAGAAGGGAAACTTTAAGTGAGAGTTGAACTAAAATAAAATTGTACTTAAAGGCTTAATAAAGACAGTAGATGGGGTTGGATTCATTACCATATAAGTGGAAAGCAAGTTTCTGCTATTTTTGAAAGTATTGAAACTCAGCATGATCTTTCAAAGCCATTCGGTTAGGAAGAGAGCAAAAGGACAGGGAAAACACCAATGTTTAAAACATTACAAAGCGAATTGTAGCTGTTAATTCTAAAATGGTGGACAAGAACAATTTTATATGGGGTTTAGTATGTTTAGAAACTATTTAGAAAGTATTTCCACAGCATAAATATTCCCACATTATGGAAGGTGCTAGAGTACATGGGACTTTCTCCTTTTTTAAAAAAAAATTATTTATTAGCTTGTAAGTGATTAGTCTATATGATCCTGAGGGTCGAATGAAGTAAAAGTGGGTATTGCCATGATTTGGAGTATCTGATCAAGCACTGAATAAGCAGAGGAACTACTTACGTTTGCCCATCCTTGGGAGTTGTATAATCAGATCTACACAGACCTAGAGTCTGCTGTCTTCTGAGATGGAACTAAGCTGTATGTATGAGACCCAACATCAACCCAGAAAGTGATCCCTCTACTGCAGACTTTACCAAGAAGCTAGGAGGGGGTGTGGGCAATGGTGGTGACTCTAGGATCATGCTGAGGATTGAGACCATTCCCCTCCGGGCCTGGAGGACTTCAGCAGTCACTCCAGAGTCATAATCAAGGCCACCTAACATGCAGATTGCTTTAGGAACCACCAATACTGTACAATTCCTGCGCTGTAGGGAGGCTTTCTCTTCCTTCCACTCCATCTCCCCGCTGAGTTCTACCTGAAATCTCAGCCCTTGAAGAATCATGCTTAGCTGCAGGCTGTAATAACTGGTTTTAAAAACCTACCCAAACCAAACCAAACAAAACACAACAAAAAAAACAATGTAAACATGTGGAAAATGCAACATATACATTGTTTTCTGCCATTTTATATTTTAGCTTTAAGGTAGATTTGGTTAAAATATGTATATTTTGGTAAGGAGATGGGAGATGAGCAGAGAGGGATGCTGGATAACCTGTGGGGAAGGCTAGAAAGGGGCAACAGAAACAAATGTGTTATGTGTGCTGTGCTAGGTACTTCAAAACGCAAGGCTTCATTTAATCCTCACAAAAGGCAGATGTATTAGCCCCATTTCTCAGGTGAGGAAACTGGGGCCCGGAGATGTAAGTAGTTTGGCCAAGTTCATTCTGATAATAGGTGGCAGATTATGATTTCAACTCTTGTCTGTCTGACTGCCAACTGCACGATCATTTCAGTACCTGAGACTGCATTCAAGTGGGAGGTCAAGCAGTGGGCTAGGAGCCCATGACTTCATGAGGCCATCTTGATGACTTATGGACTAATGGGGCAAGAGGGCATAAATGTGGGAGCCAGGCCTAAGAAGTTACACTCATCTAGCCACCTTTCTATGCAGAGCATTTTCCAGACTGGCTCAAGTCCATGTGAGATTCTTGATGCCAATGAACTTTTAGCTTAGTGCTTTTTAGACTAGAATGTGCATGCCACTCAGGGCACATGAAGACTGTCCAACGTGTCCCTGTGCATGGAGACTTTTGGGAGGGTCAGTTTCCAGATCCTTGACTTTCATGTACTCTTCTGTAATATTGATCTGCATGAAATATGCCTGTGGTTGAAAGGGTCTCCCTTCCCCATGCTCCCCATTCTCAAGTTACATTTTCCCGCTCTGCAAAATGAAGGCTTATCTCTCTCCCACCTGTAATTTTACTGTGGTCAGTGATTTCAAGGAGTAAAACCCAGGAGAACACCAAAGAAAGGAGCTTTCAAAGTACTGATGTTAGTTTTGAGAGAGAAAATGATACATAGCGACAAAAGATAAAAATCTTAATTATTGACAGATTTTTACAAAGTAGGATAGTTTGAACAGAAGTTTTCAGAAAAAAATATTTATACATGAGAATGAAGTTCTTTGGGGGATGTGAAACGTGAATATGAGTTCAAGGAGAGAAAGAAGCTACGTAAAATTTCTGATGCTTAAGGACGAGATTTTTCATGTTTTTTGAAATAGATGTTTCATTTTAAAATGCATTTAGTTATAGTACAATGGAATTACATCTTTTGGAACTATTTAATCTTTTTGGATGACAGATACATAAAAATGTATGAGGGTTTCAGGGAAAAACATTAGGGGTATATAAACAAAAAATGTTGGTGAGTACTATAGATTCTGGGTGTCTGGTTTGAATAAACCATTTCACTGGAATCTTCTTTATCACCAAGCTAGATAGGATCAACTTTAGGAAGGAGAGAGGAGGCAAGTATACAAGGACCCCACCCTCCCCACCCACTTCCCCAACATTGCTTTCACGTATGCACTTTAAAAGGCACAGGGGGTCGTGGGGGGTTGGGGAGTGGGTGATGTTCTGGGTTTATAATCTCAAGGACTATGATCCCCAAGGAACTGCTAAAAGAAATCTGAGGATTCGAAGCCTAATATTCAAGTGTTTTTCCTAATGAATTGTCATACATGTGTCTGCCTCCAATTTTCAGAAGGAGAGAATAGTGGATAGCATAAGGAGGGACATATGAAAATATGTCTCAGGTGAGTTGTAAGCTTACATGGGACCCGATTGAGTTTAAATTAGTGATTACTATCCCCCACCCCATTACCAACTATTGTTTCCAGCAAAGAAAAAAGAACCACTTACTTTTTGTCTCTATTACAAGCTAATTATGGATGTGTGGCTTTAATTCATGAAATTGTTGGGAAACACTAGTATGTGTAAACTCTCTCAAGTTTTCCATATTATTAAATAGATAATTGAGACTTCTTCAGGAAATCAGTTGTGCAGATTGAATGAAGTTAACTTATTGCTCTAAGTCATTTAAGCAATGAAAGTTATGTTTTGGAAATACCAATACATTTTTTTTTTTGCAGAATTTTATTTAGCATTCTGATTTTTTTTTCCCCTTTATTCTGAAAGCTGGAGAAAAATGATAGGACAGGTATTGATACACAGCTGGCATATAAACTTCCCTGTGATGTAAGTCAGAATGTTTCTTTGGAAGAGCACATGCTCAGGACATAAATGTAAACAATTTTGAGAAAGCTGGTATTAATTATAAGTAACTGAAGGTAAAATAGTAGATATTTGTGATGAGAATAATGGACACAAAGAGCTGAATGCATAAAAAGGTTTGGTTCTATTTGGGGGAGTTTCTACATATTTCACTCACAGGTTCAGAAAAGCATGAAAGTCTATCCTTTCAGAAACTGTGTTATAAGAATTCTAGCACCTTTTGTAAAAGGATATAAACATTAGCAAAACTGTTCACCATGCACTAAAGCCCACAGTCAGACCAAAGGTCAAGCTACTTATGGTTCTCAATTTTCCTACTCTTTCATTCATTTATTTATTCATTCAAAAGACATTTATTGGGGATACTATGTACAAAGCACTGGAAATGTTGCTGTCAATAAGATAAACCCCATTCGTGGCGGAGAGTAGGGACACAACAGTGTTTACAGTTAAGAGAACTGCAATAAAATATATGCATGCATTTTTATCAGAGTTGCTTCTGTTAATTATCTCTTTGTGTTAGACTAATTTTAAATATCCTTTAGTGGGTAAATTTATCTTCTAAAAAACTATCTCTCTCTCAAGTTTCTACTCAAGTTATGGCACTCAGAATAAGGCCATAAGTTAAGGCAAGATTTAAAATATTTTGCATAATGTTGAATTAAGTGTATAAAGCATAACTGGATGAAGATTTTAAAATTTCTAAATTACTAGGCAAATTGTAGGTCTTTCAGTATTCAATAGCATCCCAGGAAATGCTCTCGCTGTATTAAACTGTCATTCTGCTGACATGATCCAGAGTGACAGTCTGGCTGTGGTGGCAGTCAGTGTAACTTCGATGTGCCACTATCCAAGCCTTCAATTGGGTCTTACTGTTCCCATCATACTGAGCAAGTGAAAAGACCTCCGTCTTGCTATAATGAGAGCCCCAAGACTGGTGAAGAGAGCAGACTCCTGTCCTTGACTTTGGATTACTGGTTCCCCAGGAGGTAGCCCTATCTCTGTTGATAGGAAGCTGATCTTTCCTTGTGAAGGGAATTCTCTTTTCAGTGATCTTTACCTGGCTTCAGTTGCAATGCTAGCCTATACCACATACTTCTTCCTCCTCGGCAGCAGTGGAATCTAAGCGTTAGCCCCCCTCACTTGTGTTACATTAGGATTTAAAACTCTCTTTGATAGGCAATCTTTAGTTAAGTTTAGTTTAGGCAATCCTGTCCATTCAAGATGCCCCTATGATGCCTATGCCGATAATCAAGACCCTGCTCCTCTGCATCAGATATTTTTAATATGCATTTTATACTGTATTTAATGCTCGAAAGCTCTTATGTGACAAGGATCTATAATCATGAACACTGAACTCTAAATTCTCTTGTGAAGAAAACATCTTTTTTTTTACGAGGTTGAATCTTGAGAGCTCTCACTCTTGTGAGTTGCAGGTGAGATGATTCGCCTAGCTTGCTTGTTTTCACTAGCTGTGCTCGCTGGTAGGACTTTACTCCGGATAGAACAGCCTGGTGTTTGGTGTAAATAGATCACAACGGAAGACTTAATAGATTTTTAAGACACAGTCATCAGATAAGACACAATTCCTTTTTCTGAGGAGGACAGCAAATCTGTTTTAGCATGTTGTCTAGGCAACAACTACTGCTTAACTGTACTTACAGTTGTTTAAAAAAGAAACTAGAAAGGAAAATACCATTGAAAGTGAAATTCATAGAAAGCTCTTACATAGTCAATTTCCAGAGATCAACTACAAACACACATTGTAATGTAAACATAATGCCCTGAGTAGTACAATTTCATAGGTTTCTGTTACCCTCATTCAGAGAACTTTCAGCTCAGGACCCATCTATTAAATGTCTTGACCTCAATTTCCAGGGTAGCCTCAGGGATTCTTCAGGATTCGTTGCAAATGCTAAGGATGGGTGATCTTTAATTCTGTTAGCCAGTTGTCCATAACACTTCACTGGGGTTGATTTAGCGCGGGAAATATTTTTCAGAGTCAATCTTCAACAGTTGGAAGGAGAGGGTGGCCCTGCTTGCAATATCTAAAATGTAAATGTACCTGAAAGAAGCAGGCATAATTAGCTGGCGGAGGGGCAGCAGTCCGCGATGTGGCCATCTTGGTCTAGTGCAGCAATGAAGTGGTATAAATCTTTTTACACTGGTGGCTGGGGTCCAGTTAGAAAAAGATGAGTTTTCTTATTCAAAATGCAAGTATCTCTGAAACAAGCTGCAGTCTTGAAAGCAGATTGATATATTTTCATCAAGTTTCTCTCTGTTACAACAAACTCAATTTTTAGAGGGTGAATGGAAATATATGAGCGTTTATTCTCAATGATTACTGCAGAATATTTGAAAATGTGCTTGCACAAAATAATTTTTTTCATGCAAACCCATATTATAGTGGGAAAGCACTTTAAATAGGCATCTTCAAACCCTTGCTAAAGAAATACTATATAAGGCACCTATTCGAGGTTTTGAAGATCATATAAAGGTGAATGAGAAAATTAGTTAAGCTATTAAAAATGGATCATACCATAGATGGGGAGAAAATGTTTGTAAAAGCTATATCTGATGAAGGATTGGTATCCAAAACATAAAAATAACTCTTAAAACTCAACAATAAGAAAACAACCCAATTAAAAATTGGGCAAAAGATCTGAACAGACATCTCACCAAAGATGTTATACAGATGGCCAATAAGCATATGAAAAGATGCTCAGCATCATACCTCATTAGGGAATTGCAAATTAAAACTACATGCCTGTTAGAATGGCTAATATCCAAAACACTGACAAAAGGAAATGCTGGTGAGGATGTGGAACAGCAAGAACTCTCATTCACTGCTGGTGGGAATGCAAAATGGTACGGCCACTTTGGAAGACAGTTTGGCGGTTTCTTACAAAACGAAACATAACTCTTATTGTATGACTTGGCAGTTACGCTCTTTGGTATTTAACCAAGTGACTTAAAAACTTATGTCTACACAAAAACCCGCACAAGAATGTTTGTAGCAGCTTTATTCATAATGGACAAAACTTAAAGTAACAAAGCTGTCCTTCAGTAGGTGAATGGATAAACAAACTTGGCACATCCAGACAGTGGAATATTACTCAGCAACAAAAATAAGTGAGCTATCAAGCCACTACAAGACATGGAGGAACCTTAAATACATATCGCTGAGTGAAAGAAGCCAATTTGAAACAGCTACAAACTATGTGATTCCAACCATATGGCATTCTGGACAAGGCAGAACTAGAGACACAGTGAAAAGATCAGTGGTTTCCAGAGTTTGGGGCGTGAGGAAGGAGGGAGGGCAGTGAAACTATTTTGTATGATACTATAATGTCTTAATACGCTTGTCAAAACTCACAGAATGTGCATCAAGCGTGAACTGTAATGTAAACTATGGACTTTAGTTAACAATAAAGTATCAATATAGACCATCAATTGTAGCAAGCATACCGCACTAATGCAAGATGTTAATAATAACTTAGGGGGGGATATATGAGAACTCTGTAATTTTTGCTTCCATTTCTGTAAACCTAAAATACTCCAAAAAATAAAGTCTATTAAAAAAGAGAGACCATAAACCTTTATTAAACAGGTTCAGCTGGGTGTCTAAATAGCAACTTATACATTCTAAACTTATATAATCTAAAAAATATACTTGTGAATAAGAAAATTACATTTAAAATGTCTTATTTGAAAATCCCCTTCTTTTAGTAATTCAAACTGACCTTTCTACCAGAAATTCAAACCTGAGATTGATTTGATAATAATATGTTGAATTAGTAACATGTATATTGGAGATAGCTGTTTTATCAATTGTTACGTAATGCATATTTTTTCAGAAAACATTCATTACAAAAGAGAGCCAAAACTTTAAGTACCAGTCTCCTTTAAATGGCCTTAAGTAAAAAAAAAAAAATCTGAGGAAAAGCAGAAAGAAAGCACTAAATTCCTGACAAGTCAACAGAACAACAAGGCACATTTAAACCATTTTGACTGCTGCTGGTAAAGGAATGGGATCTTTGAAGATTAACAGTTTGATAAGTGGCAGCATCCCACCCATGAAAATGAAATGTAGCTTTCTATTTTGCTGATAGTCCAAAGGAGTAAATTGGTTATTCTCGCTCTTGGCTGCAAGCTTGGACATCTTGGACCTTTACGTCCTATACTGATCTAGAAAAAAAAGATACAGTATAAAAAGATATGTCATCTTATAGTGTTTCTTCCCACCTCCAATTCTCTAGTTACTAAATATATAGAATATAATGGGTATTTTCAATTTTCCCATGAAAATGAATTCAGGTGGAGTTGGTTCAAAGATACTAAATGTATGTATTTTAATATCTTGAAAAAGATTGCTACCACATAACTCATTCTGTATAATGTAGCCTCTAAATAATTTGCCCTTCATTACACATCTATTTTCTGAATACAAAATGTAGTTTATTAAATATAACATCACAGTGGTATCTATGCACTTACCTCTGTAGGACAGCTTGTGGGAATTTCAGTCTTCACCTTATGATAACTACAAGTTGGGTAAAAACTAATGTAAACTTTCTGAGAACCAGCACATTGCAGGTGTTGAATAAATGCTTGTAATTTTAGATGTACAGAAAAGTTGCAAAAATAGTACAGAGAGTTCCCTGTGTATCCTTTAATCAGATTCCCCTAATGTTATCATTTCACATAATAATGGTGTATTTGTCAAAACTAAGAAATTAACATTGGTACAATAATATTAACTAAACTATGGACTTCACTCTTTTTTTATGGTTGAATAATATTCCATTGCATTTATATACCACATTTTATTTATCCATTCATCCATTGATGAACACTTAGGTTGTTTCCATATCTTGGCTATTGTACATAATACTGCAATGAACATAAGGGTGCATATATCTTTTTAAGTTAGTGTTTTCGCTTTCTTTAGATAAATACCCAGAAGTGGAATAGCTGGATCATATGGTAGTTATATTTTTAATTTATTAAGCATTATTTTTTATGTTAATTAAAATTTTTATTTTGAGATGATTGTAGATTCACATGCAGTTGTAAGAAATAATAGAGAGAGATCCCTCGTAGTTTTCCTAGTTTCCTCCCATGGTAACATCTTCCAAAACTATAGTGCGATATCACAACCTGGATATTGACCTTGATGAGAGTCAAGATGCAGACACTTCTATCACCATACAGATCACTCCTGTTGCCTTTGTTTCTTTATTTATAGCTATTTTTTCCAATTTTTTAATGTGATAAAATACACATAAAATGAAATTTTCTTTCTTCCTAATTTTTAGGTTTATAGTTCAGTGGTATTATATACATTTATCTTGTTGTGCAACCGTCACCACAATCCATCCCCATAATTCTATCCATCTTACAAAATTGAAACTCTATACCCACTAAACAATGTCTCCATTTTCCCCACCCCACCCCCGAGCCCTTGGAAACTACCATTCTGCTTTTTGTCTCTATGATTTTGACTACTCTAGGTACCTTTTTAAGTGGAATAATGCAGTATTTGTTTTTTTTATGACTGGCT
Source organism: Equus asinus (assembly GCF_041296235.1). NCBI lineage: Eukaryota > Metazoa > Chordata > Mammalia > Perissodactyla > Equidae > Equus > Equus asinus. The sequence continues at coordinate 22,275,843 of NC_091801.1, read as the reverse complement.
TATTTCACTTAGGATAATGTCGTCAAGTTTCATCCATGTAGTAGCATATGTCAGAATTTCCTTTCTTTTTAAGGCTGGTTAATATTCTGTTGTATGTATATACCACATTTTGCTTATTTATTCATCTGTTGGTGAACACTAGAGTTGCTTTCACATTTTAGCTGTTGTGAATAATGCTGCTCTGAACATATCTATACAAATATTTTTTGAGACCTGGCTTTCCGTTGTTTGGGGTAAATACCCCGAGGTGGAATTGCTGGATCATATGGTAAATCTATTTTAATTTTTTGAGGAGCTGTCATGCTGTTTACCACAGTGGCTATACCATTTATGTTCCCACCAAGAGTCCACAGGGTTCCAATTTTTCCACATCTTGGCCAACACCTGCTATTTTCTGGGGGTTTTTTTGATGGTAGCCATCCTAATGGGTGTGAAGTGATATCTCTTTGTGGTTTTGATTTACGTTTCCCTAATGATGAGTGATGTTGAGTATCTTTTCATGTGCTTATTGGCCTTTGTATATCCTTTTTTGAGAAGGGTCTGTTCGAATTCTTTGCTCATTTTGAATTGGGTTGTTTGGTTTTTGTTGTTGGCTTTTAGGAGTTCTCTACATATTCTAGATATTAATCTCTTATCAGATATTTGGTTTGCAAATATTGTCTTCCATTTTATGGGTTACTTTTTCACTCTGTTGACAATGTCCTTTGAGGCACAAATGTTTTGAATTTTCATGAAGCCCGATTTGTCTGCTTTTTTTTTTTCAGTTGCATATGTCTTTGGTGTTGTATCTAAGAAATCACTGCCAAATCCAGTGTCATGAAGCTTTTCCCCTTTGTCTTCTTCTAAGAGTTTTATAGTTTTAGCACTGTTTACATTTAGGTGTTTGATCCATTTTGAGTTAATTTTTGTATGTAGTGTTAGGTAAGGGTCCTACTTCATTCTTTTACATGTGGAGATCCAGTTTTGCCAGCACCATTTGTAGAAAAGACTGCCTTTTCCTCCACTGAATGGGCATCGCACCCTTGCTGAAAATAATTTGACCATACATGTGAGGGTTTATTTCTGGACTGTCCATTCCATCTATCGGTCTATATGTCTGTCTTTATGCCAGTACCACACTGTTTTGATTCCTGTCGCTTTGTAGTAATTTTTGAATTCAGGAATTGTGAGTTTTCCAACTTCATTCTATTTCAAGGTTGTTTTGGCTATTCAAGGTCCGCTGAGATTCCAAATAAATTTTACTATGGATTTTTCTATTTCTGCAAAAAATGTCATTGGGATTTTGATAGGGATTGCACTGAATCTGTAGATCACTTTGGGTAGTATTGACATTTTAACAATTTTAAGTCTTCTTTTCCATGAACATGGAATGTCTTTTCATTTATTTATGTTTTCTTTAATTTCTTTCAACAATGTTTTGTAGTTTTCCTTGTCCAGCTTTCTTTTTTAAATGTTGTTACTTTAAAGCAATTACCTTAATAATGATTTTTTTCTTATTGGTTCAGTTCTTAGCACATTACCATTATATTACAATGTTGCATCATGTATTGACCTATTTATTATGCCAGCTTATTTTATTTATAGACAGATAGAGAAATGCTTATTAATTGTACATATGGGCTAAAGATTTGTTATAACAGTGAGATGACATTTAATACAGTATAGTTAGAAGATAGTGTCAATAGACAAGACTGTTATTATAATTTAGCTTTTGAATTACACCTCACTAAGCCCAGCATTATATTCTACAGAATTCATAAGTCCAATCAATGGTAAAATAGTTTAATATCCTTTGCATTGTGTATGGTACTCATTTTCTTGCTTAATGGACCTGCTATTTCAGACATTGTTTTTCTTTACCTTTTAATCAACTTAAATGTATCAAAATATCTATAATGAGACAAGTCCTGTTACAAGTAAAACATGAGAATCAATGGGTAGCAATATTTTCATTTTCTTTTCAAGATGTAGAGAGATGATGTGGATATTATCTCACAGAGCTTTCCTGCCGGCTCAGCCTTCAGATGCCATAAAACCAATTCTCATTGTATCAGATGTTTATGCAAAAGAAGACTCTGACATCCTAGAGATTATGGTATTCTCTTTTTTAGAAGAAAAATATATTAAAAAGATAAAAAGTCCATCTTTTACACCTCTGCATTCTCCAGTAATTAGCCCTAAACTTTGCATAAACTTATTTACCTTTACTCATTTGTTATTCGTTCTCGGCTATCTGTTAGTACCTCTTACGGGCTAACTGCACTGCTATGAGGTGAAGACTGTGAGATCCAGCCTCCAAGATCGCCCCCAATGGTTCCTGTCTCCAGCTCCTCACACCCTTGTGTAGTCCCCTCCCACATTATACCAGGGTTGGTCTGTGTGACCAATAGAACATTGCAGAAATTATGGCATGTCACTTCTGAGATTAAGTAGTAAAAGTCTGTGGCTTCCATGTTGGGCTTTTTATCTCTTGGATCCCTGCCTCCAGGGAAACTAGGTCATCAGCAGCTCCATGGAGTGGTTCATGTGGTGAGGAACCGTAGCCTCCTGCCAACAGCCATATACCTGAGCTGTGAAGTGGACCCTCTAAACCCAGGCAAGCTTCAACCTGGCTGACACCTTGGTTGCAGACTCATGACCGGCCCTGTGCCAGACACACCTAGAAAATCTGCTCTAGAATTCCTAACTCTGAGAAACTGTGAGATCATAAATATTTTTCTTTTACTCTAATACATATTGGAGAACTTTTTACAAAGCAATAGATAAACTAATACAGAGGCACATGGATGAACAAGACATTGTCTCTGACTTCAAGAAGTTTCCAGTTCAGAAAAACCGGCAACATGCTGATTTACTGCTAAGCCAAAGGTAGCTACAGTGAGAGCCCAGAGAAGCAGCGCCTCTCTGTCTTGGAGGCCAGGAACAGCTGAAGAAATGATGCCTAAGGTGAGGCTCAAAGGATGAGGATGAGGATGTAGCCAGAGGAAAGCTTGGAGCAGGAGAGGCACAGTGTTCCAGATAGAAGAAGGAGGGTGAGCAAGGGCCCAGGGCAGGGAGAAGCAGTATAGTAGTTCCCAGGGATAGGGTTCATGTGGGCAGCGGGAAGTGATGAAAAAATGAGCGTGAAGAGGGAACAGTACTGAAGGAACACGGATGCTATAGGGAGGAGTTTGATTTTTGTCCTGAAGTTCTAGGACAGGCACTGAAGATCTTTAGACAGGAACATGGCTACAGTTCAGAGTACAAGGCAGGGTAAGTCCAGAGACCAGGAGGTGTTGGCCCAGTAATGGGAAACTGTGGTGGGAGCTTGATAGAGGGGAGTGCAGGGGACGAGAGGAGGTTGGATTTGAGGCATGTTAAGAGGTTAGAATTGGCAGAATTTGACGCTGACATTTATAATCAGACACGTTCCTCTTTCACTTTCTTTACGAAGAGAACCCAGGAAACCTAATTCACACCTGTTCCTCCTGTAGTATAGCTGTCTCAGTGATTCACATCTCTGATGACTCAGTTGCTCAAGATGGAAATCTGGAAATCGTTGGAAACAGCTCCCTTTTCTTTGCAAGTGCATTCCATTAGTAACTAGATTTTCTTTCTTTCTAATGTCTGAAATATGCCTTTTTACTTTGTCCCTTCCCTTCTTTCCCACTAAAGTGGTGTTAACTAAATGCTTATACCTCTTTCCCTGGTTATTGTCATGGCTTCCTAATGGTTCTACTCCTAACCACATACCTTCTTTAATTTTCTTTACCCCTTCCAGGGCCATTAAAAACAACAACACACTAATGTGAGCACTCCTCACCCTGCTCAGACAAGCTCCACTGGGTCCCTAGATCACTGAGGTCGCAGTCCAGTCTCTCGTTAGACACAAATCCCTTTGCTCCTTCTCTAGCCTCCTCTTGTCGCCCTCTCTGCCCCCTTCCAAAGCCTTATGAACAGCCACATTAAACTACTGGGATCCTTTATGCCCCTTCAGACCTGCTCTCCCCTCTGACTGGATCCTCTTCCCTCCTGGATCCAGCTAACTCTTCATATTTATGAAGACCCAGCTTATGTGTCACCTCTGCTTGGACACGTAAACTACTATCTCTGATTCCCATCTATGCTAGCTCTCATCCCACTGTAAAATAATTTGTGATTCACATGACAATCTCTCCTACTGGGTGGTGATCTGTTTGAAGGCAGGAACCATCCCTCATGTGCCTGTTACCATCAACACAGTAACTGGCATGAAATAGACAGTAAATGCTGTGAGATGGCTGAATGGCTAGAAGGAGCATTGTGTTCATACATTCCACTTCTTTTTCTGAAGAATACAATCCAAAGAAGAAAGAAGTGAGCATAAGCCTTTGTTCTTCTTTAAGAGCTGGGGAAGCTTGAATAATTCTGTCTTATCAGCTGTAGGAAGGAGTTTGATTTTTATCCTGGGTGAACTGGAAAGTGAATTAATGGGCATTAGAGACAAACATCTCCCAACTGAACATTTTTTTTTTTTCTTTTTAAAGATTTTATTTTTTTCCGTTTTCTTCCCAAAGCCCCCCAGTACATAGTTGTATATTCTTTTTTTGTTGTGGGTCCTTCTAGTTGTGGCATGTGGGACGCTGCCTCAGCGTGGTTTGATGAGCAGTGCCATGTCCGCGCCCAGGATTCGAACCAACGAAACACTGGGCCACCTGCAGTGGAGCGCGCGAACTTAACCACTCGGCCACGGGGCCAGCCCCCCAACTGAACATTTTTTAAATTTTTTTTTGGTGAGGAAGATTGCCATGAGCTAACATCTGTTGCCTATCTTCCTCTTTTTGCTTGTGGAAGATTGGCCCTGAGCTAACATCTGTGCCAGTCTTCCTCTATTTTGTATGTGGGATGCTGCCATAGCATGGCTTGATGAGCGATGTGTAGGTCTGCGCCCGGGATCCAGACCTGTGAACCCCAGGCTGCTGAAGCAGAGCATGTGAACCTAACCATTGCGACACTGGGCCAGCCCCTCTCAACTGAACTTTGAACAACTAACTTATAGTTCCAGGACCAGTGGGTTATTGTGTATCTTTGTCTTTGTTTGTGAAAGACCAGTTAAACAGTGCTTTGGAAAAGGGCTTTTAGAATGATAAAAAAAAATTCCTTTTTTTTAATGTTTAACTCTGTCTTCAAATATGATTCAGCCGATGTCTTCTCTGAGCAGGGATTTCTTTGAAGTCAGGGGGAACTCCCCAGCTGGATGACCTGGGCAGAAATGTGCTCTGACTGATCATGATGTGAATTTGAAGGGAACAATTAAGGAGCTATTTCCATTTTGATTCTAATAGCAAGCCTTTTTACTTGTATGCCCTTCAACCTGTCTACATTCCAGCTGGAACTTCAGTGGAGTGTTATGTCAGAGCTGTTAAAAGGACTTTGAAAAGGGAACGTGTGAAATCATAAATGCTTCAGAAATAAGAAAATGTTTCTCGGTCCGTTACATTCTTAACTCCTTGTTTCTGCTTAGCAGAGTTTGTTAAAGGTCAGTGAGAGTGTTTTAACAGCATATGCTTTAGACTTCCAGGAGAACGTATTGTTTCTATTCTAAATATCCACTGTTAATAAGTGACTGGTTTGGTATATTCTGAGTTTATATTTTGAGTAAAATAAAAACTCATCATCAGAAAAAATTAAGCAGAGACCAAACTGAAACCTAAATTTCAAATTCTCAAGTTAGAATGTACATGAAAATTTGTAGTTTGGGGTGACTTTCCCAGTTAGACTAATGAATAATATAACACCTGCCTAATGCTTTGCAGTTTAGAATGAAACTTTCTGTACATTTTTCTCACTTTTCATTATGATGATTCAGTGTCATAGGTAATAATATGATTTCACTCTCTATGTAAGGAGGCTGAAGTCTGAGCAGACTGAGTGACTTATGTCACCCTGTTAAGCTATGAATGAGCTGCTGTGGGAACCTAGGTCCACAGTCGCAAACCTCTGCTCCTTCTATTCAGTAAGATACAGTATTTCTGGTTTTGTTTTTATTAGTTTCTTTATCAAAAGTTTTTCTATCACAGTTTACAAGATGGCTTTGAAAATGTGGAAGCTAATACTCAAGCAAATATTTTCAGGTTTCCCATTATGCTAGTAAAGAAATGTGTTATTTACTATCAACTTTTCCCCTAAGAAATTAATTTTTTTAATGTGTGGAAAAGCTAGAGTTACCTATCTCTAAAGGATATCTGCTTCAAGTACTCACTGGCATTTTCGAAGTTGTGCCTCATTTCACCTTTTTATGACGCCAAAAATTAAATGCTTCTTGGCTGTACATCAAAAGATTATCATGTAGTTACTATTTATTTTTATAGCTCAGATGAATCTGGTACTAGCTCATTATAGTGCATGTCCCTTTGGCCAAATGAATACAATCTGGAAACATGACATGCATTTTTAATAATAGTAAGGCGGTAATTCTGAATTCTGCATGGTGTACTAGGAGCTACTTAAGTGAGGTTTAATATCAATTAAGATTTATTGCAATTGCCTTACTGTGAAATCCTGTGATAGTCACATTTATCTGGTCTTTTCCTGAAGCCTAGTGTATAGAACCACTTTGGAAGAGGATTTACTAAGCATTAACTTGATGTATCATTTTTCTTAACTATGCATATTATCAAATATTAAAAATAAGCTGCAAGAACTTTTCTCCTGCTTTTAGAGTGATAGGCATTCTGAAGTATTGATAGAGACACAAATGTCCATCATGAAATGTTTTACCTGTGGCTTTGGGCCTGAGTATCATTATCTGGAAGTATTTAGAACGAGTAACTAAGAGCCACAGAAAATTTCCAAATTGCATTTTAGAGAATAATTATAGTTGTCCATCACCAAACTGCTGGCAAGTGATCGCATTGCCTCATTGGATTTCATCCCTTTTTATGGCTCAGGGCCCCTCCTCAGGTGTAAGGTCTATAGGCCATTAAGTGGCTTTGAAGGGCCAGGAATACTCCAGCCCTGTGACTTCAAGAATCAGCACAAAAAAAGAGCATTGGCACAATATGGAGAACAGCCTAAATGTTTGGAATGTATATGTGCCGGGCCAGGTAAAGACTATTACCCAGTATTGATAATATTCCAAAAGATGTGTTGTATGTTATCAGTAGTGTTCCTAATAGACATACACGTTCCTTTCTATGCCACCTGCTGTAGGAGACTACATTAGAAACCCAGGGCTGCAGCGGCAAAGTACCATAAACCAGATGTCTTAAAATAACAGAAACTTGTTCTCTCACAGTTCTGGAGACTAAAAGTCCAAAATCAAGATGTCGGCAGGGCCATGCTCTCCCTGAAGGCTCTACAGAGGATCCTTCTTTGCTTCTCGTGGCTGCCAGCAATCCTTTGCGTCCCCTGGCTTACGATGCATCACTCCACTGTCTGCCTCCACCTTCACGCAGGCTTCTTCCCTGTGTGTCTGTGTCCACATTTCCCTCTTTCTTCTTAGTAGGGCACCAGTCATTGGATTAGAGCCCACCCTAATCCAGTATGACTTCACCTAAATTTGATTGTATCTGCAAAGACCCTATTTCAGAATAAAGTCAGATTCACGAGTTCTGGGAGTTAGGACTTCAACAGGTCTTTTTGGGAGACACAGTTCAACCCATAACAGAGACGATGCATTCCAAACTCAGTGACTTTGGAGATTAGGTATATTGAAAATACAATTGTGTACTTTTAGTACCAGTAGGAAGTGTATGTTTATTATCTGTTGCTGTGTAACAAATTACCCCAAAACTTAACGCCTTCAAGCTACAACCATTTCATTTTATCTTAGGATTTTGTAAGTCAAAACTTGGGCATGGTCTGACTGGACAATTCTTCTCCATGTTGTATGCACAGCAGTATCCAGTTAGTGGCTCTATTGGAGAGTCAAAGATGGCTTCATTCTTAGCTAAAGGCTGTGGATTCATGACCTTTCCACATGCTCTCCTGAGAAGACCAGTTAGAGGGCTTATCTGACAGTTTAGGGTTCCAAGAGTAAGTAACCCAAGAGACAGGAACTAGAAACTTTCACTCTCTTAAGCACCAAGCCCGAGAATTGGCCCGGTAAATCTTCCACCATATTCTATTGGTCAGTATAGTCATAGAGCACCCTTAGGTTTAAGGAGAAAGGGATGACTCTCTATGGAAGGACTGTTGGTCACCTTCTGGCCACAGAATACTTACATTCCTGAAATTAAAAAATTTCGCGTCCTTGCAACATTGCCTTGAATTTCAAAAGCTGATGATTAAATCAAAGTCATGTATGGATGAAGGTCCTTCAGTATGATTCCTCTTAATCTGAAGCACTGTGAACTATTGGGAGAGTTTATCTGCTCTCCTCCCAGTATATAATGGTCAGACAGGGACAGGGTAACCGCAGATCCTCCTCTTCAAAAGGGCAAAAATGAGAGGTACATAGCAGTTGCTGTTGCACACTAATTCTGATCCAACCAAATACAGGTCACCACGTCCTTGATGACGGTCTGGTCCTCTTCCCTAGAAATGACTGCTATGGCTCTTAGTTCTGCTTTCTGTGTCATCCCTCCTTTTCCATATAAACTTTATAGAATACCTGTGTATCAAATCATCATCCAGTCCACCAAATAAAAGACGTGTACATATTTGTTTCTGACTTAGTTGTTTTTCTCCTTTGAGCTGAAATTTAGGGTATTCTGGGAAATGTATACAAAAAAGCTTTCTAGTCTAGTTGAAAGAGTTTTCCAAGTGTATCTTAAGATTCATAGAGGCCCTCTTTTCTGGCAGAGAGGGTCTGAGATGTACAGCCCTTAATGTTCTTAGAAGCCCTCTTAGGCTTTCCCTCTAATCTTTTTGAGGTCTCAGTAGAGGAGCTTGAAACCTGGACACTGTTTACCCCATGGCCCATTTTACAAGTAGTAGCCCAGATTTAACCTTTGTCTTGAGGACATTTCTGACTTTGTGAGTCTATTGGTGGGAGAGACTGTGGTGAGAAACAGTTTTATTTTCATATCCAGCCTGCCCTGGCTCCTTCATAGTTCCTCTAAATCCTGCTGACAAACTCACCAGTTCCTTCTTTAGTTCATCTCTCTTCTCATATTTTACCCTTGGCAGCTAGAAGCCAGTTGGCACTTTCTCTGTTCTGCCTGTTAATCTTCTCTGCAAAATCCACAAATTCATTAGGTTCTTTTCCATTTTGTTCATTATCACATGCAACACTAATACCAAACTTTCTGCCAGTACAGAGAGAGTATCCCATATTCTCTAGCTTCCAATAACATATTTTCACTTTCTTTCAAGGCTTCACCAACAGTCTTTTCAAGGCTCTTGCAGCTTTTATTAACAATATCTTGAAAGTCCTCCTTGCCACTAACAGTCTCCAAGAGGCCCTTCCAGCTTCTGTCCACTGTCTAATTCCAAAGCCATTGATACATGTCACAATTTTTATACAACACCCCACACTTCCAGGTGATGAATTACCTTCCACTTTTCTGCTGTTGCATAAAAATGTATCCTAAAACAAATGGCTTAGAACAACAACCATTTTATTATAGTTCATGATTTTTGTGGGATAGAAATATAGGTAGAGTGGTTGTATTCTAATAAAATTTTATTTACAAAATCAGGTGGCTGCCTGTGGGCCATAATTTACCAGCAGTTGGTCTATAAGCCCCAAGAAGGTTTCACACAAATAGCTTTTACTTTCATGAAGATGGCTAGAAGGGTGGGCTCAGCAGGGCATCTCTCCCCCTCTAGGTAGTTACAGGGCCCCTCTCCTTGGTTCTTCCAGCAAGGTAGTCCAACTTCTCACTTGGAAGCTCAGGCTCCAAGAGTGAGTGAGTGTTTCAGGAGACAGGAAGTGGAAGCTGCCAGCCTCATAAGTTTTAGGTCAGGAAACACACACCACACATCATCATTTCTGCCATTTTCATTGGTCAATAGAATCATAGACTTCCCCTCCCAGATTGAAAGGGAAAAGGCATGACCCTTAATGGAGATTCTTAATGGAAAGAGTGTCAGATAACTTGTGGCCATCTTTAATCCAACATAATGCATGGCCTTAATTCAATTCACTGATGAATAAGACATCTTCCTACTCTCAAGGAGCTTACGTTATAGTTGGAAACATATATGAAAACAATTCTAAAATACAAGGCAGAATGAAACGTATGAAGGACAGGAATAAATCAACTGTGTGAGTACTGTAGAGGAGGAAAATTTTCTTTGACCCTCTCAGAGTCCCTGGCTGGGTCTGCAAATTAAATTGACAAAGACAGATTAACAGGAGAAAGGCTTACAAATTTATTTACTTTAAGTTTTACGTGACACAGGAGCCTTCATAAGGAAATGAAGAACTGAAGAAGCACTTAGACCTGAGTGTTTTATGTTAGGTTTAGTGAAGAGTAGGCATTCACGTAGAAATATGAGAGGTCAGAGAGTATGAGGATTGTATAGTAGGCTGGGAAATTCAGTAAGTCCTGTTTGTTAGGATAAGGGCACTCCTTTCCCCTGGGTGTAGGGAGGGCACCTCTCACAATAAGGACCTGTTTCAGGAGAGAAGAGTAGAGGGAAGGTCGGAATGACCTTTCTGCTTCTGCTATTTTTGCAAACTCCTTCAGCTTAATATGCCAAGGTGCCATATTTTGGGGTAGCTTGTACTGAACTCCATTAACGTCCTTATAGGAGGATAACAAATCTGGATATATGCATGTGTTTTACAAGTAGTCATCTGCTCTAGTTTCTATCTCTTGCTGACAAGTATAGGGGTTTTCAACTGCAACCTACGATTTACATTATGATCCAGACTAAGGATACACAACACACACACACACACACACACATGCACACACACACATTCAAACACATAACTAAAGCATTTCTTCAAATTGCATTTACCCTAAATCTGGTCAATATTCTTTGATATTTTCCATTCTTTTCTATTTTTTCTATTGTATTTAATTTTTAGAAATTCTGGTCATTGTCCACTGAATTGATTTCACAACTGTAGTTTGATTTCATAAACTGCAGTTTGAAAAATAATTCTCTAGAAAAGGCAGAGGACAAATAGTCTTGTGGGTTATAGTTGCCTAATAACTTATTGTTAAAACTTATTCTTTTCAGGAAGATCTGGGAAGTGACCTAATAGGGGAATATGAAAGAACTTTTCATACCAATTCTTTGCCCTGTGGCTTCTCTGACAAAACATGTGCCCAATATCTTTTGGTTCTGTTATTTGATTATTTGCCAATGATGTATGTGCTAAGTTTGAGCTGCTCTAATAAGACGTTAGTTTGAAGGAGCCATACAACTTTGTTAACGTGGATAGGTTGTGAAAATACCATTATGTCCTTATAGAAATCATCACATTTTATGATAAGAAAAGTTTATAATTTTTCTAGTTTATGTAGAAACACTAGATTGATGCTGAGGATTTTAAGTAGGAACAGGCATGGGAAAATGACTATGAAATAAATCTGATTATAGTGTTACTATGCAGCGATAAAATTTAGAGTCACCCTTTAGTTATCTGCGAAACAAGGGTTTACTTTGTGCTTGAAATCCAGCAGTAAACAGGACAACACAAATCTGCCATCACGGAACTTACATTTTGCAACGACACATAGAAGAAAAGAAGTTGACGAAACAGTTACGAGTTCTGATGAATGCTGGGAAAGGACAAAACATGAGCTGAAATAGAAAATATTGGGATCAGCTCTTGACAGAGTGGTCAGGGAAGGCCTGTCTGAGCAGGTGGCAATTAAGAACAGACTAAAAGGATGAGAAGAGCTGCCTGTGATTAGACCAGAGGAAAGAACATTCCAGAGAGTGGGTACAGGTTCCAGAGTCAGGATATGGTTGCTGTGTTTGGGGAACTGAAACCCCAGAGTGAGGGAAGTCTAGTGAGTTAGGCTAGGGAGTTGTATGAGATGAGAAGGTGGACAGGAGTCCATCTACCAGGGCTGTACAGGCCACAGTAAGGAGTGTGGATTTTTTTTCCTTAACCCAAAAGGAAGCTTTCAGGAGTTTGTGCAGGAGACAGCAACGTCAAATTTATGTTTTAAGAAGCTCAGTTTAACTGCTGTGTGGAGATTCACCTGGAGTGGAGCAGAATTGGAAGTGAGAACACTAACGTTATTTCTTTGAATTGTGGGGGAGTAAAAATAATTTCCCCTTTACTTTTTTAGGTTCTTGGCTGAGACACCACCTGTAATAAAAGACAGATTAACAGGAGGAAAACAAACAAGTTTAATAACGTATATACTTCCTGTGTACATGGGAGATACAAGGGAAAACTGAGAAACTCTCTGAGATGGCCCAAGCCATCACCTTAAATAGTGTCTTCAGCTAAAGACAAAAGAAAGATGTTCAGAGTGGGGAGAGCCAGTTATGGGAGGTTTTCAGGCAAAGTACAGTAAGAGAGGCTGTGGTTGTTATGCAGAATTAAGGCCCTGCCTGGCCTGTTAATAAGCGTTTCTAAAGATTTAGTCATTCTCTTATTCCTGGTACAGAGAGGGAAACACCCCTACAAGTGGAGATTTTCCTTATAAATATAACTGTCTTGTAAAAGTGTAACTTCTACTTGATTTTCAGAGCTTCTCCTGTGTCTACTGTTTCTTAAAAATAATCAACCTAAAATAATCCTTATGCCAAAGAGGCATATTTTGGGGTGACAAATTCTGCTCCCTTTCAATCTCACCTTTAAAACTTTGAAGAGGTTTAACAGCCCAGAAGCTGAGTTGCTCCATCTCGCTGAAGCAGTATCTCAGTCCTGAGAATAGGTCAGTTCAGTCAAACAGCTATATCTCATTTCAGGAGGTAGTGATGCAGGTGGGCTCCCAAAGTTAAGCCTATATGTTGCAAACAATAACGTTTTCAATAAGAAGCATTTCAATTGAAATAAAAAAATCCCCACAAAGGTTAATGGTTTAGAGCAGATTATAAAGCCTATCTGAGTCCTCAGGTCAGCCAGATAAAGATATCTAGATTTCTAGATCTCGAGGTCAAAGCAAATTTTGCAATTTGAATGTCTCTGATGATGTTATTGGGTGTTTAGGTAAACTTTCTAAATAGCCCACAAAGTAACAAGCATGAAGATTGTCTACACATGAGCTATTGTTGTGGTGATTTTTCTGAAGTTTATATCAAGTCATTCACATTCAGTTTGCAGGGTTCCAGGGGGAAAAGGCAAGTTTTTGTTCATAGTGATTCCAAGTAAAAAGAGTGGGAGAAAATTGGAAATGTTAGTTTGGAGAGTTTTAGCCAAATTATTTGAGGAAACTAGAATTCAGGATCAAGTCCAGTTACAGGTAAATAACGAAACATCAAAGACAATGAACAGGACTAGAATCAGTCCACAAAGGTATATTATAGTTTCTACTAAAACTGAAATTTCTCTCTGTAATTACCCCTATTTCTACCAAAGATAATTACAGTAAGACTATTCATTTGCAAACTAAATCTAACGTCAATAAATTTGACCTGATTATTTATATAAGTTCAGCAAGAATAATGATCGATCACGTAGGCTCTTGTAAAACTGCTTTTCTGGAACTTCTCATAAGGAATCTCAGATTAGAATTTTACAAGCCTTGAGGCTAGGAAGCAAAGCAAAGAACTCGCCATCATACTTCACCTGCAATACCAATATATTTGGGTAAATTTTTCTCTTCTCTAGGTCCCCAAAATATTCTGAACTTCCTGAGCCAGGAAGTGACCTTCCTTACTTACCTGGTTAGGCTGCCAGGAACTCGGTAAGCAAGATACAGGGCTGTTTTTCTGACGGGCTTTATTGGCTCCAAAGAATCAACCCTAGTTCCTTAAAGCTGTCTTGACACATTTGAGTTTATGCTTATCATTCTCAAATATGACATTCCTGTAAGCCTTTGTAACAGAACCAATGTTTCCAACTGTTATAAGAAAAATAGATTCTTTTTGAACTTATGCAAGTAACTATATTGCCATGATAATAAGAATACTTAATAGTGTTTCCAAATTCTGGGAAATCATGTAGGGAAAATAATTGTTTCATCTTTGTTTGTAAAGATATACTTTACTAAATTCCTGTAAGTCATAGATAGATCAAGAGAAAGGATTTCCTTAAATCTGGAAAAACAAAACATTAAAGAACCAGCAATGTTTCAAACACAAAGTCATAAACATTATGACCATCCTCATTAGTCCATTTAGTGCCATGTAATTAATTCTTGATCTTGATCTTGTTAGCAATTTTATGAATCTAGTTTTTCTTTAGAGTTCTGTAAAGTCCTACCCAGTTTAATGCTATGATCTTAAAGTTATCAGAAACCTATGCATGTCAGAGTCCTTTCCATGAGTCTTTCTGAAGATGAAACACATTTGCAAAAGATCAGAGTAAAAAAATAACTTCTGTAGTTGACAAAATGACTTAGAAATGGCCGTGATTGAAAGCCTGATGAGAGTTCATTATAATGCCATTGACAAGGAAATTTGGTTATTTCTGTAATATGCAACATTTTAAGATAATAACTATAATCACAAGTGATAATATTGTACTAGGACATATCAGATTTCTAGGAATCTTATACAATTTCTGAAACACTTATATTAACATCTATGTGTACAAATACAACATAAAGATGGCTTAGTATTAGTTCTTATTTGATACTACTTCCCAATGTAATTTAACATATCAAAGAAGCCTAATTAGTTTAGTACCTGTCTTTTATAAGGAGAGAGAAAAAATCTTTTAAGAAGTTCTGGGGGACCTCTGGAAAATCCTAGAGTTACTTCCAGATCAAAATGACTTCACTTGGGCCTGGCCCCATGGCTAAGTGGTTAAAGTTCCATGTGTTCTGCTTTGTTGGCCAGGGTTTGTGGGTTGGGATTCCAGGCACAGACCTACTCCACTCACCAGCCACACTGTGCAGGTGTCCCCCATACAAAAAAATAGAGGAGGATTGGCACAGATGTTAGCTCAGGGCTCATCTTCCTCAAGCAAAGAAGAGGAGGATATGGACCAGGCCTGGTGGCATAGTGGTTAAGTTCGCGCACACCAGTTTGGCAGCCTGGGGTTTGCAGGTTTGGATCTGAGTTCAGATCTAGCACCACTTGTCAATCCACTCTGTGGCAGCATCCCGCATAAAAAATAGAGGAAGACTGGCAGAAATGTTAGCTAAGGACAGTCTCCCTCAAGCAAAAAGAGGAAGACTGACAACAGATGTTAGCTCAAGGCTAATCTTCCTCACACACACACACAAAGAGGAGGATAGGTAGCAGATGTTAGCTCAGGGTGAGTCTTCCTCAGCAAAAAAAAAGAAAAAGGCTTCACTTAAAATATGATTTTGGGAAATTTGTAAAAAGTATAAAATATTTTGGACGCATAAATAAGATCACAGATCATTATGAAACAATATTTAATTATCTATTTAAATAAAGTGCAAAAGATTTTAAGAGCAATTGCAGGTTTTATGTGTGAGCAAAGCTTAGCTCTTATAATATTGAGAAGACTCAGGGTTTTTTTTTTAAGTAATCGAAGAATTGATAAAACGACGTGAAATGTGGAAAATTATTTTGATAAAACAGAAAATCTTTTCTTTCTAGGAAGATTACTTAAAAGATAAAAAACAATCTTTGACACTCTCTTATCAGGATTAGACCAATAGTCCAATAAAAGTAAAACTTTGTCCTTTTAATAAATGAAAGAAAATTAAGCTCTAGTTTTCTGTAAGTGCACTATTGATATTAAAGCTTATTTTTAAAACCTTTATATAACAACCCAATTTTAGCCAGCTTGATTACACAAGGTAAGATTCTCTCTCTCTTCCCAACTTTCTCTACCATTTTCTCCTTTCCCATTCTGAAATAACCAATTTTACTTTAGGACACAATTACTGTCTTTTCCCTTAACAAAAATGCATCTCCATACCTTATACATTTTCTTAGCCAAAAACAAACCCTACTTTCCTTGCATACAGTATTATTTCCCTTATTATTTCTAGTAGCTTTAATTAAATATATTAATTGGAATTCTTAACCCTTGGAAACCTTAATTTCTAGTGAAAAACCAAGAAATAAGCAAATGTGAACTGTCTATCATACCAGTATTTAGACAGGCAAATTTATGAATACATTTCATAATTTCTAGAAGCATACACCTCCTCATAGTATACAATCATGTACCACATAATGGCATTTTGGTCAACAAAGGACATATACAATGGTGGTCCCATAAACCTAGTACCATGTAGCCTGGGTGTATGGTAGGGTATACCATCTAGGTTTGTGGAAGAATATTCTATGATGTTCACACAATGACAAAATCACCTAACAGTGCATTTTTTAGAGTGTATCCCTGTCATTGAGTGATGCATGACTATAGTTTTTCAATATGGCAGAAGATGTGCTTACCAACAGACCCAAATGTCTTAAGTTCCTCTGTAGTAGGAAGCCAAAAGTAGATAAAACTACATTCAATAGTGTTCAATATTTTGTCTTATTTGGAAATTATCTAGATAGTCAATGAATTTCCCATCTTTTAACTTAGCAAAACTCAACAGTTTCAGGTTACCAAGGAGATTTGGGAAAGCTATTTTTAAGTAAGCATATCATAAAACATAATTATTGCTGAAAAGTTCACCTAAAAACTCTTATCCTACTTACGTCTATCTAAATTACTTGCTCTCAACCATTGTGTTTAGAATACTCATGAAAACATCATGAGATATTAGACAAAATCAGCCATCATGCCAAGCTGTTTTTCTTGCTGACAAATTTTGTAACAGAGATAACGTGAACTTATGACTTGTAAAACCAGGTGGAATAAAAGTTGTATATCTGCATTCTATTTTATTCTGAACACACACCTATTTTAATTAAACCAACCAACAAACTAGCTTTTACCTACCAAAGATAATCTCAGATCACATTAACTTGAAAAGCATGTGGGTTAATATCTATATATCTGAGAGCTTGAGGATACCCAATCTGTGTCCTTCCAATGAACCAAATAGAGCTCTTTTAAAAATTAATTTTTGCCATACCATCTGGAGGGAGAAAAATATCACAAATCTGCAATACACACATAATAAACACATGTAAACATATAGACAGACACAGTAATCTTATAGCATTCGTTCTAAAATTTTAGCCAAGAGTCAGGTATAATAATACAAAACTCACAGTTTATAAAAGAACAGTTGGATCCAAATTGTGTTTCTGGCAGTTGGAAAAAGTTAAGTTTACCTGCTCAGATGGCTAAAGCTTTTTTACTAATATTTGTGGAGAAGACTGAAGATTTTTCCATTTGCCTAGTTTCAAAATGCTTCAATTTTTTCATTCTGATGAAAATCATTTTCTTTTTTAAAAAATTATTTTATTGAGGTCATAATAGTTTATAACATTCTGAAGTTTCAGGTGTACATTATTCTTTGTCAGTCACCATATATATGTGCCCTTTTACCCCTTATACCACACCCAACTGTCTTTCCCTATGGGAACCACTAATCTGTTCTCTTTGTCCATGTGTTTGTTTAACATCCACATGTGAGTGAAATCATACGATGTTTGTCTTTCTCTCTCTGGCTTATTTTGCTTGATGTAATACCATTAAGGTCCATCCATGTCATTGCAAATGGGATGATTTTGTCTTTTTTTATGGCTGAGTCATATTTAATTGTACATATAGATACCACATCTTCTTTATCCATTCATCAGTTGATGGGCAGATCGGTTGCTTCCTCATCTTGGCTATTGTGAATAATGCTGCAATGAACATAGGGGTGCATAAGTCCCTTGGAATTGTTGATTTCAAGTTCTTTAGATAAATACCAAGTAGTGGGATAGCTGGGTCATGTGGTATTTCTATTTTTAATTTTTTGGGAAATCTCCATAGAGTTTTCCATAGTGGCCACAGTAGTTTGCATTCCCATAAGCAGTGTATGAGGGTTCCCTCTTTACCACATCCTCTCCAACATTTGTTATTTTTTGTCTAGCTATATTTATAGCTATTCTAATAGGTGTAAGGTGATATCTCATTGTAGTTTTGATTTGCATTTCCCTAGTGATTAGTGATGTTGAACATCTTTTCATGTGCCTATTGGCCATCAGTATATCTTCTTTGGAAAAATGTCTGTGTATCCTTTGCCTGTTTTTTTAATCATGTAGTTTGTTTTGTTGTTGGTGAGTTGTATGAGTTTTTTTATGTATTTTGGAGGATAACCCCTTGTTGCATATGTGATTTCCAAATATTTTCTCCCAGTTGGTGGGTTCTCTTTTCATTTTATTCCTTGTTTCCTTCGGCTTGCAGGAGCTCTCTAGTCTGATGTAGTCCCATTTGTTAATTTTTTCTTTTGTTTCCCATGTATAAATAGATATGGTATTTGAAAAGATTCTGCTGAGACTGATGTCAAAGAGGATACAGCCTATACTTTTTTCTAGGAGTTTTATGGTTTCAGGTCTTACCGTCAAGTCTTTGATCCATTTTGAGTTAATTTTTTTGTATGGGGAGGGGATGCTGCAGCAGCTGCAGGGGCAGGCCAGTCAGATGGTGGACTTCTGATTGCTGGCTCAGTGCCTGGTGCAGGACAGGAGCAGGGAGGGAGGGGTTTGGGGTGTAGGGGACAGGTCAGCCCTGTCTGATCCTGGGGAGGAAGTAGGGGTCAGCAAGGTGAGCAGGGCTGAGGGCAGTGATTGTGAAGACGAGCCTGGAAGGGGCTCTGACACGGAGTAGAGGGGACATGGTGAATGTGCTTCCTCCAAGAAAAAGAATGCCCAGAGGTGGCCACTCCAGCAGTTTCCAGTATGGCCACTGGGCCCAGGGTGACCTGGATCTTCCTGTGATTCTCCAGCTGTGGAGTCCTGCTGGGGGCTGGAGGGTCAGCTGGTGGAGGAGCAGTCCCTGCAGCAGGCAGGGGACAGAACAGGAAGGCCGTGTGGCACCACGGTGGCGTTTGCTGGTTTGGTCCCAGATGGCCTCAGTCTCGCCCCGCAGGGCACTGTTGATGGTCCGCAGTGCTGCTTCCTTCTCTGAGTCTAGGTCTTCCACGGTGACTTGAAAACCCACCTTGGGGGGGTGGTGGCAGTCTCAGAGGGGCCCTTGACCTGTGTGGCAGCAGAGGAATCCTATGTTGTCCAGGCCAGCACCTGTCGGGTGTGGGTGAGCAGTTCCTCCGGGTTTGTGTCTGCCCTGTTGTTTCCTCTGCATCCTTCCCATGCTGGGTGTTCCTCTGGGAAAGCCCCGAGGCTGCAGAGGGAGACCCACGGCTCTCCTCACTCACTTTCTTGGAGGACCTCTAGGGCATCCGGGTATTGGACGCTCCTCTGCACTGCCGGGAACCCTCGGGTGGAGCTATATGAGCTCGTGATGGCGTTTCGTTTGGGGCGGGAGCACATATCTGAGGTCTGGGATTTCTGGATGGATCTGTCTTCTGTGCTTGTTGTGTGGAGGTTTCTCTGCAGAGACGCAGGCCTGGGCATGAAGGAACAGAAGCCTCCCTGGACCCCCAGCAGCCTAAATGCAGACTATGCCTCCCCAGGGTTGTCAGGGCCCCTTCCCTGATTGTCCTGTCTCTCTGTGACTGGGGGGCGTCCTCCTCTTCCTTGGCCATCTCTTCCCTGCTCTCTCCCAGGGTCCTCAACACCATTTTCTCTGTGTTGGGGTCGTGGAGATACCTGGTTGTTGTGGGTGGCATTGGGATGACTTTTCCCACTGCAGATGCTGAGCTGCAGGACTTCTTGGAGGTGAGAGCAGATAGCATGGCCTTGCTCTGATGGCCAGGCCTGCACATGGAGGTGAGGACCCTCAGAAAGGAGCACAGGGACTTCAGGACCATGGCACATCGCCTAGGAGTTGCTATGAGAAATCATGGGTGTAGACCCTGGATTCTTATAGGATGTACTGCGAGTGGATGCCGGGCTTTGGACAGCTGGGTGACGCCATCTGGCTAAGGGAAGTCAGTGGGCATGGTGTGGGGGCTGGAGGCAGCCAAGCCCTCTTGGCAGGTTCTGGCCCCACAGTGCTTGGAGCGACGGTGCGGGCCACAGCCTGCCCGGGGTACTTCCCATAGCGCACATGGGTGACGTCTGTCCCTCAATAGAGACCTAAGCTCTGAGTTTTCTCCTTCAGGTGACAACTAGGCCAAAGCTGAAGTGGGCACTGTTTGGCCTGTTGCTAGGATGCAGCTTTGGAAGGTGTGAGGGAAGAATGGATGTGCACGAAGATTCTGGAGGGAATGGCACTTGTACAGAGGATCGTTGAGAACCTGGGACAGGACGTACCTAACATATTACCCAAAAAAGCCACTCCTAGGCAGTTACCCAAGAGAAATCAACTTATTTTCTCACAGAAACCTGTGTGTGGTAAATGTTTTCGCTGCCTTATTCAATTTCCTCATATAGGACTATTGAGGTTTTTCCAATTTTCTTGAGTAAGTTTGTGATGATTTTTAGTTGTCCTGGGAATAACACTATGTGTACAAATTGTTTCACAGTCTAATTGGACATAACATTTTACCAGTGAAACAAAATGTAGCAGACTTACAGCCCAATGCATTCTCTACCTTCCACTGTGTCATAGTTGTCATATGGGTCACCTTTATAAGACTTGAATGCCACCCTCTGAGACTGTGGGGCCCTTTTTTCATTCAAGGTCATACATACATTAAAAAATTTAAGAGGAGAAAAATAGGCCACCACATATTTCCAGAGACAACCATTTCTGTTGCTCTCCTTTGTTCTTGAAGTTCCCAGCTTCTCTCTTGGGTCATTTCTCCTCAGCCTGAGGAAGTTCCTCTCGCAGAGTATTTTACAGCCAGTTGTCTGGTGATGAATTCTCCTGGTGTTCTCTCGTTTCCATCAGCCTTAGTTTTGGTTTTGATTTGTTTGGCTTCCGATCCTTAAGGACGTCTTGCTCCCTATCATGTCCTGGGTTCATGTTTTCTTTCAGCACTTTAAAGGCGTGGTTCCATCTCTTCTGCCTCTATGTTTTTTAAGGAGTGATCACAGCCCTTCAAACGTGTACTCTTCTATATGACCTGTCATTTTCCCTGACTGCTTTCAAGATTTTCCTTCATCTTTGCCTTTTTTTTTAATTGAGGTCATAATAGTTTATAGCATTATAAAGTTTCAGTTGTACATAATTATTTGTCAGTCACCATATAAATGCACCCCTTCACCCCTTGTGCCCAACCCCCAAACCCCTTCCCCCTGGTAACCATTAAACAGGTCTCTTTGTCCATGTGTTTGTTTATCTTCCACGTATGAGTGAAATCATATAGTGTTTGTCTTTCTCTGTCTGGCTTATTTTGCTTAACATAGTACCCTCAGGGTCCATCTGTGTTGTTGCTAATGGATGGTTTTGTCGTTTTTTATGGCTGAATAGTATTGCGTTCTATATATATATCAGATCTTCCTTATCCACTCGTCAGTCGATGGGCACTTGGGTTACTTCTGCATCTTGGCTATGGTGTATAATGGTGAAATGAACGTAGGGGTGTGTAAATCTCTTGGAATTGTTGATTTTAAGTTCTTTGGATAAATGCCCAGCAGTAGGGTAACTAGGTCATATGGTATTTCTATTTTTAATTTTATGAGAAATCTCCATACTGTTTTCCACAGTGCCTGCACCAATTTGCATTTTCACTATCTGTGTATGAGGGTTCCCTTTTCTCCACAACCTCCAATGTTTCTTATTTTTTGTGTTAGTGATTCCAGCCATTCCGATGGGTGTAAGGTGATATCTTAGTGTAGTTTTGATTTGCATTTCCCTGTTGATTCATGGTGTTGAACATCTTTTCATCTGCCTATTGGTCATCTGTATATCTTCTTTGGAAAATGTCTGTTCATATCCTCTGCCCATTTTTTGATTGGGTTGTTTGATTTTTTGTTGTTAAGTTGTGTGAGTTCTTTATATATTATGGAGATTAACCCGTTATTGGATATATGATTTGCAAATGTTTTATCCCAGTTGGTGGATTGTCTTTTTGTTTTGATCCTGCTTTCCTTTGCCTTGCAGAAGCTCTTTAGTCTGATAAAGTCCCACTTATTTATTTTTTCTTTTGTTTCGCTTGTCCAAGTAGACATGGTATTCGAAAAGATCCTTCTAGGACCGTTGTCAAAGAGTGTACTGCCTGTATTTTCTTCTAGGAGTTTTATGGTTTCAGGTCTTACCTTCAAGCCTTTCGTCCATTTTGAGTTAATTTTTGTGTAGGGCAAAAGATAATGTTCTACTTTCATTCTTTTGCATGTGGCTGTGCAGTTTTCCCAACCCCGTTTATTGAAGAGTTTTCCTTTTTCCATTTTATGTTCTTTTCTCTTTTGTTCAACATTAGCTCTCTGTAGATGTGTGATTTTATTTCTGGGCTTTCAGTTCTGTTCCATTGATCTATGTGTCTCTTTTTGTATCAGTACCATGCTGTTTTGATTACCATAGCTTTGTAGTATATTTTGAAGTCAGCAATTGTGATGCCTCCAGCTTTCTGCTTTATTCTCAGGATTGCTGTAGCTATTCGGGGTCTTTTGTTGTCCCATATGAGTTTCAGGATTCTTTGTTCTATTTCCATGAAGAATGTCATTGGGATTCTGATTGGGATTGCATTGAATCTGTAGATTGCTTTAGGTAGAGTGGACATTTTTACTATGTTTATTCTCCTAATCCATGTGCCTGGAATATATTTCCATTTCTTTATGTCATCATTGGTTTCTTTCAGTAATGTCTTATACTTTTCATTGTATACTTCTTTCACTTCCTTGGCTAAATTTATTCCAAGATATTTTATTCTTTTTGTTGTGATTGTAGCTGGGATTATAGTTTTCAATTCTCTTTCTGTTAGTTTGTTATTTAGGTATAGAAATGCAACTGATTTTTCTAAGTTGATTTTGTACCCTGCAACTTTGCTATAGTTATTGATTATTTTTAATATTTTTCCAATGGATTCTTAGGTGTTTTCTATATATAAAATCATGTCATCTGCAAACAGCATGAGTTTCTCTTCTTCATTGCCTATTTGGATTCCTTTTATTTATTTTATTTTCTTTTTTAAGATTGGCCCTGAGCTAACATCTGTTGCCAATCTTCCTCTTCTTTTTCCCTTCTTCTCCCCAAAGGCCTGGTATACTGTTGTGTATCCTACTTGGAGGTCATTCTAGTTCCTCTATGTGAGATGCCACCACAGCATGTCTTGATGATCAGTGCATAGGTCTGCACCCAGGATCTGAACTGGTTTATAATTCAACCTTAGACCAGTTCGCCTTAGGGGGAAAACCTTTGCTGTTGCTTCTTTCAGCCCCTAAATATTGGCCTTCAGCTGATTCATTTCCTGATCATTTTTAAGAGGGTCTGGGAGAAATTCTGGTCATCTGCTTCCTTTGTGAGGGAGGTTTTCTCCACAAGCTGTATGGCTTGTCTGATAACTGCAGTATAATCATGTGTGGGACGAACACTCCTTAGCAGCCAGTTGAGGTCCTGTAAGCAGGGATTGAATGGCCACTGATCTTTCTCCCTCTTCTGTAAATTTGGTAGGTTCTCCTGAAAGTGGAGGGAACAAAGGCTTTGTAATTTCATCTTGTTAAGGGAGTCCTTAAAGGTAACCACCATACTCCTTTGTGCCCACTTTTCAGTTGATCTTTCCATGAGTACCAATAAGGCAATTGGTTAGCATGAGAGCTCTCTAAATTTGTTTTCTCAAATGTAGAAGTGGTTCCAATTCAAAGGATCCATCATCTGGCCATTGATGTGTAGGATCTTCATTTCAATAGTAACTCAAACCACTAACCTTTTTATGGCTTAACTGTGGATGCAAAAGGCATCCCAAAAGAGGGTACGGAAGAAGCAGACCTCACAAGATCCAGAAAGTTTACTTCCAAGGTTAGCCTAAGAAAGCATAGACCTTCATTGTCACAGGGTGTAAGAATGGTGTAGTGAAAACAGTGTCTCCAGTTTCCCTCAAGAAAATGAGATGCCTCTAATCACTGCTAATCTGACACCACCAGTCACTACTGGAAGGAGACCTTTCCAGCACTAACAGGCAACAGAGATTGAAATGACACAGGCCCCTTATGGACCAGGATCCCTTGTGACAGACTCCCCTGAGAGCTGGCATGGTTGAATAAAGAGAATGCTACTTCTTGGATCCATCGCCTATTCCGCTGTCTGCTAGATGCATGCTGATACAGGCATCCTGCAGCTGGCAGAGACCAGAGAGAATATTCTCACTGGTCACAAAGCCAACTTCTCAACACATGGGTAAAGGAAACCCTCATCAAATCTATAGTTCTCCTCCTTATGACAAATAACACAGAAGACAGAGACAAAAGACAATGACTATCTCTGAGAGGAACAGGATCCATAGAAACAAGCGTACACATAGCAGAGATCTGTACCAATATCTTTATACCCAAGAAACTTGTTACACAAATAGTTTCTCCTCCTAATCTAAATTTAGAAAGGAAGGGACAAGGTGAAATTTTACCATCCTCTCATGACTGGGCACTATAGAGAGAGATCCAGGAGAGGTGACTTTGGTAAGAATTCTTACCCATCACTGGCTTCTTCCAGTTTTCCAGAATCCCTTCTGTAGGCTCTAGAGTGAGTATGGTATCTCAGAAAGTCCCATCAGAGGTCAGCAAACTGGGGAGTTAAAAATAATTTTCCCTCTGCCCTTCTAGCTTCTTCACTGGGACACCTCCTGTAATAAAAGCCAGATTAACAGAAGAAAAACAAACAGAAGTTCAGTATGTATGCCTCTCATATATGTGGAAGATACACAGGAAAACTGAGCAAATCCTTAAAATGACTCAAGCCATCACCTTAAATACTATCTTCAACTGAAGACAAAAGAAAGAAGTTGGGAGTAGAGAAAGCCAGTTATGGGAGATTTTCAGGCAAACATAGTAAACAAGGTTATGGTTGTTATGCAAATTTAAGTCCCTGCCTTCTCCATTGATAAGAGTTTCTAAAGACTTAGTCATTCTTCTCTTCCTGGTAGAGACAGAGACACCCATACAAATGGTGATTTCTCTTATAAATGTAAATGTCTCTTATAAAAGGGTAACTTCTATTTGGTTTTCAGAACTTCTCCTGTGTCTGCTGTTTCTTAAAAATAATCAGCTTAAAATAATCCTATGCCACAGAGGCATATTTTGGGTGACAAATCCTGGTTCCTTTCAGAACGTTGAGGGATAAATGTTCAGTTTCTACGTTGACTATTTTCTATATAATTTTTTGCTCTTATAAGTTAAATCATATATGTAAATATGGAAACATTTTAAATTTAAATTAAAAAGAACAAGTTTTTGGGGGCCCGCCTGGTGGCGCAGTGGTTAAGTTTGCACACTCCACTTCTGCCGCCTGGCGTTTGCTGGTTTGGATCCTGGGGCACAGACCTATGCACCACTCATTAAGCCATTCTGTGGCAGGTGTCCCACATATAAAGTAGAGGAAGAAGGGCACAGATGTTAGCTCAGGGCTAACCTTCCTTCGGGAAAAGAAAACAAATTTTTGTTTTATTTTGCCTAAGCTATCCTATAAATAGTAGTCAATTTGCAAAATAATATTTATATCTTTTATTTTTATTTAAAAACATCTAGCGTCCTTTGAATTTAAATACAATTTCTTCTATACAAATGATAATACTTCCTAAGAGGTGTCAGAGAGCTACATGTGTTTGTTGCTCCTATCCAAGTGAAAAAAAATGTATATTTTCCTTAAGAAAGGATTTTAAAAATTTAGAACTGAGATCATATGCATTCATTCTTTAAAACAGTCTTGAGACATAGGTGCTCCAATAATACGATAGATTGATGGTTATATTTTGTGTGCCGCTGTAGGGGAGGAAAAATAATTTCCCCTCTATCCTTCTAGGTTCTTGGCTGGTACTCCCCTGTAATAAAAGACACATTACCAGGAGAAAAGCAAACAGAAGTTTAATAACTAATATACCTCCTATATACAGGGAAGATACCCAGGAAAATTGAGTAACTCTCTGAAATGGCCTCCAGCCACCACCTTAAATAACATCTCCAGCTAAAGACAAAAGATGTTGTAGGAAAGCAAGGCCAGTTATGGGAGGTTACCAGGAAAAGCACAGTAGACATGAGTAAGGTTAGTATGCCATTTTAAGTGGTTGCCTTCTCCATTGTTAAGACTTTATAGAAATTTAGAATCATCCTTCTCCTAGTCCAGGGAGGGAAACATCCTTACAGAGAGATTTGCCTTACTAATGTAAATGTCTCTTACAAAAGGGTAACTTCTACTCAGTTTTCAGAGCTTCTTCTGTGTCTACTGCTTCTTAAAAACAACCGGCTTAAAATAATCAGTATGCCAAAGAGGCGTATTTTGGGGGGTCATATTCTGCTCCCCTTCATGACCCATTATAGTAGTTACATTTTTATTTATCTAGAAATTACAGCCTGAACTTTGGTGCTATTTGATTACCCTTGGAACTGCTGTGGGCTACAGCAAGATTTCTGTGTTTACTTTAGAATTCACAGGACATACAAATAACTCACTTGGTAGCCGTTAATCTGAGCCTTTTAAAGACAAGGTATAAAAATGGCATTGGGAACTTTGAAATATTTGTTTTCACTTATTAATTCAACAGGCATTGTTTTTCAGCTACTCTGGTAGACCTGTCTCTTGCTTAAAGTATATAACTTGGTTTCAGTACATGTTTAATGTTAATTTTATGACAAAAAGGAGGTGATGGGAATCCCTAATCTGTGGGCATCTGGGCTTAGCTGATGTGTTAACAATAATAGAAAGTCTAAATGAAATTAATCTTAGAAATAATCGACCTTGTGAGTTAGAAGGACCCTTGGAGTTCATCTAATTAAAATCCCTATTTTACCGACTAAGAGGCAAGAGAGCTCACAGAGCTACATGGTGACTCCTTCCATCGAAGTAGAGCAACAAAAGCAATTTACTGGAACTACAGTGGATTAATTCTCCAAAGAAATTACCCTTACTCAAATATAATTCAATAAAATACCTTTAACCTTTATCCAGAGCTTTCGCATTTTCTAAAGAATCTAACTTGATGCCTTTTTTATACAAAGATCCACAAGAAAACATCCTTTCTAGAATTTAGAGCCAGGAAATAAAACAAAACAAAGTAAAACAAAACTATGTTTTTAATCAAAAATTGATGGACTTGCCTTTAGTGATAGTGACACCCATGAAGTTCATCATGTTTCCCTTTTTTACTTTGTGTCCAGGACACTCAGTTAGATCAAATGGGTTAAGCAAATTTTCTCCCTTTTTCCTCTATGTTGTTTCTGATTTCCCCTTTCCCTCTCTTATATCCTTTTGTATGCAAGTTTTTATTGCAAGTCACTCCACAAATCCCTTTTGAAAGCTATTGAACTATAAATTATTCAGAAGTAAATGCTTAGGGACAAAGTCAAGACTACAATTCAGGTCCTCCAACTCTCAATACAAATTCCCGTCCATTCTGTTATTATTGGAAAGTACTCATATCTCTGTTTTTTCCCAAAAGAGAAAAATACTTGTTTCAATATTTGTGTAAAAGGAGGATATGAAGCAAAAGATGTGTCAGCCTCCTTCTGGAGCTTTGGCTTGAATTTCAAATCTTAATAATCACACCTCTCAACCCTCGAGCACAAAAAAGAAAAGGAAATGTTTCCCTCTGTTTGTTTGTTTTATTTTGTTTGCTTTGTGTTTGGAAATATTAATAAATAAAATTGGCACTGAGAACTGTTCACAGTCTTATATAAATGACTATATATTCACGATGAAGTTAGGGACCGATTTGGATTTTCTTTTGAACACAGACCATATCCACAAAGGCCAATGCATAGAAACGTTTTAAATCAAGCTTTTCCTCTGCAACAAAACTGTTTGGTTTCTGACTTCCTGAAAGCATGAATGCATTTTGAACATCACCTGC
Organism: Equus asinus; assembly: GCF_041296235.1. Lineage (NCBI taxonomy): Eukaryota > Metazoa > Chordata > Mammalia > Perissodactyla > Equidae > Equus > Equus asinus. The sequence goes on along the minus strand of NC_091801.1, from coordinate 22,247,989 downwards.
TCACATACTGCTGGGCATCAGGTTGCCTGCCCAATGGAGTAGCCTGAGACTTCTGCACAAAGGGACTCTCAGAGCTCCTGATGTTGCTCATCTGTGGACACTGAGCTACAGGGCTGCTCTTTCATTGATGTGCTGAGTGGAAGAAGGGTTATCACAGCAGCCACAGCCAGCGTGGCACAGCTGCCCTCACTCTGTATAATGTTCTCTGAAAAGAATGTATTCATGTCAAAATTTGGGTTAAGCCATCAGTCACAGGAAGAGCTGCCCTTGAGAGGTTAAGATTTGCTTTCTTAGAATTCAGTAGGAGTCATTGTAGATGTTAGAAAAATGGAGCAAAGCATACTTTAATATAACTGTTAATGTTGCAATAATAGGTATTTGGAGGAGAAACTGAGAATACATTTATAGGAAGCACATCTGATGAGAGGAACTCAGAGTAGAAAATACAAGCACGGAATGCTATTTTCGATTTCTAGCTATCATATTTTCTTTCTTATCATTATTATTGCAGAGTACAAACAGATAACATTGGTTATTATCATTAATCTTTTAGAAAGTCATTTTGTGCAGCCTGCATAAGGGTCCATAGTCCAGAGTCCTACCAACTGCATCAGTATCCTGGTTTTGTGTCGTAACTTCTGGGCTACTCTGGGCAGTTTACATAACCTCGCTTTGCCTCATCACTTCATCTGCAAAATGAGGATAATAGTGGTACCTACTGTATAGGATTGTTGTGAGGATTAATGGAGCTAGTGTTTGTAAATTACATAGAACACTGCCTGGCGTAGAGTCAGCATTATTTGAGTAGTTATTATTTTTACATAAATTCTCCTATTTACTTAGATGACAATTCTTTCATTAATATACATAAAACTACTGTCACAAAACTTCTCTTTTTCCTCCTGGTGCCCAAGTCCTTCCAGCTCCCTCTTCTGCCCTGAGAGCCATCCAGGGCCACCCAGGAACAGGCTGCATCAGTAATGGCTGGTCAGAAGTCCAGACACGTGGGTCCTAGCACTTCCCAGCTTATCCTCTCACTTTTCTCTTTGAGCAAAACCCCTTCCCCTAGGCTCAGAAGGTAGGAGCCTCTCCAGCTATCTGCTCCCTTCCACATCATCTAACCCAGAGTTTCTGGACCTTTTTCGTCCAAGTACTACTTTGGCAATGTGTTGAAGCCAATGAATTTCTTCTCAGAATAGTATTTTTAAATGCATAAAGTGAAACAATGGATTACAAAGGAAATCAAAGATATTGAAATGCAATTATCAAAGTGTTTTTAAAATGTGGTATAGGAATATATGTGCTGCTTTATTATAAACAGCAAGATCTGTCAGAGGGTCTACCAACTTCCATTATTTTCAAAGTAATGATGGGCATGAATGATGTTTGAGATATCTGCAATAACTACACTATGAAGTAGAATTAAAATATCTGTGACTTTTATTGTTTTGTTTGTTTGTTTGTTTTTTGTTTTTATTTTGAGGAACATTAGCCCTGAGCTAACTACTGCCAATCCTCCTCTTTTTGTTGAGGAAGCCTGGCCCTGAGCTAACATCCATGCCCATCTTCCTCTACTTTGTATGTGGAATGCCCACCATAGCATGGCTTGACATGGCACCCTGGATCTGAACTGGCGAACCCGGGGCTGCCTAAGTGGAACATGAGCACTTAACCACTGTGCCACCGGGCCAGCCCCATGTGACTTTTATTGTTAACAAAGTCACAGGTACTGCTCATACTACTATAGTTTATTGCCTACATTTAATAATTGGGGTAATGATAAATTTCAATGTTGGTGAAAATAAAAATATATTATTTTCCCATCTAATTCCCAGATTCCCAGTCCCAAGACTCTTCGGTGGACCCCAAGTTAAGACCCCTGTTCTAATACCAGATTGAACTAATACTCATCCCCTTCTGGTGTTGGAGAAGGAAGGAAAGAAGAGCTTCCTAAATCTGCACCTTGAGCAAGCCTGCCCCGTACCTGTATCGACATAGGGTCCTTGAGCCTCGTCACCCCAGGATCCTACCCCTACTTTTTCACTGTAGGCTATTTTCTAGAACCTTCGCTTCCTACCTCCCAGCAGTTTTATTCTTTCTTTCTTTTTTTATTAAGATATAAAAAACTGTGTTTAAGGTATAAAATATGTTGACTTGATATACTTACATATTACAATATGATTACCATTATAACATTACCTAACACCTCTCTCACATCACATCACATATTATCATTTCTTTATTGTGATGAGAACATTTGAGATCTAGTCTCTTAGCAACTTGAAAGTATATATACAGTATGGGTAACTATAATCACAATGCTGTGCCTTTGATCCTCAGAACGTATTCATCTTCTAACTGTAAGTTTGTACCCTTCAACCAACATCTCTCCATTTCCCCTACCTCCTAGCCCCTGGTAACCACCATTCTACTCTCTGTTTCTACGAGTTCATTTTTTTAGATTTCACATATAAGTGATATCATACACTGTTTGGCTTTCTCTGTCTGACTTATCTTGCTTAGCATAATGCCCTTAAGGTCCATCCATGTTGTTGCAAATGGCAGTATTTCCTTCTTTCTCATGGCTGAATAATAGTCTATTGTAGGAATATACACCAATTGTCTTTAATCCGTTCATCCATTGTCAGACGTTTAGGTTATTTCCATATCTTAGCTATTGTGAAGAATGCTGTAGTAAATATGGGAGTGCAGGTATCTTCTTGTTATCTCGTTTTCGTTTTCTTTGGATATATACCCAGAAGTTGGATTGCTTTATCATATACTAGTTCTATTTTTAACTTTTTGAGGAATTTCCATACTGTTTTCCATAGTGGCTGCACCAGTTTACATTCCCACAAAAGAGATTCTTGAATCCTATTTCAATGTGTGTGTATGGAGGCTTCCTCACACCGACAAGCAGTTCTTAAACACCAACATGGTGTGTGAGAATTCAGCTCAATTTTGACACAAGCTACCCAGAGATGAAATCAGATTCCATAGGTAAAGGCTCAGTCCCACAAGATCGCCCTCCACTTCGGACACCAGCCGCAAGCCCAGGTTGTTACCTGTGCTTCTCACCGACCAGCTGTAAATCAAACGTTCTCACACCCCCTCCTTGGGTTTGATTAATTTGTTTGACAAGCTCACAGAATTTAGGGAAACACTTACTTACATTTACCACTTTATTAAAGGGTATGATAAAGGATATAGATGAACTTCCAGATGGGAGAGGTGCATAGGGCAAGCTGTGAGGGAAGGGGCGTGGAGCTTCCATGCCCTCCGCAGGCGCACCGCTCTCCCAGTTCCTCCATGTGTTCACCAACCCTAAAGCTGTTGGAAAGAGAAAGGGCCAAGGAGCAGTCCTCTTGGGTTTTTGTGGGGGCCTCATTACGTAGGTATGATCAGCTAAGTCATTGGCCATTGACAATTTAGTCAACCTCAAGCCTCCCTCCCCTCCCCAGAAATCAAGGGGTGGGGCTGAAAGTTCCAGTCCTCTGATCACACGGCTGGTTCTCCTGGCAACCAGCCCCCACCCTTGGGTGGCTTCAAAAGTCACCTTCATTAACATAACAAATAATTCCTTAGGAGCTGTGAGCCAGGAACTGTGGGCAAAGACCATATATATATTTCTTATAAATCACAATATCACAGGTCCCTTTTCTCTACATCCTCACCAACCTATTCTAACAGGTGTGAGGTGATATCTCATTGTGCTTTTGATTTGCATTTCCCTGGTGATTAGTGGCGTTAAACACCTTTTCATGTACCTGTTGGCCACTTGGATATCTTCTTTGGAAAAAATGTCTGTCCACTTCCTCTGCTCATTTTTTAATCAATTTCTTTGTTATTTTTATTGAGTTATATGAGTTCTTTGTATATTTTGGATATTAATCTGCTATCAGATATATGGTTTGCAAATATTTTGTCCTATTCTATAGCCAATACCAGACTGTTTTGATTACTATAGCTTTGTCATGTAGTTTAAAATCAAGAAGTGTATGCCTCCAGCTTTCTTCTTCTTTCTCAGGATTGCTTTGGCTACTCAGGAGGTTTTGTGCTTCAGTGTACCGATCTTTTCACGTCCTTAGTTAAATTTATTCCTGAGCATTTTATTGTTTTTTCCCCCTGTTTTATTGAGATATAATTGACATATAAATGTATTTTATTGTTTATGATACTATTGCAAATGGGATTGTTTTCTTTATTTCTTTGGATTTTCTTCTTCAGTTGTTTTTTACATGCTTTGTTGTTAGTGTATAGAAACACAGCTGACTTCTTTATGTTGGTTTTGTATCCTGCAACTTTACTGAATTCATTTACTAATTCTAACGGTTTTTGGTGATCTTTGGGATTTTCTATATGTTACATTATATAATATGCAAACAGAGGCAATTTTACTTTTTCCTTTCCAATTTGGATGCCCTTTATTACTTTTTCTTGCCTAATTGCTCTAGTCAGGACATCCAGTACTATGTTGAATAGGAATGGTGAGAGCAGGCATCCTTGTCTTGTTCCTAATTGTAGAGGAAAAGCTTTCAACCTTTCACTGTTAAATATGATGTTAGCTATGGGCCTGTCATATATGTTCTTTATTATGTTGAGGTACATTCCTTCTATAGGCAACTTGTTAAGAGTTTTTATCATAAAAGGATATTTAATTTTTTCAAAAGCTTTCTCTGCATCTACTAAGATGATAATATAATATTTATCTTTCATTCTATTAATGTGGTGTATCACATTGATTGATATGTGTATGTTGGATCATCCTTGTGGCTCAGGGATAAATCCCACTTGATCATGGTGTATGCTCCTCTTAATGTACTGTAGAATTTGATTTGCTAGTATTTTGTTGAGAATTTTTACATCTATAGTCATCAGGGGTAATGTTCCCTCCTTTTCAATTTTTTGGAAGATTTTGAGAAAGATTGGAGTTAATTCCTCTTTAAATATTTGATCAACTTCATCTGTGAAACCACGTGGACCTTGGCTCTTTTTGGTTGGGAGGTTTTTGATTACTGATTCATCATCTTCTTACTCATTATTGGTCTGGTTGGATTTTCTATTTTTTCATGATTCAGTCTTGGTAAGTTGTATGTTTCTAGGAATTTCTCTATTTCTTCTAGGTTGTTCAATTCGTTGGTATATAACTGTTCATAGTAATCTCTTTTGATCCTTTGCATTTCTGTGGTAACATTTGTAAAGTTTCCTGTTTTGTTTTTGATTTTATTTGAGTCTTCTCTTTTTTTTCTTAGCTAGTCTAGCTAAAAGTTTGTAAATTTTGCTTATCTTTTCAAATAACCAGCTCTTAGTTTTATTGATTTTTTCTATTGTTTTCTGGTCTTTATTTCATTTATTTCCACTCTAATCTGTTATTTCCTTCCTTCTTCTAACTTTAGGCATAGTTTGTTCTTTTCTGTCTAGTTCCTTGAGGTCTAAAGTTAGGTGGTTTATTTGAGATCTTACTTTTTTTCTTAATATATGCATTTATTGCTATAAACTTCCCTCTAAGAACTGCTTTTGCAGCATCCCATAGCTTTTTGTATGTTGTGTTTCCATTTTCATTTGTTTCGAAAAAAATTTTTTTTTCACTTTGGTCCTGGAATTGATTTTTTTTATTGAGGTAACAGTGGTTTATAATATTATATAAATTTCAGGTGTACATCATTATATTTCAATTTCTGTGTAGACTACGTCATGTTCACCACCCAAAGACTGATGACCATCCATCACCCATGTGCCCAGTCACCCCTTTCACCCTCCTCCCTCCCCACTTTCCCTCTGGTAACCACCAACTAATCTCTGTATCTATGTGTTTGTTTGTTGTTGTTATTGTTTTCTACTTATGAGTGAGATCATATAGTATTTGACTTTCTCCATCTGACTTATTTCACTTAGCATAATACCCTCAAGTTTCATCCATGTTGAAGCAAGTGGCAAGATTCATTTATTTTTATAGCTGAGTAGTATTCCATTGTGTATATATACTGCATCGTCTTTATGCATTCATCACTTGATGGGCATTTAAGTTATTTCCAAGTCTTGGCTACTGGGAATAATGCTGCAATGAAGATAGGAGTGCATGTATATTTACGTGTTTGTGTTTTCTTGTTCTTTGTCTAAATACCCAGCCATGGAACAGCTGGATCATATGGTAGTTCTATTCTTAAGTTTTTGAGGAATCTCCATACTGTTTTCCATAGTGACTGCAACGTACAGTTTACATTCACACCAGAGCATATGAGAGTTCCTTTTTCTCCACATTCTCTCCAACACTTGTTATTTCTTGCCTTGTTAATTATAACCTTTATGATGGGTCTGAGGTGATAGCTCATTTTAGTTTTGATTTACATTTCCCAAATAGTTAGTGATGTGAACATCTTTTCATGTGACTGATGGCCATCTGTAGGTCTTTTTTGGAAAAATGTCTGTTCAGATGATTTGCCGATTTTTTAATTGGGTTGTCTCTTTGTTGTTGAGTTATATGAATTCTTTATGTATTTTGGATATTAACCCCCATCAGATATTTGGTTTGCAAATATCTTCTCTCTGTTGTTTTGTTGTCTTTTCATTTTGTTGATGACTTCCTTGTTTTACTGTGCAGAAGCTTTTTAGTGTGATATAGTCCCATTCATTTATTTTTTCTATTGGTTCCCTTGCATGGACAGACATGGTATTTGAAAAGATGCTGCTAGGACCAATGTTGAAGAGCATACTGCCTATGTTTTCTTCTATAAGTTTTATGTACCCCTACCCCCCGCACAAGCGTAGCCTCACTCATTATCAACATCACTCATCATAATGGTACATTTTTTACCAAGGATAAAACTACATTGATGCATCATAATCACCCAAAGTCTGTAGTTTACCTTAGGGCTTACTCTTGGTGTTGTTCATTCTATGGGCTTGGACAAATGTATAATAACATGTCTCCACCATTATAATATCGTACAGAGTAGTTATGCCCTAAAATTCCTGTGTACTCTGCCTATTCATCTCTCTTCCCTCTGGCAACCACTGATTTTTTTATTGTCTGCCTAGTTTTGCCTTTTCCAGAATGTCATATGGTTGAATCATACAGTATGTAGCCTTCTCAGATTGGCTTTTTTCACTTAGCAATATGCATTTAAGTTTCCTCCATGTCTTCTCATGGCTTGATAGCGCATTTCTTTTCAGAATATCATTTGTATTAGAATCATCATAAAATATCAAAATATGTTGCCTCAGAGGGTAATGAGCTTTTCATCACTGACAGTGATCAAGTAGAGGCAGGATATATAGAGATAGAGAGATAGAGATAGAGACAGATGTAGAAACAGAGATAGAGATTTTTTGAGAAGTATCTTATAGCTAGAGGGACTGGAGGTGGAATCCTGGCTCAGTCACTTACCACCTGTGTGACTTTGGGTAAGCTATACCATTTTTCTCCTCAGATATCTGATTTATAAAATATAGTTCCAAGTTGAAGAGCTGTTAGAACAACCAAATAATATGATAAATATGCTGTTTCCCAGAATAGTTTCTGTGGTTTACCAAATGCCCATTAATTGTTCATTTCTATTAGCCTTAACATACTGAAAAGTATCCTTCAACCCATCAGAATTTATGATTCTAAGAGGAAGTAGCATCACCAAAAAGTAATAATATTTTCATTATGAGATACCATGCAGGTAATCCGGACAACCATGGAAAAAGCAGAGTTGCAAAAGTCATATTCCAGCATGGAGACAGAGATGTTCCTCCTGGGCTGAGTCAGTACAAGTTATGGATGAATAAATAGGGATGAAGTTGGTGAATTGGTAAAAGACCAGGCGTGAAGGCTGGCAACACTTATCAGACAAAAGAATCAGCTAAGAATTTGAGAGAGGACATGCTAAGAAGAGAGAATTATGCTGCTGGAACAAGTCAGACTTCTCATCAGAGGAGGGATGTTTAAAGAAGTCAGATAAGGGTGGGCTGTAGGTGCTATGATACCTCTGTTTCATACCTTAAATTGCTGAGCTTCGGCTCATGTTTCTCCTCTCCTTGCCTTCACAGTGAGCACTCTTCTGCTCTGATCAAGATCTTCTCTAAGGTCTTTCCAACAACCCTTGGTAGAAATGACAACTCCCTTCTGCATCCTACAGACATTTCTGTCATAACACAGGGGCCATTTTATTCACTTATACTGATTCCAACCTATTTATTAAAAATTAAGTGCTTTGTAGGGAGAGGCAATGTCTTCTCTGCCTCCTCAGGAGTTATGGAGGAAATGAATTAAATAACAAACATGAGCAGATAGGGAGGCTGAAAATGGACGATCCAGTCAGGTGTTCTGGAGGATTCTTTGAGGGAAAAGAATTAAGCTGAGCATCATCTTCTTAAATGGCCCCACTCCTTCCAACATTAAGGATAACTGACATTTCCTCTAGATCTTGAAGAATCAGATAGAAAACAGTTACTTCTTCTCTCTTGACGTGACTTAATCTCATACTGTCTGACCCTTATCTGAACTCCCAACCACCATGAGGAAATGTCACATCACCTTCCAGTTCCTGGTGAGCATACCTTTCTCCATTCTGCACTATAGGTTCCTCAGGTCTGTGAAGAGATGTTCATCCTCTCCGCATTCCTGTTACTTTCCTTGCTAGACAGTGGCTCCCATGTTATAGGCACCGCATTAGTAATTGTAAAGTGAATGAATTAATGATGAAAATCTCAAGGATTTAGCCCCTTACAAACAACTACTGCATTATAATAACTCTATTGTAACTTCAGGAAACTAAACTTTCCATTCTCAGTACACTCAGGCAGATTAATGACTTGAGAGTCTACCAATAAGAGGAACAAGAGTTCATCTGCCCTCTTATTATTTGATCAGCAGTCAAATCAAATCAACAGCCTAATTCCTGGATGTAGTGTAGTCCATGTCTTTAAGATCAAAACCTACAAAGCTTCAGTGTGCAGCCCAGCCCCAGGTGAGCTTGTGGCATCAGGATAAGAGATCTGTGACAAGGCTTAGTTGTACCTTGTTGTAGATCCTCAGGTGAACCTTTGCTTCTTTACACAAGGGAAAAAATAGTCAACCCTAAGACAGGGGTAGTTTAAGTGTAGTTGAATAGTTTCTATGTGCATTCTAAGTAAGAAGTATTAGCCTAGGGATTTTAATGCAATTAGAATTTAAACTCTACTTTCTGCAAAGAAATGAGTTTTCATTAGCACTACTGATCTGAAATGGTTTCAGAAATCCCCAGGCTGCCATGGCATATTTTTGATGCATAGCCTGGATTCTCTTCAGTTTGCATAGTTATATTTATTCATTCAATATTCATGTATTCATTCATTCAGCTATTATTCAAAAATTTTTGTTAAGTACAAATGGTATATTATCTGTTTTCTAAGAAAATTCAGGCTATAAGATATATCACTAGATTATAGACTCCTCTATTTTATTGGACATTTTAGGAAGGCAGTATTCATGTTTTATTAATTTTTATATCAAAGCATCTGTTATAGTTCTGGCACATAGTAGGAACTCAATAAATATTTATTAATGAGTAGATAAATTTCCTACTCTTATAAGGAAATTTTTGTCAAATATGAGAGAGTACTTTTTCTTTTCAAAGGTGGAGAGTAAAATTTACTGTGGCTAACATTCTTGGAATTGAAACAGCAACAAAGGCAAAATTTAGGTATAAAATAGACCAGCTGGTTTCGGAGGTATGTTGTGAAGAGACATTTTCAGGTGCTCGGAGAACCTTCAAAACTAAAGCTGTAATTGAATGACTTCTTACAGGAAATGAGTGTGCCTGAGGGATTGGAGAGGAGATTGATTACAGCTCAATCCAGGACGTTTAAGAGCTGAAGTTTTAACTGAGTAGAGCAGGTCGTGTTTTGAAAAGTAAATAGAAAGCATTCAGGGTTTTGTTGTTTTTTGGTTTTTGGGTTTTTTTTTCAGGAAAGAGGGAACATGTTAAACACAAAGTGTTAGATATGTGGAATTCTTTTGGAAAAACAACTTGAAGCTTTAAGAATTATTAAACAATAAAAATGTAAACACCATGTTTGCCACGTTTATTTATATTCCTAATATAAATTATATATACTCAATGAGCTGGAAAGAGAACTAGGTTTATCTAGCCCAAGCTCTTTTTATTCTACACAAGTAAAGATGGAATGGAGAGAATTTCAAGAAGTCTGAAGGGTCTGAGATTTCACCGTACTTGCAAACTAGCAAGTGAGCTTGTCACAGTTTCGTGGATGCTGGTAGAAGACCCAAGACTCCTGGGTCAGAGGTGAAAGGCAGTTTATTATACACAGGAATAGCAGTAGCCAGCATATCAGCATGTGTGCACCCATCCTTCAGCCCCAGTTCCCACAGGAGGCCTTGGAGAAGGCCATCTGATGTGCACATGCAGTGGGTTGCTCTATAGGAGAAGTCTGAGCTTAGGGACTATGAATCTTTTCAAGCGGGCAGAAAGCATTTCTGCCCTTGCTTCTGCAAGGAGATTTATCGTTATTATACTGGGGAGTAAATATGCCTCCCTTTTCTCTGGAGAGAGATATTGTGTCCATCTTCCAAGGCTATTTGCTATCCAAACACCTTTGAAAACATTGTCTAGAATAAAGGGCAGTCAATGCCTCACTGTCAAGATGTGCAGAAATGTGAGAGATCCGTGGAGATTTGTTTCCCAAAAGAGACGAGTCACTTGTAGAAGATGACACAGTTGTCTTCGAGCCTAGGGCTCTTCTCACGGCACCATACTATTTCCCTGGAAACACCCAAGTCATAGCACATACAGCTTTTCATTTTTTAGAAGCCTTGTTCCTCCCAATGTCAGAAGCAAAGTTTGAAGTCTTCGTAAGGTCTGGACAGTCAGTACCATACATATCGTTCCTAATTCGACCTTACTGCCTCTGTTGCTTCCAAGGTCAGCATTGGCTTCCCAATTTCGGCTGATCAGGTGTCTCTTTGAGTCAGTCGAAACAGTGTTGGAAGGGAAGAATGGGACAGGATCCAAATGTCAGATAAGCCTGAATGGAAGGCAGGGCAGCTTAAAGGATGATTCTCCCATTTTCAATAAGAAGAACTAAGATTTTTAGCCAGTCTAAATGTATAACTCTTAGAGATGCAGGTGAGAGTCTACAGCTTATTTATAGTACTTAATTTATAATTTTCATTACTCATAGATACTTCAAATCAGACATACTTCAAATATATGCAACTACATGGTGTATTAGTAAAACTGCTTTTTCTCTCATTTCCTGTAACAATGTCCTTCACATTCTTCTCAAGTATCTTCCACAGTGAGAGCCATTTAGTGATCATCTAATGCCCTTTTTTAGGACCGTCAATCCTACATTTGTATAATTCCTTTAAAGTGTGATGTTTTTTGTTTCTATGTATGCTGTTGCCACTACAAATTTTGTCTTAAACTGTAAATCTTTAAGGAAAATTCTTTTTACATATACGTTGTAGGTGTATCATGATCTGTGAAATGTAACAATGTAGTCGATGGCTTTTCAAAGCAATATTTTAACACTTTGAGTTCTGTAACTTCCAGCAGTGGCAGGTATGAGGACGTAACCCTAAGAATTAATCCTAAATCCAGGTTATATTTCTTGCCCCCAACTTTCTATCAATTTATTCAGCTGAGCTCCAAAAGCATCTCAGCTAGAATAGGTTGAAAACATTTCAGGCTAACACAGTTTTTTCAAAAGACAGTCAGGGGGCTGGCCCTTTGGCATAGTGGCTAAGTTCGGTACGCTCCACTTTGGTGGCCCAGGTTTGTAGGTTTGGATCCCAGGTGCAGATCTATAGCACTCATCAGCTGTGCTATGGTGGTGACCCACACATAAAGTGAAGGAAGATTGCCTCAGATGTTAGCTCAGGGCTAATCTTCTTCAGGAAAAAGAAAAAACGGCAGTCACTTATACAGTGCTCTGAACTATGAGAGATTTTCTGAAAACTTGAATATAGGAAAATATTTACTTTACTGAGAGATGATTTTTTTTTTTTTTTGAGGAAGATTAGCCCTGAGCTAACTGCTGCCAATCCTCCTCTTTTTGCTGAGGAAGACTGACTGTGAGCTAACATCCGGCCCATCTTCCTCTACTTTATATGTGGGACACCTACCAAGCGGTGCCATGTCCGCACCTGGGATCCAAACTGGCGAACCCCGGGCTGCCAAGAAGCAGAACATGCGAACTTAACCACTGCACCACCAGGCCGGCCCCTACTGAGAGATGATTTAAGAGGTGGAGGGGAATCCTCACCTTATTATACTTGGGATATTAGCTTACTTTAGTTGAGTAATTTAAAATTCTGATCTCGTTTTTCTCATCATTAAGTAAGAAAAACTATGTATACCACTTATGTCTTAGAGTTGTGATGAGTGTTGGATAAAATAACGAGTGTGAAAGAACTTTGTAAACCATAATTTACAAGTGTTTGTCTATTTGCTTATGAGGTCCCTTCTCATTATTCTCTATCTTGATTATTGGCACCCATATTCTCCCAGTCACCTAAACTTCAAATTTGGGAGGCATCTTTAATCTACTTCTTTATCAAACTAGTTGCCAAGTTCTACCAAATTTTTCTCTTAGATGTATCCTAGTCTTTATGCTTCTCTTTGCCTAAATACTACTTCCTGCATTCTGACCTTAATCATCTTGTCTTGACAGAATCCACTCTAACCTTGCAGCCTCTTTTCACACAGCCATCGGAGTAATCTTTCTTAAATGCAAATCAAACCGTGTTGTGTCACTCCTAAGATTAAAATCTCTAAATGTCTCCCATTTGTCTAAACATATTTAAGTGCATTTGTGAAATTAAGTTCTATAAAACAATAGTCTCTTAAAAAAGCATTTGATGGTAAAAAGAAAATTAGAAATTCTGTAGAATATATTCAAAATTCCTGTTGCTGAAAAATGTTTATTTGCATATTAAAGGCTCTTAGAAGTCCTGGAATGAAGACATCTCTTTGTCTTCCCAAATTATGTTACATTCCCAAATTATTTGATAATAAAATTCTTTTGTTTGGCACAACATCTGTTACTGCTTTAAGAAAGGCACATAGGACAATGCAAGCCTGTAAAATAAAGCCCAAACTCCGAAACATGGTCTAGGGCCTCATGCTCTCTCCATCCTTACCTGTCACCTGTCCTGTTTCCCTTGACCCTCAAACTCTAGGAACTGTCAGCAGAGCTTACAAGAAAGAGAGGGATTTGATTTCCTCTGAAATTGGGGTATTGTCTACACTCTTAAAATGCTATTAATTGTATTATTTGTTAGTTCTACTATATTTTTAAAATTGTTCTTAGATGATAAAGTATCACACAGTCTTTTTCTTTGATGTATATAGACACATCAGGTTATTTGTTCTTTGGAGGTAGCACATATATTTTAAAGGATTAACTAAATACCAGGTTTCTTATTGTGGTTGATATTTTAAGAGTAAACATATTAGAACACATTACAGACTCATACTATGGAGATAACGAGTGGAAAAGCAGCATAAGGTATATCTAATACATGAAGCCCAGGTGTTGTTAATATCTCAGGCACATGCATGGAGGAAAGGGTGGAATTATGTCACTGAGAGTTCCCCAAGAAGTACGTAAGTTCATAATTTTGAGAGTTGAAGCTAATTAATGTTCTTTGACCTTTTTTTTTTTTAATACTCAAAGGACCTGAAGTTAGTAGTTTGATAATTAGGCTGTTCTTCATTTTCAGACAGAAATTAGACATGATTAGGAATGCTGAAGTACTGGGCAGGTCAATTGTGCATCATTATTAGAGTCTTTTAATGCATTTTAATGGTGGTTGATAAGGTACAAAATGCTATGTAAGCCAAAAGAAGAAGTTTTATTCCATTATATGTTAAGTGTAGATATAAATGAGCTCACATTTGCATTTTTCATGCTTTGGTTCAAAAAATTAAACATTTTCTCTTAGATGTGAGTAGTAGAATATGTAATTTGTGAGAGATGAGCACTGCTGAGGCCAGCACCTCTTCACAAAGTACACCTCAGCATCCTCAGATAAAAATCGTCCTTTAACAGACTTAAGAAGATGTCTTCGGCATTTGCATTGCTGAAGAATCAAGCTTTCAGTTATAACTCAATTGCTTGTGTATATAGCTTATTCCACTTATTTTCTCATGTTTATCAATAAATGTAAAATAATAACTTACACGTTACTGTCTTATTTACATCAAGCTTACAGATTTCACTGATTTATGAAGATAAAAAGAACAAACAAACAAGCACAAACCATAGTGTAAAGACAATTCCTGGGGGAGAGTCCATTTTCTTAGCCATGTTTCTAAAATCTTGTACTAATTCCTACAGTCTTTAGATAAGATCCTTACGTTTTAAAATTATTTTTCTTAATGAACTAAGTGTTGGGATTGGGGGAGATTAATAAATATCATTCTTTCTATCCTTTCTATTTATCTGGTTTGGAAACAATTGAGACATAGGCACAGACAGATGGAGCTCATAATAGCACTTTTTGGTTTTTAACTGATAAAGAGCTAGTGGAGCTTGTAGCTTATATCTGTTGGCAAGTGACATGGACGTACTAACACTTCCTGATCTCCAGGCTGGACTGTGGACCACTGCATCGGGGGGAAGATGTGTGTCTGCAGACCAGAGACACTTACCCAGGATTGCTACTTCTCTTTGGTCTAGGGGTGGAGGACAGATAGAGACCAGATTCTCCATAATCCACTCAATGGAGATGACCAATGGCTGTCATCCACCACCTGGCTGCTCCACAACTGCACAACTGTGGCGAGTAGTAAGGATGAGGCAGGCACAAGTCTTTTCTTAGGGTCAGTCTTCTCTTAGAAACCAGAGGAGTGCAACAAGCATCTTCCCAGCTTAAGAAGTCTCAGTAATACTCCTGATGTGGGTAACGCATGTGTTTATGGGAGGAGAACATGCACTGCAGACTCTTCTCTGAAGATGCCACTGCCCTGCATTGTCTTAAGGGAAGCAATGGGAAATCCAACTATGCCTTCATTCTGTTTCCTTGTGTAAATGGTAAATGCAGCTTTGTGGTAACATTCCTGGTTGAAGGGACAGAGGTTTATTCCAAAGTTATTATGACACAAATGGCAAAGGGGGAACACCCCGATGTCAAGCTCCTTAACATCCAGTAACATTGGCTGTGACATCTGTCTGTAACCTGCACTCCTACTCAAGGCTGCCCGCATCAGAAAACTCACCTGAGCATAATCAGTCTCACTGCGAATGCGCTTGCCCTGGAGCCCTTTCCAGGTTCCATACTATGTAGCAACCCAGGGGAGAGGCTGCAGGAAGGAAGGGAGGCAGTGTCTGTCCAGATTCTGGGTTGCAGGGTAGCTATCACACTGAACAGCTGTGGTTGGTCGTGTGGGTGAATGTGTGTCTATGCGTCGAATCTCCACATGGACGGGTCGATGACTAGTGGAGGTTCCCAAGCAGCTTGTGCTTAACCCCCTGATTTCTTAATATCAAAGAAAATGGCTGTCAGGACATAACCAGGCAAGGTGGTTCAAAAGAAAACCAGCTTTTTACCATTTGGAGCAGTTAATATCTCTTTCATGATAACTTTTGAGGGCATAGGAAGGGCAGAGGAACCTCACAGTGGTTCTGAACAGCAAGGGCCTAATTCTCTTAATGGATTATGGTGCAGGGAGCTAACATGTTTAGAACGGGCCAGGCACTGTTCTAAAAGCTTAACGTGTTCTGAGAGCTCATTTAATGTGAATTAACTCATATTAAGCCTCAAAACAACCCAACAAGTTTGTACTAACATTATTATAATTTTTATCTTCGTGTTATAAAAAAAGGAATGAGATTTTTATAAGGTTAAATAACCTGCTGAAATTCATCCAGGTAGACAAAATAGCAGAAGGAGGATTGAGTCTGTCTCTACAGCCAGACCACATCATCCCTAAAGATGCCGCTTCTCACCAATGTGCCATAATCGTTTGTTATCCTTAATAAACCGAGTTCAATTCTAGAAAGTGAATCTGCAACTTGTGGTTATTTAGTAAGTTGTAAAGGAAATATAACTAATGCCATTTATTAGAAAGAATTTTTAGTGTTTAGTTTGATTTCAACAACATTTTTAGTAAAGGAATGTTTTTATGTGACTTGGTCTTCTGTTTATGGATCATTTGCTCTGCTTTGCCTGTAATGTTTATATTTGTAGTGCTATATGATTATTTAGTTGTTTACTTGTTTTAGTGTTGGTCTTTCCTTCCCTCCATGAGCACAGTGAAGGTCATGAGAGAAGTGCTCAGCAATAGTAGGAACTCATTAAACATTTGTACAATGATTGAATGAATGAATGAATGAAGTTAAAAAGTTATCTATATAGCCTATAGTGGCCCGTTTTCTTTCTCACTCTAGTTTTAAACAGAGAATAACAACTCAAAATTGTTAGGGAGTTGAGACAGATGAATTATTGAAAATTTTTGCAGGTCCATGATTTTATTCAGTGTTGTACTTAATGACTCATATTCCTAATACAAGTATGTGCTTAATGATTCATATTCTTAACATAAGTATGCACTTATTTATTTTTAATTGATGTAAAATGAAATGAGCAGTGAAGAGTTAAGTGTTTGAAAATAAAATTTCCTCTGCCGTTCCCGGCAGCTGCAGTAATGAGCCATCTTGTGCATGTTTCTTTTTGCCTCTAGACTGTGTCCCTGTGGTTTCCTCTACCTATAATGCTCACTTCCTCCCCTTTCACCTTGCTAACTCATGTTTCTTCCTCCAGGAAGCATTTTTAGGCCCTACTACATGGACCAAATATGAGTTCTGTACCACCTGCTTTGGCCCCTTTCATAGTGCCCTGGAACTTACTAGTCTTTCCCCAAATTAGACCATACAGTTTTGGAGGCTTGAGATTCTCTCTCCAATCCAGTGCAGTGTCTGATACAGCAGTGTATTTCAATAACTATTGAATGAGTGAATGAATGAATGAGTGAAGACCAAGGGCTGAGCAGGTGGTCATGCTAGAAGAATTACTGTCGAGTAGCTAGATGTAAATTTGGAAAGCAGACTAGGAGCAGAAGGCAGGAAACAGAGGGACAAACTCAAACTGTTCAGCATAACTCAGGTGGCCATAGTGGTTTCTGGATTTCGAAGAGCTGGGCATGTATCTGTCACTCATGCCAGGTAATTCCCACACTTCGATGTAAATTCCAAAAGCGACGAGAATGGAAAATGGCACCAGGAAAAGTGAGCACAGACAACAGCTGGTGAGGAAACAGCAGCTGCGGACAGAGCAGTGTGTGTCAAAAGCGGGGACAATTTCCCAGCTGGGTGGAGAACCCCAAGAGGCATTGGAAACTCCTGCACAGCAGGCATGATAAACTGCAAAACAGAACAGAAACCAAACAACACCAGAACAACAACAAAAAAAGTGAAGGACATCCTGAGGTAGAGTCAGATAAAGGAATCATGTAGGAGGGCAGGAAAGAAAAAGTGTGGATAAAAATATGCAGAGGGCAGTAGAGCTCTGAAAGAAACAGTTATAACTGAGCTCTGTTCTAAAGAGAGCTGGATAAGTGCCCTGCAGCACGTGCTGGGTGATGCTCTTCCCCTTCATCTCTCAGGACAGCCTCTGTGCACACCTAAGGCATCTTCTGGACTTTTGATTCTCTTGATGATGAATCAGCATGATGATGGCCAGTCTTATCACTGGAGATCACTTTCTGGAATGCATCTTCCTCTAGCTTTGTCATCCACAGTTCGGATTTCATTTTGCCTGAGCCCATATGGTGGGAACAGTGGACGGCTACCTAACTATCTGGAACCAGGAACATTCAGCCTGTCTCCTCCACACATGGGAGCTTGATGTTGTCCTTGTAGCTGTCCATGAAGAGTTGGATGAAGCTGCAGTACTGCCCCATCAAACGAACATATCATCAGCTATGTGATGATATATTCTACAGTGCTACTCAAATGTTAATGATTATTATTGGGGTAGATAAAATAGATTATTCAAAAATTATAATACAGAACTATAGGTTATAACTGCCTTAAATTGTCACAGAAAAGAAAATGATTTCTGCCTGAAGTGATCAAACAAAAATGCCGGGGATTAGAGGAAAATATTTTGTGTCTGCCCCATAGGCTAACCCCTGGGCAAGCCAACATTTATCATAAATTCTATTGGTGAATTTACTATCTCAAAAACTAGTTCAATTTGAAAGAAATCAAAAGTTTCTTTTTTCAAGCAGAAGAAATGAATTTCTAGTGTGACGTTAGAAAGATGTTTAATCAGTTCTCATTTTCTTTCTCTTTTTTAGTATAGATTAGAAATAATAAAATAAAACCTATGTAGAATGATGCAGTGTACCATAATAATGGGGAATAGTTTCCTAGAGGATATTTCTCATTTGATTTTCCTTCTCTGTGTAGAGATTTGTGTGTTTAAAATTTTTCAGGTAGCGTTTTCTTTAAAACCTTCTGGAGTATGGGGAAAAGTGAATGTTTATTAGGCATGTTAATGAGTGAATGAATAGTTTTCTATATGTACTCTGTTCTAGTTCCATTAAATGGAAGCACTAAAACAAATTAGGGCATTACTTAATGTGTATATTAATAGATTCAAGTCTATTAACATACAAAAAAGTCAATTAGCAAATCAAGACTTATAGCAATGCCTTAAAGGTGATTGTAAAACTTTTGTTAAAGTTTTTTTTCCACCCAAATCATTTAACTTCTCTAACATAGAAAGCTTATGAATAATTCTTCATGAATTTACTATACTTGCTAGCCCTGCGTGTAGCCTCTTGTAATTTCAGCTAGTGAATGGCATCCAGAGTTTGGATTTTATTTATTTATTTATTTTTTTATTATTATTTTTTTAAAGATTTTATTTTTTCCTTTTTCTCCCCAAAGCCCCCCGGTACATCGTTGTATATTCTTCGTTGTGGGTCCTTCTAGTTGTGGCATGTGGGACGCTGCCTCAGCGTGGTTTGATGAGCAGTCCCATGTCCGCGCCCAGGATTCGAACCAACGAAACACTGGGCCGCCTGCAGCGGAGCGCGCGAACTTAACCGCTCGGCCACGGGGCCAGCCCCGGACTTTATTTATTTTTAAGGGTAGCAGCTTACGTGATAGACTCCAACATTTTTACCTAGTGGTTCCTCTCCTCCGTGGAGTTTAAAATTATTACAAGACATTCTATTTTATTCTTCCCATTCTAACCGGTTTTATTATCTGTGGGACCTATCAATTCCGTAGTTCATTGAAGTTTTTCTTGCTTCAATCGATTAAAATATACATGTGTTAAAAACCTTTATTTGCAGAACTGTTATCCAAGCTGACCTTCAAGATCAATCAGTAGAGCTTAAAGGTGATTTGTTAAAAGATCAGATCTAACAGGGAACTGATTGTAACTCTCTAAAGATATCAGAGGGTGAAAAATCAAAATAGATAGCATCTAAAGATCAGTCAAAATCTAGAAACTTTGTTTTTCAAACCAATTTAAAGATTTGATCGTATTATAGTGTGTTATTATTTTGATACATTTTGAGCATATAGAAAATTATGGAGAAAAAACACAAACGTGTGTATCTCTTGCTGATCCCGTCCTCTCCCATCCTCCACATGGCAGCATTTGGTGTTTATTTTTCTCAATAATCTTTTTATATTTATGGACCTATAAAAATATGATATTGTTTTGCGTATTTGTTTTATTTTAAATATTAGTACATAGAATTTAAATATATGCAGCATAACACCATATTGCTTTTTCTCCTAAACCTAATGTTTTTGAGATTTATCCATATTGATACATGAAACTCTGGTTCACTTTCTATACAGTATTCTGTATAGTAGGGTGGACATTGATATTGTTTCCATTTTTGTTCTTACAAACTGTCACAATGAGCCATTTTATGTATATATGTCCTTGTATACATGCTACAAGAATGTTTCTAAGCTTATAGGAGTGAAATGGATAAATCATAGCATAAATAAAAATCTTCAACTTTACCAAATCCTAATGTCACAATGTGCACTCCCCACTGCAGGATACCGGAGTACATATTGCTGTACCATCACTGAGTACTTTCTGACTATAAATTTTTGCTTATCTTTCAAATGTGAAGTGGTATCTCATTGTTGATTTAATTTGCATTTATCTGAGTAGTGCAAGCTTGAGCATCTGCATATTTGCTTTACATATTTTTCAAAAATGTTCGATTAAAGTGTACTCATTAAAAAATTGGAAAAAGAAAACTCAGGAAGAAAGAGATTGCCCATAGCTTTATTACTTATGGATAACTACTATTAGCATTTGGCATTTTAATGCATTTCCTTACTGTCTTGTTTTTCTTTGAATATTGTTATTCATGGTATGACTGTACATTGTATATTGATTTTAAACAGAATTTTAGTCTTCATTTTAAAAGAAAAGGACAAATGCCATTTAATAGGCTTCAGATTTGAAAAATAAATATTCCTTAAGTACTGTGACAATGTTGATTATTGTAACAACTTGGCTTTTATGAAAGGAAAAAAGAGCCTTTTGGATTAGTAATTCTCCTATCATCATGTTCAATATTGTTAGTTAAGGAGTATTACCAAGGATGGAACATCCAGCACGTTCTATTGTATCAAATAATCATTAAAATTGCAAAATATTCTCTTTGAACCATGAGCAAAAATGTGGATTAAGGAACTCATTTCCTTTGACTGGTTGTAGAACAGACCCAGGAAAGAAACTGTAGGAATTCTGCAGAGTCCAGCTGCCGTAGGCTGCACAAAACACCATGGAATTATTTCCTTTGAGATTTAAAGAAGAGACAGTAATGGTAGACCCTCCAGTCCAGTCTTATCTGAGCCCTGAGTTGTAAATTTGTTTCCTTTCCATATTGACTGTAGGAAACCTTAAAGAACATTTATAATCAAGAGCACAGGAATGTGATATGTCCTGAGCACATCGTGGTTTACCCTTCTGTTGAATACTCCAATGACAATGGGGCTGACGTCTCACCATGCCGTCTTACCATGCCATCTTATCCACAAAGCCCTGTCCGCATTATGTTTCTGTCCTCCTGAATTGAATGCCCCAGAAAAGCCATATCCAGACAACATATTTTGTTGTTGTTATTGTTGTTGTTTTTATATTGAAGGCAGCTGTTTTCTTAATTCTCTCTCTCTCTTTTCCTCTCTCTCTCTCTCTCCTTCCATCCCTCCTCTGTGTCTTTCATTTATTTTACTTCCTTTGTCCTTTCAAGATCCAGCTACATACAGGTCACTTTCTGCTGTTTTTCAACTGGAATGAAATTAGTGATTTTATGCATAGTACATTTTTTAAAATCTTGAATAAACTTTTAATTCCATTTTCTTTTATTATGCTTTCTACTTCAGTTATTGCTTCTTTGTCAGGAACAACTACAACCCATAGGTTAGATCACTGTTTTCTGCCCTCCATACTTATCATGGTTTTCTTGTTTTAATATCTTTGGCTTTTCTTCTGAAATCTGGGAGAGTCTTCCATGAGCTGCAAGTCCTTAGTTTTATTTTCTGCAGTGTAAATTCTGCACTGTCAATTTCTGCTCTCCGATGTGGATTTTAATTCTGCTTTTGTATTTGGTGGTAATTTATTACACTTGAATTCATTTCTATTTCACACATCTCCATTTTATTGCATGCTGTTGTTACTTTCAGCCTATTCTGCTTTCTGTGCACTAGTGAGAATGCTAAAGAAGTTTCTAACATTTCCTCCTGATTCGTGTGGTAAACTATTTTCAGTGATTTACTCCTCAGTCATTCCTTGCAGACTAGGCTCCCCTTTGGTTTTTTGACAAGGGATTATCAAAATGTTATTCCTTTTCTGTTTTACTTTCTTCTCATTTTCTCATATTTGATGATAGAAACATGTATCGGAGATATAACTTAGTCCTGGTTTAACCAATTAACATTAAATGGCTTTAGTTCTAATTAGATTTTCTGGAATTGACAAATGCCATATTGATTAGCTGTGGGACTCGGGGTTATAACAAGGAATTTATGAAGACTGTAGATTTGTCTGGGAATCTTTTGCCTCTATGTATATGACTGCTTAAAAAATAAAAAAGTAAAAAATGTTTAGGTTACTCACACATATATACTTTAGATAATATTTAGCTATATACACAAGACACATGATTAATTTCTATTATTTCCCTAAGAAAACATAAAATATCATAAATAGATGTATCTTGCTTTAATGGTGTTCTTTTTTAAATGGGTAGAGGCTTAGTTCACTGTTTTCTCTTAACTTTGAAACTAATATATTTCCCTTTCATGTTTCTAACAAAATATATGATTTTATGCTTAAAGGAGGAGAAAGCTGTCCCCTGAATGACTATCTTTAGATATTGGTCTGGTTGTGGATGTTCACGTCACACTTTTTGTGTCAAAATTAAGTACCCGGAGCAATAGATGTTGTTTACCTGGGGATAGATTTTCTTATGGTTTTGAGAGATATAATTTGAGTTTTATATGCTTGTTGGGATGCTGGCCTCATCCTAAAGTGGTATTGCTTTCAATTTATTTTTATTTAATGTTTTCAGGTTGTTTTACAAAGATGGCAACCAATTACAATCTCATAAAATCACAATTTTACGCAGTATTTACAAAAGAGCAGATCACACATAAAGGCAGACATAGGTGACTTTTTGTAACACTCTCTCTAATGTGAGCTATAGTTAATATTTTATTAAATTCAATTTGCAAGAAGACATTTATTTTTCAAAAAATAGCTGGCACTTGCTTTCATCATGGCTCTATGACAAAATTTTCAATAGTAAGGAGAAACTGACAGGGACTCTTACCCATCTCCTCTCTGTGAAAGAAACAAGCTGCATGTGTTTGCCTAGATGTAAGGGAAAAATCAAACATCTTTCCATTTACCTATGCCTGATTTTTTAATGATATAATAATAGGTTCAGATAGGCCCTTTACTGGGAACATGTGCACATATTTGAAGAAAAATAGGCTTTGACTGTGAAATTGATGGCAACCTTTGAAAGAAGTGATGCTACCTTTAAGTTCACAATGACAAGAGAATGAAATAAAAGCCACAATCAGAAGACTAAAAGAAATTCAGAATATAGATAAGAATAATCTCAAGACCAGAGGCTCTAGAAGGGAACAAAGCTTAAGAATGATTCAAAGATCTAAAAATGGAAATTTTGACTATATAACTTTAACTTTTTTTAATGAAGAAAAAATGAGGTATATAAAGTTGTGGTTTTATAGCCCAAATATCTTTCAATTTTGGAATGGATAAATCAATGGTGGTATGTCCATACAATGGAATACTATTTAGCAGTATAAAGGAATGAACTACTGATATGCACAACATGGACGAATCTCAAATATACTATGCTAAGTAAAGAAGCTGGACTCAAAAGGCTACATGCTATATTTATATGATATTCTGGAAAAGGCAAAACTATGGGAAAAGTGGTTGCCGGGGACAGGAGGGAGGGGTTTATTACAAAGGAGTAAAAGAGAATTTTGTGGGATAATGGAAGTGTTCTATATCTTGATTGTGTGGAGATTAACTGATTCTATGCATTTATCACAAGTTGCAGAACTGTCCACTAAAATGACTAAATTTTACCGTTATGATAATTAGGCCTTAAATTTTAAAAAGGGAAAATATGTGGCTTCAACATAGAAGTCAAATTAACAAAAAGGCCGATACAAAAATAAAAGAGTATGCCGATTTGTTGTATCTGTAGTCTTGGTATAAAAATAAATATTGAATTAAGAGCATCTGTGTGTTTGTGTGAGTGTGTGTGTAATCATTTCAAAAGTTGTTGCTAATAAATCAGATTGAGTCGCATTGAGTGTATCCTGGAACTTAAATTTCCTTCCACTTTCAGTCCATCTAAACCCTAGCAGGACAGAGCTATAGAATCTAATCAGTGACTGTCAGGAAGAGATGATCTAGTATTAGAAACTAGGAGTAGACTTTGCTGGCATGAGGCTTCAGTGGAGGATGGTTGACTGGGCATTGACTGGATCTGGTTTGACATGACCCAGTCAGGAAATTCTCGTGGTAGTTCTGATAAGCGAAAATGAAGATGCTAAATCTCAGAAACTGCTCAAGTTGCATTCTCAGCTGTGCTGCATTGCCCCTGACATCTGTCACCAAAGCCTTTTGTCTTTCTAAGGTGGTAAGGTTGCAGTTTGAGTACAAATAAATTTTTTTAGACTATCAAAACAATTTTTACTAATGGAGTTAAAATACAGAAAACTCAAGGTCCTTATGTGGTATGATGTTGCTGTTTCCTTACTCCTGATGGACTGTTCGTACCTACTAGACCTAAGACCTGACTGCTGCTGTCCTGAGCACCTGGAAAGGCAATGCTGCTTCTAAACTTGCCCAAAGTAGGCAAAGGGAGAATTTCACGATATGTATTGTGTTCTTTCCTTTTCCTTCTATATTTTGCATGTAATTTCTTTTCTCACAAATCTTTCAATAAGCAGGCATAACTCAATTACTTGAAAGGTGTTTACATGTAACTTGCAACTGACTTTTGGGTTTCTGAGTAAGTACCTAAATATTTTAGTGGTGTGTGACCTAAAAGTTCTGTTGGATATGAGTCTGTTGAGGAATCCTGGAGGATGGCTGGCATGTGGTAGAGCATTTCATGAATTTTTATCTTTATTTAGATGACTTACCGTCACTTTCTTTACAATTAAAAGGAAGACAAAATAGATAAAATTCTGAAGCAGAAGGATAAAATGGTAACTATGACCTCTTGTTTCATCTCTACCCTTGTTGTCTTTCACCTTATGATCTTAAAAATCAATCTTTCAACAGTTCCCTTTCCCACTTCTTGAAGAGACTTTTGAGAATTATATTTCCTATTGTTGGTTTTTGTTTAGGAAAATAAGCATTCTTATACCTATTGTTAGGACAAGCAAATTCTGGAAAGCAATTTAGCAAAACATTTTTTAAAAATTGTAGAATTTGTGCGTTTCCTTTGACTCAGAAATTCTGTTTCTAGAAAATTAACTTAAGAAAATAACCCTGGGTTGTTTTAAAATATCACTAGATAGAGAGTTGGTATGGAGCTACTTATGATACTTAGATGCCAGCATCTGTGTGAGGTGCTATGTTTCATCCCAAACATTATCTCTTTTTGGTCCAGATAAGTAGAAGTTACTCTAAAGGACTGTCAAATTTTAGATGAATTTTGAAAAAAGCGTTTTATGTTGAGTGTTCTATCATTAAATAAATAAAATATGGGTCAGAAAATTTTCCTGGCCAGATTTAAGATTCCCACATTGAGATTCTAACTTGGTTTTAAAAGTCAATATAATTTTATAAAAGCCAAAGAGTTCTTAGAGTAAATATCAGAAATCGTACCTACCTACCCATATTTTTGGGTCCCCTTCTTCTCCTCGAGAGAGGAGAGATTATACTAATCTCTTTTACTCCCATGTCTTGTTGTATTCTGCCAGTTTGGAAACTTAGAACCCTTCTAAACCAAGACTTTGGGGATGTTACTTCAGAGTTAGAATTTAGTTCCCTTGAAGTACCTTTACAAATGACATGATGGATCATTTGATGTAAGGTTGCAAAGCAAGCAGAGCAAATCAAAAACGTACATGAAGATTTGCTACATCTTATTGCACTGAAGAAACGAGTTGTCATTAACTGCAGCAGTCTATCTCCAAAGG
Source organism: Equus asinus (assembly GCF_041296235.1). Taxonomy (NCBI): domain Eukaryota; kingdom Metazoa; phylum Chordata; class Mammalia; order Perissodactyla; family Equidae; genus Equus; species Equus asinus. The sequence goes on along the minus strand of NC_091801.1, from coordinate 22,222,312 downwards.
CACTTTCTTGTCGCAAAGGTGTTCATTGTCACTTCAGTGAGTTATAGACTTGACTCCCAATGCCCTCTGTAGAAATTATACTTCTTGACCTCAGAAAGCCACCCTTAACATACTCTTAAACAAGAATAGTATTAGTGGTCGTCTTTGGAATAAAATCACTTTTGGCTAGTCCTACCCACTAAAAATTCCATTTAAAATATTTTCCATTACTAGAACACAGACATTTCACAGCGTCCGAGTGTAATTCACTAGTGGTGGCAATTGCAGCCCAACTCTAGTTAGCCTAAATTGTCAGAACAAGTAAAAATGACTCTTTGGTTTCTCCAGGAGTGATGCGATACCTCAGGTGCCTGAGGATTCAGGAGTCCACGCTGAGAAGGATTGCTTGGCAGCTTTAAGGACAATAAGTGTTTTCTCCCCTAGGAAGGTTGCTGCTGGTTTTCAGCTGTGAGTTTGAACCATGAAATGAGGGCTTCTTAGTGGCAAATTGCACACTGATGCAGTCCATTTTCATGGTTTTACTTTGTAGCTTCACAGTTTCAGCGAGTAAAGGAAATCTTGGCAAATTAAGCAATCCTAGGGGGTGGGGAGTAGGATTGGAGAGTTGAAAGGAATCTGGCAAAGCCCAAGGCAGTGGAACTTCATGTAAATATGTGTTAAAACGAGAAGTTTGCACCTGACTTTGGTCGGCAGTGTTACAGCATTTTTATCTGCCTATTGAATTTACTTGGAATGAGGTGGATCATTTGAATACAAAACATTGAACTTCAGGAAAATTAATCTCAACTAAAATTCACATGCACGTGAAGAGAGGGGCATAGTTTTTTGGCATCATTTGCGCAATTTTTGCTTCCTGTTTTTGTGGGTTTGTCAATCCTGTGCATATTCCATTTTCATTGTTTCTTATGTGTAAATGCTCTGTGCCTCCCACCCCAAATAAAGCAATCTGTGCTTTTTTAATCAAGATGCATTATTTGAAATAAAGTGATGATTGTCAATGTTGAATTCAAAGTCGATCTTACACGTTTTGAATTAACCAGACTGACTTTTTCGTCCACCAGTTGCTTGATCCTAAGCAAGTCATTTCAGCTCAGAAATTCAAATCTGTCACCTATAAAATGGGAGCAATGTGATCAGGCCTGTGTTTCTTACATGGTGTGAAGATCAATTCTTTCAGGTCTATGAACACTGTGAAGTACAGTACAAATGCTATGTGTTAATATTGATAAGCGCTCCGGGTTTCCCCTTTGAAAACGTGTGAAACCCATAGCTGGCACACCCTGGAAATAAATCTATGGGAACCACACACCATGACAGTGATTCCAGGTGGCGTGCTGTGGAAAGAACTCAGACTTGGGAGTCAGAGCGATTTTGACATTGTCCAGGCTACTTGGTAGCTGTGAGCCCACAAGTCATTTATTTAGCCATTCTGAGCTCCAGTTGCTTTTTGATTCATATGAGTAGATAGTAGTGCTATATTTAGGACTGTCAAATGTCAATCCTACTAGCTCATTTACCAATTAGAGAGACCAAGAATGAAATTGCATAAGCAAAGTAGATAAAGAACATATCCTACTGCCTGGACAGGCTTCTTGGGATAAAGGCCAACCAGTTCCAGACAGAGTCTTTAATAATGTTAAAATGCTTAACTCACATGCACTCTTAAAACTCTAATTGAAAAAGAAGGATATTTAACAGTAGTAAATTCTCAGGATTTGTTTTCTGTCAAAACTTCAGTCCATGTACCTTGTTGCTGTTGTTCTGGGCCATTTGTCTGCAGTATTTACCCTGTCCTTTCTTTGACATCATGTTTGCCTGAGTCCACGCACAGAGTCTGCTTCCGCTTGGGCACTATGTTAGGTGCTGGAGCACAACAAAGAGCATAACAGACACAGTCCTGCCCTGACAGTGCTTACATTCAGCCACTAATGAAAACCGCTCAAATAAAATGCAAAATGTGGAACTGTGATTGTGTTGAGAGCTATGAGGGAGCAGTGCCCTAGGCTATGAGAACTTTCCTATCCAAGGAAAGTCACCCCAGAAGGAGGAAACTTCTTTCACTCTTCCTCACTCCTGAATCTCTTCCTCATTCCTGAATCTAAGTGTTCCACATTCACAGACACTCAATGTGTGTGAAGTGCTGTGAAGTATGAATGGGACTTCAACAACTAACATCTAATATGAAATTTAAAATTCGTTCATCTCTGCAGAAAGGCCTTCCCTGACCACCAACTCTTTAGCCTCCTTTCTTGCCTTACCCCTGAACTTGTCCTTTTCTTGGTGGCTCCCAAAGGGCCCAGGCCCAAGCTGCACATCTCCATCTGATCCGTTCCTGGCTTGTCACCCCTTAGTGATATCTCCAGTCCACTAGTGTTCCCAGCCTCTGTAACTCAACCCTGGAAAGTCAGTTTTTCTGCGATAGAGACTCCCAAGTGATACCTTTCTAATCTGCAGGTGCCTGCCATTGTCTGAGACCACCCCACATCTTGGCCCATCTCTTGTGCTTCCTCTGGCACTTTCCCTGTGGACTGATCTAGATGCAGACTCTTGATTCCAAATATAAAGCTATGAAAACTGCCTCTAAGTCCTACTTCTATACTCCGACGTCCAGCCTAGGATCCACCTTGATGGACTTCCTAGAAGGGCCCACATTCCCTGCACTGTCATGTTGCACTGCTAATCCAAGCCTGGTTGTGACAAAACTTACTTCTTGAAGAGTTGGTACAGCAGTGGATATTAAGAGGTTCAGATGGCCAGGTTTATGAGGGAGGTGATATTAGCGTTCATCCTTAAAAACAGATTGAAATGAAATGGGCAGAGACAAAGGAAAAAGGCCTTTTCTGGTTGATAAAATCTTGTTGAGGGAAAAATGCACAAGCTGTGCTGGAGAATAGCGAATAAACCTGTGTGACCTGTCTGGTTCCAGACACATTTGCCGAGTACTAAGCACGTACAAGCTCCTGCTCGCTGTTGGGAGTAGAAAGATGACAACCACTCTCGGTTCTTCGGAAGCTGACAGAGAAGTCAGGAGTTCTTTCTGGAAGGATAAGAGGGATCATATTATGGCACTTTCAAATGCTAATATGTTTAGACTTTATTCTTTAAGTAGAAGGGCATTTTTGACGTGGTTCTAGGATAATTTAAATAGAAAATATGCAACTTTTTTTCTCTAGAGCTACTGGTAAATTCATATCTAGTCTTATTCTCTTATATAAAATGGTGTTGTGGAAGATACTAACAAGTCACAGCCACTTTTTTCTTAATTATTTTATGAATATTTTGGTTTTTTCTCTATAGAGCGTGAGATAATAACCCTCTAGGAAGATCTGCATTTTATGCAGATAAAGTAGTCTAAATTTGTTTTATGAAGTTCCATCATTAGAAAGCTCCAGTATATAAACATAAGTTTTGATGAGAAGGTTAATGTAATGGAAAATTAACAGTAGAATAAAAACACATTTTACTACCAAATTAGCATTTAATTAGGACTGAATTTTCATTTCTACTATGAAAAAATGTTAATTGGTGAAAACATGTACATTCTTCTTCGTTTTTCTTTTCCTGAGGAAGAGTCGCCCTGAGCTAACATCCGTTGCCAATCCTACTCTTTTTTTTTTCTGCTTGAGCTAACATCCATGCCAGTCCTCCTCTATTTTTTCGTATGTGGGATATCTCTACAGCATGGCTGGTGAGTGGAGTAGGTCTGCGCCCAGCATCCAAACCCATGAAACTGGGCCGCTGAAGCAGAGCACATGGAATTTTAACCACTTTGCCATGGGGCTGGGCCCTCTTCTTCTTTTTAAAAAATTCTTCCCTATCTCTTTATCTCTTTCTCTGTCTCTCATACTCACACACACAAACACAAATGTATATTTTCATACATATAAACCCAACTTTCTTCTCTATTCTTTATTCTTCCTTCCAAATAAACCTCCCAGATTCCCTTATTTAGGCTTCTAAAAATTATTGAAGACTTATGTTTTTTAAATGCTTCATTTCTCAGAATCCTTTTCAGTGTAACAGCTGTTTCTTTTAAAAATTTTGTTCAATTATTAAGCACATTGCAGTTTGAATGTTTAGTGGGCTGTATACATACATATCCAGTATAAGGGATCAGGAAAGAGAAGGCTGAAAATGGTGGCCTTTTTCAAGTACACAAAGGGTGTTAATGAGCTATTGTCTATTCTTGCCTTTATGGAGTAGAAAGTATAAAATGATGGACTTTGACTGTAGCACTGGTAGAGGTAGCCTGGATTTCTTTCGGTACAGATTCTCCACCAGCAATTCTTATGTAGCTTATCTCCTCAAGCTGGCATTCCCATGTTACGAATGAGGATAACGAGACTCAGGCTGGGCTCATCAGTTGGCAGAGCTAGGACTTGAGTCTGTATAGATCTCCTTGGCATTATATCTCACTGTCTGAGGCAATTAACTGTATTTAGGGAAAATTGTCTTGGCACCTAACGTTGTTAAATAGTAAAATGGATTAGTAAAGGAGTTTGGTAACTAGTATGTTCACATGGTTTATTTTTTTATTTTATTTACTTTTTTGAGGAAAATTAGCCCTGAGCTAACATCTGCCACCAATCCTCTTTTTGCTGAGGAAGACTGGCCCTGAGCCAACGTCCGTGCCCATCTTTCTCTGCTTTATGTGGGATGCCTACCACAGCATGGCTTGCCAAGCGGTGCCATGTCTGCATCTGGCATCTGAACCAGTGAACCCCGGGCTACCCAAGCGGAACGTGGGAGCTTAGCCTCTGCGCCACTGGGCCGGCCCATGTTCACATGGTTTAAAAACATGATAAAATACTTTTGTTTGAAATGGCTTTGGTAGACTCTGCCTGAAGAATGAAAAATAGACAACTTAGCCTTTAATACAAGCTAGGATGTCATGAGACGATTTTTTAAATTAATAAAAACTTTGAACTTTCAGAAGACAAATGAACTCACTGTCATGCTTCAGTAGGATGACCAAGATGACCCCTCGGACCTCTAGACTTTCACTGGTGTCATAAGTGTAGTTGTTCCTCTTGGTTACTACTTTCATGTAATGAGCTTTTCCTTCTCTTTCTGCTATCAGATGACAGTGGGAATATGGGCCAGAGCCTTCCAGGGATAGCAACGCTTTTGGGCTTATTGGACAAAATCCAGCAGGTGGATGCCCCACCTGCCAGCACTAGTCATAAGCACCCAAGGCCCTAACAACTCCAGCTGCTGAGCACGTGCCTGTGTTGTGCCTTTGACAAAGGTGACAGTGAACAGGGCTGCGTCGCTCCTGTGCTGGTCTTGGGAAAGCCTTGTCACAAGAAGTAGGGAAAGTAGTCTACAGTCTGTGGGAATAGCGAGCTTCCATTAGCAACTCCCAAGTTCTCGATCTTGAGTAATTTCTGTTTAACATTCAAGTGAGATAAAGTGAGAGCAAAACAAAGGAAAAGCTCCCTCAATTATTTTAAAACATTATAAAAGCCTTGGTTTTGGCAATCTACAGCTGCTACTGAAAATGTGGGCACTTAAAGCAGAGCACAACAGGTGAGCTCAATCAAACGTTCATGTGTGAAATATAAGCTCAGTTGTGAGCCATTCTGGAGAACTATTATGCCAATAAAGAGCAAATGGTAATGGATTTTTTTTTTTCCTGTGCAGCACAAATGGAGACGTTGTAATTTACTTCTTATGGGGCCTATTGAAAAACCCATAGTGATCTACCTTTGAGTATCCCTGTTTTTTAAAATATCAATTACTTGGTTTTGCAATTAAAAACATAAATTAACTATGCTTTATTCCATATTACATTTTCTAGCATCATAAATGTGAGTAAAGTACTATTTTGATACTTTCCAAGACCATTTATCATTTCTAGATGTTTGGAACTTTAATTAGTTTGCTTTTTCTCCCCTTTGGCATTGACGGTTATTTCCATAGTTAAAATTTTTACCTGCTTTTTCTTTGTATGGGGACCTTTAAGAATACTGAGAATTAGTTTTCTTCCCCATTCACCAAGACATTTTTATCTTGCCAATCACATTCAAGCGAAAATTTTACTCTTTGCCTAAAGCTTCAAGCATGCATGAAACAACTTTATACAAGGATGCCCTTTTACTGTTTCCTTCACTACCCCCAGGAGTCAAACTTCTAATCCTTTAGGTTTAGAAAGTACTGTTTGGCAAGGATAGTGCTTTATTTAAATTAAGGAAAAAATTTGTAAGTGAAATAGAACAAGGAAATGAGGTGTTGCTTGGCAATATAAAGGTGCATCCTTTCTCCACGCTTGCCCTATTGTAGGTAAAATGGTCACTTATATAAATAGTTGAATTAATTGGACTCAGTCCAGTCCAGGTCTCTGATAGATGTAATGGAGAGATTTTGATCTGCAGTCAGGACTAGAGCCCAGTTCTCCTTACTCCCAGCTTAGTGCTCTTTCTAATATATGATAGTTGGTTAATATCAATAAATATATACATATTCATGAGCTCTCCCTGAGACATGAATATTTTCATAAAATTCTTACCAATCTGCGTCTGCAGGTTGATCTTTCCCTCTTCTAACTTCTAGTTAAACTCTATCAGCTCTAAGCTAAGAAAATCCCCTCCTTGCCCTCACCTGTGAAGGATCGCTCTCTCTCTCGGGACTATTCCGCATTCAGGTGTGTGCTAGCACATTGTTTAGTGTTTTGAGCATTAACTACCCAAAGATTCAATGACTTTAGATAATTTCCTTGATTCTAAGAATTTGATAAAGGCAAGGAAACCAAAATAATATAAATAGCTTTTGCTGCAAAGTCATAATCATAGTTGCAAAGACTCCATAATTCCACAAATCTTTAGGGTTCAGAGCCCACAGATCGCAAAGTATGACCCCAGAGGTCACAAGTAGGTTTACAGGGGGTCCTCCTAAATCAAGGATAAGTCAAAGATCTATAAGATATCCTTGTAGTTTGTTGTTAGAGATCTTTTAGAAATTATAAATGTAATAGCTACATAGAACACTTGTTTAACAGTATTTTGTGTATAGTAGATGCCTAATATATATCTGCTGAATTCATTCATCTTGGAAGCCTCCATTTGTTGAAACTCTCATTAGCCATGGGATGCAGGGTCTTTTAGGAGGGCATATGACACAATGTATCTTCAGAATCAGAACTCTGAGAATTCTACCAGTTTTGTAGAGGCATAAATTATCCCCAAATAGTGTTCCTCTAATGATGAAAATGATCATCATCATCATTGTCATGAGAATCTACATCATCATCATTGCCCTTTATTGAGTACTTACCTTGTGCCAGGCCCTCTACAGACATTATCTCATTCAACTCTCAGCCATAAGTTTGTACAGTATTACTTGCCTCATTTCACAGATGAAGCATGTAAGCCTAAGATGGGTATTATTATTTTCATTTATATATTATAAACTGACACTCAGAGACATTATATTTACTTAAATCACTCAGATAGTAAAGTGGAGATCCAGAATGTAAATAATCCAGGACCTTCTAATTTCAGCGTCACCAGCTCAGCATGATTCCTCAGTTAACATAGAGGAAGAGAGAGTATTTTTTAAATTTTGTTTTAGTTTACATGAAATATAATTCACTCCTTTTGGTTACAGTTCTATGAATTTTGACAAATGCATAGTGTCATATAGCCACAACCCTGATTAATATATAGAATAGTTCCATTACCCCCCAAATTCCCTTGTGTTGTCCCTTTGTAAGTCAAACTCTCTCCTACGCCTAACTTCTGGCAACTACTGACATGTTCTCTGTCTCTATACCTTTGCCTTCTCCAGAATGGCATTTAAATGAAATTTATAGTGGGCATCCTTTTTTGGTCTGGCTTCTTTCACTTAGCATAATACATTTGAGATTCATACAGGCTGCTGTGTTTGTCACCATGGATGAAATGGATTTGTACAACTCCCATAGTTTGTTTATTCATTTAATATTCCAGGGTGGCCTTGTCCTGGGACTAGTGGTCACCAGGCTATCAGCCAGTGAGCATCAGTTCTCCACATGACTCTCCAATAGTAGCTTGAGCTCACTCGCATAGAGTTCTCAGTGTTCCAAATGCAGTGGATGGAATAGTGCCTGTGCCCTGGGTCTTTTCTCTTGCTTGCATAAGCATTTCTCCATCCTCTGCTGGCATCTAACTTGCTACAATTCTATGGACCAAAGAAGGTCACTTGACCAAGCCCCAGAGTTATGATGTGGAGGAATAGACTCCCCGTTTTGAAAGGACATGTGACAAAATCACGTTGCAAGTTGTGTAAAATCAGATGGCTTGCTTATTACTTGCTCCAAATCTCAATTTACTCATTTATAAAGTAGTTAAAATAATATCCACCTGATAGGATTGTTTGAAAATTAAAAATTTTTAAAAATGGGAAGCTACTAGTAAGGCAATGTCACTGATATCTGTGATTATCCCTGGCGTATCTGGAAAGGTACCGTTAGGCAAAACACAGTAGGATGTAAAGGACATGATCTCTCCCACAAGGAGTGCTCGTTTCTGATACAGCTACTGTCTCAATGCATGATTTTAAGTTAATTATTTGATTTATGTCTAATTTTTAAATAAATGATAAATATGAATAATAAAAATAATAAACAAATGAATGAATTTATGTATAATAACTCTTGCTTTCTGACTAACGTGCTTACTGGGGGACAAGTTGAGAGTTTTGTTACATGTACAGTCTTGTTAGAATGACTGACACGGTAAGGCGGCTTGATATAGTTGAATGCCTGTTGATCCGAGAAGACCAGGGTTTGAGCAGCAGCTCTGCTATTTACTCAGTGGCCTTGGGCAAGTTCCTTAACCTTCCTAAGTCTCAGTTATCCCATCTGTAAAATCTGACTTATGAAACTCATGTAACGCACCTCACATGTTTTGGTGAGGACCAAGTGAAATAGTGTGCTTGGAAACTCCAAATCAATACCTGAGAAGGAGAGGAAGAGAGGCAAGAAATCACGCAGCCCATGGACATGATAACAGATTATCCTTCTCTAAGATTTGTGATGTACGTGAAAGGTCATCCCACTTACAGGAAAGTATTAATTTATAATTTATATGATTGTCTTAACAGATGGTCACAAGTACTCACCAGGCCAGGCTGGCAGGTAACATAATTGAATTAAGCGTCACGCAACAGGAAATGGGGGATTCTGTAGTAAATGGAGGAGTTCTTGTATCATCAAGAGCAGACAATTATCAACCACTACTTAGTTCTAGATGAATGTTGCCACATGGGACCATGGGTCACATGGTATAGGGGCCCATGTGATTTTTCAAAAAGCCAGAATGCTAGTGTTTTTTTGTGTGTGTGAGAGAGATTTGTGTCCCAAACATAGAGCTGATCAAATAAAAGTATGCTTATGGTAGATTCAACATGAAGGCTGCCATTTTTATTTATTTATTTTTGGGTGAGGAAGATTGGCCCTGAGCTAACATCTGTTTCCAATCTTCCTCTTTTTGCTTGAGGAAGATTGTCACTGAGCTAACGTCTGTGCCAGTCTTTCTCTATTCTATGTGGGATGCCACTGCAGCATGGCTTGATGAGCTGTGCTAGGTCCTCTCCCAGAATCTGGGCCTGTGAACCCTGGGCTGCAAAGTGGAGCAGCCCAACTTAACCACTATGCCACCTGGCTGGCCCCTGGGCTGCCATTTTTGACTGCTGATTGAGTAAGTTGCTGTTGGCTTATTTCTGCAGTGTTTATTAAAGCTACCATATGAAGCAAGTGCAACACTTCATCTTACCTTCAACATTGGTACTTACATTCAGAAAGGACTCCTTATTCCATGGAGGACACATATGAGCAAATAGATCACATTTGCTCATCATCGCCTCTGTTCCTCTTAGCATGATCCTACTCCCAATTTGGAGGAGAAAAATGCAAAAGCTTGTCTGTTGTGATAATATTCCTCCAGTTTGGCATATGTTTTACTGCTGCTATGGCACTGTGGGAAAGTCACTTAACCACTTCCTTATCTATAAAATGAAGGCATTGGACTAGATTACATCTACAGTGACTTTCACCTCTAACGTTCCTTGTGTCTATAGGAAGAGTGGTAATAATTATAATTTTAAGCATACTATTCAATGTGCGTTTCTGTTTTATCTTAAGAAAGGAGAAGCAACAACTCTGCTTTTGGCTTACTTGTTGCCTAGATAAATATTGATAACAAAAAATTTCTCTTTTATGTGAATAAAACAATTATTTTCCAAAAGTCTTCCCATAGGCCGTGGTGATTTTAGCTTGGGTATGTTTAACTCGTATGCCTTACTATTTAATGACGTTGTAGGGTATCTGAGTAAATTATTGCCTATTACCATAAAATACTGACTTTTTACAATATTGAATAATTTCCCAAAATGTTTCTTTTTAAATAGTTACAGATCTTAATTTACTAATTTGGCACTGAAACAATGTGTAATATAAGCTTCTTGTGAATCAACATTTATGTTATAAACGTTATTGTGATGGTTTTATATGTTGGATGAAATGCCTTGGTTTTTATAAATTTTATTTTGGGACCCCAAAAGTATTTTTTCCCCAGATTAATAACTTATATTGTTTATTCCTAACATATAAAACCTGTTAGAGTGCCTGATCGTTGTTCATTTATAAAAACAGTCACCTCAAATTTAATAGGTGAACATAATATGTGGGGCATGGATTTATTTCATGATTTTGAAGAAAAAATCTAAGAAAAAATTTATTTGTAATACAAAAGTAATATATGGTAACAAAAAAACCCTCAAGTGTTTGGGAAAATCTTCAAATGTAAGTGGATGAATTATAGTTCACACCTAGTTAGCTGCTTTTATCAAACCTAGGCTGGAACATCGCACACCAAATTCTACTTCAGGCACTTTGCAATCATTATCTAAATTAATTTTTAAAACAACCATCAAAGTTGCATTATACTAATTTTAAAATAAAGAAACCAGAGCTCAGTGAAGTTGTACAACTTTCCCAATTACGTCATCTCCAAGTTGGGATTTAAGCCAGATCTGACTGCTGTCAGGTCTCTGGGCTTCCATTATGCTGTTGGGCATAAGGCGTGCCATCCCTTTTCAAGTCCTTGTCCTTCCAGTGGTAACCTAATCTTTAGTTAACCAAAAACTCTGTAGTCAAGCAAAGAATTGGATTATCAGCTTTCTTAATAGGCCAGCCTAGCAGTGCCTAATACCCTGAAGACACAGACTTCTTTGGTAAAACTGGACAGAAAACTAGAGCAGGCCCTCCGGGTACAGCAGATGTTGGCCTCACCTGCTTAGCTGCAGGTAGAGAAACTGTGAAGGTCAGACACCCTGCCCGAAAGGATATCCTAGCCAGTGGGAGGGAGGGTTGCTACGTGGAAACTGGAGACATGATGCCCCAACTGGAGCACAGTTTCACCCACAGAAGAATAACATCCACTATATCATAACACGCACGAGTCCTGCCCTTTAACACCTTAACTCCACCCATTAGAGCAACATGGCCCAAGGAATGCAGGCTCCCACCTGACATGATTCCTTTTCCTGTGGAGAAGAGAAACAGTGAGAAATGAAGGTAGAGACACCCTCCCAGCACTTCACTGAGGAAAAGAGGTGCTGGTAGAAATGACTTGCACATCAAGGCAAAGGAGGGAAGTGAGAAGACTGGCAATAGCAACTGTCTCTCGCCATCGCAGGACAGCCTCTGCCATGCCAAGCTGAGGGAATTCTCTGGGCTCCTCTCTTTTCAGGGTACAGCAAGGCTTTACTGTCACTGAATATGTATCTCATTCCTCTTCTTGACATCTTATAATTAACACATTTGCAAAAAAGAGAAACTCTGAGTAAATTTGTGTAGCATATCTGGTTATAGGAATATGTACAGAGAGGTATCAAGGAGAGGTGATGCAAAGAAGGCAGAGCAACTGTTCATTATGTAGCTTCCTGATACATACAGTTTAGTATTCGAGGGGAATGCAATTAAGTTTTTAGGCCACTTGCATGTCATTTATTGGGCAGTAGTACTACCGACTTAGATAATGTTACTTTGCCTAGCTTATTTTGTTTGTTTGAAAACAATGGAATTCAGTTCAATCAAAGGAGAGCCTGATTTGCCTTCATGGCCTCTTTGGGAGTAAACAGTCCTGGAAGCAGCAGTCGCCTGTACACAGCTTATGCGGTCTTCTGTTGGTCCCTGAGAGCTTTCCTCGATTGTTCTGTGGAGGCCACAGCTCTGTCACAGCCTCAGCAGTCAAAGAGGTGGCTTTATTTAAAACAGCCCTTTAGAAGGGACTTCAATGAAATGGCAGTCATTTGGTTGATGGAAATAAAGATCAATTTCAGGCTGTGAAATAAGGTCAAAACCACGAGACAACATTAAATAGGAAGGATTAGCATTAAGATTGTACCTGGAGCGAGAGAACAGATGAAGGAGGAGAACTGAAGAAATCGGAAGGTGGCCTTTGAACATGCAGAAAAATAATTTGGACACAGTGAAGGAAAAAGAGAAAAAGTACACTGAGATGGCATAAAATGGGAAAGTTAGGGATCCTATGGGTAAAAAGCAAAATGCATATAAAGTATGACTTTCAAGTAGATTTTAGTGAAAATACAGGAACATGAAAATAAATGAAAATAAGAGCAAGTGCCAATCTTTTAGACATAATTTGCAGATTACAATGTGGAATATGAAATATTAGGCAAAATTTTAAAACCCCGTATTGTTTAATGCAGTCTGAAGATGAGTGTGTGTGTGTAAAATATTAAATTCATTTGTGAAAATTATGTAATGTCAAAAATGTCATGAACATTTTCTCATATTTCACAGACTGAAATTATTTCCGTGCTCATTCTGTCCCAACTGAGATAGTTTCTTTTTGACCCTTAATCTCTGACCCTCTCTTGGTAACAACAACAACAACAATAAAAAGTTCACTAGACAACTTGACAGAATTCTACTTAAAGCCCTAAAAAACTAGTTAGTAGAAAAAAATTAAGATTGATAAAATGTCAGAGCTGCCAAATATTTCAACATTCTAATAGAATAAGCCTATGAAAAACTTTGTAGGACGTGTCTATACGTTTGAGAATTGTTATTACTGAATATTTTTACTCTGAACAGTAAAGTTTATTGGCAATTACCTGATTTCAGAGTAATTCAAAACTAAATAAGCATGTAACAGAGAAATAAGTTTATTATTGCAGCATCATAAAGAGCATTTTGCTAACTATAACTTTTTTAAAATGTGTATAGTTTGAAGAATGTTTTTATAATAAAGTGAAGCTCACTTTTAGAGCTAGTTTGCAAGGTTACGGATAGAATTTAGATGTTGGACTATTAATTGTGATGGGAATTGTTTTGGGAACCTCTAGCTGTATAAACTTCAAAAAGTTATCTTGCTTACTTCCCCACTTCATTATGCAAAGAAAAGCACAAATGTATTATATTCGTTGAACCATTAAATGGGAGTCCAATGAGCCATTAAAATTAATAGGTCGTCCAGGAACAGGATAGATATAGCACAAAAAAAATAAAACTTATGTTGATTCACTCTCAAAGTGTTGCTTTGAGAAGCAACAATTTTGGGTAATTCTGTTTCCATTTTCATCATCCTAATTTATATGTGTTGTCACCTTTAAAAGCTGTAGATTAGTTTTAAATAAAAATATTCTAACTACTCTCTTCAAAAGTGCTAGAAAAAAAAATCTGACTTGGAGATAAGTAACTTGATTTCATATTCAGCCCTATCAGTCTCCTGAGCTGTAACAGCAACACAAATCTTCATGTTGACACCGTGTTTGTTTATTGGCATAAAAGGTTAAGTAAAAAGATAAGAAAGGTTTTCAGAGTGCAGGACTCCATACTCTGTTTTAGTAGAATCTGTATTCATAGTTCATAGAAAACATAAATTAAGCTTTATTAGCTAAGAAGTGACGCTAGAGTAATGCACACTCGCTATTTTCTTGAAGGAACCAAAATGTTTTCATCTGTAATATCACTTAATATTCCATCATTCGTGTTTGAGGAAATTCTTTGCCTCATCTGGAATTCTTTCAAAATGGTATAATTTCGTGTTATAAATAGTTTTGGGTAAGAAAACGTTCTTTTAAATTAGATATTACTGTTTTTGGTAATTTTCTTTCCATTTTTTACTAATGCTAAGGAATTCAAAGATTCAAACTTTACTAGTATCATAGAGGCTTGTAAAAAAAGATATTATAAAAGTTACTAATTATGGAAAGTCATTAAAAACATTAACAATGCCTCACTGATGATATATGCCACAGTCACTAGACCAGCACAGTAGTGTAAACACACACACATATGCACACGCAGCCTAACAACAGAATGGGGCAGAATAGTCTTTAATTTCTTACAATTTTTATAATATAATGTAAAACTATTAAAAGTATATAGCAGTTAAGGACTATTACTCCAGAAGACTGGAAAAATACTGATAAAATATATTGGTAATATTCTACTAAAGCTGCCAAACTTTATTCCTTCTTTAATGTGGATGAAAAGATGTTATATTCCAGATCTTATAAAAATTATAGATGAATATCTAATCTAGGAGCAGTAAAGAATTCATAAACTGGAGATAAAGACAATATATATGTAGTAGTCACAGATTCAAGGGGCCAAGGATGCACCATTATTTTTTTAAAATGTTAAACTTCAGAATTCAAGTCGCTGTTCCCTTTGATGCAGACAATTTGATTTATTTATCAGAAGTTTAATTACTTTTGAGTAAGACTGGCAAGTTCAGCAATTTTCCATCAATTCTAGGTTTAAACTCAACCAGTTCTGAGTTCTCATCCCCTGCTACCACCCTCCCCCCACCCCACACACATAAATACTTCTTCCTCCAATGGCGTCTGAATTCCAATGCGGAGTTAAGAGACTTGAAACTGGATCATGGCCTTTGGGAAGAGGGACATCTGGTCTGTGGTCATTCTCCATCCTCTTCTGACATTCAGAATGGTATTTTGGAGCTGCTTATCTTTGCTAATCTATGTCTATCTTTATTGCATCCGCTGCTGGAGACAGCTCATGGAATCCAGACACATCTACACACCTGTTGGAGTCATGGACACTTCCCTACATTCTCTGAGACTACGGAAAGTTTGGAAGATTGTTTTAGGTCCTCTCTGCCTGGACATGTCTGGCCATTTCTTCTGTTATACTGGTGCTTCACTATTCTGCTTTTGGAGTCTTTCCTAGGAAGCTTGCTGTTTTAGTCTTCACCCAGAAATCAAACATAGGTCTCATCACCCATCAGACACTTCTTCTGCAAAAGGAAAATCTATGTAGGGCTCCTTTAAATGCCTACCATACACTGGGACATTTCCCAGAGGAGTGATAAGAGGTCCCTCCTCAAAAGTCTCCGCCATTAACTAAATCTCCTGCCTGCCTATACTCAGCTGCCTGCTTGTATCAGTTATCTGTTGCTGTGTAACAAACCATCCCAAAGTAGTGGCTCAAAACAACCACCATTTATTTGCCTATAATTAAGCCATCTGGGCTTGTTTTCTGCTGGCCTTACCTGAGGTTATTTAAGTGACCCTGGTTATCTGTAGCCTCAAGCAGGCTGGCTGACCCAAGATGACTTTACTAACGCATCTGGTGCCTCAGTTGGGGTGGCTGGAACAGCTCAGGCTGGGCTATATCTCTCTCTCACACACTCCCCAGCAGTGTAGCTCAGCTGCTTTTCATGGCCACTCGGGGATCCAAAAGAGTGAAAACTGAAGCTTCTAGGCCATTTACAAAGCACTGTGTAGCAATCTACAAGCAAGCCATAAAATGAGCTCAGATTCAGGAGAGGGGAAATGGCATCCGCCTCTTGATGTGAGGAGGGGAATGAACTTACAGGGAGGAGAAAAATTGATACAGACTACCCCGCTGCTGGCAGAGCTTTATGTCCTTCTGAGCAAGAAAAGAGGTTCTTATGTCAACATGAATTCTCAACCACCCTAAGACCTTCATGTTCTTAATATTTTGGAGATTCAAAATAGTGAATTTTATTTCTGGGTCTTGAGACTTACTTTACATCAAAAGTTAAAATTTGCTTGCATTTGCATTCTCTGAGGAACTACGCCTTATTAGCAAGGTCTAATTTGAATAGTAAAAGGGCCTTGGGAATAAGAGGGGGCAAATTTTATAAACAAAGTTAAATAGATTTTCTGTTAATATTTTAAAATACTACTCCACTTACCTATTTTGGGTTAATTTCTTTATGATGTGGTACATTTACCATCTTCCTGTTCTTAATAAAATGCTTACTTTAGAAAAAAGATGCATTAATTGAAAGATTGCTGGAATTTCACTTGTCACGGCAAGAGCCATCTTTGAAACCTTAGATTATAAGAGAAGTCAAAATGTGTAATGATGTCCCTGTTAGAGAAGATTGCTCTGTGATTCCAGCAGCAGATCTCTGGTTACCAGAAAGCCCACTCACATTTGCTCAGCCCCACCTTGACTGCGGCTCCTGCTATGGGTTTCATTTTGGATGAAGAGCCTGAAGAAGCTTGAGGCAGCAGGTGGTGTATCTGAAGGAAATCACAGAGACTCTAATTTCATTGCACTCTCCGAACTTAGAGTGTAAGCATTTTGAATTGAGCAACTGACACATGCAACCTACAAACATAATCTGAAATAATATCACTACAGATTAAGCTAATTTACCTGCTGTCTCCTTTCTTTCTAATGGAGGAGAATGATTGGAATTAAATCTGTATGTAATAGAGAACTAATAGTGTGATGTGTGGTAGGGAGAGGAAATACGCTTATACTGAAAAAGGTAAAATTCCGTGGAATAAGTCTGTGCTGTCCAACATAGTTGCCACTAGCCGCACGTGGCTATGAGGCCTTGAAATGTAACTAGTGAGACAGAGGGACTGAATTTTTAATTTTGCCTGATCTTAATTATCTTAATTTAAATTTAAAAACAACCAGTATAAAATATTTTTCCATTAAGCATAATTTTAGTGTTTTGGTTGGACTATATCTCGCTTTAATAAGTGAAAATTTAGTACCCAAATTGAGATAAAATGCATATCAGAATTTAAAGACTTGATGTGAAAAAAAGAATGGAAACGAACCCATTAGTAATTTTTATGCTGATTACATATTGAAATGGTAAGATTTTGGAAATACTGAGTTAAATAAAGTATATTATTAAAATTTTCACCTGTTTCTTTTTACTGTTTAATGTTCCTTTGAGGAAATTTAAAATGACATATGTGGCTCACCTTGTATTTCTGTCGAACAGCACTAGTTAAAACTCCAACGACATTTATTTGTCCTGGATATAAATTATGCTTTAAAAATAGAAATCTCACGTTTTGTTTTATTATCTTAGGGTATAAATTATATTTTGATTTGATATTAGGAACAACTTATTGAGAACCTACTTAATATCAAGTCCTCTGGGAAGTGTTGGAAATGTGTTACCTCTGTCAGATAAATTTTATCATTCCAATTTTACAGATGAGGAAAGTGTTGGTCATACACATCAAGAAAGATTTCATTGCAATAAAAGGGAGAGCATAGATTCAAACCAAGGTTTGTCTGACTCCAGAATTTGCCAGACTTGCTTTTCTTGGTTACAATTCTTCAATTAATCCATAGTGTGTACATTTAGCACAGTATTCATTCAACGCTGTGCTGGATGCTCTTGGTAAAACCATGTGCAGATTTGAAGGACTGGTATTCCAGGCAGAGGGAACAGATAATGCAAAGGTGCTGAAGCTCCCATGGGTGAACTGGGTTGAAGGAAGAGGAAGACGGCCAGTGGCTCAAGAATTTTGAGCAAAGGGAAGTGAAGTTGGCAGGGACTTGATTATGTAAGGCCAAGGCTGTATTTAATTCTAAATGACCCATGTCCTTGAGGGGTGTTGACCAGAGGAATGACATAACGGATCTTCATTTTTAAATGACTGCTCTGGTTTGTTTATAAAGAATCAGTATAAAGAATCAATATGGGAGTCAGAAAGCCCAGTTAGGAGGTGTTTTTGACATTGTCAGGTGTGAGCTTGAGGACGAAATAGTAGCTTAAGAATACGTTTTGGGAGTAAAATAAACAGAATCTGCTAATGATAATTATTAAACAATTTTATATTGTTTTTTTTAAAGTGTCTTTCTGAAAATTTAATTCCTGGTCTTATTGGATTGGGCATTTCAATGTCTATTTCTAAAGGCTACATGATGTGTATAGTATATAGAATTAAGGACACATGAGAGATACAGGAATATGTCAGATGCTTTGGCAAGAAATCTCAACAAAATAAGAAAACTATTAGGAATCTGGGCTGGATCTGGGATGAAGATATGGAGTCCAAAGATGTACCATCAATCATTCACCAATTATTATTTTGGATATACCATGCCAGACGCTGAGCTAGGAATGCAAATGCAATGGTGAATAAGAAAACAAAGAGAGTTCCTTCTGTCATGGAATATTTAGTCTGCAGTTGGGGTGACTTCAGGGAATTCTGTGTCTGGTGCACGTAGGGCTCTCTTGGATTTTGTATTTTCTTATCTACTTGTTGAGATGGGGCAGCGGGTGATGGTGGGTAGGAATCCTCCAGTTTCATAATGCAGGCCAGTGTTCTCTCCTGGTTTAGATGTTTCTGAATTAGTCCTCTGCTTGCTGAGTAGAATAGCAGGAAAGGAAGTGTTGGTGGTGACTCTTACCACTTCCTACAGTGAGACGGGGCCAGTGTAACATCAACAGTTAACCCAGTGAAATCTTGCATTTACTCAGTCAATAGATGAATTAGTGTTAGTTTTTGCACGTAGTAATTCCTTGGTTAATTTTTTGTTATAATTTTGCTTGCACATGTTTTAATAAAAGGATAGTTTAACAAATAGATATTTTAACATCCACCTTCAAACTGTGTATTTATTTCCTCTTTTCATATTACTCACTTGAGTTGTAGAATTATCAAATTTTTTTATATCTTTCCTGAAGTATAATTGATGATAATCTTCTATTGTAAGTGTACAGTTCAATTTCTTTGGGATATCTATACAGTTGTGCAACCATCCTGGCGATCAAGATTTGGAACTCTTCCATCACACCAAAAAGTTTCCTTCTGACTCTTTCCAGTTAATACCCACACGTACCTCAGGCCTAAGCAACCACTGATCTGCTTGTTCTCTCTATAGCTCAGCATTTTCTAGACATTCCTACAAATAAGTCATTATAGGATATAGTCTTTTACGTGCAGCTTATTTCCTTAAGCATGATATTTTGGAGATTCATTCATGTTGTAGGTACAGTAAGTCATTATTTTTTAGTAATGGGTGTTATTCCGCTGTATGGATATACCATTTTGTTTCTCTGTTCACCCCATGATGGACATTTGGGCTGTTTCCTGTTTGGGGCTGTTATGAATGATACTACTGTATTTATTCACATTCAAGTCTTTATGTGATCATTCATTTTCATATCTCATCAATAGACACCTAAGGAGTGGAATTTCTCAGTTATATGGTAAGTGAATGGTTAACTTTTTTTAAAAAAACTGCTAAACTGCATTACCAATTGGCTGTACCAACCAGCAGGTATGTGAGGTTTCCACATCATCGCATGTAATTTCCCTAATGCAAATGATGTTGAGTATTTTTCATGTTTGTTTTGAATCCATGTATCTTCATTTGTGAAGTGTTGTTCAAATATTTTGTGCATTTTTTAAATTGATTTGTTTGTCTTATTATTAGTTTTAAGAGTTTGTTTGTATTCTGGATATAAGCCCTTTGTCAAATGTATGTTTTGCAAATATTTTCTCCCAATATTTGGCTTGCCTTTTCATTTTATTAATGGAGTAATTTGATGACCAAAATATTTTAGTGTAATTTTAATAAAGTCTAATTTTCAGGGTTTATATTTTATGGTTGGTGCTTTTTATTTCTCATATTTTAAAAATTGACTAACTAGAGGTTATTAAGGTTTTCTCCTAACTTTTCTTCTAAACTTTTTTCAGTTTTCACTCTTATAGTTGGGTTGATAATCAATTTTGTATTGCTTTTTATGCATAGTATGAGCAAAGGGTCAAATTTCGTTTTTTTAAGGAGATATCCAGGGATTTAATACCACTTATTAAACAGACAATCTTTACACTATTGAATTTCCTTGGCATCTTTGTTGGAAATCAGCTTACAATATAATAATTGTGGGTATATATCCGAATTCACAATTATTTTCCATTGTTCTGTGTGTCTGTTTTTGTACCAGTCCCATACTTTCTTCATTAATGTGTTTTTATTATAAATCTTAAATATCAGCTAATTTGACTTTTTGTTTTTTTAATTTATTTTAAAAATTATTGGGGCTACTCTAGGTCCCTTGCCTTTTAATTCAAATACTGGAATTAGCTTGTCAAATTCTTTTGTAAAGACTGCTAGGATTTTTATCCTGACTGCGTTGAATTTATAGTTTAATTTTAGAAGAATTGATCTCTTAACAACAGTGAATTTTCATGAAAATGGTATATATCTCCATTTAGATATATCTTCTTTAATTTCTTTCAGCTATGTTTTGTACTTTTCACTTCACAGGCATTGCACAACTTGGTTAAATTAATTCCTAAGAATTTTACTTTTTATGGAGTTTGGTGTCATGAATCAAACTTTTATTTCATTTTCAGGTTGTTCATTGCTAGTGTAAAAAAATAAAGTTGATTTTTGCATTTTGATCTTGTATCCTGAGACTTTATCAAACTCGTTAGTTTTAGTAGCT
The DNA here is from genome assembly GCF_041296235.1 of Equus asinus. Classification (NCBI taxonomy): domain Eukaryota; kingdom Metazoa; phylum Chordata; class Mammalia; order Perissodactyla; family Equidae; genus Equus; species Equus asinus. Next base: position 22,201,592 of record NC_091801.1, on the reverse strand, counting down.
TTTTAAATGGATTACTTAGGATAGTCTACATGCATTCTACATACACACTGTGGCATATGCAAATGAATACATTGTAGTTTCTTCTATTGTAACCAGTCTATCTTTCGTTTGTTTATTTTTTCCTTTGCTATACTGGCTAGAAGTGGAGAAGGGGGACATCATTGTCTTTTTCCCAGTTTCAGGAGAAAGCATTCTGGTTTTCACTGTTGAATATGATGTCAGCTCCGTGTGTATCATAGATATCCTTTATCAGGTTGAAGAAGTTTCCTTCTGTCCCTAATTTGCTGAGAATTATTCTTATCATGAATGGTGTTGAATCTTGTGAAATGCTTTTTCTTCTATTAAAATGATCATACAGTTTTCCCCTTTGTTATATTTAGATGATGTAGTATATTAATTAACCTTTGGATTAAAACCAACTTTGTGTCCCAGGGACAAATTTACACTTGTCTTTGGTGAGTTATCATTTATATATGTGTCTGTTTGTGTGTATATATATATATATTTGGACTTATAGATATATATATGTTTATATATATTATATATATATTTGGACTTAAATGTGGTGAATTCTAGAACATCATGTTCAATTATAATAAAGATATTCATCCTAAATTCTGGATACACATACTTTTGATAGAACACTATGCATAAATTAGTGCTTACTGAAAAACCTTAATAATCTTTCAGTGTACTATTATTATTTCCCTTTTAGAAGCTGAGAGAACTGAGCTTAGAGAAGTGCCAACTGCCCAGTTCTTATATGACTAAGCCATAACCTGGTCCCTAGACCTGTTCTCTCCTTATATGGATCAATGTTGTTCAAGACAATTCAATGAAAAGCTTGAGTTTTCCTTAAAAAGACAATTTGCATTGGAATATGAATGAATTTAAAGGAATTAATTCTCAGACATCCCTCTACTTAAAGGACAGGGTATTTCCTGGGCACCTCTAGTTTAAGATACTAACGTGTTTATTATACAATTTCCAATTCACTTATTTGCTTAAGCAGTGGTGGCTCCCACTTTATATCAGAATACATTTGATATGTATCAGATTTCTACTATCTAATCTTCTATTTTAGCCCTGCTTACTCTATTCTGCAAGAAACTAAGACAAATCAGTTTACACTTTACTGCCAGAGCCAGTCCTTGATTCATTTTGTCCCTGTGACTTTTCTTGTGTTGATTATCATTAGGAAAATATCTATCTACCATTTCAGAGAACCTTCTTAACGTGACCTTGTTTCCTGGGCACCAGGTTAGAGTGATTTTCTTTGGCATTTTTTATGCTGAGTGATGGTGATGTTTAAACAGCTTTAACCTTGGTTTATCATTCAGACAGAGAGGATGGAGCCCTTGAAAAGGCAGTGATATATATATATATGTATGTATGTGCACACAGTTTTTAGCTATCAGATGTTGTGCACGACAGATGTCCACTAAATATTATTTGGGGCATTGAAATTTTTGGCGTATTCTTTGGGGTATTCTAGAGGAATCATCATCTTAAAACTCCCAGCTCAGAAATGACATTTCTATTACCAGTGATTTCCTTCCCAATCTTTAAGATTTTAGAGTTTCATAGGGACGCCATTGGCCTTGCTGCTCTAAAGATACTGATCTTTGCTATCATCCTCATGTTTAATTAGAGTAGAAAATAAAATTTATCATCCCATCTGTACCTTTAATTACCTATCTTCTTTAAAAAAAAGCTTCTAAAATTCACATTTTGTTGTTTTTCAGAGCAAAGATATGATAGTATTGGAGTTATTTTGTTTAAGTTAAAGCATTTCTATCTTGAAGTATGTGCTGCTTGTTTCCTCAGGAGCATAAACCACTCTGCAGGCAATAACTCATTTAGATCTTCAAATTCTGCAGAGGGTTGTAGGTGATAAATAGTATATCCAATTTACAGGGGGGACAATTGAAATAGAGCGATGTGGCGAATTGCTCTGAGTCACAGAGCGCAGCTATAATGGAACTCAGAATGGAATCCAGGTCTCTTGACTCCCAATTAGTTCTCTGTCCACTGCATCACTCTACCTGCCCCCTCAGTCCTTGGAAAATAGATGATAAATTTTATATAAAGCTAACTCTCAGTTACCTACAGTTTATAGTAGACATCTACAGATCCTGGTTTACATTCATATCATTGCTCTCTAGTTGGTTATGAGGTGTCTTCCAGCATCCTTCGGGTCAGCTGTCTCATTGCTGCTATGGCAAAGGCAGAAAAAAAGGCACAAAGGAGTGGTGGGAGTAAAAAGATCTTACATGTGGGAAACACATAACCTAAACAGTTTTGGGAAACAGTGATATGTGGAGTTGGATGGTGAGGATTACACTGCCCTCTATTTGTGCAGATGGATGCAAATTGAAATGGCATTCCATACTTACATATCGTTTTCCGCATATGACCCTGGAAATTAAGTAAACATAAGGTCAAATCTAAACCCCAGAATAAGCAAGCGATGTTTGCAGCTGGAGCTTTCACAGCTCTGCAGGGTTACTGCCCTTCCAAATGAACAGGCAGATTTCATGTGAACTTTTGAATCTCTAATATCAAGGGTATGACAAAACTGAGGGTATATGACAGTAAATTAAAGATTTCCAGACAAGAATGGTGACAATTAAAACAAATATATCAAAAGGTTCAATAGGGAGATTATTTCAAATGCTTAAATTTCACATAAGTAGTCATGGTGCCTTGGAAAAATAAACTGAAGCGTGTTCACGATTAGCAGAATGAGCTGTTGCTATTCTGTCTTTATTATTATCTTTATTTTGATTTCTTAGTGATTTCTAATGTATCTTCTTGAATATCAGAGTTGTTTGTGCTGTTTAAGAAATTATAGTCACAACTTATATGGGATAAAGCTACTAAATTTTATTTTTATTAATTTATTTTGGTGGGGGAAGATTAGCCCTGAGCTAACATCTGCCGCCAATCCTCCGCTTTTTGCTGAGGAAGATTGGCCCTCAGCTAACATCTGTGCCCATCTTCCTCTACTTTATGTGTGGGACACCTGCCACAGCATGGCTTAACAAGCTGTGCATAGGTCTGTGCCTGGGATCCAACCATTGAACTCCAGACCACCGAAGCGGAGCGAGCAAACTTAACTGCTACACCACCAGGCTGGCCCCTAAGCTTTATTTTTTTGTTACTATTACTGGGGATATTTCAATTATTTTTTTCAAAAATTAAGATAAACTTATGATATGAAATATATTCTTTTCTGATATTTATTTAGACAAGTGATAATTGTATGCAAAGGACAAAATAGAGAGTATGGTAAGTCTTGAAGAAAATGTAAATAACTTATGTCATCTCTGACATGGCCTTCTCCTAAGATTCTTGATGCTTGGGAATGTACGAGTCTCATTAACTGCTGTTTCCCAGCATCTCGGACAGCGTCTTGTGCATAGGCAGCTTTCATTCGATATCTGCTGACTGTCGAAATGAATGACATAGAAAATCTGGATTTCAGTGGCTTGAAGAATGCAAGGGAGGTGAAGAAATGGAAGGACTAGGCATAGAAGATGCTTCAAATACAGAGGAAATCAGAACTGTCTCATAGATGAAGGAATTTTTTATAGCATGATTAAAAGCTGCAAGAAAGTGGAGCCAGGGATGAAACAAGAGACAGAAGAATGATAAATAAGACAAGCTTGCTGAACAGATAAGAGGGGATGGGGCACAAAGCAGAAGCAGTGAGTTAGTCTCGCTGAGAGAAGGAACTCCTGTTCATTCAGGAGTGAAGGGAAAAGGGGAGATCGTAATTAAGGCTGGTCAGTTGAGAGAGTTCCTGTATGGCGGCTGCTATATCTTCTACAAATTGCTCTTCTGCGGAGAGTGACTGGAAGTCGGAAGGCCCAGGAGTGGAGAAGATCGAGGAGTGGGTCCAGAGATGGCTCACGGAACCACCACATCAAGGGGGGGTCATTCCACAGTCACTGAAATCGCCAAGGTGATGGCAAGACTTGAGTGGAGAGGGAGGCTAGAGACTGGTAGTAGAGTTGTCAGTAAATGTGGAAAATGACAGGGCATGTATACAACAAAGATGAGGAGAGTGGTATAGCCATGTGGCATAATTATATGCAAACTCAAACACATTAAATAGTTGATAAGATCAGATCATAAACCAACAAAAACACAAACTAAACTAACAACTGTAATAAACCTGGCTTTACATTTTCTTAATTGTAAATATTTGTCTTTTTAGTCTACTTCTTCTTATATAAGGGTAAGTATGCGAGAAAAATATACCACAGGAATATTTCTAAATGTGCAATAGTTTGCTCTCAAATTAGAAAGGGCATATAAGCTATAGTTATTTGCACAAATCTGATATAAAGATTTTTAAAAGTATAGATTTGTTAATGTAAGCACCGACTATATTTCTGTTTATGTGGCATTTATACTAAATAAACTATTTTGCGCATGTACCCTGAATGTTGTACCAGAATTCACATTTCATTGTTTATCTAAAGCCCTTTATGAAATGCAATAACACATCTTAATATTGAAAGCCATTTTGGTACTCTTTTTAATAACTGTGATATTATCTTGGTAAATATAGATTCAAGTTGATTATTTCTCTTTCAACTATTTAGGGAAATAAATGAAGAAAAAATCATAGACATTTTCTGTATTTTCAAGTGTGATTTAATTAATTCTCAGAGCTACTAAACTAGAAATAGAAGAAATTACTTCAAAGTTTACAAATCTGCTAGGTCAGTAGAGTCAACAAAAGTTTTACAGGAATCCCAGAAATACCTACATTCCACTGAACTCAAGTTCTTGAATCCTTAGAGAACCATATTTGCATTTTTGCATAGCTAATTTTGATAATGTGAAAATATTTTGCATTGATAAGGACTTTTATTAATGCAAAACAGACTTCTGCCCTAGTTTGAGGTGGCTTTAATATTAATAACAATATGCCTGAGATTATGCCACATTTCAGTGTCAGTAAAATTGGTGGGTGGAACAAAATGTGAATAAATTATTCACATACAAACAAGAACATCCTTGTTTTTCAAAAGCTGGTCATTGGGGAATCACAGCTATAGGTGAGATAAAAGACTGAACAGGATACAGCTGCAAAAGGAAAAGGACATCAATGTTAATTTTGCCAGTATTGCACATTGCTAACTTGTATGTGGGCATCATTAATATGGAATCAGTTTGCAAAGTTAAATTTCATAGACTTGTAAATAAATGAATTACAAGTAGTAAAGTCTAACATCCAAATGTCAATTTCATCCCCCTCTATTCTATTGAGTAAATGTTCAGCCATTTCCTACTACATGCAGGTGCTGTGCAAAGTGCTGATGGTATAAACGAGTGCAGGACCCTGCTGATGGCTACAGGGGGAAGAGCTTATGGCTGACTTCTACCCCCTAACATACAGTCTCATTACCTTTCAGCAAACTTGGTTTACAAAACTGACTATGAAGAAAAGAATCCAATTATTTGATCAATGTCCTTGTAAAGATGGGCAAAAATGGTTATAAATACATTCCAAAAATTTAAGTTGTCTGAATCAATTGTTTACAGATTCTCAAATCTTAGTTTTGATTTTATTTTGAAATAATCATGCTCTCACTGCTTGATATGCCTATGACCACAGCACCTTTCACCTAGTAGGATTTCTGTGAATATTTTTGAATCAGGAAAAAAAGTGAAGAATGGAGCGACATTATATATTTATATTCCAAAATGTTCAGCTCAGAGAAATACATGTTGTATTGGAAAAGAATACAAAGTAAAAATATGAAAAAATAAAAATATGCAAGAATAAAAGATAAGTCCTGAAAATCCTGCTAGAAGGACTGAATGGTCCGAAAGAGTCATGCCAGGGTTCTTTTCTGAAATACAATTTAGCACGTCTGAATTACATTCCCCCTGAATAAAAGGGTAAAAATAATACTGAATACTTTCCATAGAGGCAAAATATAAAAATTAGGACTAATTCATAACTGAAATAGTCTTATCAGCAAAAAAAAATGTATTTCTAAGCTTTATGAAAAGAAATGAAAGAAAAAATACATATAAAGAAAGATTTCCATTTAATTTGCCACTCACTTCTCTCACAGCATTGAGTCACTATATCATTCATTCAGGGGAGTGATATACTGTTAGTCTTGAACATACACTTCTGTACATTCACAGGAACCCCCCACTCATCACTAACCCTTTCTACCCCTAACCCATAGCATCATTCATGAGGTTACATTTTCAATGTTCATTAAAATGTAGTTGAATTGCAACTGGGTGAATTCAAGTTCCAAGCTTTTGTCGCTACTATAATACCACTTCCCTATTTAAAACCTGTCTAGTGCTCTCTGTTCCCTCAAGATATACTTCTAACAAGGGTTATATGGCCCTGGGTGATGTGCCCTCCAGCATCGAATCTGATTTCTCTGTGTCTAGCCCCAAAACAGCCAGGCTGCTGCCCCTCTTTCAATGCCTCCAACAGGCTCAGCTCCCTCTTACTTCTGGGCCTTGATGTTTCATAGTCCATCTTCATAGACAACATTCCCCCACTCTCCATCAAGCTGATTCCATCTGCTCTTCTTGTTTCAGTTTACACTTTACTTTCTTAGGGAGAAAATAAGAAGATCCTGAGATGTGAGGGCAGGTATGATATCTTTCTTATTTACTTTGGAATCCCCAGCAGTCACATTCTTACTAGCCAATATTAGTTATTCATTCATTCATGCATTCACTTATTCATTCAACAAATGTATATGGAGCATCTCCTAAAAGTTAGACATTGCTGTAGGCATGGGGAACACAGTAGTAATTTACATAAAGTCCCTTCTTCATGGATGTAGGAAGGAAGGTAAACAGTCAAGACATAAGATAATTTCAGAAAGTGATAAATGTTGTCAAGAAAATAAATCAAGAAGGCGATAAGATGCTCACAGGCTTTAATTTGAGTTGATATTGAAATATGTAAAGAAGATAGCCATGTGATGCTCTGAAGACAGAGCATTCTGGTAAGAGGCAATAACATGTGTAAAGGGCCTGAGACAGATAGCTAAGCATAGTCAAAGGACAAAAGCAAGGCTAGAATCAGAGTGACTGAAGTGTGGAATGACAGGTCATGAGGACTGTGAGTGGGCAGGAGTCAGTTCAAGTGGGATGTTGTAGGTCATGGTACAGTGTTTTGATTTCATATGTATTGCTTTCATAAACCCATGGAGAATTTTGAGCATGATCTGCTTTATGCTTTAATAAAATCACTCTTGTATTACTTAGAGAATGAAAAATAGGGAGATAAAAGTGGAAGCAGAGAAGCTGGGAAGAAGGCTCCTATAGGCAAGAGACAATGAGAGTATTGGAGTAGGGTTTAGTAACAAGAAATGACTGCATTCAGGATCTCTCTGGGGAGAGAGAATTGGAAAGACTTTCTAACAGACTGAAGGGGAAGGGTGATAGAAAAAAGGATTCTATAAATACTTGTTTAATTGGATTTTGTTTTTTGAATTAAAGAGTCATGCAAAAAGAAAAACTTCTGTTTTAGAATTTTGCAAAGATATTTCACTAGCAATAGTTATATTTGCAATAATTATAAGAGAGATGTTAATGCTTGAAACTTTCAAGCACACATGATATAAATGTCTCCTAAAACCTACCAGTATACAGCTCTGCCTGTGGGAATCTCTCCAGAATTATCATCAATCAATCAGTATTTGTTAGTATTTATTAAGAATAAAGACTCTGAAATTAAACTGCCTAGGTTTGTAACCTGGCTTTGCCCCTTAATAGTTTTGTAAAGTTAGGCAAATTATATAACATCTCTTTGCCTCTTCCCTCACCTCTAAAATGGAGATAATAGTAGAAACTTTTTCCATACATTACTGTAAAAATCAAAAGAGTTCATATATATAAATCACTTAGAACCCTGGCATATAATTAGTGTCAAAATGTTAGTTATTTTATTATTGTCTACCCTGGGCAGAACGCTGGTGACTTGTAGTGAGCTTATGAAAAAATAAATCTTTTCTACCTTCAAGTCAATGTCTATACTGCTTATCAAATGTTGGTACCATAAGAGCAGGTGACATTGCCAGACTTTTACATCAAGATCTGTGTCACAGGTAGGAGATCTTCTCCCAGCAGCTGCTCTAGTCCTGTCTCCTAATTCTTCGGCAGCTGTCCTAAATATCTTCATTCCCCTTACTCTTCAACATGGAGATAGCCCTAGAATGGAGTGGATAGAGAAAGCAACTTTAGAATGGCTCCAAAAATGTGCCCTTGATAAAATGGAAACTCTGTGAAACTCCTTGAAGTGTAGGGTCATAAAGAAACCAAACAGAGGCATTAATTAGTCATAACTTTACTTTAAGCAAATACCACCGTGAAAATGAGAGGATGTATTCTTTTACTCTATTGACGTCATAAGCCATGTGGTCTCATGTCAGAGAAGTGCCCTTGATGAAAATTATGTAGCCCAATCACCAAAAGCAAATGACAAAATAGCAAATATTTGGGTTTTTTAAGAAAATGTTTTCGTTTTTGTTCTCATTTAAGTTGTTTTCACCTCACACTTCATGTCTCTCCCCTTAATTACCTCTTCAGAATAAACTTCTTCCCCAGTCTGGTTTTGTATGCTTCTTGTTCTTTATTCCCTTACTCTTTCTTCTTGATTCTGAACACAAACTTCAAGAGAATAATTCCAGTAGTGGTTGAACTTTTCTTAGAAGTTGTGAAAGGAGAAGAAACTAAAGTCATGTTCCTTTTTCATGGACAAGAAGAGAGAAAGGCAAGGAAAAGTAATATGTAAATTTATTATTTATTTGTTGCTTCTGTAACCACTATTACCCCAAAACTTAGTGGCTTAAAACAAGACACATTTATGATCTCAAATGGTGGGTCAGGAATCTTTCATTGTCTTTCACTAGGCTGCAAACATGATGTCACCCAGGGCTAAGGTCTCATCTGAAGGCTTACAAGAGACAGATCTATTTCCAAACTCATGTGGCTGTTGGCAGAGTTTCAGTTTCTCAAGGGCTGTTGGACTCTGGGACTCAGTTCCTAATTGACTCTTGGCTCGAGGCCACCGTCAGATCCTTGCCATGTGGGCCTTCCAACATAGCAGCTTTCTTCATCAATACTATCAAGGGAGAATCTTCTAGGAAGACAGAAGTCTCAGTCTTCTGTATCCTAATCGCAGAAGTGATAACCCATCACTTTTGCCTTATTCTTTTGGTTAGAAGCAAGTTGCTAGGCTAGCCTACAGTCAAGGAGAGAGGATTATGCAAATCTATGAATCCCAGGAGGCTGGGATCTTTGGGGGCCATCTTAGAGTCTGAATGCCACAATGAATAATTTTTGTTTGGTCACAGAAGTATAAGAATTCTCCAATTTCTTTTTTCTTTCCTAAAAGTACTCTCAAACCTTAGATTTGGCTTTCTTTCTTTATTACATGTGGTATATATGTCTGCTATGGCCTCAGTTATTTCTCTCAGTTTCATTTCTGGCCGGGTTGTCTGCTGATTTTTTCTATCCCCATGTTAATTAGCTCATGGCTGCTCCCAGGCTACATTTGCATATTCCCTCATGCCTCTAAAGTAATAATATAAATCAGATTACTAATAGGCATTTGGCTAAAAGATGCTAATAAAATGATATATTTTAGTCTTTTAAAACTCTTTCACCTGTTATTCTGAATTGCAGAGCACCCAACTTTACCTTCCACATATCCAGGCCGCTCCCATCTCTCTGCCATTTCTCTTGTGCTTGTCCCCAGCTATATCCTCCGCTCTTTCCTCCCTGCCTTAATCTTGCTTATCTTTTAAGTCTAAATTCAAGTGTTCTTGATGAGTCTTTGTACTTTAATAAGTACACTTATTTCTCCCTTCTTTTAACTAAGTATTAATAATTTATACCATACAAATTATCACTTGACTATAAATTATTTTGAACCAGTATCCCATTGTTTGAAATTTATGAGTCTCCTTTCTCCAATAAGTTCTTTAATCGATATTGCTCACTACAGCATACCCAAGGATGATTTATCTTAGTCACCACAAATGTTTAATGAAATATTCTTCCAAAGTCATTCTTAGGGAAGTCATGCCTCATACTTAATCTCTATCCTCAATGCCTACCCCTTGGCTGAGTACATTGAAGTATCCAATAAATGCTTTTTGACCTGATATGGGCAACTATTAAATATTTAAAGACATGTAAATAACTTCATTGAAAATATTTTCAACATCTTAAAATGGAGAAGGCTGCACCTCAGTAGAATTAATGTCTGCTGTAATATGTGAACCATGTGGGAGCTCTTAAGGGGAACCCTACATAAATTTAAGAAATACATAAAATTTATATGATGCTTAGGATTTGTTTTCCAAACACAGAAAAACAAAATTGTGAGTTGCTCAGGTATAAGGTATAAAGCTAAAGCTTTCTCTCCCATAAAAAGAAAAATAGGATACTTTAGTCACTCTTACTTAAAAATAATATCAATTTACATTCTTAGGCTATTGTTCTCTAATTTCTGGGCTCTAAACTTCGCTGAAACGCTGGCCTTATGATAAAACCTGTAGTTATGATGTTAAAGCATTATATTAAAAATATCATATTTACACACATTGAGATGCCATTTGTAGTATTTTTATTTAGATTTAAGAAAATATTTTAGTGAATTTCCACTGATTTAGACAAAGATCTCTAAGCACATAAGTATTTAAGAATTTTCTTCTTCCTACTATTTATTTCTGTCTCTACTTCTACATCTGAAAAGGAGAATTGTATTCTTCTCAAATTTATATGTAATCATGCAAATAATATAGACTATTTTATTGTTCCATATGTATTTTCCTGGGAAAACGTTAATGAAAAATATTCATTTAGAATAAATTCCGAGTGATATTCCAATTATTTTTAGTTGTGAATAAGATTCATTTTCCTTTATCATACTTCAGTGAATCACATTGCTGATGCTGTAATCACTGACTGTCTTAGTCCATTCAGTCTACTATAGCAAAAATACCACAAACTAGGTAGCTTATAAACCACAGAAATTTATTTCTCACAGTTCTAGAGGCGGAAGTCCAAGATCAAGCTGCTGGCAGATTGCGTGTCTGGTGAGAGCCCACTTCCTGTTTCATAGACGGCACTTTTTCTCTGTGCCCTCATATGATGGAAAAGGGTAGCGAACTTAGTGGGGTTTCTTTTATAAGAGCACTAACCCTATGCATGAGGGCTCCACCCTCATAATTTAAGCACCTCGCAAGGGCCTCACCTCCTAATGCCATCACTTTGGGGGTTAGGATTTCAACCATATGAATTTTGGGGGTGCACATTCAGACCATAGCATTGACTAAGTTAGAATATTTATAATAAACCAGACATTTGACGATGAATAATTTGCAACAATTTTTCTGTGCAGGATACCATTGGAAAGAAGATTTTTAAATATTTATTTTTACTGATTTTCCAAATAGTACATGAATATTGTAGAAACTAGGAAATAATAGGAGACATTAATAGAGAAGAAATAAAAAGCACCAATAGTATCCCCACTCAGAGATAAATATATTAATATTTTTGTATATTACTCCCTTTTTCTATACGCAAATACATGTGTGCCTTTTTCTACTTTCAGATAACTTGGGATCATAGCATATACAAAATTTTTTTTTATTAACTTAGCATCACCTTGAATTTATTATCTAACAATAGATAGTTTTCAAAAATATAATGTGTAGTGGGTACATTATAGTCTATCATATTTATGTACCATAGGCTATCATCTTTTAAAAATATTTTGATTGTTTCCCATTTTTTTATATGAGGAAACTTTGAACACAAGATTTTGAAGATAATTGTAGGTATACATCATATTGAATTGACACTTCAAATATTTTCTTAGCTATTCTTACTTATTTGTTCTCCTAGATTTGTTTGGTCAGATTTTTTAACAGCCAATTTACTTTTGAGTGGGATTGTATTAAAATGTTAAACTAACTTTGGAAGAGTTGGTTGATTTGTACTGTTCCACCTTTTTGTTTACAAGCATGGGGTCTATACTGTATTCGAATCTTCTTTAATGTCTTAATAAAGTCTTGTAGCTTTTTAAATGTAAATCAAGCATTTTTCTTTCACAGTAATTTTTAATATTTTACATTTTTATTACTGTTGGAATGAAATCTTTCTTCCAATGTAGCTGTAGCAGGAAACGCTATAGGTTATTATGCATCCATCTTTCACATGACACTTTACTGAACTGTCATGTTCATTGAAATAGTTTCTCAATCGTCTTGATTACACATTCTGTCTTTCCCTTTAAAGAAACTAGATCTCTTAATTCTGTTACATGCCTTAAAACATTGGCCAGAACTCCCAAAAAAGTGATAAATAGTTACGGCAATACCCATCCTCCAAACTTTGCCCTTAGTTTTGATGGGAATCTCTAATATTTCACAGATTTCTGTGTGCCATCCTCAGTGTTCTGAGTCAGTAGATCTGATGGGTATAAAAGGTAGTGAAAAGGAACTAAATAATGTAGAAGTGAAAAACCTATTGGCTTGATCAGTCACTCTAATTAACTAAGTAGTGTTTATAAATCTAAAAATAAAATTTTTTTATCACTTTTGGAGCAAAAGTTTCCATCCTCCCCTCAACAAAAGTATAAAACTGGAAAGTCTTTAGCATTGCATTTTGACAATGCAAAGACAAGAAGAATGAGAAGTTTTGCTAAGCTGTATTAAAGATTAAAGATGTATTTAACATTTGGAATTAGAATTTACAGGGTGGCTATGTTTCAGTTTATGGAAGTTGATGAGCAGGTAGTTTTATTCAAAGGACATTGTACATTTCAGATACACAGTGTATCTCTATATATCTTCAAAACCAGGAAAATATGGTATGGAAAAAGAATTTTCTGTGTTTAAATATGTATATTTTATAATAAACTTGAGTCGAATGATCTTTTTATTCATACTCTGAAAAATTATTCATACAAAGATTTAAACTATAAAAAATTAAAATGCTCATGACTCTCTTTCCTGGTTATATTGAGAGTTAAATAAGCTCTGAAGTGTTGCTATCATTCCACTAGTAGTGAGGATCCAGCTATCGCTCAGTCTTAAATGTGTGAGTGTTTTTCATATCAAGAGAGGATCCATAGATCAATGAATTCCACAGCATCGTTTTAAAACTTTGTTCCTTCAATTAAATTTTAGTCAACAAGAGCTAAATAAATTGAAACTAATGCTGAAACTTGATTTTTCTAATCCCTAAACACATTGAAGGAGAAATCTAAAGTATAAAGTTTAAATCAAGACTGTTCAAAGAGTTTTGGCTATGCTTATTTTCTTAATGAAATAAAATATGCAGTTATCTCAGAGTAAATGTGCATTTTATTAAGTGGAAATATGCCACACTAGAGCAATCGCTTCCTATTACTTTGGCATACTTACTTTAAACGCTAAAATAGGAGATGGTGTAATAACCTATGAGTTATTAATGTTGTAACTTTTTATTCTAATAAACTTAGAAATCGTTTTTTTAAGTATATAGAGAAAAGCTTATTTTCTGTCACTGAGTAAATCAGCAATGACCAAAATCTGAAATAAATATTGATAAAACTTGGGAGTATCTTTTTGTACTTGAATTTGCATATAGGTGTCTCTCGTTTGGGACTTATAAAATTAAGCCAACTGAATCCTGTTTGGGATGAATAAAGACACTCTTCATTTCCCAGGCCTCCCTCCCCAACGATTCCTGACTTCACGGCAGACCATGTTTGGAATATATTGCTTTATTTTGAACTACAGCAAGATTTTCTTTTTAAATATATTACTTCTGTTTCAGTGGACTTTTGTGCATTTTGTGTGAATAGAATCAGCTGCATTGTTAATGAAGCAAATATAGTATGTCGTTTTTAAGACACTTTAAATGAAGCTTTGATTTAGTTTTCTGATAGTTTGTCATTTAAATTGAGGAATGCGGAGGGTGGAGAAAAATTATTCGGTGATAGTATTCTTATGATGCTTTGTTCCAGGGTATAATCGCTTCTTAACAAAATGTGTGGTATGACTATTAGCAGCAATTCTGCTAAGAATTCATGCTAAGAGTTCATGAAAGGAACTCTTAAGATTTGATAAGAGTAGTCAAAGAAACATGAACAATGATTCAATTCTTCTAGTTATTTTCAGCAAACTAGATTCAATTAAGCACAATAAATACTTCTTCAACTGGTCTTACAAAAGTCTTCGCATGATGTGGACATAGCTAAAAAGAACTGTATTTCATGAAATCTCTGATCCTTTCTTTTGGCTGAGGTCCTTAGCCAGCTGTCAGTATTCAGCCATGACGTATGAAATGTTGTCTGCTTTCAGTTAGAGGTAACGTGAAAAAAGCAGAGAATGTTAGGAAACAAGTTATAGATGAGTAATATTTTAGCATTAATGACTTGTATATGTTATCAGAGTGGAAATTTGAAGACTCACGAGGAGTTTACCCAGAACACTTTGAAGCCAACCATGGCAGTGAGCAGTGTTTGTATATAGTGTAGTTGTTAGGATCAGCTGTTTTGGATCTCGCAGATTGTCAACTGAAACTCAAACAAATATCTGACCTCTCTAGAGCCCAGTTTACTGATCTGTGAATTAGGAATTATTTAGAAATACCTATTTCTGCCTCTTAGCCTTGTGAAGCTTGAGATGATGGATGGATGTGTGTGTGTGTGTGTGTTTATGGGAGAGAGAGAGATCAGAAGAGTCTGGATGGTGTTATCATCACCATCAACATGGTTAACTTTATACAGTTATAAAGGAGTTGAACATCTTCGCCAGGCTTGTTTTTATTTTCTAACGTAGTGATTAATGATACATAAAGCGCTAATACAATATTCTAATATTAACTCTATCCAGAGTCTACTCTTCCAACACCTTTCATTTTTTATTGTAGGTTATATCACAGATGATTCAAACCTCAGTTTTGCAGTGAGGCATTTGTTGATGTTTATGTATATTCTTCAAAGACATTTCGATTATAATCTCTAAAATATGGAAACTCCCTTCCTTTTACTGGTACAAATGTCTCCGTATAATAATTTTATTAAGAATTATTATTTTTTGTACCCTTGAGGAGGTGAGTCCCCTGTCCTCCATCCCCTTGTTGCTGCATCTCAGACCTTGATCCTATGATGGAGCTGCTTTCTAGGAGCAGTCTGGAGCTCATATGGCCTTCTGCTTGACTCTTCACCCTCCAGAAAGCCACAATTAATGCCCACCAGGGATTCGCTAGCTGTGTTGAGACCGTGTTCCAAACTCACGATTGCTTCTCTCCCATTTTGTGAGGGTGAGGGGGCCTTAGATGCTTTCTCTTGCATCACTGTCTTCTTCCATCTCTTAGGCTTTCCCTTTCTTTTATCCTCCAAAGGTATTTTTTCTCTTTTTTCTCTAGGTGGTCCTCCAATGTGCCTGCCTTTAGACATTTTCCTTTTATAAGAATTCTCAGCCTTTTCTTCCCAGAAAGCAGAGCTTGACAAAAAGGGCTGATGGCTAATATTTTATTAGGGGAAACAATTCAGAAAGAATGAATGAAGAGGAGGAGGAGGGAAGGAGAGAAGGAGAGAGAGCCAGTAGCTATCTGATTTTGTGTTTATTTAAAATTATATTTTGTTCGTCAGTGATTTTTTTCATTAATTCTGAGTTTTGTTTAAAAAATGCCTTGACATATTCTTTATATTTGGTACCGAGATTTTGAGGTCTCCTCAAATTTTTTATCCAAAGCAAGTGCCTCACCCACCTCACCCCAGTTCCAGCCCCGTGTATGAGCTGCATTATCAAGCTGGCTGCCAACAATTGAAACTGTCTGATCTGGGAACTATCTTCCTCAAGATGTACAGACTGAATTTTTGGACCATCCACCACTGAGGAGTAAGGAGGAAGAACGTATCAATCATCTTCCATTTCCATTTGTTTATATTTTATTCCATGGATTATTATCTCCTCTGCACTTCAAGGTTGTACATGTTTGAGCATGGGAGGTGAGAGACACATACCTGGGAAGAAGATGAGGCATGGCCTAGTTATGCCTACATGAAGACTATCAGAAGTCATACAAGCTGGAACAAGGGGCAGGTGAGGCAGAGAAGACGTGAAATGGTGATGAAGACGTATCTGATACAATCTCTCCTTGGCACGATTCAGCCTCTTAAGTCCCCTTCATTGTATCTGTTCTCATAATGTAATGAGAAAAAGTAAATGGCCCTCAGTTCTTTCCCAAAAGAGTCCAATCAGTCAAAGAATTTTCTTTAAGCTAGTACCAAATGCACCATCGGAAAAGTTTAATGTAAGTGGGCTAGTGAAATTAGCTATAGTCTCTGTTTCCATAGCTGATGATGACGCTGTAATTGACATTTATTATCTTCCTTCTCCACCACACTTTGGAGGTTTCCCTCACTCTTAAACATCACTTTGGCTGGTCCAGGCAACTTGCTTGGTGGGACGATCTAAACCTTCATCTCAGAGTTGTCAAATGTCCCTTCTTCTTTCTGCTGCTTCCGTTTCTTTGGTATTTGGAGGTCATAGTTACTACATTCTCTAATTTACTCTCAAACCTAGACATGGAAGTTTCAAGAGATGTCCTATTGAGTCTCTTGAGTATCAGACTTACTCCTCCCTGCTCCCCTTGTACCCTGACTCTTTCTGATAATCGTGAATGTTTACCTCCACCAGTGCAGCTACTCCTTTATTTGCTGCAGATCCACTGGCACCAAGAGCACTGTGTGAACCAGGGGAGGTTGCAGCTTTGAGTTCAATGGTACCTTTAATATGTTCCCTTGCAGAAACATTTGCCTACTGGGATTTACAATCTCTAACCCTGCATAGCCTAAGGCTGAAAGGATGGGGAGTATGTGGTCTATAAGTGGGTTACTGGGAGTGACGATAAAAGCGTCAATCCTACTCAGTCTCTTGGCTTCAGGACCCAGGTTTAGCTAATGGAGACATACGAGTATATATTAACCATTGATTCAATAAATGTACTGCATCCTGGAGGTCAGCGTATTGACCCCATAAGGTATTGGTTTTAAGCTTGTAGTTGAGACTTTGTCCGGCCATTCCACCAGTCTCTTAAGCTAACTGCTTGTAGGTAACTGGGTACATGAATCCCATGTGCATGCCATGATTGGTACACTTCCTTCTTTTTAAAATGGGTCCCTTCAAACGAGGCAATGCTTTGTGCAATACCACATTGACAGTTCATGTACATATTTGGAAAGTCCTGCTACCAGAGGCTGTACACCCAGGAAAGAACTCTGGAAGAGTTGTTACAAATCACCACTCTCCAGGGTGGAAGAGGTCTGATGTAACTGATCTGCCGATAAATGGTCATGTGGTATTCCCAACTAATGGTGTTAAAGAGAGGCCTTAGTGTACGTTCTGGCTGCTAATAGATTGGGCATTTGGCAGTGGCAGTCTAGATCAGTCTTGTAGGGAGAGAGTCTGTGCTATTATGTTTATTTATACCCATGATTGATAGGCATCTGCATTAAGTTTTTAGAGATATTGCTAATTTCCTAGTTAAAGAATATGATGAAGTCATCACTCTAGTCTTATGCAGATAATAAAGAACTACAGAAAACTAAGATATGTGAAGTTCTTTTGTTTTGGGGCAAAATGTTATATAGTAAGGCTGTATATTCTGTTTACTTTAATGTTGAATGAAATACATCATTAAATATTTAAGGAAATAAGATTTTTGAAAATGTCCTTTTATGGTAAGAATTCTTTCTCAACTCTGTGCTGTCTTTCCTATTAAAACAATGTGGTTTAAATGAACAACACTTTAATTAATTTTTAAGATCATGAGTCTTTCCCTTGGTATGACTATGAAACATCATAACAAATTTGGAATGTAAAAAGTATTCTGAATGCAAGGTCAAGTAAATAAAGTCCCAAGTAACTCTGAGAAGAGTTTAAGAACATAATATTAGCTATCCAGATTTAGTTGACACTTTGGCAAAGTCGTACTGTTTTTTTGTTTTGTTTTATTTTGTTTCGGTGTGGAAGATTGGCCCTGGGCTAACATCTGTTGCCAATCTTCCTCTTTTTGCTGAGGAAGATTGTTGCTAAGCTAACGTCTGTGCCAGTCTTCCTCTACTTTGTATGTGGGATGCCACCACAGCATGGCTTGACCAACCATGTTAAGGTACGTGCCCGGGATCCAAACCTGTGAACCCTGAGCCACCAAAGCGGAGCATGCGAAATTAACCAGTACACCACCAGGCCAGCCCCACCAAAGTCTTACTTCATTTTGAGTATCCTATTTTAATAACCTAGAAAATCACAAATGGCAAACATGTGGCACATGGCCCATCATTCCCATTTTGCACTCATGTGAGACATCACTAATCAATCACACACTCTTTCTCATTGAAACTGAATGTTATCTCAGAACTGTTTTCAACACAAGGCTTGAGGCAGCACTTAAAGTTAACTGTAGTTGGTAGAGGTATTAAATTATTTTACATCTCTGACATAGGCAATTCACTACCAACTCTATCATGGGTGGATATATGCTTAAAAATGAAATATTTATTAATTAATTACTATGTTTTATATATTGTGCTAGACAATGAAAATAGAACAACTAAAAAATTGAGATTGTTTTTTGTTCAGAATAGGTAAACTGCCGTTAGAAACAATCCCTGAATCTCAATGACTTCAGCAAATAAAAATTTGTCACTTCTGCAAAGCCCATTGCAGATATTACTGATTGGTTGGCTGAGTGACCCAAGAACACTGTCTCCTTCAGACTTGTGGCTCTTCCATCTCCAGGCTTGCTGAGATGAGAATAAGAGAGAACGTAGGATATTTAACCGTGTCACCCTGGAAGTGACACAAATCACTTACATTTATATCTGTTAGCTAGAAAAAGTCACATGACCCCAGCTAAATGCAAAGAGGCTAGAAAATGTAGTCATTGACTGGACTTCCTCTTCCCAAAGGACATTAAAGGACAGCCTGAATGTTTCAAGATTGTCAACTCTGTGAAAAATAGGCATGGTCCTTTATTTATAGGATTTACCTTTACTGTAAGTTTTATTTCCCATCTGCACTCAGTTTCAAATTCTTCATCTCTAGCAGCATATGTGTCCTTTTAAAAATCTTAGGTCATCTATAAATATATTTATGTAACATTCACATTATAGATATAGATATGCATACGTATATGTATATATATACACCCAAATATACACACACACACTTCTGTATATGTAGTATCTAAATTTGAAGCTATTCATCTTTCTCAAATAAACACAAACTTTTTTGCTTCTCTATTCTATCATTGATATTCTTATTCTTCATAGCTTTACCACCATAGAGTTATCTTCCTCTTCCTCATACTCTCCCTACTTAACCAGGTCTAGCCATCCTAGGAATAAATGTTGAGATTATTTTTCAGCAGTGATTTTTTTTAATGCTTTATTTTAATTCCTCCAACTCTCTGTCAATTTGACATGAGCATGTCTTCTCTCAAGAGAACTTCCCATTTCCAGCCAATTCACATATTTTTCACAACTAGCAAATTTAGCTCTCCATGACTTTATCTAACATACATTTTTATATTAAAAATTCCATTTTTATGCTAAAAGTTTTCCTTACTCATTCAATAAATACCCACACCGTCTCCGCTTGTGAAGACATGCAATAGCATGGTGCATTCTATGTCATTGTGCCAATGTGAACACTGGCTTTGTGGGAGCAGTTCTCCGGCTTTTGTTTCTTGTCTTCTGTTCTTTTGAATAGAATCCACACCCTCCACATCCTACACATGAGTTTTCAGGGCTACAGCAGAGGATTCCCTTCTCAAAGTTCAAGTTCTGTAACAAAACCTCTCAGGAAGAGAAACATTACTCTAGACCTGCTCTGTTTAATATGATAAATGTGAGCCACATGTGGCTGTTGAACACTTTAAATGTGGAAAGTCTGAATTAAGTTGAGCTGTAATTATCAAATTCAGACCAGATTTCAAAGACTTGGCACAAAAAAAGAATGTAAAATGTCTCATACCTCCTTAAAATTTTTATATTTCTTTTTAGTGTTGAAATGATAATATTTTGGATACATTGGGTTAAGTAAAGTATATTATTAAAGTTGAGTTCATTTTTTAAATATAGCTAATAGAAAATGTAAAAATTACATATGCAACTTATATTATATTGGATTACATCACATTTTAGACGGAATCTTTTGAAAATATGAATGAATGCGTTTAATTCTATGGGCTTTGTGGTTAAATAAGAGTTGTGCTGTATGTAGTTAAATAAGACATGTTATAAGTCTGTTATTGATTTGGTTTGGAGTCAACAAAAGGGATATGTTCTATTTTCTCGATTTTTTGTTGTTGTTCCTGATGAGTTTAATAATGAAAACAAACCTGTAAATATTCTGTGTGTAGTTAATTTGGTCTGAAAAAGAATCATGAATTAATGTACTAGGTGTCTTACAAGGTATGCTGGCTTTCTTCAAAATACAAGTCTTGGTATTCAATGGGATCTTTAGTGTCAAGCACTTGCTTCCTTGAGTAGCTTGCTTTGCTCTGGTATCTTCTGCCTCAGTGTTACATGTCTGTTTTACTTACACAATATTATCTGAAAATCTACTGTTATATTCCACAATTTCATAGACTTGGGTACTCAGATATCTTAATTTTATGAGAAATTAGGATATGTGTCAGAATAGAAAATAGCATTTAACATCCCATCTGCTTTAATGGGTTAATTGATTGACCCTAACAGCTTTGTCAAAAGGTTTTCACATTCTCCAAAAATTTACTTATATCATTATGAGAAATCACCAAGTGCATTTAATCAGATTGGAAATGTCAGGTAAATATCTGTTCAAGTCTTTGGGGTCTAAAATAAAAGACTTGTCCATCTAGAAAGGATAATGACAAGAACGGGGAATCCACCATTGGTGATGCATAGTGAGTTAATTACCCTAGTTTCTGATTTCATGAGGATAAAATGTATACATGGAAAATTTGATCATGGACATTTGTTAATAAATCTTTGTTAACTTCTCTAAGTGAACCTTACTAAAAAAACTCCACTAATATATGAACAGACATTTTTCCAAAGAAGGTATACACATGACCAATAGGCACATGAATAGGTGCTCACCATCACTGATCATCAGTGAAAGGCAAATCAAAACTACACTAAGATAGCACCTTACACCTGTTAGAATGGCCATAATCACCAAGACAGAAAACAACAAGTGTTGGAGAGGTTGTGGAGAAAAGGGAGCCCTCCTACACTTCTGATGGGAATGCAAACTGGTACAGCCACTATGGGAAACAGTATGGAAAGTCCTCAAAAAACTAAAAATAGAAATACCATATGACCCAGCTATCCCACTACTGGCTATCTACCCAAAGAACTTGAAATCAAGAATTCAGAGAGACTTATGCACCCTTATGTTCATTGCAGCATTATTCACAATAGCCAAAACATGGAAGCAACCTAAGAGCCCATTGACTGATAACTGGATAAAGAAGATATGGTATATATATACAGTGGAGTACTACTTAGCCATAAAACATGACAAAATTGTCCCGTTAGCAACAACATAGATGGACCTTGAGTGTATTATGTGAAGTGAAATAAGCCAGAGAAAGAAAAACAGTGTATGATTTCACTCATATGTGGGAGATAAACAAACACATGGACAAAGAGAACTATTTAGTGGGTACCGGGGGAAGGAGAGAGGTGGGTGTGCACAAGGAGTGAAGTGGCGCACCTATATGGTGACTGACAAATAACAATGTACAACTGAAATTTCACAATGTTATAAACTATCATAACTTCAATAAAAAAGCCTCCACTAATCTATGAGGTAAAGTATAATTTTTAAAAAGCTAATTATTTCACAATATGAATTTAGAATGAGAATCTACTTCTTTGATGGTCAAGCAACATAATTTTAAACTGATGGGGTATTTATGAAAATTCAGTAGTGGCTAGTAACCATTGCCAAGGAGATAAAAACATCTAACTGTAAGGTGGCCTTTTGCAGATGAGAATATTAACTTTTAAAAGCACATTTCCTGTGCAATACAGCACTTCTGATGGGCCATTTGCTATTGAGAGAGTTTGTGTACCTGCAGTACTTTCCCAGACTTGCTGCATTTTCTCCTTGATTCTTTGTATATGGTTGAGTGGTGTGTATTTTATTAGTTAAGAGCTTTAGTAAAACAGCCTCAAGTGAATATTTCATAGAGATGTTCCATAGAAGCAATGCTGAAGAAGTTTCTGACTTTAGTTGTCCTTGGTTTGCTTTCCAGTTTATTTGGTTTTTTATTCTGTTCTTTATTAAATGGATCCATGTTGATATGTTATCTCAGAAGCTGCTGACTTAGGTAAGAAAAAAATATATTCTGCTCATGTCAGTTAGCTTGGCCACTATGTAGATAAGGTGGAAGCATGGGTAATAAATACCATACTGGATCCTCATAAAACACCTGTATATCTTAAGGATGCTCCTGAGCTTGAGACTTTTGTATAAGATACTCGGTATAGAGAGGACATCACCCTTGTGTTTGATGCGGTCTACTGGCAGTATTGCTGTCAATCAATGAAGGGGGGTCAAGATAGCCAAATAGCCCAATTATTAATCTAGGGAAGCTGTAAATAGAGGCTTTTGATATTATCTGCAAATGAGGTTGTTTTCATGTCAAAATTATTAGTATATTAAATGTAAGTTTAACTATATCACAACTTTTGGAAATCTGTTTTGTTGACATTAAACAAAATATTCTTAGATCCTCAAAAACTAGAAATGTCCTAGACCTCTCCAGATTTCTACAAGGCACTGCTGTCAACCAGTGGAAGAGTCCCCGAAAGACACTAAGGCTTTCAGGCAAAAGCTTCTGAGGCTGTAATGTGGACTCAGATCCTCGCTCTGCTCATTGCTGGCTGGGACAAATCCCTTGTCATCTGTCACTTTCAGTTTTCTCATCTGAAGTGTAGATAATAATACTTTAAAGAATTTTCTGAAGAAGAATTGAGGTAATGTGTATCACGATACTGATAATTACTAGATACAAAATAATCATTAGCTAATAATGTCATTAATAACAGAGATGATTTATCAGTAACTATTTCTATGCACAGAAAATGTCTGCGTACAGAGCTTGCTGCTTTTGGTTCTCCCTCTAAGAGTCATATAGCCATGTCTTTTATAAGAAGAACCCTTTCATCATTGAAAATGTACCTTTGGCCACCTTTGTTAAGACACCACTGCACAGTGAAGGCCTTGATGTTTCATGTCGGCATGGCATTTGCTCCAGTCTGTGTGCTGTGGCTACACTGGGAACTGATCCATTCTTTACATGTCCTTAAAAGAAGTCAAGATAGAAACTTTGCATTTGAGAGTGGGTATTTTCTGAAGTAAGAGGGGAGATTAATGAAATTGTATTATGTTAGAAATAGGAGAATAGGGCCATAAATGGGTTATTATGAAAATCAACTTGAAACAGCAAATGCACATGTGGTAGAGTTATGAGTAAATTCCCCCTGTTGTAGTACAAGAAGTAAGTATGTACGAAGATGGCAGCCTCCGAGTAGGGGGCACCTCTGTATGAAAATGGGCAGCCGGAAAGAACCATGGAAGGGATAGAAGCACATGTGGATAGTGAATAATTGGTAGGGTTTTTGTTGATCCTGAAGTGGCAAGTAAGCACCACAGGCATAGGGCATAAAATGAGTACAGATGGCATGAACCTGGTTTACCGAGAAATGATACAACGATATGATATAGGAGAAAGGTTGTGTTAGAAACATAGGGGGATAGAGCACTCAACATTTTACAAATATTTTTACAACTTTGCGTTTTATATTAATGTCACTTGGAAACCATTCTTCCTTTCATTAGGTGCGTTTTCTTGTGTCACACCCAAAGACAATCTGAATCAGAGAGTGATTCCTAGTTGGGTTACCTTAATTCTAGCCATTAATTAGGCTGTATCCTTTGAAAGTGGGTGTTCTGAAAACATGAAAACGAATTCTCTAAATGTATTTAACAAGAGCATAAAGAACTAAGATGCATCTGATGCTTTTTTCACTTTTAGGTTAAATATAGCTTACATTCAAAATAAACATA
This sequence comes from Equus asinus, assembly GCF_041296235.1. Classification (NCBI taxonomy): domain Eukaryota; kingdom Metazoa; phylum Chordata; class Mammalia; order Perissodactyla; family Equidae; genus Equus; species Equus asinus. The sequence continues at coordinate 22,177,452 of NC_091801.1, read as the reverse complement.
TTAATAGCATTTCCTTTCTGTCAACTATATCTTTTATTTGCCCTGAGCTCTGGCTGGACTGATTTGTGTTAAATTGACTAAGATATACGACCAAGAATAAACTAATATTGTATTTGAAATTGCAAGTTCAGAAAAGTGAATAGTGGGGAAACAATCATAATTTCAGGTAAAAGCTTCTTTTAACAAATGGATTAAACTATCACAAAATGAAACAAATAACATCTTTGTGTTTGTTCTTGCCAAGGCTTGTAGGTGAAAAGCATTATTGGTGTAGCAATTGATTTTCTTGTATTCTAAAATAACAAAGGATTTTTTTTAATGTTTTCAGGTAACCAAAAAAAAAGGTGGTTTATTTTCTGCTAAGACTTGTTAGCAATCGATGATAACAAGGACTGTAAAAGTGCCTTAGAGAATGCTTAATTATCTGCTTGAGATGCTCTAAGAACAGCCAAAAGAAAGGCGTATAATAAAGGAAAAAGTTAATTAATTTACTCTAAGAACTTTATCCACCCAATTAAACTTATAACTGACATGTAGTTATACATATCATAGCCTTTTAGATATTTAAGTAGATGAGTGAGAATCATCTTAGCAAAGGAAATAAAATAAGTAATAGGAAAGAAATGGAGAACCAAACAGTTGACTATGTGGGTTTATCCTCAAAAGCTTCTAATTGGATCATTCCTCTTTTAGTCCTCTCAATTTTCTTGTTCCTAAAAGATAGCCAAATCACTCAAAATAACCCATAGAAATGTACAAAGAATGTCTCTGATGTTGTAAAAATACTAAGGGAAAATGGGATCATTATGATGGTTCTTACTAAGTCTGAAATCATGAGAAACTAGAAATCCCCTCAGAAGTGGTTTTATTTAATTTCCCAGCTGAGTACTGCCTTTCCAGTCAAGGGAAAACTTAGCCTAAGAGCTCTTTTATCACTTGGAGGAACTTCAAGAAATAGGGAAATTATTTCTTTAGAACTAGACGGTTATTTTAATGAACTACTTCTATGGTAGAAGAGAGGACTGTAGAATAGTTTAGATTTGTGACCTAGAAAATCCTCTATGATATTGATGTGACTTAAGGGCTTATGCATCAAATTAGTCTGTGACAGAAACTGTACATTCGCATGATATTTGATGTCTGTCATCATATCACACACTGTCTTTTTTCAGGCTGTCTTTGATCTTTCTTGAGGGCTGTGTCAAGGGAAATAGCCTATCCAAAGTATAATGCGTTATTGAAGAGAGAATGCCTCCCAGTTTAAACCCCTTAGCCTGGACCATGTGAATTGAGTTTTGAATATAGATTTCATATTTACTTCAAACATTTGCTTATCTCTCAACCTGAGCATGCAGTAATGAGTGTAAGAACACAAGACTGTTTTGTCCCTTAGAATCTGACTTGTTTAGAAGATCACCATGCATTTCACACCACCTCAGTCTTACTGACCTCAGGGCAGTGCTTTCGTTGTGGCTCTTTTAAAGTAATTTAACTATTTTGGCACTTCTTTTCCTTTTTTTTTTTTCCTGAGGAAGATTCGCCCTGAGCTAATATCCCTGCTGATCTTCTTCTATGTTTCAGCATATGGGCCACCAGTGCAGCATAGCTGCTAACAGAGCACTGTAGGTCTGCGCCCAGGAACCAAACTCAGGTTGCCGAAGCGGAGTGTGCTAAACTTAACCACTAGGCCACTGGGGCTGGACCAGCTCTTCTTTATTCAAATAAAATTTAAATTATTTCAGTTCATACAACTGAAAATGTAGTATCATTAAGGGCATTTCCTGCTAAGTTTCAAATTGTAAGTTTGTGGGCCATCTCTACGCAGAAGTATCAATTCCTACTAAATATTCAATTTATTAGCTCAGGTTATTGACAGTCTCTTGGTACGAAGTGGGGAACAGGAATGATCAGCTCATAGAATTTGGTTAAGAAAGGGAAAAAAGGAATAGGTTTATTGATAATAGACGTACTATTCTGGTAGGAGATGCTGATATGGGGGTGGCTATGCATGTGTGAGGGCAAGGAATATATGGGAAATCTCTGTACATTCCTCTCAATTTTGCTGGTCTAAAAAATTAAAGACTTAAAAATGCAAAGGACAAAGTAGTTATGGATATTAGTAAAATAAAAATACAATCTCAAGTATCCATCTTTTAAATTACTAGGAAAAAATACAGGTAAAGTTACAGCAAATACAGTCTTCACAGATTTAAGTAACTTTATTTCCATTTTATAGTGATTTCTTCAAGCCCTATGTCCAATGAAACCATTTTAAAAAGCTCTATAGAAATGGAAATTTAGATATGTATTACACTTTTTCTTTAAATGTTGACAGGGATTTTTCTCTAAGTCAGTCCCAATTTTAGGAGTTATTACTTTAAATTTCACTTGACATTAAATTTAATTAATTAAATTAACTAGATTAAGAGAAGTTAAAAATTTCCTTGGCAGAAATATCGATAGCTTCTGCTTTTTATAGCTTTTGAAACTAAGTTTTTAATGAATCTGAAATCCAAGTAAGGGCTTGAGTCAATCAGTCCATTCATATTTTGTCAGCCTTTTGTGCTTTTGATTTTCAGCCTTCAATCCATTCATCCACTTCATCTGTTTTGAGTACTTACTAAGTGAGAGAGTCAATGCTGAGTCCTGGGAATGCAGATATGAGCAAGGCAGGTACACTGTTTGTCCTCATGGAGCTTAGAGTCTGTGCGAGCTTGATACTGAGCATACAAAGGTGAATAGAAGAAGATCGAGTGAAAGAATTGCACATAAAATGCATACTTACAGCCTGGGGTAAGTACGCTGAGATTGTATTGACTTTATAGGAGAAGAGCTCTACTCTTCTTAAGAAAGTCAGAGAAGTTGTCCTTCAGAAGGTAACACTTGAACTGAGTCTCAAAGTTGAGCAGGATTTAGACCCTGTTGCTATCATTGAGTCATGAATGTCTCAACTTCATTTCTTCTCATTTTTTATTCACTCAACAATACTTAAGGGGAATCTAAGATGTGAGAGACATTTTGCAGGATGCTGAGGGTGCTACTGAGGTAAGTCAGTCAGGGTCCTTGCTCTCAAACTTCACAAGGTGAGAGAGAGAATGATGAAACAAGGAAGAAAGTGATGGGCAACATGTGGGATGAAAAGGCAAAAGGTGGAAGTTTACTTGTGTTTGGGGCAATCAGGGAATAATTCCTGGGTGCAATGACGTTGGAGGTAGCTAGAAATGTGGCAGCAAGCTTTTCAGCCCCGAGTAGGTCCTGCTGGGTAGTAAGAGTTCTGCTTTATCAGAACAAACGTTTATCTTAAGATAGAGACCCAATAATGTATAATTGGAGGAAAATTTTAGGAAAGCACAACTTCTCCCCCAAGTCTCTGCCCCTATACCTGATACAGGTAATGAAAGAAATTATGATCAAGTCATTCCTTTCCATAAAGGCTTTGAAATCTACCTAAAAGAAAATACCACTGGATTTAGGCTAAGGTTTTCAAAATTGTCTCTTGAAAAGCATGAGTCCTAGATAATAAAAGGGTTGTGTGATTAAAAGGGTTTCATGATGGGGCTGGCTGGTGGTGTGGTGATTGGGTTCGTGCACTCCACTTCAGCGGCCCAGGCATCATGGTTCAGATCCCCAGTGAGGACCTAGCTCTACTCCTCTAGCCACACTGTGGTGGCATCCCACATAAAATAGAGGAAGATTGGCACAGTATTAGCTCAGGGCCAATCTTCCTCACACACACACAAAGTGTTTTGCGATAATTAAATTTGGGAAGTATTTTAATCTATAAACCTCTCTTGAAAATTAACTATACATGTATGTATTCAGCCTAGAACTCCTGTGGTTAAAAAATAAATGAGCTGACCATTGAACATCCCTCTCTTCCCTAGTTTTTCACAGAACATCTATTGACCTGGAAGCAGCTTTAGATGCATTGACCATTCCTACACATCAAAATCAGCTCCCTTTCACAATAGCAAACATCAGCCAGGAGAGCACTTGAAGACACTGAGCTCTGAGCAGTAGATGGAAGGATGGAGGATCGGGACAGGGAGGAGGCGGGGAGAGAAAAAGGGGATGAAAGTAAAGTGGAGATTTCTGATAAACTGACGATTTTCCGGTTATCCCTAACACATCTAGCTGCTGAGGTAAGACAGTGCAGGCTCTGAAACGCTGCCCTTGGGTTTGCTGTCTTTTGTGGTCACCTTCATCTCCTGGAAGTGTGAGGACTTTATTGGCCTCAGGGCTGGGCTCTCTGATGGTTAACGACAATTCTTCCTGGGGACCTAATAACCAGTTTCTGATCCACAGCAACATCAGATGCTGGCAACTAAAGATTGTAGACACAATAAAATCTCTCCAGTACAAACTTTCTTTATTTTTACTCTTCCCCAAAATTACACACTGACAGAGTTACAAGGTGAGGGGCATGGGGATTGGATTCCTGGGCAAATGGATCATACGAAAAATAAAAATAGTCAACTTAAGTAGACATATGAAGTCAAAAAATAATTTTAATCCCTTAAAAACTCCATTGAAAGGGAGTTTTGCTAAAAATAACTGCTAATTACTAATTAGTTGTGTCCGTGTATATAAGTACATACAAGTGGCCCAAAGATAAAGCTCACCTATTTTAAGCCACGTAAAATGCTTAGAAATTAATATGGATTGTTGTCAAAGACTGCAAAGTAATATATGTTCATTAGAAATTTATAAAAAATAAAAAATATTTAGAATATAAAAATCATCTTTCTGGTCATAAATAGTATATTTTACTGTATATCATTTTAGGAATTTTTTCTAAGATATACATCTAAGCAAGTATAAGGTTTTTTTAAACTTCATATTATACTACAAAAACTGTAGCGATAGTCATTTCCCTAGTCATGAAGTACTCTATACAGTATGCCTTTATAGGAACATGCTATAATTCTCTAACATGTAGTTGCCCCCTATATTATAAAGAAACACTGAGATAAATGTTCTGACATGTAAATTCTTTTGCTTACCCTTGATTTTTTTTCAAGGTAAATTCCTAAAGGCAATTGCTGGGTCAGAGTATATGAACATTTTCAAACTATAATGTAACAGATTGTCGAATTGCCCTTCAGATATGCATCTCACAGGTCTGCCAGAGGGTCTGTGGAAGAGCCAGCATCTGCCCATCCTCACTAGTAAATCGACATTTTCAAGAGCCAAAAAGAGTTCTTTAAAAGTCCTCTTTCACCCATATCTTACCTCACATCTTACTTGCTGTATTCTGATTAAGGCAATTAGGTAACATTTTTCTTGCTGCTCTGTTGAGTTGAATTCAGGGCTAAGAATTTTACATAAATGTATTTTCTGAAAAGAGTCTATACAGACATCTTTTATTTATTTAAATAGTATTTAATATGGAGATTTTGAATGAGGCAGAATAAAGCCATTACATTCTTTCTTGTCAGATTAAATGGTTGTAAAACAGCTGTGAGCACCAGCTTCATGAATATAGACATTTTACTTAACTATCGATAGATTCCAGTCTTCAGCTTTTTTGTTATTAATTGTTAAATACACAACAAAGCAATTTTATTGACACACAGAAATTGGAGACAGTCTCCTTTTTCTCAGAAATCTTAGTTTTGTTCACTTAGTTAGAAGTTCTTACATGTTGACCAGTTTCCTTGAATAACAATGATATAAATTTCAAATAGCTTTTCATATAAATACTGCAGAATTAGAAATCCACCTTGTTGCACAATGAATGGTGATATCACAGGCTACTGAACAGATGCCATTTGACTTGGCAGTTAGCATTTTTCACGTTTCTCAAAAGTACAAGACTTTGAACAAACAGAATTAAGGATTTAAGGTCCTTGCAAAGTGAAAAATATGTATATAATTTTGATGTGTTGGACACACCAAAAGGAGGGCTGCATATTAAAATGAATTAATAATTATATTTAAATCTAAATAAAATGTACCAAAGTGAATTAAAAATTGTTTTAGATTCTTCAATATATTGTTTTCCTAATCACTTTGTCATTTCATGAGGTTAAAATAGAGGCAAGTGAGTTAGAAAGGAGAGATGTATGATTACAAATTGCTATTGTTAGATGTGAGATTTTCAAGATTATTAGTATGGACAGAAGTAGAATAGCCTTCTTTTGACAGAGAGAGACTAAAAGCACATGAAAAAACATGAGACCATTAATGACCTATCATATCACCCAAAACAACCACTGAAACAAGAAAATAGGTATGACTAACTTATCTGAACTTCCCTCAAGGAATCATCATAAAATTTCTCCGGAGTGGAAACAGAGCTTTAACACTCTTAGTTAAAGAAAGATAAGTTAAATTTGCTTTGCGAAATAAACTCCCCCAGGCTTACAGATAAACACAGATAGCAGAATATTGTGAGGTTTTATTTATACACAGTCTCCATTTTATATGTGAATGTGGGCAGCCTGAAGTGTTGACTGATGATGACTGGGCAGTGCTTTTCTGTCTCTTCTAGAAATCATTTAAAATGACTTATAGGTGTTTCAAGGGAAGTTCTTCTGACTTCATGTGCAAGGAAGGATCTGTAAGATTCTAAGTTACGGGGGCCACTGAGAGCAGTAAAGACAACATTTTGGAAGTCCTCAGGTAATGCTTAGAACTTGTGAACTTCAAAATGTATGATGGCAAAAATAATTGCCACAGTGGGTATTTATATATGTAAAAAACCGGAAGGTACTTTAACATCCAAGTAGGGAACTTGAGTAAATATATGATAAGCCATCTTCCCGATGGAATCAGTACAGTTATTAAAATCGAAGTTTAGGAAGAATTTATGATAGCTTGGGAAACTGCTGTAAAAGAAATTATCAACTATGTAAAAAACTAAAAATAATTCTAAAAACTGCATATGTCAAAAAAGCCTGGAAGAAAATGCAGCAGAGGTTTCACGTTATTTGGTTTACTGTGCATGGGCTTTGGGTCATTCTTTTTTATCTTCCTATGTTTCTAATCTTCCAAATTTTCTCTAATAAACATGTATTAAATATTTTTATAATATAATGCTCCCTTATTTGAAAATATATTGTGGATCCCATGAGCAGGTGCGTGGTGGAGGGAATTCAGTGATCCTTACAGGAGAAGTAGCTGCTCTGGGCTCCATGCCTCTCCTTTCTGCTCCTCTGTGGTCCCTGCCCCCCTCTTCTCTCATCTTTTCAGCCCCCTTCTCTGTGCTGCTTTTGGCAAGTCTCACATTTTTCTTGTATATCTTTCCACAGGTAATGGTCCTGTCTTTATTTGGAGGAAAGAATAAAATCAATTTTCGTTCTCCCTTTCTTTAGCTACCCTTTGTTTGGGGAATCAGTGTGCTAAAATCAAATACAAACTGTGTTCATCAATTGAGGAACATTTACATGTGGGCCCGATTACAATTGCTATGAGCTCCCCTCCCCCCTTCTCGCTTTCTGTGGTTTATGAGTGCAACAGTGAGTCTCTTAGCTCCCCGATTAGTCTGTCACCCGGAATCACCTCAGATTATCTACCAGATGATCTCTCTCCTTGGTTCGCAACTTATCAAAGATGCCCTTGAGACCAGTGTCAGGAGCAGCCAGTATGAAAATGCCAGTGTCTGTCCTCAAGACTGCCGATATCCCCAAAGCTGTTGACGCTCCGTGCCAGAGCAGTGCTGGTGCTGGGGAATGAAGAAGCATAGACAGCAAGCAGGGGCATGGGACAAGTTTAGACTGGAGAGATAGGCAAGGCCAGTCACGCAGCACCTTCTAGGCCAAGTTACTTAAGGATGTTAGGCTTTATCCAAGGGTCACTAGGTAGCTCTTGAAAGAGTTTAAACAGGAGAGAGTGATGTCGCCTGAGGTGAAAAGTAAATGATGATTCTGGCTATGGTCCACATTTGTAGAGCTGGAGATGCCCCAGGGCAAGAGCCCGGCTCCTCTGGATTGTGAAATATGGACCCTTTCCATGACTGCAAAGAAGGCTCTGATAAGTACAACTTGCAGTTCACCAACTGTAAGGGAGGGGCCTATTTTAAGAGACTCTTAGGACAATTACCATGCAGCTCCAGCTTCTCTGTTAGTATAATTTTGATCCCAACAAGCCCATACTTTTCAGTTCTTAAAAAGATCAAACTTAGCAGGTGTTTGAGCCTGGAAGCAAGAAAGCAAATTAAAAATACCACCATGATTTTGGCTAACAAATAGATTTCCTTCAAGTGTCTCTGCACTTCAGTGTTCATCCTGAGTAAAAAAAATGTATCCAGCACGCAGATTGTTCCCCCTAGCGTTACTCTTGGTGTCAGATTTGGCAGTCTCAATACTCCATCCAATCTAATGCGGAATCATTAACATTTGTACTTAGCCACATGGATTCAAATGCTGAGTGTTCTGAACATTTGCAGGCAGATGTTATCAAAGATGTTCTTTTTTCACAGTTTTCTCAGTTCATTTGCATAGAACAGCCATTGCCACCGAACATGAGGTTCAGTCAACAGAGAAACTGATTTTGCTTATTTGTCTACCGTTAAGTTATGAGCATGAGTTTGTGTTGGGGAGCATTTTACTTCACTGCATCAAAGTGACTCTTGTCCCAACAATGGTTTATTGTTGTTGTTTTACTTATTTTTTTGGGAAACTGAGAGTAATCGGAAGGGAACTGCTTTTTTGTTTGCATTTGGATGTCGATTTTAATGGAAAGACATTCAGGACCCACTGTTAGATTGAATTTTGCCTTCTTCTTTGTACCCAAGATTGGATGCTCTTCCTTTACGAAAATGTGCATTTTATTTACTCTTTTATGTAATTCCAAGGTCAGGGCAGTTCTTGAATTAGGAAAACATCATTATCTCTAATATTGATTTGTCAGTCTTCTTATTTACCTTCCTTCAGAACACTGAAAGGACCCAGAAGATAAATACTGGAACAAAATCCAACTCAAACTGAAGATGCCCTTCATGTGTGAATTTTATGACTTCTTTGGTCTTGTTCAGAAATTAATGTCAAAGGATCCTTGTCCAACCTTCAGTGGGGATGAAAAACTGGTCAAGATTCAGATAAAATTTGCAGCTGACAAGACAGCATTTTTGTTGTAGGTATGGGAGGACTCAGTTTAGCCAAGATACTGACAAGTGCGTCACTTTCATTCAGTCGTAGAAAATGAGGTTCACTCCTCCAGTGCTCGGCCATAGTCTCTAACTGCTCTTCATCCATTCTGTTACCATCTCCTTTCATTGTCATGTCTCCTTCATCTGCAAATGTTTTCTACTGGCTAGTTTCCCTGAAACCTACATACATGTTCATGCTGAAGTTTTTGTTAAGTTATGTATGTATAATCTCTCCTGCTCTTCAATAATTCTCTAATGACTATACTCTCTCTGCCTTTCTTGGTTATGTTAAGAGAGAGAGAAGGACTGTGAAATAAAGATGGCAATGAAAGATCTTTACCCTCAGCCATTTTTATTTTCCTGACATGCGGTGTTCCAGAAAGATTAATCTGGCGACAGGGTCCCAGGCGCAACAGATCATTATTTTTGGCTATTTCAAGAGTTTATTAAGTGTACAACAAGGAATGTTTGCACAAAACTTCTGTTCCAAATATCCTGACTTGGCAAAATTTGCTTTTAAAATCAACCTCAATGCTGAGCCTGTCTCACGCTGTCATATATCCTCTTTCATTTCTAAGGCTTCATCTGGTGGTAATTAGTCAACACACTCAGCTTGGTTTGTTTTATATTCTATTTTCTTTTTACCTCCTGCTTGTCATTACATCTACAGTTTTGTAGATGTAGATTTTCATCTAAGTTTACATCTCATTGGTTCAAGCAAAGGGCTAAGCTTTTTATTCTTTCTTAGGAAGTAGCAGATAATGTTACTGATTTTAAGAGACAATTAACTTCCATTATATTTTTACTACTATAGCAGTGGTATTTTGTTTTATTTTATTTTGTTTCTTCAGTATGTCTTCATATCTGATGATGAATCATTTCCCCCAAGTCTTTGTTATAAATGTGATTGAGAAAAAGTGGCATCTTTACAATATCAAGTCGTCTGTCAGTGAACAGAGTGTAACCCTCCATTTAATCAGGTCTTTTATATCTGTTAGTAGAGTTAAGGTTTTAAAATCTAAAATTTTCTCTATAATGTCCTTATGCGTTCTTTATACAATTATTGCAATAATTCCTAGATATTTATTGTCTCTTTTTTAGTTTGAATAATATTTTATTTTCTGTTTGGTTATTCCTGGTGTAGAAGAAGTTTTGAAAGTTAATCTTGTATTGGGACATTTTCCAGAACTATCTTATTATTTCCAAGAATTTGCCTGTTAACTCTCCTGGGTTTTCCTTATAGATGAACATATATTAGTAAATAGTGACTGTTTATTTTTTCCTTTTCTAATTCTTATACCTCTTTTTATTTTATCTTTTCTTATTGCATTTTACGAGACCTTCAATACCATATAGAAATAATAAAGTAAAAAGCATTGATAAGGAACATCTTCGTCTCATTTTCTCTTTTAAGATATATGCACCAAAGTCACCCCATTATGTTTGTGTGGGGTTTTTTTGTATATTGATTTTATCAATTAAGGAATTTCCTTTTACTTTTCTCAAAATGTTTACTATGATGTTGAATTTCATCACTCTTTTTCATCTAAGACAATTCTATCTTTTTACAATTAATTCATTATTTGATGAATTATATTGATAGATATTCTGATATTAAAATATTCTTGTACAGCCAGCTCTGATGGCCTAGTGGTTAAAGTTTGGCACACTCTGCTTCAGCAGCCTGGGTTTGGTTCCCAGACATGGAACCACACCACTCATCTGTCAGTAGCCATGCTATGGCAGTGGCTCACTTAGAAGAACTAGAAGGACTTACAACTAGAATATACAACTATGTACTAGGGCTTTAGGGAGGAAAGAAAAGAGAGAGAGGAAGATTGGCAACAGACGTTAACTCAGGGTGAAACTTTCCCAACAACAACAACAAAAAATTAGTGAGAAACCTGTCACGTGAGGCATTTAAAAAAACAAAACAAGCAAAAACCATTTCTGTATTCCTAAATTAAATCCTATTTGGATGTAGTGTGTTATTTTTGTTAAATTGTTGTTAAAGGAGCTAGTTTAATTAATTTAGATTTTCTTTTCCCACCTGAGAAATGTCCATACAATTTTTTTTTTTTCATTTTTCAATTTGGATTATACGTCCTTGAAAGTTTGATAGAATTTTTTGTAAAACAGTCTGGACTTTGGGTACTTTTTTGATGGAAAAGGTAATGTTTGATTCATGGTTTAATTTGTAATGGTCATTCATTAAACCTCTATTGCCAATTTTGACATTTTATATTTTTCTAGAAATGGATCATTTTTTTAGATTTCTAAACTTATTGGTATATGGATACACAAAGTATTATTTTAAGCTCTCATATCTGGAGATATTTCTCTTCTTACATTCTATAATTTGTTTATTTAGATCTTTTCACCTCCCACCCACACTTTTTTAAAAAAGTAAGCATTAACAGAAGTTTATCTAACTTTTGGTATTTTCAGATAATCAGTTTTGGTTTGTTCATCTTTTTGAATTGTTAGTGTTTCTTTTTTATTTCACTCGTTGCTTCCTTTAATTTTGTTTCCATTTTATTTTTTATTTTTTGGCTTAGTATCTACTCCCTTTTTTGTTTCTTATCTAGATTGTTTTTAATCACTCTTGTTTTATGATAAATCCATTTAAAGCTTTAATTTTTGTATAGGTCTCCTGTTAGCTATGTCCTACAATTGTTGATATGTAGTTTTTTGAATTGTCCTTTAGCTCTAAACTGTTCTTAATTTCCCGTGCTATTACCGTTTTATTTAGAAGTCTTTTAGTTTACAGATATATACAATTTTTTAGTTATCTTTTTTTGTTGATTACAAATTATTTTGCATATGGTCAGTGAATATAATATTTATGATATCAGTTCTTTGAAGTCAATTGAGGTTTCCTTTGAGAGTTAATTCATCATTGACTTTCATGTTCCATGTATACTTAAAATGTCTATTCTGGTTTTTGGTGTAAAAGTATGTCTATATCTACTAATTTAAGCTTGTAAATCATCTTATTCAAAAGTTCTAGATGTTTTCTTATTTTTTTATCTTTATCAGTTTCTGAAAGTGTTGTTTTATAAGTCTCAATCACAATCTTAATCTATGTTTAATCTATTTTTCCTATAAATGTGAAAATTAATGCATTTTTTATTTCAGGAATAGATCAATGCATTCATATTTATGATTATTATGACTGTTTCACCTATTATTGCTTTTACTAATACATGTCTTCATTGTTGCTTTTCATTTACTTTTTGTCTTAAATTCTATTTGTCTGGTATTTTAATTTCCATCACAATTGTCAACTAGTTTACTTTATTATTTTATAATTTTCCTTCTCTCCTCACTTAATTTGTAATTTTTTCCATATCTTTTTGTGACGAATGTATCTCTCTCATAAGTAATATAATATTGTTGAATCAATTTTTAAACATCCTATTTGAGTCACTAATTATTAGTTTTATCTATTTATATTTATTATAATTAGAGTTATGTTAATTTATTTGTGCCATCTTATACCAGATTTTTTATTTCATACAAAATTGTTTTTCTTGGGACTGCCATGGTGGTGCAGCGGTTAAGTTTGCACATTCTGCTTCGGCAGCGGTTCAGATCCTGGGTGCAGGCTTATGCACCACTTGTTGAGCCATGCCATGGCAGGTATCCCACAAGTGAATTAGAGCAAGATGGGCATGGATGTTAGCTCAGGGCCAGTCTTCCTCAGAATAAAAGAGGCAGTAGTTAGCCCAGGGCTAATCTTCCTCAAAAAACAAAACAAAACAAAAACAAGAAAAGATAGAAGCTTTTTTATAGTAGAAATTATATATTTGATTTTTGCCTTTGTTTATTAGCCTTAATATAATATATTTATGGTTCTTTTTTCATATCAGTGTCTTGAGTATATCAATATCTCCATCTTCCCCCTGAATAAGATATGTACCCTGAGATACTCTCCCTAGCTCAGTTCACCCGGCTTTCCCAGTTCTCACCGTGAATCACCATGTTGCGTATCATCTACAATAGCACCATTGAACAGAACTTTCTGTGATGATGGAAACATTCGATAACCGTGCTGCCCAATACTGTAGCCACTATCTACATGTCTATTGAGCACTTGAACTATGGCTACTGTGACTTAGTGAGGAACTGATGATTTTTATTTAATTTAAATTAATTTAAATTTTAATTTTAATATCCAGATGTGGACATTCGCTAATGTATTGAATAAGAAAGACTAAAGAAGTTATTGTGGGGTATTTATAGATATAATTTTTTTCTTCGTACTAGGGCAAATTTTTATTTAGACAACAATAAACTTTACTTATTCATTCATCCTTCCTTTTCATAGCTTGTAGTACCTTTTCCAGTTTATTGCTCTTCTTGTTGGTTTACCTTCTTCAAGAGTGTTTTCAAAGAGCTTGTTGTGGGAGAAATTCTCAGATTTGGTACACTTGAGAATGTACCCCTTGAGAATTTGTCTCCCCTCCATTCATTTTTTCTCTTATTTTCAGACTGTTTTCTACAGTCTGGACGCAGGTATTTTCTCCTCCACGGCCCTTTTTTTTCCCATCTCTGACTCCCGATGCTGTCTTTACAATTCAATCACCTGAGCATTTTCAGCTGTGTTCACTTGACCATCAAACCCATCAAATTAGGTCTTTGCTTTGACTATTATATTTTCATCCCTGGTATCTCCAGTTAGTTCTTCTTTTAAATTGTTTATTCCTGACTCATGTTTTCATTATCCTTCTATATATCTTTGAGGATATTTCTTGTGATTATTAAAAATTATTTCCTCTCATCTCTGTTATTTCTGCTTCCTCCAGTTAAGGTTGTTTTCTTTCTTATTGGTGTTTGCAGTTCACAGAGATACTTTCTCATCAGATACTATTTGATAAGCGTTGGGCTAATTATTTTAATGCACGCAAAAATCTTACAAGATAAATATTCAAAGTATTTCTGTCCTACCTATTAGGAAATTCTGCAACGAGAGTAAGTAGCTTGCCCAAATTCATGCAGCTAAATAAGTTGTGGAACTTGGATTAGAACGCAAGCGTTCTGACTCTGCGAACGCTCTCAAATGCTATTCTATTAACCACTGTAACACATTTCGAGGGATTAAGCAGATGTATTCCTCTCAATGGCCATGTACAGGTAAATATAATATTAATGGGAATAGTAAAGAGTGACTAATGAAGGCTTATACCTAATTACTGAATTATTTGGAATAGTTTCCAGAGAAACTGGAGTTTGAGTTGTTATTTTTCATGAATACAGGGTATGGGATGACCACGTGGTAGAAGAAATCATGTTCATAAATATAGTTAATAATACTTGATTTCTTCCAATACGCCTAAGCATTTTACATATACCCTCTGAAGTAGGTACTGTTATATCCACCTCTTTTATAAGGAAATTAAGCCCCAGAGAGGTTAAAGAAATTAGTAGTAAGTCACATAGTAAGTGTTATGGCTGAGATTTGAACTAGAGTCTGGTTCCCAAGCACACACTTCGGACTGTTTTTGCCTTATCCGGTTATACAGAGCTCAGAAGATGCAATATAAGCTGGGGAGGCACCAAGAAATCAAGGAATGAAATAGAGGAGGTGATTTAGGAACAGAGGCTAGAGATGGCATAGTCTGTTTGATCTTGGCCCTCCCAGTCTTTGGCCCATGTTCTTCTCTCCTCTAGTCTTCCATATGGTTTTCTCTTACCCCAGTAAAAATCTGCTCTCAAAATGGGATCTGAAACATCCATTCACACTGAAGTGTGGGGCCTGGTGAGTTAGTTATTTCTACTGGGCCTAATGGTAAGAGACCATAGTAGAAGAAGATTATAGATTTGAGGATATTTCAGGCATATGGATGTGCTTGATAATCAAGAAACTGAAAATCATAGGTTACAAATGGTGCATTTAAAGAGATGCGTAAAGGAAATGTGGCAGCAACTCAGTGACAAGGTATTGCAATAGCAATGGGTGGCGTATTATAGATACGAACAACTAAATAACCTGAAAACATTTTCTGTTCTGGCTTCGGTTAAAATGCCCATTTATTCACTATGATTGCCGGTGTCAGGATTCAACTCTAAGTGAAAGAAGTTTAAGTGAAACTAAGAAATGTGTTTAATAGTTGCTGAATCAGCTGGTGAAGTTAAAGTGCTTGTAAAGTCTCCCTCAGTAATAGCACAAAGAAGAGATCTTAGGCATGTGATCATAGACATGATTATGACACTTGAGACAGAGCTCCAATTGTCAAAATTCCTTGTGCGCCAGTAAGATCTTGACACATGGTTAACTTTTACTGATTTTCAATGAGAACATCTGTAATAAATTATTAAAACATGTCAAAATTAATAAAACTTGTTTTGTGAGTATTTTTAATACATGCTTCTTTTTTATTATGGTAAAATGTACATGATATAAAATTTACCATTTTAACTGCTTTTAAATGTACCTGTCAGTGGCATTAAATACATTCCCATTATTGTTCAACCATCATGATTATCCCACTCTAGAACTTTTTCATTGTCCCAAACTGGAACTCTGTACCCTTTAAGCAATACTCCCTATTCCTCTCCCCACCAGCCGCTGGGAACCTCTGCTCCACTCTACTCCACTTTCTATCTCTGTGAACCTACTACTTTAGATACCTCATATGTGTCCTATTGTATCTGTTTTTTTTCACTTAGCATGTTTTCATTATTAAGGATTAAGGTTCATCCATGTTGTAGCATGTGTCAGAATTTTCTTCCTCTTTAAGGCTGAATAGTATTCCATTGTGTGTATATACTGCATTTGTTTATTGACGGACATTTGGATTTTTTCTACCTTTTGGCTATCGTTAATAATGCTACTATGAACATTGGTGTACATGCCTTCATTTTTTTAGGCATATGATTTGGGTATCTAAAAAATATATATTTTAGGCATTAATGCAAATTGGCAAGCCATGAGAAATCTAATGCTTGGTGTTACTGACGTGTCATTCCTGGTGGAATTTTTGAAGTATTTTGTGAATATTTGTAGTTAAAATGATGATATAATGTATCATCCAAATGAGGACACTTTTGAAAATAAAAAGTAGTATGATTAATATTTACCCAGAGAAAATAGGCATAAATCAGGACCGTCTCAAGTAAACCAGACCATGTGGACCCTTAATCCTTTAAAGGGTATTGAATGAAAACAATCTGTAGTTTATAGTAACTGAAAACTGTGAAATGGAAATATTTTACTTAATCTCATTGGAAAGTGGGGTCTATTTCTCAATTTAGGAAGTATATTAGTAAATTTAAACCATTAGGATCTTTTCTTTAGTTGTGGTAGCATTGATTTATAACATTATGTAAATTTCAGGTTTATGTCATATTTCAGTTCCTGTGTAGATTACATCATGTTCACCCTACAAAGACTAATTATAGTCCATCACCACGCACTTGTGCCTAATCACCCCTTTTGCTCTCCTCCCTCTCCCCTTCTTCCCTGGGAACCACCAATACAATCTCTTTCTCTATGTGATTGTTGGTGGCGGTTTTTATCTTCTACTATGAGTGAGATCATATGGTATTTGACTTTCTGCCTCTGACGTATTTCACTTAACATAATACCCTGAAGGTCCATCCATGTTGTCACAAATGACCAGATTTCATCATTTCTTATGACTGACCAGTATTCCTTTGTGTATATATACCACATCTTCTTTATCCATTCATTCCTTGATGGACACCTAGATTGCTTCCAAGTCTTGGCTATTGTGAATAATGCTGTGATGAACATAGGGATGCATGTATCCTTACTCATTCATGTTTTCATGTTCTTTGGATAAAAACCCAGCAGTGGAATAGCTGGATCATATGGTAGTTCTATTCTTAATTTTTTGAGGAATCTACATACTGTTTTCCATAGTGGCTGCACCAGTTTGTACTCCCACCAGTAGTGTATGAGAGTTCCTTCTCTTCACATCCTCTCAAATACTTTTTGTTTCCTGTCTGTTAATTATAGCCTTTCTGATAGGCATGAGGTGATATCTCATTGTAGTTTTGATTTGCATTTCCCCGATACTTGATGATGTTGAACATCCTTTCATGTGCCTGTTGGCCATCTGTATATCATCTTTAGAGAAATGTCTGTTCAGATCTTTTGTCCATTTTTCAATTGGGTTGTTAGTTTTTTTGTTGTTGAGAGTATGAGTTCTTTATATATTTTAGATCTTAACCCCTTATCAGATATATAATTTCCAAATATCTTCTCCCAATTGTTAGGTTGTCTTTTCGTTTTGTTGATGGTTTCCTTTGCTGTGCAGAAGATTTTTAGTTTAATATAGTCCCATTTGTTTATTTTTTCTATTGTTTCCCTTGCCCAGTCAGACATGATACTTGAAAATATGCTTCGGATATTACAGATGTCGAAGAGCATACTGCCTATGTTTTCTTCTAGAAGTTTCATGGTTTTAGGTCTTACATTCACGTCTTTAATCCATTTTGAGTTAGTTTTTGTGTATGGTATAAGAAAATGATCTACTTTCATTCTTTTACATGTGTCTGTCCAGTCCTCCCAACACCATTTATTGAAGAGACTTTCCTTTTTCCATTGTATGTTCTTTGCTCCTTTGTCGAAAATTAGGTGTCTATAGATGTGTGGGTTTATTTCTGGGGTCTCAATTCAGTTCCATTGATCTTTGTGTCTGTTTTTGTGCCAGTACCATGCTGTTTTGGTTAATATAGCTTTGTAGTCTATTTTGAAATCAGAGAGTATGATAACTCCTGCTTTGTTCTTTTTTCTCAGGGTTCCTTTAACTATTCGGAGTCTTTTGTTGTTCCATATAAATTTTAGGATTCTTTGTTCTATTTCTGTGAAAAATGTTGTTGGAACTTTGATAGGGATTGCATTGAATCTGTAAATTGCCTTAGGAAGTATGGATATTTTAACCATGGTAATTCTTCTAGTCCATGAGCATGGAATATCTTTCCATTTCTTTGTGTCTTCTTCAATTTCTTTAAATGATGTTTTATAGTTTTCAGTGTACAAATCTTTCACCTCTTTGGTTAAGTTTATTACTAGATATTTTATTCTTTTTGTTGGAGTTGTAAACAGGGTTGTATTCTTAATTTCTCTTTCCGCTACTTTGTTGTTAGTGTAGAGAAACACAACTGATTTTTTGTATGTTGATTTTGTATCCTGCAACATTTATTATTTTTAAAAGTTTTTTAGTGGATTCTTTAGGGCTTTCTATATAAAAAACTATGTCATCTGCTAAACCATTAGGATTCTATGTAGTGAAATGTATTCAAGTCCATCTATTTCTCCTGAGTTAACCACTTAACATAGTCCTTTGATGTTATTTGAGGACATGGTGATTATTAATAGAGTTGACACCAAACAGATTTGTATAGATGGGCCTATTATTGTCCATTGCTAACACTTTTGTCAGTAGTCAACCCAATACTCCATGAAATAATTAATCACAATAAAAAGGAATTTTGTACTTTTGGTTCTTCTCATTCTCTGACATGAAAACAACCAACCAATGCGTATAGTAAAGGTATACTAATCACTTCTAAAATTAATGAATTATGTCTGGCTCTCATAGCTCTCACCAGTCATCAGAAACAGAAATTCAGACATTCCTGTGACCCATCAATCCTTCTAGCTATTTTTGCCCCTTTTTGGATATCTAAAATACAGGGGTGCAACAACTATATGTGATAAATTTTCCAAAGTCAAATGGAAATATAAAAATCAAGTCCAACCATTTTAATTTTGTGGTGGATGGTGAAGATAGATGGGAAAGTGTCTCATAGGGGTGGAATATTATTTGAAATGTAAAGTCTTTATTTGTACTCTGGATTATGACTTGTTTGTTTGTTGAGGGCACAGAGAATATTAGGTGTCATTATTCCTAAGTAACAGAAATAATCTTGATAAGTTAACATAAGGGAGAAAGTCAGCCTGGATTTCTAAAAATTCTAAATTTCAGAATCTAATCAAGACATGAAATTCTATAAATTGTATTCTATATAGAAACCATTATTGGGTAAAGAGAGGAGAAAGTTGTGAATTACTTCTTTGAAACTATTAGTAATTGGGTATAATTTATAATTAACAAGTTGTTATTATATATAATAGTTTACTGTCTTCGAGATATGCCACATTTTTGTCTAAGATGAGTTTTTTCATAAAACTATTCCTTCAGAAAAGCAAGGGACCCCATATAGTTGAGTTTTGCTGTCTCTCATATTACAAGATGAACTGCTACTAACATTATTTTTAACACACTAGTTTAAGCAACTTTCCTACTATTAATCAAGTAAACATTTGTGTATTATGGTCACTTTATATTGGGACATACACAATATTTTTAACTTTCTTAGAAAATTTTACTTTATAGGTAGTTCAAGCCGTTGTTTGACCTCCTCCCCCAAATTATCCCTTTTTAAATAAATGGTCCCGTGAATTCAGGAGGCTCTACTGATAAAGGAAGAAAATGTGCATACGTAAATGCTTTCCTCACTTTTTTCTTCACTTAAAACTTTCTAGGAAATTAGGTAGTGAACTCACTCTGAGTATCTTTGTCTCTCTCTCTTTAGATACAGATATGTTACATATATTACATATAACATGTTTATAACGTATATATCAAACCATTTCTCAATATCTAAATCATACTTGAAGGGGAAAAAACAACATTTGTATATATATATATTGATAAGAATTTGACTCCTGAAAAAGACAAGTGAAGGAAATAGAACAGTTTAAAAAATTCACTTGTAAATAAATGACTGAGGTTTACAAGGATCCAGCTACACATGCAGACACATAAAATGAGATTGTTTTTCCCAAAACTGGTGATGTCTTTCAAGTTCAACTTAATAAATATAATATTATTAAAGACTAACCAGCCCTAAAAGTATGATGTGTAAAATAAAACAAGTTGTCATCTAAAAGTAAAATTTCATGTAGCTTACTTTCCATGAGTTACCAGACACTATGTTGGAAAATCAAAACTAGAGGGAACCATATATTCATTGACTGCCTATGTTAGATTTTTGTGAAGATGCATATAATTATTTCCACTTTCGAGATGAAGCATGGCTCAGAGAGGTCAAGTAACTTCCTCAAGGTTGGGATCTCCTAAGAGGAGGAGGCAGAAATTGATCATTGTCAGTTTGACCTCAGAATCCACAGCATTTACTCTACCTTGTACTGCCTGCTTCGAGGGATGGAAAAAGTTTAAAAACCGAACGACTTTTCTTTTAAAAGCTTTTGTCCAAGGTCTTGATGCAGGATGGTATACTGGAAACACACACACACATTATTATTATTGGAATCAGAAGAGCTGGTCTAATTTGAAGTTTGTCTGTTATCAGCAGGATAGATGACTTTACCTCTCTGAGCATTAGGACTTAGCAGTAGTAGTGCTTGTCCAGCCTCCATAGGTTAATCTCATATAAGTAAGCATCAGATAAGATAATGTCCAATTATAACATTTTCAAAATTATAAGCACTTTCAAAGGTAAGGAGTTAGTGGATCTTATTGCCAATAGAACTTATTACAACATTAACAAAAGAATGGTTGTTGGTTCTTCCTTTCTATGATCTATTTAATCATGGAATAAAATGTCTGCTAGGTCAGATCTGAACTTTCAATCGTACTGGATCATGATCATCTCATAGATAGTGTTTACACCTCGTGGAAGATCATATTCAGATTTTTCACTTTATTAGAGATGCACAGTTCCTCATCCAAAATTCTTAGGGCCAGATGTATTTCAGAATTCAGAACTTTTCAGGTTTTAGAAATATGAGACATACCTGTAAATTTTGTAAAAACCCCAGTGGAGTCTGGGACAGAATTCTATAATCAAACTCTTTAGTATTTCTGTAGGGGAATAGATCAGAATTGTCACAAGGAGAATAAAGGCTATAAATAATTTCTTGCTTATGTCACGTCAGATTGTGCTGCCAAATGATGGAGGACTAAAATTAGGAAAAACTCAGTTTTCAGAGATTTTGGATTTCAGGTATGTGGATAAAAGATTAAAGGCCTGTAATAATGTTTACTTTTAGAATTATAAAAGTAATGCCAAAACATTTAGAAGTTTTAGAAAATGCAGAAAAATGCTGAGAAGACAAGAAAAGCCACACACATTTGGGAGAATGTCTTCTATACCCTTTTCTACAACTGAGATTGTATAGTACATACAAGCTTATAGTTTGCTTTATTCTGTTAATATCATGGATATTCTCAAGAGTATTTTTGAACCAAACACATTAGAAAAACTGAAGAAAAAGACAGCAGAACTAGAAGAGGCAGCTCTGCACATCATGACAGAAAATATAGAAGGCAATTGTAAGAATCTCAGTTTTTTGTAAAGAACCATTGAACTTGAGTCTAGATCAATTTTTAAGGTTAGAAAGGATATGATGTAGTATGGAATTTTAAAATGCACCGAAAATTCTCAAACTCCATTTTAATCAGTCTTTCCAGCTTTCTTTCTTCTTTGCTGCTATTGCCCATGGGAACTCCGTTTCTTGTTCTAGCTTATGTTGTCTTATCCAGTGTCCGTTGAGGGAGCAGGTGTTATCTTAGGATTTCCAAGCTATGTTGCTTGTCTGTCTTCCTTTATACGGTTTATACTTGCTAACTCAATGGTTTGCCACATGAAGATGTCTGTAATGCGATCTTTGAAAGAAACTGAATATTTAAAGCTCACCAGAAATCTCAAAATGCTTTTCTTATCTGGGGTTAGACAGCTTCATTTAAGTGAAAAACAACTGGCCTTTAGAAGCAGTACTTAAAAAGTTATGGGATCCACTATTCTGCATACTTTGCCAGCAGTACAAACCTAAGTTTAGAAGCTAGGCTTACTCTGTCTATAGTTTCTTAAATCTGTGTCTGACTTCTGGACCATCAACCTGCTGTATTCCACTTTATATCTGTATTTGACTGGAAGCATTAACAAATGGAGAAAACATAAAATATTTAGAACACGTGAAGCACTCAGGACTGTCAAAATGATCTATTTCACATGCATGGCCCTATGCTGGGGCTTTTAGGACAGATTTGTCCATTTATGTCAAATATGGCTACCGTTGCTGCTCTTTATTTCATTGCATTCTATCATAAAACTAACAATAAGCTTTGAAAAGCACTTGACATTCCATGTCTTTTTTCTTTCTTTTCCAGCTTTTGGGTCATGTATACATGATTGAAAGAGGTAGGATATGTCTTCAGAATGAGTGGGTTTTAAGTATTAAAATATGGTATGTTTATGGTATGGTATGTATGAAGTGTATGTTTATGGTTTAGAAAGAGAACAACCCCCGAGTGTTGCCCACTTCCTCACTTTACTTCTTGATAAATTTATGCCTTATTGAGTTGTCAGGAAAACTTGTCTTTATTTAAACCACGTTAAAACATCACGTAGCATAGACCACAAGGAAAGCTGCCACATGTGGTCCTTCCTCACTGGGTTTTCTATCTGTCAATAGCAGATATAAATGGCTTTTTTTTTTTTAATTGCAGTAACATTGGGTAATACGAGTATATAGCTTTCAGATGTACATTGTAATATATTTCGAATTCTGTGTAGATTACATCATGTTCACCACCCCAAAACTAATTTTAGTCCATCCCCTCACATGTAAGCCTAATCACCCCTTTTGCCCTCCCCTCCTTCCCCTATGGTAACCACCAATCCAACCTCCATTGCTATGTGTTTTTTCTCATTGTTTTTATCTTCTACTTATGAGTGAGATCATACGGTATTTAACTTTCTCCATCTGACTTATTTCACTCAGCATAATACCCTCAAGGACCATCCATGTTGTCACAAATGGCCAGATTTCATCATTTCTTATGGCTGAGTAGTATTCCATTGTGTGTATATACCACATCTTTTTTATCCATTTGTCCCTTAATGGGCACCTCGGTTGCTTCCAAGTCTTGGCTATTGTGTATAATGATATACAGATGGCCAACAGGCATATGAAAAGATGCTCAACATCATTAGCTATCAGGGAAATACAAATCAAAACTACAATGAGGTGTCACCTCACTCCTGTCAGAATGGCTGTAATTAACAAGACAGGAAGCAACAAGTGTCGGAGAGGATGTGGAGAGAAGGGAACCCTTGTACACTGCTGGTAGGAGTGCAAACTGGTGCAGTCACTATGGAAAGCAGTATGGAGTATCCTCAGAAAATTAGGAATAGATCTACCATATGATCCAGCTATTCCACTGCTGGGTATTTATCCAAAGAACTTGAAAACACAAAGGCATAAAGATACATGCACCCCTGTGTTCATTGCAGTAAATGGCTTTGACTGAAGTGAATCCTAGGGAGAAGATAAATGTGCATCCACAAAACCTAAGACCAGGGCCTCAAGAAGAAGCAAAATAATATACTTTTGATTTCAGTATTCTTTATATTCGGGTTACTATGTTTTAATGCTTATTTTTTTGTTCCCTGTACCTTTGCTGGGGAGGATAATTGTAGTGTGCTTTTGGTGACTGCTTTGTTGTTTTCAGTCTTTATTTCAGTCATTTCCTGCCCTCTAACTTGCCATCCTTTGTTAATTCATGAAGAATGTTGTAACTTTACAAATCAAAAACCAGAGCTAAAACTTACTCTAATGTATCAAATTTTACTTTAAAAACTCATCTAAATCTGTAAAGTCACCGTCTCCATAAATCAGATGACCAAGGTATAAGTTGTTATTGCAGTCTTTAGCTTGACCAAAGATCTTTTTACTGCTCTTATGATTGAGTGAGCTAATGAGGGATCTAGCTTGCCTTCACTATTTGCTAGAACCTTATTTAAAGACTGGCAAGAACCCAAGAAAAAAGAAATTCATCTAGATTTATTAAAATCATCTGAATGAGGGCCAGTCCCAGTGGCCTAGTGGTTAAATTCAGCACACTCCGCTTCGACAGCCAGAGTTTGGTTCCTGAGTGCAGACCTACACTGCTCTGTTTAGTGGCCATACTGTGCTGGTGGACCACATACTGAAAAATAGAGGAAGATTGGCATGGATGTTAGCTCAGAGCGAATCTTCCTCAGGAAAAAAAATCATCTGAATGGCATTTGAGGGGTATGATGTTTGAATTAACCTGGATCTTAATCTCCAACATTCAAAGCAGGTGGCTACTTATTTTTCATATGGTCTTAACATCTACATTATTTCAAAAGCTCTCATTAATGCGAACTGAGGATGATATTTGGTGTCAGGGTACAGGTAAGGTAGGAAGGGCCAAAAGTATGGCTTCCCCAGATTCATAAAGATTAGAGGGCTAAGTGCTGGAATCCTGCCTCCAGTGACACCTCAAACCTGTTAAACCTTCTACAACAGGCCAATAGTGGCTGTAGGCGTGCTTCTCCAAAGCAAATGACACTTAATCAATACAGTGATAATAATTATTATCTATATAGGGGCTTGCTATATGTCAGGCACTGCATTAAGCACTTTCAATAATGACTCGTTTCACCCTTAAAACAACCAAAGGGGGAAATGGTGTTATTATCCACACTTTACAGGTGAAAAACTGAGGCTCAGAAAGGTTGAGTAGCCTGTCCAAGTCCCATAGTAGGTTGACTGCAGAGCCAGGAGATGGAGCCCAGGCAGTGTGGCTCCAAAGTCTTGGCTACTAATCTCTGCCACTCTGTCTTCTCGTCTATCTACGACATATTCCTAGATTAGAAACTAGAACCGCTAATCCCTGCAGAAGAAATTTTGATCCACTTCCTAAATAATTAAAGCTATTTGGAAGAATGTTTTATATTACTTTGGCATGATAAACTTTGAAAGCTCATCACTACAATTTTGTATAGGAATAAGGTAGAGCTGATTAATTCACTTTGTAGGTAAGGAAATACATTCAGTGAACAGTGAGACATATAGTGATTTTTTTCCCCTAAGGTTATATAGATGGTATTTATGTAATGTAGAGTGGGTAAGTTATGTTTTAACATCAATTTTGAAAATATTAACTAGAACTATGACTATCTTTTCCTTTAAATTAGTTTCGACTACATTTGTTTGGAGAAGAGGCAGCTGTCATTCATGACTATGGTTATAGTAATTTTCAAGCAGCATATACTTACCATAAAATAAATTAACTAAAAATCAAGAGCTCACCAGTGAATCACCTTTTCTTCTCCCTTGAAAACAGTCCTAGGTGCTGAAAAGTCTGTTTAACTTAAAAGTCCAGTGGCCATTCTAACATGGATATCAAAAAAAGCAAGTGATGAGCCTCAAAGGATTGCCCAAATCAATGTGTAACTATTTACATGATTATTCAAAGCATGCATAATGTATGGGTATAGATTTATAGATTAGATAGATAACTTACATAGAAATTAGGCAGGAATTCTCAGAAGTACATGCTTTCTTAAGAAATTTATAGAAGACAAGCAAACCAAAATTTGCAACACATTTTCTAAATAATATGTATATTGATACTGAGGAAAATAAATATTTCTAAATAGTATTTGAAAAAGACATCGAGTTCAGTGTATTTCTCTCACCAATCTCATCCTGAGCACATTATACACTCTTTCTCTCTCTCTCTTCTCTCTCTCTCTCTCTGTCTCATATACACTTCCAGAACCAGAATGACATTTGCAATTCCCTCTTTCTCCAAAGTGGTAGGTATTCCAACTGACCTCTGGCCAGCTAGTTCACTACCTATGTCTGATAATTTACAAAGAAAGGTAAAATCACGTGAGGCTAGGCGAGAAGTTAAGCAGAAGTTACTGAATTTGCAAAACAAAAATTGAGTTCAAACAAATGTCAAAGTGATGCATGATAAAACCCCAACATCCATGTCATCTGCCGTTTGTCTGCATTGATTATTACTCTCAGAACATTTCAAGCAGCAGTTAACGTAGCTAGCTGGACAACAGCTCATCCAGAAAGTGCAAAGTAGTAACAAGCGCCATGTGAGCAATCTGTTTCTAGACTCAGCTATTTGGTGGAAATTTGATGAGAAGATCTCTTCTAAAATCTGCCATAAAAGCATTTTGTAGAATGACAAGAACTGAATGTTTCAAACAGTGGGAATAGATTACCTAACATCATTCACAGTCAAGTATTCTTGAGACCTTTAAAAATCTGTAATTTTTATATTTTGGTTAGTCTCCTAATTACCAAAGGGTTTCTTTTCCATACCTCGTGGAGATGGTGATAGGAGCTTAATCTAAACTTAAGCCATATTCAGATTAATAGGACATTAAAGCTTGAAGAAACTTAGAGAGCTTCAGAAATGACCTCTCATTTGCTATTCAAAATGTAAAGGTCAGAAAAGTTAAAGGGGCACAAAGATGACAAAGCTGCTTAGTAGGACACTGCCTATTATACACACTACTTCTTGCCTACTTTATTCATTTTCCAGAATGCCTCAATTAGTAGTTAAGAATGTTTGAACACCACAACATGGTCCGTTCAGTAGAATAATGGAACTTATTTACCATGCTAGGAAAATACAGCAAAAACACACAGGAGATGACATCTGCCTAGCAGGATGAAGTTGGAGGAAATTCTGGGAGATGTCTCTAGGGAATATGATTATACATTCAGTAATCTTTATATTCCTTTAAAATTGCTATCTTGTTAGCAGCAAATAATTTAATTTGAGGTTTTCATTTTGGCTGTTCTTTATTATTTTTAATATATAGAGAGTCTTAAGAAAGGGAAGTGCAGGGGCCGGCACCATGGCACAGCAGTTAAGTTCGCACATTCCCCTTCGGTGGCCTGGGGTTCACCGGTTCAGATCCCGGGTATGGACCTACCCACTGCTTGGCAAGCCGTGCTGTGGCAGTCATCCCACATATAAATTAGAGGAAGATGGGCATGGATGTTAGCTCAGAGCCAGTTTTCCTCAGCAAAAAGAGGAGGATAATCTTCATCAAAAAAAAAAAATGAAAGAAAGTGCAGCAGGCCTTTCTCTAACTACATGGGGATCCTTTTCCTGATATGCACACTGGTCATCTGAATTAGCCACTAACTAATTGAACTAGGGGGCTTCCTTTGGAATTTTCCCTCAGGACATTTTGCACTTTCACCTGGGGCAGCAGGTATAGTTACAGGCGTGAGCTATGTACCAAACTGATCTGCATACCAAATTTCTGGTTTACCTCAGCCTTCGCGTGAGTATTTTCCACTCTGCGATGTGACTTCTGAGTTATCACAATCTTGGTCAAATTAAGAGTCATGGGTTGGATCAAGGACATCAATCACCCTAATGTACCTTGCCTTCATTAAAACAATTCCTAGAGTTTTACATAGGGATCTAGGTAATTCTTTTTAAGAATTGAAGAGTGCCCATCATCTTCCCCTTGGTGCTCATTATATTTTTAATTATCTTGCTTAAGGCCTTTGCCTTTCTTAGTAGACTTTAAGCTCCGTGAGTGCAGGTGCTGTGTCATTCTATCCATGAGCACGTCCCCAGTGCCTGGCGTGTAGCGGGTGCTCAGTTAATATGTATTAAATGAATAAAGATGGGAACTAAAATGATAAAAGTTGGAGAAATCATGCACATGGGAAGTGGCTGAATTGAGACTGTTTATGGAAACAGGACTACATTAGGGAGAGATATGAAAGTCATCTTCAAATATTTGGAAGGCCCTTGGATGGAACAGGTATTGTTAATTTTGCATACCTCGAGGGGGCGATAGGGAGATCTGGTGCTGAGTTAAAGCTAACGATAATTGTTTTGGTTGAGGAGGACTTAAAATTAAATTAGAATGTTCCCACCTGAGCAGAGGGGGACTCTTCTCTGTCTTGACAGAACTCTGTCAAGTTCTCTGCCACTAGTAGTGTTCAGAACAAGATAATCCACTTTCAGTGATGGGTGATAAAGCAGATTCTTTCCATCTGTTCCAGGGTGGGCATGTGGACTTTGACATCCTCTCCAACTCTGACTGTGTGACTTTTTTGGGATGGTTGGTCTGACCCTTTTTTTTAATTTCAGCTTTATTGAGGTATTGGGTTGTGTCTTTAATGTAATTGAGTGCACAATGATTTCCACTTGTGGTTTGTAACTCTTTTTCAAGACACTTCCTAACTTCATTTGAAAATCTATTTTCTCATTTTTGTAAGTGTGCGTTCTTTTTTCTAGGTAGATAATGATTGATAAAAAATATTGAGTAAAGCATGATTTAAGCACAGTTTACCATCGATTTAAATTTACATCAATGGTTCTTAGTAGATTAAATTAGGCATCTGTGGATATAATCAGAGACAATCTTGGTCTGTCATTTACTGCATTTTGTTTTTCTTATCATGGCCATTAGCACCTGCTTATACTCAATTTTTATTCAGGGTGGATTTATTCAAGTTTTTTTCAGGTGGATAAAATAGGCATGTGGTCAAAATTACCTAAACCACTACACTGTAATAGGCCCACTATTGATTACCTATAGATTTTCTGTCTCTTTTGTTTGGATCGTATGGGTAGGTAGGTCCCTGGGGGGAATGGTTAGTGTATTAGTCCAGTTTTATCTGGTCTTCAGTGCTCTAGTTTTACATGAAACAGAAATAACAGCACTACAATGGACACCTCAAAGAATTTCATCCTCCTCCTGTCTGAGCATCTGCGAGTCTGGCTCTGTCAAGATTAATCTTTGTGTGTTCTTCAGCTGCTTCGTTGAGGCTGCTGCTTCTGAAAGCCCTTAACTTCAGCCCTTTGACTTGATTGCTTACTCCTAGTGCTATCTCTACAAAAACTTATTTGCCAAACCTAAGGAGTAAGAAAAATTATAGAGAGGGAGTGTGTGTAAATGATCGTGTTAAGTGGATGAATGTTTATAAAGAAGGACTAGGCCTTTTAAAAATACAAACATGTCAAAACACATCTGCTCATAGCAACCAGACTGGAGCGTGAGGTGTGGGTAGAGTTGGAGGTCATCGACCCAGCCGTTCGAGGATGTGAATAATGGCTGTTGGTAATTTAGCTCTGGACCCTGAATCAGCTGTCATTGTGAAGGACAGAAAGAAAGCATGACCTGCTAGTCATCTGGATTTGGAAAAGTAGCTGAGGCAGATGGTTTTCCAAGTCTTTACCTTTGTAAAACAATATTCATTTGTCAGATGGAAGGTCTTTCTGATGCTTCTAAAACATTGTCCATCCATTTGAAAACTAGCCTCTTCATGCTCCACATATGCGCTTCATAGGCTGGCTTTGCAAACCTTGCTTCATACCATTTTCTTTTCATAGAATGACCTTCTCTCATATTACTGAGTGCTCAAAACATTCCAGTCATCCCCATAGTCTAAAGGCTGCTTCTCCCAGCCACGTGTGTTCTCAAAGATTTGTGGGTTCAAATCTTACAGCACTTTTCAGATTCAGCCTTTTATTAAGTCTTGTTTATTCTGCCTTCTGTCTCTCTTTTTATATTTTGAGCTCCTTAAAGGGAGGGCTGACATTTTTATTCGTCTTGGTAATTCTACTCAGAGCTAATACGTGTTTCTCTATAAGCGGGAACAACAAAATTTGCAATGAAAGTAAGTTTAGTCCATTAAAATTCAGTTTAATAGAATCCAGAAAATTTTGAATATATTTTAGGCACAGTACAAGGCTCAGTAGCAATTAACATTGATGTTACCTTAGAAAATGTTGGAAATCAATGTAATTCATCTTGCAATGCGTAGCCACTTTGCAGAAGCACCAAATTCCTATTATGTTCTGCATTACAATATTGTTAACTCAGTGCTTTTTAAGTCCAGTTATAGAAACTAGAAGACGTATCCTAAAATGTGCCAAGGGTCTGTTGAATGTAAATTTGTTATTAAAACTTATGCCCTTGGACTTGGTTTTGTGGTATCTAAAAACTACGTCATGGGACCAGCCCGGTGGCGTAGTGCTTCAGTTTGGGTGCTCTGCTTCAGTGGCCTGGGGCTCCCAAGATTGGCTCCTGGGTGCAGACCTACACATTGCTCATCAAGCTGTGCTGTGGTGGCCACCCACATGCAAAATAGAGGAAGATTGGCACAGATCTTAGCTCAGGGACAATCTTCCTCAAGCATAAAGGGGAAGATTGGCAACAGATGTTAGCTCAGGGCCAATCCTCCTCACTAAAATAAATTAAAAAAAAAAAACCATGTCACAACATGGAAGACCGTATTAACTCATGGTGAATTATTCATTCTCCTTGCCCCTAAGACTTAATTTTTGTCCTTAAATGCTTTCATTTTATATGTAATCTTTCCCTTGCTTTGTGTGTATTTGTACATCTATATCTATATCTGTATATCTCTCTATGTCTACATTTAACTATCTATCTGTCTTCTATCTAATCTTCGTATCCCAGGACAAAAAATAAGATGTTGACAATGGCGGAAACTGGGTGAGGGGTATACAAGAACTCTCTGAGCTATCTTTGCAACCTTTCTGTAAGTCTTCAATTATTCCAAAATAAAGTGTTTTTCAAAAATAAATAAATGGAAGGTGCAGTGTTTAGAGGTATTCTTAAATTAAAACTCAGAAACCTGGTGTGGCTCGTGGTTTCCCTTAGACCATGAAGTCGGTAGAATTACTCTTGATAACAGCATATTTTATCAAAAAATTATTAATGTATAATCTCTCCAGGCATAAATATACATTTATGTCTGTATGTGGATTCACATCGAAGGAAGTTGAAAAGGAAGTAATTAAAATTATTTGCTTCATCAAAGAACGTTTAAAAAAAAATCAGTCAATATGTAGACTTTCCTTTTTTCTTGTTTTTCTTCAGTGACATTTTGATGCTTGTTTGAAGGGTAATACTAAAGAGTATATTTTAAATGCTAGTCAGAATGTCCTACTCGAAGATGCTCACAGATAGATCCTAACGATATTCTAAATCTTCTAATATAAGAAGAGTCCTCCTAATGGGTCAGGAGGAGCTTGAGGTTTAACTATTTTTGGAAACCAAAATAGTTGTTTATTGTTCAGTAAACTTTCCAGTTATTCAGTGCAGATCTGAAAAGTGTCAGTCTTTCTTCATATTAATGACATTTCCCATGCCTAAATATATAATTTAGTTATTTGCACCTTGAAACCGAGATCTACCTGTGAATTATTTATCGTGCAACTATTTAATAATGCAACTTACAATTTGTTTGCAAAAGTTCCTGAGACTATAATTCATATGTGAAGATGGAATGGGTATTTCAACATACTGGGTTTAGCATATAGAGGGAATTTCTGTTTTCTAATCCAGTTTCCTAAATGGCTGTCTGCCTATTTGGAAAACATTTTAAAGATGGAGATAGTATAGCACTTTCAATTATTAAATGGGAAGGTATCTATTTACATTTTTGTTTGGAATATTCAAATTCAAACATTTTTATAGACTAAATGGATTGCTTAAGTCAATAGCATCTAGAAATGTAAGTTTACAACATCTTTCTTATATTACCATTATCCTATGCGTTGCAAGTAATATATCATCATGAGATATATACTCTAATTGCAGGTTGAAAATGTATAATTACTAGAATTTAACCTTCCCAAATTGATGTAGTTCACACCTAATTATCCTGGCTACCTAAATGCATGCTAATAAGCAAGAAAATACTTAAATAAAACAAGAATGTTAATACAACAAAGATAGAATACACAAACTTTTGAAAAGGAAAAAAGTCAGGCACTAATTACATCTCCAACAATAAATCATAAATGCATACTATTTTAAAGTCTTTTTCCTGTCCACTCAGACTTAAATGTGGCCCAAATTGTATGTGTTTTGAACTCTATCTGCATTAACAGTTCTTTTCTTATATTCATTTCTTCATTCAGTAAGTCATTCATCTCTTATTCATTTAGTAAACATTAATTCTGGGCCTGTTATGAATTGGACAATGTGGAGGTGTCAGAGATGAATCAGAAACAGTCCTTGTCCTGAGTCTAGTTAATATTCTTAGGTAAATAACACTAATTAAAAGAGAAAAGATGTCATCATTTTAAAAGGTTAATCAAATCATGCATTTACCTGCTCACCTCCCTCAAATTACTTCTCATGGGGCTTAAATTCAAATCCAATTCCCATAGCCTACAAGACCATACATGACTTGGTTCTGAGCTCTCCTCTCGATTATTTCCCTGCTCTCCAGGTCTACTGTGCAGCACCCACAGGAAGTGCATTTTTATTCCTAAAAGGTGCCTAATCCATTCCTGCTCAGGGCCTTTGCTCTTGCTCCCTCACCCCCAGCCCCACACAAGTCAGAGATTCTAAGCAGTGCTTTCTTCATGTTATGTGCTTGTATTTCTTAGAGTATCAAAACAAATAGATCATATACTTCTTAAGAAAAGAAAGAATTAGAAATTGCGGACCAAGGATTTTACAGCAAAGAAATCACAGCCATGATCAGTAATCTTATGAAAACAAAGGTGCAAACACTCTAACCTCCTGTAAGCACTTTAAATTATCCCGAATTGGTGCTGCTTCTTGATCTGTGTATGTAATAAATACCTCATACAAAAATATAGTTGTCTCTGTCATAACTTTACCTGAAGTCAATAAGGAGGCTATAATAAAACGTTACCCGTTTCATTAACTATTATTTTTACTGTTTAGAATTTACAAGACTTTGAGGGAAGATAATTGGCGTAGTCCAGATGGATCTCTCTCAAAAGCTGTTCAAGTAGGCTGTGTTCAGGTCTTCTTTTTCTCTTCAGGACTTTCTTTCATCAAGGAGAGTCATTTTGATGCTCAAATATATGTGTCTTCCTTTGAAAAGACTTTTTATTTTTGACTTTACTCAACATTTTTCCCATTGGCCTTTTCTTACATGGTCAGTGGATTCAGCCATAAGTACTTAGCATGAACTCAGTCATGTGACTTCAAGAAAGACCGTTTAATTAATTAATTTATTTAGTATCTGACGTTTTGTCTAAAAGCGTTTGGTGTAACAATAATGTTAATTGACTAGAAATAGCGATAGAAATGAGGATCATGGAAAGAGGAGGGGAAATATACTAACCAGGAGAGGCGCAGTAGCTGGCTCTGAGATTTTAAGAGGAAGGTGGTTTTGCCTCATTAGCCCTCAGCTTTCTCATTTAAATACTAAGGGATTAATCTAGCTCAGGGAAGGCAAGTAGGTCCTCTCTTTTGTGCCAAACCAGTTTGGTTAGAAGAGGCTACGACACTGTATTAAAAAGTGTCTGGCCCCAGCTGGCCCCCTGGCAGAGTGGTTAAGTTCGCGTGCTCTGCTGCAGGCGGCCCAGTGTTTCGTTGGTTCGAATCCTGGGCGCGGACATGGCACTGCTTATCAGACCACACTGAGGCAGAGTCCCACATGCCACAACTAGAAGGACCCACAACGAAGAATATACAACTATGTACTGGGGGGCTTTGGGGAGAAAAAGGAAAAAAATAAAATCTTTAA
Source organism: Equus asinus (assembly GCF_041296235.1). Classification (NCBI taxonomy): domain Eukaryota; kingdom Metazoa; phylum Chordata; class Mammalia; order Perissodactyla; family Equidae; genus Equus; species Equus asinus. Next base: position 22,144,012 of record NC_091801.1, on the reverse strand, counting down.
AAAAAAAAGTGTCTTGAGGCCATATACGGGCTCGCCAGGGAAGAATGCAGGATTATCCCTTGAGGTCACCCAAGGACACGGAATTCGAAAATGGCAGCAGATATGCCATGTAATGGCAATTTCTGGACAAGATTTCTGTTGTCAGTGATTAGTTTTAAGTTTCTTCAATGTTTTTGCACAATTCCTATGTGGTGAAAACTGTTTGCCAAAAGTGAAAAATAATCTAAATCCACTGTTTATCCACATTCATTTCTATTTTGTTGTGATTTAATTTCAGTAAAAGTATAACAAATGTATGGCCATCACTCCCCTTTTCTGATGTCCTTAAAAGTTTAGTTCTGCTTCGTGTCATATTTATGTCATTGGATAAGCCTTCCTACAGGAATTGGCACTACCAGAAGGAATTGGTCAGCTCCTGACTTGTTTCCTCTCTCTGTGCCAGCTTCTTAAGTTGGTTTCAACTAATTCTGAGTAAGGTAACCCTACTCCCAACACCTGCTGGAGATCCGTTGGATTTCTGCATTCTTCCCAATAATCAAACTTACGCTCATCTAACCCAGTGTCCTGTTGCTTGTCCTCAACCCCTGATTGCTTAGACCTTTGTCACCCTCCCCCAGCCCATAACCCGTCTGTTAGCCTGGACCATGAATCTGGGTTGTTCTCTGAAATATCTTAGTGGTTCCATCTGAGACTTCACATCCCTCGGGCTGGAAGCCTATCCTAAATGAGTACCTGTGGCTGGAGCTTGTGTCATGGCTTGTTATTACTTATCAACCCCCATCCCCTGGGAATAGATTCTAATCTATTAGAATAATAATGGTAATAATAGAAATCATGTTTTGAGCAAGTACTATATGTTTAGCAATACCTGGATTATCTCATCCATAAAAGCAATGTATGAAACCATTATGTGTTTTACAGATGGGAAAGTGGAGGCTTAGGAAAATTAAGTAACTTGCTCAAAGTCACACAGCAGGTCAATAATGCAGTTGAATATGAACCAGGTGGTCTGAATCCAGACCTGCGCTCTGAACTCCACTCTATTTCTTCCCTGGAATTACTGACTTACTGCTCCTGCCATGTTGGTCACGGATGAGGCGGAGACACAGAGAAGATCTGCCTTTCAGGACTGGTGCCCGATAGGACCTCTACATTGGGAATCTCCCCCTCATCCCTTTAACTACTTTTATGACTCTGTTATTAAATGTGTTCAAGGAGCTTTGCTTGACAGTGGGGACATGTAACAGAGAGGACAGGCACAGTCCCTTCCATCCAGCTTAGCATCTGGCAGAAGAAAGAAAATCACATAATTTTACAAAGAATAGCATGCTTAATATTGTGAAAAATTCACTAAGGAAGATTGCAATGCATAATAGAAGCATACAATGGGACAGCCTGACATATTCTAACAGGTCAGAGAATTGCTGCTTTGTCTCACCAACTCAACTGGATGACTCCATATTTGCTGTCTGACTCACACATCACTTCCTTTCCTAGTTCAACCACAACAAAGTTTCTTCATCAGAATTCCAGCTCTGAGCTACACAGGTCCCAGCATGCTTTACAACTCTCCCAGTTCACAGCAGCCTCGTCTTCACTAATAGAAGTTTTACTAAATATATTTATTAACATATTTCAAGCCACCATTACCTTATCAGACCTCTGCTTTGCTGAAATACGGAGCAATATTGTTTTATTGATTGGGTACCTACTGACGGTAGCAATATGCACACATGCATTATTCTCAGACTGCTATAGCTTTAATAGTCTGGAGGTAATACTGAAAGTAATTTACTGTCTTCTATATATGGCAGTTCGAATGCTGTGGTAGTTAGAGCTGCCAATTTGGAAATTCTGGTCTGCATACAAATGAGTTATCTAAAGTCTTTTCAGAACTAACTTGATAAGACCAGATAGCAAGAAAGACCAAGCCTCTGAAAGCATCACTGATCTGATCGCCATACAGAAATATAGTAAATGGGAAGAATTTCTTAAGAATGAGAGATATATCTTCCTTTATCCTTAGTTTTTTAGTGGAGTCAATGACAGGAACAGAATGAGAGTTTGCCAACATGTTGACTTAATTTAGTGTCAAATCCTGCATCTTTCCACTATCTGCGTTGCAGGATTCAACACACGAGCTGAAGATAAAGCAGAGGTTTAGATCCAGAAAATACTGAAACAATGTTTTTCTTTCTCCCCAGTATAACCCTAAGAATTTTTATGTACTAAATCATTCAATATTTAATGTTATCAAGGGATCAGTCTTCAAAAGAAGCAAACAGAAACCTACTATGGTAAAATCTTACTTTGTATTAATTGCTTTCCTTGGCCTAAATCTATTTTAAAGAAAAAGAACTTAAGTTCTATAAATATGGGTAGATCTTGTTGATCCATTTTAACTGCTGGATAGCACTGATAGCATTCCATTCCATAAATGACATTTATGTAAACATTACACAAGAGAGGAACAATTAGATTGTTTTCATTTTTTGTTTTACTAGCCTACAGTGATTCAATGAAAATCCTTGTACGTATCTTTTTGAGCTCATCTAGTTTCTCTAGGATAGACACCCATAAAAAGTGAAAGGAAGACAAGTTGTGAAAAGGTATGTGGCGTTGGATTCCAATTATATAAATCTTTAAAACTCAAAAACATATTCTGTATGGATGAATTTATTCATATTGTGGAAGTTCTAAAACATGCATGGAAATGATCCACACCAACTTCAGGAGAATAGACACTTCTAGAGAGAAAAGGGCAAGGGATGGAAGGAGCATTTTTGCAATATTTATAACATTCTGTTTCTTTAAAAAAAATGACCTAAATTGCAACACGTTAACATCTGTTCAGTCTTGGTGATAATTATGTAGATGTTGTATTTTTCTCATACTTTTAAATAAATTTGGAATGTTTCATGAGTTCTGTTAAAATTAAGTTCTATGAAGAGTTGCAGGATATTATTTAGAAGAGGAAAAGCTTGTGTGTACCATAAACGCATTAGAGTAAGTGGTAAAAAAATCTTACTTGCACACAGCCGCCTCCTGTGGGAGGAGGTACATATGAGTTGCAACAGTAGCTGTGAAAAATGATCAAATATCCACATAGCAGAAGGATTCACAAGGCTATGAACCTAAATAGCACTTTCTACTTTAACTCACAGGAGCTAAGGGCTGGAACTAGAGGAAATGCCTAGAAATCTTGGGCGTTCAGAGAGCTGAATCTCATGTGTCCTGATAAGGACAACTCAGCTTCACTCCTGGGATGAGCGGACTCAGTTACAGATAGGACTCAGCCTTGGGTGGGAAGAAAATTATAGGGACCTTTAATTCCACGTGAAATGAGAATTGAATCATAGATAAGCTACAAAGAAAACTGGAGCTGAAGAATAAGGCAAAGTCTGTGTAGTGAGACTGTGTGGTGAGATGGAAGCCAAGGCGGTTGGAGTCAGCCCACCTGGCTTTGAATAATGGGCAAGATAGTAAAGCTTTCTGAGACTTAGTTTCTTGATCTTGAAAATAGGAGTAACCCTACCCTGGAGATATTCTTATAAGAATTAAAAGAAATTACACCAAGAGAAAGCTCTTGGCACCTCAAAAAAAGTTTTTTTCCTCTCCACTCATTAAGGTAAGTGTAATTGGGCGTGAAATAGGGAGGAGAGAGAGAGAAGCAGCCAGAAGACTTCAGCTGAAGTTATCTAGAGTGCTGTCTCAGAAGGGATCTAAGAAAAAAAGCCCATCTCTGCCACTTCTCAAACCTGGGAGTAGGATTAGGGTGAAGGATTAGACCGTGTTGTGGCTGAAAACAGCTGGAAATCAGGGGTTGGCTGGTGGCGTAGCAATTAAGTTTGCACTCTCCGATTAGGTGGACTGGGGTTCGTTGGTTCAGATCCCGGCTGTGGACCTATACACTGCTTATCATGCCATGCTATGACAGGCGTCCCACATATGAAATAGAGGAAGATGGGCACAGATATTAGCAGGGCCAATCTTCCTCAGCAAAACGATGAGGATTGGCAGCGGATGTTAGCTCAGGGCTAATCTTCCTCAAAAAAAATAAAAACAGCTAGAAATCAATGCCAAGGGTACCTATTAGATTATGTATATATTCCTCAAATTAGGATACAGCAGTCACTCGATCCAGCTATGCATGTTAGCTTCACTGTTTTGACCACGGTGTTCTGACCATGATGCCAAGCACTGAGCATCCTGGTTCATGTTCTGACCACTAGTCAGAAGAGCAGGAGAGGTGCTCAAGGAGGCATCTTAGTCTCTGCCGGGAGAGCTGCACCAACAAAACTTGGAGTCACGCTCTGTCACTGCTATCTGCTATCTCATGCTTTAGACCGTTGGTCCCAATATAAATTTCCAGTGGACAATTTTGAAATCAAATAAGAATCTTTAATGTAGGCATTCTCTATCTGCTACCACTCTTGCTCGCTGCTGCTTTTTAATTCTCCTTTTATTCAAACTAAATACCTTGCAGTCATTCAGAAACTGTGCCTTATGTTGCCACATCTTCCCACTGTCAGAGCAGTTAATTAGCTCTTGGCAGGTCTGAGATTCTGAAGCGCTTGAAAGAATGATTTGTCATTGTGCACTGCAGTACAGCAAGTTTCTTCTAATAAACATGGTTAAAAGTCTATTGTTTGGCATTTGTCAATTTCTACATGATGTAGATTTTCATTTGTTTGGCAGAAATAGAAAATCTTATTTATTTCACATTTCTGAAGGTAGAGCCATCATCATTCCTTATACCTGAACAAAGGAAGACTGTAAAAACCTAAGGAAAAACATAAAAAGGAATATGGGATCTTATTGTAGCAAAAAGCCCTATAAAATCTGGAAAGTGCTTTGCTATGGATGACCTATGCCATAAAATTGATTCTTATTGCTACTTTTACCTTTAAAGAGGTCAAAAATGAAAGACTTACAGAGAATCTTTCTTATTCATCTTTGCCAGCAAAATAGAGTCCGTTCTTCTTAGATTGGCATTCAGAATCCTCAGGGGTTTTGAACTTAACACATTTCTCTGATCATTTCTCTCACTACTTATCTGTAGACACATTATGTGGGAATTTTTGAACATCTCAGTCCTTCCTTAACAGGCGGAGTCCACCTTTACTTGCTTCCAGAACCTTTTTCCCTGCCAGTGGTCCCTCTCTCCTAGGGAAAAATTTAGGAAAAATACAGGATGTCCAGTTAAATCTGAATTTTACATAAACAAGGAATATTTTTCAATATAATTACATCTGATGCAATATTTTGGATATACTTTTACTAAAAATTTATTCCTCGTATATCTGGAATTCAGGTTTAACTGGATGTCCTGTATTGTATCTGGCAACCCTACTTCCTCCTCTGAACTCTTGGGAGATTGATTGTCTTTATCATTCACTTATCACTTGGCGTGTCCAACCTAGTTCTGTTGTATGTGTTCAGAAAGGAGTTCCAATTCCAGTTTGGATACAGAAGAATGTGCAAGATCTTTGTTCATGCAATAAAAATCAGAAATCACCAAGCAAACATGCAAATGAAAACGATCATAATTTCTCTTAAAGACATTGAAGAATTGTGGGCACAAAGAAATTTTAAAGAAATAACACCAGAGGGAGAAGCTGATGGAAGTGAGACCAGTTTCTGAGGCTGTGGTCAGGGAACACGGAGGAGGCCACAAGCCAGAGAAGGACTGCCTTTGCTATGACCAGCAGAAACCATCAAACGCTGGGCAAATCTATGGGCAGGATGTTATATTTGAATCTCCTGGCACCCAAACACAAAGGTAATCCTCTCTGCCTAGTAATTTCCTCTGGTGGGAATTCTGCTGAGTAAGCAGAGGCTGGGCGCTGAGACGGAAAGTAGAAGAAGACCCCATGATCTTGCAGCCAGAAAAAAAAGACCAATACCTACAAGGGAATAATAATAAATATGACATTATAAGAAACAGTGGAGGCAAAAATAGAACAAAACTTTTGAGGTGCTAAAACACGAAAACTAAACCATACCTGTCAACCTAGAATTCTATAGACTGTAAAAATATATTTCAAAAATTATGGTTAAATGAAAGTATTTTCAGATAAACAAAAGATGAGAGAAATGGTTGCCAGCAGATTCACACTAAATAATGCTAAGGAGAGTTATTTTAGGCTGAAGGGAGATGGTACTGGATGGAAATTCAGACCTACAATACAGAAAAAAGAACCTTGATAAGAGTAAATATAAAATGTTATTTTTCTCTTAAGTTTTTTAAAAGTCAATTAAAATCTCTTACATTATATGTGAAAACATATAATATTACTTCAAAGTTGATCATGGTAAATTAAGAATGCATATTGTAATTCCTAGAGCAATTGTAAAAATAATTTTAAAAAGCATAGCTAAAAAGCCAGTAAAGAAGATACTAAAACATACTTATTTACACCATCCCCCTTCAGGAAAAAAGAAAAAAAGGAAGAAGGAACAAAGGATAGAAAGGACCAAAAAGAAGGTGGAGACAATGTAGTCCCTCTGTAAATATCTAGCTTTGTCATAAACTACTTTAATTTGGTGAAGTGAATGAGCAAATCCCAACACTTCCAGCACGGAGAAATGATCCATTAAACCCTAATCATTGTGGGGCCTCTATGGATGTATTGTCAGAGGGACTTGCCTGGAAGCCTGTGCCCTCTATAGTCATTTCTGCTCATGATTTTTTTCCCAACAGCTTTATTGAGATACAATTTATATAACATACAGTTCACCCATTTAAAGGATACAATTCAATGTTTTTAAATATATTTACAGAGTTTTGCAACCATCACCATAACCTAATTTAAAAATATTTCATCATCCCCAAAGAAACCTTGTACCCATCAGTGCTTTTCTTCTATCCACTCTGTTAAAATTTTGGAATCCTGGGATCTACCCTAAACTCACTGAAACCAAATGCCTGCTGGGAGACTGGAACATGTGTGTGTGTGTGTGTGTGTGTGTGTGTGTGTGTGTGTGCAACAAGCTCCCACAGGTGATTTTAGAGAACACTAAAGCTTGACAGCCATATCATAATCCTGCCCTCTTCTCACCAAATCCATTTCACCTGCCTCTCCCTTAAATCTTGGCAGTTCAAAGAGATCTCATTATTCAATGGTGAAAAGAATCTCATTGAAATGAATGGTACACCTGAGTTCCTGGCATTGCCCAACTCTAGAGGCAGACCTTACACTGCGTTGTTTGTGATGGGCTTCCTGATTTGACACAATCTGAGGGCCCTGTGAAAACTCATGTAGATTTAAAATGAAAAATTCTTGCTGAAGAATATGAAGAAACACTTGAACTAGTTAATATAAAGCATAGTAGAGAGTAGTGGTTAAGAGCAAGAGCATGAAGTGTGATGAAGTCACATCATGGGTTTCTATCTTTGTGAACTTGAGCAAGTTACTCAAACTCATGGAACCTCACGTCCCCTCTCTGTAATAACACAGTCTTCTTGAAGTTGTGACGAGAATAAAATGAAACAAAAGATGTCAATTATCTGGAAAAATACCTGGTACAGGGTAAGTGCTCAGCAGATGTTAATTATTGAATCATTATAGTTTATGGCTAAGAATCAGGTTAGGGTTATACTAGGACTAATTTGAAGCATTTTGCTACTCCATTCCACAGTCAAGTAAGAGGTTTAGAATTTTATAACCACAGCTCTTATTTCATAGGCATGTTGTCACTGAGAAATAGATATATGAAACCCAGAGGGAGGTGTCAGGGCTGTAAATTTTTCATCTTATTCAGATGGAATTTAGAAAAGTTGAGTCTGCACAGTTTTGAAACTATTATTGTGGAAGCATGGAATACAACCAGGTATTGTTTGCTGTTAAAGGGTTATTATGTGGATGTTGTATAGTTAGTATCTGTTTGTTTCTTCAGTAATTCAAAAGCCATTGTACCCTCCCCCACATACAACTTTTTGGCGTAATCTTTTTTTCACTTCTATCTGTTCCCTTTCTCTTGTTTTATAAATAATATACTGCTTGTCTCTGACACTCTAAAGTGTTACAAGAATTTTAAAATGGATTGCTGCATCAAGACAAGGGGAAATGAGAGAAGAGGGAATACGCTGTGACTTTAGCGTGGAAAGCTATGTGGCTTGACTGCAGATGCGGAGGTGGCTTTGATTGGGGAAAACATAGGAAAGGTACAGCAGCAATCAGAGGAAACTCTTACAGATCTCCTGCGCAGAGGACAAGTCAGGGCAGGAAATGTTCATGCGGGGAGGAAACAGCTGGTTAAAAATGTTAGAGTATCAGTCATGTGAGGAAGTATCCATGGAGCTGAGCAGCAGGAGAGTGCAGGCTCCTTGCCAGGTCTGGAATGAGGGCAAGGATGGGCTTAGATTTACAGACTCATCCACACACAGACACGCACATGCACCCACACGCGCATGCACTCACACGCCAGCATCTTTTGGAACCTTTTGCCAAGGACAGTGACAACAGCATGTCCTTTTTCCAGTGGCAGTGAGAAACGGGTACCCTGTGGTGGGATGAATGGAGAGCCATTGGCTGACTCCGTGCCGGCCACTGCAGAGGCAACTGGAGGAAGCAGCACAGGCTGTTATTTTCATGGATTTCATGGCTCTCCGAGGGCCCTGCTGCTCTCATCTAGCCACAGAGCCCAGGAAACAATTCTTTCACCAGGATGCTTTCCTATGGCTATCCCTTTTATGCTTGCATATATTCAGCTTCCTTGGGTAAGAGAAATAATATTTCTAGGAGATAAGATGCTTAATTGTGTGAAGGGGGCAGCTGGGAGGTGTATATTTTAGGACCAGGAAAGTCCCACAGAGAAAGGAAATGGAAAAGAGGGATTCAGCAGGAAAACAGAAGCAATCGTGGTGATTCCCACTGAAATATAATCAACAAGGCAAGAAAGCGTGTGTGTGCAGGCCAGACGTGGAGAAAAAGAGAAATGACTTTCTAAGAACCAGGGCAGAAAAATAGGCCCACCCATAAAATACAGGAGATTAAAGATATCAGAAAAAAATTTATTAACTAGTTTCCAGAATCAGCTTTGTACCTAGAAACAAACTGACTTCTATGAGCTAAAATTTCTACATAAATAACAGATTATTTTTAAATAGAGGCATGTAAAACAGAAAACACTTAAAAAAACTCAACTTCATACTTTTTGTTGCCCTGACAAAATCTGAAAATTGATAAGCAGAAAAGGTAAATGAACAAATGTCCTGTGTTTTATTGTACTTTGTAGGTATAATAATAAGGAAAGGATGGGAAATAACCAGGTTTTGTGGTCCTCTTATCTTATACCTAAGATGCTCCTGAGACCTGAAACAAAAATAGTTCCATAGGAAAATGATGGTCAAATAGATAGCTCCTAAAATGAATCTATATGTGCTTTGGGGGAAGCAAAAAAAATGCCTGTGTAAAAAGTAAAGCACAAGAGAGACAGAAGGTCAAAGTGTAGAAACATCAGAATAAGAAGCACCCACAAAGAAAGAAAATGCCTCTTCAAATAAAAGACAAAAAACTCCTGAGATGTTTGAAAAGAGAGTTGCAGATTTCAGCCTATAAATAAATCAATTAAAGGTGCAAACACGTCTAAGCCAGATATTTAAAGTCTTAGAGAGTCTCTCATACAGGAAAATATAACCACTGAGGAAGAAAATGCGAATCAGACATCAAGATTATAGAAACATTGAGTTTTTGAGTGTGTAATTGTACTATCTTTAGCACTGTATAATATCAAATTAAATGGAATAAAATCTGCTTAGAGTGCTTGATATTGGCCTGGGGGAGAGTGATTTTTTTCTCATGATAAGCAGCCAGTTTTATGGCCTATAAAGAGTAATTCAGAAATGAAAGCAGGATATAAAAACTAGGAAAATGGTTAAGTTGCACAAGATGTCTGGTCAGGATGGACCCTATCTTAATCAATGATGCCTTCACACTAAAGAAAAGCTGCATTTGAAGTTGTGAAGCAAAACGTCGGTCGGCAAATCCACTGACCCTAAATGAACTGTCGTTACTGTGAAAATTATGAAATCTAGGGGGGGTGACCTAATTCTCTAGAGAATTATGAGCTCTAAAAGCTCTCATGTATGGAAGGGTAAATGAAAAGCGCATTAGATTAATTAGAAGGACAAGTCAAAAATGGGAAATTAGTTTGTACCTAACACTTCTAAAAACTGGGGGAGTTTTTTCAGGAAAAGGAGGAAGCCGAGGCCATATTTTTGCCTCTGTTATCTCTGTCCTCGGGTTGCTCGCCTGTCCAAGGGTATCTGTTTTTAACACTAGCTTCATCCTCACCATTATGGTTAGAAAGTCATTATATGCTTGTCAGTTTTTCACGTTATGGATTTTTCACAATGTTTTAACTCTTAAGAGAAAGAAAAATCATACATAGTCCTATTATCCTAACACTTTTCGAGAATGTGTTTTCACTTTTTTCCTTCTATTTTTTGTTCATAAGCTTACATATCCTGACACAATAATAATGATAGCATAGCTTTTTAACAAAATGTATCCTTCCTACAACCTGAGGCCCTTAGTCTCGAGACTAAAGCTGTAGTCTGGAGTCCTTGTACTCATCCCTGCAGCATCCTCTCTCTTGCCCGGCAAGCCCCGGTTTCCATTGGCTGCCACTTCAACTCTCCAGATGTTTCAAATTTTAAGGAAATGTACAGCTGTCCTTTTCTCTTTGGCTTTATGATTGGAATCTTTTATGTACAATCCCCCTGAACGGTATCTTACCTCCTAAATGTTCTTGAAGGGGATGTTATTGCCATTTTGGGGCAGTTCTCTGAGGAGAACATGAAATGACCTTGGTTTTCACTCACTACATATGAGTAGGGCTCCCCTCTTCCTTGTGACAAATAAAATGCCCCAACACATTCCAAAATTCTCTTTAAATGGTAGTACCACCTCCAGTGAGAATTACTAACACATGTGATTCACTGTGTGTGCTAAAGATTCAGAACTGAATTGCCACAAACATAACATGTTCCTAGAACTATGTTAAACAGCTAACCATGTGAAAGTGTCTCCCCTGGCAGGCTTCCACGATTCCTGAAATTCCCACCATTAGTCATTGCCTCAATTAGGTATATAGTAATAATAAACAATACTTACATAGCTCTTACCATAGGCCAGACACTGTTCTAAGCACTGTACATGTATAGTAATTTAATCCTCTACAAAGAACTCTGTAAGTTACTATTTTATTATTATTATTATTTTATATTATATTTCACTTATGAGGAAACTGAGGAACAGAGAGGTTAAGCAAATGGTAACCAGTAGAGCTAGGTATTCAGTTGGTTAGTGGTTGGGCCAGTATTTGAACCAGGGCTATCCAGGTCCAGAGTCCATGCATGACCACCACCCTGTGATGCCTTTATACAAGGCCAAGATGACAGGCTCCAGTGACCACTGCTGAAATGACTGTACATTACCTTGGAAGAAAGTAAAGTCATGCAGTATGCTAATTTTCAGCAATATATGGATGGCCGATCAAATATAAAATAAAACAAGACACATGGTACTGATTAAAAGTACAAGGGTTGAAGTCATTCAGACATAGCTTTCTATCCTGAATCCACCATCGACAAATTGTGTAACCATGCACTTGGCATAGAAAGCAGCGTGAAGTAAACTTTCAATATATATTAGTGTTAGTGTTATCCTCATTATTATTAATCATCTTGTTATTAATATAAGTAAAGAAGCACTTTTCCAGTGCTTCTCAACCTAATAGTCCTTTAAAATCAACTGAAAAGATTTTTTTAAATATTTATTTTTCTGGGCCATACACCATGCCAGAATACCAAGGGTGGAGGGGTTAGGGGCAGGGGGCTGCTTATCAAGATTTTGGTAAAGATCCCCAAATAATTCTAAAGTGCAGCCAGTATTAAGAATACAGTTGGCCAACTAATATCATATGAGCTGCAAGCCAGCATGCTGGGTGTGGTAGCATGCTGGGTGTGGCAGCGTGCTGGGCACCTTGCTAGGCACTGAAGAGGTTTTCACGAAACTGATCCGCCTGCCATGTAGAGCGCACAGCATGGAGACTTACTGCATGGACCCCAGAATCAAGAAGATCTGGCCTCAGACAAAGTCTCCACCACTTCCTCTTCTAACCCACTGTGTCTGTTTTCTTACTGTGCATGTAATGTGGCTACAGGTGCTAGTCTCTGGGGTCATAAGAGACAATAAGATGCAGTGTTGATGTGTTACTTAGGTTGATCGTTCACCGAGCTTGAGGAACCTAATAATTAATTCCTGCATGTGAATTTTCACAAGAATTGACTTAAATATTTATGGGTTCATTTTGTTACTATTATCGCCATTATTAAAACTACAATTTATTAAGTGTCTGTTCCATCCCAGGTTCTACATATATTGTCTCATTAATCCATAAAACAACCATGCAAGATAGGTGCTATTATCCAAATTCTACAGGTGAAGAAAGTGATGCAGAGAGAAGTCAAGTTGCCCAGGCTCATATAAGTGGTAAGTCAGAATCTGAACCCAGATCCTAGCTCCAGAGCCCCCGCTTTCTCCACTATGTTCCTATTGTCTTTACAAAGGCTGCCTGAGTCACTGTTAAGATCGCAATCAGCATCTTGTTGGATCTGGACTCATCCCAAACTGTTCTTCATCTTGAGAATAATAGATTAATTTTGGTTCCTGAGGGGAACCAAGTAGGGACTAAGACGATTCTGGAAACACTGGATGCATCCAACAGGAACCTTATTCAAAGATGAGGGAGGAGACGAAAGGTGTCTGTTGTCTCTCTGATCTGAGGAGTTACGACTCTTCAGAGAAGAGAGAAAATAAGGATTATTCCAACCCGCAGGGGCTAGGAGTAAACTTCCAGAAGTAAATCAACCTTAGAAATGTTATTTAACAAGCTTCATTTGGTACAAAATTGGTCAGCATATTTCTGTCCTCCTGCCTGCAGTGGAATTCTAAACAACAAGGAAACAAGGAAAAGGTAAAGGAATGGAATGAAGAGAGACAATGAGAAAGATCCTGGCATCTTCCTAGAATATTCCAGAATTTAGGTTGATTTTATTTTGAATTAGAGTTTTAAAAAAAAGCAGCACTTGGTTTTTATGTAATATCTCTCTTCACAGGAATTTAAATGAGAATTCAATCACTCATAGTTTGCCATGTTATAGTATTTGTTTTCAAGGATAAAGTTGGGGAAGAAGTAATTAAATTATCATTCCTGTTCGGATATAGAATTTAGAGGGCAGAGAGTTGAGATTTCCCAAAGTCCCCAAAAGAGAGAAAGTCAGCCCGAGACACTTTCAAATCAGTCCTAGAGGAAGGATGCCTCAGGGCTTGCTGAGAAAAGCCTTGGGTTTCTATTTAAAGGACAGCCCTGAACTGTGCCCAGAAAAAAGCCTTTCTTGAATGACTTTGGGGCTTTCTTTGAAGCTAGACACCAAAGTCATGGACTTATTGAGTCCGCAGAATAGTCATGAGCAATAGGCCCCAGAGGGGGAAGAAACGAGGGCAGGGGGTGCAGCTTCTCAGTGTCCACAGAGTGCAGAATTTACAGAGACAAAACTCAGAAATGATCAGGATGGATTCATTCTCCAGGGATCTGAAAAGAGGCAGGAGAGAGGATCCTGACAGAAAATTCACTAATCCCAAGAAGAAATGAGCAGCCCCGCCTTCCTGGACTGACAGTTCCTGTAAGATCGGAATGGCTGGGCATAGTCATTTAAAAACCCAACTTATCTTGTGCTTTTCACATTTACAATCATGATATCATTGTCATTTCATATTTAGTGACTGGTTTTGTGACAGGAAATGCTAAATTCTCCCTTGATTTAGGTATTCATGTTCTTTTAATTGCTTCTAACCTAGATGATGTTAATAATTGCTCAAAATATCCTGTGCTGCCATCCCCTTCTCTTACTTGATGCTCCAGCAACACCTAATTGCTTGTAATTCCTTGTATATACCACACTACTTCTGACTACAGGCTCTCTACCTTTTCCTCCTCCCTTTGTCTAGCCTTCCCTTACTCATCCATTAAGACACCTCTCAGGTGGCACTTTCTCTAAGAAGGCCCCAGGCTAGATGCTGTGTCCATCCCACATAGATGTAAAAATCCCTCTGCATGATTCTGTCATTTGACTTAACCCATTATAGAATAACTAACTATTTCCGTCACCCTAACTAGAACTGTGAGCTGTTTGAAAGCCATGACTAGACCTTGCCCATCTTTAAATCCCCATCAACTAGCTCAGAGGCAGTACCATGGTAGCTTTGTAAATGTCCATTGATTTAATAACTGATGGAATAAAAAAAGAATGAAAATTTATAGGAGAACTTTATTACAGATCACCTAGAAATGTATAGAAATAACCAAAGCTGAAAACCTAATGCATTGTCTCCTTATGACTTGGCAGAATACAAGACAATAGGTCTACTAACCAGAGAAATATCTGAGATACAATTAAATGTTGAGTGTGATAAAATCGTATATTAAAGCAAGAATTCTTCACTTGTGAACAAATTAGATTCCATTCAATTGAAAATCTCATTTATTTGAACCTGAGAATGTATTTACTGAATGAATCTGTGCTGTGAATCTGGTTAGGTGCTCGCACTAGGCCACCAGCCCATAAAATCCTAGGTAATCTTTTTCTGACTCTTTCTCCCCTGAGAATACTTCTCTGCTTGTTTCTCTTCACCCCGACATATTACGAATCCCGGAGGCCTTGTCGAGATTCTCCTGTCTCCCCATTGTCACTTTCAGAATGATAATTTCCGTTCCTACACAAAACCCTTCTGTCTCCATTGCAACTATCTATCCTCTTCTTTTTCACTCCTTTTCACACATTTCTATCTTAGTGTCTTAGACAGCCCAGGCTGCTGTAACAGAATACCAGAGACTCAATGGCTTAAACAACAAACATTTGTTTCTCACAGTTCTGGAGTCTGGGAAGTCCACGATCAAGGTGCTGGCAGATTCAGTGTCTGGTGAGGGTCCCCTTCCTGATTTGCAGACTGCATCTTCTCATTATGTCCTCACGTGGCCTTTCCTTTCTATGTGCATGTGGAGAGAGTGAAAGATCTCATATGTCTTCCTCTTTTTATAAGGGCATTAATACCATCATGGGGACTCCATTCTCATGATCTAATCTAACCCAATTACCTCCCAAAGACCCCACCTCCAAATGCCACCACATTGGGGGATAGGGCTTCAACATATTAACTGGGGCGGGGAGTGGGCGGGACACAAGCATTCAGTCCATAGCACTAGGTTCTGGCTTCTTAACTCTTACAGTTGTCCTCTTCTCTCCATCCCGGTAACTAATACTTGAATCAGGCAGATACGTTCTCAGAGTACTGTATACTAATTGGTCTCTGTGTTTCAATTCTTACCCACCACAATGCATCCTTCACTTGCAGACAGAGTTACTAGCACAAAGACCTGTTAATAGACACACAAAGTGAAGGAATGATACAGGAACATATTGACACAGCTACAGCAGATGGTCAAATCCATAGGTGTTGCTTCCCTATTTACAGCCCTTTGTTGGCTACTTGTGCACTCGGGTAAAGTCTCCCTTTCTTAGAAAATGTCTACTCATTTTCCACAATTATTCAGCTTGAAGGTCTTCTCAATGTAGCTTTTCCTGACTCATTCCTCATTCACCACCAGTTGAGTTGATCCTGCCTTCTGCTGCGTGGGCTCTTTGACCTATACAGATCTCTGTGATAAATCTGTTATGATTTTTAATAGAGTCAGCATAGCACTTACTCTGAGCTGCTTCTGATTCCAAATCCCAAATTTCCACTCACAGGCTTTGCAATTCAGGACAATTTGCTTAACCCAAAACTAAGAACATTTTAGGCTATAGGTATGATGAATGGAAAAACGTACTCCAGCTTATCCCTCAGGGTAAATGGGAATCTATTCCCTTTCTTCTTGCTTTGTATGAAATTTTCTCTCCTCTCAGAATTAGACAGGGACCCAGCATGGGGAAACCTTGGTCTTCAGCCACTGCTTCCTCGTGCAACCATAGCTCCATCACAGCGGGGGCCACTATGGGGCCTCTAGTCATAGTGAGCCAGGCACAGCCTTTGGTTAGGCAGCATCAGCTATGGCCCTGGAGGGGACTCCGTTCAGGTGTAGGCAGGCATTCACTGGACTGTGGACCTAGAGACAGCAGCCTTCCCATCCAGCCAGGAGAAATAAATCCTGTGAACAACTCTAATATTAAACTTGCCATATCATATATTAATTATCTATTTGTTTCTGTCAACCCAACAGGAAATGAACAATACTTGCTAGGCAGAGCCCCTGGGCCAGAGGGAGACATGGCCATGACTGCTCCAGGACTGGGTCCTTTGTTATAGCGTGTCCACAGCCCAGGCAACTCCTGCTTGCTTGTTCTGTCCTCACAGTATCGGAATGGGGACAAAAACCCTAGAGAGAAGCATTGGTAACTGTGGAAGTGAGAATCCACGGGTCAACTCTGAGGTGTATTTTCTTAAAATCCCTTCCTAAGAGGCTGTGGAAAGCTACATGGGGTCTGTATATGTAATTTCAGCTCAGATGTATTCCATTATTTTTATTTGTTTTCACCACATTGAGAGGAAAATAACATTTTTATAGCACAAATATGCTAAATCCTGTTAAAAAATCATTTATTTAATTGTTCGTTCAATATTCATTGTGGCTCGCTATGTTTGTTGTCTACTGAACTAGAAAGTAGGTAATAGAGATTAAGTTATAAATATTGGGGTCAACTTTTAAGGATCTTTTGCTTCTATGCCAAGAAGTTTGAGCTTTATTCTGTAAGAATGTGGAGCCAAGAACACATGGACTGCTGGAAGCGTAACTCTGTGTCATATAGAGCAGCAGTACTGAGGATGGGTTAGAGGGACCAGAGTGGGGAGCTAGGGGCATCGGTTAAGAGACTGTAGCATTCATTCAGGGAGAAGAGACTAAGATCTAAACAGGGCAATGACCCTGGAAAAGAGAAGAGAGGATGGATTTGAGAGTGGTTGTGGAGGTCAACTTTAGAGATTTAATGACAGATAAGATAAGAAGCCTGAAGGGAAGTGACTTAGCTTGAGTGAGCAGGGGATTGATAATGCCTTAACTGGTTTATGAAATATGGGCTGGGGTCAGGACTGAGTGGTGACAATAAATCCATGTTAATTAGTAATAGTCTTAGGCTTTTTAGTTGAAAATACACAGTGCAAATGAGGTTGTCAGCTTAGGAATAGCATCAGGGCTGGAGATGAAAGAAAATTTGGGAAATTCTTCATATGTTAAGGCTGTGAGAGAGGATTAAATCACACAAGACACGCAAAGCAGAAAGAGAAATGCTGAGGACAGCGTCCTAGGGGCTCCAACGTTTGAGGGGCAAAACAAAATAAGCCAGCAAAGACTGTGAAAGTCAGACAAGTGGAGAATCAGATGAGACTGATAGTGATGCTGTGAGAATTTCAAGAAAGAGAGGTAGACATTGAAGTCAAGAAGAAAGGGGAATTTCAAGAGAGGGAGGTAGACATTGAAGTCTAGAAGAAAGGGAACCTCGGATAAGTCAGCATCTATTTATCTCAAAGATGAAAAGTCATATAAGTAGTTAATTCATTGCATGCTTAGCTCTGAGTCATAGGGCTTTTTCTTCTTTTTTTTTTTTTTGTAAATTCTTTCATCTGAATATTTGGTGCTCAAACAGTTAACGTAGTAGATATTTGGAACATCTCCTCACGGTAATTTGAAATATTGCTCAAATTAAGCTTGGGAGCAAGTTTCATCTCTGGTACATCTAACCACAATCTGAATGGGATGTCTTGTTCACTTGCATTTGATTTTTGATGTGGGATCTTTGACCTAAGGCAATGTGAAAAAGTAATATCCTTTATTACAGTTTCACAATCACACATAGAGAAAACTTCTGACACACACCATGGATTGGAAAGTGAGAAAGATGTTATTAATCCCCAGGGCAGTTTCCTACTAGTCTTATTACTGCTTGTGATTGTCTTAAGACTCAATAAATGGTGACTGGCAACAACTTTATTCCACATGCTTTTTCTGAGGAAAGTCTGCAAAGTGGAAGAATGAAAGGAGTAGGGAAGGGGGACCATTTAAAATAGAGTAGATAACAGTTTTGGAAGTTTCCTTGCTGCTGTTTAGATATCTGATGGTTCAACGAAATGGAGGCGAGGAGGCTGACAAAGTCCACCACCTCATGCAGACCCAGCCTGAATCTCACAAGCGATAACATCTGTCACACCTTTACTTTCTCTTTTTTCCAACTGGGCCATCAGCTGGAATACCCAATTCCCAGACCATGCCAGATCAGGGAGTTCACCATAATCAAAATAAAGCCCTAAACATTGAAAATATCACAAAAGGAACTAATTAGCCCCACTTGCACTTCCCACACAGCTCACACAATCATTGGTCATGGTACAATTGATGAACTTAAGAGGCGAGCAGGTTTTCTGACATGCCAGGTGTGGTTTCCAAAATGGCACAGGTTGTGCTAAGGGACTGGAAGAATCTGTGCTTCCTTTGTAATCATCAAAAAGTCGGAACTATGGGGTCACTCAGTGGATAAAGGACAGCAATGCACTGCTCATAGATGGCAGTTTGGAAAAGCCTTGAGGAAAAACTGAGACTAAGACATAAAGTGAATGTGGACATGGACATTTTGGGGAGGACTGGTTTTTAAAATGAAAATTCACTCTTTTTTTTATATAAATCTCAAGGAAATGGTATAATTTTAGAGGTGAAGACAGCATTTCTTGTTGTAATTCAGGTAGTGACGTTATCGTGGAGAGACAGGATTGACTTTCTGTGTTGGCTTAATGGCTACTTTACCACTTTAATGTTTTAGTGATTCTCTCGTTTGAACATTTTTTTCAAGAGTCTTGAATATCTGCGTTGTCAAATATGATCATAAAATACACATGACAATCCAGCAAATTATGACCAGGTAGAAGGGGATTATTCTGAAGCTATTAATAATAGTGTCATTCAATCCTGTTATCATTACACATCTTGTAAATCTATCACATCCTCTTGGTACATGCCCATTGTCATTCTTTATAACAGCTGCATTTAGACTAGTTCCATTGCCAGCTACAAATTACATGCGGGAATAGAGTTCAGGGGAGTAAACCAGAAAAATGACAAATATCTTTAAATCTCTCCAGGGGTCTTGATATTGTCAATAAATGTGAGAATATCACTTCTGTAGCTTATTAAATTTCTAGGAAGGCAGCTGGACCACTGGGGGATTTATTGGTCCACTGCATTGTCAGCAATGTTTTACCTTAATATCTAATTTTTATTTTTATGAGCTTAAGAATTGCATCTTTAAACTGAAATTTATAAAGTTAGATCACTTTGGCTTAATGGAATCCACTGCTGCAAAAGATCTGGCAATAACCCACCCAAGTTTTCTCCCAACCTCCTCCCATCCCAAAGATACCACCTCCTTGCCTGTTTTTGCTTGTTCACTTACAGAGACATCTCAGTGTCCTGGAAACATTTCAGACTCTACCTTCTTTTGGTGCCACTGCACATACTGTTCTTTTTACTTTGAAGACTTTCTTTCCTTCCTCCTCCTAATTCTGACCTATTCTTCAAGGATGAGCTAAGTGTCAACTTCCCTGTGATTTCATAGCACCTGTATGCCTCTTTATCATGACACTTGACTTATGGATTTCTATAACTGTCCCATTGCCCCACTCCAATAGACAACAAATTCTTTGAGAGTCAAAATTCTTTCTTTTCCATCTCTACCATTTCCTAGTTGAATGGGGAGCACATCATCTCAGTAAATATTTATTATGAATGAATGAATGAACTAATTAATAAGTGAGGTAATGATTGATGTCTGTTGGTATTCACTGGGAGTCCTGTTCTCCTTCTCATTCCATGAAAGGCTTATGGTAAAAGGTATCAGCGTATAGGATTCTTCTTAGCCTGGAATAATGGAATCAGTAGAGGTAGCTAGGGATACCTGAAGGAGCTTCTACTACAGAAGAAAAAGAAAAATAGACTACTGTGAGCAAAACAAAACCTTTGTAAAGCTTGAGATTTTGAGAAATATCTGTGTGTAAGGCTGTCTTAATCAGGAAGATAGCTACTGGGCTGAGAACTGAGGGCCTGGAGTTAGATAGACCATGGTTCAGACTGTGGCTCTGCCACTTAACAGCTGTGGATCCTCAACCTCCCTCGTAACTCTAAAGTTTGCTGGAAAGATTAAAGGATATTTTACATTAAAGTATTCTAGCAAAATGGCAGGCATGCCATTCAATAAATGTTAGCTATTATTATTCTTATATTTATTATATGAAAATCCTCAATTGATTTGAAATCTTAAAGGTTAAATGTATACTTGTCTGTCTTGACTTATGCACTCATAACATTAAATTAAAAATAGGGGGCCAGTGCCATGGCCAAGTGGTTAAGTTTGCGCGCTCCGCTGCGGCACCCCAGGGTTTTGCTGGTTCGGATCCTGGGTGTAGACATGGCACCACTCACCAGGCCACGCTGAGATGGCATCCCACGTGCCACAACTAGATGGACCCACAACTAAAATATACAACTATGTACTGGGGGGATTTGGGGAGGGAAAAAAGCAGAAAGAAAAAAAAAAAAAGATTGGCAACAGTTGTTAGCTCAGGTGCCAATCTTTAAAAGAAAATAAAAAAGATCCTGAAGTCTTTAAAATTGTAGAAACACCTTAACCTCATCAAGTCATTGTTACATGTTATATAGGAAGGTGCCTGATAGTGAATGAAAACTAAAGTCTCTGAAGGTCCTTGGGGACCTAGGCTCCCCTGTGCCTTGCTTTCGATGTCTGAGAAAGGGCGATTAAAAAAATAAACCTCAGGGGCCAGCCCCGGGGCGGAGTGGTTAGGTTCTCAGGTTCTGCTTCGCTGCCCAGGGTTTCACTGGTTCGGATCCTGGGCACCGCGGACATGGCACCGCTCATCAGGCCATCTTGAGACCGTCTCCCACAAGCACAACCAGAGGCACTCAGAACTAGAATATACAACTGTGTAGTGGAGGGCTTTTGGGAGAAGAAGGAAAAAAACAAAGAGAAAAAGGAAGAAGATTGGCAACAGATGTTAGCTCAGGTGCCAATCTTAAAAACAAAACTCAAATTCTACCTATAGGTAGGTTCTAAGAAATAATAAATTTGAAAAATGATGACAAAACATTTAGCAGATTCATATGATAAATTTTAATTTAATTTAATTTAAATTTGAATGATTATTTTAGTTGAATTTTATTTTATTTGAAAATCATATTTGCATTTTATTTTAATTATGTTCTCATAATTGCTCATAACAAATATCAATGAGGCAATTAATAAACCAAGTACATGATACACTGAATTTAAAATAACTTGTAAGAGTTGTCTGAGACAGAACTTTCCTACCTTGCAAATTGAAATTCTAACATGATCCCATCATTAAAATTGTCTGGTGCCTTTGATGAATAATTGGAGCAGTGACCTACATCAGGGTGTGCTGCCAAGAGTATCCCATGACCCCAAAGGTCTGGCTTCAAGTCCTCTTCCATCATTTTCTTATGTGTGACCATAGATAAATTCGAGTTATGTGAACCCAGACCCTGGGGCCGAGTGGTTAAGTTCTCACGCTCCCCTTCAGCTGCCCAGGGTTTCTCCGGTTTGGATCCCGGATGTGGACATGGCACCACTCATCAGGCCAGGCTGAGGCAGCATCCCACATAGCACAACCAGAGGCATTCACAACTAGAATATACAACTATGCACTGGGGGACTTTGGGGAGAAGAGGAAGAAGAGAAAAAAAAAAAAAAAGATTGGCAACAGATGTTAGCTCAGGGCCAATCTTAAAAAAAAAAAATATTCAAGTTATCTAACTCTGTTTTCTTTTTTATAAATTGGGCACAATAAGCCCGAATCCAATTTTCTCAGAGATATTTTGAGGATCAGATGTTAAATAATTTGAAAACATGTAGAGTATAATAAACATTATTTATTCATATTAAAAGCAGTAATAATAGCTGTGATATTCTTTTTGATGTGTCAGTTTGGGTAGATACAGTCTCTAGTTATGGGAACACTAATCTGGGTGTTGCTGTGATGACGTTTTGTAGATGTGATTAAAGCCCATGATCGGCTGACTTTAAGTAAGGGAGATTATCCTAGATAATCTGTCTGAACCTGATTTAGTGAGTTAAAAATCCTTAAACACAGAGCTAGGCTTTCCTGCAAGGAGAAATTCCACTTGTGCCCCTGCCGTGCGTGGAGTCTGACCTGCCCTTCCTGATGGCCTATGTTCAGATTTGCTTAGCTGGGCCCCACCATTGTATAAACCACTTCCTTGCATGAAATCTCTTAATATATATATCTCCTATTAGTTCTACTTCTCTGGCTGATACAATAGCAATTTCCATAACTAATCTTATTGAGAGGAAGTCCCCCTGATATTACTTTCTAATGTAAATATGGGATAATAATACTTTTCTCTCAGGGATGTTATAAGAATCAAAAGATAATGCATGAGTAGAGTCAGCATAAAATAAATAATAAATAGTAGTTGATAGCACTCCCTCGGGACTGTGGATACTCAACACTCGACTCTTTGTCATTTTCTGAACTTCTTACTAGAATCAACATTGATGGACAAGCATCCTTAGTGGGTAATTCTTTACTGTTTAAGAGCACTCACATATTCCCTACCTATTGTACCACAAGAAAGAAGGAATACTAAATGTCCAAAGAGAAGTCATCAGATCATGCTTCCTAAATTGTGCAGAAAGATTTATTATAAATCTCTCCATACTTCTCCTAAGAAATGGACCCCTTAGCATATCCACTGGCAATATACACTTTTCTCCACATCATTACCAGACAGTTGAAATTGCAGGCACATCACAGATAGATCCTACAGGCCAATGGTCAACTATTGGTCTGGGCTTTGTCCATATGATCTCCTTCATTATTATGCCTAGATCACCTTTTTATGCCTACCTATTTATAAGTTACATGTTTTGGAAGTAACTGAGTATAGGGGCTTCCCTTGCTCTCTATCAAACTAACCACTACATCTAACTTGTCTTTGAAAGACTTATTATAGACTTTTCTTTTTTTTCTTTCTTTCTTTTCTTTTTTTGGTGAGGAAGATTGGCCCTGAGCTAACATCTGTTGCCAATATTCCTCTTTTTGCTTGAGGACGATTGTCCCTGAGGTAACGTCTGTGCTGATCTTCCTCCAGTTCGTGTGTAGGATACCTCCACAGCATAGCTTGAAGAGCGATGTGCAAGTCTGTGCCCAGGATCAGAATCCATGAACATAGGGCCACCAAAGCAGAGTACACAAACTTAACCACTACGCCACGCGGCCAGCCCCCTTTTTCTACTTCTTGATAGAGGCAAACACAAATAATGGTCTCTAGGGATTTAATGACAGACAGATATGAGCAGTTTGCTGCAGCCTAGATAAAATCTAAAAAGCATTGACAATCATATAAATAGAGGAGAAAGAGTAGGTGCCATGTGAGGGAGGGTGAGGATGGTGGAGATAATTCCACCTTGGACATTAAATCCTATTTGAGTGATTGTAGGTAATAAAAGTCTAGGCTGATGAAAATTGTCTGAGTGCTATCACCATATCCTTTATTAGTTAGGAAAAGCATCTAGAGTGGGAAGAGAGGGGGACTGAGAATAGAACCCTGGAGACACCAAATGTTAAGCTCCAGGAAAAGAAGGAGAAGCCTGTGGAGGAGGACAAAAGAAGAGAGAAAAAATATGGCTGTTTTAAAGAGGGTGTAGTCAATAATGTCAGTTATTTCTGAGGGGAGAAGCCAAAAAAATTGGGGACTGAACGCTCATTAGATTTACTTATTAAGGAGGTCACAAATGACCTTAATGAAAACAGTTTAAGTGGAATTGTGAGTATAGAAGATGGATTGCAATAGCTTGAGTCAAGAATGTTCGGTGAGGCGAGGACATAGAAAATTGTAGAAAGCTTTCCCAAGAAGTTCAGCTAAGAAGACACGATTGAAGAGAGGGCCATCTCGGGGCCTTGAGTAGATCTTAGTGGTGTGTGATGGTGTTCAACAAAAAATGTGATGCAGTTACTTCTCTCCAGAAGTGAAGAGTATAGTGTTTGTTTAGTAGGTATAATGTTGGGATTCGGTACCATTTGGTATTGGCACTATCCTTGAATTACTTGAGAAACTTTGTACACACAGATGCTGAAGCCCCACCTCAAATCTGTGAACCCATATTTCGGGGATGGAGCTTTGGTCTTGGTTTTTCTTCTTATCTTACCAAGTACTGTGTAGAAGGCCCATGCCCTACTGTTGGATTGTTTTCTTCTTTATAGCAGAGCTAACATACTCATTTCAAGACGTTACCCAACTCTATCTGCAATTGCTCAAATTGCAGTCTGAACACATACCTTCCAACTATTGTTCCATTATAGTAGCTAGTTCAAATATTCTGACTTGTTACTTCACAAATCTGTGAAAATGTCGGAAGTACAATTTTCTACCAATTTTGCAATTATGCTTTTTGCAGCTGCATGTGAATAACAGAAAGTGCTATCAGTAATTTAATTGGTAGCAATTTTGGAGGGAAAGAGCAATGTCTGGTCTAAGGTCTACTTGGAAATCTCTCCTTCCATCATCAGAAACCCTTTATTCTGTGGTTACTTCCTATCTCTTACTATCCATTATCATATTTTGCTACAGCAGCTGTAGTTAAAACTGTTGGCTTGCTGCGCTGCAGTTTTGCTGTAACTGTTTAATGCCCAATTACATGTAAGTTATGCAAATCCTTATTAAATATTTTTGAATCAAAAATTGAGAACAGATTTGGATAAGGGATTGAAATTAATATAATACCATGGTTATATAGTCAGTAAAATAGACACTTTGCTAGCAAAAGGAAAGGAAATCTATAGCTGAGAACTAGAAATAAATAAATAAATGAGTGCAGAACATGAATTAAATGTTAAAACTCAGCACTATGTTTCAGAATTACACAGGTACGTCTCTTCTGTGCTAAGCTGGCTTTTGTTGACAAATTCATTTGATCAATGATGCAAGTGTTATGGGGGATACAAAAATAGAACTGCTGTCTGTTCTTGGGGAACAATTAAACAGTGAATATATGAAAATATATTAAAAATATACTCTTACAGGACAAGGAAGGTCTTAGAATCTTTTTTTAATAAATGAAAAATAAGAAAGAAAACAGAACAGCAGAGTTAACTGAAGCACCCAAAGTAGAGATATTTTTAACTATCAATTATTGACATCTTGTACTATGCTAAGCCGTCTACCCTCATTACCTAATCTAATATCTCAGTGGCTCTATGAACTAAGAGTCCTAACTTATGGATAAGAGAACTGAGATTCATAGGGTTAGGTAACTTGGTCAAGGTCACACAGCTAATAAGTTAACTCAAAGGCTGACTTGTAAGCCTGCCGCTTTCCACTGGAAAGCTCTTTACTAAGGGAGCCCCAGCTGTGCTGACTCCAACCCAGGGTTCACGCCACAGCATAGTTAAGTCAAAGCTTCCCAGTAAATTGGTCTAAGCAAGGAATTTTAGTTGAGTAATTGGACATTAAGTTTTGGGGCGCCTTTTATGTGTTAGTGTAATTTGTGGTTAAATGCTTTATTAAAATTATCATGCCCTATTAATTTAACAGCTTTTAATGATGTGCTTACTGCTTATAATACGTAAATATAAAAGGAAAGGCAGAAAGTTATAAACACACACAAGAATAAATAAGCTATTTTAAACTAGACTACTAATGAGGTTCCTCTTATACTGCCTCCCAGTAGGCATAAAAACCTGAGATAGCCAGCATTCTTACCGTAGCTTCACCATATGGGGAAAAAAATCTCATGTTTCAATAACTCCAATGAGTTCCTGGTCTTTACCTTAGGCCTGTCTAAATGATGTTGAGAGCGCTGGCTATCAAGTCTTGTCCAGAGTGTTCCTGCTGGATTATCAGAGATGGATAGAGGTCCTGTGAAAGGAGCAGTACTGTAGAGAAAGGAATTGCATGGAGCACCATTTTGCCCACTGACTCCAGTTGACACAAAGAACTGCCAAAATGAATTTAGTAGGAAGTCCCTCTAGCGTTGCTTGTTCAAAGCTTAGACTCTTCCATTCATTCATTTACTCATTCATGCATTTATTCAGCACACTTAGTGATAGGAACAATCTGAAGAGTAGTTTTCAGTGGTGTCAGGGACTGTGGGAAGAGTTCTAAAAGGTACGAGAGACTCCCTTTCAAAAAAGCAGAACTACACTGGATTGTATGACATGATTAGAGTAGATTGGACTGACTTTAGCTCCTCTTTTTGGGAGCAGAAGTTTCATTTGCTCTGTATTGTTAATGCAATTAGTTTCTTAATGAGAATGCTTACATTTTGGTCTGTGGCCTCCTATTTTCCTGCCTCCTTCCCGGTGCAGTGGTTCCCTAGTATCTTAGTAACTACAATGGGTATGCTCTGCTTAATGGGTATGAGCATTAGAGAATAATGTCATTTCTGAACACTTAATGAGTTTCACAATTAAGAAGGCATTGAAGTTCAAGGTCTTAAAAAAAAACCGTCTTTTTCCTGACGATACAGCTGCCAACTAAAGACTTCCTAATCTGGAAAAGAAGTTGTTTCTTCTGCTTTAAGGTTAAAAATAATTCTTTATTTCTTACCTTGACAAAATACAAAGTGTTTGGAATGCTTTTTGACTACAATTACAAAAAAGAAAAAACTACTAAATACATAATTCAATAGTTTTTAGTTATAAAAATCTAGAATTTGAGGGAAAGAAAGAGAATGACAAATTATAGAAAAATGAACTACTAAACATAAAATGTCTGTCTTAGCTGTAGACTTGAAAACTAAATAATAGAGAAATAGGATATATATTCAGTTTTAGCAATAAAAATAAATAATGATAATTGAAGCAATATTCTCTGGAATGCAAGATGTGTGGGCAGTGACTTCTAGAAATACTCTGAAATTTCTCATCCAGCTCTTGGCATAAGTGGGAAAGATGTCTATTGCCTTGCAGGCAGTTGAATTTATAATAAACTTTTACTATGGGGATAGAAAATGGTGTGCTAATCCTACAATTCACTTCCTACCTCCAAGTGCCTGCTGGTTCCAGACCTGTTTTCAATGGAGACGCACTGGAGACTTTCATCCTGTCTCAGAAAGGCCAATTCCAATTAGGCAAGGACCCTAAGTATGTACTAGATGCCCCTAGCGCCGCGGATAAAATGTACTGAGAGCCAAATTTGAACTTGATGCTGAGGTCCAGGAGTCCTGTACTATGCGGTCGGGGCTTTGATTATGATGCCTTTGGATGTTTATCACCCTCTGGGTTCCCAGCCTTAGGGAATTCAGTTTATTAATTTCTGCAGCTTAAGTTTTTGGCATTGCCAGCTTGGGATTATTAGCTACAAAGATCTTAGGTTTGACGTCAGTAAGCCTGCTGACACCTACCACTGAAGTGACTGAGTGGTTAAGAGGATGGTGGCTAAGCTACTTTACTTAGCATTCAGGAATTCAAATCCTCTCTTGTTGCTTAGTTTCTTTTATTTGGTTTTTAGAATGTTGCCAGATGTGTGTGTGTGTATTTAACAAAGGTACACTGATTATGATTTTATACCACCATCAGAAGTAAGGAAGGTTGGTAATCACCAAACCTTTGGGTTGGATTGAGAATAATAGTTAGCAAGGGTTGTTATATAACACGTGAAACAGTGTCTCTGGTTGTACATAAAGATAGCAGATTGCAACCCTTGTCATTGAGCAGGGCAGAATTGTTCTGAAGAATGCCTTATTTTTGTAGCGTCTAGTTTCTGGTTTATCTTACTCAACTCCATTGTAAACATTCTATAGCGTAATTGCTTTTCTCCTCAGAAGACTCCCTATTGAAATGTGAACTTTTAAATTTGACTGTGAAGACTTCCCTCAACTGTTTTCTCCACACCTCATTCCTATTTCCACCTCCACTCTCTAACATATACAGCATTAACTGCTTCAAATTTGTTACATTACTCTGTTCAGCTGCCTCTTCAGCTCTCACACTCTGCTGTCATATGCACTCTGCTGTGTATTCCTTGTGGTGTTGGCAGAAGCACGAGGGACAAGGCAAGCACATTTCAAGCTTCTACTTGGATCACCTCTTCTATAATTTCATTGGCCAAAGCCAATCGCATGGCCCAGTCCAAAATCAATGAGTGTGTCTTAGGCTGCTTGGGCTGCCATAACAAAATACTGTAGACTTGGTGCCTTAAACAACAGACATTTATTTCTCACAGTTCTGGAGGCTGGGATGTCCAAGATCAAAGTGTGGGCAGATTCGGTTCCTGGTGACAGCCCTCTTCCTGGCTTGTCCATAGCTGCCTTCTCACTGTGAGATCACAGGGCCTTTCCTCCATGCTTGAGCCTGGAAAGATGTCTCTCTTCCTTTTCTTCGAAGGGCAGTAATCATCACGAGAGTCCCATCCTCATGTTCTAATCTAAGCCTAACTACTTCCCTAAAGTCCTGCTTCCAAATATCATCACATGGGGAGACAGGGTGTCAATTTATGAATTTGGGGTGTGGGGGGGGGCACACAAACATTCAGTCTGTAACAGAGTGATAAAGAACGCTTTACCATTTTAGGGAGGAACTGAGAAGTTACATTTCAAAAGTCCTAGATACATAATGAATAATTAGGCCAATAATTCGAGCTACTAAGTGATACACGTCTTTTCCTTCCTCCAACTCATATTATCATATACTAGGAGTTGGGATTATGGCTATAAGCAAGGCAGAGTCTCAGAGTTGATGGGTCTTACAATACAGTGGGGACGACTGACATGGAGCAAGCAAAGTACAGGTGTGATAATTATTGTGATAAGACTTTCCTTGCCATACACTATTCTTTTTTTCTGGACTGTCCTTCCCCCTTAATACCATATATTTTTATCTAATAACAGTTTCAAGACTGATTCAAATGTCACCTTCCGTAGGAAGTTGATTTCCAACTGTAATCCTTTGGATTCTATATTCTCCTACTTTTATCAATTCAGATTTTCTAGTGCCACAAAGGGGTTTCTCGTTGATACGTAGTTCTATATAGTTGTCAGATTGTGCCATGTGATTGTCCTAAACATAACTAAGGTGGAGATAATAGTGGCACCTACATAAAGGACTGCTGTGAGTATGAAAATGTGTTCCCTGGCCCATGGTGAGACCTTGGTAAAAGTTAGCTGCAAGTGTCACACGTTTTGATGATAGAAACTGTATTTTCTGTTCTTTTTGCTGCCCGTCTAGGACAGAATGCCACTGAATGATTCCCAAATCCAACCTTGCAATACTCATGGTATCTGAGATTTATTTGAGAGATGTTTCATTGAAAGTCTCCAAGCAAAATTAAATTTTATTTGTGTTAATTTAGATGAAAATTATGTTTCGTGCACCACTGTGGAGGGGAAATAAAGTGGCAAAGGATATAGCATCATGCCTCCCAAGGGGTTGAAAGTCACTGTAAACAGGTGCTTTAATCAAGCTTAGTTAATGACAAGATTAGGACTTGTATATTTCCCTTCATTAACAACTGAGGCAGTATATTTTTGAGGCTGTAAGCTGGCCGTCCCACTAATAAAACCTTGAAACCTGAGATAAACAGGGACTTCAAAAGAATGCAGTAGCCAGGGGTTTTTTCTCTCTCTCTTTTTTTCTTTTTGTGTCCTTGTCACTCCAAGGATTTTCCGGTTCACCAATTAATCTTCCTTTTTATTATGTCTTGTCATGGTTGAGGCATCTTCTAAGAACTGATAACAGGAGGGGAGAACTGATGATTTATTTCAAGAGGAAGATCAGACCTAACATTTTAAGATTGACACCAACTCCAGTGAACACTCCATGTTAGTGTGTTTGGGTGGCTCTGAGTGTGTGTACCGCTTATCACTGAGCAAGGTCATATGGCATTGGGATTGCAGAAAACTAGAGAACTCTATCATCCTCAACCCCGGTATTTTGCATATCAGTAATGTGAGGCCCAGAGAAGTTAATGTCCCATTTTAAAGCACACGGTGAATTGGTGTCAAACCTTGTATTTGAACCCAAATATTCTGTCTCTAATCCTGTGCTCTTTGAATCTTGTCAGCTTTCTTGGAGATTTATTTCAGCAATCTAAAGCCTTAGATAATGGCATTTATCATGTCTTCCTTAATCAAGGACAAAATGCTACATGGGTTTAAGTCCCAGAAGAAAAATGTCAGACTTTATTCTAAAAGTAAGAAATGATCAGAAGACAATTAGATGTTACCTCTGCGGCACCACATGGCAGAGGGAAGGACTGAAGAGAGGGGCACAGCAGCTGGGGAGGATTGGCCAAGGACATTGCAGTTGGACCTTGAAGAAGAGGCTGTATTTGATGTGAGGGCAGAGGTTGATGGGTGGAATATTGCTGGGAGGGAAAGGGAGATCACAGGGAGAGCCAGAGAAGGCAGAAGGCCCAAAGGCCCTAGGAAACGAATGTGGCCCCATCAGTGTTCATCCTGGGAGCGGTGGGGATGACTCATACTCTGTCCGTCATCAGGGAGGAAGTGGGGTTTGCTATGCCGATGCAATTGCTAAACAAGAGCAGAACATTTCAGTTTTTCAGAAAATTTGATAATATATCAATTATTCTTTTGTTAAGGTAAATATATGCACATAAACATATTCTTACACATGTTCCTATTGTCTAGCTATTCCATTTATGTTATTATTTTTTTACTGTTTCCAAGTAGAGTGAATTGTGTATTTTGAGAAGGCAAAGATCATTTATAACATAAGTGTATTAACCCAAATATCCTGGTATTGCTATATGAAAACATATTGAATACGTGGATGCGGAGGAAGAAATCATACCGACTCTCCATGGGGAGTGACTATTGGAGGTCCCATCCCCCACCCCCATAAACATACCAAATCTTCCTGTCTTTTCTCTCTCTTTTTAAAATTGTGCCTCTAGGGGCTGGCCCCGTGGCCGAGTGGTTAAGTTCGCGCGCTCCGCTGCAGGCGGCCCAGTGTTTCGTCGGTTCGAATCCTGGGCGCGGACATGGCACTGCTCGTCAGACCACGCTGAGGCAGCGTCCCACATGCCACAACTAGAAGGACCCACAACGAAGAATACACAACTATGTCCCGGGGGGCTTTGGGGAGAAAAAGGAAAAAATAAAATCTTTAAAAAAAATAAAAAAATAAATAAAAAATAAACTTTAAAAAAAAAAAAAATGTGCCTCTAGGACAGAGTAATCTAGGATGCAACACTGATTTTGTTCCTTTTGGGCTTTCTCTTCAGGGCTAGCATGCATCTATTGCAGTCTTTCATTTCCTTCCTCATTTCCCTCCAAGTTACAAAGCTTTCTATTTACTCACGTCTTTTCCGAGTCTCCTTTCTCATATTTGTTGCTGATCCCAAAGCTTTTGTGGCTCTTGCAGCTTTCCTTTTGGAGCCAAACTCTATCCTTCGCTCTCCACCCTTTATGTCGAGCCATTATGAAAAATGTGCATTATTTACTATTGTGTATTCTGTATGACATTGGGCTAGACCTTTGCAGATAGTCTTCCTATGGTACTCCAAATATTTGTTTTATGATTGCTCACTTAAAAATCAATTTCTGTAGCAAACGTAAGCCATTGGACTTACACTTACTGCGTGTAAGCATTCAGAGCAGTGCTATTATATGCATACAAAGTAAAATCATAAAGTTGAGTGACTATCCGTAGTATTTACTAACAATATAACTATGCTAAGTGGTGAGTCATGTCTGGGATACAGCATTTTTCTCAGTGGATGAATTTTAAATGCCAATATAACTTAGTTGGATATTATGTTTGAGTTACAGAGGGTTTAAGTGGTCCCACTTTTCTCGATGTGCCATGGCACTGCCCAGAGCTCTGTCTGCAGAACATCCTGTAGCAACCCATGTGGTCACAGCAGATGGCCATCTAAGGGATGTGGCCCAGCACTAATGTAACATCACTTGCACTGCCACCAAATAGTCTATCAAGACAGTGAGGAAAATCTCTTCGTCATGTATTCATTCTCTTTCCTCTCCACTGCCTTCTTATACCCAAACAAGCCTTCCAATAGACTTTAAAATATGCATTAAAAAATACCTTATCTTAAATTCTTGGACTCCTACAATCTCCCAAAGCTCACTCAAGAAGAAGCAGACAATTTGAACAGACCAATCACAAGGAAAGAGATTGAAACAGCAATCAAAAACATCCCAAAGAATAAAACCCCAGGACCAGATGGCTTCCCTGGGGAATCTACCAAACTTTCAGAGAGGATTTAACACCTATCCTTTTCAAGCTATTCCAAAAAATTAGAGAGTATAGAACACTTCCTAACACATTCTATGAGGCCAACATCACGCTGATACCAAAGCCTGACAAGGACACCATGAAAAAAGAGAACTACAGGCCAATATCACTGATGAACATAGATGCAAAAATTCTAAACAAAATTTTGGCCACCAGAATTCAGCAATTCATGAAAAGGATCATACATCATGATCAAGTGGGATTCATACCAGGGACACAGGGATGGTTCAACATCCGCAAATCAATCAACGTGATACACCACATCAACAAACTGAGGAATAAAAACCATATGATCATCTCAATAGATGCAGAGAAAGCATTTGACAAGATCCAACAGCCATTTATGATAAAAGCTCTGAACAAAACGGGCATAGAAGGGAACTACCTCAAGATAATAAAGGCCATATACGACAAACCCACAGCCAACATCATACTCAATGGGCAAAAACTGAGCGCCATCCTCCTGAAAACAGGAATGAGACAAGGATGCCCTCTATCACCACTCTTATTTAACATAGTACTGGAGGTCCTGGCCGGAGCAATCAGGCAAGAAAAAGGAATAAAAGGAATCCAAATAGGGAGGGAAGAAGTGAAACTCTCGCTGTTTGCAGACGACATGATCTTATATATAGAAAACCCCAAAGAATCCATTGGAAAACTGTTAGAAGTAATCAACAACTACAGCAAAGTTGCAGGGTATAAAATCAATTTGCATAAATCAGTAGCATTTCTATATTCTAATAACAAACTAACAGAAAAAGAACTCAAGAACACAATACCATTCACAATAGCAACAAAAAGAATAAAATACCTCGGGGTAAATTTAACTAAGGAAGTGAAGGACCTATATAATGAAAATTACAAGGCCTTTCTGAGAGAATTGGATGATGACATAAGGAGATGGAAAGACATTCCGTGTACATGGATTGGAAGAGTAAACATGGTTAAAATGTCTGTTCTACCTGAAGCAATCTACAGATTCAATGCTATCCCAATCAGAATCCCAATGACATTCTTTACAGAATTAGAACAAAGAATCCTAAAATTTATATGGGGCAACAAAAGACCCCGAATTGCTAAAGCAATTCTGAGAAAAAAGAACAAAACGGGAGGCATCACAATCCCTGACTTCAAGACTTACTACAAAGCTACAGTAATCAAAACAGCATGGTACTGGTACAAAAACAAGTGCACAGATCAATGGAACACAATTGAAAGCCCAGAAATAAAACCACACATCTATGGACAGCTTATCTTCGACAAAGGAGCTGAGAGCATACGATGGAGAAAAGAAAGTCTTTTCAACAAATGGTGCTGGAAAAACTGGAAAGCCATATGTAAAAGAATGAAAATTGACCATTCTTTTTCACCATTCACCAAAATAAACTCAAAATGGATCAAAGACCTAAACATAAGACCTGAAACACTAAGGCTTCTAGAAGAAAATATAGGCAGTACACTCTTTGACATCAGTATCAAAAAGATCTTTTCGGACACCATGTCTTCTCAGAGAAGGGAAACAATAGAAAGAATAAACAAATGGGACTTCATCAGACTAAAGAGCTTCTTCAAGGCAAATGAAAACAGGATTGAAACAAAAAAACAACCCACTAACTGGGAAAAAAATATTTGCAAGTCATATATCTGACAAAGGCTTAATATCCATAATATATGAAGAACTCTCACAACTCAACAACAAAAAATCAAACAACCCGATCAAAAAAATGGGCTGGAGACATGAACAGACATTTCTCCAAGGAAGATATACGGATGGCCAATAGGCACATGAAAAGATGCTCATCATTGCTGATCATCAGGGAAATGCAAATCAAAACTACACTAAGATATCACCTTACACCCATTAGAATGACAAAAATATCTGAATCTAATAGTAACAAATGTTGGAGAGGTTGTGGAGAGAATGGAACCCTCATACACTGCTGATGGGAATGCAAACTGGTGCAGCCACTATGGAAAACAGTATGGAGATTCCTCAAAAAATTAAAAATAGAACTACCATACGATCCAGCCATTGCACTACTGGGTATTTATCCAAAGAGCTTGAAGTCAGCAATCCCAAAAGTCCTATGCACCCCAATGTTCACTGCAGCATTATTTACAATAGCCAAGACATGGAAGCAACCTAAGTGCCCATCAACAGATGAATGGATAAAGAAGTTGTGGTATATGTATACAATGGAATACTACTCAGCTGCAAAACAGAACAAAATCATCCCATTTGCAACAACATGGATGGACCTTGAGGGAATTATGTTAAGTGAAATAAGCCAGGTAGAGAAGGGTAATCTCTGTATGACTCCACTCATATGAGGAATTTAAAAATGTGGACAAAGAGAATAGATTAGTGGCTACCAGGGGAAAGGTGGGGTGGGGGTGGGCACAAAGGGTGAAGTGGTGCACCTACAACACGAATGACAAACATTAATGTACAACTGAAATCACACAAAATTGTAACCTATCATTAACTCAATAAAAAAAAATACCTTATCTTTTTTCTCCTCATCCGTACATCCTCTGTCCTGTCTCTAGTCTTCCTGTCATTGCTAAATGTTATGAAGAACAGGATGCATTTCTTCACCACTCCTTCCACCCAACCCTGCAGTCTTGCTCCTGGACTCTGCCAATATGTGATGATTGACACCGTGCTGCCCTTTCAGAGTCCCTAATGAATTTCTTATCAGAAAGTCTGGATGCTCCTTCCTAGTTCTCACCCTCATGTAATTTTTCTGTTTTATTCCAGCTGGGCATCCACTTCTTCTTGACATGCCCCCTCTTGACTTCTGTGACACTATGCTTCTTCTCATTCTATTTCTGTTTCCCTTCCAACTTCTCTTTCTCCATTTACCTTTTGAGTATAACATTCTTGGTCTTCTCTGTTCCCATGTGTCTCTCTAAAAGATCTCAGATGCCTCCCCAGCCATCATTTACCATCAGATGATTTGAAATCTGTGTGCAACAATTATGCTCCTAGGCACTGCATGCACATTTGCAACAGCTTGCTGGGCAAGGCTGTTCTGGCTTTCCAAATTCAACGTGTCCAAAATGAAATTGGACTGTGAAGAACAGCATAAAGAGCATGACCTTTGTAGTTGAACACACCAGGGTTAGATTTCTGGCTCTTAATTGCTGCAGGAGTTTAGAGAAGCTACTGAAACTTTTCATGCAGCTGTAAGATGAAGGCTATGAAACCTACTTTGTAGAACAACTATGAATATAAAATATTTGAAATAAAACCTGGCAAACGGTTGTCATTCAATACTTAGGAGATATTCTGCCTTATTACCTTGTCTTCAGTGCCTCTTTCTTCTATTGTATGCCTATTGCTTTTAATCACGATGTGGTCATCTCATAGTCATTTTCTCTTCCCTTCTATCCCAATCCTCACATCCAATCACTGGTCATGTCATGTTGATTTCACTCCTTTAGGTTCCTTTGAATTTATCTCCAGCTGTCTATGTTTTCGTCCTTATTGTTTGTTCCCTGGATTATTGAAATAATGTTCAAATTGATTTCTCTGTTTTTAGTTTCTAATTTCTCCAAACCATCCATTGTATTCTCATCAGGGTTTACTTTAGTTTTGTTTTTCTGAAACACAGCAATAAACAGGTTAGTCTCAAAGCCCTGCAGTAGCTCCTTGTTGCCTATCGTATAATGCCATGATTCCTTAGCTTAGCTCTTTGTCCTTCACAGTGTTACTCCTACTGTCCTTTCCACATTCTTCTCCCACTACTTTATGCTCTAGCAACCCTAGATTATTCACTGTCCCTCAAACAAGCTATCTGTGTTAATGACATCCCTTCATTTTGGAATGCCCTTCTTCCCTGGACAAAATGCCAGCTACTTTTAGCCGCTTCTTCCTTTTGGTTTCTGTAACACTTGAATATCTGTTTAACACTTTTTCATTCTATTTTAGTTAGTATGTAAGTGGTTTTCCCCCCACAAGCTAAGTCCTTTGAGAGCAGACAAGACAAATGGAATAAAGCTATAAAAAATAAAAATGGTAAAGGAAGAACCAAGGAAAGCAATGCCAATAAGATCAATATGGCAATAAGGACAATACTCTAGCTTTGTACATGACCTAGCTCTGAACCTTTTATCAGCCAAGATTTAGTCATTAGTTCATTTGCTTCACAAATAATTTTGGGTGAATCCCTCATGCCTAGCAGTAGGTTTTTGAAAGGCAGCTAAGAGCAAGACAGATCGACTCCTACTCACAAAGAATTTACAGGAATAAGTTACATATGTGAAATGATCTTAGAGGAATATATACAACAGTTCATCATGAAGAGAAAAATTTCTCTGGGTTCTAAATGTTGATGGTAATTTCCCATTTGGAACATTACACAGGGTATATTGAGTGAAATGACTGATAAGACCCTTAGCAATGATTTCATAATAAAAATAGAAGCATAGCTTTATATGACTGTTAATTTAGGCATAATATTGAAAAGCAATTAATATCCCCTGTGATATAGTAGAGACTTGCTAAATGGTTGTTGAAATCAAGCACTGTGTTTTATTTAAGATTTTGGTGCTCAAGAAAACCTTATCTGCTAGCCCATATGTAATGATTTCTAATTGCTGCTGTAACAAATTACCACAAAATAAGTGGCTTAAAACAATCAAATTTATTATCTTGTAGTTCTGTAAGCTAGAAGTACCCTATACTTCTCACTGGGCTAAAATCCAGGCTGTGGCAGGGCTGGGTTCCTTTATGGAGGCTCCAGGACAGAATCTGTTCCATTGTCTTTTCCAGCTTCTAGAGGGCACCCACATTCCTTGGCTTGTGCCCTTATCTTTAAAGCCGGTGACATTGTTTACCTCTGGTCATTATTACCTAGTCATATCTCCCTCTGACTACAGCCAAAAACATCCTCTTCTTTTAAGGACTCTTCTGATTAGATTGGCACACCTGGATAATCCAGAATAATCCCCTCATTTTAAGGTCTTTCATTTAATCACATTTGTAAAGTCCCTTTTGTCCTGTAAGGTAAAATATCCAACAGATCCTGGGGATTAGTATGATGACATTGAAGAGGAGCCTTATTCCACTTGCCCTACCATTTTACTGGCATGTTCTAATTTACAATGGAGATAATGACTTCCCAACTACCTGTTCAGAAGAGCAAATTTTATGATGCAGTTCTGCACCCCTTCCATAAAACAAGAAAAGTTACATTTCCTTAGCATCCATGGTTAATTGTGTAGGGTTATATGTGCATGTGTGACTTAGGTTGTATACTTTTTATTCTGCTTTTGTAAAGTTATAAATTAGAAGACACTGTCTGGGGTGACCATGTCTGAATCTGTTTCCTTTACAGGGAACATTGGAGGTCTCTCCCCTCCTCCTCCATCTCTTTCTAATGCTTTGCATTTCCCTGCTCTACACCTGATGTAGAATTGATAATGGGTTAAAAGCATCTATTACATTTCTTTGACAGAAGCAAAATGAAGCAATAAAAATATCTACCAACCCTCCTGGGAAGCTCTTGCATAATGACTGGTGTTTATTGCTAATATAAAATGTTTTTGATGGTGAACATGCTGCTTATGTGATCTTCTGAATAAAGATAATTTTGCACTGTGTGAATAATTTCCCGTTGTTCTCCAAAGTGTGTGAGTGGTTAGAAAAAAATATTTCTATTATGTGTTTGTCGGTTTCACTTTACAAAATTGAAACAATCTTGGATATTGTGGATACAACCAGATGGATGAAGATTTCTGATTTGAATCTGGAATGTGAACAAAGCATAAAATGCTGCTTGTAGATTATGAGGTACTCACTAGGATTTATCTAAGTCCAATGAAATCAGTATCTCTCCAGCTATCTATTTCTACACACGGTAGACACCCAAGATATACTTATTTGAACAAGAGAATCATGTTTCACTATTTCCCCTTAGTCAATAGTTGTTTGACTGTATTCTTCCCAGTCAATCTAATTTGAATGAGGTAGAAATGATTGGCATTCCTGTTGGATTAGTGCCTCATACTACAGTTGTTCACACATACCTCAAGTTGATGCCAATTCCTTACGAGGCTTTTCGCTGAATGCTATCACCTTCTCAGAAATGTTAAAATTATACTCTGCTGGTTGAGAATCACAAAGTTCTCATCATTTCTTTCTTTCTCTGTCTCTCTTTTTAAAAGTAGCATCCCAGGATGAATGGATAGAGGAGACATTATTAATGTGACTCTCTCTTCCTTTGTATTACAAACCTGATTTCACATTCTACAGTTGGAACTGATTATTCAGCACATTACAAGCTGTTCCATGTGGGATCTATAAAAGTAACCATGCCTGTATCAGGCAGTCCAGTGCTGGGGCCCGTGATAGAAGAAGGGCTTACAGAAAGGACATGTAAAAGAGATGGGGCTGAGATTGTATAAGGGGACCTTTGGAGAGACTCTGCTAGCTCAAGCATTGGTGCCTGAAAGTGCCGTGCTCTAGCTGCACAGCATAAAAGGGGCTGGAAACCATTTTCGTGCGTTTCTTCTCAGGCTCAGCTAAAACAGACACCTGTCATAACTTACTGAATGGGCTTCCATAGAGAAGGTGTTACATTATTACTTCTAGGAAATAATTCCTTTTTATGCCTCATTTCCTAGAGAGTCACTGAAAGTTGTGCTCTGGGCTTGGGAGAAAGCAGATCTGTGAAAACCTGGGGAGATTTTGATTAGAGAGCAGTGAGGCATTCCCACAAATGCAAAGAGGAAGCACAAGGAAGAGGAAAGTAATCCTTTCAGATGGTAAACTGGAATCGTTCTAGGCCAAGTCTTCACAACCAAAGAAAATTTTTTTGCTCACTTATAGCACATTCCTTGTTTTCAACGCTTTGCTTTAGACCCATTTATTTTTGTGAGGAAGATAAGCCCTGAGCTAACATCTATTGCCAATCTTCCTCTTTTTGCCTGAGGAAGATTGTTGCTGAGCTAACATCTGTGCCAATCTTCCTCTGTTTTATGTGGGATGCCGCCACTGCGTGGCTTGACGAGCGGTGCTGGATCTGCGCCGGGATCTGAACCTGTGAACCCAAGACCACCAAAGCCGAGCATGCAAACGTAACCACTACACCGCCAGGCTGGCCCCAAGACCTATTTTTGCCCTCCCTCCCTCCACCTTGGACATCACTTTTTGGATCTTCCATTACTTAGTAGCTCACTCAGGCCAAGTCACAACCACTGGTTTCCCTTTGCTGCACATCTCAAATGTCCTGGCTGTTGTCACATTGTGTCACAATGTCCTGCAACTACAGTTGGAGCCACATGCCAAGCCCCTCACATGCTGGGGACCTGTTGGACAACCTACTTCATGTGTTTCAGAATGCTTGGCCAGCTCCACAGCATTTTTCAAAGATGACATAGTCAATAATCTACAACGATGATGACTTAGTCCCTCGCTATCCTCACCTCTCAGCCAGACTCTTGTATTAATGTGAATTTTATTTTGGATTTTCTTTCAGAATAGAGATATTTCAGCATGACATTTTCAATAAGTTTTTCTAAGTTAAAATTTTATTTAAGTATAACATACATACAGATTGTATACCAATTGTGGGTGTATAATGGAGTGAATTTTCACAAAGTAGATATACCCATGTAAGAAACGCTCAGAAAAAAGAAAGAGAGCATTATCATTATCAGTACCCTAATGCTCCCCTCATGCTCCTTCCTAATTCAATAGGTTTTTAAACAAGGGTCTTTTTAGAATTCAGTCACTACTTCTCTCCACAGTCATGTATGGTTCCACAGAGTATGCACCGTGCTGTACTATCTTTAGTGAGGAAGTGGCTTTCTCTATGGGGTCTAGTTTCTAGCCTTGTTGGGAGAGCAAACATACCAAGAATGAGGAAAAGAAAACTAAAGGACTGGCTGAAATGTGTGGTAGATCAGCATGAACTATAGCTGAGAGGACCAAGAGAGCAGGAGAGGGGAGTGCAGGGGGCATTTTTGTCAAGAAAGGCCTTGTTTGTCAAAGGCTGAGAAAGGCATTTAGAGACACATCCCTTCTTCTTATCCCTCACCTCACTTTATAGTTTGCACCTCAGACCCAGTTTTACTGTCTTAGAATAACTTTGGCCACCCACTGTGCCGTCTGTCTGGGTGAAGTGTCCCATCCAGTGAGATTTGTGGCCCTTGTTCTTCACATCCTTTATCTGTCACTTTCACTTATGTCTGTGCTCCATATGCTCCCTTCCTTTATTGCCAATGTTGCGTGTCCCTGCTTTAACAAAGACAGCCTTGGTTTGTTATTCCTGATCTATGGTCTATTAATGAAATGCAGCAGTGGTTGCATTCTTATCACTAAGCACCACAAGCATCCAAGTGCCAGAAGTGTACTACGATCACTAAATTGCCATAAGATACAGGTCCACAATTCCAGTAGCATGCCATTTGTCATGATGCTGTGTCTGAAATTGCTATTAACTCTTTTCTCTGACTTTGGTTATTCCACTAGAAATTTTCTTTCTCATCATAACTCTCCTACATGTTATATCTCCCACATATTTCTAATATTAGCTTCATTTACATCAAGACTTTTTAGATATTTTATTAAGTCACTCAATTTGTTAAGTGCCTTCTATGGACAAAACGTTGTATTAGGTGCTGGGAAATTAAAGTAGTTTAGCCAGGGATCTTGCCCTTAAGCAAATTAAAGTCTAGCAGTGGACATAGGACATGTGAATAGATACCTATATTTTAAGTGGTCAAAGAGATTTACAGAAAGGGAAATAGATAATTAAGGGATGGAAACAGGGGAGTAATTCTTTAGGACTAGGAGAAAGAAAACCATATGATGGAAGTGACACTTAAAAGGTCCTTGAAAGTTGGGTTGATTTAGGATATATGAAGATTGAGTAAAGAATCTCTTGGCAGAGGAATAGAATGAATAAAAGGAAGAGTGAACACAAAGACCAGTGAATAATTAGGTGTTATATCTGTTAGAAATGCTTTCAGATGGAACGGACAGCACACCCCGCTAAGCTAGCTTCAACTGAAAGGACATTAAGGATTTATTCTACAAGAAGTCTGGAGGTAGTTGGTCCCAGGATCTGTTCAGGGCCAGCTGGGTCATCAAGGACCTGGCCTTCACTTCTTTCACTCCATCATCCTTAGCATATTGGCTCTTTTTGCTGCTTTGCCCTGGCAACTCATGTCAGTACTGAGTCTCACATCCACCTCTAGGCCGATCACGGGAAAGGCATGGATTTGCTATGATTACCTTAGACCAATTGTGATTGAGTTCCTTAAAAAAAAAAAAAAAAAAAAGGTTTGTTAGCAAGAATGAGGAGGAAGAAGAAGAGGAAGAAGAAGAAAAAGGAAGGAAGAGATGGAAGAGAATAAGAAGAAAAAGAAGAATGAGGAAGAGGAGGAGAGGAAAATGGCATAAAAGTTGAGTTTTAGTAGCATAATGAGAGACAGTTTGGATAATGTTTGGGAACCATATTATGGATAAACCCCATGTTGCTAGCGTCCATAGTTAGCTTTTAGTCTTCTCACTGACCTTTTCTAGGTGTTTGACCCTGTTGACTCACCTTCCTTCTCTGTGTCACCCTTTCTCCTGTGTTTCCTTTCTACAACACTGGCTGCTGCTTCTTAATGTATTTTCCTGGTGCCTGTTTTCTGTTTCCTACATAAATGGCAGTGTTCCAAGGTCTCTGTCCAGTTTCTCTCCTCATCTTATCCCTCCTAAAATAATCCGTATAAATTCACCAGCTTTATACTTATTGATCACAACCTCCAGGACAGACTTTTGACTGTTCATCTGCCCTCGGTCTGGCTCCCCACAGCATCTCAGCCTCTTTGTCTCCCCTCATGGTTTTTGCATGCCCTGGAATACCACGTCCTCTCCTTGGTTTTATTCAACAAATAATTCCTCATTCATGACTTCATTTAAGAGGCATTTCTTTCAGGATGTTTTCCTGCAGTCTAATTCCTATGA
Source organism: Equus asinus (assembly GCF_041296235.1). NCBI lineage: Eukaryota > Metazoa > Chordata > Mammalia > Perissodactyla > Equidae > Equus > Equus asinus. The sequence goes on along the minus strand of NC_091801.1, from coordinate 22,101,670 downwards.
CTCTCCTCTGGGGTCCCTGTTGCCTCATCCCACTTTTATAGTGCTTCTCTCACTGGATTTAGTCATTGATTCAGTGACCAATGACTCTCTAAGTCTCCTCAAGGCCACTGTAACCTGCCCACTCCAGGCCACCATCAGCTCCCACCCAGATCACTGGAAAAGTCTTCTTATTAATCTCCTTGCATCCCTCTGGCTATTCTCCAAACTGTGCTTATTGCTGCAGCAAAATGATCTTTTCCAAATAAAAATGGTATGATGACTGTTCTCTGCTTAAAATCTTTCAAAGGTGTCTTGTTATTCTCAGGAGATAGACACAGGCTCTTACATTTTATACAAATCCCTACAAGGGTCCTCTGTCTTCAACCCTGGTACACATTTGTCTCCCACTTGCTCTCTCTACCAAAATCCCACAGACCTCTTTCATCTACTCAAAAATGCCATGCCGTCTTTTTCCTTCACAGGATCTTTACAAACGATCTTTCCTTTGCTTGGAATGTTATCTTCTCCACCTTCACCAAACTAACTCCTGTTCATCAGTCTAATGATGGCTCAAGAACCGCTTCCTTGGGCAAGCATTCCTTAACATTCAGGTCCACATCTTCGGACAGCTGCGTCCCACTCATTCATTGTGCTTATCTTTATTTGTGACCATGGAGTTGTTTTTATGATTATTTAACTAGTATCTCTTTCCCCATCTAAATAGTAATCCCGTGAAAATATCAGTTGGATCTATTTTGCTCACACTCACATTCCCAGTGTCTTGCATGGTACCTAGTATGTAGTAGATGCTCAATAAATATATTTCTCTTAGCAAAAATGAATGAGTGATTTGACTTTCTATTTTATTTTATTTTTTTTGCTGAAGAAGATTCACCTTGAACTCACATCTGTTGCCAATCTTCCTCTTTTTGTATGTGAGCCGATGTCACAGCATGGCCATCAACAGACATGTGGTATAGCTCCGTGCCTGGATACTGAACCCGGGCCACCCAAGCGGAATGTGCCAAACTTAACCACTAGGCCCCTGGGGCTGGCCCAACTTTCTATTTTATACCATGAAATTCTGGAGAACTGAGACAATGCTGATTTAACACAATATTTCCAGGACCTTGAAGGGTTCTTATCCATGAAAGTTACTAAAATTACCAATGGATGATTGACTTAATAAAAGAATGATTGTGAATATCAAGCTAATGAATCTGTGACTACGGATGGAAGATTCTGTGTTTGTAAGGAGTTTATTGCCCTAGCCAGCAAATCTCTGGTACTCCCAACTAACACTTCTTTTTAATGCTCCTAACTCATTTCTTTTACCCCAGTCTTCTTTTTTAAAAAATTAATGAGGATTTGGAAACATGTTCTCATTTCTGCTTCCTATCATGGCCTGATCAGAGGAAACAGGACCCCTCCAATATGTGACCATGTTTTCCCTGGTTTTAAAGGATTTGCTGTTTTAGATCCCTCTGACTTGTCTTCCAACTTTATAGTCAGTTCTGTTTCAGGTTGATACTTGTTTCATTTTTTTAATCCTCTGAACCACCTCCCTTGATCTCATATTCCACTCTTATACTTGGTCACCTTTCCATCTAGAAGCTACACTGGCGAATGGGCACTTTGCAGGACTCCCACAGACCCAAGTTCTAAAGGGCAGTGTCCACACCGCAGTTCCTGAAGCTGGGAAATCTTCATTTGCAATGAACAAACTGCAAATTGGTCAGACTGTTCGTATCTGAGCTGCTGCTACAAATAAATCCATGCCTCTCACCCAGGGAGTCTATTTATGTAACGCGCGTTTAAGTTCAGGTAAATCCTCAGTTTCAGCCTCATCTTGGCTGTCGTTTATGATCAAGATAACTTTTATTTCTCATGTTTATCATTTTCTCTGAACAGATGGTACATTACCAGCAAGCGACAAATAACTAGCTTCCCAACAAGTATTTAGAAACAAATAAAATTAACCACAAAAAAATATGGCATCAGGGTGTATGGGAAACTCACTAAGTAAATGAGTTTATCACACCGTTTGCTTTCCTACTGGCATCATAAGATCTATTTTTTAAAAAAATAAAAAATGTCAAAAGAAATCGAGTTGGACAGCTCAGTTAGCATTATGTACATTTCCTTTGGAACAAAATTATTGGGAAAAATAATCTTGTCTTGTCAAAGCATTTGCTTTCCTAGAAGACAGAGATCCTATTTAGTTTGGTGTATGTAAATAATGGTAATGCATTATGATAAATAGATGTCTCATACGTTGCCAGAAAAAAAAATACTAAGGCCATTTACTGCAATGAAGTGTAATGCATGATTCAGACAACACATCTACAAAGCTGAATTCTGTCACATCAGCTCATGCTCAGCATCAGACTCTCCACTCAGATTTTCCAGAGTTGAGACACAAGAATAGTTATGACCAGGATACAGCAGTACACATCCATTTGAATTTCTGAATTCCAAATTTCTAAGTATTACTTTTCTAAACCAAATTTCCCTTTTGGAATATAGCTATGCTACACATAGGCTTCTCTATATTTCATCAAAAATTGTGTTTGTGTAGTGAGGATATGTGGAATCAGATCTGCTCCATGGGGTTAAGTATAACTTAAATTATATGCCAGGTCATAGATTTAACAATAATAGCAGCTAGTGTTTTGTTTTGTTTTGTTTTTACATAGAGTATCCTTGAATTGTATCCTTGAATATGAATATAGCATTGCTATATTATTTTTGTCTGGGAATATTTTCAAGAAAACAAAATTATGCTAAATTTAAAGAAAAAGAAATTATGCCAAAGGGTTATTCTGCATCTTAACATTATTTTTCTATTCAACACTGTTTTTAAAATATATACAAGTTACTGTATGTACCTATAATGCATTTCTAAGTTCCACAGCAGAAATCTTGCACATTTTACGTCCTCTCTCCTGAATTGCCTCTATCTCTTCCATGCCATAAACAACACTATGGTGAGTGCCCTTATGTGTATTCTCTTTTGTCATGAGAAAAATGTAATATACATATATATCTCCATCCAGGAGCAGATCTGTTGTCATAGGTTACGTGGATAATCAATTGCACTAAATACTGCCAGATTGCTTTCCAGAAAGGCTGTATTAATTTATACTCTCACCAAAACTCCATGTGAGTTTCTGTTTCCCCACATCTTCACCAACGCTTGATATTATTTAGCCTTTCTCATTTTTATCAATCTTATGAAAGTGAAGTCATACCTTGTTTTAATTTGCATTTATTAGATTGCTAATGAGGTTCAACAGTTCTTCATATACATGTTAGCTATTTGGATTTCACTATGAATTGCCTATTTATATCATTTGCTTGCTTTTCTATTGGGTTTCCTATCTTCTTGATTTGTACAAATTTCTTTATATTTTTAAGATATTATGCCTCATTTGTTTTAGATATTGTAAATCTTTCACAGTCTATGATTTGTTTGTCAACTTTGGCTAAGGTAACTTATGTTGAACAAAAAATCAAAATCTAGGGGTACTCAGGTTCTTTGATTTTTTGGACATACAGTTTGTATATTTGGAAGTCTCCCAATGTTCTCCTATATATTCTTGTATTAACCTTATTGTTCCATCTGTCACAATTCATTTCTAATCGCAGTCAGCTTTCTAATCCACCTTGATCCCCTCTCTTGGTGGTATAAGGTTAGAATTCAGAGGAATTTTTTTCTTTAATTGACAAGAAAGTTTTCTCACAATGTCTTCTGCTGCACAGTCTGCCATTTCACCATTGACTACTGGTGCCATCATGATCATATATCAAGCTAACATAGCTATGCAGTATTTTCGAAGTTCTCTATCTTGCACCAGCACCATACCTCTGTTTTTACTAGGACTTTAAAATGTGCCTTCGTTTATGATAAAGCAAGATACTGGGGCTGGCCTGGTAGCATAGTGATTAAGTTTGTGCGCTCTGCTTCAGCGGCCCAGTGATCACCGGTATGGATCCTGGGCACAAACCTACATACCGCTCATCAAGCCGTGCTGTGGTGGCATCCCACATAGAAGAATTAGAAGGACTTACAACTAGGATATACAACTATATACTGAGGCACTATGGAGGAAAATAAAAGAGGGACATGGGCAACAGGTCTTAGCTCAGGGCCAATTTTCTCATCAAAAAGAAGCACACCTTAAAAAAAAAAAGTTACTTATTTTTGCTCTTCTTTGTCAAAATAACCTAAGCTTCACATTACTCCTAAGTAAGGTTTCGAAGGTCTTCAAAAAGCTTCTCCACAAATTTAATTGGCATGATATCAAATTTATAGATAAACGAGAAAAATGAAGATATTTAAAGTGGGAAACCATCCATCCATTAACAAAGTATTTTTCTCCTTTTATTTACATATAGTTGATGTCCTCTAACAGTTTTAAAAATATACTCTGTGCAGATCTTATGGGTTCTCGTTTCAGTTAATTCCTAGACACTAATTTTATTGCAGTTATAAATATATATCAGTAATCCAAGTCTTTCTTTTGAGAATCAGCCCTGTATCTGTATCAAACTGCCAATTCGATATTTCCATTTTGGAAATCTCTTATTATGTAAAACTTGATGTGTACTTAACTGAGAATTTGATCTAAATGCCTCCTCCTTCAGTCTTCTACATTTTAGTAGTGGGTACCACTTTCAGCAACTTCCAGACATCTCATCATAAATCCTTTACTGATTTCCTACCTACCCCAGCCTCTTCTTCACCATCTCATTTACTCTATCACTAAGTTCTATTTTAATGCCAAAATTATTTATGTGTTTTTTCAAAATTAGTACATAAATATTGACTGAATGAATGAGTGAATTGTTGTAGTCATTTCTTTCCTCTGATTGCACAGTTTGGTAATGATGTTTAGATGCGGCAGTAATATTTTTCCTGCTTAAAGATAGAATAAAATAATGCTTTGTCACAGGGACAATTATTTTTCTAATAAGCTTGCTCTCAAAAACTGCAGTCAGTATTAATTAAGAATAATCTAAGATATACTGTAGTAGCAAATATCCCAAAATTCTGAAGGTTTATTCTTTATTAAGCAAAGTCTGCTACCGTTCTAGGCAATTCTTTAAGACAGTTGTTCTCCACACAGTTTTGTAGTAATACAGGCACCTGGAGGCTTCACCATCCTGTGGCTGCATAATCTGGAACTCACAACTTTTTATTAACATTGCAGGGAAAGAGAATGCTCTATGATCTTTCGTCAGTAATTAGAAGCTTGGGTGGAAGTGATACATTTAATTTCTACTCATCGACCATTGTCTGTAACTGGAACCTAACTACAAAGAGGCAGGGAAGTTTTAATCCCCCATAAAGAGTGGGATGTGAGCAAGCAGTGGTATTTTCCACCACACAATGTGAATGACCAGGAGAGGAAAAGTAAATATTTTTGTCTGTAACCTGATGGCCTCCATGTTTCCTTCAAGCATTAGCATCTTGTGAGTTACACACTTTGTTCTCTCAGGACTGTCGATTTTAAGTTCCCCTGAGATACTGTGGTCAACAGTTTGTTTACAGTGGATCTATTTTTAATGTTTGCTTTTCAGAATTTCATTAGAAAGGACACCTATCCAAGAGAAATATATCTTTATCTATATCCATATCTATACCTTTATCTCTATCTATATCAGTATCTATTTCTCCCACTTCAAATGGCACAGGAATCACAGCATGAGCTCCCCTGAGCCAAGTGAGTTGATATGAGAGCAGATGTTGAAGACTCAAGAGAAACTCAGCACCTGCACATGCCCAATTGATTCCATCATTGAAATAGATTAATGTTTGATTTGGGGCTATTTAGCTTACCTCTCTATGTATCAGCTGCCTCATTGCAAAGCATTAATAGTGGCACCATCATAATCATATATCAAGCTAACATAGTTATGCAGTATTTTCGGAGTTCTCTACCTTGCACCAGCACCATACCTCTGTAGATAGTGCCTATCTTCTGGGATTTTGGAGGATTAAATGAGATAATGCATGTGAAGTGTTTGGGATGGTTCTTGGCACATAGTCAATGCTCTCTAAGTGATGCAGGATATGAAAGAGATATGATTTCATCATGTAGTTAACATTTAGTTTTAACTTTGGGCATCAAGATCATTAGGCATCAAAAGATTAAAAATTGTTTTTCCAAAAACACAGTAAAAATTACTTTTTTGTACCATCACTTTTTTAATTTAAAGGGAGAAACCAAAAAGTGGACTTTGAAATATTTCCTGTGTATTTGCATTGTTCATGAATGATCACTTATATAATCTCAGCTGTTGCGAAGACAGCATAAGGAAGCAAATCTTTTTGTGACCTGGATTCTAGCTGCAGTTTTCTGCTAACTAGCTATAGGATTTAAAAATGCCATTAGTGCCTGGGTCCCAGCTTTGTCTGTTCTTCCATGACGGGATTTACTAGGCAATCTCTCACAGTCATTTTAGCATTCAAATTCTAATATTTAATAGCTTTAACAATGTTTGAGGTGGACATATTTTTCCCAAGGGTGAAAAAAAGATACTCTGCAATATTTCATGTAGACCTTTGTACCAGATCACATACACAGCAGGACTTAGGACACTCAAAAGACACAGTCCCTGCCCTCAGGGAGCTTCTAATGTCAGTGTGGTTAAATTCCGGGCATGTTAGCATATTAAAAACAAATGTAATAACAAGAAATTGGTATTTTAATATGTCAAGGAAAAGTTGGAGTGGAAAGTTGACTTTCTAAAATTCTCTCTGATTCATTAAAAGATCTGGAAGCAGAAATGTCATGTCTTCTATTTTCATCCTCCTGGGTGCTTCTCTGTCAGAACAGGCCAGATTCACTTTCCTGACCCTTAAAACGGTGCTGTCATGAATACATGTCACATCAAAGAAAAGCTGCCGGTCATTACACGTTTTACATTCTTAGAAGGTCGGAATCCGTGAGAACGTATACAATATTAATGCCTGCAATCACAGGGGCTACACACATAGTGTGTTCTTTTGCTGTCATTAAAAGACACCTGAAGGGGATTTCAAGAAGAAATAAAAAGAAGCTTTTAACTTAAGGTGATATAAGTGAACACCGACCTGCCAAAATTAACATTCTGTGGGCATCTCTGCATGATCATCTCTCCTCCAAGACAGAGTCGGGTCTAGAAATGGGCCCCTTCTCAGCTCTAATCTATGAGGTAACACTTTAAAAAAGCATTTCCAAGTTGTAATGCTGCTAATATTATCATATTCATTGCATTCAAAATAGCTTCCTAACTTTTCAAATTGAGACGACCTCTTATCTCTCTGAATTAGACCTTTGAATACAAGTCTCAAACCACAAACTTGTGCACACACATCACACCATATGTAGCCTGGAATAGCCCTCTGCAGAGAGGCCAGTCCCAGGTCCTTCCAGACCAGCCAGACAGACTGAAGATTTTTTTTTCCTTTTCAGCATTTTCACTTTTTTGCCAGATTCCCACTTCACATCTATCATATGCAAATTCTGAAACAAATAAAGAATCAAAAAACAAGAAAAACCTCTTAAAATTAACTTGTTTATGTGGATTAGATGTATGTCCCTGGGCCTTAGATTTGTCACTAGCTGGAGTTCTGAGACCGTGTAGACGACCTAAATCTTCTTCCCTGGGCTGCTTCTAATCACCACCTTGCGGCACAACATTTAAAATCTTGCTCTGCTGACTCTCTTCCTTTCCTCTCAACCTTTCAATCCTATGTCAGATTTATGATGCTTATGAGGGGAAATATAACAAGAGATAGCACTCTCATTAAGGAATTTTTTTCATGATTATTATTAGTTACATTAAAAATAGTAAAAAAAAAAAAGAAAAAATTAAAATTAATTTTGATAATATATTTTATTTAACCCAGTGTTTTAGTCAGCTCTAGCTGCCATAACAAACTGCCATAGACTAGGTGACTTAAACAGCAGACATTTATTCCTCTCAGTTCTGGAGGCTGGAAAGTCTGAGATCAGGGTGCTGGCTGGCATGGTTGGCTCTACCCTCAGGATCTAATTTTCTCTCAGAGGCCCCACCTCCAAATCCCATCACATTGGGGATTAGGGCTTAGACATGAATTTTTTTAGGGAAGAATGCAAACCTTCAGTGCATAGCATCCAATATACCCAACATATTATAATTTCAACGTGTAATCAACATAAAAATATTAGAGATATGTAAATTCTTCGTTTTATATTGTCTTCAAAATCCTTTTGTGGATTATACACTGTAAGACATCTCAAAGTGAGTGCTAAATTTTCATCAGCAATACTTGAACATTATTTATATGTCATAAAATTTACATTTCAAAAAAGTAGATTCATAAACCCAATTTGTTCCAAACATATTTAAAGTCTTCCAAACACTGTAGAAAATAGCAGTCTTTAGATCTAAACTTAAGTAAAACTAAATAAAATTAAAAATTGAGTTTCTCAGTCACATGAGCCATATTTCAAGTGCATATGAGTCCAGTGGCTACCATACTGGACAGCACAGAGACTTTATTTTACCCAGATCTGGTTAGACTTGACTGGAAAATCATGTTTCAGTCTAGACGTAAGAGTTAAGAAGAAATAGAGATAACTTTGAGAAACAAGCGAATGTCAAAAAAATTATTTTAATATTTTAAAAGTGTTGAGAAAATATGACCCACAAGAAAGGAGCCAACTTCTGTTTGTGTGGAAAGAGTGCGTGGTGCAGGAATTGTTAGAGATGCCCTCTCCTGCCTAAACAACAGCCAGATACAATGAATAGACTTCAGCTCTAAAGGGAGAGATTGTTTAGCTGTAAGAAAGGACCTCTATTCAGAATAGGACGTTGTGAGAGCTCTGTGCCTGGAGCTCATGAAAATGAGGGCAAATGTGCGTCTGTCTGGGATGATTTAGTTGCAGGCTTCCTGAAGGACCGAGGGATTGCATCAATGTTCTCTCAAGGTCTCTTCCTGCTCTGATTCTATGATTCTGGGATAACCTGTGGGTAGAGAGGCCACATGCCAGCTGTTTGGGAATGTTGTTGCTGGAAGAAGTATTAATCTTTGTGATTACCTGACTGGATCTATAGAGTTTCTAACTTTTTTTCTCGTCTGGAAATATGTTGATAATTGAGCTAGTGCTTAGCTATGAAAGTAGGGATGTTCTGGAATGGTGGAGGAGACCTTTCCATGGCCATAAGTGTGATCATGGTCAATGGGTAGTGAATCCCATGTGTATCTCTGAAGGGAATACATATATCCCATTTACATGATCTGCAGAATACTGCTGAGGCCAGGGACACATCCATGTTGAATTAAATGCAGACAGTCCTCCCATTGACTCCACTTTCACATAATTTTGAGCTGCTTTAATTGTTGGCAATGTAGCTGAATCATGGCCAAAATGAGCATCTTGGATCTGGACCTGGATTGCAGCATCTGATTCTCTATAAAATCAGTTCCACTTAATCTCAGATAACTCATTAACACAGAGTACTTAGAGGTTGTCAATTTAAGAAAGAACAATTCTAGAAACTGGAAAACATCCCTGGCTGATGTCATCAAAATCTTTATTCCTATATAAGATTTAGTTAAGATTTTCTCGAAATCCTTTTATTTCTTAGTATGGGGAAGTCTGAATTCTTAAACGCTGTAATTTCTTTTAATACATTTTGAATGTGAGACTGGAAGTTCTCGATGTTGTGGTTGAGATTAGGCATGGGTTCTCTGGACCAATAGTTGTTAGGAAGCAGTGGTGGCAATGACATTCAAGTTGCATAGCTACCCTAGTCCTCTCATGAGGCTGAGAGTGAAGAGGAAGCAAAGATCCCCAAAAGGCAGCAGTCTAGGATTTGCTCTGATGTGAGATCTCTTCATATTCACATGTGAAACGTGTATCCATTTAAATACTGTGTTTGGTGAGAAAGGGCTGAAGAATGCTGGCCCTTGGACCATAACAACACAGTGACCAAGTTTCTCAGTATTGACCACATTCCTCCATATTCGTGAGACTTACCTAAACAGATACAAAGTGGTAAGGCAGTTCAGTGAGAAGGGAACAGCTAGATAAACTTGTGTGAGGGACTAATTAAATAGCTCCCAGGCATTCACTGTTGCGTACTAGAAATCAAAATGTTTAGGACTGGGAGATATTTTCCTGGTACAGGGAAAGGAAACAGAAAGGTCCGCACTATAGGGATGCACAGCATTCCCATGAGATCTCAAAATGGAGGATCTCTGGGTCTTCTTAACAACCACAAAAGCACCAGGGTTCTGAATTTTGGAAGAAGGTAGGGAGGCAATGCATCAATAGTAAGTTTGTTTCAAACTTACCTGTATGGTCAACTGTACTTAGGCATGTGCAGTGGAGCAAGGATAAGAAGGACTAATGAATTCTGACTGTGATGCCAATACCACTATGCTGGAGGCCAGGACTTCTCCAAGCCTCACAGAGAGGAGACTGAGTTAGAAATCCAGTTGGCTTATCCAGCCTTATTATTTTATAGTCCATTGTTTTACAGAGTTTTAGCATAGTGACAAGGAATTTCTCTTGTGTGGCTTTGGACCTTGAGGATGATGATCTGACTTTAAAGTAACAATACTTGTTTTCATATAATATTCCCTGTAACCTAGAGCTGGTGACAAGACTTTTTATGTCAACAGCATTGATAAATCTACTACTCTAGAATAGTTATCATGTATATATGTGAAAAACAAGGAAAGATGCAAAAGAGAAGTGTTAAGTTCATCATAATAAGCTCATGAAAAAAAAATCTAGCTAATGTATCTTGACCGAGATATTAAGCCAAGATTCAATTGGTTTTAAGAATAACAATCATGCTGTGTCTCCAATTTGTCTAAAGATTCACATTGTCATTTCGAAAGTTTTCCACTACAAAGATTTATGCCGTCATTGGAGCTAATTCTGAATTAGTGATTGATTCATTTAGGGAATAACTCAACCAAATGGCAGTGAATTGAAAAATGAGCAGAGCTTGAGGGACACATTGGCAGTGATAAGTAATTCTGTCTGCTGATGGGAATCGCATAGGTCATTCAGAAAATAGCCCTGGACAGAACAAATTATTCACCTTCAATCCACAGTGAGTAGTTTCTCAGCCTTACGCTACTGACATCAATTAACCCTCATGGCATTCTTCAATTATTTGAAATCTCCAGGCACACCCTATCCTTCTAACGTAGCTATCCAGGACTTTTCAAATTTGTTTTGCTTTCTTTGGAAAGGTTTTAAACTGAACAGTTGTGCTATTTTCACTCTTTATTCTTAAGTGCACGCTGTCCAGGTAACATGGTGGTTACTTGTTTACTCTCACTACTGAATATGTCTTGAGATTTTATAAAATGAATGCAGGTCTTCAGAGAATACTTGAGATACTCTGGTTTAACAGCTACATTAGTTTGGTGATGTACATGGTCATATTAAAGATGTATTAATTACACATAAAGATTGATTTTACTGAAGGATCCATAAGAAAGACCCCATACAGAATCATCTGTTGCTTTGTCACTTCATCCTTTGTAGAGGCTACTATTGGTGGGGGCAGTGTGGAGAGACCCTCAAAAGATAAATGATTCCATATAAATTTCTTCAATTGCCGGCAGCCTTATAATTCCTGCTGTGACCCATCAGCTACACTCAGATTACTTTAATGGGGAGCTGTGTATCAAGAATTCTGCCATAGAAACCCCTAATGAGAGCTGATTAGATTTTTTAAATGCTTACTCAGAGATGCATACTTAAGAGTGAATTGTACCCTTTTCAAAGTTGACATTTCAAAAGAAACAAATATCGAGCAGTGGGAGGAGAAGGAGGCAGCCCAAGAGGCAATTTCATGACTAGAGGAAAGGAAGGAACTCTTGTTCCTGGTAAACCTGTGAAGGCAGCCCATGGGGTAAGCACTTCTTTCTCTTCTCTTTTGTACACCACATTCTTGCTCCTCTGTGGAATGGATAGAATTTGGTGCTAATCAGAGGAGTTTATATCAAAAGTTTCATTGGAAGAGTTCCTCCTATCTTTGACCATATAAATAATTGAAAGGCGTATTTAATCTAATTTATTTTTACAGCCCATAAAAAATTTAATTACATTTATTTTACCATTAAACTTGACCTGAGTGAATGATTTCAAGTCTCTTTAAGTAAATCCCTATATTTAAGTTAGGTCAGTTCTTAGTGTTTTAGATTGTGCATGGAGGATGGTTTCCCATGGTAAACTTGCTTCTGCTATGAGTGTGACTACACTAATCATGATTAACAATCTTCTGTGTTTCTTTCTCAAATAGAAATCTGGCAATGCTGGCTTTTTCTATTTGTCAGAGCTGCAGAAGTAGACTTTGCTGAAGTACGTATTGACTATACTGACTCGGGAGTCAGGAAGAATGAATGAATTTTACTCAGAGCTGAGAGGAAGAAATGAAGGATGAATAAATAAAAGAAGTAGACATGTTGCACACGGTGGAGTGGAGGAAGGTAGAGGATAACAGCAACTTGAGGCTTCTCTGTTTTCTGTGAAGTGGGGCTAAGATTGGGGGTCTAGGATTGTGGGGCTAAGATTAGGTAAATCAATGAGGAAGAGATAACGGTGTTCTGAGAATGAGATGAAAGAACCGTAAGCAATGGTGGTTGTACAAGAATGGAGGAGGAATCCCACAGACAATGCAAAAGAAGAATCGATTACCTTTCATGACTAAATATGGAGGATGAAGGAGTAAAAGAGTCAAAGATGATGCTAATATTTCCTGAACTTCTTAGGGAAGTGGATTGTGTCTACCTTATTTTGTATTCCTGGCATTGAGCATAGGGTACATATTAAATCTAGTCACTTAACATGCATGCTAAACAATCTATTATTCACACTTGAAATGAGACTGAGAAAAACTTCAAATTTCTATATTAAGTAATAATATTTTATAGGTGACATTGTGAGGAGACTGATGGAGATTATAGAGGTGGGAGCTTCCTTCCCCAACATCCTACCATTAATAATAATAATGAGTAATTACTTTCATCATGAAAAATAATCAATAAAACACTTTTGATGGGATATCAAAAAGAGGAGGCTATTTTGTGAGAAAGATGATGGATTTTATTTTAGAGTTGGAGTCAGTTATAGGTCATTTAACTGGAAGTGTCCCCAGGGTAGTTTAAAAAGCAAGACCAGAGCTTCAGATCGAGATTGTGCTCAAAGCTGGTGATAGACATATATTGACTCACTTTTTCTTTGTTTCATTCACTCATTTATTCTTACACACCTCAAGCTTCATTCCAAAAGAGATTTGATCACACAAATACTAATATTATCACTACATGAAATAAATTCATTGGAAAGTTTGGTTGGAGAGAGGATATGAGTAGGAAAAGAAAAGAGTGCCTAGCACAAGTTTATTCTGCCGTTCTGTTTTGCACTGTTGCCAATGGCACTGTTTGCCAAGGTCACACGCTGGGTTGTGTGGTCAAAGCTCCTGTGGGCGAAGTAAAGAGGAAAATATCAACAATTATAAAATGTACAGAGTATGGAGGATAAAATAAAACCAGATGTCGAGAAGTACAGCTTTCCTACGACCCCACAAAGGAATCTTTCCCGTAGCATCTACAAAGGAGCCGTGATGTAATACCGTGGACAGCAATTACAGGGGCGTTTCTCCCTGTAATAACTATGGTGGAGAATTTCACAAAACCTTTTCTTATAATGTTCCTCAGTGTTTACATTTGACCAAATAGTTCCTTGGAGTTTGGACTTACCTTTTTAAATTATTATCTGTTGTCTCCTTAAACTAATTCATAGGTTTATTAGATATTCTAGGCATTTTACTTTTTGTTCCACAAAAGGAAAATTTTATCTTGTCTTCATACACAACTGTATCTTTTCTTTTTGAACATAAATATAACTATTGGGAGAGCAATTTGGAAATACCTACAGAGTTGAATACATGTTATGATCTAACTTCACAAGTCTATTTTGAAGGATAGACCCTATGAACACTCTCACACATAGACGAAGGAACTGTGTGTAAGGTTATTCATTGCAGCTTTCGTTGTAATAGTGAAAAATTGTATACAATTGATTGACCTTTCCATAAGAGGTTTGCTAATTAAACTGACTAATTATTTAGAGATTTCCCATAGCTACATCAAAATGAATGAGCTAGATGTACATATATCAACGTGAATAAGACTAGAAATATAATACTGAATAAAGAAGGAAAGCTGCAAAATGATACATGCAGCATGATATCATTTGCGTAGATATTTAAAACACAAAGAAGCATTATCTATGGTTTATACATACACAAACATATGGTAAAAGTATAAAAATACACATGGGAATGACAGACACCAACTTCACATTGTGTACTTCCAGAAAGGACAAACAGGGAAGGGATTATGAAAGAGACATTAGCTGCAGGCACAATGCTTTATGTCTCAAAAAAAAAGATAAAAGGAAATTCTGGTATAAATACAGTAGTGTCTACATTATATGTATTTGAAATAATTCATAATTAAAATAAAAATAGAGAAAATGAGATGAGATCATCTAGATGTTAATAACTTTTCTCAAAATATTCATATTTAGATTTTTATCAGACAGTCTCATGAAGGTTAAATCAACTACATAAAGTTACTGAAGCAATTAAAATTTATATTGAGACTTCTGTAGATGTTCGAAGATTTTTGCTATTCGTCTTCCTATCTAAAGTTTGGAAAATCTGAGTTACTTATTTGATAGACCCATAGTTACATGATCTTTTCTATGAATTTAGAGATGTCCAAGGAATATGACTCTGGGCTGACACCAGGTGAGGGCATGCTGATTATCTATAATTAGTGAAATGTATGTGTCTCATATTAAACTTTTGGATAGGAAGCAAACAGCGGTCACATTAAATAACTGAGGATTAGAGGCAGGCCCGGTGGTGTAGCAGTTAAGTACACATGCTCTGATTCAGTGGCCTGGGATTTGCAGGTTCAGATCCCAGGTGTGGACCTACACACCAATTGTCAAGTCATGCTGTGCTGGCATCCCACATACAAAACAGAGGAAGATTGGCACAGGTGTTAGCTCAGTGACAGTCTTCCTCAAGCAACAAAGGAAGATAGGCAACATATGTTAGCTCAGGACCAATCTTCCTCACCAAAAAAAGGAAAAAAAGACTGAGGATTTTAACAGGTCATAAGTTACAATGTGGCTTTTAAAAGACATAATATACCCCAGTTTTATGCTCAATTTGTAGGTCATACCCAAGTTTATGGAGCTATATGCCATCTGGAAGATTGTGTCTAGCACGTCTTATGGGAGGCATTGATCATTTAGAGTGGATCAGAGCGGGCAGCCTGTGGGGTCAAAGGCCTGGGAGCTATGGAATGAGAGAAGGGCTGAAGGAGTAAGAACTGAGTGAATGAGGAAGGGAAGAGCTAAGGGGGGCATAAATGACAATAACATCATCCAAAGTACAGTACAGATGTAAATATGAGGAGGATGACTACACAGGGCAGAGGAGCAAAAAATGTTTGGATTCAACAGAGAAGCAGAGTTCAGCTCAAATATATATGTACCTTCTAACATAGAGGACTCCAAAAGTGGAATGAGCCCCCCTGTAGCAAATTTTCCATTATAGTAAGAAGCCAGCTGTTGCTTAATTAAGAGCATTTTGGAGCGGAATTCTGCCTTGGAGTAGAGGTTGAACTGGATTTCCTCTGCATATTATATATCTGTTCATATAGAAGGCAACATTTTGAATAATGGATTGTTTAATTTCTTGGTTATGCTTGATACACACTTCCCAGAAACCAGATCAGCTTCTACGATAGGCACATAGGAGCGTTTACCATGATAAGCAATCCCAAAACCTTACTTGATCAGGAAAACAAAACTCACATGATCCTGTGTACCTATAAAACCACAGAACATTAGATCTAAAATGGACTTCATTTGAGAAATGAGGAGTAAAGGCTCAGAGAATTTGCAGCCCTTCCCAGGGCTTTGTGGTTAGTAATGGGTGAATCACCATCCTTAGTAACCACTCCAGGGTTCTTTCCACCCACTTGTTGAGGCTTAGCTCACAGTAATCTGTGTATTTCAACAACAATAACAGCGCTGAAAGTCCCTGAAACCGCCTTCCTGCTCCCACCCTCTATCCACACTATCCCTGACAGGCCCTCCGTAAATGGAGCAGCGTTGGGATGGTTGTAACATCAGTGTGGTCACATCAGTGTCTCAAAGAGGTAAACTTCAGCCTTTCTGGTCCCCAGACTGGAATCCCATTATGGTCCTCAAAGCAGAGAGAGAGGAGCTCACGACTGGATACTGACAAACCCACCCAACCAGCCTCCCATCCTGGGCTGAGGTAGCGACCAGAATCCCCCGTCTCAGTTTCAGCCAAATGACTCAGCACTCAAATGACGGGACTCTTGACTGAAGTTAAACCAGACTTCGGCAGTCACATCCACTTTATTGAGCATTCCTGTGAGGTTTACTGTTTCTTCTATTGTTGGAAATGAAAAAGTGAGTTACCTTACTTACAGTCTAAGAGCTGACATATATTAACTCACTGTTAGCTGAAATTCCAGGCCAATCAAACCTTTTCCCTCAGTAAGAACAAACCAGGAACTATATATTTACAAAACAGTAATGGGGATAGAGCATCCCATTTGAAATAGCAAGGTAAGATTTTTGAATTTGTGACGCTTTGGAAGTTTCAAGACACAAAATCTCTATATAATTAGCAGAGCATTTACTGTCTCTTTGGGAGTTAATTCACTGTCCTCATTTTTTCCCCTATACTTCAGATGTGAAGAATATTTGCTCTTTAGTAAATGCTAAGGACAGGTTACAAACCAATGTTTTAGAAAATGTATTAGTATGCGTGCCTCTCTGATCCAGCCAGGATCCAATAATAAATACTAATCAGAAGTGTTCATGCTTTATGTATACAACTATTTCAGAAATGTCAAGAGTATAATGGATCCTCAGGATTTTTTCTAGGTCTGAGTTTTGACTTGATAATATCAATATGAAATCAGGTGCTTATGAAGGATTTAATAAAGGGATTTTTGATGTCGTTGGTGTGTGTCCGAGTTTTAGTGAGGAAAATATATCTAGTTATTTCTTGGCCATTATATCTATATATGTGATTCTATGAAAACAAGAAAACAACTGATGAATTCTGAAGAGAAGATAAACACTATCCTTGACTCCCATACTTCCAGTCCAAGAGGTGATGGGGCTGTGTCAGAGTGGGTGGACACTGATCTGTGGTTTCTTTCTATTCTCTATTAGAGTAAACTCTTCTCTTTAAATATATATATATGAAATGTATTAATAAATATGACGTAAAATGTTTCCATAAGGACTTTAAGATGCTAGTTTGTTACTGTGGTGGACTTTATGGTTACCTCCGGGCATTTAATCTAACCTACACTCTCCCTCTATGTAGCATCCATAGTGTGTGAGTGACATTGACACTGGACATTGTTGATAAATAGTAATCTCTCTCTATCTCTCTCAGTTTCTCTCTCTCTCTCTCTGAAGCTCATACTCCTGAAAGCTGTAGATAGCCATCTTGTAATAGGAGGGCAGTTAGGCTCTGTTCAAAGCAGAGTTGAAGAGTAAAAATCACAGATTCTTGGTGATCCTCTTAACCAGTAGATCAAAGCATCCCTGAAACCTAACCTACATAATCTTTCAATTATGGGGATAGTACATTCCATGTGGCTTATGCCAGTTTGAGCTGATTTTTCTGTTATTTGCAACCAAAAGCTTCCTAACTTGTATAGTGAGTATTCAGAACACTTGGGGAAGGAAGAGGAACTAAGTCATACATCAAGTGCCCACACTTTATCATTTTATCCCACTAAATGGCAGATACCACTTTCCCAATTTTACAGATAAGAAAACCAAGGTTCGTAGAAGCTAAGTGATTTGACCGAAGTCACAGTGGCAGAAGCAGAATTATAATCAGGACTGTCTGACACCAAGGCCCATTTTCATTCTGTTAGACCAGCATTTCTCAAGCAATTTCTCCTTTATCATACATAGCAGATGAGATACACATACTAAACACACTCCCACGGGCATACCGAGAGTTGAGTGCAATTCCTGGCCTCTCCCATAATTCAAACTTTTTCCCTGCTATCCGAAAAAAAAACAAATAGGATGTGAGTTTGACTGTCATTCTTATATGATAACCTTGAAGTTTCTTTAATTTAAAAAAGGAAAAGAATTATCCAAAACCCACTAAGGCCTTCTGTAGTTTAACTTTGAATTGTTTTTGACAAATCTTACTGACACCTTGCTCTTTCTGCCTCCCACTAGGCTAACAAAGTAGACGTGTCCTCTTGCACTTTCCATGCATGCTGGAGGGCTGACGAGTTGTGACCCATGTTCAGAGTGAATGCTAGACATCAGATATGTCAACTGAGCTCTGGTTTTTGTTTGTTTGTTTTGTTTTGGGCTCACTGAAAGCCTGAGACCTGAAAGCTGAGCTTTGATATCTTAATGTGAAGTGAAAAACCCCCACAATATCTTTGGTCGAGGGCCTAGAGGCTTCCTCTGCTAGTTCTATCACCAGCCAGTCCAGATATCCCTCAGTGTGGCTGTCTGCACTGCTCCATTGACATTGCCCTGACTAGTTTGCTTTTATTACATTTACTCACCACATTCAAATAGATTTGAGACAGCTTACAATAAAGTCATAGAAATTGTCATGGAAAACCAATGGAACAACAGTAGAAAGTTAAGAATTGAGCAATGAAATGAGGCGAGGGGATCTTAGGCACCTTGAAGAGAATCACTTAACTCCAGGACAGGAAGTGACTCTAAATGTGACTTAAACACTAGACCCACTTTCTGTTTCCACCTCATAGTCCCAAACTCTAGCGAGTTGCTGTAGTAAATATATTTCATACACAGCCTCCATTCCATAGGCTGGAGAACCTAAGCTCAATCACAACCCATACTCAAGCAACGTTTGCAACTTAGGTCTTTATCCTATGATGTTAAGAGCTATCTTGGCAGTTGTTTGCAGACCTGTGTGAATTCAGACCAGAACATGATGATATTCATGGATTCTGCTGCTGTTAGTTCTTGGATTAAAAGCACTTATTATTGAAACAACTTAGAAAATCATTTGCCTCTGGAAATAAATTCTCTTCAGATGTCAGAAAATGCTAACAATATTACATTCTGCTTTTTCCTCAACTGTGCATTTTTTTCTGGTTTTGAGTTTTTGCTAAAATTCAATCTATCACCACCTAGGCCAGTCCATTCATTTTAATAAGGAACCACACTTCAAGAATCTTGATTTGCATCTTGTTCACATGTTCTGTCTCTCTGCCACATTGGCCTTCCTCACTGATGGTGTGGTTATGAGGACCAGAGTCAGGGTGCCAGAGACAAAAAGTTCCTGAGCCTGAAACGCGTGTGTTTCTCTTTGGGGGACACAGTAGCAAAACCTCCTGGCCACATCCACAGCTCACCAGAGACCTGATGGTGCGGCATGACTTTTTAGTAAGTCATTAATATCAGGTGATTATGAACATTAGGATCCTCTTGTTCATTCTATGCCTTTCTATCTGTATTCAGCACACCATGCTCTACTAAATCTTTGCCTCATATGTCTCATAGGTTGGTAACTTACTTATCTATCCTTAAGTATCATGTGCATTCTTCCTGTGTTTCACAGGCCATTTCCTTCTATACTTATAAAGTATTAGTTGCTGCCTCCTGTACTCTCAGCCCACTGGGACTCTTTTTTTAATCACAGTGACAGCACTCTCAGCGTGCATTGCAAGGATCTAATCATATGTCGGTTTTCCCTACTAGACTGTGCTCTTCAAGGACAGGATCACGATCTCTTTTGTATTCCCAGCCCACTGTCTGATGCCTAGTAGGTGGCTTATACTTTTTTTCTGAGTAAAGGAATAAAGGAATAAATCGATGTAGTTTAAGATGCATCGATGTAGGTGGTCGAATGCATCTTATGTATGGTCTGAAGTAAATAACTGGCTGCTGTTTTTTTCCTCCCAACACCCTGCTCAGATGGTACCTGGTCTGATTGGAGATGAACAGACAGATTGAAGGGAAAAGAACCAGACTCTCTATACTGCTGAGCATCTGTACTACTGCCTACCTTCCTGGTGTGAATGCTGGTCTCAGCTGCACACAATCACACTCCCTCCGGGGGAAAGAATTCTGAATCATCTCCATGTGCTAAGCTGCCTGCCAAGTGTTATCATGACTGCCCAGTTCCCCCAGATGACACTAATGAATCAGGGACTTAATTCACCTCACCTCAGCACGTCTAGGGAAACACATTGTCATTTAGACTATCATTGTGAGTCCAAACAAACGTTCTTTTGACTAACTTTAGCATCTGTTCTTTGGTTAAAGCTCCCAGTCTGATGCTTTCTTTCTTGAACACAGCTCAGTTTGGCCAGGGGCTCTATTGAACTGTTTGTTGTTTGTCAGTGGTCTCCATGAGAAGTGAGATGATCATCTAACATGGACCATGTCATCGCACTGATCATGACTGATAGCTTAAGGTTAAGGCCAGCCTCACGGTGCCAGGAGATGTCATCAAGGCCGGGAAGACAGAGAAAGCCACTCACCAAGGCTGTGATCTGGTTCCACTGAGCATACCCTGCTCAAGCCCCCACACTGAGGCTTCACGCCTTCATGATCCAGTCCAAACTATAACATCTATATTTGTACTGAAGCCCCAAGGGGGGGGAACTGCCTTATAATGAATGTGTGCCTTGCTAGCTACAGCATAATAAACATGATGCTGTAATTACCCATGTTTTCATAGAGCTAGGAAGCTAATCTCTTTAAGAATTAGTGTCCCTGGCAGACAGGCTCAGCATTTTGCATTTGTTTTGTGATGATACATAGCTTTGTAGTGTGTTTGTGTCAGCATTTCAGCAATATCTGGATGAATACCATAATGGAAATACTTTTGTATGTGAGTCTGATTAGAAGTCGGTATGGTAGTAATTGCTTTGTGATCCAGCACTGCCTTTCAATTTCATTCTATGAGAAAGTTTATTAATGTAGCCTGAGACCGGGGCAGCTCCCCCACGCAGTTTCTGGAGTCTCCTCCTTATTCTAGGTAGAGTGTACAAATTGATTGAGGTAGTGAGATTTGAAGGACTATGGATGAAAAGTTCTACTTCACATCCCATATCGTTGTTGGCCTTGATGCTTTTCCTTCCACTATTGGTGAGTCAACATTTTGGATCTAGAAGATATTATCTCCTAAAATATTCTTTTATTCATTCGTTGGACAAATCTTTCAGTGTCTCCTCTATGTCACTCACTTTCTGGGCACTGTGGATACAACTGTTGGCCAAGCAAAATCTCTGACATACTAGTGGGGGGAGAGAGAAAAGTCAAATAAATACCTAAAATATATAATTTTGGAATGATGATATGTGCCATAGAGGGAAAAGAAAACAGGAAATAAATAGGGAGTTTGGGAAGGCAGCTGTGATTTATAGTTTGATCAGGAAAGACTCCACTGAAAATATGACTTTAAGAATGTACTCTGTTAAAGTGTGATTGTCTCAAGGGAAAAAATGTAAAAAGGTGGAATTTTAACTAATAATAACTAAAACTGTTAACAGTTGGTACCTTCTGGGAGATTATCTTAAGCATGACCTGGCTGTAATGGGACAAGTTGGAGAAATTAGATTGTGACTCCATATGGTGACACCGAAAAAGAATTCTTCTATTTTATAATTTGGCTTGAAGCCACCTTAGCCCCATGGCTGGGGGGCCCTGATGTGGTCATCTTCCGATCCTATCTCCCAAACCAGCATTTCAGGATGCTTGGGAGGGAGAAACATTCTTTGAGGAACATGAAATACATTTGGGAGACAGTTCATTTCACTTTGAAACCCCAGTAAAGGTCTCCTCCTTACCCCTGCTGCTTCTTTCCTTTGTAGATGGTTTTTAGAAGCATCTTAAGCTTTTAAAATTGTGCTCCCTTTTCCTTGAGTCCTTGATCCTTAATTGTATAGAGAAGTAATGCCCATATGTATAAATTGGTAGTTCATATTATATTCATAGGAATGGTCATTATGCCTGGATTTTTTAAGTCTTTTTTCTCCAGACTCTGAGTAAATAGAACTCCTCCACTATGGATTTATGGAAAATGAAGTTGTGATCATAGTTATTCTGCAATGTCATTCAAACTTGCACGCTGTTACACATGAAAGAAAGGCAGCAGATTTAAATTGAGAACTGGAGCACACTGGAGAATGTGGGGCTCCCAGAGGGCCCTGCAGGTCTCTGAGCAGTGATTGTCCCTGACTTCAGATGCATCCTCATCACCACGGCAACTTCATGAAAGTGAGAAGGGTGGGCTGAGCTTTGCCCAGCTACTCAGTTTTCTGAGGCTGTCTCTAATTCTCTGATGATTTTCTTGCCTTGCATCTGCCATTCTTTATTAAGCACTATGGTCATGAAATGAAAGCTCTTCCCCTGAGTAGGCTGGTTCCAATATGTGGGTTCCAGTGAGTGTGCACAGGAAGGCTGACTCTGAGATAAACAGCAACCATATGTGAGAAGAGTGGAGTTACTTCCTTGGAAGGCTAGTGAGAACCAGGCTAGGTGGGATGGAACACCGAGACCTGTCTGAAGGAAAGACCAGCCAGCAGGGGAGCTGATAAGTAAAACAGCACCCCTCTGGGCTGACTCTGTTGTACAAATTCTCTTCTGCATTGCAGATATTGCTGAATTATGAAATTATCCCCACGCTCATGTCATTCGGTAGCTGAAAATTATGTACATTTGATCATAATTAAATGTATTTTTCACCCCCAAAATCCAGCATCGTATGAGTCTCACACGTCAACTGTAAAAGTCACCAGCTGTTTCTTGTCATTGATAGCTAAACACAGTGGTTTTCACACTTTAGCATGCGTCAGAATTACCTGGAGGGCTTTCTAAAACAGTGTGCTGGGTCCCACCCCTAGACTTCTCTTTTATAAATCTGGAACGGGGCCCAGGCATTTCTATTTCTAATATAATTTGAAAAATTTGCCTTTGTTGGTGCTGCTGCTCCTAGACCACACTTTGAGAACCTAGTCTAACAGATATCTCTACTTTTCCACATGACTGTCTCTCCCTGTCAGGGAAATGCTTCTTTCTTCATGGCAGAAATGTAATACCATTCCATTTACTGTTTTTTTCTTTATATATTTTCTGATTTTCTGAAAGTACCACAAAATGGTCCCAAAGGAAGTGTTCATAAGCAGCTTCTTGTGAAACACAGCTAGACAAATAACACTCTACCCACTGCAGAATATATTGGAATTCAAATTGATTTGTGTGCATGTTTTGTTTATGAGTAGCATTATGTATAAAACTTGGAATTTGACTGTCTTTATGGAGTCATTACCCCCATTCAGTTCAACAGTTAGTGATTTCTTTTTGCATCCAAAATTGAGAGAGCTAACAGATGAGCACTGAGTTGAATCCATATACTGCTCATTTTATTCAAGCACTAGCAGCATATGTCACAGTACATGTCCTGCTTCAGTCATATACATGTCATATATTTCATATAATATGCATATATAGCTATATATAAACAGACATATATATATATATGAATCTTTGATATTTTATATATATATATATATACACACACACACATATATATATACACATAACTCTTTAAGTTCCCTTGGTCATGCATTAAAAACTTCAGGGAAATGACCCTAAGTATTTTTGGAGCATCACTATAAGTGGAGCCCTTTGAGACATGAATAAAGAATGTTTATAAAATTTTTAAGAGTATAATTCATTTAAGAATAAATTTATCTGGGCTGGCCCCGTGACCGAGTGGTTAAGTTGGCGTGCTCCACTGCAGGCGGTCCAGTGTTTCGTTGGTTCAAATCCTGGGTGCAGACATGGCACTGCTCATCAAACCACACTGAGGCGGCGTCCCACGTGCCACAACTAGAAGGACCCACAACAAAGAATGTACAACTATGTATCGGGGGGCTTTGGGGAGAAAAAGGAAAAAAATAAAATCTTTAAAAAAAAAAGAATAAATTTATCATAATAATGCTTTCAGAAAGCAAGGCCACAAAAACTTCCATGATTCAGACCTCTAGCTGAAGAAGAGGAGGACAGCATGACCCAGTTGCTTTCTCTAATAGATCTGGAAAAAAGTATTTTTAAGGCATAAACATAAGAACAGTTACTAAACACTTCTGTGCATGTCAGGCGTTAATTTAACAACGATGTTAATATATGTCCTTTCTCTGCAAGGGAGATAGAACCTAATCACTTGGATATACTGAGTTGCATTTGCTTTTAGTATATTCTCTGTAGAAATTGGCTAAGTAAACCAGTAGAACAGCAGTGGGTGTTTCCCGGATGTTCCTTTAGGTGGATCCATGGACACATCTAGGAAGGCCTAGAGAAACGTGACAGGAACAGTTCTGTGCCCATGAAACTGTCTCTGGAAGAACCTATAAAACCCTCTTGGAACAGTTGCTACTTTTTCTTCTCTCCTGAATTGAATTCTTTTGACAAAGAAAGCAGTTAGAGCTGAGAAAGTTTACTTGCTCAGATTCCCTTAAGTTATACTGGCTACTGGCAATAAACTTCCATTCATTTCTTCTAAACTGGAATACATGTTATATACAGACCAAACCATCTTCAGCCTACATTCCAACAATATTCCCAACATGCGTGGAGGGAGAATTGTGAGTTTTCAACCTAGTGCAGTATCACTGAACTCTGCCTTCCCAGCAGGAGAGAAAAGATCCAAAAGACAGCAGTAATCATCAGAACTAAGGTCCATCTCATTAGGGAGCAAGGACATGCATACATGGCAACACATATTCCAATGCTAGTTTTTGCAATAAGCACTATAGCATTTCAGGAAAGAGACAGAAAAGATGACTAGTTACCCTATGCCTTTACTTTGGAATAAATTCTAGGTAGGGCACATTTGGAATGAGAACAAAATGCTAATAGATCTGGCAATCAGACTTAGAAAGAATGCATTATGTAGTTGATTGTTGTTTCTCCAAGAAGGGGCTACTCCAGAATTTCTATATATAGTTGGGGTGCAGGAACAAAAATCTAGTTTGAAGGAGTTGCTAAGGGACTTGTTTTGAAGGTGGCATTTGCCAAGTAAATGGACTGATTTTACTTGGGAAATACCAGCAAAGTTTTTTAAAAGATGCCTTTGTTTATATTTTATATATGTTTCTTCTTATGTAGTTCTCTGTTTATGGTGGCTGAGAGAGAAAACCAATAGAAGTTCTTGGAGTTCTAAAGCATCTCAGCGTTGGTGCTGCAACTGTTGTAAAGTGCTCAGCATCTTTTTAAGGTGCCACAAGTGATAAAATGGCTTCAATTAGAAACAAATTCTCCTGTCTCTCCTCCCAGGAAGATTATCCTTCTCTTAGTTTGACTTCATTACTCCTGGCCGCTTCTCCCTGATTGTGTCATTCTATCTAGTGACGCTCTAATTGATTTCCCTTTTTTGTCTTTCTGTTTTTCATCCAACAGCTCTCAATGAGTAATTCTTTGAGCATTAATGTGTAGTTTTATAGAGATTAGTTATGATTCCTTTAGGAATCTCAGAAAATAAATCCTGTCTGAAAACATGCAAGAGCCTAGTCATGTACAAAGGAGCTGGTGACTTTCCAAAGTGACTTCTGCTGTCTGGGCCACTTTGATGAGGTCGCTTTTGAAAGACACTCCTGCTCAACGCTGCATTTGCAGAAGCTTGTGCAGGATATTTTTCACTTTTTGACACAACCTCAGAGAAGCTGAGTTCAAAGATAGAGCAGTGTCTTTGTGTCATGGCTCATAGTGATGGCAACTGTAATTACAGCCCAACTTCCCTGAGACCAGCGTCTCTGCCAGGAGCTGCTTCCCCTGACAGAAAGCAGGTGTCTGAGCACAGGGAGAAGGAGCAGGAAAAAAGAGCCCTGAGGAACTTCGGGAAATTGTAGGTCTGGCTTGATCTCTAAACACGTCATTTGGAAAGGATGTTCTTATTACAAAGCAGCTTTACAGTTGTCTTTTTTTTTCTACGAAATAAACCTGAAACAGAGTTCCAAAAGAAAAATGGTTTCAGAGAGTTTATTGCCATAAAATTGGCAGTTAGTTAACTTCAGCCACAAAACTTATTCTTGTTGGAGTTCATTGTTATAAGAAGATTTTTTCTACCAGTGACAAAGTTCAGATATTCCATAGCATTGAATATACTTTCAGCTTCTGTGGTCTCAGTTGGAATTACTGTTGATTTCTGCATTCTTGTGCCATCGATATGTTTTCCTACATTAGGTAGCACTTTTTCTACAAAGAGTTTTTCCTACTATTGTGAATCCTAGTGGATCTCTACTTATAGTAATTTCAAGAAGTTTAACTCATGCAAGTTCAATGAAGCAGTTAATGAAATATACAATAGCCTCTCCCTTACCACTTTCTCCCGTCACCCTCTTTCATTTTCCTCTATAGTGTCCTACAAGTTAAATATTTGTTTGTTTATCTACTCTCGCCATCCTCCAACCACCTAGAATAGTGAGGGGAACATGGGAGGCATTCAGTGGGTGTTTGGCAAATGAATAAACAATATTGATAGGGCTCCAAGTTCTCTTCTTTTCAAGCCTTCTTTCTGAAATAAACATTCTAATGTATGTTGTATATAATCAGTCAATCACATTCAAAACAAAATCAACAAATAGTCTATGCATTTCTTCATTTTGTGTTAATATTGTGTCAGCTCTCAGTCAAGGATAGCTATAAAACTCTTGGTGACTATTATGGCATTTTATTATTTTTAATTTTTATCAGTTATACATTCATATATTTAACAATCAACTAGTTCAACAATCATGAAAAATATCTGTCTCTTGCCTGCCCTTCATTCCTAATTCCTGATCTCAAAAGGAAACAGTTTACAATTCTTCTAGATGTTTCTTTTGATATTTACCTCCAAATCATTCCATAACGTGCTTAATCTGCTGCTTCCTGAATTTTTAGCTTGATGCGATTAGCAATTAAATGCCCACCCTGAAAAAAGGAGATTTAGCATTTTTTATCATCTTCCACAACTCTCAATCCCACCCCCATAATTACCTCCCACCATTTACCCAGTATAAATAAATCATAATTTTCTGATAGATCAATATTCGGTGTTTATAACTGACTGTTCATAACGGAGCCATGCAGTATACTACAATTAGTTTTCCATTCTTATAATCTTATTTTTCTGTTTATTAGTTTTCTATATATTTGTCTCTAAGTAACTCCCAACCCCCCTCCGTAGTGTGAATCTGTCAATGTGGTCAAACACATTGGTTATTCTATCAGTTTTATCTTCTTGGAGACATCTCTCTCAGAACCCTCCAGCTTGAGTGCTCTCTGGGCCTACTCTTCAGCTGTCATCTGAAGAGCCCCCTCAGCCATCATTTTGGGTGTTTAGGATGTCTTGTCTTTCTTCTATAGACTCTCCTATTGTCTAGATCTCTCTTACATTTTTGGTTTACTCTTTATTATGGTAGAGAATCTCCTCCAGTAGATTCCTGAGAAACAGGGTGAAAAAAGCAACATTTTGAGACTTTACTTTATAAAAATATTTTATTCCATCCTAACATTCAGTTAAGAGTTTTAACAGATATAGAATTCTGGGTTCAAAATTATTTTCCCTTCAAATTTTGAAGGCATTCATCCCTTGCTCTTTAGCTTCCAGTGTTGGGTCAAGAAGTCCAATACCATTCTTTTTTTCCTCAAGCTTTGTTGAGGTATAGTTGACATAAAAATTATATGTATTTGGTATACATATAGATGCTTCGATACATGCATACATTGTGAAATAATCACCACAATTAAGTTAAGTAACATATCCATCACCTCACATAGTTATCTTTTTTTTTTTTAATAGCGAGAACACTTAAGATCTACAATACAGAAATTAGTACAGCTATTTTGGAAAACAGTATAGAGGTTCCTCAAAAAATTAAAAATAAAGTTATCTTATGAGCCAGCAATTCCACTTCTGTGTATATACCCAAAGGACATCAAAATCAAACTCTTGAAGCAATATATATGCACACCCATTTTTGTAACAACGTTATTCACAATAGCCAAGATATGGAAACCAACTAAATGTCTATCAGTGGGTGAATGGACAAACATTCATATGGACAGTGGGTGAATGGACAAACATGTCATATCCTCATAGATGTATATAATATACTTGTATGATAGAATACCTTTCATCCTTAAAAAGAAAGAATTGCTACCATTTGTGACAACAGGAATGAACCTATAGTCCAAAGTGATTGTGATTCTAAATCCTTTGGATGTGTATATAATGCTCCCCCCTCTCCCAAAAAAAAGAAAAAAAAAGAATAGAATCTTCGTTTGTGTAGCCAATGTTCTAAAATGTCATAATGATGTAGCTTTTTAGGGTAATTTCCATCCATTTTGCTCGGTCCTTGGTTGAGAAAGAGGATATTTTATCTGGAAACTTTTGTTCTTGAACTCTGAGAAATTTTATGAAATTCTTTGTTTTTCTGATGTTTCTTTGGGAACTCCTATTATTTAGATATTGTATCTCTCATCGTTTGTCTCCTATTGTCTTATTTTTAATTCTATTTTATGAGATAGTCTCTCAAATTTATCTTACTAAATGTTTTCTATTACTGCTATATTTTAATTTCCAAGAGTTCTTTTATGTGTTCGTAGTGTTGCTTTGTAGCATCCTAGTCTTGCTTTATAAATCTTCCCTTATATCTCTAAGAATATAAATGGTAGATTTTGAGTTGTTTCATATTGTGATTGTGGAATTTTCTTCTCTCTGCTCAGTCTCTTTCTTCGGAGTTGCTTTTTAAATTTTTTTGATGGCTTTTATGTTAAAGATGTGTTATGACTCTTGACTGTCTGTTCATATTTAAGGGTGAGCTAAAACAAAGCTCTGTGCATGTGGGTGGGGCTTGCTGCCTGCAGGCTTTACTGTAAAGTCATCATGCCAGGTTGTTTCAGTGGGGGAAGACCCAATTGGCATCATGGCTAGATCTTTTCTCTTGCTCTGGTCAAATCCCTCACAAAGGCTCTTACCTGGAGAGTGAAAACTCAACTCCACTGAGCCTCCAGTTGGGAAAGGAGCTGATGAAGTGGTAGTTCATAGCATTACATTTGTAGATTTGCAGCCCACCTTCTGGTTTTCTTCATAGGAGGCTTGCCCCTAATTAGACTTTGTGTTGCCCAGTCTATAGTCTCTCTGTATCACCATCTCCAGAGGATAAATATTTCATCTTGTGCCAGAATTGAGAGGTGACAGTCATTCTGCTGCATGGAGTGAGGGAGAGGATCTAAGGTCTAACTGCTTTAATTTTTAATTATTTTTGCAATATTTAAAGCACATGGAAATACACACCACAAAAAATGATATTGTATATGTCCATATACCCTCAAATTGCTATCCTGGACTTAATTCCCGTCCTGTTTTGACATATTTTCTATTTTAGGTGTTTGGTAATGCATAACTGTTTTGGCCTACATCTCCCAGAGTTTAGAAGGTTTTCATTTATTTTTTGATTTTATTTTTTATCAGTGCAAAGGTATAACTTAAGAGAAATTTTTTTTATTGAGGTAAAATTGGTTTATAATATTCTATAAATTTCAGATGTACATCATTGTATTTCTATTTTTGTGTAGACTATACCATGTTCACTGCCCCAAAAATAATTACCATCTGTCACCATACACATATGCCCTGTCACTGCTTTCACCATCTCCCTCCCCTTCCCTTCTGGTAACCACTCATCTATTCTCTATATCTATGGTTGTTGTCGTTGTTGTTATTGTTATCTTCTACTTATGAGTTAAATCATGTGGCATTTGACTTTCTCCATGTGACTTATTTTGCTTAGCATGATACTCTTAAGGTCCGTCCATGTTGTCACAAATGGCAAGATTTCATCGTTTTGTATAGCTGAGCAATATTCCATTGTGTATACACACCACATCTTCTTTATCCATTCATCCCTTCATGGGCACCTGAGTTGGGTCCAGGTCTTAGCTATTGCAAATAATGTTGCAATGAACATAGGGCTGCAAATATCTTTACGCATTCATGTTTTCATGTTCTTTGGATAAATGCCCAGAAGTGCAATAGCTGGATCATAGGGTATTACTATTCTTAATTTTTTGGGGAATCTCCATACTGTTTTCCCTAGTGGCTGTACCAGTTTACATTCCCACCAGCAGTGTATGAGGGTTCCCTTTTCTCCATATCCTCTGCAATAGGTGTTATTTCTTGTCTTATTAATCATAGCCATTCCAATGGGCATGAGGTGATATCTCATTGTAGTTTTGATTTGCATTTCCCTAATAATTAGTGATGTTGAAAATCTTTTTATGTGCCTGTTGGCCATCTGTATATCTTCTTTGAAAAAATGTCAGTTCAGATCTTTTGCCCATTTTTTAATGGAATTTGTTTCTTTGTTCTTGAGTTGTGTGAGTTCTTTATACATTTGGGATATTAACTCCTTATCAGATATATACTTTGCAAATATCTTCTACCAATTGTTAGGTTGTCTTTTCATTTTGTTGATGATTTCCTTTGCTATGCTGAAGCTTTTTAGTTTGATGTAGTCCCATTTGTTTATTTTTTTCTTTTGTTTCTCTTGCCTGGTCAGACATGGTATTCAAAAAGATGCTGATAAGACCAATGTCAAAGACTATGCTGTCTGTATTTTCTTCTATAAGTTTTATGGTTTCAAGTATTACATTCAAGTCTTTAATTATTTTGAGTTAATTTTTATATATGGTGTAAGATTGTGGTCTACTTTCATTCTTTTGCATGTGGCCATCCAGTTTTCTCAACATCATTTATTGAAGAGACTTTCCTTTCTCCATTGTATGTTCTTGGCTCCCTTGTCAAAAATCAGCTGTCCAGAGATGTGTGGGTTTGTTTCTGTGCTCTCCATTCTGTTCCATTTATCTCTGTGTCTGTTTTTCTGCCAGTACTATGCTGTTTTGGTTACTACAGTTTTGTAGTATATTTTGAAATCAGGGAGTGTGATACCTCCAGCTTTGTTCTTTTTTCTCAGGATTCCTTTGGCTATTTGAGGTCTTTTGTTGTTCCATATAAATTTTAGAATTCCATGTTCTTTTTCTGTGAAAAATGTCATTGGGACTTTGATAGGGATTGCATTGAATCTGTGGATTGCTTTAGGAAGTATGGAAATTTTAACTCTGTTAATTCTTTCAATCCTAGAGCACAAAATATCATTCCATTTCTTTGCATCTTCTTCAATTTATTTCACTAATGTTTTATAGTTTTCAGAGTACAGGTCTTTTACCTCTTTGATTAAATTTATGCCTAGGTATTTTATTCTTTTGCTTGTGATTTTAAATGTGATTGTATTCTTAATTTTTCTTTCTGCTATTTGATTGTTAGTGTATAGAAACACAACTGATTTTTGTATGCTTATTTTGTATCCTGAAACTTTACTGTACTAATTTATTATTTCTAATAGTTTTTCTGGTGTGTTCTTTAGGGTTCTCTATAGATAAAATCATGTCATATGCAAATAGTTACAGTTTTACTTCTTCCTTTCCAACCTGGATCCCTTTGATTTCTTTTTCTTGCCTGTTTGCTCTGGCTAGGACTTCCAATACTATGTTAAATAAGAGTGGGGAAAGTGGGCATCCATGTCTGGTTCCTGTTCTTTAAGGGATAACTTTCAGTTTTCCACCATTCAGTATGATATTGGCTGTGGGTATGTCATACATTGCCTTTATTATGTTGAGGTACTTTTCTTCTATACCCATTTATTCAGAGTCTTTATCATAAATGGATGCTGTATCTTGTCAAATACTTGCTCTACATCTATTGAGATGATCATGTGATTTTTATTCTTCATTTTGTTAACGTGGTGTATCACATTGATTGATTTCTGGGTGTTGAACCATCCCTGCATCCTTGGAATTAAGGTCACTTGATCATGGCATATGACCTTTTCAGTGTATTCTTGTATTTGATTTGCTAGTATTTTGTTGATGATTTTTGTGTCAATGTTCATCAGTGATATTGGCCTGTAATTTTCTTTTTTTATGTTGTTCTTTTCTGGTTTTGGTATCAGGGTAATGTTGGCCTCATAGAATGAGTTAGGAAGCTTCCCCTCCCATTCAGTGTTTTGAAAGCATTTGAAAAGGATATGTATTAAGTTTTCTTTGAATGTTTGGTAGAATTCACTGGGGAAACCATCTGGTCCTGGACTTTTGTTTTTAGGGAGGTTTTTGATTACTGTTTCGATCTCCTTACTGGTGATTGATCCATTCAAATTCTCTATTTCTTCTTGATTCAGTTTTGGTAGGTTGTATGATTCTAAGAGTTTATCCATTTTTTTTGAGATTATATAATTTGTTGGTGTAGAGTTTTTCATAGTATTCTCTTGTAATTTTTTGTATGTCTGAGGTATCTGTTGTGATTTCTCCTCTTTCATTTCTGATTTTATTTATTTGAGCCTTCTTCCTTTTTCTTGGTGAGTCTAGCTAAAGGTTTACCAATTTTGTTTATCTTTTCAAAGAACTAGCTCTTAGTTTCATTGATTTTTTCTATTGTTTTTAGTCGCTATTTCATTTATTTCTGCTCTGATTTTTATTATTTCCTTCCATCTACTGATTTAGGGCTTTGTTTGTTCTTCTTTTTCTAGTTCCTTTAGGTGTAGTGTTAAATTGTTTATTTGATATTTTTCTGGTTTGTTGAGGTAGATCTTTATTGCTATAAAATTCCCTCTTAGTACCACTTTTGCTGTATCCCATAAATTTGGGATTTCTTATTTTCATTTTCATTTGTCCCCAGGTATTTTTTTATTTCTCCTTTGACTTCTTCATTCACCAAATCTTTGTTCAGTAGCATTTTGTTTAATCTCCACATTTTTGTGGTTTTTCCAGTTTTCTTCTCATAGTTGATTTCTAGTTTCATGCTGTTGTAGTCAGAAAAGATGCTTGGTCTTATTTCAATCTTCTTAAATTTATTGAGACTTGTTTTATTGCCTAATATGTAATCTATCCTGGAGAATGTTCCTTGTGCATTTGAAAAGACTATGTATTCTACAGTTTAGGAATGGAATGTTCTGTATATATCTATGAAGTCCATCTGGTCTAATGTGTCATTTAAGGGCAATGTTTCCTTATTGATCTTCTGTTTGGATGATCTATCCATTGGTGTAAGTGAAGCATTAAAGTTCCCTACTATTATTGTGTTACTGTCTATTTCTCCTTTTATGTCTATTAACAATTGCTTTATATATTTACATGCTCCTATGTTGGGTGCATAGCTATTTAAAAATATTATGTCCTCTTATTGGATTGTTCCCTTATTTATTCTGCAGTTCTCTCCTTTGTCTCTTGTTACAGTTTTGTTTTAAAGTCTATTTTGCCTGATATAAGTTTTGTTACCCCAGCCTTCTTTTCATTGCAATTTGCACAGAGTATCTTTTTCCATCCCTTCACTTTCAGCCTGTGAGTGTCTTTAGGTCTGATGTGTGTCTCTTGTATGCAGCATGTATGTAGGTCTTGCTTTTATAATCTATTCAGCCACCTCTGTCTTTTGATTGGAGCTTTTAGTCCATTGACATCTAAATTAGCTATTGATAAGTATGCACTCACTGCCATTTTGTTACTTGTATTCTGGGTGTTTTAGTAGTTCTTAGTAGTTCTTCCCTGTTCCTTTCTTCTTCTCTTGCTCTTGTCCCTTGTGACTTGATGGTTTTCTTTAGTATTTTGTTTGGGTTCCTTCCTCTTAATTTTTTCTGTGTTTATTATAGATTTCTAGTGTGAGATTACCATAAGTTTCATATATAATAACCTATGTAAATAGAAATCTATATTAAGATTGATGTTCTCTTAAGTTTGACCTTCTACTAAAAGCCCTACACTTTTACTCCCCTCCAGCCAAAGTTTATGTTTTTGATACCGTATTTAACCTCTTTTTTGTGTGTGTATATCCCTTAATATCTTATCGTGGAGATAGATATTTTTAGTACTTTTGTCCTTTTACCTTCATATTAGCTTTGTAGATGTTTAATCTGCTACCTTTACTGTATATTTGCCTTTACCAGTGATTTATTTTTATTGATAATTTTCTTATTCCTATTTGTTGTCTTTTCTTCTTCACTTAAATAGGTCCCTTTAACGTTTCTTGTAAAGCCAATTTAGTAGTGATGAGTTCCTTTAGTTTTTGCTTGTTTAGAAAACTCTGTATCTCTCCTTCCTTTCTGAGTGATAACCTTGCTGAGTGGAGAATTCTTGGCTGTAGGTTTTTTCCTTTCAGCACTTTGAAAATATCATGCCATTCCCTTCTAGCCTGTAAGGTTTCTGCTGAGAAGTCTGTTGATAGCATTATGGGTTTCCTTTTATGTAACTTTTCGTCTTTCTCTTGCAGCTTTTCAGATTCTCTCTTTATCTTTAATTATAATGTACCTTGGTTTGGGCCTCTGTGAGTTCACCGTTTGGTGCTCTCTATGCTTCCTGTACCTGGATGTCTGTTTCTTTCCTTAG
This sequence comes from Equus asinus, assembly GCF_041296235.1. NCBI lineage: Eukaryota > Metazoa > Chordata > Mammalia > Perissodactyla > Equidae > Equus > Equus asinus. Next base: position 22,067,129 of record NC_091801.1, on the reverse strand, counting down.
AATAGGAAATTTTTCAGCCATTATTTCTTCAAATAAATTCTCTGCCCCTTTGTGTCTCTCTTTTCTTTCTGGGACACCTATAATATGGATGTTAGTATGCTTCAGGTTGTCCAAGAGGTCCATTCTGTCCTCATTCTTTTTAATACATTTTTTTTTCTTTTTTCTGTTCAGCTTGGGTGATTTCCTCTAGTCTTTCATCAGCTCACTGATCCATTCTTCTGTGTCAAGTACTCTGCTGTTGATTCCCTCTAGTGAATTTTTCATTTCCATGATTGTATTCTTCAATTCTGATTGGTTCTTTTTATATTTTCAATTCTTTGTTGAACTTCTCACTGTGTTCACCTGTTCTTCTCCCAAGATCAGTAAGTATCCTTTTGAATATTAGTATGTACTCTTTATCAAGTAGATTATTTATCTCTGTTTCATTTAGTTCTTTTTCTGAGAATTTGTCCTGTTCCCTTATTTGGAACGTAGTCCTTTGTATCCTCATTTTGACTACTTCTCTGTGCTTATGTCTATGTATTGGGTAGATCAGCTACATCTCTCGATCATAGAAGTATGGCCTTATGTAAGAGATGCCTTACGACACCCAGCAATGTGCTTCTCTCTTGTTACCAGTTTCAAATGTTCAAGGATTGTCCACTGTGTAGGCTATGCATACCCTTCTGTTTTGCCAGATTTTCTCTTGCTGTGGGCACACAGGTAGGCTAGGCTGTGCCCTGAGCTGTCTGGTTGTAAGGCTCAGCTGTGTGTGGCTACTAAGGTCACATTAGTCACTTTATTGGGTGGGGCAAGTCCCAGCATGTCTGGCTGCAAGGTCTAATAGCACATACCTGTTGTTGCTTTGCTCTTAAATGAGTAGGCCCCCAATGTGGCTTGTTGCTAGGTCAGCAGGTCACAATTGCTCTAGGTTTGGGGCCTGTAAGGCTGTTGTTAGCTCTCTTAGGAGCACAGCTAGGTGGGGCTGTCCCCAGGCATTGCAGCACACAGTTGTTTCATGTGATGGAAGGTGGGGCAAATATCCTGGGTGGATATGTGAAATGGCCAGTGTCACAATTCAGCTGCAGCTGACATGCCTCACTGCCCTGCCTGCAGGCCCACATACCCCACCAACACATTCCTGTCCTGTGCACATATCCCACCCTGCCAATGTAGACCCACTTTCCCTGCTACAGAGGTCCGATACATCCTGCCTAAGAGGGCCCAGAAGTTCCATGTGGGCTTTCTGGGGGCAGGGCTAGTTCCAAGGATGGGCTGCTTGCCTTGCCTGAGCTCCACTAAATCATTGATCTAGTCGAGGGGCAGACCTCGGTGCTAGCAGGCAGAGGAAGAAATCCAATGGCATCTGCCAGCATCTGTGTCAGCACACCTGTACTAGGTCACAATAATGGCTGTCACCACTGTCTCAGTCCCTGGAGAGGTGGGCCCAGCCACCTGCTGCCTCTCTGAGATGCAGTCAGAGCTTATCAAGCAAGTCTCTTTTACCAAAGAACTATCCACTTTTCTTTCTGGTGATTTTGTGTCAGTTTCCAGAATGGGTGAATCTGTGCATGGGTCCTTTAAAAGAAGACTCTTATTTCTCTTATGTTGAATAGCTTTTCTGGGAGCTGTTCCTCATTGGTTTTAACAGCCAGAAAAGCCAGGTATTATGGCACTTATGTCAGTTGGGCTGAATTAAAAGGCTGCTTATTGTGACATAGCTCTCCCACTCAGATCCTCAACTCCTCCAAGAAAAGCTTCATACCTTAAGATTGCTCCCGGCCATGAAGCATCATGGCTAGAACATGGGTTTTTTTCCTCAGCAGAGTGATATTTCTGCCTCTTCCACCTCTGTCAGTGTTGTCCTTTGTTGTGGGCCTTCTTTTTATCCAGTTTCCAGTTCTCTCTCAGAGGTAATTGTTCCACAGGTAGTTGTAGATTTATTGTGTCCATGGGAGGAGGTGAGTTCAGAGTCTGCCATCTTCCTGGTAATCTAGAAAAGTTTTTAAATGCAGTGAAATAGAAGAAACACCAAAAAAATTATCCACCGTGTCATTAACCAAGGGGAATTGCTGTTAGTATTTATGTCCTTTTTTGAATTATTTTTTCTTTACTATGATGATAAAAACAAAATTGACATGCTAAATTTAAAAGATAATTATTATTATTTTTGTAATTACTATGATAATATGTGTTCCTATAGAGAATTAGGAAAATACAGAAATGTATAAGAAATTTAAACCCAGAATCTGATTATTAAGATCTGAACGTTTTAAACTTTGTACTTATATATTTCTTTAAGGCCTAGTTTTTTTAAAGTTTTTAGTCTCAAAAGTAATAAATGTTCATTTAAAAAATATAAATAATACAGAGTTATAGAGCATAAATAAGATTTTCTTTTAAGATCTATTCCCTAAAGTTCTTCAAAATTTAGCTTCTTTAAACTTTGTTGTCGATTTTTCCAGACCTCTATCTATGCATTTACAGTATTTACAATAATGATAAAACATATATTTCCTAAGGTCTAAAGATACCTTGTATATTATACACACTAACACATTCCACACACAAAATCTTTTTTTTTTTTGAGGAAGATTAGCCCTGAGCTAACATCCTCAGCCAATCCTCCTCTTTTTTGCTGAGGAAAAGTGGCCCCAAGCTAACATCTGTACCCATCTTCCTCTATTTTATATGTGTGATGCCTGCCACAGCATGGCTTGATAAGTGGTGTATAGGTCTGTGCCCAGGATTGGAATCTGCGAGCTGCTGGCCACTGAAGTGGAGCACACAAACTTAACCACTATACCAACAGGTCAGCCCTGTACACGCCAACTTTTAATCTTCCTTACATAAATAAAATTTTAACACACATACTATTCTATAACTGGCTTTTTAAATTTGGTGATTTACAATGAGCACATCTTCTATATCAGTGCACAAAAACCTAACTAATTCTTTCTAATGACTACATGAAATTATTATGAAATAATTTATGCAGAAATTCCCCAATTGATAGACACAACATTGTTTCCAGCTTTTTACTATTACACATAACATTGCTGTGTGTATCTTTGAACATGAACCATTTTACATATGTCTGCAAAATGTCTTTTTAGTCAGATAGATTTCTAGAATTAGAATTATTCAGTCAAGGGATATGTGAATGTTTAATATTAATGGAAGGTTCAATTATTTTCCATAAGGGCTAGTTACACCAAAAATATATGAATCTTTCTTCACACTTCACCAATAGAGAGTGTTGTCCATCTTTTAATGTTTTGCCAATCTGAGCAGGATGAAAATACCAATTTTCATTTTAATATATATTTCCTGGAGGTTGAGTCTTCATTTAAACCTGATTTTTTGCAAGAAGACAGGTAGTTTTCTGCTAGCTGTCTGATACTCTGTGTAGAAAAACTACATTTCCCAGCATGCACTGCTTCCAGAGCTTGTTCTGTTCCTACTTCTGTCTATAGTAGGCTAATGCGTTACTTGCATGCCCACATCCATCTCAGAATTAGAGGATAAGATTCAAGAGACCTTCATCAGACCACTCATATTGCAATCCCAGTCATTTTCGGGGCATGGTAGTTGGAATGGATATAGGAAAAAGCACTTATAGGGGCAAAGCTGATACTTTACATTGGCTACCTAAAAAAGCAGAAACTAGTTTCAGAGTTGTGGTGACTCTTGCATTTCTGGTCTAAGGAGCACATAATGGGATAGATACTGAAGTGATGTGGAGGGGTGGCATCTAGGCATCTATATTCATAATTGCAGGCTTGCTTGGTTTCCATATAACAAAGAACAAATGGCTACTGGTTGTGCTTTTTGGCCCAATTATATCGGTGATTATTTCTCCCCGATTCTGCAGTTGGCCCTTTGTTTGTGTTCCACCTCTCTGAACTTTCACTATTTTGGTGTCTTTATCATTATCACTGTGTGAATTTGGAAAGGCCATGTCATGAGTATGAACCAGACACTATTTTAAATCAGAAGCCTTTAGATAGCCTCTGGATGAAGTATTATATATAATTTCATTCTATTTAAAGATAAACTTATAAAATGTTGGAAAATGTAACAAAAGAAAATAGAGTAGTAGATGCTTAAGTCTTGCCATTACACTGGCATGCTGTCCCTAGGGTTCTGACAGAAGCTGTCAAGGGACCCACCACAGCTTTAAATATTGAATGATGGGATTCATGCCAATGTAGCATATGGTCTTATGTGAACAATGAATATTCTATTATCTGATGTGTGATGCCAGGGAAGAAAGTGGATTTGTGAAGACCTAGAACAGCTGAACCTACATCAGAGGCAACTCTTTTCATCATTGTTGTCTAGTCAAAAGACGGATTGAGGGACTCACTCGAAGAAGTCAGACAAGGATGAGGTTGTTATTGAGTTACCATTGTGCCCACATATAGCCCCAGCAGTTGCTACAATCAAATACGTTTTGAATGACTTGATAGTGTCCCTAGTGATCTGCACTTGATCCGAACTGCCTGAATTTTCTTATGTTAGTAGCATGGTGGTTTCATCCTTGTCCTTAAAGAAGTCTCCATTGGTTCATCTCCCTCTTTTAGCTCCTGAGCAGTTATAAATGCAGTACCATATCTCCTCCTCTCCAGCCCTCAGAGGTTCAATTTTCTCCTGTATGGGTTTGCCAAAAGAGAAGGTAACTAATAGAACATTGTGTAAGGAGGAATGTCATTAATAAGTAGTAAAAATAAGGTCCTGGCTTATGATGGCTTCAGTTGACTCTCAGGGGCTTTTTCCTATTTATTCATTTCAGATCAAAAGGGAAAACTCAGAGGCCAGTAGGCTGATGGTGAGGAGAAAGAGAAGTCTATATTTCCATGACTTTAGTGATTACATTCGCATTGATGAATCTGCTTTAAAATGCTTGTAGAATTTCGAGGCCACTCCTTAAAATGGCACCTGGCCATTAGCTCAGTGATGGTCTAAACATGTGATAAAATTGTTCCTCCGATGGCCGGCAAGCAAAGACCCTATGATTGGTCAACAATTACTGACCTTCAGGCTGAGAGGAGAGTCCTGGGGTGACTGTTCCCATTGGATTGCCTCATGGATTGGCACACACCATGGCTTGCAGTGGTGATGAAGGTGTCCTCTAAGGCACTACTTCTCAAATTTGAATATGCATACAAGTCTTCCGAGGATCGTGTTAAAATGCAGGTTCTGATCCTGTAGTTCTCAGTGGGGCCTAGGATTTTGTATTTCTTACAAGCTCCCAGGTGCCGCTGATGCTGCAGATCTACAACCCACACTTTGAGTATAAGAAGTCTTATGCTCTAAATCTTTTCATTATAGCTAAGGATATAAACACAACCTCTGTTGGTTTGTGATCTCTTGAGCTGTTCATCTTGTGGGACCTATCTACTCCCATGCCCTTACCTGGACATAAGTGAACAGAAATTCAATTTCTACAATCACAAATAGATGATTAATGTATTTTTTCTGATAATCCCTTCATTCCTTATGATGTCACAAAGTAAACTACCTAAACTTAAATTTGAGCTTTAATAAATGAACTGGAAATATATTCAGTATTTTACTGTTTTAAACATATTTTACATTTTGTTGAACTATAAATACAGTAGTTGGGAACATTTGTTAAGAATGATAATGTTGAAGAAACAGTGTTTGACAGTTTCAAATCTGTTGCTTTCTTGTCAGGACTCAGTTCCGCCCTTCCCTCCAGCCTGGGATTATTGCCCTCATAGCACTATGGCGACCCTCGGGGTGGGGTCTCACACTGCTCCAAGGATCACCCCCACATCCTGTTTGTCCTTGTGCCCACATAGAGGATCTGGTACCTGCAAGCGCTCAATGAATGTTAGTGAAAAAAATCTTTATTGGCATAAATATGGCATGTCAATCTGATGGAATAGAATGTACCTCAGGAAATGATAATTGTGACAACTCTAACAACATGAAAATTTTATAATATTAAGTGAAGAAAAGCTGGAGGTAGCTGTGTGTTTTTTGTGTGTTTGCAATTTTTAATAGATATAAATGATGAATAAATAGCAAAGAGAAAGGTGGGAAATTGAAAACAGTAGGCTATTCAAAGTATAGATTATGGATGATTTAACTCTTCTTAAAAGTGTGTATTCTTTTATAATCTTACAGTTTACAATAAATTATATATAAAAAGAAACCACAATGAATAATATTTTACCATCATTAGACATCATTCTTGCTTCCCTCCACATACTTAATTGCAAAAGCCCACTCTACCTAAGACTCCCTTTAGAGAAATTAAAGACAGATTTTGTAAACATTTAATTACCTCTAAGAATGAATAGATTTTTATACATTATGTTAATGCTTTTGTTTTACTTGTAAATTCTATAGTATCCCTTAAAATTTAATGAATCTCACAGGGCCCTTAAGGAAGAGCTCTTGTCCTGTTCCTTTTATTTTGTTCTCATCAGGACACTCAGTAAAATGTAATAGGCTGTTAGGAATTCATCTTATCCAATGGAGTGTATAAAAACTCCCACATCTTTAAATCTGATTGGATCATATTTTCCCCACTGCACTTCTTTTCTTTTGGCCTCTGCACTACTTGAGTTATTTATTTCTAATTTAAAATCATATCTTTCTTGTCATCCTTTGTAAAATCGAGCCTCAGTTACAGGTATGTTTCTTCATCTTTCAAATTTGAAAATGTATTATCAGGTAAAACCAGCTAGCAGCTGATAAGGTCACTTTAACTTTTTGCATTTTTGCTGAGAAGTGAAAATTCTGTTTAGAAATTTGACAACACAAGTCCTTGTTGAAATAGTCTGACAATAGTGGAAGACAAATTCTCTTTTTCTTATTCTAGCCTATTGATTCCTTGCCTTTCTCCAGGTGGACACTCTTCTTGTCTCTCGCCCAGTCTTCCCCCTATCAGCTTCTCTCTCTTTCTTTATCTCTGATTCCATTTTCTCCCTTAAACGATCTGCACTTCTGGATAAATGTTTTGGAATTAAGTTTTATTCAAATATTTGAGAGGTTATATTCACCTGTGTAGATGTATGAATACACTCACACGTGCATGTGTCTGGTGTGGCATCCTCTCATGTTTTCAGAGGTGCAAGACTCATGAGACAAAAAAGGAAGATGAGTCTCCCTTTGCTCACCTTGTACCTCTAAAGCCTAACAGATCACTTGATATAAATTTATTGAAAGAGTAAATATGTGAATTAAAGAATGAATGAATCCTGTTACTAGTGAGGTCAGAACTAGTGTTGAAGACCACAAAGTTATTAGAAACTCTTACAATTATAGTTTGCATATCCACCCTGACTGCCCCTTTGCTAGTATCGTGAATCATGTCACTTTTGTGGGTAAATATTTCTTGTTCTCCTTTGCTTCACTACTTTCTGTCAAAATAGTCAAAAAAAGTGTTCATCTTTTTATTTTCATACCAACTCCCCATTTTCCTTTGAAATATATGGGCAACACCCAAGAAACTGTAATTCCATCTCCTCCTTTGAACTAGGACAGCGTTTGGTTTACCTCTTTCTTATGTCATTTATCTCTTTCTACTTTGTCATATGGGAGCCTCACTTATGCTCCTACTAGATTATAACCCCTTTGAGGAAAATAATGATTTATCTCCATTTTTCTTTTTAAATCTCTGGTATTGCCTACATTGATTCCTAGCACATCATTGACATTGGCTTAATTGAACCTAGAATCTGAGACATTCTCTACAAATAATGAGACACAGTTACTTTAAACAATGTTTACCTAGAGATGGAGAATAGAAATGATTTTAAAAGAGTAAGGTTCTCAAGGAAAAAGTTATATTTATTAAACTTCTCTGAGGCAAAAAATGAGCATTGCATTTTATACAAGTAAAATGACTTTGGTGCATTTAATGCGTTCCTGTAAAATTAGATATACTATACATTGTAAGGGATTTTTGCAGATTCTTAGAATGGGATCTCCTTTGTATAGGAGATGGGGAGGGGAGTGAGTATATACAAGAAGAACAGGGCAAATATATCTTTGGCTGGCGAAGGAGAACAATGTACATTCCTTATTTTATTATAAATCCTGACTCTGGTGTCCCAGAAGCACTTTGGAGCTACTGATTATCTGCTGGGAGGTCCTGATGTCATCTCTGCCACTCTCTTACTCCTCCCCTTCACTGTTCTGCAATGTTTATGTGACTTATTTTATTTGCCTATCTCCTCAACTTGACTGTGGGCTTTGGGTAGACTCTGGCCCCATACTTAATCCTTGACACAGAGTAGAGGACAAAACATTTTTATATTAGATTGTTTATGCAAAGTCCTACAGTGAATAATGATTTGAAGAAGAGAAAATGTTTATCAGCTGCTATTCTGGAATGTGTCAATATAATTTCATCATCTACTTTAGTATTTTTCAAATGATGCTCCTTCCTAGTAGATAGGGGGGGAATGGGGCAGAGTGGTAGAAGGAAAGGGCAGGAATTGAGTCTCTAGGCTCCTTATCTTTGCTTCTGTTCAGTATCTTTTTTGATAAGACTTCTGTAAATTTAACAGAGAGTTATATGGCCATGGAGTTTTTGTGTTGTTGTTGTTTAACTATGGACTAGTTTAGTTTGAAATATCAGTGCAATTGAACAACAACAAAGAGGGAAATTGAAGAAGCTGCAGGAATGATGCCTATCTGTGCCTTAGTCATTATTATAAAAGAGAAAAATAAGGAAGAATCTTAAAAATTGAGAGAAATTAGTATTGCATTGTTTGAGTGTTTGGTGCTTGTATAATAGGGCTTGCTCCTGACTTACATACTTTTAACTCAGCCTACAAAGGTCAGAGAGGACGAAAAGCTATTATGTTTGAACAGGTGTTTTGAGACCTTTGGAAATGAGTTTGTAATTTCAGCTGCATTCAGAGACAATGGGGGTGTATCATTGGAAAAACCAACCACTTTGCTAGTAGTTTCAGCAAGAAGAGTGGTGGATGCATAAATCAGATGGGAAATGTGCAAAACATGCTTATTCTCCAAATATTGGTAGATAAACCTTGATAGCAGAGATATTGCTGGCCGTGTACATTTTATTTGGTCCTGCAACTTTAGCTTGAGTAACCTCTTTTTGGAAACATTTGCTGCACCTTTACTCTTTGGTGGAAAAACTATCTTTTTGATCACATTTCTTTGCACGTGTTTTCAATTAAGTCTTACTATGTGCAAAATAACAAAGTATTTGAGGATGTGTCTTTTCATTGAGTTCCTTATGCCTTATCTGGGACATAATTCATTTACTCAACATACAACTGTTGAATTAAACATGTTCTAAATATTGTAGTCCAACAGATATATAATTATTGGGGAAATACAGAGTGAGGACCTTGTTAAACACTGTTTGAGCTACATTTATATATTATAATTGGTTTTAATATTTCCTGTGTTTTACTTTCTAAAGCTATAGCTTTGGCTGAGGAGTTATTTATTTGGCCTTTCATTTGTAAATAAAACTGTATTTCTTTCCCTTCAAGGAGTATTTAGGCCAGTTATTAATGAAAGAATACTGACGTTTGGCTTTCTTTTCTCATTTATTTGAAGATTTATTCTGATTATCTTAGTAGATATTAGAATAAAAATAGTCTGCTGACTCCAGATATCCACTGGAAAAATACCAAGCTGTTCACAACATGAATCATATAATCCCTTGATGGAGAGTTTAATTTCTTTGCATTGGCAATCTGTCGTAATTCAAAGCCTGCAAGCTCTTCTTAGTTGAACCATAAAGATGAAAGAATGTCCAATATCAATAATCAGTTCGTTCACATTTTCTGTTGTTATGGATGTCACTATTCAGTGACTGAAGAAGCATCCAGTTCTCATTAAACTGTATCCTGAATGGCACTATGTGGAACTAATGAAAAAGAAACGTGCTATTTCTGAACTTGATGCCAATTCTCCTGCTTCTCTTTTGTCTGGTTTGATATGTTGAAATCTCAGTTAATGCTGCTGACAAGTATGTACACTTTCAGTTGTCAGCCAGATCTTAACTTTCACAAAAGAATTGCTGGAGAAGTTCTGGCTCTGAGATGGCTGCTGGGATAAAAGCCACCTTTCACTAAAAGACACCACCTCTGCCCTATGTGTGGTCTGCCCTAAAATGCAGCAACACAGCCACTGGAAGGTGACTCTGAAAGCAAAGGTAGAAAGAGAAAATTGCTGTATTCATGGTTGTCAGTACCAGGTTACATAAAGTTGGCCATACAATTGCAATCATGCTGGTAAATCAATATGTGTTGCCATGGAGAGATGGCTATAAGAGGAAAAACAGATGGTGGTAGTTGTGGTGAAGACAAAGAAATAAAAGCCCCAAATCTCCTTCCACGTACAAGTTATGCAGGATTCCACAATTCAGGGAAGGATGTTATATGTATACATAGAAGGCTTATATTGCCATTTTTTATCACATTGGTACAGAAATCTACTTTTAAAATCATCACATTATTCATCTACTTATTTCCAAGGTCAGGAGTTACCTCTCCCACTTCTCTTGCCAAACCATTCTCCTTATTTCACCTAATTTATGTAAATACTCATTTTATTTACTAGATCTATCATGATTTAAAGCAAGATCGTCCACCAAATATCTTCATTGCAAGTTATCTCAACAACAGTTATCGTCTCTTTCTCTGAAGAAAAGAGAATGTTGCTTGAGAATATGTATTATACAGCCACAATAGGCAAAACACTGCTTTACTCCCTGTGTGTATGCGATCTGATAAAAATATAATTTGACCCGAGCCATGGATTATTTAAATCTTACATCTCATGCCACAGTTTTGCTCTCTAATGTTTACATGATGAGAATGAGCATTCAGTAGTGTTTCTACTTAACATAATCTGATCCATGAGTTTCCAAAAATGCACAATTTAATAATTAAAAATCAGATTTGAATCACTACTATAAAAGAAGATGGCTACTTTTATTTGTTTCATGTTTAGCATTAAATAATAATATCACTTGATGGAGAACTAGATGAGCCCAATTTCTCAATTTGTCTCAAAATATAGAGATGACCTATGTCCGTAGTTTCCTAATAAAACACATTAGTGAATTTTTGTTTTCTTGAAATGAGACATTTTTCTTTGTAATTCTGTAAGAGGAACATGTAATAAAGGCAATATTTATTTATTTAGTTAGTTAGTTTTATTTTATTTATTTTATTTATTTATTGAGGAAGATTAGCCCTGAGCTAACATCCAGGCCCATCTTCCTCTACTTTATACGCAGGACACCTACCACAGCATGGCTTGCCAAGTGGTGCCATGTCTGCACGCGGGATCCCAACCAGTGAAGCCTGGGCCGCCAAAGTAGAACATGCAGACTTAACTGCTGCACCATTGTGCCGGACCCTAGAGGCAATATATTACTTGAGATCAGAAATATCTTTGGAAGATGTATTTCTGGCTGTGTGGTAGAATAATTTCCCTAAACAACACTGTTGTTAAAAACAATTGTAAGTGTCAGATTTACAAAACTTTTTAATTGCATCAATGAGCTAATAAGAGACTACATTCTTCTGAACTTGAGCCTCAGTTTCTAAGATTCAAAGAATGGGGAAGAAAAGACAAACCCCAAAGGAACACTCAAGCTAGGAGTCTACTAGAAGAATCTTTACATAAAGCTGGAACCCCAAACATCTCCAGCCTCAAAGTGAAGGTGAGAACTAGACCCAAACCCATCCCCACAAAACAAGTAAAATTGTGCACCTCCAACCTTGGTACTAGATGGAGAAAAATAAAAATTTCTCCTGAATATTCATAAAAGTAGATTGGTCCCCACATGGATTTGTAAACTAAATTCACACCACCTGTGTGATCCAGAAAATCTATAGGCCAAGAATTTAATTTAAAGTGGTAGTAGGCTACTAGCATCTTAAGGCTCTTGGCAAATACAAATGGAAATTCAAAGCAAATAAAAATTCTATTGGAGGTTATCTCTTTCAAAACAAATCATAAAGTTTCCCAAAGATGAAATTTCAAGGAGCTAGACTCGCAATCAACAATTCAGAATATACAAGAAACCAAGGTACCAAACCTCTAAAGCAATAGAAAAAATAAACAGCTGATTAAAACCACAAAGATGTCAGACACAGAGTTTGAGATAAGTATAAATTAATATGCTCAAAGAAATAAAAGAGAGGTTTGAGATAATGAAAGAGCAAAATGACCAAGCAAATTTGAACAAGAACCATATAGAATTCAGAAATATATATAATATTAATTTTTAAAAACTCAATGGATGGGTTTAGCAGATTCAAAAAAACGGGGAAAATAATGAATGAGAAAATATTCCCTGAGGATATTATACAGAATGCCGTACAGAAAACCAAGAGTTAGAAAACATAGAAGATTAAGAGACAGGAAGATGGAATAAGAAATTCTATTCCATTCCTGAATGGAGTTCTAACAGGAAAAGACAGAATAGGAAAGGTGTAAGTATTCAAAGAGAATTTTAGCTGAGAATTTTCCAGAACTGATGAAAAGCACCATGAGATACTGGAAGGCCAAAAATTACCAAGAAAGATAGATTAAAAGACATCCACACAAAGGTACATTATAGCCAAACTTCAAAACATCAAGAACATAGATTTTAAAATCTATTGGGGGGAATGGAAAGGAGACTTTCCTTCAGAGGAAACATAATTAAACAATAGCTCATCTCTTATTAATATCATTTGGATCCAGCACATTTTTTTAATGTGAAGAAAGTAAAATATAGTTAATGGAAAATGTTTTTAAGTTTTTGAATGAAATAAAGATATGTTCCAATGAAGAAAAATGGAAAGAGTTTGCTACCAAGAGACCCTCACTTAGCAAGTTTGAAAGTATATTCTTCAGGAAGAAAGAAGTTTTCCCAAAGAGAAAGTCTGAAAGACAGGAAGAAATAGTGAGCAACAAAGTGGTATATATGTTCCTAAATCAGATACAAACATTGACTGAATCAAACAACAACAATAATAATGTCAAGATAGAAATTATACAAAAAATATACCTATTTGGGAAATTATAGTGTCCAAAGGCCATTGTCTTGTTTGGGAAGAAGGGAAAGATAATGACTAACTTCAGCATTGATAACTTATGTACGTATGCTAGCAAGTCTAGAGTAGTTATTTAAATAAAAGAAATAAAGACTATATACTTGAAACTAATAAGGGTAGCAAATGGAAAGAGGAAAACACTGATCATTTCAAAAGAAGGAAAAAGAGTAGAAGCAGGCCTAGAAACTGCAAGAAGAAGAAAGACAAAACTAGGATAATAGAAACAAATCCAAACATATCATTTATCATCATAAATCCATTTGGACAAAATGCTTGACTTAAAAGACAAAGATTCTCAGGCTGAATCGAAAAAATAAGTCTAGTCACATGTTTATATCATGTATTTGAAGTGGATTTCTTATAGATAGCACACAAATGGATCATGGTTTTTACTACTCTGCCTATTTCTGTCTTTTAATTGGTATATTTAGACCATTTACATTTAATGTGATCTTGACATATTAAGAATTAAAATTCTAACATTTTATTTTGTATTTTCTGTTTGGTCTTTTTTCATATCTCTATTTTCTTTTCCTGCCTTCCTGTGGGGTACTTGGACATTTTTAAGAATTCCTTTTTGATTTATCTATAGTGTTTTTGAGTATATCTCTATCTATAGCTTTTTTAGTGGTTTCTCTTTTGGTCACGTATCTTATCAGAGTCTATTGGTGTCCTCTGTGCCCTCTTTTCTATTGTTGAGCCCATCCACTGAGCTTTTAATTTCAATTATTGTATTTTGAGTCCTAAAATTTCCATTTGGTTCTTCTTTATATCTCCTATTTCTTTGCTGAAAATTCTTATTGTAGTTGTTGAGGTTTTCTAATTTCTTATTTGTTTCAAGTATGCTTGTAGTTGCTTGTTGAATCATTTTTATCATGCCTGCTTTAAAATCTTTGTCAGATAATTTTAGCATCTCTCTCCTGTTGGTGCTGACATCTTTTGCTTGTCTTTTTTCATTTAGTTTGAGATCTTCCTGGTTCTTGGTATGATGAGTGATTTTGATTGAAGCTTGGACATATTTGCATTTTGTTAGGAGACTCTGGATCTTATTTAAACCTTCTGTGTTAACTGTGTTTTTTCTGACACTGCCCCAGCAAGAGAAGAGAGTGAGGCACCTTGTTATTGCTAGGTGGAGGTAGAAGTACAGATTTCTCATTCAGACTGCACTGATACCTAAGGCAGGGAGCTCATTGGTACTGCTGGGTGTGAAGTAGAGTTTCATCTCCCCATATGGTCTCCACTGACACCAAGATGGGAATAGCTTCACAGCCTCTGGGTGATGGTGGAAGTTCTAACTCTCCATTAGTTTTCATCTAACACCACCCCAGTGGTGAAAGGGAGGGATGCCTCATTACCACCAGGTAAGAGTGGAAGTTCAGGCTTCCCACATGGTCTCCACTGTTGCCGTGGCGGGGGAGGGGGACTCATTATTGGCTGGCAGGGATCAAAGTCTCAGCTCCCTATTTGGACTTCTCTGACACCATTCTTGCCTTGTTACATCCTAATTAGGTTAGTTCTAAGCTCCCCACTCCGCCTTTCTTGGCATCAGTAAGGGAATATGCTACAGTTTTTTTGTGTGTGTGGTATTTGACTACAGTGGAGTGGTTATTGCCTAAAAGTTTTCTCTCTTTCTAGGCTGCTCTTTTCCTGGTCATTTGGCTAGAGAGAGTAGATTTGGGGGAACTTTTTTTTGTCTGTACCCATTGGCATTTATGAGTTACCAGTTTCATCAGTTCAAAGTCTGGAGTATATGCAGCAAAAAGAAAACCTGGGGAAATCACCACCTCCTCATTTCTCAGGCTGATAACTGCTCTGCTTCCTTCTCTATCCATTTCAGAGTCTTCTTGTGTTTGTTTTACACATGATGTCTGAGTTGTTAGATGTATTTAGCAGGAGGAACACAGAAAAGTATGTCTGATCTATCTTCCTGAAGGTGAAAGTCTTCTCTATGTTTTGTTGAATTTATTCCCTAAATGACTAAATTTATTTCTGTAAACTTGCTACCACAGAGCAGAAAATAAATCCATGAACGAGTCACAAATAAAGATGTCTGTGAAAGCACTTTATAAGCTGTACGTATATTTTAATAAACTATTTAGGCAATGTAGGAATTAATTTAAACCTTCAGGGAAAGGCAATACTGTAGTGTAAAAAATATGGACTCTGGAGCCTGACTGATGTAAGTTCTCATGCTGATTCTAATACTAGTTGTGTTTCTTGAGTGTGTTAGATACCTCTTAATTCTCTTTAAAATGAGGGTAAAACATCTCTTCATAGGGTTTCTTATTAGGATTTCATGAGAAACCATACATAATGCAGTCCACGCAGTAGGTGATGGGCAAATACAAAACTAGGATATGTGCCTTATCCGCAGGGGATGTGTTCTGAGACCCCTAGTGGATGCCTGAAATCAGGGACAGTAGTGAACCCTCTGTAGTCTATGTTTTTTCCTATACTTACATACCTATGATAAAGTTTAATTTATAAATTGGGCACCATAAGAGATTAACAACAATAACTTCTCTTTGGCATATCCCAATTGCCAGCATCACTACTCTTGCACTTTGGGGATATTATTAAGTAAAATAAGGGTTACTTGAACACTAGCACTGTGATATCAAGACAGTTGATCTGATAACCAAGATGGCTGCTAAGTGACTAACAGGCTGGAAACATATACGGTGTGAAAACATTGGAGGAAGGGATGATTCATATCCCGGGTGGGACGGAGAGGGATCGTGTGAGATTCTGTCATGATACTCAGAAAGAAAATCCGAACCATGGATAAGGGAGGACTACTGTATTAGCTCCCTCTTTTTCCCTAACTTTATCAGAAAAGGAAACAGATTTGTAAAAATATTAGTTCTTTTACTTTAAAATAGAGGCTCTCTGAAATACAGGTGCCATATTGTGATTTACAATAAGAAGATGTATTTGGTCTTCATTCCTGTTTCTGACACAGAGCTCCTAAAACCCTTGGAATTTTCTAATTGAAGAGAGCGATAAATGTCTTTTGTTATGTTAATGAGGTAACTTTTGGATCATACCTATGAATGAGGGCTGGTTGCCAGGGGATCCAACCATGCAATTAGAGGGTTGGAGCTTTCAGTCCTTCATCCCCTGACCTCTAGGAAGGGGAGAGGGGCTGGAGGTTGAGTTCAATCACGAATAGCCAATGGTTTAATCAATTGTGCCTTTGTCATGAAGCCTCCGTTAAAACCCAAAATGATGGAGTTCAGAGAGCTTCCAAGTTGATGGATAGGGAGAAGTGCTGGAGAGTGCCATGCCTGCAGCCTGGAATGGCTCCATATCTTGCCCTGTGCATCTCTTCCATCTGGCTGTTCCTGAGTTATGTCCTTTTAGAATAAAGCAGTAATCTAGTAAGCAAAATGATTCTCTGAGTTCTGTGAGACACTGTAGTAAATTAATCAAACCTGAGGGGGGGGCGGGTCTTGGGAACCTCTGAATTATAGCCAGTCAGTCAGAAGGACGGGTAGCAACTTGGACTTGAGACTGGCATCTGAAGTTGGGCAGGGGGCAGTCTTATAGGACTGAACCTTTAATCTGTGGAATCTCTCGCTATCTCCGGGTAGATAGTGTCAGAAGTGAGTTGAATTGTAGAACACTCAGCTGGTGTCCTGAGAATAGCTTGTTGGTGTGGGGAAGACACCCCACACACACATTGGAACAGGTACAAGAACCTATTTAATAGGTCAAAATATCATAAATATGTTCTTCTGTAACATTAACATCACTTTAGGCTGCAGTATGGAACAGTAATTATACTCATTGCATATAAAATTACAGGAAAAAAGCATTATCCCTAGAAAGAAATGTATAAATATGGATCTTCACTACAAGCAAAGGAATGAGCGTGGCTGAGATAAAAACTCAGGATGTTGGCAGTGTATCTCTGTATGATCAGCGTTGCTGCAACAGAGCTCATAAAATTAACACTTAGTCAACCTCTGTGACTAGAAGAAGACCCAGAAGACAGATTGTATGATATGTTCTCTTTTCTTTAGTCTGTTTGTATACTTATAATCTAAAAAACTGGTAACTAAGAAGCTGGTCAAACTTCACTGCACCTTTGGGAAACAGTTTAATGTCCAAAAAGTATGAACATGATTAAAAAGTGATTAATTCAGTTTGTCCCCTGAGACTGAAGATTAAAGCCATTCAAATCAAGTTGATGAAGACCATTTCACCAAATTAGGTCAAATTAGTAACGAATTTGAAGAAGAAAATAAAATGCAAGTTTGCACCAGAAACACCTCAGTCATCATCTGAGGTTTTCACTAGTTCTGCAATCAGAGACGTGTTCCATTGTAGTGGTTTGCTGCATTACCTACAATCTTCTCAGGATATGGACAGCAACAGGACACTCAAGCAGCTGCTGCATAGTGAACTTAGATGGCAAGCGAGAGGCAAAAAGAACCATCAAAAGAAACATCAACAGTCGATGGTGTTAACCTACTTGAATACCATCAACTGTTTATTACTTGTTTATTGTGCATTCTAATTTTCAAGTAAGAATGGCTTCTCTATAGCATAAATACTTTGACATGTTCAAGTTTATTTCTACATTATTTTCTATAAAAGAAACATTTAATTTCATTCCCAAATGAAAAAAATCTAGTTCTTGCTGAAAATGTGTCCTTTAAAAGGATTCTTTAAAGAAGGAATTCTTGCAGGTGGTCTCTACTACAAATAAAAATGCGAAAAGGCCCTTAAAGAAACTTTTGGCCCATAACCCTCTCTTCTGTCTTCCCATGCTGGGTTGCCATTTAAGTAAAACCTCCATGGGCGTCTTAAATGCCACAGCAGGCATGTGCCTGCCGGCTGTTTGTGAGATTGTATAGGTCATGCAGCCTAGGGGTTCAACGTTAGTGTTCTTGGATCCATTAAGGCTCCACTGGAGGGTTGAAATTCAATCTTCAATCACTGTTCTGTAACAAATTGGCACTTTGGGCTTTTGCTAAAAGAGTTGCTTTATTCCTGGTTTGAGCTATTCGTGGACTGGAGCTGATGTTTTTAAGGTCAGCTTCTGCTTGGCAAAGTTGGAGGAGTTAGGCTGTGAGATTGTTTCTGGCAGGGGAAGAATACTTAGAAGCTGAATCAAATGATGTTGAGAGATCAAGGCACGTCCTCGAATAAACAATAATGGATTATTCCCTTCTGCCTAATTTTTGTGAAATTCTTACCCAGAGTATTATTGACTTAGTGTAAAAGAAGGAATGAGAGTATTCCTCCCCGACTCATTTCTTTATGGCCTGATTTGTCTTATGTCTGTATCAGTATCTGCGCTGCTAGAAAACAAGTACAAACACCCCTCTCTTGATAAGAACCTACTGGTAAAGTGTAAGAATCTTCAAAAACTGTGTGCTGCCAAAGGAAATATTTTAAACGTTTAGTTACTCAGAAGACTCTCATTCCTACAATTAACCCCGCAGCTTGAAATTTTGTATATTTAGTTAAGCTAACTGGGTTGATATAAGAGTAGTGATTAAAATAATGCCTAACAGTGAGTAACCCAAAAGTTATTTTTAGTGGTGTTTAGGTTTCCTTAAAAGATGTTTGTTGCCTAGTCTTTACCTATTATTTCCATTATTCTAATTATATTTGGGTTAACCTAAATTGGAAAGCGCTTGACTGTTTGTGCACATATTGACAGATGGAGAGGAGAGGCCTTCTGTACCTGGAATGAGCCCAGCGGGGAAGTTCACAGCTCCTTGCTCTGAGGCATTATCAAAGTGCACAATCAACAGGTAGACCATCCACATTAGACTTTAATTTGCCTTAAAAAAAAAAAGGATAGGGAAAGCCCACAATTGGAATATGTAATCTGATACTATGTAAGATCTTCTCCAAGGGTTTTAAACACACTAGCTTCAAGCCTGTAATTTTCCTCCTCACTTTCAATGATTGCAACAGTATCCACCCAGTGAGTCAGAGTGAACAGGTGAGCCGAATGGACCTGCCTTATCCTTCACCTCTCACATATCTTGGCCATTAGATTCTAATTCTTGAATGTTTCGACACCACCTCGGTTCTCATTTTCCTTGGCCACTGTCTTAGGTCAGGCTCCATCTGCTCTCATGCGATGATTGCAATAGTTTGCACACGTGCCCTACCTTCAGTCCGAGTCCTATCCTTACCCGCGTTACCTCTCTGCTCCCATTACATTCAAGATCAGAAGACTTGTAAACCTCCAATAGAGGAGTTTTCTAAAGCATGATACTGTTTATGAAACTCCTTTAATGGCTTCCTAACACCTGCAAGGTAAATCTCAAACTCTAACCAGCCACACCTTGCTCTTCATCTTCCCCTTACAAAGCATCTTCCATAGCATATTCTCCATACCCATGTTTTGCAAACTACAATTCTTGACCCTCTGGTAGGTTGGAAATCAACTTAGTTGGTCTTGGCTCACGCTGTTAGTGAAATACAATAGAACAGACCAGATGATCACACACATAGTAAGATTGTGTCAGAATGTATGTTGTAGAAGATGTAAAATGTATTTCCTACTGTGGATTGAGGTAAAACACACACACACACAGAGGGAGAAAGTACAAATCTTTTTCTTAACATAAGTAACCCATGTTTGTTAACTAAAATTTTTAGAAAAATTAGAATAGCAATAATTTTTAAACAACCAAAATTCCACTATTCACATACAATGTAGATAGATAAATTTAGTGTTGTATGTTTCTACACACACAAATATTCCTGATTTATATGCATAACTACACAAGTACTTCATACACCTAGAAATGTCTCAAAATATTTGTTGATTGAATGAATAGATATAAATTTCTTGTTATCAATAGAATTCCATTATGCATATACATAATTTTGTCCTACATAATATATTTTGATCATTTTTTTATATCAATACATATTGATCTATATTATTTTGTATGGGTATGTAGTATTTCATTTTATGGATATATCAACAAATAGCTTTAATAGGTACATGTTTAGTTTAGTTTCCAATTGCTTCTCATTATGAACATCATTTTTGTGAACATCCTTATGTAAGAGCAAACATGCATATGTATGTGTGTATATATGTTATATATATATATGTATATATATGTGCATGTGTGTGTCAGGTGCAGATTTAAGTGCCTTATATTAACTCATTTAGCCTGCAAAGCAACACAATAGAATAGGTTCTGTCATTTTACAGATGAGGAGCCAAGGCAGAGAGAATTTAAGGCCATTGCCCAGGGTCATGTGTTAGCAAGTGGCAGAGCCAGGATTTGAAACCAGCCAGTTTGGCCCAACAATCTATGTGCCTAACATTACTCAGTGTTGCCTCTGCAGTTGTCCAATTAGGATAAAGTCCTGAAAGTGGGCTTAAATTCAGTGGAACTAAAATTGAATATATTTAAAGCATTTGTCCCAGACGCACATGAGGCATTTCCTCACACTTTGAAGGGCTCTGCTCTGCCTTTTGCTTTAATAGTTCTGCCCCAACCCTTCTTTGCTTGAAAACCTTTGACCCTTCTTTGAGAACCTCGTTCAATAGCCACATCTTTTGTAAAGGTTTTTAAACATGCTAGTCATGACAGGCAGAGGTTAAGACACTTTCCTCTGTGCTGCTATAGCTCTTTGAACACTCCTGTACCACAGTATATGTAATATTTTATTATAATTATTTGATCTATGTCTTTCTTCCCCACTAGAGTATGGACTAGTTCCTTCAGACCAAGAATTCTACCATTTATCTTAGTGCCCCCAGAGCCTACCTCATAGCAATTGTTAAATGGTACACGTTGAAAAAATGAATAAATTAAGAAAAGAGAAAAAATAAAAGGTTTTAGGTTCATAAAACTGAAACTAAAAAGAAATCACTAATGACATTCTAATGATTGAATTAAAAGCATTTTAAAACTATTTTATGCTTGCCTCTCTAGTCTTTCCACATTACATTCATTAATCATTACTTTATGCACACATACACATGCATACATACTTACATACATACATACATACATACATACACACGGTATTTTACTTCCTAAAGTGATCTGGTATCATGTGATTTTGTGATGCCTGCCACCCAAAGCATATTCTGGACTCTGGAGAGGCCAACAACTACAAATTCTCTTTCAATGAGTTCTTCTTGGAAAAGTCAGAGTATCTTGAATTTAGTTAATATCAGTAGAGTGACATGAAAATAAAAATTGCTGCGTAAGTGCTGAGTATTGCTATTGATGATTAAGTTTCTCTAGACATAGCCCAAGTGATTTTCCTCATTATTGACATGAAAGTGATTTTATTTAAGCAAAGAAATAAGGACTTATTCATAATATTTTCACTTCAAATAGGGTATTACTAGGATATGTGATAAATACCCTAGTATATATACTGGAAATATTTATCTTTTCCTTTCCATTCTGCCTTGTTGACAGAGCTTTATAGGTACTTTTGTAGAGTTAAAGCTATATTTATTTACATCGAAATCCCAATACCCATATCACAGACTTTGAGTTATAATACTACTTCCATGAATTTTTCTGGAAAGAAACCTTCCTATGGGTGCAGGAAGGTTTGAGAGAAGTCCTGGTCACCTCAGTAATGGGGTTGGTCACAGCAGGAGCTGAAATAAATATTGACACTATCTCAGATATTTTTCTGCGGCTGAGATATGGTTACAGATGGCTGTGGGCTCTTTCTGGACTGGTCAGGGCCTGGCTGAGACATGTACAAATCTCCACCACAGGACAGGGTACCATCCCTGAGAGAGCTCTAAATCAAGAGGGCAGGAAATGACAACTTGTGGTAGGAAGAATATTAGCCCCCAAAGATTTCCACATAATCACTGGAACCTGTCAATACACTTCCTGGCCTGGCAGAGGGAAATTAAGGTCATAGATGGAATTAAGTATGGAGCTAATGTTAGAATGGAGAGATCTTCCTGGATTATCCAGGAAAACCCAATGTAATCACAAAGGTCTTTATAAATGGAAGAAGGAGGTAAATGAGAGGGAACTAGAGTGATAGGAGCATGAAGATTCAAGCTACTGTTGCTGACTATGAAGTTGAAGGAGGGCAGAGGGATGTGGGCAGCTTCTAGGAAAAGTCAAGGAAAGATTCCTCTAGAGACCCAAAAGGAATGCAGCCCTGCAGCCCTTGATTTTAGCACAGCAAGACCCATTTTGGACTTCTGAACTACAGAAAATAGTATACTTCTGTAAGTTTGTAGCAATTTGTTAGAGCATTAGAAGAGCAACAGGACACTAATACACAACTGTTGGCACTTATTGATTGCCATCTAAGTGCTTGACACACACATCCTAATATTTATCTGTGAGATGACTATATCTACGTTTGATGAAGAAACTGAACTTTGACTAAGGTAACACAACTGGTAAGTTTCTGAAAGGTGCAACTTGCTGCTTCTGAAGGACAGAGGGAGGGATTGCCCCACGTAGAGATGGGTGGAGAGGAGGAAAGAGGACTAAATCATGAAACACTGCACTATGCTTCCTATGTTATTTCTATCTCTTGTGATAAAGCGTATTTCAGAATTTAACCTCAGTAAACAGGTACATTTTATTGCATGATTTCAGAGTAATATGAAAGAAAGAATATAGGGTCAGGACATAAAGATGCCAGTCTCATCTCTGATGCTAATTAGCTGATTGTTCTGACTTTCTTCATATATCCAGTGGGGATAATAACATTTATCCTATTTTGTTAGCATCAGATTAGATTAATACAGAAAAATTACAGTGATATATATTGTCACATTCATAGTATTACTGTTCTTTCAGGCTTTAGAGCACTTTTTAAATACATTTTCTTATTCTCTGACATATTGAGAACTTGGTGAAATAGTTGTCACTCTACTAGTTGATGTGCTGAGTCAATGTAGAAAATATACTACAGAACTTTCCTGAGTGAATTTGTGATACATAAATGCCCTTTACATGCACTTTTTCAGCTCCTCAGCCTCCATAAATCTGTCAATTTGCAGTGTAATATCTGTTCCTTTTTTAGCAGGAAACGTTCCTTGATATGTTACTCACAGTTCGTTATTTTTCAAAAAGTAGATTTACAGCACAACATGTAGCTGTTTTCTGATTTCCAATATTATTTGCTTGACCAAGTAGTTTAAGTCTTCATTATTGGATTGTAAGAGTAGGACATGCCCATTTCACTTCCTTGAAATATAGGGACTCACAGTGTATGGACAGAATTAAGGAAGCCTTTTCAGATATTCTGAAGACCAATGTCTCCTACAGCTAATTCAAGGAACAACTTAGACAATCACACTTGGCATTAAGAAAAAGCCTCATCCTTTAACATTCTTGTTCCACCTCACCTAGCTGCATGTGCACTAGTGTCACTCAGGCCACTGGAGGTGGTAGTGAAGATCAAGCAACAGGAAAAGAAGGTCATATATTAAACTTGATTTGATTTGGTTCATTTCACTAAATGATTGGCTTCTGGTTTCACTGGAATAGACTTTCCCACTTAACGTCTGCCAAAAATAATACAAAGCCATTCAGAAACTGTGAAACCCTCCATGCAATTTCTGTCTGTATTGGATGAACCAAATAATGAATAGTCCATATCTAGAATTCCCAGATCCATTGAAGTCTGTGTACACCCTAAGACTTGGTTACTTGTCTACAGACACATAGAAACTTCTCCAAAATAGCACCTGCTTTAACATGGTGATAAATCTCCAGGTTATTAGGACTCTTTGTGGCATGCCTCTATGAAGTAGGATCATGATGCAAATGCTATTATCCATTTCTTTTTTTTCAGAGCAATGAAAAAATATTTACAAATTATAGCTTGAAATATAAGGTCATAATCTGGCCTCAGCCAGGTCTGTGAACACAGAAGTTGGACATCATCAATGTCAAGCATGAAAAGTCTGTTAGGAGTTGAGTTGCTATGAGATTTTACAGCAAGGAAAGCAAGGATGATGGTTGTGGAGCTGAGGGCTCCATGGACTTTCCAGACATAAAGAAACCTGCTCTAGTAATCCAAAACTTATTTGAAATGCCCTGGGATATATCAGTTTAGCTAATGGGAATGTTAATTACAGCTTTTAAATTCCCACTTCAAGGAAAGATTTGATCCTTCATGGTTGTGAAATACTTACCTCATGAATTCCTAGACTACAGGTTATACGGAAGAATAAGTCATACAATATGCTCTAACTTCACAGTCCTTTATGAAACGATGGTTTGATCAAATGCTTTCTTATGATTCTGCCAAGATGAGGAGCCCTGTTTTGATCCTTTTTATTGTGTCTGCCTCTAGTGAGCAGGGGAAAGTCCAAGGGGAATGGGAGTAAAAGGCAGCTCACGTTTCTTACTGTGAAGTTGAATCTCCCAGGGTACTCCCTCCGTAAGAATGAACATTCTTACGCAGGTTTTGTTTGGGTAGAAGCTTACTGTGTGGATCCAGCCTAGGTAAATGCCCGGGAAAATGTGTGGTTACATGGAGTTTTTATTGCTCTTTAATTAAGTGTAAATTAATTTTTACAATTAGTAGTAATTATGAGCAATTATGTAAACTACCATATGAAGCATTAAACATAGTAAGTGGACCAATAGAAAAGTTGGCCATTTAGTGAAATGAATCAAATCAAATCAAGTTTAATATATGACCTCCTTTTCCTGTTGCTTGGTTTTCACTACCACCTCCAGTGGCCTGAGTGACACTAGTGCACATGCAGCTAGGTGAAGTGGAACCATGAATGCTCAGAGGAGGAGGATTTTTCTTAATGCCAAGTGTGTCCTGTATTTTTTTTTTTTTGAGAAAGATTAGCCCTGAGCTAACTACTGCCAATCCTCCTCTTTTTGCTGAGGAAGACTGGCCCTGAGCTAACATCCGTGCCCATCTTCCTCCACTTTATATGTGGGATGCCTGCCTCAGCATGGCTGGACAAGTGATGCCATGTCCGCACCCGGGATCTGAACTGGCGAATCCCAGGCCGCCAAAGAAGAATGAGTGCACTTAACCACCGCGCCACCGGGCCAGCCCCTGTCCTGTATTTTAAAGGTGCTCCTATTTGTCTCTATGTATATTGCTTGGACATAAAATAAAGAAAAAGGGACACTTCTTGAGCTATGGGAGTATGTGTGGTTAATGTGGGGTGTGGTTAATGGTTCATAGATTTATAGGAAATGTTTTCATCTTGGAGCCTGATAAAGGAAATGCCTGACCTTGCAGGAAGAATTTTCAAACACATCTTCTTCCCCTTGCCACACACACAGTGTTTTGACAGAATATTCTGCCTCTCCCAACCTCTGTTACATGTACTTTATATGGTCAGATTACACTTACATTTTGTTCCATAACCATAATGAGGACTTTGATGCTTTCTGCAATTTGATTCTGAAAGTGACAATCCAATAAGCAACATTTACATTATGAGTGTGCAATATTTTTCATGCAGCCCCAAGTATGATCTAGGGTTACATTTCTCTCCTGTAGTTCCAATGTTGCCATCCCTGTGACACTCAAGGACACTGTTTCAATGCCTTCTCCATATTTACTTTCAAAATCACACCTGATTTTAGTTGTCTTGGTATTTTCGAACCATGCTTTCCTCACGTTGCTGATTTGGTGCCCTTTGTTTCTTCCTTCCTTCCTTCCTCCCTTCCTTCCTCCCTTCCTTCCTTTCTTCCTTCTTTTCCTTCCTTCTCTCCTTTTTATTGAGATTCTGATTACCTTTATTTTTCAACTTGTTTCAAAAAGAAACATATTCTTTTTCGTCTTATAGCTACTGGAGTTTTATCTACTTTACTTTCATTTAGAAAGGATTCCATTGTTGTTTAGGTCACTGCTTTCTGTTCTATTTTAAACTGATGGTTTCACTTTCTCTGGAGTGTCTTGTAGATTTTCCTGAATCCTACCTTTATTTAAAGCTCAAGGCCTGGGGCCGGCTCCGTGGCCGAGTGGTTAAGTTCGCGCGCTCTGCTGCGGCGGCACAGGGTTCGGATCCTGGGCGTGGACATGGCACTGCTCGTCAGGCCACGTTGAGGCAGTGTCCCACATTCCACAACTAGAAGGATGTGCAACTACGATATACAACTGTGTACTGGGGGGGTTCGGGGAGATAAAGCAGAAAAAGAAAAAAGAGATTGGCAACAGTTGTTAGCCCAGGAGCCAATCTTTAAAAAAAAAAAAAAAAAGCTCAAGGCCTTCAGATGTGTCAATCATTCTCTTCTTTGCTGTGGCATCTCTGCAGATGTCCTCTGAGCCCTCCATCCCTGCTCTCATTTGGACTGGCTGCTATCGAGGCTACATTGCCCATTTGATCACTTCCTTTCAGAGCTCTCCTGAATTCTGAATACAGCTATTTTCTAGGTGCCATATTCAGCGGTGTGCAGGTTAATGTTTAGCAATAGGCTCTCCTAACAAATAAACAAAACACTGATTTGTAGCATTTTCTGATGTCTGTGTTATAAATATAATGGCCAATGTCAAGTTTTGAACTTGAGATCACAGACCATGGAGTTGGAAAGAGATGCACCCGATCCGCGCTCCCAGGTCTCTGCCAGCAGCTTCAGCACACCGTTGATGAGAACCATTCCGACAGAGATATTTCTAAAAAATATTCATACTTTTTCTGAGTTAACAAAGCAACCTGGGCATCATTTAATTTTATTGAGTGGCTCTGGGTCATTATTATTAATGTCAAGCTCTAAGGCAAAAAGTGGTGTCTCTACAGATTATAACATTTAGAGAGAAGATATTTGCCTGTAAACTAAATGACTAAATAGTTTAACATGGAAATTAGATGAGCTAATTAAGTAAAAAATTCAACGGTATTTTGTTTATTTTTGAGGGGCTCGTTGTTATCGTTAGTTAACTTTTTAAATGACAGTACTAGAATCTAGTTTTCATGGTTTGTGTAGTTGTTATCTCTGACTGTCACCTGATCCTTGATATGATCTCGTTCCTGTCTTTTTTTAAGGCCTTTTATTTATGCTCTTATTTCAAACCACTGTAAATGTATTTATTAGTAAGTTATCAGAGAATAAATATTAGTAAATAGTGTCTTCAATAACGCATGCAGATTTTCCAATAAGTAATGTTAGTTTGCTTCTCTTTCATTAAGTGTGTTTTCTTTAACATCATAAAAGAGAATGCTATCCATGCATCTTCTGGCAGAAAAGAAAAATAGGTTTTCCTCTGTTTGAAAAGTTCACTTTAAAGGTTTTTGTGATGCGCGACAGCTTTAAAATAGGGTTGCTTTTTAGAATGAATTGCCTGCAGCTGCTCTTAGAGTTTCTTTTTTTTCTGAGCACATCCATCCTACTTGGACATAAAAAAGCCTGCATATTTAAACATCACTGATGGGCCAATAAATAAAATGCTGCATTTTTAGGGGAAGGTTCCTGAGAACTAATGAGTCGCAAGCAGAGAGGGAGGATGGAAGCGTGGTTCTACTGCATGCCTTGCTCCAATTACTTTGTGTTTTAGCCATCTCTGTGCATCTCCCCACTTGTGAAGGCAGGGGATGGTGACAAATCACTTGATGATCGGAAATACCCATGAAATGTGGTTCTGGTGTGGTTGTCTTTAAGCATTTGCTCCTTTCTCTTCTCCTCCACAGCTTGCTGAAGGTGAATCTTAACCAAGGTAAATTTGGATGGAGGACATTTCTTTATGGCTAAGGAAATTAAAGCTATTCAGGCATACACCTGCCACATAACTAGAAAAATATCTAGGGTACCATTTTCATTTCAAATCTGCAGTTTCTAGTGCCATCAGTATGGCTAATCACTGGATTGTTTTATTAGAATTACTATTTTATCAAAGTAAATCTAGAAAAATGCTTGAAATGTGTAAGATTAGTGTCCAAATACAGAAGGTGGAATTATAAAATTTATAGATATAAAATACAATAAATATCATTTGTGCATGATAATGGCATTCTTGGCATTCACTGGACTATATGAAATTCATCTGTTTCATCATAAATGCTTTAACTGTATATTTTAATACATTTTAGAATTGCTTAAAAATGTTGTATGTAATGCAGATATAATAAACCGTGACATGTCTAAAATTGTCATGGCCACATAATTTTTATTTGAGTATTCAGAAAGGATTTTACCTAATCTAAGATGAATTTTCATGTAGGTATATGATCTCAATAAAATATGATTCAAAAGGACTATTAAACTCTAGCTTTACACTGGGGACTTGAGCCCAGAGTAAGTAAATAGGTAAGCTTCATTTTGAAAAAGTGGTAGTCATTATCATCAATGAAAGTCGAAAGAAAAAAAACACAAAGATTTGATAATTTATATTTCACACAGGCAGGTAGGGATGGGTAGGAGGATTTTTTTTCCCAAAATGATACTAGTTCTAGCATTGCAAGCCTGGAGTTATTGTTTCAAGAATATTATACTAAGCCAATCATTTTATTAAAACTAATGATAAATTAATATCATAAAATATGATATAAAATACCTGCCTGGAATTGTTAACATAGAAAATGACTTAAGGAGTATATCTCTAGCTCTCCAGATAGATTTAAAATGTACTTATACTTGAAGTCATAATACTGAAAGTTATCTTAGTGTATTTTCTGAGAGAGTTGCATAAAACAGTACACGAAATAGGTATCACTATTCTAGTGATGTGATGTCCATAGGTGTGATTGAAGTTGAATACGCAGACTTCTCTAGCTGTGAAATGAAGATTAAAATGGTGTGATTCTGCTTGGATTGGAGCTAATGGACTCTCCTTGCTTTGTTATAGCTCTCAGCGTTAGAGAGGCAGATCTTTGACTTCCTTGGCTTCCAGTGGGCGCCTATTCTTGGAAACTTTCTACATATAATAGTCGTCATATTGGGTTTGTTTGGAACCATTCAGTACAGACCTCGATATATCGTGGTGGTAAGTCTTATTTTGACCATGTCTCTTCATATAAACACTACAAAATTGCTAGGAGAAGATAAATAAAATGATTTAAGAGTTCCTTCTGATATATTGTGGTATTGCTGTTCTAGCCTTCATGCACTGAATTCTAAGACATGATTATCTGTAGAAAAGAAGGCTCAATGGATGTCGACAATGAGAGAAAAGCAATGTGACTGTTAAGTGTGACATGCATAGTGTCACTCAGTGCAACTGAATTCAAGTTTCACAAGGAAATTTAAAATGAGGTTTGGATAGAGTAGGGGGACTGATTGTGGTTTTGATGTTATGATGAGATGCAAATATGCATTAACTGCCATTTCTATGACATATGTCACTAACCCTAAAAAGCAAAGCTACCTAGCCATAACTGTTTACCTAACTGATAACAATACTATAATTTAATATTAATTGATTTAAGACATTACAAATGCATGTGCTGAAGGTTGTTTAGTACTCATCCTTAATGTATTTCATACTGTATATCATTGAACATTTCTCCATTTTGTTAAAATAAATTTGAAACATAAATCCATACATTGACTGTGCCAAGCATGATCAGCAGACCCTCCACTGTAGGATAATTTAATGAGGTATATGCTGTACTCCACAATCCAATGGAGGTTGCTCACAGTAATTAGTAATTACTTAGTTCACAGTAATTAGTAATTAGTTCACAGTAATTAGTTTTCTTTTCTATAAAAAGAAGGCAATATTTTAGGCTACATGTACTATAAGAAGGTTGTGAGAAATAACAGGGATATATAAGTAATTGGAAATAGGAGTAACATACTCTAAAATGCTCATTGAGCCTGAATAAATATATACTGTTCAGTAGGATTAGTGAATATTTTCTTGCAATGCAATGACTGCCTCACTAGAAGAAAACCGTAGACTTGAAAATGTCATCTTTCCATTTTGATTTAATCCAATCACACCTATGAAAAAGAATCAATGTAGAATTTTTTTTCTGGAAATGCCTCAATTCTCTATTTTGAATCTCAAAATTGGCTTTTTGGTGTCTTTCACCATATCACAGTGGTGAGGGGAACTGGCCCACAGCACAGACTGCACTGAAAATGGCTGCCCCGGGGCGCAGGAGCATTTGCTGTCTCTCAGTAAACAATCCCTGGGTTGGCTTTTCTCCTCTGTTAGACAGCCTCTGCTAAGCCACTGTATAATCTACTAGAAAGAGGTTTTCATGGAGTTGAACTTGCAGCGTAAGATGCTTTAATATGCATAATATCAAACTATTGCTGTATTCTGTGCTCAATTTGTTGCTATGAACACAGAGCACCTTTACTCACTGTGGAATTTTGATATTACGATGTTGGTGTTCTACTGAAGCACCAAATGCCAGATAGCTATGAAACCAATGGCTTCTGTGGGATGAGGCTGTTGGTGTACGTTAGTGACATTCTCTAATCCTATTGCTTTTACCCTCTAAATATTAGCTCTACATGCTCTTCACAAAACGACTGCCTTGGTTGAAGTTTCTGCTGTCAATATCCCATATATGAACAGTTTGCTTGCTTTCGGCCTTCCTCCCTTCCAGTGTGCCCTTTGTTCTTTTCCTAAATCGCTGGCTGAAAACCCTTCACTAACTCTTAGCAGGATAAAATCTAATATTTTTGGCTGACCCACCTGACCAAACTCAGTTCTCACAATCCTTCCTTGCTTCCTATCTTCTGCGCTCCCTTTCTTCCTTCTTCCTTTCTTTCTTTCTTAACTTCCTTCCTTCCAGTTTTCATTTGCTTATTCATTCAAACCCTATTTATTGGGTTTATACTATGTACCTGGCATTGTGTTAGGTGTGGGGCACATTGGGAAGCAAACACAGACGCAAATTCTCTGCCCTCCTGGGTACTTACCTTACAGTTAAGTGAGGGGAAATGTGCCTTTATCAAATAATCATCCAGATAAACGTGAAGTTGCAACTGTGACAAGTGTGACAAAGGAGCACATTGTGCCATGAAGTATATAATGGGGACATTCATCTGACCCTGCAGGAGTGGTTGCAAAGCTGAGATCTGTGGAGTGAGTGTGAGTTCACTAGGGAAGAAGGGACCGAATGGGGTTCTGGGCAGGAAGCCCTGTGGTGCACACAGGAAGGATGTTAATAGCACTAGTTCCCATTCACTTATTAAGCATTTACTGAGGACCTACTATACTGTGCTAGGTCTGGGGAAATGGAAAAGAATGTATATTCTGCGTTCCTGCTCTCCAGGAACTCATTATACAAGGAGTGAGGAGGACTTTCTGCAGGTGATGAATGACAGTGAAAGGGGAATGGGAAGAGCACTGGGGAGGAGTCTGGGGACAGCAGGAACCAACTTTAGAGAAAGGAAAGAGCAGAGTTTGTGCATTTCAGTGTCATGTACCCTCTACTCTCACCTGCTTCTGCAGCCTCTCGCTCTTGTAGCCCTGCTGGTGTTTGTGCCCTAGTTCTAGCATCATTTTCTCAGTCCCTCATGCACACCTCCTTCCATGCACTTTAACAGTTAACCGCTCCCTGCTCCTTTGCCTCTGTGTCTTGAGCATGTTTTATAACTTGTTCACATTTACATCTTCCCTACTAGGCAAAGAGTTCTTTGAGAGCATGGAATGTAATGGGTGCTCAATAAATACTTATTCACTGTTTTTTATCTAGTTTCATACCAGTTCAGAGTCCACTCATGATAGGACTTGTGTCACTTCTTTCTCTGGTATCATCTTTTCCTTCACTTCCTTCTCTCCCTTCTCCCTCCTGTGTGTAGAAGGAGGCAGATTTAGGTCTTTCAGAGCCTTCAAAGAAAAACATCTACAAGACAAACAATCCGTGTTTTCGCATGTCTTAATTTTGTCTTTTAATGCATATGCCAACCAAAACTCTATTGTTTTATTTGCTATCTTTTTCAAGACCTTCTTTCAGGAAGGGGAAAAGGAAAAAAAAAAAAATAATGAATTGTCAGGAAAGCTCTCCATGCCAAACATGTCATTTGGTTTAATCTTCACAAATATCCTATGGGTATGTATTAGCATCCTTAACTTGGCAGACAAGGAAAGGTTTAGGGAAAGGTTAAATGACTTTCCCAAGGACCCCAGATAGGAAGAGGCAGGACTGGATGTGTATCCACCTCACCTTTGTTATTGTTAGGTTTATGAAGTTGCTTTATCATGATCTGTGCTTTGCTTCCACCACCAGGTTCCAGATGACATGGTGCCATTGTCAGTATAAGTTTTCATATTGGAAATGATCCTTCGCTACCTCCTCAGTTGGTCATAGAATATCAGTATCTGTGTAGAATTCCAGATTACCTCTTCTTCTAACATGGGTATAAATTGTCTGTTTGGGAGAAATGCCTAAATAAGACTGAGAATGAATATGACATAGGTCGCATTGATC
This sequence comes from Equus asinus, assembly GCF_041296235.1. NCBI lineage: Eukaryota > Metazoa > Chordata > Mammalia > Perissodactyla > Equidae > Equus > Equus asinus. Next base: position 22,034,777 of record NC_091801.1, on the reverse strand, counting down.
AAAGTCTGCCTCAAAGGCATCAACTTTTCAATGGCAGTGAGAGAAGACCTGGATGGGAAATCCATATGGACTTTTCTCTGATCAGGGAAAGAGCTCTTTGACTGCAGATTTTCTCTCATACTCGCCAGTGGTGTTCTTAGTATTGGCCTCTTTTATTGGCTGAAACAGTCACCAGTAAGGCCAATTAAATTTAATCCATTTCAAAGTAACAGACGTTTTGGAGCACCAAAGCACAAATTGTAATCCAGTCCCATTTCTGACAGTAAACAGGGTTTATCACAGTTGAATTTAAAGAATTAATCACCTTAATGAAAATGGTTAAGGTAAAGGACCATGCAGGACAAGCTCTCCAATGCCTATAGGCAAACTTGGAACTCCTTAGGGTGGAAGTCAGAGCTTATGAAAACTGCTTCTTACTTAGCTGTCCTGTAGTCTTGCCTTTCCTGCTCTCCTCTAGCCTATCAGCCATGCTGAATGATTTGTGTTTCCTAAAGGCCATGTGCTGTCACATCCTGCCTCCTCAGTTTTCACACATTCCCCTATTTGCCTTACCCACTTGGAAAACTCTTAATAATCCTTCAACAGAATGGTCCCCTTTGAGAGCCTTCCCTGACCTCCCCACTCCAGGATAAGTGCCTCTCTCTCTCTGCTCCTGTAGATGCTGCTGAGTCTTTTATTCTACCTCTCTACACGGTTGCCCTCCTTGCTTCCAGGCCCATCTCACCTCATTCAACAGTGTTCTCCTGGTAGGCAGACCATGCCTATCTGTTGCTGTATTCTAGGTCTATCCCAGTATGCATGGGCCTTTAAAGAAGCTTAATACTTGATTGAACAAGTAATAAATGAATTAAAGGTTATTGGATGAAGGGATTTTACTTTACCGGATGGACTAGGCAGTGATTTCTTATCTCAGAACATGTCAACAATAGCTCAGCAAGAGAAACTGGCCTTCCTGCCTTGCTTATCTCAATCTGAACTCGGGGATTTACATGATAAAATAGCGTGTGCTGCTCTGCCTGCACCTACCGCTAGCCGACTTCCTCCTCAACTTATTTTTTTCTAAGAAATATAATGTCTTGGGCTCCTTCCACTGTAATTGAGGAGGTATCGCTGCAAAGACTATTAGAAAAGTTCACCCAAATCACAAAATGAAAGAGCAATAATTCCCCTTGGGATGCCATCACTCCTGATAAAGTACCATTTACTATTTCTGTATGGTTAGAATGCAAAAGCAACATTATCATATGGGACTCTTTTACTGATTAAAATTTATTTTAGCTAAAGTACAAGATGGGATATGTACATTAGGGCATACGTAGTTTAGTCATAGAGTTTGAATGAACCTTTTGTGTTTCTTTGCCTGTAGACAAAATGAAGCAGAGTGTGGGCCGTGAAATCATATTTAGCAGTCATAAAGTACTGTTCTAGAATCAGCTATTTACTCTTGTCTGTTTACTCCTGCATCAAATATTTAAAAATCTTACTTGTGAATTCCAAAATGAGATTCTGCCCTAGAATTATTTAAATCTTTATTATCTTATGGCTAATAAATTAATTTAATCAAGCAGTTTTAAATCGATTTAATGCAGAAGTATTAGCTAATTTAGCATTTTTTGAATAGAGATTAATTTTGGAATTAAAATTAACTCAAAAGCACCTGTAAAAATTTTTTTAAAAGCCAAGTAAATTTTCCAGGTCTACAATTTTATTATTTGGACTTTTATGCAAATACTCATGTGCAAAGAACCACAACTTGCTTTCATTTGAATTGTCATACACGAAAATTTCCCTACTATGTCGTCATAAATCTCCTTCCTGAGCCACTTCTCAACGTGACAGTTAAGAGTGTCAGGGTTCCAGTTAGCTGGTCCCAGATTTAAATCCCCCTCCACCAAATATTGGCTGTGAAGACTCGGGACGTTTATTTACTTTCTTCGTACCACAGTGACTTCGTTTGTAAAAACCTGACTCATAGATTGCTTTTAAGAATTATATTATCTAATGTATGTGACTGACTTAGCATAACTTAACACAGAATAACTGCTTGATAAATGATGGAGCTGTTTAATGGCTTTTTTTTTTCACTTTCACTCTGCTTTCCTTGCTATTAAAACGAAGGGATGGTACATTGCTCTTAAAGTTACTCTGGACATGAATACTAACCTGCAGAAAATATTGGAACAAGGAGTGGGCAAGGAACCTAAGTATTTTTATAAATCTAACATATCGTGCATAATATTGTATCCAATTGATACACATGTGAATGAATGAATAAGTAAGTGGCCTTTCTGGTAATTGGAAAACAAGCTCAGAAAGTAAAAATAATTCATGTTATAGACTAATTGCTCTATGAGAAAGAAATAGACTGGAAGACTTCTAAAGTTCATTTCAATTAAAAAATGCTAAAATATCCTCGTAAAACTAGGAAGCATTCAGGAAGCCACATAGAACACATGAATTTTTTTTTCATCTTTATAGGCATTGTCTATGTAAATTAAGATTTAAAATATGTGTACTGGATATAAGCAAAGTAGGATAAATAAATAGGTAGATAGATAGATAGACAGATAGATAATTATACAACGTGATTTTTTTACATTAGGAAGTGAAGTCTTTTATGTTGCAGATATATCTATGTGACTACATGAATGTGTAGGTATGCTCCATAATAATCAAAGGGAGGTTGTTAAAAATGGAGTGAATCTCTTTGTTTATTCTAATTTAAACTGAATTATAATTAAAATAACCCAAGTCAAAAAGAAGACAAGGAGGATAGCCAGTCTCTTATACCATATGTTGTTCTAACACTTCCTGCCTAGGTAAATTCCTATGGATGTATTGTGTGTATTGCTAGAAAATCCTTTTTTTTCATCTCTCTATGCAGACTTGTGTCTCAGGTGCATATTAAGGCATATAGTTTACATCTCATAACAATCCAAAATTCAATCATACAAATATTCTTTGTTCTCAACAAACCAGTGTATTAAAGAAATTTATGATATTGCTTAAAAAAAGAAAAACCCAATGTTTATATAATGCATGACACATCAATTGCAAACACAAAAGAAACCAGCATTCCAAAAACATTGCCAGTTATAGAATATATGTGAATGAAATAAACTTTTGGTAAACTGATAATTTGGTGAATTGGTCATTTGGTGAATTGTAAAATTTGGGGAAGTGTTGACTCACGAATTAATCTGTCGGTCCTTTTTCTAAGGTCTTTGAAGATAAAGCCTATCGTGTAACACTGAAGCACACCAGCTCTGCAGCCACGCTGTCAGATTTCTCATCCTAACTCTGACACTAACTAACTAGGTGATCCAGTGATTACCTCCCTGCCTTGGTTTTTGTGTGATGACTGAATACCTTAAAACCATGTAAAATGCTTAGCACAGTACCAGGAACATAGAAAGCAGCAGACTAATAACTCATGTTTTTGTTGAGAATTTAGGAGCTGACATTTGAAGTCTACTCAGCCTGGTAATTTTATCTTTGAAAGTTCAGAAGTGGCATCAGTGGTACAACTTGTGAGAGATCCTAATATACTTCAGTCACTAAGTTTGTGCTATGATTTTGAAATAGATTTGTTTTATTTTGCATTCGTTATAGCTATGAGTTGATTGATTCTTCTAACAGAATACTTACGGGTTTAGGTTTGCAGGCCTAATAATTAAGAATCATGGTTTTGCAATTAGTTCAGTTCATGTCCTTACTTTAGTCTTACTTTATTTTATGTGCTTTCCTTAACCTTCATCCGTGGCTTTTTTCTCATGACTTAGTGCTCTGCACTGCTCTCTCATTCTAATGTACTCATCATTAGATTAAGAATGAAAAATATCAGATACCAGATGCCATCTTTATTAGCAACAGCTTTAAAATTTGTTGTAGTTGTTGTGACTTCATCAGCTGGCAAAAAGTTTGCGTTGAGGATGTGGGTTAGCTATTTTCAATATTCATGGGAATATTTTGTGGTTCAGAAAAGTGTGTTTCAGTGCATTTGACACATTTTTAAAAACAGTCTAGTCCTCCCATACTAGAAGACCTGACTAACAGGAGATAGCAGCAACATAAACACTGTCTGCAAATACAAAAGCCTCAATCTATATTTTAACTTTTGTTAACGTTTTAACATATTTGCCAACTTCTCTAAATTTCCAGTGACTGTGGAGCCTTCCTCATTATTAAAATTGTATTATTTTTAAAAAACAAAAAGGAAAAGCCTCTTCTCCAAAAAGAAAAGATATATGATGTGACTTACATGTAACCAATTATAGGTCTACACAACTACATGAGATTATTTTGAAAGCCTTTAAAAAATCATAAGTGACAGAAAGACACAAAATGTAAATTAAATTTTACAAATAGTTAAAAGCTTCTGATAAGTTTTCTAATAGGAACATGGCTATTTTACACAATGTTTCAAATTCATAATTCCATGATTTTATGAGCATAGAATAAGCTAATAAAATGATTTTAATATTTATTTTAATTTATCAATAACATGTAACAATTATAATCACTGATAGCAACAATTTAATTAGTATGCCTATGTGAGAAACTAAGAATTCATAGATTTTTGTGGTTAAGTAAAATGACTGAGCAAGCCATTGTATTTCATTTGTTAATTGTGTTCCTATTGTAAGTATCATCCTTGGTCATCCAAGCTGTTCTATATATTGATTTTCTGGGCCTCAGTTTCTTCATCTGCGTGAGAAAATGACTGGATGAGTTGAGTCCTAAGACCCTCTCCACTGATGAGTCTTGATCTGAGGCTATTTTAATTCAGGCTGATTAATTCTCTCTAGGAAAGCATTTCCTAATACATAATACGCTAATAAAACCAATTAATCAGTAAGGCTAGCTTATTTAGAGTTTATTGGATGTGATTGAAAGGTATTTTCCCAGTATGGTACTCTGTTGTTCATTTACTTATTCTTAATCCTATTTATTAAATTTCATGCTTTTAAAAAAATATTCTTGTATGGTTATCTTAGGGGCACACTCTCCACTCTTTACTCTTTATAGAATAGTCCAACAGATGAAAGTTTGTTAATTTTACTGTAAATATCCATTTTCAAATGTGGTCCTCACACAGGGATATGGAAGTGCTGGGTTTTGACTAACATTCCTAAACATTTGACAATTTAAATTATAATTAAAGATAGATAGCCCACAGAAAATTTGCATAATTGCATTCCCTGGAAAAGCTAATGCTCAGAAAACAGAAATCAAGTCGTCACTTGGATTTGACTTTGACTTGTATCTGCAAGCCAGCACAGCACTTTAAAAATAACTCTAGCTTTATTGGCTTCTACTGAAAACAGTCGAAACTATTGGATTTTTAATTTCTGGAGATCTTAGGGGACCTCATAAGGAACACTTTCCTGGCGCTCCCCGTTTCTTCCCAGAAGACTTAGACTTATTGACATTTTTATTATTGATTTATTTAGTATACGTGCCTTCATCTCCATGTTTTTTTTCTCTTTCTTTCCCCTCTCCCCCCTTTCTCTTTAGTACACAGTATGGACTGCCCTCTGGGTCACCTGGAATGTGTTCATTATCTGCTTTTATTTGGAAGTAGGTGGGCTTTCTAAGGTAAGTTTATCATGCTTTTAAAGTGCACTTTAAAAAGTACTTCTGTATATATGTAATCTAAGTAACATTACAAATGGAATACTAATCAAAAATTAGTTTGGATACTATTCAGGAAAGAATGATCTTGGGAGTATGTTAATACAATGGAATTCCAAAACAAAAGCCTTATGGTTTAGTTTGTTAAGCTGTAGTGGAACTCAGCTTCCAGTGTATCCTCATGTCCAGTTTAAAAAGGTGTACAGTGACCACAGCCCCAAATGTTAAGTGAAAAATGGTTTTGAACATTCTTGTGTTTAAAGTGGGAACAGGAATTAATTAAGATGTTACTGTAACAAAGTTGAATAGCAAGTTGCTATTTTTGCTTGAATATTAATACTGAAAAAACTGACGAATGAAATCCTTATACATGTAAGTGGAGCATACGTTTACTAACGACTAAGTACATCAGACTGGTGATTCTTATCTTGAAATTCTGATCACACAGAAGAGAGTTGTCTTAATGCAACATGATACAAATGTTACTTCTGTCTGTTGAACTAATGTCAGCAAGGCACGTGATTTTCATTATGACTCCTGTAGAACCGTCTTTTGATTGCCACCAAAATGTAAGAGCATCTTGGATTAAGTTTCTAGTTGTGTTTTGTAAACATTGTTCTCATTAACCAGTGCAATTTTCACTTGAAGAAATCGTAGAGAAGAAGCTTAACAGTACAATTACAGAAAGAATAAGAAAGCAGTAATTATATTTTTAGATTTCTCATTATCAACTATATTTGTGCTAACTTACTCTATTGTTGCATGATAATCTCAGATTTTCTAAGTAACATAATGGTATTCTACATTTGTGGTTTATATTTAAGAAAATTTGCCTTGACCAGCACAGAGACTTTTAGAATTGTTAGGCTCCACTGAGGTCCATAAGGTAAGAAAGAATGTTTGATTCAGCCAAGCAGCAAAAATCCCTGAAGGATTTTCTCCAGAACCTCCAGAGGTGGTTACTCTTTGTTCTACACTATAATAAACTTTATAATTAGAACTTGTCATCATTTTCTCACATTGGAAAATGTATTCAGGAACCAGAAATGCCACTTCTAATACTGAGTTCCACACAAATGCGGTAACGCCTACCTTTAATATTTGTGCTATTAATCACATTCACCACTGATTTCTGAGACAGAACAAAGTACTTAAATCAGCGCCCAGTTATCTTCTGTAACATGCAGATTATAAAGTAATTTTCAGATGCAAATTTTATGAATAAAATAATTGTGAATATTAAGTGTAGCATTTTTCACCCCATAGTGTTCTGTATCTTGTGATTTGAATGGTCATTTTAAATCATATTTTCATTTCACTGGGTGGAAGTTATCTTTTATTCTCTTCCATAAAAATTGAATTTGAAATAAATTAGACCAGAGGAAATCTGTACTGTGGAATCAACATCATATTGTGTTGAAGGAAGGATGAATTTCAAATCATAAGTCTCATTCAAATCTCGTCTTTAGAACTTATTAACTATGGGCCCTTAGGCTAATCATTTAACCTGAATGTGTCTCTGTGAAATATAAAAACATGGTGAGCTTTGACAATAATAGTAGTAATCAGTGCTTGTTTGGCATCTATCATTGTTTTAAGCATATCATGTATGGTAATTTAGGTAAGCTTCAAAATAGCCCTGTGAAGTAATAAAAAAAAATAGTAATAGCAGTCATTTGTTCCACACAAGCCCAATTTCCCTCTACTGCCCAAGGTTACTTTTGTAACTGCTTTTTGTAACTGCTTTTCTAATATCACTATGCATGTCAAGGTTTGGGTTTTTTTTCTAATTTCTTTGGGTGCAAGTTTAAAAAAATGGATATCGTAGTCCCAGTTACTCATTTTATTACCCATTCAAATACCATTAAGCAGTCAACCAAGTATTCTAGATCATTAAAAGGATAGATGACTCCGAAAGGAGCATCCTAAAGATTTTCTGTTGGTCTCCTATTTACTGCCTCCAAGGCTGCTAACATCTCCCTGATTAGTCATACTTTAGCCTCATTTCCAATCTGTAGGAAATCTATTCTGAAAACTAGAGAGAGTTAAGGCTCCTGGAGAAACACAAGCACCTCTGACACCCTTCCAGGTTAGACTGCATTTCAGAAGAAATTCCTTGTCCGTATGTGCTGGTTTATGTACAGAACTCTCCATCTCCTTTAGTCCCTGACAGTATTTCTAGGAATTACCCACTTCGATAGATTAATACAAGCCTCCTATACCTTGATCTTTTGCCCCCAAAAATACAAAAATTCTGAAATAGTGAATCTTTCTCTAAAAACTGAATTCAAGTGAATTTCCATAACATCTCGCTGGATTTGGGTGCTATTCTAGCAATAGGCACCTACCTAACCATTCTTATTGACTAGTAGTGTACATTCTCACGGGCGTGAGCTATCATACATCTGGCCTATTATGGGGATTCTTGATCACAGCCTCCAGATTTCCTTTGGCTGTTATCTCATCTGCCAAGCAGCTCTGCATACACGTATCACTGTGGTCTTGAGGGTTCTGATTCTCCCCAGGCCTTGCAGAACTTGAAGGAAATGGATATACTGTTTTAAGGAATGAGTACATGTATGTTGAGGTTCGAGATGACTGTGGATAAGTAACCAGAAGTGTCTGCACTTATATAATCTACTGGAGCCTCAGTTTCCTTTTCTGCAAAATGAAGAAAACCACAAGAGTAACTTTATTGTTAGGTGAAAGAATTAAATGAGATAATGCATATAAAGGACTTAGAAAGGATCTTGGCATATTCTGAGGATTCAGTAAATAGTGGTTCTTATAATTGTCATTAACATCATCATCTTTATTGTATTACTGAAGAAATTAACAGACATCGTGATCCTCATCCTGAAAACCTTTTGGCGGTATATTTATTACTATGCAAGAACTGTAAAAGGGAAGAAATATAGGACTGAGTGACTTATTTAAAAAATATGTAACAATCCCTTGTGATAGGACCTCAGATCTGCATATTAACTTCACAGCTATAACACTATTAATTAAATTCTTTCTTTCAACAAGTAAATAGCTTTTTTGAAATACTTCTGCTGCTGGATTCTCCTGGTGTCCCTACTTCTCCCAGTGGGAGAACTTTATGCATCTTTAAAAGTCTCTAAGACTGTTTTTCATGCTGCACTTAAGAACACCAAGGGCACAATTAATAAGTTATTGCTGCTTCTTTGGAAGTTACAAGGCTTGAAATCATTTTTTCCTCCCTAGGAATACATTCAGAATGTAAATATGAAAACCCAACTCATTTGCTACATTTAAAGCTACTGAAAAATAAGTTATGTTGAGAACTCATGTTGTACTTTTTAAAACTTCCATAGAAATTAAGCTGATGTCTTATGGCATCTTTCTGATTACTCCAAATTGTAGAAACTGTAGGCTAATATTTCTTCTGATTGACTTTTCTTGAAAGATATGTGGAACTTATGCGTTAGTGATACAAGAGAATTTTCAGTGTGGCACATTTTCATAGAATTCAGAATGTGCATGATTCTGCATGAGCATAATTTAGACATAAAAAATAACTGTAAGGAAATTCCGTGAAGATTTATCTTGTATTAATTATGAGCTTTGATCATGGGCCTTCTAAAAATTTATAGGCAGGGCCAGAGGAGGGAGATAGACTAACCCTTAGCAATTCCTACTTTGCACAGGTGTTTTACATTGCCTTCACACAGAAGGAAAACCTACCTTTATTTTTTCTCTATATCATGTTTTAATGACTGCACTTTTTCCATTTGTGGGTATCTTGATTCCTAAAGAAAGTTAAGTCATTTCTCCCAATGGCAACAATATCACTTTCTTGTCCTCTTTTGACTTATCCTATCATCGTTCAGTCATGAAAGCCCTCTCCTCTTGTGAGATTCTTCAGTTGAATATTTCACCTAAGTAGCCAGACAGGCTCAATGAGATAATTGTTCTTTTTTCAAGGCTCCTTCTTATTATCTAGCCTGAATTTTTCCTCTGTACTTACTGGAAAATTTCTCTTTCTTAATCAAGATTCATTTTCCTTCAAGGTTGGATTCATCCACTAACTTTGGCTTACGGCAGGCACTTAAAACTTTTAGACAGTCAATCAAAGTTCTGTGTAGGAGCAACTGCATAGGAAACAGAAGTTCCATTCAGGTGCTTACAATCCACCCATTATTTTTAATAAATATTCTAAATATTTTTGTGTCTCAAAGAATTCTTTTTCTGATGTCAGTTTCAAACTAAATCAATGATGTATAGTATAATTCTATTTATTTAAATAAATACAACTTAATCTAGTGTGAGTATTAAACTTACATTTATCTTCTCCTTTTGATGATTTCTGCCTACCTGGACATTTTTCAAAAGGAATCTTGAAATGTGATGTTTACAGAGGGCTGAAGCTAGGGTACAAAATATCTTTATTCAAGAATAAGGTATCAATAGATGATACAGAAATAGCATTCTAGAAATCCAGGAAAACTATGCATGGTTTTGGAACTAGAAGAATGATACTCTGTTTATTATATCATGAAATAGATGACATGTCTATATTAATGAGACACTTTGGAAAAATGCATAAACAATTTCAGTTCACTAGAATAACAAAACATTTCAGGTTCTCAACTAACATATTTGTGCATACGTATCCTGCTGTCCTGAAGGAATTTTTTTTTTCTTTCTTTCTTTTGTTTTTTGGTTTTTTTGGTGAGAAAGACTGGCCCTGAGCTAACATCTGTTGCCAATCTTCCTCTTTTTGCTTGAGGAAGATTGTCCCTGAACTAACATCTATACCAATCTTCCTCCATTTTGTATGTGAGATCCCATCCCACCACAGCATGGCTTAATGAGCAGTATGTGGGTTTGCCCTCAGGATCTGAACCCACAAACCCTGGGCGGTTGAAGTGGAGTATGTGAATTTAACCACTATGCCGCCAGGCCAGCACTTGAAAGAATGTTTTTGTCTGTAATATTGACTGTGGAGGATGGAGGTGGTGGTGGATATCTATCCAGCTATTAAGGATTTATAAAGGAAGAAGCGTCACAATCTGCTTCCAGGAATTAAATCAAAAGGAAACCCAAAGACTTGAAAGTGTTTATCATTATATTCATTTCCTACACAATCCTTTTCCAAAATGACGCAATTATGTTCTTTAAAAAAAATAGCAACGCAGTGTAGATATAGTCATGCATTTCTTATTTCAAAGGCCTGAAACTATACCTTTTCCTTTGACATGGGTCTAAGTAGACATAACTTCCGAAAATAGCATCTTCAGTGTGTTTCTTTGTAAGATAATTGTTTCCCACTGTAGTTTCTTTCCCACAATAAAGAACACTATAAACAAGCTTAAACTTAGTATTATATTTTTCGTAAATTTCATCAAGTATAAATATTTTGAAAACCTTTGGTCTAAAAATCTAATTTGCCACTACGTTATAGTCCAATGACAAATAGAAACCACAATAAACCACTAAGTAATTGCTGCCACTGGGATTGTGTTAGGGGTTTGTAATCAGAAATTTGTATGATAATCTTATGGCCTTCTGTAGAAGTTCAAACAGTTTTTTCAAAAGAGCTGATGGATATATTATTCTATCAATAGTAGCTCTATTTATTGCTGTATAATTAGAGTCACTGCGTTGAACAAGGCCCATGTAAATGTAACTGAATAACTACACAGAAATGTGCTGTATCTGCTATTTGTATTTTATAGTTCATTCTTCTTCTACCGAAAATATGTCTGAGATCAATTTTTAAAGAAAGGTAAACATTTTACCTGTGTATCCAGTTTGTTGTCTCAACTCGTTGGATTACAAGTATGAAAAGATTTTATTTCATTGAATAATTCATCTCCCAGCTATTTTGTCTCATTGTCTTTCTTTACTACATTATGTACAGATTCTGTAACAACTTTGGTCATTAAAACTTAGTCTTGGGGCCAGCCCGGTGGCGCAGTGGTTAAATTCGCACGTTTCACTTCGGCAGCCCAGGGCTTGCCAGTTCGGATCCCGGGTGTGGACCTACGCACCACTTGTCAAGCCATGCTGTGGCAGGTGTCCCACATATAAAGTAGAGGAAGATAGGCACAGATGTTAGCTCAGGGACAGTCTTCCTCAGCAAAAAGAGGAGGATTGGTGGCAGATGTTAGCTCAGGGCTAATCTTCCATAAAAAAAAAAAATAGTCTTATGTCAAAATTAACTCTATTCTCCTCTCACCATGCTTAAGGCCTTAACACATCTCTCTCTCCTCCCTTCTCTTGACTCCGCTCTGGGAGAGGAGACAGGATGTGATTAGCTTCTTATATATCCATCCTTAAGCTGATGCTGGATGTTGCAGGAATCCTGACCTCACGCTGGCCTTAGTCTTCAGCTGCTGCTAGTGGCCTCTACTGATGTGACAGTCTCCAGATATGGCTCATTCTTCCACTAAATTCCACAAAACATATATTTTTAATAAATTTACAATTATTCCAATAGGTGTAAGTTTGTTAAGCTGCTGGTTATATAATGTTAGGCCATTTTGTGTGGAACAGAGCTGCTGAATTTCCATGTAAGCATCATTTTCAAGAAAGTTTTGGTACTGCAGAGAAACAATGGTTTATAGCTTATTTTCAAATGCTTTGCTGTATTTTTAAAGACAATTTAAAGATCCTACTGCAGAATTTTTGATGCAGGCGGTTGAACATAAGAGCATTTTAGAAGAGCAAAGTGTAGAATGAATAGAATGTGAGTAAATGCCATTAAGATTTTGGATTTTCTAGTTGTGATGTTAATTAGTTTGTTCTGAAGACAGTCCCTTTGTTGTGAAACATCAGTTAAAAGTACAATCCTGGTGATGAAAAATTTCAAGTGACATTTGCAATGCTTCCGAACATTATAAAAAAGAGCCTGATAAACATGTTTAGTTGCATTTACGTACTTTTAAAACTAGAATGGCAGCATATATCACTGAGTAGTCTTATAAAATAGCACCACACAATCAAATTATAACTGATGAACATTAAGCTGAAGGGCTCTGCAGGAACAGAGGAGCCTGCAATAGCAATTACTCAACACTACTCTCAGAGGCAAGCACAAGTCATTTCAGTGCTTTGTATCAAATTTTCCTGTGGGGGGCGTAAATCACCAATAATAGTAACTTGAAAAAGTTCACTGTGTACAGAGAAAATTTCTCTCTGAGCCACTGTGCTGTGATGGCATAAGGACTTATGGGCCTGAAGCTTCAGACTGATTTGGGTTAGAGTCTTGAACGTAGATGGCCCTCAAAGTGTCTGCGCCTCCGATGTGTGGTTTGGAAGGTTATGGCTGCCAGTGGAAGCCCAATGCTGTGCCTCCAGCTGCCTTAGCACAAGAGTTCTGGATCTCTGACTCGGAAAGGACAAGTTTGAGAATGCAAGGCAAGCAGAAGGATGAGGAAGTCAAACCAGATTTATAGGGGGAGATGTGAAAAATGAAAACCATTGGCCAGAAGTTTAGTGTCAGAGATGAGAAGTGGGAAGGGAGATATGTTTTGCTTTCTCTTGACTCAGGAAAGCGCTAACAGAAAGACAAGTCAGAAATCCTTGTAATGAGATGTCCTTTGGTATGAAGCTCTTTTCAAGTCATGTCTGCCCACCAGCAGGGCTGACTGTGTTGCTGGCTCCAGCGTGGACCTGCCTAGGGAAGAGAGTCAGGAAACATGAATGATTTCAGCCATCCATGCCCTATCTGAGGACTGAGGACCAACAGAGAGGAAAACGGAGAAAAATTACCTGGAGCAAAGGTTGCCCAGAAGATAAGGCAAAACTGTCTGGCTTCAGCCCAGACTATTGAACAGAGGTACAGGGTGATAGAATTAGAAGGGAGAGGATGCAGGAAACATCCATGGTCCAGGATTCAGGGATGAGCTTGTATCTCCTCTGCCCTTCGGAAGCCCTCAACATCGATCCTGTTTTTGACTCAGGAGTAGCAGGAGAAGTACAGCAACAACACAACGTTCAGTTGTGTTTACAGGAATTGTCAATGTGTTTGTCTGTTAAAATCAGCACACTAAAGCATCCAGTGGTCTAGACTCCCTGAAAGGTTGGCTTTTTTCCGAGAACTTTCAGCCCGCTACAGAAAACAGATGAAATGTCTCACAATCAAGTAATAACTGAAGCCTGAAAAACAAATGAAGGCATTAAGAATGTAATTCTACTTTATTCTTGTAGAAGCTGGTTTGACTCAAGGTCTCTGAAAACTTCTTTCTGGAATCTGAATATCAATAGTTCTTAGTGATCTAAAAGTATAGAAACTTTAAAAACATACATTTCTAAGATTAAAATTAGATGGGGAGAGGACAAAATGAATGAAATTTAGCTAATTTAAAAGAAAAAGGAAGGCTATCCATTTGTTACATTCATTTACAAGTGGGAAATATAACTGTCTATGAAAGTCATAGCACTTTCCTAATCTTCTAGGTGTTCAACTACATCCATTTAATCATTCTTTCATTAAGCAAATGGTGGCAGAAGTTTCTAGTTATCTTCCATTATCTATTCCCCCTTCTTCTGGTCAAGAGTCATGGAAAACTCTGCTTTTGTGTGAGGTGGAAGGGCTGAAAAACCATATTTCTTTGCCTCTATATGAGGAGTAGGGATCGTCTAAGTTATGGACATTGAGATATAAGCAGAAGAATTGTGAAGGACTTCCAAAAAGGCTACTTAAGAGCTAACTCAGTTTAGAAGCAGACCCACACATGGTGACTTACAGAAAACAACTCTTACACTTAAAAGAAGACAAATCTTACACTCCTTCTGTAGGTCAGAAATCCTACATGAGTCTCAATGGCTAAAATCAAGATGTCAGACTGCCACTATGGAAAACAGGATGGAGGGTCCTCAAAAAACTAAAAATAGAACTACTGTATGATCTAGCGATTCTACTTGTGAGTATTTAGCTGAAGGAAATGAAGTCACCATCTTGAACAGAGAACTGCACCCCGGGTTCGTTGCTGCATGTTTATAATCGCCAAGACATGGAGAGGACCCAAGTGTCTCTCAGTGGGTGAATGGATAAAGAAGATGTGGTAATCCACACATAATGGGATATAATTCATCCATGAGAAAGAAGGAAATGCTGTCATTTGTGACAACATGGGTGGGCCTTGGGAGCATTATGCTAAGTGAAGTAAGTCAGACAGAAAAAGAGCAGTACTGTATGATATCACTTACATGTGGAATGTAAAAAAACCAAACTCATAGATACAGAGAACAGATTGGTTCTTGCCATAGGTGGGGGGTAAAGGGGGTCAAAACGTACAAAGTTACACTTATAAGATGAATAAGTCATAGGGACGTTAATGTACAACATGGTGACTATAGTTAACAGTACTGTATTGTATATCTGAAAGTTGCTTAGAGAGTAGATCTTAAAAGTTCTCATTACAAAAAAAAAATTGTAACTATGTGAGGAGATGAGTGTTAACTAAACTTATTGTGGTGATCATTTTGTGATATATACATATATCAAATCATTATGTTGTATACTTTAAACTTATATAGTGTTATATGTCATTTCTCTCTCAATAAAACTGGAAAAAACATAAAATAAAATCGAAGTGTCAGCAGGACTGTATTCCTTTCTGGAGGTGCTGGGGGGAGAATCTGGGTGTTTTTCCCCCTTTTCTAGATTTTAGAGGCGGCCTGCATTCCTTCCTTGTCTTCAAAGCCAGCAATGGCAGCACAAATCCTTATGCTGCCATCTCTCTGATTTTCTGCAGCCAGGAAGGCTTCTCTGCTTTTAAGGACTCATGTGATTAGATTAGGCCCACCTGAATAATATAGGCTAATCTCAGCAGGTCAAGGTCCTTCACTGGCCTGCCATCTGCAAAGCCCCTTTATCACCGGGCACCATCTTCACAGGTTCTGAGCATTAGGACGTGAACATCTTTGGGGGCCATTATTGTGCTACCACAGTGGTGGCAGCCATCTTGGGCCATGAGGTGACCTTGAGGATGCCAACCATGCATGAAAATAAAAGAGTAAAAAGAAAAAAGGAGCCTGGGACCTAATAACTCTGTGGAGCTTTCACATCAGCCTTGACCTTCCCACAACAGATTTCTTTTATGTTAGAAAATGTGTTTAACCAGTGTTTTGGGGCTTGAAATATGCAGCTGAAAATAATACCTAACTAATCATGTATAATTCTACAGACAATTTTACTTAGCTTTTACTTGTTTTGAAGCACTGTTCTGGGCTATGTCCAGTTCCTCAGAAAATGTTCTGTATCATAGGAAAGACAGACATTAAATGAGTAATAAGAAGAAAATGTAACCAGTGTTGTAATAATGAAGGATAAAGAACTCTGATACCGTAAAGCAGGGAGCATAGTCTTCACAGGGGTCAGGGGAGCCTCCCTAGGAAAGATGGGATTGTACGCACTGAGTAAAGGACAGCATTATAAGTACCACGCTGACCTTCAGAAACACAGGTGCTGTTATTGACCTACCAGCTGTGAAAAAAGTGCTTTGAGTTGCTACTTTTTTTTTAATCTCCTATAATGAATTTTTGTTGATCTGCCCGTCTCCATCCCACACTCTTTCCATACTGTCTTCTGGCCAGCATACATTGGAGAGAGAACTCCATGTGGTTACATGCGTCAGAGCCAAGGTCACTACCCTTGGGCAGTGGTCATGTAGGGACATGCTCTAAACAAGGGAGCTTTCGAGTTACAGCCCATGACTACCAGTGGCCTGGAAATATCTGCTCAGGCACGGTTAGGAGAAAATGTCAGAATGCTGGGGGTCCTTTGGAGATGATCTGGAGTTAATTTCCCTGAGCATAACTAGACTAATGAGCTCCTCAAATATAAGACTATTTCACTGCACAGCTGCACTGTTTAGCCAGTACTGATTCAAAAAGTATTTCAAGGAAAGGTAAATATGCTTTCTGCAAAATCCGCTGTATGCTGCTGAAAGAAAAATGGTGTTGAGTTGAGAAGTCCTTTCGGAACAAGCCCTGTATCCCCACACTTATTTTAGCAACAAAATTCAATTTGGTTGAGCTGTCTGGGGAGTTGATTTGACCCTGTTTCCAGAACAATATGCAATGGTTTGATGGCATCATTTCCAAATGGGCCGTCTGATGTTTCAGTTTGTACATACAATTCATCATTTTATTCTTGTCCTTAATTATAGAATTAATAGAGAAAACACTTCCTCTGTGTATTTGAAGTATCGGGGGCATTAAGGCTATTTTAAGTATTAGTCTGAGAAAGTATTCTGTCCTTTAGGGCAGCATAGGAGAGAAGGAGCACTAATTGTGCAGTGAGTTGTGCTCACCATTAACTGAGATACTGAGACAAAAAGTGTAGTTATTATTTCCTACCTATGATTAATTTTACATGCCGAGGGCATGGTATGAATTTTGCGTCAGTGTAAAAGGCAGACAGGCTACTGGTCCCTGAAATCAATGACAGTCAGAAGAGCCTAGACACTGGGTGATCTGATGAATAATTTAACACTGATTTGTTAACTGTGCAGAAGTGAAGTTAGCCACGCAGGGAGACACATTGTCAATTGCCAGCAATTTACTATGTTTTTGAAAACCACAGGCAGCAATTTACAGAAAAGATTAGGCCAGTTACTGTACACGTGTGACATTCTCTTGATTTAAGATGTCATCCTGAAAGCTGTTAACTGACAACTGGAGTTTGGAATGAGGTTATAAAGTTTAGTGAGGAACTGCTTTTACCTGAGAATGTCTTTATTTCTGCCCTCAGAGACCCTGAATGCACACCTCCTGCTGGGACTCAACGTGTGTATGCAAATGAGCACTGTCAGAGAAGGGTGATGCACCTTCTCTGGGAACCATTAAACACCTTCGTAGTACTCAGTGCTCTGATACACTGGTCCATGGGAAAGCATGGTGATGGGCTTTATTTCTTGGAGAAGAAATCATTAACCATGTATTTCTTTAGTCCCGTGCCGTCTGGGGGGTATAATCACTTTCATCCTGCACCAGGAGTTTACTTTTCAGTTCTTCATAAGAAGCTGATTAAAGAAAAATCCCTTTTTTATTAGTGTAATTTCTTTCCACTTCTTTTCCCTATTGGAATTAAGTCAGTAACAGTAATTTCTTCATATTTGAATTTGTAAAAAAGTGAAGTGAGGGTAGTCTTAGCCCCTAGTGGAATTTGAAACCCTAGGTCATCCTGAAGGGTGACTTTCATAGGAAGAATAGACAGGAAACACAGCAGCTCATAATTTAAACACGACAAAGTCTAACCTATGATTGACCATTTCTGGAGCTCTACCAAAAAATGGACTTTTGGTATACTTTGAAGTTTATTCTCAATGTTTACATTAATTTACCCACTTCTCCAAAGATTCCCAGTAAGTTTAAATCTTGCAAATCAGCGTTGTAATGGTAATTCTTATTCTGAAATCATAGATGCCAGTGGTAACTTTTTTTAAATGACTTTGGCTTTCCATATGAGAAACAAGTTAAGACTTCCTATGTGTGCCATCGTTAGCAAGAAAATGATTCTGAAAACTAAGACAAATGCCTTCTTTCCACCCTTTCTCTATTTGCCCATCTTCCTGGGTCTATAAACTGCTTTACAAATTGATGCCAGCTCTTGTGTTTTGCTTTAGTTGTTTTTTCCCGTATGTTTTTTTTTCTTGAAAGGAGAAAAAAATGATTATTAGATAAACTAGTTTTTTATTTTCTATGTTAAGTATTAAAGACAAAATATAAAATTCTAGAAATGTGTCATAAGCAAAAGTTGAACTCTTTAATAGAGATTAGTATTAGACCATAACTCTAGCTTTATCAGAGAAGTTTTTTTTTTAATATAAAAATAATCAGAGGCCCATCCGGTGGTGTAGTGGTTAAGTTTGCATGCTCTGCTTCAGTGGCCCGGGGTTTACAGGTTCAGATCCTGGGTGCGGACTTATGCACCACTCATCAGGCCATGCTGTGGTGGTGTTCCACATACAAAATAGAGGAAGATTGGCATAAACGTTAGCTCAACAACAATCTTCCTCAAGCAAAAAGAGGAAGATTGGCAACAGATGTTAGCTCAGAGCCAATCTTCCTCACACACACACAAAAAATCAATAAATGAAGGTCCTCATGAATGGATTACTTTTAAACCATCACATTGAAGGCACACAGCTCTGAAGTGGCTCAGCAGACTTACTGTTTTGCCACCTCAGACAGTAGGGAAACATTCTTGCAAATGTTTTCTTTTATCTTAGAAGCATAGTTTTCCAGGAATAGATTTGAAATGGCAATAGACAACCGCATTTAACTCCTTCAAAATACTTTGCTTTATGTAACACAAACATTTATAATTAAGGCATGTACACTTAGAATCTAATTTCCTTCAAACTTCTTATCATAAAAGCAACAAATGTATTCATAATTATTACGGAAAGAAAGTTTTCAATTACTTATACATTTTTGGCTTTTGGTGGGTTTAACCAATTAAATCATATAGTTTTACTATTCATTCTTTGTCTATAGTATTTTTTATTTATTTTTTTTAATTGCAGTGACATTGGATTATAACATTATATAGCTTTCGGATGTACATCATAAAATATTTCGAATTCTGTGTGGATTACGTCATGTTCACCACCCAAAAACTAATTATAGTCCATCCCCTCACATGTGAGCCTAATCACCCCTTTTGCCCTTTCTCCCTTCCCCCTTGGTAACTACCAATCCATTCTCCATTGCTATGTGTTTGTTTGTCATTGTTCTTATCTTCTACTTATGAGTGAGATCATACAGTATTTGACTTTCTCCCTCTGACTTATTTCACCAGCATAATACTCTCAAGGTCCATCCATGTTGTCACAAATGGCCGGATTTCATCATTTCTTATGGCTGAGTAGTAGTCCATCGTATATAAATGCCACATCTTCTTTATCCATTCGTCCCTTTTTGGGCACCTAGGTTGCTTCCAAGTCTTGGCTATTGTGTATAATGCTGCAGTGAACATAGGGGTGCAGGTACCTTTGTGCCTTTGCATTTTCAAGTTCTTTGGATAAATAACCAGCAGTGGAATAGCTGGATCATATGGTAGGTCTATTCTTAATTTTCTGAGGATACTCCATACTGCTTTCCATAGTGGCTGCACTAGTTTACACTCCCACCAGCAGTGTACAAGGGTTCCGATCTCTCCACATCCTCTCCAACATTTGTTGTTTCCTGTCTTGTTAATTATAGCCATTCTGACCAGAGTGAGGTGACACCTCATTGTAGTTTTGATTTGCATTTCCCTGATAGCTAATGATGTTGAGCATCTTTTCATATGCCTGTTGGCCATCTATATATCTTTTTTGGAGAAATCTCTGTTCAGATCCTTTGCCCATTTTTTGATTGGGTTGTTGGGGATTTTTGTTGTTGAGCTGTATGAATTATTTGTATGTTTTTGATATTAACCCCTTATCTGATATATGGTTTGCAAATATCTTCTCCCAATTGTTAGATTGTCTTTTCATTTTGTTGATGGTTTCCTTTGCTGCACAGAAGCTTTTTAGTTTGATGTAGTCCCATTTGTTCATTTTTTCTTTTGTTTCCCTTGCCCAGTCAGACAATGTACTTGAAAATATGCTGCTAAGACCAATGTCAAAGAGCGTACTGCCTATGTTTTCTTCTGGAAGTTTCATGGTTTCGGGTCTTACATCCAAGTCTTTAATCCATTTTGAGTTTATTTTTGTGCGTGGTGTAAGGGAAAGGTCTACTTTCATTCTTTTGCATGTCGCTGTCCAGTTTCCCAACACCATTTATTGAAGAGACTCTCCTTTCTCCATCGTATGCTCTTGGCTCCCTTGTCGAATATTAGCTGTCCATAAATGTGTGGGTTTATTTCTGGGCTCTCAATTTTGTTCCATTGATCTGTGTGTCTGCTTTTGTGTCAGTACCATACTGTTTTGGTTACTATGGCTTTGTAGTATATTTTGAAATCAGGGAGTGTGATCCCTGCAGCTTTGTTCTTTTTTCTCAGGAATCCTTTGGCTATTCTGGGTCTTTTGTTTTTCCACATAAATTTTAGGATTCTTTGTTCTATTTCTGTGAAAAATGTCATTGGAACTTTGATAGGGATTGCATTGAATCTATAGTTTGCTTTAGGAAGTATGGACATTTTAACGATGTTAATTCTTCCAATGCAAGAGCACAGAATATCTTTCCATTTCTTTGTGTCTTCTTGGATTTCTTTCAACAATGTTTTACAGGTTTTGGTGTACAGATCTTTCACCTCTTTGGTTAAGTTTATTCCTAGGTATTTTATTCTTTTTGTTGCAATTGTAAATGGGATTTTATTCTTAAGTATTTTTAATGTTAAAAAATAGATACTTCTGGAAGGGAAAAACTGTTGGCCTATTTAGAGATAGCTATACTGTAGACAATAAAATCAGGTGTTCATCTGTTTGACTACAGATTAGATTGGGGTACAAGAATAGTGGCAGCCTACCCGGAGGCCTTGAATGTAGGAGGTTTGCACCATTGTTGAAAACATCTGGAAGTGAATTTCTAAGGTTTAAATAGTGATAGGTGTGTACACTAAGGCCGCTTGCTGCTTGGATCAGACTATAATGATTTTGACTTGATCTATTTCTTTACCTTTAGAAACTCTCTACTTTATTTTTTGCTAAATCAATGAAAGCCTCATGCACTTTAACATGAGTGCCAAACAGAGAGGTGCTTTGTTATTAGTTTGCATTTATATTGTATTTTCCTTCAAATATTGTATTTTCCTCAAGGGGCTTTACAAAACATGACAGCAGTTATCAAAACACTTTGTCAGGTATGTAAGGCAAAAAATAATGCTTGTACAAATGTTCCAAAGGCATAGTGCTTATTGGAAAATGTTGATTTTCTTAATTTTTTAGAAGTAATCTTTTTAGAGATTTTCTTTAAAATAAGGTCCAACTTTCTTAAACATTTTCTTTTCTCAGCTTTGGGCTCTGACACTTTAATTCAACAAATTCATTGAGCATCTACTCTATGCCAAGTATTTTTGTAGGGGCTGAGAATGCTACTCAGGGATGAAAGGAATTTGCTCCCATAGAGCTTTAGTAGAAGAGACATGATATATAAACAGATAAATATATGATATAATATCATGTTGTATTAAGTGCTATCAAGAAAAAAAAAGGCAGGATAAGGAGCTAGAGAGTGATTTCATGGGAATGGATGGAGTTAGGAGACCCAAGTGGCAGAAGGGAGCAAGCCATATAAAGATATGAAGGAATGCCAGGTCCCCAAGATAGGAGCATGCTTGGCAGGCAGGAGAAACAGCAAGAATGCTGTGTGGTGTTGCTCACATTCCAAGAACAGGGTGAGGAGGGCAGGCCATGACTTTGGATAGCTAGGCAGTGGCAAAATCCTGTAGGAACCTATTGGCCATGGTAAGGATTTGGATTGAGTCTAAATGTAATGGGAACCCAATGGAAGGTTGAGCATAGAGGAATGACAGGATCAAAAATCAGTGTGACTGCTGTGTAGGGGACAAGAGTGGAAGCAAGCAGACCCATAGAGCTGACTGTGGTGGTCCAGGTAAGAAATAAAGGTGGCTTGGACTAGGTTGGTGGCAGTGGCAGAGAGGAGGGTAATCATATTTGAAATGTAGTTGGGAAACAGAGCTGCCAGAATATGCTAGTGTATCAGAGGCTGTGTATGAGAGAGCTTTAAATTCTGTCTCCGCCACACACGCTGTTGCCTCAGAGCTATGGTGTTCTCACCTGTGAGAGAAACAACAGAAACAACTTGTACATCAGAGTGGCTGAGAGGACTGAGGCCTCCAGTAAACACAGAGTGGGCTTTCGACACGTTGAAACTGTCCCCTCCCTCCTGCTTCTCAACTAGCCCTTGTCTTTCTTACTTTCTATCCTCTTTAACTTCACATTCAGTTTTCTTCCCGCTTTGGTTCTTGCTTCTCTGGTGTATATGGTCCTTGCCCTCCGAATGCCTTATTTGAGGATGCCCAGATGTTGCCAGCTGGTCCATCTTTGAACACATAAGGGGTCTGCCCAAGTGAGGAATCTTCAGCCCAACTTTCTTAGCTTCCTGACAAATCCACTCTGCATTTTTAGACTCTTATCAAAATCTTTGACTTAACAGTTGATGTACTTCTAATAGATACATCCAAAACTGTAGTGGAAAAAAAACAAAAAAGATGTGGAGTATTTGCTTCCTCTCTTAACCGGAGACAGCCGTTAGCATTGAGAGTAAAAAAAGGAAACTGAGAGTCAATTAGAAAGTACTTTTTTCTACCAAGTTATATATGTTTACCGTGAAATTCTTCTAATTACAGTGAATCAGTTATATTTAAACCCACATTTTGGTCCTTTGGGAAATTCTAATTGTGTGCTTTTTTTTCTGACACCAATCAATTCTCTAATTCTTCACCATCAACTGGGTGTCCAACTATTCAATTCAAATCGAACACTAACTGCCCAGAGTCAGCACAGACTCCACAGGTGAAGAGCTCAGTCCCACAAGACTGCCCCACTTCACAGACCAGCTGCAAAGGGGATCCCCAGGCTACTCACACTTCTGCCCAGATGATTACAAATTCAGGGGTTCCCACAATCCCCCCTAGCATTCATGAAAGCATTTTACTTGTGATTATTGGTTTATTATGAAGAATGCAACTCAGCAACAACCAAATGGAAGAGATGCATAGGGCAAGGTATGGGGATGGAGGATGGGATGTGCAGCTTCCATGCCCTCTCCAGGTGTGCCACCCTCCTAGCACCTCGATGTGCTGATGTGTTCACCAACCCAGAAGCTCCCCAAGCCAGATTGTTCAAGAATTTTTAAGGAGGTTTCATTAAGTGGGCATGATTGATTAAATCATTGGCCATTAGTAACTGACTCAATGTTCAGCACCCTCCCCGTCCCGAGGAAGTGGGGCTGGAAGTCCAACCCTGTAATCATGTGGTCGGTTCCTTTGGCAACCATCTCCCATCCTGAAGCTATCTAGGGGCCCCACCCCCTAAAAGTCATCTCATTAGCATACTTAGCATAAACTCATACAAGGTCCAAAGGGGCTCCTTATGAATAGGAAAACATACTCTTATCACTCAGGAAATCCCAAGGGTTTTAGAAGCTCTGTGCCAGAAACCAACAAACACCAAATATATATTTTTTATTTTACTACCCTAATCATGGCCTCTTTGATTGCTATCCTAGTGAGAAAAGAACGTTTGGAAGGACCCTGACACTAGGTGCTGAGGTTTAACCAGAATGAAAAAGACACTGCCTCTGAGTGCAAAGGGCTTAAAGCAGGTAGAAAGGAGCACAGAGGTGAGTGCTTGACGGTCTCCTGCATCCAAGGCAAGTTCACAGAAGGAGCTCATTTCACCTGATATCAATCTCCCAAAGAAAGTGGCCTTTCCCCTTACATAGATGAGAAAATGGAAGTTTTACGGAAGGTAAATAATTTATCCCTGGTAAGCCAACTGATATCTGGCAAATGTAATTTTTAATCCTGGCCTGCTCTCTCCAAGACTAAGATCATATCTCTTATTGACAGTTGCCTCTAGTATGTGAGAGAAACACAAAACGGAAGAAAAAAGAAAAAACAGGGCAAACATATTTGGTATTCTTACCTTCTTCTTCCTCCTCCTCCCCCACCACTGAGGAGCGTTCTGTCTTATCTAAGCAGCCTGAAAGCTTGAGACATGGGCGATCTATGAATAAACAAAAATGTGTCCAAGTAGCTGACACCACAGCCACCTAACGCAAAACGGTAAGAAGACAGCATAGTAATCTTATGAATTCAAAGACTGTAAATCAACTTTTGTATTTTCAGATTGCAGAAAGGCTTTGGCCCTGAATTATCTAAAAGATTATGTTCTCACAGCCCTGTAATTAGAATCTGAAATTAGGATCTGCCTCACCTGCTGCCTTTACTGGTGATCTTCATCGTAACATCTGCAATGCAAGGTTGCCATTTACAGCAGCTCTACCCTCGTTGCCCCATTCAGTCCTGCCCTACATCGTCCGTCATCCCATTCTGCACATGAGGAAATCATGTCTCCAAGAAGTCAAAATCTCTAGTCAACACACACAAAACGAGTGGCTAAAGGGAGAGGCAAACTTAGAATATTAGACCCAAGTCCATAATGTTTTTAGGGATATGATTCAGGTTTGAGGTTGGAAGCATCTAACTGACTCATCAGGATCCAGTGTCTACCTCTGCAGTCAACCCAGCCAAGAGCGAGGAAAGGAGGGTGTATCTTAAAGCTGAGTTGGTTCAAAGCTCCTGTCCCATGCAACTGTGTCTGAAAACAGCTGTAGTTTGTTCTGATTGCCTCTCGTGCAATGGACAATTAGTTGTAGTGGCTTTCCTTGTTTATTTTTTTCCATTTATTTATATTGCTTCCCCTTCATAAAAAAAGATAAGAAATAAAATAGATATCCTACACTTTTTTCTGCAGTGGTGCTGTTGAGTTAATAAGCATTCCAGTTTGGTTCTAATGTTTGTTAGACCTCAGGTCTCAACTTGGAGAGATCCTGTACTAAGTCAAGCAGTAAAATGTAACCAGTGATTTCATGTGAAGATGACGCCTAGTAGACAGATGTACAGACTCATCCTTACCCCTTCATTACAGTGAATCATATGAGGCAAGTATTTATTTACCTTAGTGGAAGTCAACTTGTCAATTTCCATACTGGGTCACATATATTTTCAAGGGAATGGAAGCATTCAAACTTGAAGCAGCCAATATTATCTTGGTAAAATCTACTGAAAGAACATGCCAGTGGTTTTAAGGACCTTCCTAACCATTGACAAGTTAGTAAATGCTTGTTAAGATGTAGAAAAAAAACACAGTCAACAACATCTTTGAGGAAAAAAAAAAAAGAATCAATCAAGAGCTAACACTGAATGGAAGAGCTACAAGGATATGTTATATACAAATGTGTATTAGCAATGTCCTTTCTGGACAATTTAAGGGATGCCAGGGGTAATTGGGAATATATTATACTTGAGTTTTACCTTATGTGCTGACTTTAGACCCTTATCTCCCTATAAGAGGCAACTGCATTTTGCCTAAAAGTGTCAATTCTTAGAATCCTGCTAGCCACCATTTATGCTACACCTAATGCAAGAAGAAAAGTAGAGAGGAAAGACCTCTAATTTTCTTGTAGAGATAAAATTGAAGTTATATTCATCCCCCTCCCCTCTAGCCTCTTGCTACTTTCTTTACCTATCAGGTGTGTTTCTCAGCAAAAGAAGATGTTAATGATCATATTAACATATTAAACAATGGCATAGGGAAGGCTGACATTTCCCACAGCTTTTGGTCCATGATTAAAGTAATGAAAGTTGCCAGTTATTCAGACCAAGCCTATAAAGGCCTTAAATTCACTCACTACCTGAAAGGTCAGGTAAATTAAAGGAAAATATAGGGCTGGCCATGAACAGTCTGCATGTGGTGATCCTGAGTGCTCTTAAAAGTGGCTGAAACTAAAAGGCTTGGCATTAATTCTAGCCAGCTTCCTGGTATTGATTAAGAAGTAATCGCAAGTGCTCATTTGTGGGCAAATTAAGAGATAAGTCCTTTTCAGAAGGTCATTTACATGTCTTCTTTTTAATTAATATCACTGACTTGAAGATTTGCAGTTAAATTAGCCCATTAATTATAAAAGTCATCTGTTTGGAGAGTAGGAAAGGATAATTTATTTAGTATCAGATCCAGGTTTTCAATAAATTGCCATTTCTTCTGATATCCTACTAGAAAGGCCTGAAGTTTTGAAGTATGAGTTGAATGGATGGTCATGGCCTGAGCTGTTTTGTTTTATTGTTGCTTATTATAAATGTAATATATAAAACTTTAAAAACCCTGAAAAATATATTGAATTATAATGAAGAAAAAAAGATCTATCTCCTCCCCCTTCTACGACTCATTGTACTTTAATATTACCATTTGTTAAGCTCGGCATGTGTATAGATGTTGTGAATGTGTGTATGCACACACACATATATATAGTATATACATAGCTCAGCATGTGTATAGATATATGCACTCTAAATTTGTCATTACTTAAAATATAGTTTCATATTTTGCTTTTTCACGTATTATAATAAAAGCATTTTCCTATGTAACAAATATCTTATTTTTTTGCTGAGGAAGATTAGCCCTGAGCTAACATCTGTGCCAGTCTTCCTCCACTTTATATGTGGGTTGCCACCACAGCATGGCTGACAAGTGGTGTAGGTCCAGGATCTGAACCTACAAACTCAGGATGCCGAAGCGGAGCACGCCAAACTTTAACCACTATGCCA
This sequence comes from Equus asinus, assembly GCF_041296235.1. Taxonomy (NCBI): domain Eukaryota; kingdom Metazoa; phylum Chordata; class Mammalia; order Perissodactyla; family Equidae; genus Equus; species Equus asinus. The sequence continues at coordinate 22,007,887 of NC_091801.1, read as the reverse complement.
CAGTGCCAGCCCCCAAGTATCTTTTGAAAACTATGTTTTAATTAAACTTTTATTTGAGACAATTATAGATTCACATTCGGTTGTAAAAAATAATGCAGAGACAGCCTTTATCCCCTTTGCCCAACTGGCCCCAAGGGTAGCATCTTGTAAAACTGTAGTACAATATCACAACCAGGATATTCACATTGATACACTCAAGATATAGAACATTTCCATCACCACAGGATCCCTCATGTTACCCTTTTATAGACACACATAATTACCTCTTGTTCTTAACCCCTGGAAATCACCAAACTGTTCTCCATTTCTATAATTTTGTCATTTGAAGGACATTATATAAATGGAATCATATAGTATATAGCCTTTAGGGATTAGCTCTTTTCACTCAGCATAATTCTCTGGGGATTCATCCAAGTTGTTACATGTATCAATAGTTCATTCCTTCTTATAGCTGAGTAGTATTTATTCCGTGATATGGATGTGTTACAGTTTAACCATTCACTCATTGAAAGAAATCTGGGTTGTTTCCAACTTTTGGCTCTTATGAACGAAGCTATCAGGAACATTTGTTTTACTGCACAAAATTGGAGTTTACTTGCCTAATGCACATAAATGGCCAATTAATTACAGCAGCACCCTTTGGGAAAAGAGATCAGCTTTATTGTGCAAGACTGACCTGCAGTGAGACGGGGTGTGTGCCCTCAGATCTGTCTCCCCAATTCAGGATTTGGGGTGAAATTTAAGAGGTTAGGGAGAACAGGCAGGCATGTGGAAACACTGGTGGGACCAGTTTTCTTTGGGGGTCTTCAAGCATTTATGGTTTTAAACATTTATGATGAGGTTCTAAACTCTTATTATAGTGTTCTAAACATTTTTGATGAGGTGGGGAAGGATTTTAATGCCGGATCTTCCTGATTGAAGGACCCCTCGCTTCTATTAAGAGTCCAGCTTTCAAGTTCCAGTCATGTCCTGGTCCTTGGGTTCCATGGGAAGAAGGATCTTTGGTTCTGCGGTCATTTCAGGTCATGATTTTTTCTTTTTCACATCACCTGGCTACGTGACTCTGCAGTTTTTCTGAAAGACAATCCTTAACCACTTTGTTGATAAGAGATAGGGTCTGTTTGAACTGGCTTTAAATGGGCCCGAGGTTACATTTGTGTACAGGTTTTGTGTGAATGTAAGTTTTCATTTCTCTGAGATACATGCCCAAGTGTGTAATTGCTGGATCATTTGGTCGTTGCATTCTAGTTTCATGGAAAACTGCCAAAGTATTTTCTAGAGTGACTCTACCATTTTATATTCTCACTATCAGTGCATGAATCTAGTTTCTCTGCATCCTCGCCAGCATTTGGTGTTGTCACTGTTACTTATTTTAGACATTCTGATAGGTGTATAGTGATATCTCATTATGGCTTTAATTTGCATTTTCTTAATGGCTAATGATTTTGAATATCTTTTCGTTGGCTTATTTCCAGTAGTCAAATGTCTCTTCATGTCTTTTGCCCATTTTGTAATTCGATATATTGGGTTTATTAATGTCGAGTTTTGAGACTTCTTTATATATTCTAGATACTAATCCTTGATCACATTTGCGGCTTGCAAATATTTTCTCCCAGTCTGTAGATTGTCTTTTTATCCTCTTAACAGACTCTGTAACAGAGCAAATATTTTTAAATTTGTTGAGATCCAATTTATTGATTTTTCTTTTTATGGATAATATTTTTGACGTCAAGTCTAAGAACTCTTTGTCTAGCTCTAGATCCTGAAGATTTTCCTATTTTTAAAATGTTTTATAGTTTTATGTTTTGTATTTAAGTCTGTGATCTATTTTGAGTTAATTAATTTAGCTGTAATTTTATTCCTTATATAGGATTGAATTAATATGTTCACAGTGGGAGAACTTTTTCTTTTTTTGAGCATTAAACCAAGAAATTCACTGGTGAAGTGAAGCCAGGATGAAAGAGGCATAATTGGATATTAATTGAAGATAAACTGCAGTCTGTTTGAACCAGCTTAAGACACGGGATTTCAAACTGACGCCCCTTCCTGGCAGTCTGCTTTTTCCAGGTCCCCAAAGGTCTAGTCCAAAATGCAGGTTGATCACTCCGCTCCTCCCCTCTCATCCCTACTGGGGAGCTATTGAAGTCTTTGATCCACCAAACCCACTTGTCTTCCTCTTCTTTGTTTTCACTTGTTATTTCTCTTTCTCGTTATAAAGAATATCAACATAGTGCTAACATTGGCAACTGCATTAAAATATTATCAAACAATCTAAAATCAGGAAACTCTTCCTTAGAAATTAAATTTGCATATTTCATTGCAAAATTGCATAGGAATTGCAATTTTGCATAGGAAATATAAAATAATCTTAAATAAAACAATATACATATATTTGTTTATAATCCAGATAGATCTAATACAAATGTCTAGATTAGGAGGCAGATAATAATCCCTAAAAATGCCATTTAGGTTGGCAAGCTATGAACCAGGATCAAAGGCTCAAGAGATGACAGAAAGATGTCAGACAGAGCACATCCTGGAGAAGAGAAATGAGGAAAATTCATGGATCTAGGTTCACAGGATTTATAAGCATACTTGTTTTAACTCTCTCTCCATATTGATGTTATAGCTGGAATTATCAATGTATTTTGGGGCCAATGGAAATGTCTCAGAGTCAATATTTATTTTTTTAAACAGAACATATAAAGTACAATGATGAAAATAGAGGAAACGTTCTTGTTGGCTGTGAGTTATGCAAAGGGCCTAAAGGCTCCAGGGGAGAGGGAAAAAAAAGAAGAAAAAAAAATCTGTCTCTCTGAAGATAGAGAGATAGAAGGAAGACAAATTCAGTACCTGAGACCGTTGGCATATTTCTATCTGGACAGTAGCAATGGAATGCTTCTCAAAACCATCAGCAAAAAGGGAACCTTCTGGGCAGAAGCCAGGTCATGAGGTGCCCCTTTTGTCTCAGGCCTGGCAGATGACTCAGGATGTTCTTGTGCTCCTATGAGATCAATGATGCCAGAAAAAACTTTTCACACCACTTTAAATTTATATGGATAATCAACTTATGCCAAATGACAGGGTACTTACTTGAGGAACAATAGTCGTAATAAAAATGTTATGGAGTATAAATGGTTGATGGTAGATTTTTCAGTAACATAATGAATAGGTGCTTTTAGATAATGTAATGTAAGTGCAAATGGATATTATGATTAGGAAAAAAATTCATGCACTTGTACAGACATTGTTTAAGTACCTAGAAATGTTAATCAATTGATATAGCCATTTATAAAGCTTATAGCTATGTTTAACTTTTATATTTGTATGATTTCTCCTACCTTCATTACTTTATGCGTAAAATGTCCAGTAGAGAATATATTTATATTAAAATAACAACACTAACTGTGGTCTGAACAACTGATACATAACATTTCTTTGACGTGATATTTCAGGGCATAATATTCTCAGCCCAACTTAATCCTTCATGTCTCATTCATCTAATTCATTCATTCATCAGTACCCATGACACACTGAACATTGTGCTGGAGATATAAAGCTGTGAGCAAGGTCTAGAAGTGGTATATAATTCTAATAAAAACTTCAATTAATTAAGTTCCTCCTGGTTCTCTGCAAGTGCTGTCTCATTTACTTCTTACAAGGGTCCCAAGAGATAGACACCATTGTCCACATTTAACAGATAAAGAATCTAGACTTTGCCCAAGGTCATATGGCTAATAAACACTGAAACCTGGACTCCCACTCAGATTTTTCTGACTCAAAAGTTAATAAAGCGCTGCGCTACACTGAGTTATGTAAAGCTGCTGATGCTATTTCGGCTCCACTTGAGTCCTTTCTCCACTTCAGAACCACTTACCAACTCTGTGACTCAGGCAAATTGCTGAACATCGAAGTCCAGTTTCCTCATCTGAAAATGGGGACCATAATAGTTCCTGCCCCATCAGGTTCTGATAAATGTGTCAGTTACTGTGAGAAATAAACAAAGCATGTGAATTGCAGGAGAAGGAGCACTTCAGTTTGCCTAAGGAATTGAGAAGGGCTCCTAAGAAAAGGTGACGTATGACAAGGGAGTTGAAGGGTGAGAAGAAATTGGAAATTGCCATATCCTCCCTATGTCATCTTTTATGGGTCTCTTTTGAGTCGTAACCACTGTTTCTCCCTCTTCCTATTATCCATTCAGAAGAGTCACGAGCAAAGAGAAATCACAGTTATTGAAAACTCACTACATTAATGTCAAACATTATTACAAACTTTACATATGTTAATACAACATAATCCAAACAGCAACCCTATGTAAGGAAACTAACGTACCAGGAGTTTAAATAATTTGCACAAGAAAACAGCTCGCGAGTCCTATACTTGTGGTATGCTTAATTTTTGAGAAGGGTAATTTTCTAGCTCTCTAGCCCTTGAGATATTTCTGTGTTCATTAGTTCCCAACCCCACCCTCCCTACTAGGATATAGGCACCTCCTGGAGTTTCTTCCCTTCCACTAGAATAAGTAGGAGGGGCACCCAATGATTCTAGTATGAGCACATCTCAGGCAGGCCCTTCAGAACTACTCAACTTTCATTGATTTCTGTGGAGAAAAGCCTTATTTAGATGGGAATGCAGAGATAGGTTTATTTGTTTCTGATATAAAGTCATGTTTCATGCTGGGCTCAATAATTCCAACCAGTGAGGAGGTTGAATTCATATCAATGAAGATTCCAGAGATTGTTCTTACTGAGCAAACATATTAAGTGGCCTGTTGGGCACAGACGCTGAAAAAGCATTGGAAGCACGAGGTCCTGATTGTCTTCAGGCTATGTGAACATAGCTGCCAGGACACCCATTCAGCACTAAGCTCGGCAGCATTCCCCAGGGCAAAGGAGGGAGATGCACAGAAGGCACTGGGGCATCAGGTCTAAAGGCAGGGCTCTTGGGGACACACTCTTGGCCTTTGCATCTCAACTACACCTGCTACCTCTCGGGTAAGTTACCTAACTGTCCTGTGGTGTTTTCGTCTATAAAATGCACATGGTAATTGCAAATTCATCATAATATGTATGGTTGTCATGCATATTAAATAAGATAGTGTAAGCAAAGTGCCCAAAATAGTACCCACCACACATTACATGAAACAATGAAAAAGTAATGCACTGTTGCCCAAAGCATCTTGTCATAGGGCTTAAGTACCAATTTCAGAGAGCAAGTCATCCACTCTTCTCTCTATGCTGCCAAATGTAACAATTAACTCTGTTCAACATGTCATTGAAATACAGGAGAATATTTAGCAAGTTTTTGAAGCTGGTTGCCAAATTGCTATCTGCATGATTTGTACATGCCGTGCCTCAAAGGAAGGATATGCTGGTGACCAGAACTAAGAAAAAGCCAAGGAAGAAGATTATCCTCCTCAAACCAATGCCTGTGAGCAACTGTGAGAGAGAATGGACAGAATGTGCATCATGAACGAGAAGTTCTGCATTCAAGTTTTGATTCTGCCACTTAGCAACAGAATGACTCTCTGCCAAATACTCTCTCAAAACTTTAGTTTCCCTATTTGAGAAATATGGATAACAGGACCTCACGAAACTAAATATGCTTTCAATATCTTTGTCAGCAATCATGCCCTGTGTAAATGCTAGCTATTATTACCACATTGCTTCAGGGGCTAAAATGCCTATGTCCTTGGAGGGTTGGGCTGGTCTAGCAGTTATTCGTAGGCTCTTGTGAATTACTTCAAGATGCAGTCAGGCTGCTTTCCACTTATATGTGGCTAGGACCAAGGATGCCAGACGTTGGGAGCTTTCTCTGTGCTGTGGAAAGAGTGATGTGAAAAGCAATATTCCTTAGAACATGGAGTACTCAGGAGCAGGGATGGGAAGGGATCCAGAGAGAAAGATGGTGGAATTCTGCTAATTTCACGTGCTTTGAAGTGAGGCTGATGCAGGCCCTGATATAAGATGACGATCATCAAGATGATGATATGATAGCGATTGCAGTAATTACAACTTGCCTTTTCATAACCCATTTCAAATTTAACAAGCTCCTTCCCTCCTGAAAAAGTCACAATTCTCTGGCAAAATAGAGAACTGGAAAGGGTGCGTCTTTCGTCATCTTTAGCTTGCTGATTTCATGGAAGTTTGAAGGAAAGGCCAATTTCGTGGGAGGTAGCAGGACCTGGAGGACAGGAAGCAGATTCTGGAGGCAGAAAGGTCTTTCCTGGTTCTACCCCTCACTAAACATATACACATAGACAAGCTCTTGAATCCCATGAAGACACAGTTTCCTCATCCCTAAGAACAATAACACCTACTTCACAGGCCATGATAGGAATAAATAAGATCCTGCAAACAACATGCCTTCTACAGGTCACTCAATAAACAGGGCCCATTATTATTATAGCTGCACGCATCTGTAAGAGCATCTTGCACTCTGAAACACTGTGGGAGATCTATAAGTGCTAGTCATTGTTTCCTTCATTCTGAGTTAGATCATTACCCTGCTTCACAGATGGGGATGCTGAAGCCCACAAAGGTCGAAGACCTTCATCGAGACTATAAGGTTCTCTTGCACATCAGCTTTGGGAAACATCTCACAAGCCATGGGGCCTGGAGGGGAGACTGGGACTATATCCAAGCTTATGTCAGTGAGATACTAAAATGTTATTATCTCAACGTGGAATTAAGTGCTTGTATATGTTGCCGCACAACAAAATACATTATTGATGCGCTAATGTTTTCCCTGCTGGGTTTATACGTGGTTTGCATAGCAAATTTTGCACATTCTGTCATCACCTGTATTTGAAAGTAGGATGTTTCTTGACAAATTATCCCATTATCTAACCAATTTTATCATTACCAGTTTTTTCATTTCCAATCTAAATGTTTCATTTTTGGATTGCATAATGTTATTTCTTATTATGCAATGCTAAATCATTTTAAGTAATTCTAGCCTGTTCTGTTATTCTCTTCCAAATATTACTAAGTAGTTACCCTTTCTTCTCAGGATTATTTATCTCTAATCTATGCATAAGCTATGTTCTTAATGTTTTCGCGTAGGTCATATTCTTAATCACTGTTAGCACTTTAGGATGTGTTCTAGTTCATCAAGAAGTTTTTATAGATTTTGTATCCATAAGTCATGGTTTTAGACAACCTCCGATTCCACACTATAAAAACAGACACGTATTGGTGTCTCTCTCTGTCCCCAGGTGGCAACTTCTATGAGGGCAGGGACTGTCTTTTTCTTGACTTTTTTTTCCCAAAAACTCAGCAGAGTACCTGGAATGTAGTAGTCCTTGATACATATTTGTTGAGTGAATATTGAATATATGGCTTAAATTTATTTTATTTTTAACAAAATAAATAATTCATTAAGCTCTCAAAAATATCTATTTGAAAACATTTTCTCCCTTCAACATATTTGTGTACTACCTAATTTATGTAAGACACTGGCCCAGGGGTAGAGAAATGAATAAGGCCTCGCCTGATCATGAAGGCAAGACACAAAAGTAAACAGATAATGTTGGCAAATCCCCTGGACAGTGTTACTATGTGCCAGGCCCTGTTCTAACAACACACCTATGAATGTATTTGATCCTTACCACCACTCTTTTTGAAGTGCTTTTCTTAACAGTTGCTCATATAGTTTGTACCACAACCTTAGGGAGTAAGGCAAGTTATTTAGTATCTCTGTGGCTCAATTTTATCATTGGTCAAATGAAATTTTGTCGATGGAATAAATACATTTTGCACTCCTAGTGTGTGCCAGACACTGTTGTAGGCAGTAGGGAAATAGCAGCAAACACAATGGGAAAATATCCTCGCCCTTGTAATCTTGCATTGATAATAGTACCTACCTCATCAGATTGCTAGGAGTATTAAATGAAATAATACTAGTAAAATCACCTAGAACAATGCTGGCACATAGTAGGCACTCAGTAAATGTTAGACATTATTATTATGCAACAACATATGTAGACTAAATAGATAAATATATGTTTCCCATTGATTAGGAGGGAATTGCGAGAGAACAAATAGTTCAATATAAATTCATCACCAGTCAGTAAGAGAAATTCTAAGTGTTGGATGGCGATAGATTCAGGAATGTGGGGGCAACGTTTACTCTAAGCAAAGTATTTCAAATTCACTCCTTTTCATGAGACATGAGTTCATGAAGTTTATATATGGATCTATACTCAAGAGTTTAATTCATTTTGGATTTTTAAGAGGTACATGCTAATAATTTTAATGTAATTACATTAGAAAGTTGTTTAAGCAAAAGGCAGAGTCTGAACTGTAAAAACATACTGTAGAATGGAGCCTTCCTTCCAAATGAATATAAATGATGTTCTGCAGTGAAAGAAGTGTAAGCCATAATGCAGACAGTTATAATGAGATTTGACCTAATTAGTCTTAGAGAGCTGAGACTCTTCATTAAAAGTAGCACTTCAAAATCATGTAATAATGAAGCTTTGGTTCTTAAAGGCTGATGGGAGCTATGACCCTAAAAAAAAAAGTTTTCTAGATTTTCCAAGTATATTCAGCAAGTCACCAAAACTGTAGCAAAACTGTGATGAGGTGCATCTAGAATATTGTGCATCCTCCGTCTCAGTGCTTCCACCTCCGTTACCTTGCTCAAGTCTCTGACCAGACCCTCATCACCACCTAGCTCTGCAGGCGATGTTGCTTGTTATTTCAAAGTGGAAGTAGAGGCAAGCATTTGTGACTTCCCACAGCTTGCCTTCCGTCTTTCTCTAAGCTCTTCTCTCTGACTCGGAGAAAGAGATGCACTTCCACCCAACACCTCCTACTTCCTCCTGAAATCTCATCTTTCTTTCGTGTGTTTTTATTCTTCCCCCACTGATGGATCTTTCCTTTTTCATATAAACAAGCCTTCAGCCTCCCCTCCAACACTAGGAGACGGGCAACTTTCCTCCACATCCCGCCCTGTACCTCCCTGTTCACAGCCAAGTCTCTAGAAAGACAAATCTGTTCTCACAGTCTCCACTTCCAAACCTCCCAATACTCCCCAGAAGGAGGGGCCCTTGCCATTCCTGTGGAACTGCTCTCTCAGAGGTCACTAATGACCTCTCCCTGCCAATTCAAGACAGCACTGTTTGGGTCTCTTTTTACTAGAATTTTCTGTAGCATTAGAAACTTTTGACCACACTCTCTTCAACTGTCTTTAAAATCCATGTCTCCACAGGGACGTCTTTCCTGACCTCCACACAGGTATCTCTGCCTGTTCCTGGACATTTCCTCCTCAACGGCAGCTCTGTGATGTCTCACCTTGCATTCTCCTCCCCCCATCCTGCTCCTTCTCCGATATTCCTTAACTTGGTGAGGATGCCAACCTTCACCCAAAACCTAATCCAGGGTCATGAAAAATTCTTCTATACCTTCCGCATTCTCCCATGCCTATAACGTCCTGAAGCCAGAATAATTTTCCTAAAATCAAAACCTGATCATGTCACTCCTGTATTTGTAAGCTTTCAGTGGTTTTTCACAGCTTTCAGAAGAAAAGCCAAAACATTAAACGAGATGCTCTGAGTCCCTCATGAACTGACCTTGGCTGAATTTTGCACCTACTCTCTTGATCTTCCCTCATAGGTATTTTTCATTCCATCTGTTCCAAACTAATTTTACTTCCCAGAGACTTCTCTGTACTCTCACATCTCTGGAACACTCCTACTCCCTCTGATGCCTAGCTAACCCCTTATCCTCAAGATCCAGTTTCAGCACCACCTCCCCTGAGGTCCTGTCTACAGAAGATTTCTCTCTTCCTGTGACCTCCCAGGGCCGCTCTCCCTTCTGCCATCTTCACATTTGTGCATTAAATGTGCATGGTTGACTTGAAAGTCTCTCTGAGTAGGTTTCAAGTCACGTAAGGGTGGGTACAATGTCTTACTGATGGTCTTAATCATGGTACCTATCTCAATGTCTGGCACAGATTAGGTATCGAATATTACCACATGTTGAAATTGTAACACGATGTCAATGGCCACGTGGACACTGAAAAGACAAGCCCAGCGACACTTGTAGTTGCTGAAATGCTGCTGATGCGTCACACCTGGGGAAGCCTAGTGCTCACCTATGTGGGGCGGTCTCTTGGTGGCCTGTCGCCTCCTTTTCTCAGCTGTGACACTCTCTTTCTTATATGTAGATGACCCCATAATTAAGGGCAACCATTTATATTGGTTTAGTAGTTTTTCACATCAATCTATTTTTTAATATAACACATATGTTTTTAATATGATCTACTAACATGAATTTATTTTTAATTGAAATACCTATAACCCTTCAGGAATATAACTGAGAAATGCTGAACCAGGGTATAAAATGAAAATACCAGGCACCTTTGATAAATATTAACACAAACTTTCAATTATTCTCTCCTTTCAATTCTGAGTAGGAAACTGAGTTTCTGTGGGGTTGAAGTAGAAAAGGTGTTTGAATAGTCAGTTTCTGTAACAGCTGATTTACAAATATCTCTAAGTAGGAGTTAGGTTTAAATGGCCCTGAAGGGTTGTATATTTCATAGAACGCAAGAATAAATTCACATCCTGATTACTCCAAGGAAATTTAATAAAAATGTCCCTCTAACCGATTTATCCTACCAAGGGGCAATGCAATGCTTCGTCTCTATCTTCTTCTGCAGTGGTTGCCCCAGGAAGCGAGTCAGGATGGCAGGCAGAATGGCCCTGGGCTGCAGGGATAGAGTGGGGCGGCTCTGTGGTTCTATTTGGGATGTGTGGAGGCTGCAAAGTGTAAGATAAGAGAAGGGCCTGGGAACTTACTACTCTTGACCCCAAATCCTCACTCAGCCTCCTGATAGCTGGGTGACTGAGCAAGTTACCTAACCTCTCTGAGCTCCGTTTCTGCATCTTGTAAAATTGGGTAAAACTAATTCAAATCCCACAGGCTATTTTGAGCATTTTTATTTCAGAATATTTTGAAAGCATGAAGTATTTATGGGGACACATCTTCTTCCTCTCTTTATTTTCCATATGACTATTACTTTTGTGTCACGTTGATAACTCCATCCCCCGCCACAGCAGGGTCCTGAACTTCCCAATCATTACAACACCTACTATCTCAGTAGTCTTGTGACCATGGGTGGGGCTTTCATGTCTATATCTGTAATCCTGAATTCTATCTCTCACCCTGTGTTTCTTGCAATGGGAAAGACCCACTGGGTAAAAAAACACAATAATAACAACAGAGGTCATTAAGTGAATGTCAGGCCTTTGCATATGTTATTTCTAATCTGTACAGCAGCCCCACAGGGTAGGTGTCAGTGGCCCACAGTAGAGAGAGGCACTGCAGATAATAAAGAGGGATGGAGTGCCGGAGGGAAGTCCATAAAATGCCTGATGTGGTCAAGTCCTCTGCTCCTTGTGAACAAAAAGGCCAAAGGTACAGCTTGTCTTTATGTACAGCTGCCACACTTTCTGCCACATAACCCTCCAATTTCAGCCATATGACTGGAGGCAGATGTGCTTGGCCCAGAAGGGCAACCAACCAGGGGAGCACTGGCAGGAACCTTGCCTGGTGGAAACCAGATAAAACCTGCACTTAGCTAATCTGAATGAGAGAGGATATGCAGAGGGCATGCACGTTACCTCCCTCCTCTCTCCCTCAGCATCTCGGAGACTGCAAATAATGCAGGCAGTAAGGATCAGGAGTCCTGAGTATTTACTTACCGAGTTGGAACTCTTCCTCCTCTCTCCTCTCTCCTCTCTCAAAGAAGAAGAAAATAAACATAGGGTGGACGTAGGAGTTTATGCTCAACTTAATTGAAGCCATGAAATTAGAAGCGTAATTACATAGAGAAGTGCTCTTCTTTCCTACAAGTAATGTCCAAAGAAAATAGTGGCTGTATCTCTCAGAGATGGGAAGAGGTGGTCTCTGGTCGGGATACTCCAGGGACAGTGGGGAGGGAAGGGACAGAGCTGTAAAGGAGCAAGGATATGTCAGCAAAGACTCAGCATAAAAGTTCCTAAAAGTGCCTTTAAAGAAAGGAGAAAAGAGGGAGAGGGAGCGAATGGAGGTGCTTGTTTGGGCTAAACCAAACAAGAATGGAAGTGCTGCTGTAACTGGCCTGGGGACAGTGTGATGGACATGTAGGGAGGAAAGAGAGGAGGAAGAGGTGGAGGGAAGGAGGAAAAAGGGAAGAGTAGAAAGAAAGGAAAAAGAAGAAACCCAAGTTGCTGGTTTAGGTAGGAGTCTCAGCTCAGAGAAGCAAAAGACAAAAAGTTGAGAATTGAGATGGGACAGGAGAGAATCTGGGGATTCTCTTACCTGGTGGGTCAAGTGGCACTGTCTCCACCACAGGAATCTGGGGGTAAGGAAGGAAAACCCAAAGAGATGAAACACCTTCTCCAGAGACCTTAGGCATTGAAGGCATCATGAGACAGTTTAGATTGTATCTAAAAGATTAAATTAATTAATTAATTAAAGATAAAATCAAACAATAAAGCGAAAGGAGAAAACATCTGAAAATATTTTTAAATGCTTTTAATATGCACCCACTTATATGAGATTGTGTCCCATTATGATTCCCCTTTCAATCATATATTTTTTATTCTGAGCTTCCCACAAATTAACGTATGAAACATTCATGCATGTGAAGAGATCCTGAAAATATGGTTAAAAAAAAATTGATTTGTAAAGTTTGAGATGAAAACCCCAAAGTTAAGGCTGGTGGTTCTTGAAGGAGGGTCTCCTCTTCCCCGAGATGGTGGCCACAGGAACTTCCCTCTGGGCGGCACATGTGGAGAGATTTATATTTGGGGACTGTCTAAGAAAGTTGCGTCATGTTCTCACCTTATAATCTTTTAGTGATAACAATCAGTGATAGAATGTTAGCAGAAACCATACTGTAACTTGGGAAAATGCAAGAGAAAATATCGAGAGATGACTGTCCCATCTACACAGAATAGGCCAGCACCCAAACCATCTACAGACTCAAGGGGTCTGCACCAAGATATGAATCCAGATTTGTTATACGGAACTAAAGTCAAAGTGGCGCAAGTTGAAGACAATTCTAGGTGGCAATAAGGAAAAAACGAAACACACTTATGACTGATTTTATTCCTTCTGACAGCTTCAGAAATAGATTGAAGTTGAGAATTGTGGTTTGGGAAGGCCAGATTTCCAGTCCAATTTGTAATTAACTTATTTACAATATTTATTTCCTAATCTGTGATGCAATCCTCAAAATATTCTATATCAGTGTCTCGTGGTGAATGATTCAAGAAAGAGAAATTTTCATTTTTTACAGCTTCCAAAAATTATAGAAATGGGTTAGCCTTGTGAAGAGATACATACACACACACACACACACACACACACACACACACATATATATGATATATCATATATAGCAATAGCTCCTGTCAGAATTTTTCTTGTGCACTTTATTCATAGTAGTTTGAAATGGACACTAAAGTAAGTGTCTCTTTGTACCTCTAAAAGATGAAATTTACCATAGTAAATAGCGTTTTTTAAAATACAAATCTCTAAACAATCTTGAGCTTGAAAATTCATGTCCATGGCAATTCCAAGGAAAAAATTCTCAATCTGAACATGAAGTTCTCACTTTGAGACTACTCGTTAGTTTGTGAATTGCAGCTCTATCTAGGATAGCATTTTAGAGGGCGTAATTTCATTGATGAAAACTTTATCTCTATTTAGGACTTTCCTCATAATTAGAGATCTGAATTAATTATACTGATAGCCTAAACAAAAGGAAATCATGTCACTGGTATAAATTTTACTACGAAGGACCTCATTAGAGAACTCAGAAATCCCCATTAATCTTATGTTCATACTCCATAATGATGGTAATTAGTGATGATAAATTGATATTTGAAAATATATGATAGTTAGCAATTTTCATTTCATCATGACGAATTCTAAACAACACTCTCCTACTTATGCTGTTTAAAAGTTGGATTTTTTGTTTCTTTGGAGTGAATTAACTTCCTTATTTTACATAAAAGCAAAATTTTTCATTTTGTAAATGTTTCAACAGCTATCAGCTTTCTCTAAAAAAATGTGAATTTAGTATGTTTTGGAAAAGTATGATTTTTAAGTTTATGACTGTAGTACAAAAATTTTTTAAATAACAAAAGTTAATACCGGGCAAAACCAGGCATGAAACAAATGTTTTCTTCTAATTATTAAAGTTCAGTATTTAACTGAAAGTCCTTTTCTTCCTTTTCCTTGCCTGGAGTCTTTGAAGAGCACCGCTGAGGCTGCTCAGAGAGTTCACAGCAATATTCCTTTGTTACAAGGACCAAGCGAGCTGTGGAAGAAACACAGCACCTGCGCAGTAGCACGCGCATGCAAATAAGCTTCCTTTACTGCGGATCCTACTGGACCAGGTGATTTCTACTCTTATCCTGCCCCACAGGAAAACTCCACTAGAAAGACACTCATCAGATTACTGCTGAGAAATGAGAAGCACTCCCAGCCTGGGATTTCCTGCACAGAAATAAAATAATGAAACTAAGCAAGTAGCAGGCTTCTCGAGGAAATGTTCTTCTTATCTGCAGTTAGTGTCCCATCTCAAGGAATCCTCAGTGCTTTGGAACCACTATTAGATGAGCCTAAATGGACTTCCAGGCCAACTTTATGCCTCAAGGGAAGTACTGTAAGTCCTGGGCATTTGTTGTTGGTTCATTCTAGAGAATCAGATGCATAATGCCAGCACAAATAGTATAGCAGAAAGAGGCCCCCAGGCAGTTGGCTGCACACCTCCAGTGTCAGGGGAGTCTGGGGCCGAGGTCCTTCTGTCTTGCACTTGCCAGAGAGTGAGGGCCAGCAAAGGGAGATGAGAACCAAGAACACACAGGAAAATGTAAGGGTCAGGTTTCTATGAGGTGAAATATGCCACTCATTTTATGTTGACATTGTAAACGCCATCCAGGAAAGACACATAACTATAATTCAGTACGAAAGAAATAGCCAGTAGATTTGCTTCCTTTAGGGGTTTCAATTAATATTCTAAAGCTAGGACAGTCACTCACCATATGCTAATAACATGTTCTAACATATGGAAATATGTAAAGATCTTGGAAATATGACTTTATCAAAATATGAGTGTTTCTAGAGTGTTTGACTCCTAGTCAAAGACCTTACAAAATAGTGAATGGTGGACCCATCCTAGGAAGGTCTGCAACCTCCTTAGAAAAATTTTTTAAAACAGTGATGGTAGGAGGAATACAGATTTTGAATAAAAACTCATCTCCACTATTTTTCTCACAATTATCATTAAAAAAAAAAACACTTTTCTCCATTCTTCCTGTTAATCTTTTTCCATGGACCAGATATTCCATATCTGAAAGTTACATGCTACAAATCAGAGGCTGGTGGTAGGAAGACTTATTGGAAATGAGAGACACAGAGAGGCAAGCAAAACCAGAGACAGAATATGATACTTGTCATCAACATATGACATATCCACCTTTCAATGTCTTCTGTAGCCATGTTGGCCATCCCCTAAGTTGCCAAGATGACCTGATGACCTGAAGGTCTATTGCCCTGGGAAGAGTAGATTTAATGAGCAGACTAACTATTACACAGGTGCGCAACAACAGATTGTATTTGGGTTTCCTCCTCCCCAAATGCCAAAAAAGGCAACACGTATTAATATGGCTGATACTGTTTCTTTTTCTAAAGACTTAATTTAATAGTCTTGCCCCAATTTAATGCTCAGAACAAAAGCCAGCTCATTCCTGATTTTTGATTCAACCCTAATCTCACAACCATATACTATCTTTTCCTTCCGTGAACCTCAATACAGCTTCGTATACCACAACTACCAGCATTCTATAAGTGCAGGGGTGGATGGTTCATATAATTCCAAAGATACAAGATACAGACACAAATGAAGGAGGCTGGGTGTTCCACAAACTTTGGGCTCCTCCCGAAGGGAACTTCTGCCTCATTCTTTCTTCTTACCAGGTAGCTCGTAATGCTAAAGTTTACTAAATCAGTTTAGACTCTCTTGTCTCTAGGTTTCTTTAGAAGATGGCCCTGGTGAAGGTGGTAGCTTTGTTTTCTACAATGTGCTCTATTAACACCTCAGAATTACAATAAAAAAATCTCAAAACAGAACACTATGCTCTTTAAATCGACTTAAAGTCATGGAACTGAGTGAAATCCTTGTAGTTTGACAGTAGATACAGAAGAAAATATGACCAAGGTTTGAGCCTGGGAATTCCAAAATTTAGAGGTTGCATGAGAAAGAAGCTTCCAGTGAGACATAAGGGAAACTAATACAGTGTTAATACGGAGGCCAAAAGAAGAATGTGCCTCCAGAAGAAGAGAGATGGTCAACCATGTCAAATGCTCCTAGGAGTTCCAGTGAGATAAGGACAGGAAATAGGCCACCAGATTTGGCAAAATAAAACCCATGTTGATAGGCAGAGAAGAAATGAAGCTCACTTACAGGATTTGAAAGGGAGGAACCCCACTCACAATGTGTGGATGAGGAAAAAGTGTAGAACCCACTTTGAAAAGTTGTACTAAAGGTGAGGAGAAAAATGAGGTAGTGACCAGAAGAAGACAGAATATCAACGGAATTTTTGTTTTTGTTTTTAGTCTAGGCAATATTAAGGCATACGCGAAAGTCAATGGTAATGATTCTAGTTAAGAGGAAGAAATTGATCTTGCACAAGAGAGGGGAAATCGCTAAACAAGATCCTTAATTGGAGTAGAGGTGATAAAACTAGCGAGCTTGGGCATAGGCAGGAAGAGGAACATGCAAAAAGAGGAAAGGGGGAGAATATGGGTGCAGGGTGTATACATTTGAGTTGATTTGGTGATGGGGAGGTGAAGTGGTTCTTTTCTGAGAACTTCCCTTTTTATCAAAAAAAGAATGAGGGAGGACACAACTGAGAATAAGGAAGAAGGCTTTGGACATGAGGACAGAAAACTATGTCAGTAATCATCCTGGAGAATGAGAACACAGCTGTACTAGGGGATGACAGTAGGATTCCTAGGCTTCAGCAAGTATCCACTGGAAATTTGTAGTCATAAATTTAGCCCTTATCTCTAATTTGGCATTTAGCATATACTGCATCATGTTATTAGTAACCATTTTGCATGTGAAAGTCATATTTTCCCAAATTGTTTGCAAGTTTCTCAAAAGTGGAATCCCAAGGTTGTACTACTTGGTATCTTTTATGGGGTATACCTTAGTGTCCTGGCAAGTAGGTACCTCATAAACATTTGTCGAATTTAAGATTGAATAAGCTGAATGAAGCACTTCAGGGAATGTTTATAGCACCCTTCCCTTTGCCCTGTACCTTATTAACATAGAGGTATATATAAATCATTACTATCTCGCCTTTGCACACAGCCTGGCAAACCAGGGTCTGGCTTAGCCCTCATAGTGCTAAGGGATCCAATGGAACCCTCCCTGAGCAACTCAGAGTGGGTCCAAGTTCCACAGCCATTTAGACATGTCCTCTGCTTATCAGCCTTGTCTAGAACCAGAGGAAGTCCCAGTGTGAGACATCTGTTTCTAGTGTCTTTCTTTGCAGCTGGAAACTGGGGCCAGTTCCTTTTCGGCACCTTCTGGTGCTCAAATTCTTTAACCTCAGCGTTACAGTACCAGAAGTCACAGACTGTGTCCTGGAAATAGAGGAGAAATGCCTAATTCACTTTTCTAGACCCTAGCTTCTCCAAGTGTGCCCCTTGCACCAGCACGTTAGCATTACCAGAGAGATTATTAGAAATTCAGGGTCTCAGGCTCACCCTAGACCTGTGGAATCAGAATCTGCACTTTAACGAGGTGCTGAGGTGATTTGCAAGCCACCAAAATTCGATAAGCACGCTAATGCACGATAAGAGAACCTCCCAAATAAGGTTATATAATTGTGCTAAAAGAAAGCTTTGCAAAATATATGAAAATTTAAATAATTGCTTTAATTTTTTCATAAATAAAGGCACACTGTATTGCTATATTTCTGGTGGGTAAATACAAACCTAAGGAACAGAAAGGTTATTTGGTAATTGTCAGGAAAGCTGAACTATGTTTAATAGTTCATGTAAATTGCAGCTAAGAAATTGGACATGAAATACCCAATCACGATAACAAAAAATGTTCTCAAGAATCTACTAATGCTTTGTAGCACATTCGCTCTTTGTAGGCTTTTCGTAAGCAGTGGGGAGGACAACTGACATACGGAGAAACTGCATCAGTGTTATTCAAAAACCTAATCCTGATCAGGCCCTAAATTCCTAAAGCCAGGGAAATGTTTCTTGGGCAGTAAAATACTACTTAGCAGGTTAAATACTTCATTGATAAAGCAAGATGCAAGTCCAGGAAGGGGTTAGCCTGCTTTTGAATATGTAAATCAGCAGACTATTTTTGTGAAAACCTGCATGAGGATGAAGAATTGTAAAATTTAGATACAGCTTTCTTCTATGCTACAAATCTGATAAGTCCTTTCAAAGTCTTCTTTCTGTGGAGTTATTTCTGCTTAATGCTATGATGCCTTTAGCTAAGATAATTTCAGAAATTCTGTCGTATTTTTAATCTCAAGTGGAACTGAATAGCAGCGATAGAGGAGGCCCTTAGTGAATGTCCAGAAGAATGGCGGGTCACCAGGTCATGTGTCCTGATGATGTTAGGATAAACTGTGCCAGGAGAGATGGATAAACAAACAACCCCATTGTCCTCTGGGGAGAAATGATGCCTTTGTTATAATAAAGTTAATAGGTGTTGATTTTTGAAAGTTTAGAAATTGTGAAAATCATAAAGAAAATTATTCATATAACCCTCTACCCTGAGATAACCACTTTAAACTTAATTATTGAAATAGAAACCAGTTTGTCGCTAGTAAACTTGATGTTCCAACATGTGGTCCATATTACATGATGGAGCAGAACTGTCATTGAAACCTCAGTGAGAATTCTGTTTCTCAACCAAACGTATCCCTGTAGGATGCTAGTGGGTCAAGTCCATTAGACAAGGACAATACCATTTTCAATATTATCGTAACAATTCTCACACTTCTAGAGTAGTTATTTTAGAAAATATTGCTTTTGACGCTTTCATTTTTATTTCAAGTTGGATAATGTTGGTGCTGAACTCAGACTTCTGGGTTCTCAAAGGACAGCCTCAGCTTTATAATTTGATTTCCTCTTTCTTGTTTTATGGTATAATGCTAAACAATATAATGCACAATGTAAATAAAGTAGATACTGAATTTACACCCCTTGGCTTTTTTTCTGAAGCAAATATATCCCACTGAATTCACACCTTAATAATTATCTTAAAAAAATGTTAATCTCTTATCTTTAATAGCTTTCCCCTTAGTCCCTTTTCCTGCAAAGAAAGTAGGCAGTTTAGTTTGTCAAAATTTATGTTAAATATAAATCAAATAGTGATGAGCTTTCTGTGGATACATGCCTCCCTCCTTGTCTATATTCTCCCTACATGAGGCTGATTTGGAAGCTCCATATCACCGTTTTCCTCAATTGGTTCATAGGCTAACATATTATAAACACAAAGATTTGTTGTGAATACAAAAAGAGGCATGCATTTTCTATAATAAAAGGATAGATTAAGATAAAAAATTCTTGCCACTATCTGAAATTTATATGTTTTTAAGCACAAAATGGTCACCTTCAGAAGTTATGTTCAGGTCAGAGTTTTAAGAACATTCTTCTATGTTCCACAGATAAATGGAAATGACCAAAGAGTGTTGGTGCTGAAAGAATCCTTTGAGATCATCTTATTCAGCTCCTCGTCTTTGTTTAAGGTAGCTTAGCACCAGAAAAATGAAATAACTTAACCGCGTTCATTCACTTAGAGTCAGTACAAGATTTCTAAAATCCTAGTATATCCAATATGATTATACAAAGCTAAAATACCACTTTAAAGCTTTGATGTGGAAAGAATAGAAATCATATATGATCAGCTAGGAAGTTAACACACAAAAACATTACCTACATAGGTGAGTGTTAACTCATCCAAGACTGATTTCCTGGAGGCTGGTCTCCCAGAGGAGGAGTTGCATCCTGCAAGGTTCTAAGGAAACTGGCTACAGCTGAGTGTCCAAGGCAATCAATCCTTGCAGAATTCGGACCTGGGGAAGTGGGCCAAAGGACCACTGTATCATAGGAGCTGCAAGAGTCAAGCTTAGACCCTGCCACTGGCTATGCTAGGAAAGGAGCTGTTGGCTTCCCAACTGTGCATCTTTATAACCCAAAACCCAAGGCCAGGGTCACCTCCCCATATCTGGTGGCACTGTGGATCTCTAGTGCATTGGACAAAAGGAGACCTGCACAGCTGCTCCCCAAATCAACAGGGCTTCGGAAGACCCATTGTGTGTGCTATGGGGTTATTTGCCTTTGTTGCTCAACAACCCCCTATGGAATTTTTTTCATCACATTCCAAACATTGCTAAACATGTCTTTGTATCTATCTGGAAAGACGTTTTCCTGTCTTTATGCATAAGTTGTTAGATCTCTTATTATTCTAATGGTGATGCAAAATTTCTTTCAATGTAATGCCAGATATCTTCCATTTGACCTTCTAGTCACATGGTACACCCTTCTCCTTCCCATAAATGCCAGGACTACATGTGTATTTTAGTAAGAGATTTTAGTGCTCTCTGGGTTCCAGTTGGTTTTGGCAAATGAAGAGAGTCAGTAGGTAATGGAAGGGAGAAGGAGAGTGAAGTCAGGGATTTTCATCGTCTGGCCTCCTCCCTGTGAGACCATCTCAGGCTGGCTATGTCCCTTCACTTCATGCTCTTATTCTACATGGCTCTTTCCCTCTGGCCAGCCTCTCACCACTCTATTCTCTTCAGGTCTGGGAGGGGCAACACCTCCATTAGTCTTTCTGGGGCTGGGTTCCTGCACTGTCTTCTGTTGTTCCTTGTCACTGTCTTTGTAATTATTTCTTTGCAAATAAAGACCTCCTAAAAATATCCTGATTTAAGTGTGCCCACTCTTTCGTTTGGGGAGCCTGATTGATACAAATGTCAAACTTTTATATCCTTATCTCTAGCAACATACTGTTTAAGGAGTATACCTACATTTTTTTATTGAAAGAAATCTAGGAGACAGAAAAATCCTTCAAAATGACATTTTTAGACAACCAGAAGAATAAGTTCCAATTTAATCTGTTTATCCTTATATATGTTTATATACCTATATCCCAAATTTCCTACAGATTCAGAATTATGACTTTTGGGAAGCTTTTTAAAATTAAGTGAATCCAATCTTCACATAATGAAGTTGTAGAAAGGACAACTATAATTCAGTTATTTTTGGTTATGACTGAAAGCTAAGTAATGGCTACATATTGATTTTGGCATTTTCTTTCTGAATATTTTTGGTTGTTAAATGGTTTTTCAGAGAATTAATATGCATTTAGAAGGTCTTTATCATTCATAGCACCGAGCGCAAACAGATGAGTAATAACTGATTGCTGATTAATTTGTTTACATAGGTAATTGTTTATGCAGTTATCTACATTCAGCTCTGTAGTTTTGTGTGCAGGCAGACCATCCATAGCTATGTCATTTCTGGAAGACATGAATTTTGTTGCATTTTCTCATTAGGTAGGTTAGAGGAACAGCCAGAGGGAGATGATGTAACAAACGTTACTTGTAGGAGGGTCCTTAACTTTGCTTGATTAGGTTATCGTTCACCTAAGTTGAATCACGGTAGTCTCTTGATGGCTGTTTCCAGTGTTAATTACGAGCCGTGGGCAGTAGCAACCACGGGTACAAGAATGGAGCTTGGCTGAGTACTTAAAAGTGAGCCGCTGCTCAGTGGTTTCAGGTCACAGGGTTGGCTGGCACAAAAATAAGGACAATTCTGGGATGAAACTGGATCTACAGTTCTTTGAAAATACTGCATGTTCATACTTTTGATAATTTAACTCAAAACTTTCCCATTTACCTCACATTTGACTCTGTGTTTTCTGTTTATAAGGAGAGAAAAGTCCTGCCAGATAATATATGAATGACGGTGTTTACTTATCACCTTATGATAAGTGTCACAAAGTCATACTGCTTTTGGAAAGGGGTAAGAGTAGGGAGGGTACTTGGTTTTTCTGAGGTTTTTAAATATGAATCAGCATAAATATTCTTAAAATAATCAAGATGCAAAGAGATTGTCTACACAACCACAAATACAACTTTTTAAATCTTCCTCTCCCCCTTTTTAATCAAATATCACACTGGATTGAAGATAAAAGAATTAACCAAATTTATATGAAGAAATGGATTCTCTGAAAGCTCAAAGTCCAGTATTTCTAAAGGAGAAATTTGGGGGGTGTTATGTATGGGGCATGATTACTGCTGAGCACCAGCTTTTCTTTAGACAAAGATATTCTAGGGTTTCCATTTTCAACTAGTGTTCTTGTCATTAGTTCAATTTTGTGATGCAAATCATGTAAGGCTCAAGTTCTCGACTGTTTAGCCCTCAAAACAATTTTCAAAAGCATTTCCTAGTTAATCTGAGCACCCATTTACGAAATTAATATTCTACTTTCCAAAAATATTACTGTTCTCAAAAGCTATTTTCTGTTTTATAATTGAATCTTGAAACTTATTACTTTGAAATGCATACCAAAAACTTTTGAGATAAAGCATCTGAGAGAGATGGATACATATCTCAGTTACAGTGCCTTAAAAATCAAAGGTAGGGGCCGGGCCCTGTGGTAGAGTGGTTAAGTTGGCGCACTCCGCTTCGGCGGCCCAGGATTTCACCGATTCCGATCCTGGGCGCGGACATGGCACCGCTCGTCAGGCCATGCTGAGGCAGTGTCCCACATGCCACAGCTAGAAGGAGCACAACTAAAATATGCAACTATGTACTGGGGGGACTTGGGGAGAAGAAGGAAAAATAAAAAATAAAATCTTTCAAAAAGCAAAGATATTTTTCTCATTCCGTTAGGAAAGGAGACGCAGACATGTTGAGTGGTTAGACATGGTTGATCACATGTCTACTAGACAGCTTTATTCTCCCAACGCCTATCCTGAACTCAATTCACAGGTTTAAATAAAACCAGGCTTAGCAGGTGGATTTTTAGAGACCTAATCCACTCTGACTAATAATGTATGAAGCGTGATCCAGTTATGAACGAGACTGCACAACAGAGCAGTGTTACATTTTGAATCTGTGCTTGTGTAGCCTTTTCATTCATTCGCCCAACTCCAAATAAGTTATTTAAGATGGTAAAGAAAACTAGTGCAGAAAATAATATGCTTAGACCAAAAAATGTCCTTACTGAGCCTGTAATACCTTGTTCTGAACATAAAACTCCAAAGTGGAGGTTAATGTATGTGTTCCTAATGTTTATCATAAGCCATTGTATCTACCCATTTTGAACAGGCTTAGCTTTTACATAAAGTTGATTTCTTTGGAAATCTATTCCATTTAAAAAGTCCCACTCATGAGCCCATATTACATTTTATAACCCTAAAAATTGCCATCAGCAACTTTTATTCAACAAATGGTAAACTGCAAACAGAGCAAAAAGTATAATGGAAACAATGCACATGATGATAAACAGTAGCAGAGAATAAAATAAAAACACACGAGTAAAAATTATGATAATCAAAAAATATTCTTAAAGGTACCATAAGTTAGGCCAGTCACAAAATAAGAGCTCCAAGGTAGAAAGACATGGGGGAAAAACAGCAATGAATCTCGGCTCAAAGATGCATAAATGAATAAAAAGGTCACTTGTAACCCAGCTCCTTGCACATGGTCGCTGGCAAGCAATGCTGATGAGTACTTAACTTATTCACTTGCTATGAAATCAGTTATTAAAGACTGGGTTTTTTAACTCTGTAAGACAGAAAGGAGACAAACTGAAATATATAATAACAACTGCATTCACATCTATGTGGCATTCTTTCTTTTTTTCTTTCTTTTTTTTTGAGGAAGATTAGCCCTGAGCTAACTACTGCCAATCCTCCTCTTTTTGCTGAGGAAGACTGGCCCTGAGCGAACATCCATGCCCATCTTCCTCTACTTTGTATGTGGGACACAAAAGCCATGCTGTGCTATGTCCGCAGTGGAGATCTAAACCATCGAAATCTGGGCTGCTGAGTAGCAGAACGTGCGAACTTAACCAGCTGCGCCACCAGGCCAGCCCCGGCATTATTACTTAGAACTAGTCAATAATATATATTCTACCTTAGAGCGCGTGGGTTGAAAGTCTCTCTAATACCATAACTTGTGATTCTGTACTAAAAGCTGTTTAAAAAAGTCTGTAAGGGCAAGACTGCATACAACAGTTGTCTAAAATTCTGGGGAGAAAATGCTTGCTGTTCTGGGTCTTGACGCAAAACAAAAATCGAGGTGGAAAACTACTTATGAAGGTATTTATACATTAGGAGTATTTTTAAACCAGTCGCTGTGCCAGGTTCTGAGGAAAGCAATTGGGAGTGAGGTAGACAGAAGACCTGCCCCTGTGTAGAAAGGAGAAGGATTAAATGGAATGTCTGACTCAGCACTGTGAGTGCTGTGGGAGCTTCAGCAGTAGGCGCTGACCTGGACTGGGGAAGAGGGTGGAGATGACAAAGGGCTTCCTGGAGGAAGCAGTATCTAGGCTGAGATCTGAAGGATGAGTAAACGTTAGCTAGATTAAGAGGGGAGGGAAGACTGTTTTAAGTAGAGAAGATAAGTTATGTGAAGACTCAGAGGTGAGAGAGAACATGGAGCCATGAGAAAATAAAACTGTCATCGGGCTGAAGCCTAAATCTCCTAGATTGCTGAGAGGTGAGAAATGAACTCAGAGGAAAAGGTAGAGTGTAGGGCGTAAAGGTCAGAGTAAGCCTCGTTAAGGAAGTTCTACCTGAAATAGCAGAAAGCCTTTGAGATTGATATTTTAAAGGATCTCAAAGACAGCTCATAGTCATTTTATAACTGGAAGTTTGTATTCTTTGACCATGTTCCCATTTCTCCCACTCTCTAGACCTTGGTAGTCTTTGTAATATACGTGTATCAAATCAACACACTGTACACCTTAGACTCACACAATGTTATATGTCAATTATATCTCAATAAAGCTGGAAAAAATAAAAGTAAACATCAATAAAGGGACTACTCTATAGACAATGGACTGGAGGAATGCAGGCAAGGTAGGAAGATGACTTGGAGAGGTTATGGCGGTGGAGATGGAATGAAATTGATGTGGCTGATGTGTATTTAGAAGATAAGTTGTCAAGGCCTGGTTAGAGACTGGGTGTGAATAGTGAGTTGTAAAAGGAGTGAAGCATCAAGGATTCCAGGTTTCTGATTTAGGCAACTGGATGTGTGGTCGTGTCATTCACTAAGAGGAATTGTCAAGGGAAGAGCAGTTTGGGGTTGGCAGGTGCATGAGTTTGGGGCTTGTTGAGTTGGTGATCCCTGTGAGCCTTCTAAGGAGAGATGTCCAGTAAGAGTTGAATCTGTGGAGCTGGAGCTCAGGAGAGGAGCCTGGATGGAGGTGGAGATCTGGGTGTTATCTGATTACAGTTGGTGATTGAAATCCTGGGAGTGGGTGATGCCTCCCTGAAGAATGTGTGCTATGAGAAGTGAAGTGACCGAGGAAGAACCCTAATGAGCACCATAAATGTGCATTCATCAGAGAAAGATGGTATTATGTCTTAGCCCAGGTTTCCTCAGAAGCAAAGCCTGAAATAAAGCTACATGCTAATTCTTCATTGTGGGAGAGGGTGCCATGGTAGTGCATTAAGAATAAGAGAAAAATAGGAGTGAGGTAGACAAGGAGGGAAAGCAAACACATGATGGTACATTACCTAGTCACCTTCACAGGAAACAGCCTGGTGCTTAATCACAGGAGATATCTCCAGAGACACCCGATGGAACTCCTCCCCTTGCCATACATCTGTGAGGCTGAGAAAGAGCATGCAATCTCTCTTCCAGCCCTTTTGATTTCTTGCCTATCATTGATCAAAATTTGCCCCTTCAGTGTTGCTTCCCCCAGCCCTTCTCAGCAGCCCTGGGGAAGCCAGAGCCTCCATGGGTTTAGCCCAGTGAAGCCTCAGTGCTGGAGCATCTAGCGCTCTCCCAGGAATGGAGGTGATGGAGGCTTGGCCACAGCTCAATCAGTACCCCTGGGAGAGGCTGACACAAGGAGTTGTATTAGGAGATGAGGCAATGGCATTAGCAGCTAGAATTTTATAAATGACAGAGAGGTGTGATTCTCAATGGATTCACTTTAGCTAGGAATCAGAGCAAGCAGCTGATGGCCTGAATGATTTGGGATAGTGCATAAACTGGGTCAGGTGTATCCTGCAAAGAAGCCTGAGAAGGAGTAGCAAAGTGCGAGAAAACAAATAATGTCAAAGATAGCAGCAAAAGGCGATATTTCAAGAATCGGTCATCACAGTCAAATGTTTCTGTCAAGTCAAATAAAATAAATGCTGAAGTGGAAATGTATGGATTCCCTGTGCTTCTGGAAATTACTTTAGTTTCCCTGTAGGAACCATGCCTTCCCTACGCTTGGTTCATTTGGTTTGGATGGAGTGAACGCACCCAGTTGTTCCCAGGTGCAAACAATCAGTGTGTGACCTCCTTGAACACAGGGATGGCCTGAGAGTCAACCAGGACTCCATGCCAGGGACTCACTGGAACAACTGGGGAAGAGCTGGAAGCCTAGGACTTTTACATTTTGTGAGCAATAAATATTTTGTCTTTTTTTATTAAGTCAGTTTGAGTTGCCTTTCTGTCATTTGTAACCAAAAGACACTTGATTACTACAGAAGCAGAACAGTATCCATTAGATTTAGTGACAAAGATTGTTGGCACCTTCAGTGAGAATGGTTTCAGTGGAGCGGTACAGGCAGAAGTCGGGGACATTCTTACTGCCTCTTCATCTTTTTTCCTGTACCCTTAAAATGCAGTTTCACCTACGTGTGAAAGGACTGAGAAAGTCAAACCACATGTTTAGAGACCACATGGGAAACTGCAGAAATGACACCTGCAAACAGTCTTGGCATCTTGGAGCCACGTTGCTCTGGACTTCTAGGGAACAGGTGTGCTGCATCACGCCAGGCAACTCAGTGTTGCCAGAGCCCAGGCAGACCTCTGCATTTTAAACTGTTGTAAAGACTCCATGATAATAGATAGATTTTATCTTAATTTCTATTTTCCCCAAGTACTTAACCTTGAGCCAGGTACAAAGTGGACTGTCATTAAATATAGGTCCATTTAAGATGCCAGATTTACCTGAGCAAGAAGCAGCCCACAGGAGTCACTCAATCTGGAGTTTTACAGAAGACAACATCCTTCTGTCCTTCCGATGGCTGAGTAAAATTACATTTTGATTCTGAGGTCTGGTCATTCTAGTGACTGAGGAAGTAGAAATATTTATATCAATTCTATGTAATTCTTTACTGTACCACAACACTTATCTTTCCATGAACTTGTAAAAAGTCTGTCACGAAGGTTCAATTTTCTTTCACAATCTTTCTCATACCCACTCTTCTTTCCTATTAAAAATATATTACAAAATTCAGATACTCACTACCTCTGGCTTAGAATAGAATAACACCCTCATTGATCTTTGTGCTTCCTGCCAACGTTTGCTCCAATACCTCATCACATACCCTACTACCAGGTGAATAATCCCAAAGTTAATTAAATATCCCAGCATCAGTTAAGTCGTGCAGTGAAAGACCACATTCCTAATAGCTACAGGGAATTTCTTTCTTTTTTTTTTAGGGCACATAGTCTGCTTTTATCACTGTTAGTTGAATATGTTTCTGTCTTTTTATCTCCTATTCTCCCTGACTTGATTATGAATTCTCTGAGGTTGGGATGTCTTTTAGTGGGTCTCATCTCATGAGTAAGGCAAATTAAATGAAGAGATATTTCCTGTAACTAATTACACACCAATGTACACATGTGCATATTGAGTTCTGTGTTTCCAATTATCACCAATTAAGGACCAGAGTATGTTATGTGGACACTGACCATTGGCCACGGTCACATGCTGCCATTGCTTTCCTTATTCTTCTCATTATCTCCTGGAAATCAAGGTCAGTCCTGGTGCCACAGGTTTTTAACATATTTTTAGACATATAGAAAATATAAGATTTTTTAAGAGCACCACTGAGGATGTTATAAAAAAATAATACTTAGTGATTTTATACTGGCTGAAACAGTATTTTCCTTATATGAAAAATCTTCATTGGCTTTCCATTGCAACAAGATTTTCTAACAGAAATGCTTTTTGTTAACATCTTTAATATAGGTTTTTTAAAATTGAGGTATAATTGACATATAACATTATATTAGTTTCAGGTGTACAAAATAATGTTTTGATATTTGTATACACAGCCAAACGATTACCACAATAAGTCTACTTACCATCTATCACCATATATAGTTAAAAAACTTTTTCTTGTAGTGAGAACTTTTAAAATTTACTCTGTTAGTAACTTTCAAATATATAATACAATACTGTTAACTATAGTCACCATGATATGCATTACATCCCCATGACTTATTTATGTTATAACTGTGTCTATAAAACCTTTTGACTCCCTTCACCCATTTTGCCCACCCTCACCCGCTGTCTCCTTTGGCAACCACCACTCTGTTCTCTGTACCTACATACTTGGCTTGTTTGTTTTATTTTGATTTGATTTTTGTTTTTTTATATTTCACATATAGTTGAAATTATATGGCATTTGTCATTATCTGACTTATTTCGCTTAGCTTAATGCTCTCAAGGTTCATCCACATTGTCGCAAATGGCAAGATTCCATTCTTTTTATGACTAAATAGTGTTCCATTGAATATACATACCACATTTTCTTTATCCCTTTATCTATTCATGGACACAGGTTGTTTCCATATTTTGGCTATTGTAAATAATTCTGCAGTGAACATGGGGGTGAGTATATCTTTCTGAATTAGTGTTTTCATTTTCTTCAGCTAAATACCCAGTAGTGGAATTGCTGGATCATATGATAGTTCTATCTTTAGTTTTGTGAGGACCTCTACGGTTTTCAATAGTAGCTGCACCGATTACATTCCCACCAACATTGCATAAAGGTTCTCTTTTCTCCACATCCTCCCCAACACTTATTTCTTGTCTTTTTGATAATAGCCATTCTAACAGGTATGAGGTGATATCTCATTATGGTTGTGATTTGCATTTCCCTGGTGATTAGTGATGCTGAGCACTTTTTCATGTATCTGTTGGCCATCTATTTGTCTTCTTTGGAAAAATGTCTGTTCAGGTCCTTTGCCCATTATTTAATCAGATTGTTTGTTTTGCTATTGAGTTGTATGAGTTCTTTATGTATTTTGGATATTAAACCCCTCATCAGATATATGGTTTGCAAATATTTTCTCCCATTCTGTAGGTTCTCTTTTCATTTTTGTTGATGATTTCCTTTCCTGTGCAGAAGCTTTTTAGTTTAATGTAGTCCCACTTGATTATTTTTGCTTTTGTTGCCTTTGCTTTTAAAGTCAGATCTAAAAAATCATTGCCAAGACCAATGTCAAGGAACTTACCATTGATGTTTTCTTCTAGGAGTTTTATGGTTTCAGGTCTTACCTTAAAGTCTTTAGTCCATTTTGAGTTAATTCTTGTGTATGCTGTAAGATGGTAGTCTAGTGTCATTCTTTGGCATTTGGCTGTCCAGTTTTTCCAACACCATTTACTGAAGAGACTGTCCTTTTTCCATTGTATATTCTCACCTCATTTGTCATAGATTAATTGACCATATATGCATGGGTTTCTTTCTGGGCTATCTATTCTGTTCCATTGATCTATGTGTCTGTTTTATGCCAATACCTTACTGTTTTCATTCCAATAACATTTTAATATGGCTTGAAATGACGGAGCATGAAGCTTCCAGCTTTTTTCTTCTTTTTCAAGATTGCTTTGGCTATTTGGAATTTTTTGTGGTTCCATACAAATTTTAGGATTGTTTCGTTTCTGTGAAAAATGCCTCTGGAATTTTGATAAGATCACATTGAATCTGTAGATTGTTTTTAGTAGTATAGACATTTTAACAATATTAATTCTCCCAATCCATTAGCATAGAATATCTTTCTATTTATTTGTGTCTTCCATTTCTTTCAGCAATGTCTTATATCTTTCAGGATACTGATGTTTCAGTGCCTTGGTTGAATTTATTCCTAGGTTTTTTTTTTTTTGATGCAATTGTTAATGGGATTGTCTTCTTAATTTTTCTTTCTGATAGTTCATTATTAGTGTATAGAAATGCAACAGATTTTTGTATATTGATTTTATATCCTGCAACTTTGTTGAATTCATTTGTTAGTTCTAACAGTTTTTTGGTGGAGTCTAGGGTTTTCTGTATATAAAGTCATGTCATCCACAAATATTTCTCTCTTTCTAATTTGGATTCCTTTTCTTTCTTTTCCTTGCCATTTTGCTCTGACTAGGACTTCCAATACTATGTTGAATAAAAGTGGCAAGAGTGGTCATCTTGTCTTGTTTCCTGATTTTAGAGGAAAAGCAGAAAGCTTTTCACTGTTGGGTATGATGTTAGCTATGGGCTTGTCATATATGGCTTTCATTATGTTCAGGTACATTCCCTCTATACCCACTTTGTTGATAGTTTTTATCGTAAGTGAATTTTGAATTTTGTTAAATGCTTTTTCTGCATCTACTGAGATGATCATATAATTTTTATCTTTCATTTTGTTAATGTGGTATATCAGGTTGATTATTTGAAGATGTTGAGCCATCTCTGCATCCCTGAAATAAAGCTCACTTGATCATTGTGTGTGATCCTTTTAATGTATTATTGAATTTAGTTTGCTAACATTTTGTCAAGGATTTTTGCATTCATGTTCACCAGGGATATCGGGCCGTAATTCTCTTTTCTTGTGGTCTCCTTGTCTGGTTTTGATATCAGGGTAATGCTGGCTATGTAAAATGAGTTTGGAAGCATTCCCTCTTCTTAAAATTTTGGAAGAGTTCGAAGAGGATTGATAACAATTCTTTGAATGTGTTGTAGAAGTCACCAGGGAAGCTGTCTGGTCCTCACAGGAATGCTTTTGTTTTCTCTTTTGTAGGATATTAATTAAACTTTTCCAAGTGTTTTAAAAATTCAGAGAATGCCTAAAAGATGTGTATTTTAATGAGTCTTCATTTAAATATAATTTTGATTTTCCACTAGTACCTACAAAAAGAAAAACATCTTTTTTGAAAGGAAAAAATAATGCAGGATGATTTCCCTTGAGAAAAGTAGATTTTCTTTTTTCAGAATAACACTGATACATTTTCTTTTTCTTCAACTTATAATTTATAATTTTACTTTTATTCACATTTTATATTCATATTTGCATGATAAGAAAAGGTACCACATCTTTTTTTAAGTACCTCTTTATGGTTTGAATTGCTAGAGAGAGACATCCAAAGAATCAAAGAGGAATAACAATTTTCAAGTCTCATGTTGGAGCAATTTGCATAACTCTCTAATATTCACCTCATTAAGTCTCATTGGCAAATGATTGTCTCCCTTGTGGAAGGTTTGGGGGGAATATTACTTGGCAATTTTCACGGCAGCTCAATAACGTCATTCAATACTTTATATGGCATTATCTCCATCTAGAACTTTTGGCCTTTAATCTTAAAGAAATCATTCAAACTGTCTCCTAAGAGAAGTTAGAATTTGTGTTATCAAACCAGGTTCATTTTTGCCAGCTGCCCAGAAAGCCAAACCCCGAGACGATGAGATTGCAGCAGAAAGAGAGTTACTCACAAGGCAGCCATGCGCAGAGGTGAGAGCATGATTCTCCAATTCACTTCCCTGAAAACAGGGACTCAGGGATATTAATGGGGTAGGAGGACAAGGTGGTCTGAAATGTGAAGATAGATGACTGGAGGTGAGGAGAAGTGAAGTAATTGATGATCTGCGAAAGTGTAGTGAGACTTTATGCTTCTTCATAGGACACGTTCACAAAATGGCGGCATTAGCATGACCTAAGGGTGGAGTTTTAGGCTCTTGATGTCAAAAGGTCGCCTATCAGTAATCTGCGTGGGCCCAGTTGATGAGCTGGTGGTCTCAACCACCCTGAAGTGGACAAGGAATTCCAATTCCTGAAAAACAGCTCACATACCCATTACCATGGTGACCCAGGTTCCAGGAAGATGTTATCTATAGGAGCCTAATGGGAGTCAGATAGCATATTGCCTAAATAGCGCAGCTAACAGTGGGTGGGTTCAACAGTTAAAAGCTGTAATCAGTAATTGCAAAAAGGAAAAAAACTTTAGTTCCTAGCTACTTAGTCTTCAACAGCTAACTCTCTGCTGGTTTCATTTGGACCAGTTAACATACTACCCAAAGGCTCTCCTCGCACTAGCCATCCTACAGCCTAGCTGAAGTACTGCCAGACAAGTGGAACAAATCATTTACTCTTGGAAGAAAGATAACATTTTTTAGAAGAATAAGAAAAGTTTCTCATTCTCAAAATGTTAGGACAAAAACCAAGTGTGAAAAATATCTAGCCTCTTTTTCAGTCAGACAATTAGCAAAAATGTTTCTGAAGAGGTTTTAAAGAGGCAGATTATTTGGGGTAAATCAGGAATAGTCTGACACATTCCAATTCACTGGTCATTGGTTAGAATTCCTGTGGTGTAATGGTGTGAGCAGTTCAGTGTTACAAATACTATTTTTTGAGAAAATAATTTTTGCCAGAACTCTTCTAAGCACTGAACCTTTAATTCTCCAAACAACTCTTTGAGGTAGATACACTTATTGCTTCCCTTTTACAGAGAAGGAAACAACCACAAATAAATTAAGAATTTGCTCCTGGTCCAACCACTAGTAAGTGTCAGAGTCAGGTCAAAAGTCAGGAATGATACTGAAACCAGGCTCTCAACTACTATGCACTTATAAAGAATGCTAAAAGGAACAGAACCTAGGAAAGCAGGAATATGATATTCTTCTTTTCGGCACATTGAACCAAATTTCCTTTTGCCGTTAGGAATTTGTTTCCAGGGTAGTAGCCCCCATCTTGATTTAGTCAGGATTGTTATGGGATTCATTTCTGTGTTAGGTACTATATTAGTCAGCTCTGGCTGCCATAACAAAATGCCGTATTCTGGGTGAGTTAAACAACAGAAATGTATTTTCTCACAGTTCTGGAGGCTGGAAGTCTGAGATCAGGGTGCCTACATGGTCCAGTTCTGATGAGGGCCTCTTTCTGGCTTACAGACAGC
This sequence comes from Equus asinus, assembly GCF_041296235.1. NCBI lineage: Eukaryota > Metazoa > Chordata > Mammalia > Perissodactyla > Equidae > Equus > Equus asinus. The sequence continues at coordinate 21,974,680 of NC_091801.1, read as the reverse complement.
CTTCTTGCTCTGTCCTCAACATGACAGAGAAAGAGAGAGACAGCAAGCTCGCTGGTATCTATTCTTATAAGGGCACTAATGCCATCATGAGGCCCCCATCTTTTGACCCCATCTAAACCTGATTATCTCCCAAAGGCCCCATCTCCAAATACTATTACATTGAGGGCTTAGGGCTTTAATGTATGAATTTTGGGGGGGACATAATTCAGTCCATAGCAAGTACTAATCCAAGTATGGGAGTTTAAAAGTTGAAAAAGATATAGCTCTTTACTTGAAGGAAATAAAAATCTAAGGGGATACATAAGCAAGTTATTGCAACCTGATAGGTTCTAAAGTAAAGTAAGATACAAAGTGTCCTGAAAGCCTCAAAGAGGATGCAATTAATTTTGTCCAGGTCTACGGGGCAGGATGACATCAAAGCAGGTTTTATAGAGGAGGGGACTTTGTATCGACTCTGGAAGTGTGTCTGGTTGGCTAGAGCACAGAGGGCTCCACCAGCCCTGCTGCTCCATTGGAGTAGGATGGGGTCTGATTCATTGCCTATATGATCAAAATGTACACTGAGTTCAGTATTCTTTTATGGGAAAAGAAACCTGATGATCTTCCAGGCTGAGAACACATTTAAACCAAATCACTCAACAGAGAAGCTCAAAATTGACAAGCCCTTCCTATGGACTCAATGGTTCTAATCATTCTTTTAATCTCTCACTCTTAATCATGAACAGATATCCAAGGGTTACAAATACCTAAAGAAAGCCTGTAAAATGAAGGATAGTGACCAAAACAAAGCAGAAATAAAACAAACAGAGAAATATAGACTGTGCCAAAAAAATAAAAACTAGAGAAAAGGGAGAAAACACTCTATCATTTAAATATACCAAGAGAAATAAGAAAAGATTTTACAACGCCAAAACAAGAACAAGTTTAAAATATTGCAGAAAACAAAACTGAATTCTTGGAAATTAAAAATATTATAGCAGAAATAAAGAACCCGATAAGAGTTGATAAAATTTCTTTCCCATAAAGAATGGAAGGTGAAGGAAAAGAAAATAGAAAAGTTAAGAAAGTTAGAAGACTAGTTAAGAAAGTCCATCTCCAACAGCCAACTAATAGGGGTTCTAGAAAAAGGGGAGTGGAAAATCAATGAAACAATTCAAGAAAGTTTCCTAGGAGAGTAGGACGTGAGTTGTCAGACTGAAAAGCTCCAGTGGCCTAAATAAATCCACAATAAGGCACATCGCTGTGAAATTTCAGAGCAATTTGGACAATTAGAAGATGCTACAGGATTTAGGGGAGAAAAAACACAGGTCAAATACAAAAGATCAAAAATTAGAAAGTCTATATTTCTTCACGCATAGTGAAAGCTAGAGGACAATGGAGAAAAAAGCTCCTGAAATTGAAAATTAGAGGGAAAATTGTTTCCTATTTACAATATAGACCAACCCAAACTATCAATCAAGTGAGGATATAATAAGGACATTTTAAGACAAATAAGGTATGCAAAAATTTATCTCACACACACTCACTCACTCACTTTTCCTCATGAAACACTGGAGGCCTTGTTCCATCAAACAAGAGAACAAACAAAAAACAGACAAACAAAACCAAAAAAAAAGCACTCAAAAGAAACAGGAAGTCTCAACCAGGAGAGAGGTAATGGTAATCCCATGAGTTATGAAGGGAGATCCCAGGATTTTTGCTGCTCATAGGCATAGTCCAGATTGAAGCAAGAACAAAAGCGAATGACCAGGGACAGCTATGTTCTGTACTATAGTCATAGTCACTCTTTTCTTCAAAGTTCAGATACGGCACAAATAAATTTGGAGATGCAGGTGTTGGTGGTAGGGAGAGAGGATAAGAATCAGTATGAGGAGGTAAACAGAGAGACATAAGGCTATGATGACATATCAACTGTTTTCAAACTCTGTGAGGAGGGTGGGGAGGAAGTGGGGTTCAGTCTAAGACATAAAGGGTCCAGGGATTCACCTCCTCTGCTTCTAGCAGAACAAGTCCACTTACACCTCTTGGATATACTTTAAATAGAGAAGAATGAACTTTTGCTGGCAAAAATATTGAAAAACCATTACTCTATATCATAGGTTTTCACTGAAATATTTTAGGTAGGAGTGTGACCTAATCAGATTTGAATTTTAGAAATATAACTTTGGCTTCAGGGTGAGGAATAGATTAGAGGGAAATAAAACTAGAAGAAAAGAGACCATTTAGGAGGCTGCAGTAGTACAGGCCAGATGTTTAAAATAGTGACAATAGGGATGGACGATGAGGAGAGGACAGAATATATCTGTATAACAAAACGGGTAGAATCAATACAGAACTTGGTGAGGCAGGGTGAGAGAGAATGACAATGACTGCCAGATTTCTGGTTTAGACAACTGTGCTGGTGGTAATCTGTCTGCTGAAATACAAAGAAAATGCAGGAGAAAGAGCAGATTGGTAGAGGAAGATGAAGATGTCCATTTTGGCCACAAAGCATCCAGGTGAAGTTGTCCAGTAGACTGTAGGATATATGGATGTGGAACCGAGGAGGGAGATGGGATGGATATTTTGGCATCCTAAACAATAGGCGATTGTAAACATGGGAACAGAAGAGATCCCCAATGAAGAATATATAAAGTGAGAAGAACAAAGGGAAATGAAGTTATGGTGGATCACAAGCAAATATTGGGCATGGACGTTAGGAACACTGAAATAATTGCTGTGTTGGAAATAAAATAAGCCCCTTTTCCTTTGACTCTGCAAATAAAATTAAACAAAAGTCATCTGCTCTGGCCAAACCTCATGGCCAAACCTCATAGCTTTGTCTCCCAGAGAGACCAGAGACATGGCTCTAGGAGGGGGACCTCAGGGAGAAGGTGGCAGCTGAGAGAAGAACTGACTGAGGCTGCCTTCCTTGAGCAGTGGCCTCGCCATCATGAAAAGCAGCAGTACCTGTCTGGAGCTGATTTCGCTGTTGTTCTGAACCATGGCTACAATTGATTCCCCATTACACTCCCTGTGTTCCAGTTTAGAAAATCTGATGCAGCATCCTGTTCTGATGTCAGCCTTGAAAAATCAGGACATAGATTTTTAAGTTTGAGACTATTTTTGTGGCTTGCAGAATTTCAGCTGCTATTATTTCATGCATCGGGAAACATTTAGCAAACTAAAGAAACAAAATGAGCGAGGTGCATAGAATTATAGAATCCTATGTTTGGGGTTCTTCTGTGGCTTAGGGCAACCAGCCTCATAAATTAGAACCTTACTTTGTAAACTGTATTTATATTGAAAAATTGTTCTTCCCCACAGTGTGTTACCTTAGGCTTTGAATTTGTGAAGTGGAATAAGTGTTTTTCATGGTTACTCCAAAATGTCTAGTCCCAACCACTCCTCTAATCCCCAAACTAAATAGAGTTCTCATTCTTCCTATCAGCAATTTTGTAACCACGACCAGCACCAATTTTTTCTTATTTTCAGGAGAAGCCTGTAACAGTGTTCTGTATTTCTGAGGTTGCCTCCAGCCAAGACTGTTCAGGGCGGATAAAGAAACCTACAAACAAGGAAAGGCAGTGGAAGTGACGAGTAAATTAACATTACCAAATAACTGAAGATTTTATTAAAAATTTCTTTGTGTAAATGAATCCTTTTTAAATAAAAGGATATTCTTTGTATTTTATAAGCTCAAGCATTAGAAAGATCAATTTCTAATTTATGAAGCTGTATTGTAATTTATTCTGTTTATAAATTTCATTATTTTGTTCAGGTTAGAAACATTTCAACTTTCATACAGTTTAGAAAATCTGCCTATCCATGAAATTCTGTCTTTCCCAATAGCTTTCTAAGCACATCTGAAATTTGCTATTATTTGTCAGCTGCCCAGAACGGTTTTGTAAATATTTCATAGATGAACAATAAAACCTCCTGAGATAGAATCCATTTTAGAAATTGAAATAATGTAATATCACATATATTCAATAATATTCACCTTAATAGACTGGTTGGTCAGTATCCTACATTCCATTATATTCATTTGGATCCATTTTACATATGCCGTATATAAGAAGAAAGCATGTCCTGTTTTGTGTCCACACACAAGTCTCAGTAACAGGAAACTAGGACTCTCACAAATAGGCAAGTAATCCTTTTTCTTATCATCTTTTGGGTTCAAAGTCAATCACCTAATTGTTAATTTCTCTTATGGCTGAGAGCTGAAAGAAGAAAAAGAATAAACCTTCATGATTGGCATGTTGTGTTATCAGTCCCTTGGTATCATGGCGGCAGGATCTTTCTGTTGTTCGTCATTCTATCTGCGGCACCTAAAATAGTCCCCTGCAGGCAGTGAGCGCTCGGTAGGTACTTGTTGAATGAGCGAGTGGTGCCAACTATTGGTGCATTCAGTAAAATATGCCAAAGAGGTGGGAGAGTAGAAAGAGCCCTGCGAGAGGAAACAGAAGCACTGAAATCTATTTCTTTTCCTGCCCCTTCTGGGGTGACCTTGGCCAAATCTGTATCTCAGGGTGTGAGGTTCCTCATTTGAGGAATGGGGATAAAACTTTCTATCCTGTCCCTCAGCAGGCATTACGTGGTACAAATGGAGGAAGCTCTGTAAACACCCGAAGAACCAAAAGGACAAAAGAAAACAGAATGACTAACGCGAAGGCTGATCTCTTGGTTTATCTCAGCAGTCCATGTGCCCCTCTATTTACAGTCAGCTTTTAATTATTTGCACTAATGAAGGGCAGCCAAGGCATAAATAATCCAAGCACTTATGTTTGGCTTTGGAATTAAATTTGAATGTGCTCTGGGTAGCATTCTGAGAGTGTGTTCTCACAAAATCATGAGATCCCACCGCAAAGATCCAGTTCCATGGCACCGGCTTGGGGGTAAACGTGATGCTCTATCTTCCTGTGCATTCACGGGTGCTTATTGGATGCCCAGCCCTGTGACAGCTGTGAGGTTAGCATCGTAAACGTGACACACCATCCTTTGTCAAAAATTTAATCTGATAGTGAGGTTGCAGTGCAAGAGTCTTCAGTAAACTTTGGAAACAGTCATTTCTGGGAAATTAGTTGACTTTATCATTGGGGAACTGAGGCACTGTATATTGCGAGTTCTAATTTATCACTGCTTGGCATATTATATGTAAATGAGGCTTACCCATTCACATAATTTGATGGTGCACTTTTGAATAAATGAATGTATCACCCTGAAGATACTGAGGTCATATATTGAGTCTTTAAAATAAGTACAGTATTCGTAGCTTCCCTTCCACTCAGAGATTTATCATCGATGAAACATGGGTTTTTGAAATACTGTTGAAATAATTTATTTGTTTTCTAGTCTATGTGTTTATTGATTTGGTTAGTAATTTTATCCTCCCTATGCGGTGATTGGCTGGTAAACTATTCCTTGTAACTTCAGGAGGTGAAGAATTACCTACTCATTTCTCTCCCTTCTGCCTGCAGGCTAGACTGTAATTCTAACCTGTCCTACTTTGCTATGGACATATTTTTAAGTGTCAGAATGTTCTGCATATTTACACCGGACTGTATATCTGGAAAGCAGGAGTTATTTGAGATGCTTAAAATGGAGCAGTGATGAGGAGAAAAGAGTGATAAAAAGTGAGAGGTCCAGCCCACTCGAGAGGCATGTCCCTGTAACCCCTCATCCACGTGGAATTCATCATTTTCCCGTTTCCAAGTGTCCATTCAGTCAGAAATCATTCCTATCTCCATGGAATCACTTTGACATTGGGCTTGACTATGCCAAGGTCACAAAGTTAAATTAGTACCACAGCCAAGAGATGACATGAGGGACTCTCACTCTACTTTCTGTCTCCTCGTTCCTACTGAGCCGGCTTCTGAGATGATTTGCTCATCTTTGTCTCTCCTGTCCTCATGAGTAGCAATGACTCACTCTGTTAAGGACTCGCCCTCATGCTGCCTTCTGCTCTAACAAGGAGGCTGAAGTTAGACCTGAGTTCAGATCCTGGCTCGGGCACTTACCAACTACGTGTTTGGGTAATTATACATACCTCACAATGTTTTGTGAAGATTAAATGGGATGATACATGAGAAATACCTTAGGCCCTTGCGTGTAATAAAGTCTCAATTTTTTAGTAGATTAATGTGACTGACGGGTACATTGCACCTCTGCTATTGCTGACAAAGGGTTTATGAGACTGAGGGGCTCCAGCATGGTCTGTTGCACTGGGTGGAGATGGGAGGCTGCTTCTTTGTTGCCCTCTAATCTCTTTAGTCTATGCTGCTTTCTGGTCTAAGGGTAAGACTGGACCTGGCTGTGCCGTTGGCTGCATCCTCTCTGGCTAGCCCAACGCCTCAGGGGGAGGTCTGCCTGCTTAGCTGGACTGGAGCCACTCCTGAAACGATGTCATGGTTTGGGGCAACAAGGTTTCCTGGACTGAGTACAGGAGCAGGAGTCATGGGACCTGGGCTTTATGCGGGGTGCCAGCACTAATTTGCTGAGTAACCTTGGTCAAACCACTTCCCTTCTCTTCTTTCTGTTAAAAGGAAATCATTGATCTTATGGCCACATCTCACAAAGAGGTAGTGAAGATTAATGTAGACTATCTGGAGTGGATTCAGGAGGAAACACCACAAAACACATAATTAGTTTTACAATCTATAATTAAGTATATAGATAGTGAAGAGGTAGCCACATGTAAATTATACATTTAAAAAATAGACCTTGCTTTTTTTTTTTTTTCCTTTCTAAGAAAAGTAAAGATCTTAATTATCTTGGTCTTACATTAGTAGAGATGATGACCTGGATGGCATTATGGAAACTTTAATGTATCAGGTTAGTATGTCGGCAAACGACTAGTGAAATGATTAAAGGTAGATCAGATAGTCCAGGGCTAAAGGCACAGTGTGATCAGCTGCTCTTGATTCACAAAGAAAAGGAATCTATCAAAAGTAGTTAGAGAGTAAGAGCTCAGGGTCTCAACCCAGTTCTGGATGTGGGCATGTTATGGGCAGTAGTGAAGAGTCATTCAAACACCACAGAACCAATCTCTTGAAGTTTTTCTCCATGTCCTCCATGCCCCCATCCCTCAGCCAAAGAAGGAAAGAGATGACTGCTGGAGTGAGAGCAACTGCCTAGTCCAGTTGGCTCTGGCCCCTGTGGACATCAGGAGAATTTCCTCTCCCTGCTTCTGGCCATGGAACACCCTTATTGAACACTTCAGAATGGCATGGGTTGACGTACACAAAGTGTTTCTACCATCATCCTAGTGCATCTCCAGATACTCAGCACAGGCAGTTTAGGAGAGTTAGAGCTCCATAACAGAATTCTTACAGAAACACACATGATTCAGTTAGTTGCAAGCAGATTTGAAGCACGGATACCATTCTTCCAGGTCACTTAGCTTTCCTCCCTGGGTCAGCAAGCTCAAGCTGTGATCTGGACCTTCCACTGTTTCTCTCTCCATCCCTTCCCAGTCAAGCTTGGCTCTCCTTGAGGCATTATGACCCTTTCTGTCTGAGTGGCAGGCGACCACTTGGTTTCCAGCTGAAGCTGCTCTTCCCACAGCCCCTGGACCTCCAAGTTGCCAGATTGCAGTTTAACACACTGGGGTCATGAAAACAAATTAAATGGCACTTTTTCTTTTTCTCTAGCTGAGCTACTCCTCCTCACCAGTCCCTGCTTCCTTGGGCTGGGACAAAGGATGGGGAGATGTAAACTTAGCAGTCCCGCAGTCTCTGTGTCGTCTCTACTGGGTAAATAGTCCCTTGATGTAGTTCCACTCCTAACAGACCTGTTCCTCCCCTCCCTCCTCTGCCGCTTCCCCAGTTGGTTGCTGGCTGTAGGGGAAGCTTCCTGTCCTCCTAATGTCAAGATGGAGGAAGGGGTCCTGGCCTTAAGCTGGCCTTAAGCTGGTCTCCCTGCACCGACTTGTTGGTCCTGGCTGTCCTCTAGCTGGTCTCTGCTGAGAGGAGGTGGATCCAGTCTTAACTATGGAGTCCTGCCTGGGTTTCTGCTCAAGCCCAGGCTGATGTACGTCCCAGTGTGTTTGCACAGCCAGGCCATGCTCCTGGGGAGCCCAGCACCCCCTGCTGCTGAGCAGGTCCCTGTCCAGCTCTGAGTGGCACAGTTCACCTGCCAAAGTCATTGTGTTAGTCCTGATAAGCCTGTGCATCAGCCCTTGGATTCAGGGTCACTTAGCCTGTGCCAAAATGAGCCCCTCCAAGCCTCCCCAGCTTTCATGCCTATCCCTGACCCCAAGAGAAACAGTAACTTCTGGTCCCTTCTGTGATACACAAGAGCCTAGGCTGGCCGAGGAGCACTAACCCAGCCCCCTTCCTGCCCAGATGCACTGAGCTGGCACGTTTACTTGCTGTGGTTTCTGCAGTTTGCAGCCTTGCTCAGGCTCTCCAGGCAGGCCAAAATAGTGGTGAACACAGGCATCTCAACTTAGATTTTCTGTCAACATTCTCATCGTGCCTGTAATCCCCTCCCAGCCAGGGATGGTGTCCACAGCATCTTTCTCAGCTTCTTTTGAAAGTGTATTTCTCCTGGACATACCAATCATTGCTAATCCAGCTGTGAATGACTCACTTTCGTTTGGAAGTTATTTTCGTTTTATTACTTTTCTCACTGGAGTTATTTTTTTCCCCTTAACCATCACATAGGCCTATATACATTGATCCTTAGAACCTTTTAATCATTGATACAACAAATTTTTATTGAATCGAGATTTGTTATTTGTGCTGTGAATAAAGCAGTTAATAAAATGTTCTGATCTTGTTGCACTTACAATCTGGTGAATGGCCCAAAGTTGTTTTTATTTCACTTTCTCTGAAATACTTAAGAAATTAGTTGGTTGATGCGCTCCTGAAAAATTTTTTGGACACCTACTGTGTAGAAAGCACTTTGAGAGACACTGTGTGAATGTGCTTGGGGGACCATTCAGTGATGAATAAATACTGTCCCCCTCTGCAAGGAATTGATAGTCAAATATGGGAAATAAACATGGGAAAGCATGTAGCTACCACAGCGGATGTAAGTCAGTACTGTAATACTGTGCAAGCTAACTTCTGTGGAGATGGAGACAAAGGAGCAAGTCATTGTGACTTGAAATATCCCAGAAGGCTTTGCCAAGAATATAGAATTTTTGATGAATCCCTGAAACAGTTTGTGAAAGGCCAAGATAAGGGTATATTACATTTCAGATTTGGAAAACAGAATAGGAGAAGTGAAGAAAGCATGAAAGTGCATGAGAAGGCAGAAGAAAGAGCACGAGGGGTAGGTAGCTCTGGGTGGCTCCAGCAGAGGGTGATTCAACGGATGGAAGAAGGAATGAAGACAAAGATGTCAGATTTGGAGGCTCCAAATGTCCCATTGAATTCAGGCTTTCTGTAAATGGCAATTTTTGAGAAGGAAAGTGGTGGATCTGACCTGTGATTTAGGAAACGGAGTAAGGAATGGTTTGAAGCAGCAGAGACCAACTGGTTGCCTATCACAGAAATTCACGCAGTCAGTTCTAAGGGGCTGAGACGCAGAGGAAGGTGTAGAAATGAAAATGAAGGGTTAGGCACAAGAGTCCTTGATCAGTCTTGACAGTATAGGATAGGATAGTTTGGTAGGTAGCTGAATGAAGGGTCGAGGGTATCCAAGAGTTTCCTAACCAGAGTGTCTGGGAGTCAGATGGTGCTGGGGCACGAGGAGATTATGAGATATACGACTACCTCCAAATATCCAATTTATGTAATATCATATACTCCTGACAATTCCAGGGTTTCCCAAAAATACAGGGAAGGGTTTAGTACAGTTCCACGATACCAGAACTTGGGCTCCCACATCTTAATCCTAACCAGTCCTTTCTATGTGATGTTATCTGCCCACTCTTTTCCAATAAACTCACAAAACAGCCCCAGTGAGTGTGGTGAGACATCAACAGCAGAGGAAAAAAGGTTCCATGGACAAATCCAGTCAACCCTGTGAAACAACAACGTTTGACACCCAGACAGCTGGTCCTCCATGAGTGTTTGCTGAGTGAATGAATTGAAACAATACAGGAGAATTTTTGCAGCTGTATGAAGCTGCAGACATGGCCCTAAAAAGTATTGTAAAGGGTGGAAAAATTATATCTTTGTGAGGACATCTGTCCTTTGCTGATAATTTCTCTAATTCTCTTCATATGTCCAGCCCTACACCTGAGCCTATATGGTCCCCTCTTGTTTCATGTTCCATGCGCTTCTATAAAGCCAACTCTTCGTCTCCTCATAGCTCCTATTCCCTTTATTCCAGCTGAAGCTTTTACCCCTAAGATTGTCACTTCTCACTTCAAAATCTTCCATTTTTCCTCTCACTGGATCATTTTGGTTAGCATACAAAAAAGGCTGCAATAGCTCTCATCTTTTAACAAAAAATTTTCCCAACCTCTTCCCTTTTGGGGCAAGCTAGAGCTCATTTTTCCACTCTTTACAAAAAACGTGTTTATGCTCACCATCTAAACTTCCTCACTTGACATTCTCTCCTGAACCCACTCGAATCAAACCTTCTATCTCTCGTTCTCTGAAATGGCTCTTGTCAAGGTCAACACAGCCTGTCTTGTGGGAAGAGAGAATAGTAATCAATAACCAGCCCTCATTTTATTTGATCTCTTAACAACTTTTATACGTAGCTCCCCTTAGCCACAGGAAATATGTTCCAAGGTCCCCACTGGATGCCTGAAACTGCAGGTAGTCCAGAACCCTATATATGTGCTATGTTTTTTCCTATACATACATGCCTATGATGAAGTTTAATTTGTAAATTAGGCACAGGAGATTGACAATAATAGCTAATAATAAAATAGAACATATAACAATATACTGTAATAAAAGTTATGTGAATGTGATTTCTCTCTCTCTCAAAATATTGCACAAATTTAATGCCTTTTCCATCTTAACTAAGCACTTATGCACTGTGGCTGTAATTTTTGCAGTTTGAGGTACAACAGTAAAACTAGCACAAATTTCTCTTTCCTTCTTCAAAATTTCACAGATAGAATATTAGTTCTTGCAATAGATCTTAGCAACCTTGGCATATGATTTTTTTCTTTCCTTATTATGTCAAGAACTTTCACCTTTTCACTTAAAGGAAGCATTCTACAGCTTCTCTTCGGCATATCTGAATTGCCAGCATCAATAATCCTGCACTTTGGGGCCATTATTAAGTAAAATAAGGGTTATTTGAACACAAGCACGGCAGTGCCACGACAGTCGATCGGATAACCAAGACAGCTACTAATTGACTAACAGGCAGGTAGCATTTACAGTGTGGATCCCCTGGACAAAGGGGTGATTAACGCCTCAGCAAGATGGAGCAGGATGGTGCGAGATTTCATCACACTACTCAGAACAGTGTGCAATTTAAAACTTATGGATTGTTTATTTCTGTAATTTTCCCTTTAATATTTTTGGACCATGGTTGACCGCAGGTATCTGAGACTGCAGAAAACAAAACCTCAGATAAGGAGGGACTACTGTATAGTTGATCACTTTCTTATTCTTGATACATTTTTCTTACTGAATTTCCAGGAAGCCCTAGGCTCCTGATATTACTCTAACCTCCCAGCCAGTCATTCTCAGTCTACCATGATGAATCATTTCTCTTTTGCTGTATTTTGCTATATTTTAAATCAGCCTTTCTCAACCAGAGCTCCCCAGAGTGCAAAGCCCTAAGATCCAAAGGCATCCATTGATGTCACTTCCCCCTTATACGTCTAGACTGGATTAGGTAAGTGCCATCCTTGGGATGGAGAAAATCATCATGCAAATCATTTTCTGAGATCTGTGGTTTAGATGAAGAGCTCCAGTTGAGAAAGCCTGCTCTAACTGTCAGTGTGTCCTTTTCTCATCTTTGACTACCCTTAATGCTTAGATGATTCCATGCTGATGACACTCAAAATCTCCGTGTCTAAGCCCAAACTCTGGAGCTTAATTCTGGAGACTTGAAATCACCACGCAAATTACTACTACAAAGATCTCATGACTCAAAACATTATCTTAATACTGGCACTGGGAATACTCAGGAACTTAGAAATGCACTCAGGCTCTGTCCCAGTACTAGTCAGTCAAAATCTGCATGTTAATGAGACACCCAGGATCCACAGGTGCAACATTTAAAACCTAACATGCCCTAAAAACAGGTCATTTATTTTCCCCTTTCTCCTCTTCAAATGTGCTCAGAGATTCTTGAACAAATTTCCCTTCTATGAGTCTGAAGCTCTTTTACAGCTTACCACTTATTTAGTTATTATTTTCTCTCTCACCAAGTTAAAAAAAAAAAAAAAGATGCACCAAATTGTGACTCTTAACTAAAAGAAAAGTTAAGAAATAAAGCTGAGGTTTCAGGGCCCCTCACTGCACAGGCCCCATCCCAGGTGCTGAGAGAGGGCCCGGGTATGCGTTCACACAATCATGTTTTAGTAAAATTTGCCAAGGTAGTTCATTCAAACTGTTTAAGAGTACTGTCTTTTTTCACTTCCAGTTTTGTCACATTCCTGGGTGACAGGATGGCGATAGAGTACACATGGACATTTTGGACATTTGACTACAGGGAAATTGAGAATACATTCAGTTTTAGTTTAATAGGGTATATTTATGCGTTTCATGGATCATTCTTTGTGTAGCCTTCTCAGTGTGGGAATGGCTTTCAAGAATATGCAGATGGCTCCCTGTCGTCTCCCCCAGCATCCTGACACAAAGGGGCAGGGCCAGCACTGTATCCTGGTGCAAAGGTGTCTATGTGCCCGGCACTAAATTTCCATGAGTAGAGGAAGAGGAATAACACTTGAAGCATACAGAACCAGGAGTTAGTCTTTCAAAAGTATTTCAATCATTAAACCATAGTAGTTTTTTTTTTTTTACAAAAATGGTGCAAAATAGATTTAATCAGAATTCTGTGTTCGTAGGGCATAATTCTCCAAACAGTGAATACATCTGTGTGAGAAGACACGTTACGCATCCCAACTATAAATTTTTTTAAAAAGTTTCATCAACCATGCCAGCATGTAAACCAAATTATGTTTATGTATTCTCCATTCAAAAATTACCTAATTTTTGTTTTGTGTTAAAGCAATCAAAGTCTATGCAACCAGGAAAAAGTAAGGACAAATTGATACAGAAGGGTGTCAGATGATTAATTTACCAAAAAAAAAAAAAGGATATTTGTGTGTATTATGTGATGTTTGTGGTTTTATCAGCTTTAAATAGTTATCATTTTATGATTTTTTTCTCATACTAAATAATTTCTCATTCTAATTTTTATATTTGTAATTATTTGTTCCTTACCTTGAAGAAGGGCTCCTTAGTTCTTTAAGCTTCAGGTCACAAAGAAGCTGGTTCTGTCTCTGTCTAGGCTATTATTCTGAAGGAAGTCCTGCCACTCTCTCTATCTGCCTTTCTCAGAAAGGCAACTTTTACATTATGGTACCAAATGGAACTCGTAAAGCTGCCAAGTTCCTGTGAGAAACTATCTAAAAATTGTGCTAGCTTGTGTTTTCATATTATACCAAAGAACGGAAACGGGCTTACTCATACGAAACCCACAGAATGAGGTGTGGGATTTGATTGGGTGTCATCACTGCCAAGCATTTCTATCCTAAGAGGGGTTAAAGGGAGCATCAGAAAGCCCCTTCTCTGATGAAGATGCCCAATTATGGTCTAAATCTCCTCTGTCTACCTCCCCAAAAGAGGATCCAGTCATATATAAAAAAGTTTAATTCAGATCAAAAGTCAATTGCTGTATTGTTAGTGAGTAGAGAATAAAGTAGTGAGAGAAAAATAAAGGACAGCATACCCCTTTGCATATCTTGAAATTACCACTCATTGCTTATGTTAATAGAATCAAAAATTAAGCCTAATCTACACAAGGCAATTGCCCCTGATTTTTGGCAAATACCTGACACCAGATTTGAGCTGCACACTTTACATAGTAGCTCAGATTGGGAGTTGTTCTTGATCCCTCTCTTATCCTCGCACTGTACATATAATCCATCAGCAATTCAAGACAACTCTACCTTCAAAATGTTTGGTGAAACAGACCAGTGAAACCCTCACTGTCTAAGCCATCTCATCTCTCAACTGGGCTATTTCATTAGCTTCCAGCTTCCATTCTTGCCATCCTACGGGTGTTTTCCCCATAGCAGCCAGAGTGGTCTTTCCAAAAGATATGTCAGATCAGGTCATTATGCTGAAAACATCTGGGACTTCCCTTCAGGCTTAGAATGAACCTCAAACTCCTTGCCTTGTCTTTACTATCCTTCAAGATCTGCCCTCCCTTTTCTACCCCACCTCTCCAACCAGCCTCTTTCACAATGATCCATCCACACTTACCTTCAAGGGGTTCCTCCAAGAAGCTCAGCTCATTCCTGCCCCAGAGTTTTACCCTTGCTGTTCCTTCTGCCCCCACATCTTCTGTGTCTTTCCCTACACGTAATCTAGATCTCTATTCCAACATCTTCTCCATTAGAAGAAGATGACCTTGACCACCCTATCTAAAATCTAAGCCTCCAGCCCTCACATACACCTACACAATCATACTGGCATTTTCACTTATTTCTATCACAAATTGTATTTGTGTTTTCTTGATGATTATTTGTCTCCCCGACTAGAACATAAACCACACGAGGGCATGACCCTTGCTTTGTATCCCTGATGCCTAGGAGTGTGCTTAGCCTGGGTTCTGCCTTCAGTAAATACTTGGTGAATGAATGGAGAGATATTCTTAAAGACATTCAAAACCTTTTGGTATTGTCTACTATAATACTGATAAAATAAAATCCACAATGGAATTTTTAATAGAAAGTAAATTATGTTTTAATTTACTTAGAAACTTAGAATTTAGATATTAATTGTAAAAGGAGAAAGTTCAAGACCAGAGCTGAAGTCTTCTCACATCTTGCCAATGTTATTTCCCTTACAATATGCATGCTGTCTTCCCAGATGATGTGTTAAGTGAAAATATGTTTATTCAAGATTTCACACATTAGTTTAATCATCTATAGTAAGACTTATGGCACAAAAATTACTAAGTCAACACCATAAAATACTGACTATTGATATACTTAAGCAATTTTCTTAATAATAAACCTGTAAAGCGGCCGGCCCCATGGCCAAGTGGTTAAGTTCGTGTGCTCCTCTTCGGCGGCCCAGGGTTTTGCTGGTTCGAATCCTGGGTGTGGACATGGCACCGCTCATCAAGCCATGCTGAGGTGGTGTCCCACATGCCACAACTAGAAGGACCCACAAGTAAAATATACAACTATGTACTGGGGAGATTTGGGGAAAAAAAGGAAAGAATAAAATCTGTAAAAGAAATAATAAACCTGTAAAAAGGAAAGGTGAGGAAAGGAAAGACTGTCAATTTATACTTTTAAATTTTTTATATATCTGTATTCCTTGATTCTTTGAAATGTTTGCTATGGGCTGAATGTCTGTGTCCCCCACAAATTCATATGTTGAAGCCTAAAACGCCAATGTGATGGTATTTGGTGGTGGTGCCTTTGGGAGGTAATTAGGTCATGAGAGTGGAGCCCTCATGGGTGAGATTAGTGTTCTTATAAGAAACAATGAGCCCTCTCTGCTCTTGGCCATGTGAGGATACAAGGAGAAGACAACCCTCTGCAAACCAGGAAGAGTGTCCTCACCAGACACAGGATCTGCTGGCATCTTGATCTTGGACTTCCCAGCCTCCAGGACTGTGAGAATTAAATGTTTGTTGTTTAAGGTGCCCAGTCTGTAGTATTCTGTTACAGCAACCCAAACTAAGGCAATGTTTTTGTAATTTTTAATTGGTTTACAATAAATCCATAAATGCTTCCTTTGATAGAATAGTTGTTATAATTAATTATTTTCACTCTCCCTGCCTTCACTAGAAATTGAGGACTGTGTCCTTGATAGTAGTCATAAAATTGACCAAGTCGATAGGTGATACTTACTCTTTAACTTCAATCACTGGAACTAAACCTGTATCTATTTCTAGAATAACCGTTTCCTATTCTATGGCAGCCAGGAAGGTCTCCTTTCAAGAAAGCACTCGCTGTTTATCTGCAAGGAGCACTATAAGCTGACAGTCTCCTGCAAGATTTGTTTCATCTTTAGAGCCAGGGTCTTATTCACCCCAGACAGGCCCCAGCCGATGATGAGCATGATGGGGATACTAGCATTGGCCATCTCTGCCAAATGCAAAACTCCAGTGGGAAGTTCTTCCTTTAGAGCTCCCCATTCAGTTGGCCCAGACTGTATGAGATCTACATTTCAGTCTGAAGCCTTTCCCTGCTCAATCCTGCTTCCTCCCTCTTTTATCTTCACAGACCTTACCTCCTAATAAACCTCTTACACTCCTAACTTTATCTCAGGGTCTGCCTCTAAGAGAACCAAAGTGATACATTTTCAAAACTCCTTTTTTCTTCCACCTTAGGGAAATGTCTTTCACCAGATGAAATTGCACATAGTATATAATCATGCTGGCACGTACAATCATGGCTACACAACAAAAGAAAAAGGAGAGCAAAGGGCATGCTTTGCAAAGTTATGTCAAAGGACCTAAGTGGCTTTATAATCTGGTCGCCTTTCCTTCCCTTTGGCTCGTTAGAATGACTGTGCTGTGGTGACGTGGTGAGAGTTGTATTGTGATGGATGGGACTGTCAGAAACTCACAGAGTAGACATTGCATTAATGTGTTACATTTGCAAATAGCTGCGCTAAAGGAAAGAGTGATTGCCTCTTCTGTATGTTCTTCTGCATGTTAGGGAAGTCAGCTACTGGGGAGTCACTTGGTACAAAGCAATGATATGTTTGCCTTTCCTCTTCTTAGGGTCAGTTTGATGCTACTCCACTATAATGGAAGCAAACTCCCGAAGCTTTTGTCTGCAAAAGTTTTAGTCTACAAATAAAATCTGTGTTGTTCAGCTAGCCTGGATTCAAACTAGCAAAAGCAGCACAATTAGAATCAGGTTCTACACTATACACTAAAGGAAAAAACCACCTTTGCTGAGGAGACACATAGAGACTGAGGACTTGCAGAAACACTCTACCCCATTTCTTGCTCAAGGATTAGAGAAGGCCACCCCTGTCTCTTAGGAGAGCCATTCTTTATTTTGTGTGTGTGATTTTAGGGGCTCAATCTCTTTAAACAGCAGAACAACAGGACCGGCATCCACAGGCATTCTCCTCCATCTACAATGTAAACAATATCTCACCATAGACTTTTCCTCGAAGGAATGCTTCTGTTCAATCTGTGTGCCTTGAAGAGTGTTGTTATTTTATCCTAGAGATACGTATCTCTAGACCCAATGCCTTAGACCCATGACACAAAGCAGAAAGCAGTTACCATGCTGTTACCTCCTTTGGCATTCTGGGTCTATCTGAGGGAAGGAACTTGTCTCCGGATCCCTGGATCTGTAGATGCTGTAATGAAAATGGGTGTTGCTTTGGTTGGCCAGGAGTTAATCCCTTCCTAATAGTGCCCCAGTTCTATTTTGGAAATGGACCTTTCCACCATTGTGTGTGGTCCTGCTGGGAGGGCAGTTCCAGGTGATCGCTACACACTAGACAAGCTAAAGAGACCAGATCCTTCCTTTCCTGGCCAAGCGTGTGGCCAAAAGGAATTCTCTTCTGAGACTTTAAAACAAGCAAGTTAAATCTTGATGAGAGGAATGGTGGCAGATTTTTCAATCCCAGTGGTGTAAGCTTGGACAGGTTAAAATAAGGGAACTGTTCTTGTTCCCTAGTCTTTGTCCCTCTGTAGCTTCCTTGGCTTCCACCTGTTTCTAAAACTGGTCCTCAGATCCCCGCCATTTCTGTGAGGCCCCACATTTGCTTGTGCACATACCTGTACTAATATCCTTCCAAATAAATCTTATTTACTCAAGTATCTAGAGTTGCTTTCTCTTGCTTATAACCAATAATCTTAATTATATAGACTCCATGATTCTGAATCTTACATTCAAAAAAAGCAGATAAGCAAAACCCCAGTGAAGTGTGTATTTGTCCCAGTCCTCAAGAGTTGAACATTTACAATTACTTGTGTGAAGAAAGAGTGGCATGATAGACGTTGTCATGTAAAAAAGGAGCTATATCTAGTGGCTTTCAATAAATTCATGTTGTTTTTTCCTAGACTCTTATCTTTTTTTGAATGTTTTAGTATGCTGTCGTCATTCTCACACACCTGAAACTTTTAAGTTTATGTGAGAGACAGGTCACCCAGGATGAGACTAGATGAGAACGCATCCTACTTCTCTTGATGAGTTGAGATTTTTGAGAGCCTGCCTGACAAATTTTTACTTTAAAAAATCTATTCTTACCCAAGAACATTCTGTTATATCCTTCAGGTTCTCTTGACAATAGTTTAAGATTTAGCTGCTTAAACCTGAAAATTTAGTGCCAAGATTTTATTGACTTGAGAATACAGATAAGTAAGCACCATAAACAACTCTTCCTAATGACATCAGAAAGTTAAGCGTAGTAGAATCATTTTGAAAGAATGTAACTGTGAATTTTTCTGTGAAATATTAATAGTAGGAAACTATTTGGCTTATAATTTTATGTGTTCTTTTTAGGATTTCATTTTTTAAATTGAGAAAATAAAAATTATTTATGCTCATGCTCTAGTGTACTTTTCTATGTTATGGTCCTAAGTAACATAAAATTCAACTCAACTGTCCTAAATAAGAAGAAAGAATTCGTTGGCTTATATAACTGAGATGTCACACACAAGTCAGGCTTCGGGCACAGTTTGATTCTTGGGACTATGATATTACTGGGGTTCTGGCTCTGCTTCTTTAAATTTTCTTAGTTTTTTCCTTCCTCCCAAGGAAATTTCTTTGGGACAGTTTCCCTCATGGTTGGAACAGAATGGCTGCAGCAGTCCCTGGCCTGAAAGCCATACCCCATATCATGTAAAGGAAAATAACATATATTTGTCTTACAGTTCCAAGAAGAAGACCCAGGATTCAATTTGACTCAACTGGATTAGAGCACATGCCCATGGCAACTCAATCACTGTAGCTGGCGTCATGGAATTGATTCTGATTGGTCTGTCTAGGTCATGTGTTACATCCCAGAGCAATGGTGGGCTCAGCCTCTCTGAAACCACATAAATCCCCAAAAGAGGCCATTGGGAAGGGGGAAAGGGAGAAAAGACACAGCACAAGCAACCAACAAGTGTCCAGTTATCCTTCCTTGTATTGCCATTATAAACTAGGAACAAGAACTTCATATAGAGGTACGGTGTAAGATTATTCACACCATCCATCACTTTGTACCAAGGCTTTGGGGTGTGAAGCAATATAAAAGTGCTTCATAATGGGATGGACTGCACACTGTGGCATGGACCTGAATGTCTCAGAATGTTGGACTTGTGAGTGTCCTAGAGGTTTTGGATAAGGAAACACTCATCCACACTAATAGAACTCGTAAGATTCCAAACTCAAAAAGCCAGTTTATCCAATAAAATGAAAAAATCATTTTTTCAAAGTGACTAGATACTTGCCTATAAGCAAGCAATAGGAAAAGTCAAATTATTATCAGAAGGATGTCAAATATATATGGAACCAGATGAGGCATGATTAGTTTTGTAATTCAGGTGTTTAGTGGCATCAGGCCGTGCCTGCACCTCCTGCAAAAAATCTGGGTTTTGATCCCATATACCATGTAAATGACATTCTTTACTACTCTTTTATAGAATTTATTAATTTAATATTGTAGATGAAAATAATACTTGTTGAGTGTCTACTATATGCTGGTCGTTTCATATGCCCTAGGTTATCTTATTTATACATTGTAATAGCCGTGTGATACAGGTGCCATAAGTCTAATTTTATAGAAAAGACACTAAACTTCAAAGAGATCTAGCAATATTCTCAAGGTCAACCAATCAGTAAATGATGAAGTAGAATTCAACTCTATATTTGTCTGACTCCAACATCAATGGCTTTTACACATGTAACTGCTAATGGGAGAATATTAAGATAGGCTTTGTATTTCCCCCATTCATTATTAACTTCACTATAAAACTGTTAGAAAAGCAAAATTCTTTATATCTAGAGACAATGAAAATTCTTAATTCATTATTTCAAATTGTATTGAAAATTATTAATATATCTATAAACTATTAATTTATTTTATTTACTCTGTGCCTGTAGGCAGAATGTGTAGTAATGTATAGCGATGACCAAGACACCATCTTTATTTGCAATTAGGCCAGTTATGCATGAGCATTAATAACAATGTGATCTGACAGCATGTTAGATGATGGTTATAGAGAAGATATTAGAAAGTTATAAATGTTTGTTAAGAGGAGACTATGAAATCTGCAAGGAGATTAGGCAGTCAAGGAAGGCTTCATAGAAGAGGTGTCATATGAGCCAAACTTGGAAGAAACATGGGAGAGATTTTTGTAAACACAGACTAGAAAAATGTCTTCTAGTAGGAAGAAAAAAAAATGAGCAAAGAGAAAAAGTAAAGAGGATGTTAAGGAATAGAAAACAGTAGCATTGCACTGAGGTGAAGATTCCTGATGTCAGACTGAGAAGTTAACAAAATTCAATTAACAATCGGGAGCCACTGAAAGTTTCTGAGTGGAGCAACGATATGCTCAAATGTACAGTTTAAGAAGATTAGTGTGTATGTATGATACATTTGACTTGGCTGCAGAGAAACTAGAAGTATAGAGACTCACCAGCTAGGTGCACTGAAATATATCAAGTAAAATATAATGAAGTGCTAAACTAGGACACAATAATGAAAACAGAGAATAGAGAAGAGGTTCAAGAAAGCTACAGGCACAATCTCTGTGACGTGCCAAGTATGAAAAATGGAAGGACCAAAAGAATGGAAGAGCCAAAGTAAATCTCCCTAGAATATCTACATAGGGTCTTGCTCCCCTCAGATAACCTTCATGGTGGCAGTGGGGGGGCCAGTTATCTGAGTGTGTCACTCTCTTTCTTAAAACCTAGAAATCACCTGTGAATCACCTCTAGCACTATAAATACTAGTTAATTCCAAGGCTTCAGTGGCAGGATTTAGTCAATCTCTTGTGTATGGGAGGGGAGGTGTGGGGAGGTGGCTATGTTATTTATTAAAAGCCCTCCATGTGATTCTCTTGTGAAGTTGTGCTGGTCACTGGTCTACAGAATAACTTCCACCCTACTTAGTAAACACGTTCCTATGATCTTATCCCTTACTGTCTCTCTGGCTTCATCCAGACCTCTGGAAGAATCCAAAACTCCCCAAACGTGCCAGGCTCTTTCAGGCCTGTGCCTCGGCTCAGGCTCTCTCTTAACCCAGAATTCCCTCTGCTGCCTGACTGTCTAGTGAACATAGATGCAGGAACCAGCTCAGGCTTCCCTCCTTTGGGAAGTCATGGCTTATTTCATCAGAAGCAGATGTAACTATTACCTTCTTTATAGGCTCACTACCCTTTTTGTAGCCATCTACCTTTTGGTTCTTATTCGTCCACATATCAACCTCCCTCTATTAATGAAACTCCTTGTGCCTAGGACTGCCCCAATTAGCATTAATTAAATTAATATCTCCAAATGTTTGGGCTTGTGGGCAATACAATGGTATCACTGTCACCAGAAACACATAAGGTAACAGATGACAAGGAAGCAAAGAATTAACTATTTTAATTGCAATTAGTCTGATGCCTTGCTGTTAAGTTGCTTAACATATAGAAGGGTAGATTTTGATGGGGATGATAACTAATTTCATTTGGACATGATCAGTTTTAAGCAGCAGCCAGACATCCAGGTGGAGATGCTCAGCAGGCAACTATTAATGGGAAATGTCTTCAGCTGTGGAAACTATCCCGATGAGAGACTATGTGACGGGAAGAGGCAATAGGATTGTTAGCATCCTTTAGCATTGTTACCTCAGAGTAGAACAAATGTTCTTGCTGTGGCTTTCATGAGAGCATGGCCAATTACAAACCTCCAGATAAGGACAATTGAAAGTAGGGGGAACAGATCTGGCATCTGGTTCTCCCCTCGGTATTCTCCTTCCCAAATGTTAGTCTAGGCAGGTTCCACACAGCTTCTGCACGGGCTTCCTGGAAGTGCCAAGGAGAAGTGTAGTCTTTGCCCAGCTTTTGTCTGGGAGTGAAGAAGTTAATTTTATTTCCTGTTAACGTTTCTGAGTTTTACTTGTTGATCTGCAAAATGAGGTTAAGAATACGTAACCTACCTATCTTAAACAATTATCATGAACATTAATATATGCATAAAAGCTTTGTAACCTGCATGGCGCTGTAAAAGTGAGAAGTGATTTTTTTTTCTATCTGTAGCAAGATCTTATCTTGTCTCTAGTCTATTAAAGTTCTCAGATGCCCTGTATGTTGCCAAGTATCACTGAATTTAGCTCTCTTTTTCATGATCAATATACTCATATTTCCAAATCACCTTGATAGATATTCACAAAAATAATTGATTTATTACAAATCAAAGTTAATATTTTTTCTTACAGCCTTTTTATTTTGGAAGAGTATATGGATTTTTCTTCTGACTAAGGCCTGAGAAATCCATCCAAAATTCATGGTGATCACATTTATTCAGGGAATAGAAATATCAGGGGCTGGGTTGGCTTTCCTTCCCTGAAGAGCAGCCAGGTTTAAACCACCATCACCAGTGGTGTGCCAGACACCCCTGGAAGTTCTGTGTGGACTTTGAGGGTCAGGGATTCTAAGATCTCAATATGAGCTAGAAGAAAGGATACCCGGCCAGCAGCTATTGTCCTCTCCTTCACTCATCAAAAGCTGCCAGGGTCACCTCAGGGCTACCAGGCAAAAGCATGCTGGTGGAGCAGGAGGTGACACCGGTAAGTAGTAGACTGGCCTGGTAGGAAGTTCCCATGGAAGCAGGAGGGTATGTCAACTTGGGCTCATCAAATCCTCCTGGCATGGTACCTAGACCGCGGTTAGGCCAACCATGCCTTCTAGTAATAACATATGGATGCTGTTACCTTGAGTTTGTTTTTAAATTAGAAAAGACAGGATTTATTTGGCGTTGTTTTTCCTATTACCCCGCGTATTAGCTTTCTTTATTCACAGTACCTGCCCACAAAGAGTACATTTCCTGCTATTCTATTGCAGTTATCCTCTGAAGAAGACTACAAGCAAGAGAGGGGTTTCAGTTACCCTCAGAGGAACCGGAAGAGGAGCTAACATTCATAAATTGCCTCTTCCACGCCAGGCAGAGCACTAGGGTTTTTGCATGGAGGATCTTTAATTTAATCTTCATGACAATATTGTAAGGTAGCTGGGTAACATAGATCCCCACTTTCCAGAATCTCAGAGGGAGTAAGTCACTTGTGCAGGGCTGTATAGTTAATAAGTGGAACGACAGGAATTTATACCCAGGTCTGTCTGACTCCAAAGAACATGCCAGTTAGATTAGAATAGAACGGATATTTAAAAGTACACAGTCTTGTGGGTCCAATTAAATTACCAGAGGTTTTAAAAACTAGAAATGTCTCTAACTTGATGGCTGAGTTGTACATGGTTTATATATCTGTAACCTAACTGTAGGACAGTTCAGTGTGAAATAGCCTTTAAATAGGGTGCACAGATGGACAAATTCTGGGGCTTTTGTATTTTAGTTTTCCTGGTTTGTTGTTTGGTTTATTTTTGTATTTTTCAAAGATTCAGTAAGTAGGATTCCCCAGGAAATAGACCCTGAGATGGTCATTACCTGCTGGAGGACCATGGTGGTGTTCTCTCAGTGACAGCACCTGTAGGAAAGGGAGGGAAGCAGGATTAGCAGAGGACATTGAGAGGCCTCGCGCCATCCCAGGGTGAACTCTGAAGTGGGCATGAGCCTTAAGAAGAGCTCATCGAGGCAAGGAGCCTGGGCCTTTGTACTCCAGAGGGACCACTGGATATGAGGAGAGAGCATAAGTGTGGCTGATGCTACCTCCTTCCAGAGAGAGCAATTCCTGGAAAAGGACTGAGAGCCATCTGGTCCAGCAAAGACAACCAGAGTGCCCTGCTCATTAAGGGGAGACCTGGGCAGCACACTGCAGCATGCAGTATAGTCCCCTTCTGTGTCCTTAGGGTCCATTGGTTCATATAAATTTACCCAATACGAGGCCAGCTTCTCCAGGATTCTGAATAGTCTCGTTTCCTGGGATAGTTTATAAAAGAAAGATTAGTGAGGCAAACTGCAGCCCCCATGGCTGTGCTGGTCTCGAGGCCACAGATACTAATTATTCTCCATTCTAAATTACTCTCAGCCTCAGCGAGCACTTCTGCTCCTCTAGGTGGCTTACCATTAATGTGCCCAGATGTGCATCTCTGAGGACTCAGATTCCTTCTCAAGCCATGGAACTATACTTAGAGATGTACCACTAACACTGGACACAACCACAAGACAATAAATCT
Organism: Equus asinus; assembly: GCF_041296235.1. NCBI lineage: Eukaryota > Metazoa > Chordata > Mammalia > Perissodactyla > Equidae > Equus > Equus asinus. The sequence goes on along the minus strand of NC_091801.1, from coordinate 21,950,299 downwards.
TCCCAGGCTTCACCTGGGCTTAAATTCTCAGAGATTTGTTTTCCTCCCTCTACCCACTGCCAAGGTTGAAACATGCAAGATGCTCTTCTCTTTCTTTCTGTGTGGTGGATTTTTTTCTGGATTATATCTACACTGAGGGTATAATCCTTGTCTGCATTTTATGTTGGGGGTTCTTCTAGTAGACTGGCCAGGAATCCATGGCAATCAATGGATTCATAGATTCCATGAGATATCCCCCCCTCTATTAGGCTGAATGATATTCTCATAGATACCAGGTTCTATTCCCTGGAAACTTTAAGTGTTACCTTACATGGTAAAGTCTTTGTATATGTGATTGAGTTAAGGACTTTGAGATGGGACATTATCCTGGATTATCCAGGCATGCCTTAAATGCCATGACAAGTGTCATTAAAAAAGACAGGCAGGGGCTGGTCCCATGGCATAGTGGTTAAGTTCAGCATGCTCTGCTTTGGTGGCCTAGATTCTTGAGTTTGGGTCCCTGGCATGGACCTACACCACTCATCAGCCATGGTGTGGTGGTGACCCACATATAAGGTAGAGGAAGATTGGCATAGATCTAAGCTCAGGGCTAATCTTCCTCAAGCAAAAAAAAAAAAAAAACAAAAACAGACAGGCAGGGGAAATTAGACACATAGAGAGCAGAAGGCAATGTAAAAACAGAGCTCAGAAAAATTTGAAGATTGGAGTGAAGTGGCCATAAGCCACGGAATGTTAGAAGCCACCAGAAGCTGGAAGAGGCAAGGAATGGATCATCCCCTAGGGCCTCTGGAGGGAAATAACTTGCTGACACCTTGGTTTCAGACGTCTGGCTTCTGGAACTGTGAGAGAATAAATTCCTGTTGTTTTAAGCCCCCTAAATTGTGGTTACTTGTTCTGGCAACCGCAAGAAACAAATGCACCCACAGTGCTACTCCCAAGACTCGGCTCTCCATTGACTCCATTTCCTTTGACATTTTCATATGAAACTTATGGAGCTGGAGGCCATATAGTAAAAGTAGAGGTCTCACACCAGCTCTGGAATCAGACAGCCTGGGTTTAAATATTGGCTCGATCAATTTCTAGCTCTGTGACCTCAGACACATGACTTAAGCTTTTTAAACCTCATTTTCCTGATCTGCAAAATGGGAGTCATAATCACATCACGTAGGCATACTATGAGGATTAAATTAGATGAGCACATAAAGTGTTAAAGCGTCAGGTGCAATGTGGTGCACAGTAGTGTTAGCTATTACTATTATCATATCGGGTTTTTTTTTTTTTTTAAGGATTGGCATCTGGGCTAACAACTGTTGCCAATCTTGTTGTTTTTTTTTTTTTTCTGCTTTATCTCCCCAAACCCCACCCCGGTACATAGTTGTATATCTTAGTTGCAGGTCCTTCTAGTTGTGGGATGTGGGACGCTGTCTCAACGTGGCCTGATGAGCAGTGCCATGTCTGCGCCCAGGATCCGAACCCTGGGCCACCGCAGCTGAGCGCGTGATCTTAACCACTCGGCCACGGAGCCGGCCCCATCGTATCTTTTAATCAAATTATATATGCCAAAAAATATATAGTTTGGTTAAAATAATTTGATTAAAATATGTGCTAATAGTATATACCAATAAATACAAATAATTATGTTCATTATATGTTTATTAAGGACTTACTAGGTCTCAGGCAACTCTCTGTGCTTCAGTTTCTCTATCTAAAACATAAGGAAAATAATAGTACTGACTTTAAGGAGATATTATGAGGATTAAGTGGGGACAGTTCACAATAAGCACTTAGCACACTGCAGGGCATATAAGAAGCATGAGCTGTTGTTAGTACCTCTATGCAGTATCTCACTTAATCCTCACCACAGCTCTATGAAATTGATACCATTGTCACCCACATTTTATACACAAGAGTTGGAATAATTGTTCAAGTGCACAGAACTAGTATTGTCTGTGCCAGGATTCAAGCCCATGCCTCTAGGAGATTAGAGTCTGAGAGCTCCATCATTTCCACCTGCCAATGGAAAATAGCTTCTACCACTTTAGACTTTATTCTTTCAGCGCAGATTCTAAGTGTACTCTCTACCATATAGAAGATCTCCAAGTGATCTCTCAACCATAGAGGAATGTCTTCTTGAGAATAATAAAGGAACATGTTAGCAATTCTCCTGATAGAAGTTTTCAGGCAGTAGGAAACATTTGTAGGTAATTACCTTGCTCTTCTATCTCTCAAACTTCAGCATCATCAAGAAACCTTTCAAATGTCCCTGTTTCATAAGAATTAATTATGGAGAATGCTGTATCTTCCTACATGTCAACTGGTAAGCATTTTTGGAAAGTTAATGACTTTGTGTTTATCTAGTGTTCTCCATACAATTACCTAGGAACCTGGAAATATGAGAATACTATGCCTGCAAATACTTTGGAAGCATTTTTCTGGTTTATGGAAGTGATTATGAATCACCAAATCAAGCTATTTTTTGTATAAAGACATTAACATTATTCCCTAAATTTTCAGTTTTATTCATTCATTTGTTTATTCAACATTTGTTGGGTGAGTGCCTAGGACATAATGGACATTGTCCTGGCCGATGGGCTCTCAGTAATGAAAAAGACTTATCAAGGTCTTTCAAATAAAGCCTACTTTCTGGTGTTGAAAGATTCATTTAATCAACCAGCCAACTAGAACATATCAAATAGTAAATGAATGTTCTGCAGAGAAATAAAACAGGGAGGGACCAAATGACAAGAATGCATTCATTAAACCATTACTGATCATTCGTTAAGTAACCATCATGAGGACATAACATGAAAAAAATTATGTACTCTTCCCCAAGGAGTTTGAAGGCTGGTTTAGCTGTACTGGGAGACAGGGTGAGATGTGATATAGGAAAAGTACGGAAAAGGTTAAAATGGGTCCAATGTGAACAAAAATCACTTCCAGATAGGAGGACAAGGTAAGGAGCTTTATAGGAGCTTAAAAGGTGAATCTTTAAGGATGGATGAGTTTCTGCATGTAGGAAGTGATAGGAAGAAAAACAGACCCAAAATAGAGTAAATGTGAGCAGAGCAGGAAAGCAGTAAATCACAAGTGGTCTAGCTGGGCTGGAGGAGAGGGATTGTGTAGAGAACTAGAGGGAAATATAGGAGGGCCATGGGTTTAATCAGATCACAGAGCCCTTGATGGCCAGCGTAAGGATCAGAGTGTATTCAGGAAAAATGAAATAGTTTTGATGCAGTGAGTGACATGTTCAGTGTTGTGCTGTGAGGAGTTTGAAGACAGTGAGGAGTTTTGGAGAGGTAAAACTCTAAAGACAAGGACACCATTTGGGAGGCTATTGCAGTAGACCATGCATAAGGGATGGGTGTTTATCTGGGATGATGATGGTGGGAATGGAAAGAAGAGAGTGGCCAACATTTTTTCTGCTATAGATAGATAAGATTTTGTGACTCCATGTGTGCAGGATGGGAGGGGAGAGGAGATGGTGGATAAGACTAGGTATTAGAGACCAGGATGAGAAAAATGTGGATGAGAATGACCTAGTGGACAGAGGTCTAAATGATGGAGGTAAAAGCTGTAACATTAGGACCTTCACTATCTCTCTGCTTTGGTTCACATTTCTTCATTTGATAGACTGCTGGATTCACCCTCTTTCCACGTCCAAATATATCAAAATTCAAATCAAATGAGAGGCTCAATACATTCAGTAATATTTATTAAATGCCTATCCTAGGCTATATATATATATTTCTTGATTCAGAGTTTCTTGATAGTTTCTTGATAGTAGAGTCTATATATGTTTCTTGATAGTAGAGGCCTTTTGTTTCCTCTTCTCAGTTTCTTTAATGCTTCATCTGTGCCTTTGCTAGAGCATTTGTTACTTTCTACCTTGAATTCCAGGAATCGAGGTACCTGCTATCTCCTCTAATAGGCTGTCAGTGCCTTGAAGGAAGAGTCCATGTTTGTCTCATTTGTATTGCAGTGAATTGCACTCAATAGACATAAAATAAATATTTGTAATTTGAGCTTATGAAGTTACATAATACTTGAAATAGCTTAGTAAGCGTTTTGATAGTAACTACTCAATTCTACCCAATACCCACAGTTGGCTCTCAGCTGCAGAACAACCAATTGCCAAGTAGCTTATTAGATTACTACGGTATTTATACTGTTCATTTATTAAAGTGATTCAAATTACCAAGAGAAGTATTTTACAGTCCAGTCATTTCAGGTATATTAACAATATCACCTAAGTAACTACATCATAATTCAATAATTTATCAAAAATGTCTGGAAAATAGTTGATCCAGGCTGTATAAACTTTTTTCTATTAACCCAGATATACGGATTTTTGAAAAGTAATTTTGAGTTTGTTTTGTCATTTATCACATAATACATGGGTACTAGCTTAATCCATAGCTAAGAAATGTGTCATGTTTCTAGCGAACAAATGCTGGAACACAAAGAGGACATTTTAGTAACATTCTATAACAAGGGATAACTCATAATAAATATTAAAAAATGAGGGGCCAGCCCGGGGGCACAGCGGTTAAGTGCACACGTTCCACTTCTGGGCGGCCCAGGGTTCGCCGGTTTGGATCCCTGGTGCGGATGTGGCACCGCTTGACAAAAAAAAAAGCCATGCTGTGGTAGGCATCCCACATATAAAGTAGAGGAAGATGGGCATGGATGTTAGCTCAGGGCCAGGCTTCCTCAGCAAAAAGAGGAGGACTGGCAGTAGTTAGCTCAGGGCTAATCTTCCTCAAAAAAAATGAGAACAACAGTGCCTCATGGTGAAGGATGAATAACTCGGGTCAGAACCAGAGAAGTTATGGAAAGACTTGAGACCTTCCATAAAGACATAGTTGGAGACCCCAGGTTAGGACTGACAAGTTTGGAAGCCATGCCGACCAACCAGGATAGGGCAGAAGACAGATAAAATCAGATATTCCGACATCCGGGCAACTAGCAGAGAAGAGACCATCTGTCAGAATTGAAGGAGCAGCCTAAAGTGGCATAAGTGTGGATGTGAGGGTTTGGTAAGAGTGGGGATCTTGGAAATAGGCCATTTCTGAGAAGAATCATTGTATGCTGCCTAGACAGAAGCAAGCAAAGGCTAGGGGATATATCCCGAGTCTTCAGGGGGATATTAAAGGATGCATCTGGTAGGAGCAAGACCTAATGGGACAGAGATATGGCCAACTCTTAACAGCATAGTAAGCAGACTAGCCCCCAACGATGTCCAGGCCCTGATCCCTGGAACCTGTGAATATGTTACCTGACATGGCAAAGGAACTTTGCAGATATAATAACAGTTAAGGACATTAAAATAGGCAGATTGCCCTGGCGCTTCCTAGTTAATCACATGAGCCATTAGAAGCAGAGAACTGGCTTCAGCTGGGAGGAGAGGTCAGCGAGATGAGGCAGAAGAGGGGGTCAGAGGGATTCAAAGCATGAGAGGGACTTGACCCACATTGCCGTCTTTGAAAATGAAGGAGACCACAAGCGAGGGAATGTGGTAGCCTCTAGAAGCTGAGAACCACACCTGGCCAACAGCCAGCAAGGGAACCTGGATGTTAGTCCTACAACCACTTAAAACTGAGTTCTGTCACCAACCTGAATGAGTTTGGAATTGGATTCTTCTCAGAGCCTCCAGTAGGCACGCAGCCCTGCTAATACATTGATTTCAGCCTTGAAGTCTCTCAGCAGAGTCCCCAGCTGAGCCCATCTGGTCTTCTAACCTGCAGAACTGGGAGATAATAAATTTGTGCTTTAAGATGCTCAAATTGCAGTAATTTGTTATGGCAGGCGTAGGAAACTAATACAGCTATCAAAAGGCACCCTATAACTGTCAAGAGACATGAATGGCTTAGAAAGGATTTTGGCTATTGCTCTTTCTTTTACTTTCCTTCACTGCCCCATTTAGACAAAAAAAAGAGATCACATTTTCAAAATGTTGAGGAATTCAACATATTCAATACTAGAGGTGAGACAAAAGTGACTTCATTATTCATTGGGCATATTCTGTAGAACTCTGACATTTTGTGATAGGACTATCCAATCTTTTGAACTCCAAAATTCAGTAAAGTAACGTATAATGTGTGATTTGAACTAAAGCTTTTGATGACTGGATCCTTCATATGTCTTACTATCCTTTTGCAAAAATGCTTCAGCTTATTTTTATATTAAATTATTCCAGGTAAATAATTTCCATTTAACTGTATAGATTTTCCCCGATAATTTCCACTCAATTATAATGAATTTTGTCTCAGATTCTAGTAATTGGCACTTTAGAGAAAAGTTAGAAAGTAAATGTTTTTAATTGGTTCAATAACATCATATATACTATAGAGATCTCCCAAGATGTTTTTGAAGCTGTAACAACTGAACACGAACTTATCAAATATGAAATTAGAATTAGAATGATTTCTATAGAGGAGAAAAAACTTTTTTGGTGACTATTTAGCCCTTTGATCTTAAAACATGGCATACCACACCTGAATCATCCTACTTGGTAAGAAAAACTGTTCAAGACACTCAGTGAAGAACTTTCCCCATGAGCCCATTTTAAAAGTGGATAAAATGCTGATACTTTCAAAATTGCCCGTGTAATTGCAGTATTATTAAATGATGCCTCAACTGGATCAGCTGTGTTTTAGGAAGAACTTTGAAATTATTGGGTGAGAGATTCTAGCACATGGACTTTCACATTCCCCTTCCTTTCCTAAGGAAAAAGTTTCAATTTCATGTAGTTGGTCTTTTTTTGAGGCTCATGGTCTCCTTTGGGTGTTCTAGACAAAACTGATATTCAGTTGATTTATGTTTTATTTGCACAACCATGGACTTTCAATCTTAATTTCTTCCACCTTTCTAATAGTAGTTTGTCATTAAAACCATTTGGATATAGTGTGAGGAAAAACACATCATATGGACAATTATTTTTCTTTTCCACTAGAAGTGATGAGGAGAGTTGAAGGTGGGGGAGATAGGCTTTCAAAAAACAGTATTAGGACATGAATCTTTACATATTTGTTCCATAAGTTTACTCATAAAAGCTACCAAAGGGAAAATCAAAGATTCTTCTATATCATTAGAATATGATTTTAAATCACCTCCTGGATGACATGCTTAAATCATGGCTATACGGCTTAATAACTGTATTATCTTGAGAAGTTGTTTAAATGTATCTTGGTCTTTGTAATAAAGATTATTAACCTACCTCATAGTTTGTTGTAATAATTAAGCGAAAGGAAATAGTGTTGATGAAGTGCTTAAGAAAAGTATTTGGAATGTAGTTAGCTCTCAAAAAATTTTATAATTTTTATTAAAAATGGCAATTAACAAGGAGGGAAAAAAAGCAAACAAAGATTAGGAATCCACAGAAGAAAATGCAGGGGTATGTGTGGGAGGTTGAGAAGAAGGAGGAAGATTTTCCACCCCCATTGGGAGTCATGGGGAACCACTAAGCAGTAGATTTGATTCCCCAAGGATACCCCGCAAGCTTGGATGGTGGTGCTTACAAATATTCTCTGAATTGCTCTGTTTGGGTGCAGTTTTTTTCAGCCACTTTTATAGGGGAACATCACTCATAGAGAGTCTTCTTAGCTTCAACTAAACGTTTAGACTCAAGGCCGTCATAGACCACAGGTGGCACCAGCACTCAGATGAATCTAGGCAGGAAGCAGATTACCTAGGGCAACGTCAGCTAATCTTCTTCTTTGAGAGTTCTTGAAACAATTCACGCAGGAGGTCAGGTCTGAGGTGAGTTTTACATCAAACAAGTGCAGGAGATGCACTAAGTTAAAAGCTTCATACATCAGAGGAGCCCGTATCTTTTGTAACATCCCCATAGGCATAGCTTTTAGAATTCCCGTTAGGGACGTGGAACTCAGAAAAGCCAAAACGTATGACTTCTCATCAGTGTTTATAATGGATAATCCCAGTCAAGATATGATTTGCCAATCATGGGTCACTTTATTATGCTCAGTGTGGCTTCATAATTTAGTTGGTACATATTATATTTACCGAGTTACCAGGAGAACAGAGAGAGTTACCAAAGGTCAGATTCTCATGCAGCAGGAGAATAGGGTTTATTAACCCTTTATCTGCAATGAGTAGCTGGTTTATTGAGAAATAATATATTGGAATATAAAATAAAACTTATTTTTCAATAACTGTACCAAATGTGCTCTGCTGAATTCTGACTTTTCTACTTGTCACTTGAGCTCTCATAACAAAATCATAGCTATAGCCATTAACTTTTCAGTTTTATTTAGTTATTAAATCAGTTACTTAAAGTTCTTAAAACTCAGTCTCATAGACATTTCATTACCCTTTCTCCATTCTGCCCTGCCCTCCAGAATATGGAGTGGAAGGGGTCTGGGTCTGGCTCTCACAAGACTGTGTTGCACATGTGTCACACACGTTGGCACAGAGAGAAGAGATGTAGCAGAGAAGGCCCTTAGTAGACTGCCTGGGGTGACACAGTTTCTTTTTGGATGGTCACACTGCTGACATGGCATGTACACAGATTTTGACAAGGATGGATGGTGTGTCACCAACTGGCCCCACTGATAAAGGTCTCAGTCCTTAGTGGCTCCCCTATGCAGGGAACATGGGAGATGTGTCCGTATCTCCTGACCAGCCCCCACTAGCAGCCTTACCTGACATGCCTCTGAAATATGGATGGTAGCCCCCAATCTCATCCATCATCCATTATCACCTGAGGCCACAGGCATGTGCAGGATTCATTTGGCCTCTCAAGAAGTGGGAACTCAAGGGTGACCAAGGGGAAAGAGGAAGAAGGTGGTCCGGGACCCATCTCTGCTGACAGAACCCAGCATGCCGTCTCTCCCCAGTACTCTCCTCCCTAGCAAGGAAAGAATTGCCAATCTCCTCTTCTTATAGGCATATTGTCTTTAATGAGCTATTTCATTAGAACTTTCTTTCCTTAGATTTATGGAAGCAAAGTACTCCCTTCTCTCCCCCTCCCAAACTCTGCTTTCCTGAAAGTGACAATTCTCCTTCCATGCCATCTTAATGCGGGTGTATGGGAGAGAGAGTTGGTGATGGGAGGAGTATAAATCTAGTGGTGCTGAGCCAGCACCTCCTAGCAAAACCGGATGGGGGATAGCTGGTCCAAAAGCTAGCAGTTCTAAAAGGAAGAAGGTAGGGTGACCTGTAAACACCTTTGTTCTCAGGTGTGGGTCAGGAAGACAACATCCTGCTTTGCGCTTAACGTTGCCAGGTTCAAATATGCTAGAAAGACTGTGTGGCAAGTTCTTCTAAAGGCTCTTACCTCCACTGATGGATTTCCTTCCAGGCAGGCTTCAGTCCATCATTAGTGAGATTATAACAACAGGTGCAAAGGGTTTTTAATATCCTTTCTGTCTGGGGAATATATAGCTTAAACTCGCCAAAGCTCAAGGGAGCAAATTGGTCTCATAAAGACTGGGGCTTAGGTGAGATCTTCTACTTAGTCTCTATTATTATGACATTTAGTTTAGAAAAAATCATATTAAAAAGTCTTCAGTCCTCATTTTTAGTCACTGACTTGTAAAGTACCCTCCTTTTTATTCAGTTTCATTAACTTTCTATTCTTCACAACTGAGGAAATTGAATTTAATAAGCTACGATTCTTTACTTCTCAAGCACCTCCTTGGTTCATTCACTTTTGAAAATTAATCAATAACAATCATTTTAAATAAATCGCTAAGACTTCCCTCATTCTTTCCTTTTAACAAAGCAAGTTCAAGAACATTAATTTCTCTTTGCTTATCCTTTGAGTCAAGTGGGGAATTTTATTTTTTCTAAGCTTCATTGCTATTTATGGTCACAGTGGCATTCAAACACTTGCCTCAAGCGGTTTAATTGGGATGCTATTGGGCTCTGTACAAAGAATAACTGCAAAACTGTCTATATAAACAGTCACAGTTCCCTGTCTAGTGAGGTGAGGGTAAGTGACTCATTCTGACAGTGTGCCCGTTAAGTCTTTAGCATAAAGTGTTCTCTGATGATTGGCTGGTCATTTAAGCCAGGCACTTCTTGTCTGTATTGTAATCTCATCTCCTTTTGTGTGTTTCCCTCTCCAAAACTCTCAAGAACCTATCCATATCCATACAATTCTAAGAGATCATTACATTTTAAACAATGAACAGTGTTCATTCTGGAAGCCATGTTGGTGTGACCCTTAGACCTGTCAAGAGAAAGTCTGCTTTAAGGAAGCCAGTTAACTGACAGCCTCCAGCTGTCACACCTTCAAGGTCCACCATGGCTTTCTTGCCAAGGCCACCCTCTCTCCTGGCCAACCCCAGCTTATCGCTAAGCACAGTAGAGGTACTTGAGCTGGGTCTTCCTGCCTGAAGTGCTGCTTTAACAGACCATCTTTACTCCTGGCTTCCTTATCAGTCTTCGTTCAGAGCTGCACTGCGATCAAGGATGTTCCTGTCCAACGCTCCTCCTTCCCCATCTCCCTTCCAAGGTGTCAGACCTGCATTGTGGACTGGAAACTCTCCCTGCTTATTTCTGCTCCCTCTGCACTTTATCTTTCACAGGCATTTCCCACATTAAATCTCTTGCACTCTTGGTGTCTGTTTCACAAAGGTCCCTGACTGTAACAACAAACTCTGTTCAGCCTACAGGAGAAGCATGTTATTAGAGAAGGGAATAGAGAGATGTTATCTACCACTTCTCCTGCTTCACCAAACCATTACCTCTTCTAAGGCTCCAAACCTAGAGAAGACAACTAACAGAAATGGATGAAGACAGTCTTTCAAAATAAACAAATTAGCCCTGTTCATATGTGAATTCCATCACAAGATCACATATGGATTATTCAGAACACACACATTAAACTATTCTCATTGGAGAAATGTATTTGTTTTCATTTCAACTAGCTAAAAGGAGAAGAAAAACACAGGAATGACAAGTAAGGGATTAAAAAGAAATCTTTAATCTTTGGTTTGATTAGCCTTAAAGTTTCAAAACAAACCCTCAAGCTCATTCTTCCCCTATTCTTGTTCTTGCAGAGTTCCTTCCCTTGCCCAGAGTTGTATATGAGCTTGGGGAGTCTCCTGAAGGTCCAAGGCCCTGGGTCCTGGCATGTCCCTTTCATGCTGGGGTTACCTAGTGCCCTCTCTGGCAGTTGATGCCTGGATACTCCTTCCAGATAAAGTTTTGCTGAATCCTTCTATCTCCCTGGGGTTTTACCTGAAAACAGGTATAGACTCTTGTATTCCCAAGCCCCTCAAACCCTTTTTGGGGTAGTTCTACTTCCACATGGCTCTACCCAAGAAGGATGCTAAAGAGTGTCTTTCTCTCAAGCATCAAGTACCTTGCTATCATTTACTCCTCTAATTTTACACATTACTCCTCTGCACATCTAATTCTAATTCACCAGCACAGATTATCTTTTTCAAACTGATGAGGGAGCCATGATCTCTTTTTTGGTCTTTCTCTCAAATATTTTGTCTATGCCCCTGAGCTTCCAGCTTCCCTTGAAGGCTTAGGTGTCTGTAACAAAAAAGCCAAAAGATATCAGACTTTCTGCTTGTTGTGCTGTACATCCTTCTCATGGGGCAGCAAGTACAATAGCAACCATCTGCTTTAAAAGGAAAAGAAAAAGGGGAAAATACCAAGAGGGGGGAAGAACCATATTATTCTGCCTCTTCAGCATATGGCTAGACAATAAATTAAACTTTTAGCATTGAGAGGAACATTAGAGGTTTCCTAATTCAACGTCTTTTCGCATCTTCTCTATTATATGTTCCTAACAGATGGTCAAGCAGACTCCATAATTCCAATGACAGGTAATTCAGTTCCTCATAAGAGAATGCATTACAGAATTGTTAGATTTCTTAGAAAGTCCATCCTTACATTGAGTTGGCATCTGTTTCCATTATGGGCAGCAGAGGATGTCCATCATTGTCAAAGGAACAATAGCTTGCACCTAAATAGACAGAGATGGTTCAGATAGTCTCTGTAAGCTTTTATTTCTTCATCTACAAAATGGAGCTGATAATATCTGTTTTTCAGAATCATAGGGAAGATTAAATGATGCAAATATACATAAATACTTGGGATAGGGTTTGTCATGGTAGATGTTTGCTAAATATTATTTCTGTCCAATAACGGTCCAAACCCGTTCATTCATTCACTCATAAAATATGGACTTAGCATTTTTCTTGTTCTAAACCCTGGAAAAGACCCTGGTAATATATCAGAGAATAAAACAAATGTATAGTGTATCTTGTCTTAAGAAGATATAGTGTATCCAGAATAAACATTGAATTACAAATGTTAGAAGTGCTGTGAAAGAAAACACCAGGGTACTAAGAGAGTACATACAAAGGGAATCATAAAGAACAGTCCACTTTCTGTCTGTCTGTCTGTCTCTCACTCTCTCTCTCTCACACACACTCCCAACACAGACACACACACAAGCATAGTGTATTATCTTCTCCTACAAAGTCTTCTTATCTCAGGAATAAACGTTCCAATATTTTCATCCATTCTTCAGATAGCTTGGTTATGGAATGGCTTAGTTTTTCCTATTAAATTATGGAACATTGAAAGATCCTTCCTTACTGTAAGGTTAAAAATAAAGAATTTGTATTATTTTAAATTTTTTTCATGTTTTCAATTCCCCTTCAATAAGTAAAATAACAATGGTAAACATATGCATTCCTCTTCTAGTTTGCACATTCTATGTACCCACTTTTATTTGTCATTATATTTGCTTCTGTAATGTTGAGGGGGATAATAAATTTTAACAGAAACTATAATCTATTTCCTTCGGGGAACTTATTTTAAAGTTATTTATAAGATATCTAGTGACCAAAAGTGCTTGCTCGTAGAAGACGCTCTCTCTTTCTTTATGAAGTGGACCTCTTTGGAGCTCACTATACCTTTATATCAGAAGATCACATTTTAAAGAATGTTCAGATATTCATACTAACCCCAGGCAGGTGCCCAGAATTCCTACACCCCACCAGAATTTCCTCTTCTGTATCTCTGTCTCTTTGACACTGAAATTATATAAATTTGAATATAAATATGAGATTTAATCATTAAATCAGCCCATTAAAGAGATTTACAAAGTATCAGTTGGGCCTGTGCATTCCCTGCCCGTTCCCTAAGGAAAATTACAATACATTGTCTCAATTTCCTTGGGTGGTACCAAAAGAACCTTATTGGCATCTGGCTACTTGGCCATCATACTGAAAAACAAACAAACAAACAAAAACAAAAAAGAAAAAATAGATACTACAAGTTGATGAGAAAGATGAGAGTGGAAACGTCTCCTTGGCCTTGCCGCAAGGGTGCCTTGGTGTCCCTTTCTGACCCATCCACCCATCCTAAGTAGCCTCCTTTGGATGAGCTGGCCAGGCTGTGGCACCATCACAAGGCTTCCCTCTGCGGGGCTTGTGTGCCAAGTGGGCACTTCCTGACTACACACATTCACCAGCAGCTACAACAACGGGGGCAGAGTTTAACAAGGCAGGCACTTGTCCCTGAAAGAAGGAAGAAATGTCACCCTCCCTCTGTGAATAAATGTGGTTGTTCTCACTATCTCCCTTGAAAGCCTCTTTCTCTGAAGTACAAGCTATTATGCAAAGGCAGATGTACAGTCTGGGAAGGTTTCCAAGTTCATCACTGAAAAGCGTGAGGTATTCAGTGTCAGCGCCTCCACGGAAGTGTCTGTCTCTGTCTCAGTCTGCCTGGCTGGCAGCGATGAAGAGTAGACAGTTGTCCAGAAGCTGGGTAGGTAGGACCCCAAGCATTGTGGCAGAGGCATTCCCAGCCAGTTTCTCAGTTTTCAGAGGCGATAAGGTTTTCCCTGACAGCTGCACACATTTCACACAAGCAAAACGTTCCGCTGATGAGGCAGCAGCTTGAGTTTGTCTGAATAAGCTACACTCTGGGAAAAGTGTAACGTCACAAGCTTCATTGCACAGCGTCTATGAGAGAAGATGCAAGAACAACTGCCATTGTTACTGCTTCAGCACAGGTGGAGGATGATGCTATGTTTGTTAACTGCTTCACCAATTTCCGTTGTGTTCCCTGAGACTTGGGATGCTAACTAGAAGCCATGGAATAAATTATGAAGATAACGATTTGTTCCCCTGCTATAATGCAGGAGGGTATCAGACTCACAATCCTTGCCATCTGTAATACAGGATCAAGTCATCCAACTCCTAGAAGCCTTTGAAAACATTCACATCTCTTAGAGTTCCACAGTTTCAAGTAGATAGTTCAAAGTTTTTTATAAGAAGTGCTTGAAGCTAAGTAGCAACCTGTGTTTCTTTTTCTCACATTACCCATATCTCCTCCGTAGTGGAAGTGCTTTCAGCACCGAAGCAGGTGTTATTGTAAAAAGGCTGGCTCAGATGAACCTTGGAGGATGGTAAGTGCCTCCAGTCTGGAATGTAACCTGAGAAAGAGGGGGAGGTGCTCATTCCATTGTCTCTGATTCTAAGCACTGTTCCAAATCCATGTCTTAGATAACAAGCAGAGTGGGGGCAGTGCCACGAGGCTGAGTACAGCAGTAGGTGGGTGCTCTCACTGTGTGCTGGCCCAAATTAAAGGAAACAGGACTCTCAAACCTTTTCATGTGGATTTCCAGTTGTCTCCAGATTTCAAAACTTTTTAACTTTAAACATAATTTTAAGATTTTGTTGTTGTATTAGCTTGTTTATTTTATCCAAGGGGGAAAAAAGCAAATTTGTGATATTTGAGAATGTTAAGGGGCCAGCCTGGTCGCATAGCAGTTAAGTTTGTGTACTTCACTTCGGCAGCCGGTTTGGATCCTAGGCACAGACCTACACACCACTTATCAAGCCATGTTGTGGCAGGCGTCCCACATATAAATTAGAGGAAGACAGGCACAGATGTTAGACTAGGGCCAATCTTACTCAGCAAAAATAAGAGGATTGGTAGCAGATGTTAGCTCAGGGCTAATCTTCATCAAAAAAAAAAAAGAAGAAAGAGAGAATGTTAAATTCTAAAATCCTCACCATAGCCCGTCAAGCACTGCATGTTCTGGGTCCTGTCTTCCTCTGTTGCCTCATCTGAGGCCACTCATCCTATGAAAGCAAAGACTACTTTGCTTTTGGTTTTGATTTTGTTTGCCTAGCAAGATTCATCAAGGCAGGGTTCATGGAATTGATGTGATAGGAGCAAGACCACCATATTAGATAGCAATTGCTGTGTGACAATCCACATTAAAATATGGTGGCTTAAGATAATAAACAATTGTTATTGTTCATGATTCTAAAGGCCAGCTAGTAGATCTTCTGGCTCAGTTAGAAATGTTCATGCATCTGTGATCAGCTCTGAGTCAGCCATGCAGCTCAACGCATCTCAGCTGAGCTCTCTTACGTGTTCTGGGACTGCTGGTAGCTGGCCTGTAATAAACTTGACTCTTCTCCAGGTGATCTGATATCTTCCAGAAGGCCATCCTGGGCTTTTTCTCATGGCATAACAGGGTTCCAAAAGAGAAAGAAACCTCTCAAGGATGCTTGAAGCCTAGGGTTTGAACTAGCATGTTCTTTGCTCATTCTGTTGGCCAAGCAAGTCCAGAAGCCAGCCCAGATTAAAGAACTGGAGAAATAGAAATTAAAGAGCTGGATCCTTGATGGAAAGATCTTCAAAGTCATACTGTAAGAGGCACAGGGCAATTTTTGCAGTCAAGCCACAACAAACTTCAAAGATAAGTAGGAGCCCAAATGGCAGAGATAACATGTCAGAATGCTTTCAGGTATAAGGAACAATAAGAAAAAAGCACAAAACATGTTTCATAAAGGGCAAAGAGAATTTCTATTAGACCAAAGATTTTTTGTTTGCAAACACAGAAGAACACTGGGGGTCTGTGAGAAAAACATTAGAAATGCCATTTGGGAGGGATCCCTATTCCATGCTAAGAATTAGAGCTTTGTTCTATGATCACTTGAAGATACAAAGAATTATTGCAGAGGATCGCTTGCTTGCAGTTTAACACTGATTGTCATTCCCTTATTCTTGAAACTCTCTCCTCCTGTGGATTTGGTGATAACCACTTTTTCCTGATTTAATTCTTATATATCTAATGTTTATTCTTCAGTTTTATTTACTAGCTCTCTTTCCCTGTCCTCCCTTAATTTTGGACCACCCAAAATTCCATCCTTGCCCTTCTCTTCTCATTCAAATATTGTTCTTCAGCAATTTCATCCACTTAATTAATTTTCACTAATGCCATATTGATGACTCCCTGATGTATACCCCTCCCAGACTATCTCCTGAACTCTGGACTCTTTTATCTAACTGTATCCTGGATACTCCGCATTCATTTCCTACTCAGCTTGTCTCACAGTGAATCTTATTGTCTTCCCTTCTATGCTTCTCATTCTCTTGTGTACTCTTTCAGTTAAGGACCACTATTATCCATTCAGATGCACAAGCCAGAAGTTCAGGAAAGACCTGAACATCCTCCTTCTCTCTCTCTCACCTCTCACGTTTAGTCTTGGTCCCTGTAAGTTGTATCTCCTAACGTTATCAGTACTATAATGCTCCATTTATTAGCTGTGGCTGTGGTTCCTTGGGTTCTTCAAGTTATGTACTAAGGACAGAGATAATTACTTCACCTAATTTTGGTTGGAAGATATAATGGTATCTGATATGGTTGGTGTTATAATGGTATCTTGACCAAGTGATGTTTAAGTTAAAACACCTTATCTCTCTTTGAAGCATTCCATAATCTTCTCCCTACAATGTAAGAATGTGCACCTTATTACACGAGGCAGGTGCATTATCTGGAAAGACTGGAAAGAGCAAGCTTTCCACTGTGACTTTTGACCTTTATATACACTTGGCCCCAGAAATCTCATCTTCATGTGACTTACAGTCATATGGTATATATATAGTATTTCTCCATGGTCACAGCAAAAGCTCAGCCCAGCATTTCTCTACATCTTGGCAAAAAGTTTATTGGGTTATTCCTTTATGTCAATACTAAATGAAAACCAAAATTGCATAACTCCTACCCACTATCCTCAAGCAAAAGTTGTTTAAACAGCTTTCTTCAAAGAATATCTTGTGTGGAACTACACACATAAAACAAAAACAGGGCTGACTTTGTTGAAGTATAGGATAGAGGTATGAGAACTTTGCCCCTTGGTCTTGTAACCATCCCACCTAAGCATCTCCTGCAAGACTCCTAAAGTACCTCTAACTAATCTTAAGGCCCTGAAGAAACCAATTTAAAAATTGTGAGCCTAAAGGAAACAGGAGACCAATATACTCTAGGAAAAGAGCACATGTCGTTTACTGTACATTGAAATACACAATGACTTGGGCTATCTCTGACCAATTCTAGAAAACAAAAGAGGAAACAAGTTGCATTAATTGGAAGAGATTGGATTCAGAATCTTGACCAGACAAATGAAGAGACAGAATAGCTCCCCAATTCCAGTAAAAACTGTACATGTCATAGACTCTAGAATGGGGCCTTTGTTCTCTAACCCCTTGTCATTGCTTCCCTGACCTGGACTGCCCTAATCATCTTTTCCCTGTACGCCTGCAAGAGACGCACTGGTCTCCTTGCTGCCAGTTCCTGGCCCATCCAGTAGATGAGCAGAAGAATTTCCAAAGTTATCTTCTTAAAACCAAATATTACCCCATCACTTACATTATCTATGAAATATGGAATAAAGTCCAAATTACATCTCTGCCACACAAAACCCACCCAGAGAGGTCCCTGCCCAGACTCTGTTGGTAATTCTCCTGCCTTTCTTAACTCACATCTTATTCTCTAGCAATGGTGAAAGACTGGAGATCTTCAAATTCACTATATTTCATATCTACATGGCCCTGCAAAATTGTTCTCTCTGTCTGGAATTCGCATTTCCCTAGTGTCTTCCTGGTGCAAACCCACCTATCCCTCAATACACAGATTTACTATCACCTTCTCCAGTCTGAAGACTCTCTAATCCCTCTCACTTTAGGCAGCCTTGACCCTTTCCTCCTATTGCCATGGCACTTTGTAAACGCACATAATGTTTCACTAATCATACTGTATTATAATTATTTAATTACATGTCTCTCTGCCAAACTTAATTGTTTTTTCCACCAGTGAAAGGACCAAGTCATATTTACCTTCACATCACCAGCCCCTAATACAGTACGTGGCATCTGGTGATGGTCCAGTGACACTTGATGAACAAGTAATAAGAGCACAGCTTTAGGAAAATAAGTACAGGAGCAGCATGGAGAATGAATTAGAGAAGAAGCCATATGCAAGGGACCATATAGGAGGCTGTTGAGATGGTCCAGGTTGGTGATAATAAAAATAAGGTGAAGCAGGAAGTTGTCACTGGACACGGCGCAAAGAAGAATATTGGGCATCTTTGAAAACGGGATCCACAGTACTCGGTAAGGGCTTGAAAGGGCAGAAGGAGTAATTGACAATAAATCCAAGGTTGAATGTGGAGCTAAGAATGAATGATTTTAATAAGAAGCCTTGGGAATGCAGGAGGGAAGCTAAAGAGCTTCATTTGGATATGGTCAACATGGACTCTGTGCTGTGCACAGTGCTAGCTATGGCCGGCATGTGGCTTTTTTGTACTATCCCCAGCTTTTAAAGCAGAACTCAGGGGAAAATGGGGGCTCAGGAATTGCTGACTGCAGGACCCTAAGAACACTTAGTCATGGTCAACACTGTAGTTTCTGACTTTCTCTTCTATGACATTGGAGACCACATGATATTTGTAAAAATCAAGCAGCATATTTCCCAGCAGTTTAAGAAGAATAGTTCTAGATGAAAGAAATATTTTTTAAAAGATATATATATATATATATATATATCTGCATATATCCATCACTCTGATTTATATAACATCTAAAGTATAGGGAATCTATGTTAGCTATAATGAACTGTTCTGTTGAACTTCTTTTAAATTACTGTCAGGATTTTTTCCTTAAAGATCACTCATTGTAATGGAGTAAGAATGGATCTAAATCTGGATTAAAAGCTTTTGGTGAATTCAGAGTGTTTTTCCCCCTGACTCAGAATTAATGACTTAATGTTCCCTGAAGATTTCATATCTATAGGCAACATACACCATCTTGCTGAATTAAAATCCTAGTAAGGGATTGAATTAATTCTTCATTTCTAATGAGGAGAGAATAATACCAACAATGATTCTAATTATATCTTGGACTTATAGAGCTCATTTCTTCCTAGGAGCTAAAGGAAGGCTACATCTGTTGCTTAATTTATACCTGGAGATGAAGTGATCTGACAAATGTTACATGGCATGCCGCTGTAACTAGAGTCTTATGTGATCAGAAATCTGGATTTTTGATTCTACATTTGATACTGTTTATTCCAAGTTCCAGGGGGTTTTTTTTGTAAAAAAAAAAAAAAAAGAGAGAGAGAGAGAAAAGAATAATAAATTGTAATTCACAGAATGAAAAATTCTAATTTGACATAAGGAAGAAATTTCCAAAAGAGACATCTCTGAAGCTTTGGAGTGTGGATTATAAGGAGAACTGAAATTGCTTTTACTAGAAGTGTTCTAACATAAAGCAGATTCATATATGTCTGAAATTATCTATTGGGATATATCTGATTGAGGCAAGGTGGAATAGATTATTCCTCAAGGTTTTTTCCACTCTTACAATTTAGTGATTTCTCCGTGATATGTTCTGTACATTTTTTCCTAGTAAACTCAAAAACAAGTGTGTAATAAATGCAAAACGACTCTGTTAAATTCCTTCCTTTTTACTTTACTGGGGAATAAACGGAAGAAACTTGACCTGAATCTCTTCATGCTTGCCCCTCTAGAGTCAATTTTCAAAACTGTAGCCAGAGTGATCTTTTTAA
Organism: Equus asinus; assembly: GCF_041296235.1. NCBI lineage: Eukaryota > Metazoa > Chordata > Mammalia > Perissodactyla > Equidae > Equus > Equus asinus. The sequence continues at coordinate 21,930,444 of NC_091801.1, read as the reverse complement.
AACATAAGTCAGACCATGTCGGCCCTCCACTCAATACTCTGCATGGCTCCCCACTGGACTTGGAGTAAGAGCCAAGGCCTTAGAGCAGCCTGTAGGGCCCTACATGATCTATAGCAACATTCCCTCCCAACCTCCGCATAACGTCTCTATCCTCATCCTCTGTCCTACTACTTGCCCACTCTGCTCCAGCCGCACTGGCCTCATTGTGGTCCATCTGCTGGGAACACACCTGCCTCAGGGCCTTTACATATGCTGTTTTCTTTGCCTGGTATTCTCTTCTATGAGTCATCCTCCTAGCTCCCTGCCTCCCTTTCTTCACCTCTTTTCTCGGATGTCACTTTTTCAATGACTATTCTCATCACCTCATATTTAAAATTGCAAACCTTCTCCAACTCCAATGAACTCTACTCCTCCTTTTCTTCTTTTTTTATACCATTTGTTACTTTCTAACATGCATAATAATTTGCTTATTTATTATGTTTACTTTTTGATGTTTGTCTCTCCCTCCTCCCAACCTCCAGCACCTCCGAACTGCTGGAATATATGGTCCTTAAGAGCAAGGATCTTCGTCTGTTTTTGTTCGTTGATTCATCTCAAACACCCAAAATAATATAATAATATAATTTAATCATAAATTGGGTCTAAAATAACAAAGTGAATCAATACAAACTGGGAAACCAAAAGAAAATAGAATGGACAATGTAAAAATAGTGAAAAGAGTTCCCAAATTTTCACAGATGGAGTCAGTAGAGTAGGTATTATTTTAGTGTGATGGTGCCCATTAGAGCGAAAAAAGTTTTCTTAAACCTCGCTTCTAAGTAACAGGCTTTAAAATGTTTCAAGAAAATTTTCCTGCTCCCCTCAAGTGCTTAGTCTAAGCTGCAGCAGGGTCAACACTAAACTGCTTCACAATTGATAGAATTTCAAGTTCGTCTATCGTCTGAGTCCCTTTTTCTATATCCTCTTGCAGAGCCACCTCCAGAACCGGGTGCTCCCTGCTGTGGTCCCTACAGCACAGGTCAGAGCAGGATCATCCTCTCACTTCTAGATGTTTTGCTTTTATTAATTCAGCCTAACATCACATGTGTTCTTTTTTGAGGCTATATTAACGAGCTGTATGGAGTTCCTATCAAATTCAATTCCTAAAACTCTTAGGCTACATGTTCCCTACTGTATACAACCAAGTATAGGACCTTATATTTTTCCAATTAAATAGCAATTTGGTAGATTTCAGCCCATGGCTACATCACGTCAGGACAATTTTGATTCAGCGTATTTCCTAATCATAAACTTTACTTCAACTGCAAATTGAGGGGAGTCTGCCTTCTATTTCTTTATTTAAGAAATAAGTAATTGGAAAAATGCTGAAGCAGGCAGGTGAAGAGATGGAACTCTGTAGCACTCTCCCAGAAACTTCCCTTGTGACTGACATCAATTCACTAACCAGCACCACTGAAGGACCATGATGCAAGTAGCTAGTAAGCCACCTATCAATTGTTCAAATTTCATATTTTTCTACCTGAAGAATAAGAATATTGCCTAAGATTTTGCCAGTTTAAGAACTAGTCCGGAGCAACTATTTCTCTGCATTCGCCATCTGCTAACCTCTCATAGAAATAAATCCTGGGGCCGGCCCAGTGGTGCAGCGGTTAAGTTCCCACGTTCCGCTTCTCGGAGGCCCAGGGTTAGCCAGTTCAGATCCCGGGTGCGGACATGGCACCACTTGGCAAAAGCCAAGCTGTGGTAGGCGTCCCACGTATAAAGTAGAGGAAGATGGGCATGGATGTTAGCTCAGGGCCAGTCTTCCTCAGCAAAAAGAGAAAGATTGGCAGTAGTTAGCTCAGGGCTAACCTTCCTCAAAAGAAAAAAAAGAAAAAGAAATAAATCCTGATATATTGTTGTCATTAGACACATGATGCATTCTTTGTGACTTCTTTGGGCTATTTGTACATCATGTCTTAATAATTTATCCTAAAATCTTTTTTGAGATACACAGCAATAATTTGAATAATTCTGCTACCTATCTTTTTGAAAATTAGAAAATTAATTTTATATAGTTGCACAAAAGCTGTTTAAAAAAGGTCAAACAAGTTCAAAAAAATTAGTATGATATCCTGCGTTATTATAAAGCACAATGCTAGTTTCTCTATAATTATACCTTTAATTCTGAATCAATTACATTGAGAATCTATACTAAACCATGAATGATGACCAATTAAAACATCTTTAATTGGCAATGCCCTTCAAAATGGAATTAGTGCTAATGAAATAAACTATTTTTGATATTGTGGCAATTCTGCTTAAATGATTGCTGCTGTGACTAATTAAGAACCCTTTATAGCAAATGCTTCTAAATATCTGCTTCTCTTCCACCTACTTTTCTACATTTGGAAGGGAGAGAGGGGAGAAGGAGGGGTCTGTTAGTTGAACTTAAGATCTTCAAAAGTCTAACCTTCTTTTCCCATGTTTTATTCATCCTTGTCCTGTCATTTGGTGTTCTTAAAGGGAAATCTTTAAACTTGTTTGGCTGTTATTAGTAATTCATAATTCCTGGAATTATGAATAGTTGGCCACGAACTGTGGTCTTTGTGGTAGAACACCACAGAAAGGTAAATTTATAGTATTTTATGCTATTCCAAGTTATCCAACTATGCAGAGTGCAAAAATAGGTAACCAATGAATTATTACTTAGAATCTTGATATTTTTAGAGCAGGATATTTTTAAAAGCTTGGTTATTTAATTGCTTGGAGGTGATTTTGAAATTCAGAATGACTTTCGGTAGTTTAGAAGCAGGCTACTTCTCTACTGTTCTGAAACAGCCAACTTCAAGGAGTGTGGCGGGGCAGCCGGGGGAGAAGAATCTCTGAAGCAACTTTTTTGACTTGAATTTACTTAATAATTTAGAGAAGCTGCACAGGGTAAAAGAGAGCACTAGACAAGGAGCCCGAAGGCCAAGCTGATCCCAGGTCTACAGCCTACAGGACAGGGCTTTGGGTCAGGCTGTTACAACTCTGCATTGTAGTTTCCTTAACAAAAAAATGGAGAAACAATATTTTCCAGGATTGCCTCAGGATAATTTCACTCAAATGTGGAAGTGTTTTATGAACTATGAAATGCTGTGCAGACGCCCAGAAATATAATCTCTTTTCCCATCAATCTCCTAATTCAATCAGAATGGTCAATTTGGTAGACATGTATTATTTAAACCTTGAATCACCTATTAATCATCACCTTTGGCAAAGAAAATGGAGATGCAAAAATAACAAGTTCTGTATAAAAAGCTCAAATACCTTATCTGAAGCACATTTTTTTTTAAAAAAACCAGTTTTTTAATGGTTGCCCAGTTTTTTAAAAAAGAAAAGAAATTTATCTTAGCACATTTTTTAAACAATAATCAATTAACTGTTTTGTTGTCATTTTGTGTGTTGTTGATTTGTTCTTCAACTTAGTTTGAAGATGCTAGACTTTCCCTGTTACAGGCAAAATAAAATAAATCATCATCAGACAATATTTCTCAAACTGAAAAATACTATATTTTTATACCATTGTCTTCCATCCGTTTACTTTATGGACCCTAACTGCTCCATGGTGCTCTTGGCCAGAAACAAATTATTTCTAAATATTATGTTTGCATTTTGACCCTTTATCTTAGCTGTAAAGTTATACGTAGCTTGCCTTTTATCCTAGAAACCCATCTGTGGTTGCTGAAAAGCAAATTATTTTGTTGAAGGTCAGCATTAAATCCAGCCAGATTTACCTTTTATTAATCCCCGTGTATTACTTAGGTTGTAAGCTTTTTATCACTGTACTATAACCAACTTTGGCCCCAGAATCCTTTCTCTCAGTTTGATTCATAATGCCGCTCTAATGCAATAGATGTTAAGATTCAGCCATCTGGGCATTTTAAAACATGGCAGCAGACCAATGGAGTCTCAGATCGGTGCAGCGTCTGATGTTCCCCTCTTCACTATGCACAACCAGCCATTTGTCAAAAATGCACAGCCTGTATCCAACAGTTTACTGTGGCCACGTATGCTTTAGTCACGCTTTCTAACTCTCAATTAGAAAAATCTCAAATTTAGTCATTACAGGTTTTATGGGTTGCAGAAACACAAGGGGTCCTTCAAATGGACAAACAGCTGAGAAACTTGGCGAGCAGGTAAATGCGAATCAAGTGAGGCTCCCCACGGATCGGTCATTCACTATCACTCCTGTGCTCAGTCTATGTTGAAATAAAAGTAAAATCTTATTTTCAGCACTGAGTAAATGGGAGACTCTAAACTTGCAGTCATGTGCAGCAAGGTTCTACATGGGAAAATGATGTGACGGGTACAATCGTCTTGGCTATTCAAATTAACTTTCTTCAAAATGAGTCTCTGGAGCCCTGTTTCCATCTTTTAGAGATGGGCCAGAGTGGGAAACAGACTACCCTTCCCAGGCTTCTCCCCTAACTGAGATGCTGCACATTCTTCCAAATCCAAATGCCACTTCTTCCTGGAAGCCTCCTTGTGAATGCCTGTTGGAGCTGATATGTCTGTTGCAGTTCCAAAGCACTAATTTACAGGGCTGAATGCAAGAGTCCCTCCATGCCCATATGTGCCCAGCATGCAGTGAGCTGCGGCCATCCACAGATGCATCTTTCTCTTCAAATTCCACTCATGCACCCGCTGGGCTAACAGCGGCCATGTATGCTTGTGTGCGTGTTATAGAGCCCTTTCCACTCTTCTTTGTTTGATGATCTAGTTCTTTACGTGCTTGTCTTCATGTCTAGATTATGAGCATCTTCAGGTCAGTGGCCATACCTCACTCCTCTGGGTAGTCCCCACAGTGCCTTTGCACTTGAAGATCTGCAACCAAAGAACGTTGAAATTTGAGTGACTGTAGAATATCAAACGAAACTATGCAATTTTCAGTTCTGCCATGGTTGCATAAGCTCATTTTAGAATTTGAATATATCAGCTGTGTAATATATTTGACATAAAAATACAACTTCTAAACCAATATTATTGGTATCATTCCACTCAGAAATCCTTCAGTTTAAGACAGGAGAGCATACAATTACGATGTTTCCGAAAAATGGGGGAATGTCAAAAGCATTGGGAAAATATTTTAATATGGAAACTGTGGACATTTTAGGAGCAAATGTTTGTTTATCACGATCTTGAAAGTTAGATTCTTATGCAGATAGTGTTTATAGAAAGATAAAATCCCTGGGAAATTTATTTTCTGATCAAACTAATAGTAATTTTATTTGTATTACCAAGAATGAACACTGATGGCTGAGCCAAATATGGCTTTTGGAGTTTTCTAGATGGTTTACATTTTGCAATGTAGAAGTCAGAGACTAGCACTTGATTTTAATGACTCTTGTAAATTGTCCCTGATGTTCTATTATTAGTCACAGATCCATTTTTGAAAATTCTGGATAGTTTGGTTTTCAATTTGTCTCTTAGATAGTTCTGTTGTAGAACCCACTTAGCAACATTGAAGATTTTGTTCCCAGAATTTTGTTCCGGGAAATTTTGACGGTTGTTTCATGTTGACTTCTAAGTCAAATTTAAGAAATATTAAGACCCCACAATATATCAATGTAAACTTCAATGAAGACATATAACAACAGAATAATTAAAAATAAAAATCACAGGGAATTATGCTGCACTGAATCAAATTGTCAGCATTAATGATTGCCTCCATTTGCACCAATATTTCATTCCTTTCATTCTGTAGCATCATGGGAATGAGCAGCATTAGGATAATATATTCCAAAGGAACTCATTATTTTCCGGGCCTGGGGAACGGGGGTATTGTTCCATGATAGAGCTACTAAATTTAATTGCTTCTACCTTGCAAGCAGTACATACATTCATTACTTTAATTTATTAAAAATATATTACCTAAAACCACAGTTAAGTAAGTCATACAATTGCTTAATCTCATTATATCCACCGTTTTGGTCATCTTTCACTAGGTAGTCTCTGAAGCAAGTATTTTACTTTTAACAATATTATTTTCTAATTTGGACTTTTAAGATCAATAGACCATTTCAGCAGGAGAATCATTAAATATAGGCTTTTACACCTACTCTAGCAAATTAGCAAGGTGAATTTTATTATATTTTGTTTTATCCTACTTTATTATTTTTATTATTCAATGTTTATTGTATTATGACTGTAAAAATGGTGTTCACAGATGAGATGTGGTAAAATACAGATGTTTTTCCTTTCCTGAACAACTTTTTAAATTTCTTTGGAGTTTCTCTGGAGGATTTCTTTATTTTCTAACATTTCTAAATAAGCTTTTTGTTTATCCCTGAATATTTTCAATACCCAAAAGATAATTTTTTCCTCTAAATTTTCCCTTTTTACAATATCTTAATGTTACTTCATGGTTAAAATATTCTCTCTGCCTTCTTTGGGTATGAGTGATAGTGTTTTTTCTGGAGAAAGAAATCTGTCTTTGCCATTAGGGCGAATCTTTCTTCCAAGTGCATCATTTGTTTTTCCCTGTTTGCTGTGGTCTCTGTCCCCCATCTTAGTGGCTTTATTCAAATGTCAAATAATCCTTTGTTGTAGTCTCATATTTAGAAGGTAGAGAAGACATTGCTTAAAAACTTAACACATGCTGGGTGTCTTCTTGGCTATCTCCTTCATCTTATGGGGATAGATTTGGCCTGGTTCTCCAGTTGATCAGATATCCCAGAAGAGTCTTCTAGGCTGCCACCTAGAAGGTAAAGGCTGGCTTCATCCTTGCACACCTAGCACTTTTAACATTCTTACTGATATTTCAATGATATTTGAGGAGGGAACTGAAGTATATATTTTTGTTCAAATCACCATCTTGATCAAGAATTCTCATTTGTTTCTGTATAGTCTTAGCAGCTGGAGCATTACTTCCAAAAGTAGGGATTAATTAAATATTGTTGAGTGAAAATGAATAGATGATGAATGAGAAGAATCTAGGAAGTTTAGCTGATTATCCTTGCTGCTGGTTTTTTTTAATACTTTGCTTAGGAAAGGTTTTATTCTGAATTCAAAGTTAAAGGGTCTGAAAGTTCTAGAGAACTTGTATGGCTCATTTGTTGCTGAGAACAATGGTTTGGTCAAATGGAATGAAAGGCTTTAAGAACCATCTATTTTTTATTAGCAACACCTGGCACAGTTGGGAACCATGAAACACCTTTGTGGTAGAAGTTAATAGCCCAGAAGGGACATCATATTTTGATATGGATGATGAATGTTCTAAAAAGTTGCATAAATGTGACATTATGGGCAAATTCCCTTCTTGTTTATTTTTAACATGCTTATTAAATAATATCATACTGTCCAGGGATTTTTCTTATACTGGTGTATTATTTTACAATTAAATGATCATCCAGAGTTCCAGAGTTTAGTCTTTCATATTTCAAGGAGCTGAGAGAGTTAACTCCTGGTTGGCTTGAGAGATTCTGAGAGCCCTTACGGCATCATGAGACCTAGCAATGGATGAGTTCTGGGAAACGTGAGGCTCTTTACAAACAAGGCACTTCATGCTGGACATTTAACAGGCCCTCTCTTTCTGGAAGTTTATGACATATTTTTGGTAAATGTTCTTAAATTATTTGTTGATAATTTTCTCTCTTCGATGTTCTGCATCCTCCACTTTCTAATGGGAATTTCTATCATTCAAATGTTGATTGAGTATTTTGGATTAGTCTTCTAAGTTTCTTGTCTTTTGTCTATTTTCCATTTCTTTGTCCTTTTACTCTACTTTTGGTGAGATTTACTAAATATCTTCCAATTCTTCTACTGAATTTTCACGTGCCATTATGCTTCTGATTCCAAATGCTCTTATTTTGTTATTTGAGTCTTCTGCATTAATGGCATCTTATTTTTGCTTTGTGCATGTTACTAATACTTTGGTTTTGTTTTTCATTTTTTCCCTGCATAATCTCTTTCCTCTAAGTTGCTTTACTTTTTTGTTTTTTCTGTTTGTTAAATTGGGTCTTTATCTTTGAAAGTCTTCCTCAGAATTCTCTTATCCGTGGCTTTCTGTGCATGATAATGAGTGAGGGCTTTAGAACCTGATTGGCCCTGCTGAGCTCGTCATGTGGCTTCTCAGCTCTGAGCTACACTGAATTAATTTGTGTGGACCATTTGTTGGGGGAAGTCCAAGTGTCAGTGTCTTTGCCTTTTCTGCTTTGGAGTAGATCAAATTCCCCAGAAAAGAATCTTTCAATTTCTATCTGGAGGGAAGGGATCTGAGAGCCAGCATCCTGAGAACCAATTAGGGGCAGAGGCTGGGGGTCTTCGCATCATCATTTGGTATGCATCTGATCCTTAAACCCCACATTGTCAGAGTGGTACATACGCCCTCAACTGAGCATCGCATTTGCCAGCTCAAGATCCTCTGTTTTCCTTCTCTAATGAATGCATCTCCAGACTTTTGGGGGAGAAGGGGCACACAGTAGTGAGGAGCAAAAGACATCAGAAGTCTAACTCATTCTCAGACAGATTCTATCCAAGTTGCCTGATTTCAGAATCACCCCTCTTCACCTCCTTTCCAGAAGTAACTGATGCATTTTTGTGATTCTGCAAGTGTAACTTAGGTCTGTCCCTATCTTCCCTACTGCCATCAGTTCCTGCTCATTAGTTTGCTTCCACCTTCGAAAATCGTGTGTCCTTTGCCTCCTCTCAGATTTCTCCATCCTTGTGGATTAGGTCTTTACAATATATGCCTTTACTGTAGTTTTTATAAAGTGTTTTTTAGTGCCCTATCTTAATGAGACCAAGATGGTATAGTTTCCATTTTTGACTCTCTCATAGCATTTAATAATGTCTTGCACATAGTAGACATTAAACTGCTACGTGTAGAACTGGATAGATGAATCCTTTTAATACATCCAAAACATAGTACTACAGTATTTTGACATGCTACGGATTTATGTAGTTGACAAATTAAAAACAAAACTTTTTTGATATTTCTTCTCCCTTCCAATAATGCAACATATAGATCGCTCCATAAGCAAAAAGTCTATATTGGAAAAAGTTAGCAATACTTTGAATGGGCACTTTATCTACTCTTGTATTCTTATCTATTAAACAAATATTTATTGAGGAGCCACAATGTCACTAATAATCACTGAGATTTGTGTTTGCATTTTGTTACACAGCATGTCTATTATAAATTGGGCATCACTCAGTAGGAATGTCCTCTAAATGAATTTTTGTAGGTTAATATTTGTTAGCTCCCAAATCAAGAACAGATGGAAGTAAACATTTCAATGGTTTATGTGTGTCACTAACTACAACTTTGAAATATAGAATCCCTCATTCAACTAATAAATTTAGTAATGCAAATGAAATTGTAGTTTATTGCTTCTGTGGAAAGCTTCAGCAGGTTCTGAGAGGGCTAGAACTAATTGTAATGTATTTGGAATTTGTGTAGAATCAGGTTTCTATTATTAATATTTCTTTCAACCAGAATTATACTTCAACCACTAGATATTGATAGATCAAGATTTCAGTTTATCCAGATAGCATAATATTTCCTTAGGGATATGGTATTAGATATTTAATTTTTGTACTTGGATATTTGATCTATACAAGTTTATGGATCAGCAAGCAATATAATTTGCCAGACGTGTCTCCATTTTTCATTTAGAAATAGACCAATTGCTTGTGCAATAGTATGACATTTCTTATGTAACAGTTTGCACAGACTGTAATTGGTTTTCATTTATAAAAAAAGAAGTATGAAGTTTGTATTCAGACTGGTTTATTGAAGGAGTAAATCTTTACGTAAAAGATGACAGCATTATTTTTTAATGTATGTGATTTTTTTTAAAGAAAAATGACATGTTAAGACAGATTTAACTCAAAATAGAAAGGACTGCTTTTTTTGGTTATAAGTTTTTGGCGTTTAATCTACATCATATGTAGATTATTTTGATTAAAATAAAAAATTAATTGGAAAGTATATACCAAATATCTATTGAATATTTTCTGTTGCCAGATATTCTGCTAAACACTTTATATGGGTTGTTTCATTTAATCATAACAGCCCTATAAGTTTATTGTTATTCACATTTTACAGATTAGAAAAAGACCAAGGCTTAATAAAAAAATAATAATGATAATTAAAATAATAAAATAATCACTAATATTCACTAAATGTTAAGGAATGTCACCTCTACCTGGAGCACTGTTTTAAGTACTTTGTGTGCATTATGTCATCTGATCCTCACCACACATGTGAAGTAGGTGCCGTTACCATTCCCATTTTAGAAATAAGAAAGGGAAGGGACACTTTCCCTCAGAGGGAAAAATCGTGAGGCCAAAACTCAAACCCAAGCAGCTGTATCCATAGTTGGTGCTAAAACATGACTCTTGCATCACTTGGGGAACTTTATTATGCTGCAAGGAACAGAAACCCTCACTCAAAGTGCCACAGACATTAAGGCCATTTAGCATCTCACATCCCAAAGCTTAGAGGTAAAGCAGCTTTCAAGGTTGGTTGATGTGGTGATGTCATCAAGGACCCAGGGTACTACCATGTCTCTGTTTTGCCATGTCAGTCTGGCTTCCAAAATCAAACCTACTCCTTACTGGCTATCAACTAAAGCAAGTTATTTAAAGTCGTGGATCCCAAGTATATTCAAACATCACTGAGAATGACAACCTTGCGGTGTTGATTTAGGACTGGAGGCAGGAAGGTTACAGCAGTTCCAGGCTGCATATAGTGGTCCCTGTTTCCTCACCTACAAGGTCAGAAGGATGAGAGCATCTACCTAGGGGTTGTGGCAAGAATTAAGTCAGTTAAAGTCCATAAGGTGCCAGGAACTGTGGCTGGTGCTACATGGTAAGTGCTACACATGTGTTAGCTATTGTTGTTTTTCTTGTTATGCTGTCGTGACAGTGTCCAGAAAAAGAAATTATGGCATTGTCTTAGGTATGGAAATTTTTAGTCCTTGCAGTAGATTTTCTCACATATCTGTTTTGCAGGAGTTGGGTTTCAGACCCTTTCCTGAAACAGTGACCAGATAGGATAGCAAGTTTACCCTTAGACCAACAGGTAGGACCCCCTGGAGCTGAGGGCAGAGTCACCTCCCCTGAGGCACAGGGCCACGCAGGGATGGGGCATAATGGCACAGGCCCAACAACCTTTCTCGTCTACCGTGACCCTGATCTAGAAGCTGGTCGCATTGGTGCACCCAAAGAATATGACATAAGGCGTAATGGGAAAGCCCATGAGCAAGTCAGCAGCCTGAGTTTGCCTGCCTCCTTTGCCATGGTGCTGCTGTTTGGTTGAAACACCGACGCCTCATCCAAAAACTGGGACTAGGTTTCCCATGATTGTTTTGACGGGACTGTATGTTGGTCCTCATCCTCCCTCACTGCGCAGTCAGCTAATGACCTTCCCAATAAGAGGAGATCCCATCCCACAGCTCATTTTGGTCAATGATACAGAAGATGATGTGCTTCCCTGCCAGGCCTGTCAAGCAAATGAGATTAATAATACACATCCTCCTGACTTTAGAGAATAGTTTCAGGAATCAAATATGATAGTATGTGAAAATGCTCTGTAAATCTGTAAGACAGCAATAAAGGATGGGGGTTAATTTACCCCTACAGGACTTCTGATCCATCTGCTAGGGCGATAGATTAGTCCTTTCCTGAGAATGGATTAATGGCAGATGTGCAACATTAGAAGCTATGTGGCTCATTAACCCATGACACGAGAATCTTAGTTATAAAAGTGAGCAACTTTATAGAATACATATTAGCGAGAACATTAACGAAATGATCAGGATTTAATGTTTCCTAATGGGCCATTATATCCTTTCTGTTCTTGAAGTAGATTAAAAAATACATGAATCTGTGGCACAGAGATTAATATCATTCTAAAGAGCTGGCATCAGAACCCTAATAGACACTTGGGGAGCTGCTCCCTTTGGCCTGTAAACTGGAAATCTCAGAAAAAACTTAGAGAACAGCGGCTGTTAGGAATCATCTCTCAAGAAGCCCAACCAAAATTTACCCAGAAATTAACACCTGCTACTGAAGCGGTGTCTGATATACACAATTATCACGGAGGCTACACCCACAGTTAAATTATCATAGTTTCAATGCTGCCTTAAAAATTGCTATAGCAAAAGGACACTTGATCAAGAGGTAGCACTGAATTTTACTGCAAATGGCGTTGGACTACAGCTTAAAATAGTTTCATACTCAGAACGTGAAACGTGAAGAGGCCGCAATTCAGGCAGTCATCCTGTGGCTTGTATTACTAAATGGTCACACTTATGTATAGAAAGAACGTTCATTTTCTAGCTAAAGTCTTTTATTATATTTTGGAAATATTTCACTAGAAGCATTGAAATATTCCCTATAATACATTAAGCTTCTCAAATTTGAAAGGTGATTTTTTTAATGTCTGCCTATGCTTTACTCTTTGCTGTGTCAATTAGTGATGATTTCTGCCTAATAAAATTGACACATAATACAAAAGTCTATTAAAAAACAACAAAGTTGTGTGTTTTATGCTTTATTATAATTATAATTGTATCTCTACCATACCAAATAATAATCATTATGCAGCTAATTTGATCAAGTGCTAATTTTTAATTCTAAGTTGATCAGACTAATTATATGTCCAATATTTATATACACAGATTGATTCTTAGTTAAAAAGTATTTATTTTTGTTACTTTATAATAAACATGAGTTTCTTTATGGGTATAGAAAATAGGCTTTGTAAATAGAATTTCAAAACCTTTTAAATTTACTAGACAAACAATAATTTACCCCCCAAAGTCTTTGTGATGGTGAATCAGATGGCAAAATTATAGGTATAAGAATAAAGTTTATGGCTTTTCCAGAATGTGATTTTTTCTCGATTATCTCTTAGGCTGCTTAACCTACAATCGTGGACTTTCTTGGTTAGTATGGCAGACTACTTGGAAACCAATCTCAGCAGAAAAGGCTGTAGTAAATAGAAGGACCATTTCTTGCTATATACTTGTGGAGTGGTAAAACTGTCAGTATTTTACAACCAAGTAATTCCCTAGTACTTTAATTCTGGGATCACACTGAAATGACACCAAGTTAATTGACTAAACTCTGAAAAATACTGTCAAACCAATTATTCGTTGATAGGTTTTTAAAAGACATTTTAATGCATCTTGTTTATTTCATGTAGCATTTTCCTTATTTCATTAAACCGTTTTATCTGTGTAAATAGTGTTATTACATGAATATCATTCCTTTTAACATGTGGTTGAAACATCTAATTATGGCAAAACCAATTTTCAAAGTAGCTTAGCATAACACAGCTTGGATGCAGTCAACTCTTGATTCCAATGCCAATTCTCATTAGCTGTCATCTCAAGGAAATTTATCATGTCTATTCTCCACCATTTTCCTTGTTTTCTTCCTTTGGTGCTTTTGGTTATATAGTACTCTCTTACCCTAAGATAAATTTTCATGTTTGTTTTCTCTAATTCTTTTATAGTTTATATTTTATGCTTAACTCTTTAATACATATGAAATTGACCATTTTATTTTAGAGTGCTCATGCTATTTATTTTATTTAAGAACCAGTAATTCATTCAGTGAGCATTTATTACATACCTACTACATGTTTGGCTCTGTGCTAGGCACTGTGTATACAAAAATGAATCCATGCCAACTCTTGAGAAACATAAAATCAGTGGAAGACAGGCTATAAAAAGATAAATTACACTACAATGTGGAAAGGGCCAAAGAGCAAGAAAATGACACAAATTTATGCCAATAGTGGTAGTTTCTCCATTGACTGGGGTTCTGCTTCTTTGTGCGGCTAGGATGCTGAGTTCATGGGGTACTCTCATGACAAAGCTGGACTCACATTAGTGGAAAAAAGTCGGTGTACTGTTGACTCTGGACTGGCTATGTCCAAGGCTGGACAAAGACCACAGACAAATGTCATCGGGTAGGCACTGCTGCTGCCACTCCCACCTCATAAGTCCAGAAAAAGCAGAATACTATGATTGCTTTCCAGGTAAATATTAGGCATAGGATGGTCCTCAGAATTTCTGCAGTGCTATGTTTAACCTGTGTGTGGTGTAGAAACTTAGATCAGAGAAGGCTTGTTTGGAATCTATGTTTCCTTTCTCTTTCCTATAAAAATTGAGCCCCCCATATTCTCCACCACATCAATCTGCTTTTCCTAGTTGTGGGACAAGAGGCGTGCGTGGAAGGGGGTAGAGCTGGAAGCATGAGTGAGGAAGAAAGGCAGGGAGGATCTGCCATCACTTCATTAAAAGTCTAAGCACCATCAGAAGCAACTAGCCTACTAAAAATGGATCCTGTTTTTGTTGCTAAAGTTCTTTAATTCTGTTTGTTGGCAACTCTTGGCTTTGACTAGGAGCCTAGTTAGATCCTTTTGGAACCAGCCTTCAAGACTTTTGTCCACAATGAGAAACTTTGTAAAGTTCTCGGATCAGCTCATCCTATGAATCATTGTCTTACGGGTGGCTGAGATCTTGTTTGTTTTTTAGCTCTGAGCATCTAGCTTTGTTCTCAGTTGACTCTCACAAAATGTCCACAGATACTTCATTTGTCTTGTGCTGTGCCTAACAGGTAAATTTCAACCATCACCAACACAAATGCCGTCGGTTGGTTGACATTCTCTCTAATCCTCTGCATACATTTCAATCAGATACAAGAATTGACCTATCAAAAAATTATCACAATTCTCACACAGACACTACACCAAAGCCCTAATATTATGTGTAATTATGACCAAATTGAGTATGAAACTAAGATGTAATTTATACGGCCCAGAATTAGAACCTTCTTTTTTCAATATTGAGAATCATTATATAAATGGTCCAGAATGTTTTTAATAACAATTCTTGGTATTTTATGCTGAGATCATGGCCCTAACACATTTATGCATTTACATTAAATTATGGGAACATCTTTATTTCTAAACATTAGTAAATAAATATGCATTGTGTGTGGTACATTCGATTACAAACTATCTGAATTTGAGAGTAGTATTCATAGTCATGAATAAAATAAACAACCAAAGAGTACCATAAATCATTAAATAGCTACAAAAATTCTCCATGGGATTCTCACTTTGTAATTCGAATTCTGTCTTTCATTAATTGTATGTAATGCAAGGCTCTAACCTGTGGATTCCAGATTGACTGAATGTTCCCATAAAATTTTCTTTTCTCGCAGGCCCAGGCACTCGATCTTTCTCTGACAATGGCAGCATTTATTCCCTCTCCCCTTTTCCTTCTAGCCTCTTTGTCCACAAAATATTCCCCAAAGCCAATGATGGCCAAAGCCATCAAGTTACCTCACTTCCTACTGCAAATTAGTACCATTTGTTGGATGACTCAGAGAGAAGCTACTGTTTAGATTCTAGACAAAGGGAAGGAGTTAAGAAGAGGAAGGAAATTGTTCTTCCCCATGTTAGTTACCTAGCCCACTGGGAAAAGTAGCTGCTACCTTTTCAGCAGCATTTCACTTAGCTGCACTTCTCAGTTACATGTTGTCAGTCCATCCTTACCCAGGATGCATCTGCTCCTTCCCTTCCTGGATCTTGACTGAGGACCATGTAATAGCATGTACTGGTCTCTCATGTAATGGGAGATCATGGGGAGTGGATGATTGGGAAGATTTCTGCCCTCACAGAATTTATGTCACACATGTTCTCCAATTCTAGTGCCTTACTTCATGGCCCAGTCTGTCCTGGAGTAATGTATCCCTTACCAGAGTCACATCTAGAAGCTGGAAATTTAAATATATAACTTTCTCCAAATAGGGACAGATATACCAGATAGCATAATCCTTTGCTGAAGACTGCCTCAATTTTAAAGTTTAAGGGAACTACCTGGATTTTTAAATTGAAAGTTAAATTTTATGTAACTGGCCTAAAGTATTTTGGTGCTACTACTTGGCACATGACCTAAAATTAGAGAATGTTAAACAAGTTCATGAAAATTAAACTCCTTAAAGATATAGAGAGTGTGCAAGTGCCTGTTCTATTAGTTCAATTCTCCTTTGATTAAAGGTAAAAAAAAAAAAAAAATTCAGCCAATAGCCCACTATCCAAATTGAGAGTTTTTTCCTTAACGTTGAGACTGTGATTAGAATACCAGGCAAACTGCCTTTTCAGTCTCCCTTACCAGGTCTGTGTTGCCACTCCTGCCTTTGAGGGCTACAGCTTCTTCTTTCTCAGCCAAACGTGACCCTTGGAAACATTGCCCTTCACTGAGGAAATAGGTCTTTAAGGAATGACAGTAAAAAGAAAAAAATCTTCTCCTGTCTGATCTATTTCTGGAAAGCCACCAAATTAATTTTTAAAGTGCTAGACTTCCTCGAAAGCTGTATATCTCTTTCCCAGACTCAGAGAAAAAAGGTTGGACTGAAGACTAATGAGCTTTTCCAGCCTCAGGGACTGTGAGGGCATATTCTGGTTACTGACTGGACCATGCTTCACTTCCCAAACCTTGGCTCCTGCACCAAGTCTTTCAGTATGCACAGAGCTCCGTAGGCACAACACTTATCCTCAAATAACAAACAAGATCCCAGCAGGCCTCATCATTCCTTGACAAGATGCTCAAAGCATCAGTGATAGGAAAACTATATCAGACTGTGTGAGTCACTTTCTACGTAATGGCTCTGAATTAAAGTAGTTCTGAAAACCTTTGTTCTGCATGCACCAGTTTATTTTGATCGATATAGATTATATTTTATAGAGAGCTAATTAAGAAAATAGGAAATATTTTACTCTGTGATGAATAGAGAACAATGACTGTAAACGGCCTTTATATTAAAGAGATGAGCAAGGAAAAATTTATGCATTCATTCTCAGAGATCTTGTGACCTAAGGAGATTTTTAATTTATAATGATCTATGTGTATAGTGAGATTATTATATTCATAAGGAGGAAACCTACACTGTTTTAAGCCTCGTTGTGTTTAGACAAAGGGGAAATAGGGCAGAGCATAGAGAGGCACCTGTGGCTTCATACTGTTGTTGCTTCAGACACTGCAAAAGATGTTGCCACAATAACCAACCCAACACCCCTTGAAGATTCCACCTGGCAAGTCTCCCCACAGAAGTAATTCTAGTTCACAGTGGGAAGGTTGTTTGGTGGCTAAAGGCAGATCTGTGAAAGGAAGGAGTTTTTCTACTTTGGGTAATCGTATGTGTATTCATCTAGGTGATTATGGAACGTATAGGTAAGTGTGCTTTTGGAAAAGTTTGATGTTTTGATTTAAGAGTAGCTGCTGCCTATAATGTGAACAGCCAGAAACTGATATGTCTTTCATGATGTCCTAATTGAGAAGAAGTCAAACATTGTTTGTAAAACTTCAAATTCAGCTTTAATTAAGGAAGAGCTAAATGTGGTCTTTGCTTCATTTAGGGAGGTTAAAATTATTAGGGACTAATCATTGATAGTAAGAATGAAATCATTCACTTTCTAATGTGAATTAATTAATGGTTTGGAAGTGTCCTGAGCTCCTAACAACACTAGAAAAGATAGTTCCATGACACCGCCATAGAGTTAAAAAAGAAGGAAATGACCTTCATTATCATTCCTCCCAAAATAATTCAATAGTAATCAAATAAAACAATGTTTATTATTTAAGTAATTCCTTTGTGGTCATTGGACTTTACACACTCAGGGAATATCTGACTAGTGATAATCTTGTTTAGATTAAGGACATAGAGCTAATGTTGGTATGACGCATCTCCAAATTTGGTACAATTGCTTACTGTCATATCAAGGGATCCATGGACATATGAAGAGACATAATATTCTCAAAATGAATATTGCTACAGCGGGTAGATGTGGGCTTTTATTCTCGCACTAGCTCTTCCCTCACAGCAGAGGGAATTAGCACTGCCTCCTGCAAGTAGACTTGTATGCAAGCCTAAAGACCCTAATGAAGAGTTAGGCAATAAAAATGGGCAAACACATCTCATAGCTGCGATGAAAATGCACCCAGAGGTTGCATTTGAGTCCAGGTCTCTGAAACTTCCAGATCCCAAGAAGTTGCCTTCTGCAAGCCATCCAAGATGGTTACTCTGTGACTTGAGATTGATAATGATAGATAAGAACCTGCCAGAGAGGTTTTAACCACATCCAACTTTGCAATTAATCAGACATCTTTCCAGCCTTCACAATTATTTTAGCTAAGGAAGCAATTAAGAAAAACAGTCTTCTTTTGCAGAGGGTTTTAAACCACACTAGCAGCCACATCCATAGGTCAAAAATACCAATATTGTTCTCTTTATCCAGCTACTCTTCAAAAAGGGAACAACTGAAAGGATTATATGGCCTTTCCTTTTTTTTTTTTCTTCAGAATCCTATTATGTTAAAATGAACGTCTATTTTTTTCTCAGACAAGGAATATTTCCTACCAAAAGTGCAAAATAGGCAAGGCTATTCTTTCCAGGTGGTAAACTTAGCAAAAAACAGATTGAAAAGAAAAGTTTCTACTGTGCAAATGAAGTAAAATGTGTGCATACATGCATATGCGTGCATGAATTATGAATACACCAAACTATAAATATAACACATTAGTACTGGCATGAAGCACAAAGGTAGCACAATTTTATGATCTCAAAATCCTAATTAGCATAAAAGGCATAAAATTGTAATCAAATAATTATTATTTAAAACAAAGACAGAGAAGCCAGATGTGTTGAATGGGCCTGGTAATTAACTAAGTAAACTGTAGGTGTTTAAAATTCATAGATTACAAATGAAATGTAGACTTTTTTTTTTTTTTTTTGAGGAAGATTAGCCCTGAGCTAACTACTGCCAATCCTCCTCTTTTTGCTGAGGAAGACTGGCCCTAAGCTAACATCCAGACCCATCTTCCTCTACTTTATACATGGGATGCCTACCACAGGATGACTTTTGCCAAGCAGTGCCATGTCCGTACCCGGGACCCAAACCAGCGAACCTTGGGCCACTGAGAAGCAGAACATGCGAACTTAACCACTGCACCACCAGGCCAGCCCCTAGACTTATTTTTTTAAAAAATCTTCTGTAGGCAAATCTTAGAGTAACCAGGTGCAGCAATTACATACCATACATGTCAATATCTGTGAATGTACATTATACTTTCACAAGTAATTAATATTTGAGCTATAATTGACATGAAACAGTTTCAGTGCTCAAGTCCTTTGAAGCTTTTGCCAGGCTGTTTTCACAGGGACATCCCTGGTTCTGCGCAATGGACCTGATGCACATCAAAAGTAGACAAACCAAGAGTAATGTCAGCATCATGGCAGAGTGAGCTCTCTCCTTAGCCTCTGCTCTCTAAGATACAGTGAAAAGGACATTCATATACCAACAGAGGAAATTTATACAACATAAAAGGCATCTGAGAGACCCATGTAGCTATGCATCTGAAGGTGGAGGTGTTGGACCCCCCAGAGGAAGTGGAAGAAGGTAAGGGGACTCTCCTCTCCCTTCCCCAATGGCAGTGACTCTGAGCTCTGGACCACATGGCTCTGAGAGGAGAGGGAGGTGGGGTGGCCCGCTGTGGGAACACCCTTGCTCTGCAAGTTCCCTCACAGCCCAAGGGAAATGCCCACACAGAGGTGACTAAGCTATTGCAGGGGTGTTTTCATCAAGCCAGCACCCCAGAAGAGCAGATAGCAAGGGCAGAGCGAGAACACCCCAAGATAATGCAGGCAAAAGAAAGCACCCCTCCTCCCCAACCTGGTGCTCCAGCTCAGCCAGTTAGACAGACTGCCATACAGATAGAAAAGCAGTCAGCAGCTTGGAACGAGTGAGTTGTGGATCACAGCAGGCTCAGAATACACAGCTATTGACCCCTACCCTATGACAGCAGGTGGAAGCTGTGACCAGATACTATTACTATGCAGAGGCACAAATCCACATCATCAAACAGTATGACAAAATATATTAATTCTCCAGACCAGAAGAAAAATGACAAGCACTCAGAAATAATCCTGAAGGTACAGAAATGTATAATCTAAATAACAGATAAATCAAAATAGCTATCATTAAAAAGCTCAAAGAGTTATAAGAAAATACAGATAAGCAAACAGTTCAATAAAATCAGGAACTTCTTCACAAAAAAGATTGAAACTATAAAGAAGAACAAATCAGAAATGTTGGAGTTGAAAAACACAATGGATGAGATAAAGAAGAATCTGGGCTCCCCAAATAATAGAGCCGAAATTGCATAGAAATGAATCAGCAATTTGAAGCACAGAAATATAGAAGTGCCTCAGCTAGAAGGAGGAGAGAGCACTAACACTAAAAAAGAAAATGAAGAAATTCTGAGAAATATCTGATTCAATTAGGAAATGCAACATAAGGATTATAGGTATTCCAGAGAGAGAATAGAAGGAGAATGGAGCAGAAAACTTGCTCAAAGAAATAATGGCTGGGAACTTCCCAAACCTGGGGAAGGATCTGGAAATATAAGTGAAAGGAGCCAATAGATATCCTTACAACATCAATGTCAAAAGACCTTCTCCAAGACATATAGTAGCAAAGCTAGCAAAAGTCAATGACCAAGAAAAAATATTAAGGGTAGCAAGGCAGAAGAAATAACATACAAATGAACCCCATCAGGCTTTCAGCAGATTTCTCATCAGAAACTTTATAGGCTAAGAGAGTGGAATGATATATTCAAAATTCTGAAAGACAAAAACTTTCAGCCAAGAATATTCTATCCAGTGAAAACATCCTTCACATATGATGAAGAAGTGAAAACTTTCCAAGATAAACAAAAACTAAGGGAAAGGGAGCTCATTGCCAGAACCCCCCTCGCAACAAGAAATGCTCAAGAAGGCTATCATACCTGAAAAAAAAAAAAGAGAAAACCAAGGGTCTAAAAAGCCTTGAGCAAGGAGATAAATAGGTATAAAAAAATCACAAAATTGCAACTCTCTATCAGAACAGGTTAGCAAACACTTAATTATAACATTAAAGATAAAGGGAAGGAAAATACCAAACATAAATATAATCTCATCATTTTAACCACAAATTCACAGCACAAGATGGAATAAGTTGTGACAATAACAACTTGGAAGGAGAAGAGGAAAGGGATGGAATTGGCTTAGTCTAAGGAAATAAGAGACTATCCGAAAATGGACTGTCTCATCTAAAAGATTTTTTATACAAACACAATGGTAATCACTAAACAATAAAAACAGAGACACAAATGAGAAATAAAGAGAAAATTAAGAAAACCATCATAGAAACCTACATAACTAAATTGGCAGTCTGAAATACATGAGACAAGAAATAAAGGAAATGCAGAAGAACTGGAATATTAAGCAATAAAATGGCAGCATTAAAAATTCATATATCAATAATCACTCTAAATGTAAATGAATTGAATTCTCCAATCAAAAGACACAGAGTGGCAAGATGGATTAAGAAACAAAACCCAATAATATGCTGCCTCCAGGAAACACATCTCAGCTCCCAAGACAACACAGGCTCAGAGTGAAGGAATGGAAGACAATAGTCCAAGCTAATGGCAAACAAAAGAAGGCAGATGTTGTGCCATGCTTGTATCAGACAAAGTAGACTTCAAGATAAAACAGGTAATGAGAGATAAAGAGGGACAGGATATAATGATAAAAGGGACACTCCACCACGGAGACATAACACTTATAAATATATATACACCCAACACAGGAGCACCAAAGTACATAAAGCAACAATTAAAAAACCATAAAAACCATAAAAGGAGATATTAACAAAAACAAATTAATCATAGGAAACCTTAACACCCAACTTACAAACATGGATAGATTATCTAGACAGAAAGTCAACCAGGAAATAGTGGACTTAAATGAAATCTAGACCAGATGGACTTTATAGATATATATAGAACACTCCATCTCAAAACAGCAGAATATACATTCTTCTCAAGTGCACATGGAACATTATCAGGGATAGACCATATCTTGGGAAACAAGGCAAGCCTCAATAAATTTAAGAAGACTTAAATCATATCAAGCATCTTTTCTGACCATAATGCCATGGAACTAGAAATCAACTATAAGAAAAAAGCTGGGAAAGGAACAAAGAGTTGGAGACAAAACAACATGCTACTGAACAACTAATAGATCACTGAAGAAATTAAAGGAGGGGGGCTGGCCCCGTGGCCGAGTGGTTAAGTTCGCGCGCTCCGCTGCAGGCAGCCCAGTGTTTCGTCGGTTCGAATCCTGGGCGCGGGCATGGCACTGCTCGTCAGACCACGCTGAGGCAGCGTCCCACATGCCACAACTAGAGGAACCCACAACGAAGAATACACAACTATGTACCGGGGGACTTTGGGGAGAAAAAGGAAAAAAATTAAATCTTTAAAAAACAAAAAAGAAAAGAAATTAAAGGAGAAATCAAAAACTATCTGGAGACAAATGAAAATGAAAATACATCCTACCAACTCATATGGGATGCAGCAAAAGTAGTCCTAAGAAGGCAACTCATAGCAATACAGGCCCACCTTAACAAACAAGAAAAATCTCAAATAAGCAATCTTTAACAACACCTAACAGAATTAGAAAAAGAAGAAGAAACAAAACCCAACATCAGCAGAAGGATAGAAATAATAAAAATTAGAGCAGAATTAATTGAAATTGAAACAAAAAAGACAGTAAAAAGGATCAACGAAACAAAGAGCTGGTTCTTTGAGAAGATAAACAAAATTGACAAACCCTTAGCCAAACCCACTAAGAAAAAAAGAGAGAAGTCTCAAATAAATAAAATTAGAAATTAAAGAGGAGAAATTATAACAGATACCAGAGAAATACAAAAGATTATAAGGGAATACTATGAAAAACTATGTGCCAACAAATTGGACAAACTAGAAGAAATGGATAAATTCTTAGACTCATACAACCTCCCAAAACTGAATCAAGAAGAAATAGAGAATCTGAATAGACCAATCACAAGTAAAGAGATTGAAACAGTAATCAGAAACCTCCCCAAAAATAAAAGTCCAGGACCAGATGACTTCTCTGGAGAATTCTACCAAACATTCAAAGAAGATTTAATACCTATCCTTCTCAAACTATTCCAAAAAATTGAGAAAGATGAAACACTTCCTAACACATTCTATGAGGCCAACATAACCCTGATGCAAAAAGAACAACATAAAGAAGGAAAATTACAGGCCAATATCAATGAACATAGATGTAAAAATTCCCAAGAAAATATTGGCAAACCAAATGCGGCAATACATCAAAAAGATTATACACCACAATCAAGTGGGATTTATGCCAGGGACACGGGTATGGTTCAGCATCCACAAATCAATCAATGTGATACACAACACTAACAAACCGAGAAATAAAAACCACATGATCATCTCAATAGATGCAGAGGGAGCATTTGACAAGATTCAGCATCCATTCATGATGAAAACTCTCAATAAAATGGGAATAAAAAGAAATTGCCTCAACATAATAAAGGCCCTATATGACAAATCCACAGCCAACATCATACTCAATGGGGAAAAACTGAAAGCCATCCCTCTGAGAACAGGAGCAAGAGAAGGACACCCACTCTCACCACTCTTATTCAACATGGTCCTAGAGGATTTGGCCAGAGCAAGTAGGCAAGAAAAAGAAATAAAAGGAATCCAGATAGGCAATGAAGAAGTGAAGCTCTTGCTGAGTGCAGACAACGTCAGTTCATATATAGAAAACCCTAAAGAATCCATGGGAAAACTATTAAAAATAATTAACAACGACAGCAAAGTTGTAGGGTACAAAATCAATTTACAAAAATTGGTTGCATTTCTATACTCTAATAACAAATTAACAGAAAGAGAACTCAAGAATACAATCCCATTTACAATCTCAATGAAAAGAATAAAATTTCTAGGAATAAATTTAACCAGGGAGGTTATAAAACTATATAATGAAACTATATAATGAAAACTATAAGGCATTACTGAAAGAAATTGATGGTGACATAAAGAAATCGAAAGATACTCCATGCACATGGATTGGAAGAATAAACATAGTTAAAATGTCCGTACTACCTAAAGCAATCGACAGATTCAATCTCCATCAGAATCCCAATTACATTCTTCACAGAAATAGAACGAAAAATCCTAAAATTCATATGGGGCAACAAAAAACTCCAAATAGCTAAAGCAATCCTGAGAAAAAAGAACAAAGCTGGAGGCATCAAAATCCCTGACTTCAAAATATACTACAAGGCTATAGTGCTCCAAACAGCATGGGACTGGCACAAAAAGAGGCACACAGATCAATAGAACAGAATTGAAAGCCCAGAAATAAAACCACACATCTACAGATCTAAGAACAAACAATGGAGAAAGGAAAGTCTCTTCAATAAATAGTGTTGGGAACACTGGACAGCCACATGCAAAAGAATGAAAGCAGACCATTATCTTTCACCATACACAAAAATTAACTCAAAATGGATCAAAGACTTGAAGGTAAGACCTGAAACCATAAAACTCCTAGAAGAAAATATAAACAGTATACTCACTGACGTCAGTCTTAGAAGGATCTTTTTGAATGCCGTGTCTACTAAGACAAGGGAAACGAGAAAAAATAAAGCGGGACTTCATCAGACTAAAGAGCTTCTGCAAGGCAAGGGAAACCAAAATCAAAACGAAAAGACAACCAACCAACTGGGAGAAAATATTTGCAAATCATATATCAAACAAGAGGTTAATCTCCGTGATATATAAATAACTCACTCAATTGAACAACAAAAAATCAAACAACCTGATCAAAAAATGGGCAGAGGACACGAACAGACATTTTCCAAAGAAGATATACAGATGGCCAATAAACACATGAAAAGATGTTCAACATCATGAATCAACAGGGAAATTCAAATCAAACCTACGCTAAGATACCGCCTTACACCCATTAAATGGCTATAATCACCAAGTCAAAAAATAACAAATGTTAGAGAGGTTGTGGAGAAAAGGGGACACTCGTACACTGCTGGTGTGAATGCAAACTGGTGCAACCACTGCGGAAAACAGTATGGAGATTTCTCAAAAAATTAGAAATAGAAATACCATATGATCCAGCTATCCCATTACTGGGTATGTATCCAAAGAACTTGAAATCAACAACTGAAAGAGACTTAAGTACCCCTATGTTCATTGCAGCACTATTCACAATAACCAAGACATGGAAGCAACCCAAGTGCCCATCAACTGATGATTGGATAAGGAAGATATGGTATATATATATATATATATATATAATGGAATACTACTCAGCCATAAAATATGACAAAATCTTCCCATTCATAACAACATGGATAGACCTTGAGGGTATGACGTTAAGCAAAATAAGCCAAAGAGAGACAAACTCTGTATGATTTCACTCATATGTGGAAAATAAAGAAACACATGGACAAAGAGAACTATTTACTGGTTACCAGAGGGAAGGGGGTTGGGGGATGGGCACAAGAAGTGAAGGGATGCGTATATATGGTGACTGACAAATAATAATGTACAATTGAAATTTCACAATGTTATAAACTATTATGACCTCAATAAAAAAAAAAAGGCAAAGATGAAGGAAAATCTTGAAAGCAGTCCGGGAAAATGACAGGTCATACAGAAGAGAACACGTTTGAAGGGCTATAATTACTCCTCAGAAAACATAGAGGCAGAAGAGATGGAACCACGTCTTTAAAGTGCTGAAAGAAAAGATGAACCCAGGACATGTTAGGGAGCAAGACGTCCTTAAGGATCAAAAGCCAAACAAATCAAAACCAAAACTAAGGCTGACGGAAATGAGAGAAAACCAGGAGAATTCATCACCATACAACTGGCTGTAAAATACTCTGTGAGAGGAACTTCCTCAGGCTGAGGTGAAATGACCCAAGAGAGAAGCTGGGAACTTCAAGAACAAAGGAGAGCAACAGAAATGATTGTCTCTGGAAATATGTGGTGGCCTATTTTTCTCCACTTAAATTTTTTAATATATATATGACTTTGAATGAAAAAAGGGTGCCACAGTCTCAGTGGGTGGCATTCAAGTCATATAAAGGTGACCCAAATGACAACTGTGACACAGAGGAAGGTAGAGAATCCATTGGGCTGTAAGTCTGCTACATTTTACTTCACTGGTAAAATGCTATGTCCAGTTAGACTGTGAAACAATTTGTACACATAGTGTTATTCCCAGAATAACTAAAAACCATCACAAACTCACTCGAGAAAATTGGAAAACCCTCTATAGTCCTATATGAGGAAATTTGAAAGAGGCAGCAGAACTATTCACCACACACAGGTTTCCGTGAGAACATAAGTTGTGATTTCTCTTGGGTAACTGCCTAGGAGTGACTTTGTTGGGCCATATGTTTAGTACATCCTGCCCAAGGACCTCACAGATCCTCAGTACAAGTGACCTTCCCTCCAGAATCTTCGTGCACATCCATTCTTCCCTCACATGTTCCAAAGCTGCATCCCAGCAACAGGCCAAACAGTGCCCGCTTAGTCTTTGGTGTAGTTGGCACCTGAAGGAGAAAACTCAGAGCTTAGGTCTCTATTGAGGGACAGACCTCACCCATGTGCGCTATGGGTGGTACCCTGGGCAGCCTGTGCCAGGCACCGTGGGGCCAGCAGCTGCCCTGAGGGCTCAGCCACCTCCAGCACCCACAGCATGCCCACTGACTTCCCTTAGCCAGCCGGGGTCACCCAGCTGTCCAAGCCCCACCATCTGCTCGCAGGCCATCCTATAGGAATCCAGTGACTTCACACCTGCGATTTCTCATAGCAACTCCAAGGCAATGTGCCTTGATCTAGAAGACCCTGGGCTCCTTTCTGGGGGTCCTCACCTCCGTCTGCAGGCCTGGCCATTAGAGGAAGGCCATGCTATCTGCTCATACCTCTGAGATGTCCTGTAGCTCAACATCTGCTGTGGACAGTCATTCTCTGTGTGGTCCAGGAGCAGGGAGTCATCCCGATGCCACCCACTACACCTAGGTGTGCCCAAGACTCCAACACAGAGAAGATGGCATTAGGACCACTGGAGAGAGCAGGAAGGAAATGGCCAAGCAGAAGGAAGACCCCCGAGTCAGAAAGAGAGAGGACAATCAGGGAAGGGACCCTGAGAACCCTGGGGAGGCATAGTCTGCATTTAGGCTGCTGGGGGTCCAGGGAGGCCTCTGTTCCTTCGTGGCCAGGCCTGGGTCTCT
This sequence comes from Equus asinus, assembly GCF_041296235.1. Lineage (NCBI taxonomy): Eukaryota > Metazoa > Chordata > Mammalia > Perissodactyla > Equidae > Equus > Equus asinus. The sequence goes on along the minus strand of NC_091801.1, from coordinate 21,903,257 downwards.
GCAGAGAAACCTCCACACCACGAGCGCAGAAGACAGATCCATCCAGAAATCCCAGACCTCATGTTTGAGCTCCCATCCCAAACGAAACACCATCAGGAGCTCACATAGCTCCACCCGAGGGTTCCCACTAGTGCAGAGGAGGAGCGTCCTGCCACATCCCACACTCGGCTGCCCCAGAGGTCCTCCAAGAAAGTGAGCGAGGAGGGCCATGGGTCTCCCACTGCAGCCTCGGGGCTTTCCCAGAGGAAGACCCAGCATGGGAAGGATGCAGAGGAAACAACAGGGCAGACACAAACCCAGAGGAACTGCTCACCCACACCCGACAGGTGCTGGCCCCCAAAAGCAAGATTCTTCTGTGGCCACACAAGCCAGGGGATCCTCTAAGGCTGCCACCACACCCTGAGGTGGGTTTTCGAGTCACCGTGGAAGACCTAGACTCAGAGAAGGAAGCAGCACTGCGGACCATCAACAGTGCTCTGCGGGGCGAGACTGAGGCCATCTGGGACCGTGGTGCCACACGGCCTTCCTGTTCTGTCCCCTGCCTGCTGCAGGGACTGCTCCTCCACCAGCTGACCCTCCAGCCCCCAGCAGGACTCCACAGCTAGAGAATCACAGGAAGATCCAGGTCACCCTGGGCTCACTGGCCATACTGGAAACTGCTGGAGTGGCCACCTCTGGGCATCCTTTGTCTCAGAGGAAGCACATTCACCATGTCCCCTCTACTCCCTGTCAGAGCCCCTTCCAGGCTCCTCTTCACACTCCCTGCAATCAGCCCATTCACCGTTCTGACCCCTGCTTCCTCCCCAGGATCAGACAGGGCTGACCTGTCCCCTAGACCCCCAAACCCCTCCCTCCCTGCTCCTGTCTGTGCACCAGGCATAGATTCTGCAATTAGAAGCCCAACATCTGACTGACCTGCCGCTGCAGCTGCTGCAGTGTCCCCTCCGCCTTCATGTTGAAGTCCACCTGGGGGCCCCCTCTGAATGGTGGGGGAGGAAGACATTTGAAACCCACAGCCACAGTATCAGCTGCAGCAGATGCCAGTTCTTCCTTCCCTGCAGCTCCCAGCACCTCCAGAACAGAATCCCCCTCACCCATATGCATAGACTCCCCTGTCTCCACTCACCAAGCCCTTCTCCCATCACTGATCCTATTGCCCCTCCCTCCACTGGCCTGCCAATCACTTCTGCTGCCAGTTCCAGCCCTTCAACCAGCACATCTGCAGGCCTGGCTCCCCAGCCAGCTTCTGACCCTGAGGTCACCCCCATGGGACACCACGCCACCTCCCCAGCCTCTCCTCTTAGAGTCTCCCCCTGGCTCCAGTGGGAGCATCTTCCTATCTGCCCAGGCCCTTTAGATGTCTTCCAGTGACATTACGGCCTCAGTCACCACCAACCTGTCTGCACTGAGGTTCCGCAGCCCCACCGCAACTCCCTAACTTCCTGATAACCCTAGAGCCATGGCCCAGCCCATATCTGGGGCCCCTTATGGGCAGCAGCATGGAGCCACCACCATACACAGCTCTCTTCAGGAAGCAACGCTGGCAGCTCCAGCCCCAGTCTGGGCTCCAACCTCTGCTCCAGGTCGGCCAGCCTTTGGCAGCACCACACAGGCAGCTTTTTGGGGTTTGTTACCCACACCTTCCATCTTGAGCAACCATACCAGCACCTGGCCAGCCTTTGCCACCCCAACTGTATTCCCCTCTGGCACAGCCCATACCTCTGGCTTTGCAGCTGCCACCAACACACAGAGCACTGTGACCAAGGTTGGGCCCACCATTAGGCAGCAACAATCAGCATGAGGCAGCAACAATCATCATTTGGCAGCAAAAGCCAAGCACCCTTCAGGTTGCAGATCTTGGTGGCACCTAAGGGCTTTGGAAGCAGAAAGGCTGTCTCATATCTGATCCGTTCCTTTGGCACACTCAGCATTACAGCACAGACAAGTCGGGCTCTGAACACCACACACTGCTACGGGTGTAGCTTGGACCTGAACACCTGGGGCCCTCCTCCCCGCAACATGGTGACCACATGACCCAGCACTAGGAAGAAATCTGGGTTTGGAGGCACTACTGTCCCTTCTTCAGGGGCCCACCCAGGACGAGATGCCTTACTTCTAGCTGAAGGCCAGCACCACTGCCAGCGAGGTGCCTTAGGGGGCATGAATATCCCCACCTCCACTTCAGGCAGCCCTGCCTCTGCAGGGGGCACAGTGAAGAGCAGCCTTGCCATTTGGGTCCCTTCATCCCCTGTCCCAGTGGTCACAGTCCTCAGGACAGTAGACAGGGTCTCGGCCAGTTTCCCTCCAGTCCTGGAGCAGACAGGACACGCCCTGCCACCTACAGCTGACTCCCTGTCTTCCTACCAGAACCCTTGTGTCTTCTCCATAATTTATAATAAAGCCTTGTTCTTGTTCCTCTGCATAAAAAAAAAGTAGACAAACCAGCGTAAAGGAAGATATGGCTAATGATTGAACAACTAAGAAATAAACACAGATAAGAAAAGGGGAGTTTGATATTTAAAAGAAAAAGTTTTCCAGCAAATTGCAGATTTTAGTTAACTTCTCAATGTATTTCTCCCACCGTCCTTCAAGGTGGCCCTACAGTAAGAGTGAGCTTCATTCACATCATTTCTTCTAATGGGACTAATGATTTCTCTAGAGTCATTATTAGGAAACTGGGTGTTTCTGTTCAGTTCTTTCCAACAGCATCAAACAGCACAAGAAGCTAATTTAAGGGAGGAAATTAGGTCTTTGACCAAGGTTGTTTTCCTCCTCATTTTGCACAGTCTCAATTATTTTAATTACACATGAGAAAGATTATTGTTCCTCCCCACCTTTACACTTCTTAAGAAATGCATCTTTTAAGACTCATGTCAACTCCAAAATGAAGGAGCTGGGAAAAGATAAATTTGAAAAACCCTGCAACCCCAGTTTTCTTCATATAGAATAAAGGTTTGTGGTTTAGAAGAAATTACATGGTTTTCCAACACCACATAATTCCCACCTCCAGTGACAACCTCCTCTCATCAGCACCCATCGTCACTTTCCAGCTTCATCACCACAGATCAGTCCTGCCTTTCCCAGGACCCCATAGAAATGGAATCATATGGTGTGCACTCTGTTGGATCTGATCTCATTCACTCAACAGCATGTCCATGAAATTCAACCATGTCCTTGATTGTATCAGCAGTCCGTTCTTTCTCATTTCTGTGCAACTTCCATTGTATGAACAAAACATATTTATTTCTCTATTCTACTGTTGATGGACATTTGGACCACTTTCAGGTTTTGGCTATTAAAAGCTGCTGAGAACATAATTGTACAGGTCTTTGGCGGACATATGCATTCATCTCTCCTGGCTACAAAGTCAGGAGTGGAACCTCTAGGTCATAAGGCATACACATATCTAGCTTCAGTAGAAACACAAACCTTTTTCCAAAGTGGCTGCACAAATTCACACTCCCACTAGCAATATAAGAGGCACTTTGATGGATGTGGAGTGGCTTTCTGTTTCTTTAGATTTTCTCAATTGAGATTGTGCCTCAAAGACCCAGAAGTTAGGTTTATTCACTCATTTAACTACTATATATATATATAGTATATATAGTATAAAATATATATCTATATTTTATACATAAATTGAGCTGTTGTTGTGAGCTTGGCATTGGAAAGCAGTGCAGATTATAGTTGATTTATAATCCAGCAGATAAAAAGGTAATGTGTCTTCCCACTCAAAGATCTAAAATTGTGTGGAAGAACCGGGCACTTAGGAGCATATAGAAGGGGTTATATTGCCCAGACTTTCCTGGGGCCAGGGATGACTTTCCAGAGGAAGTGATGTCTCTGCTGAAAGCTAAAAACAAACAGGTTAGCCAGGTAGTTAGGATGGGGAAGGGTTGACTGTAGACACAGAGGATGGAGATGAAGGGTGAGGGTGAATGACAATATTCTACGGAGATGGAAGAGGGTGTGTGAAGTCCAACAGGTTAGAGAGAACCGTTCATTTGGAGAATGGAAAGAAGTTGAGTATGGCTAGAGCAGGGAGTGTGAAGAGAAGAGAAACAAGGAGTCTGGAGAAGTGATAGACCTTTCAAGCTATGCCAAGGAGTTATCTTTTCTCTTTGGGCAGTGGGAAACCACATAAGTGTTTTAAGCAACTAGTGACATCAACACATTTAAGTTTAAAAAATATTATTCTCGTTGTAATAAGAAAAATAAGAGAGCAAGAGGAGATGCCAGGACTTGCATTTAGAGGTCATTGCAATTGTCTTGAAGAGAAACAACGGTTGGCCAGTCTAGGGTAGCGGCAATTGGAATGAAGAGAAATGCAAGGATTTTTTTAATTTTAATTTTTATCTTCAAGCAGTATGGAATACTTAATAAAAAGTAATGAAATAAGTCAACAAATACTTGTGTTGTCACCAATGAAATAAAATTTTTCTAACACAGTTAAACTTTTCTTGTTTACTACACCTTCATCCCTTTTATCACCCTATATTCTGCATTTAATATTTATTATAAATGATTATTTCTTTAAAGCGTTACTAAATATATGCATCCCTAAAAACTACATCTTATTGTTGTGCAACTTTGTAAACTTTATATAACTATTGTCATACAATCTTTTTTCTACAATTTGATTCTTTTAGTCCACATTATGTTTGAGATATCCATCCTTTTTAATATGCATAAGATTAGTTAATTTGTTTCTACTTCACATAGCATGTGATTGCATGAATACCAATTTATTAATTTTTGATATGCATTTAGGTTTTTTCCAAGTTTTTGCTATTGCAAACAATGCTGCTATGAACACTCTTATGTATGTCTACAGGTGTATATGAGCTAGGATAAATACAGAGGGGTAAAATTGCAGAATCATAACTTCTAAATGTTGCCACATTATTCTAAGACTTGCCCTTGTCCTGTGTTGATTGACCATCATGCCATAACTGGACAGTGACAAGTACTATCAAGCTTGATCACTCAAGCTTGTTGTCATTAATTTTATTGTTATTATTAATTTTATTAGTTTTTTTAAAGAACCAAGTTTGTGCTTTGTTGATCATTTCTATTGGATCTTTGATTTCTTTTAAATTAATTTCTGCTTTTATGTATTTCTGATGTTCTTACCCTACTCTTTTTAAATAACACTCATCTTCTAAGATGAAATATACTTAACTTTTTGTTATATTTATGATCTGTCTTCCCATATTAAGTTATTAGCTCCACTGGAGTAGAGATTTTTGTCTGTTTTGTTCATGAATTAATTCCACATCCCAGAACAGCATAAGCAAATAACAAATATTTGTTAATTAAATCTATATCTATTCATCTTTTCTTCTAACATCTTTAGTCTTAACTTATTATTCTTCTAAAAATTTTTAACTGGATGCTTAGCTCATTAATTTTAAGCCTTTTTTCCTACTATAAACATTACATGCTATAAATTTTTTCCTGAATATCATTTTATGTACACTTCAAAAGTTCTGAAATATGGTATCTTTATTATTGTTATTATGTAAATACTACTTGATACCAAAAAGAAATCTGTGTTATATACTTTGACAGTACATGAATTCATTATTTACTTAATTTTCTTTATACCAATTGCTAATCCTTAAAAGAATCAAATAATTTAATTTGAACTGGCAAAATTGTGGTTTTTCTTTAAAAACATTCTTCCCTTCCTACTATATTTATTGCCTGACATTCATCAATAGTGTAGCGCTTTACCTCATCAACTTGGTTATCTTGATGTAGAATTCCTACTGGAAAGGAAAAATAAATGCTTAATTTTTTCCTTTAATTACTCATTTTTGAAGTGAGGTTGTTCTTTATAATTAATAAACTTCATTTTTTTAGAGCAATTCACAGAAAAATTGAGTAGAAAGCACAAAGAAGGTGTTGTTTAAATAGCTACTTTCAATATTAACGAGTTTTTCTGTCTTTCTTTTTTGAGCATTATGAAATCACAGATTTTCATTGATTCAACGTGTTTTGGTTTGCCTCATTCATTATTCTTTTTAAGATTCAAATTATCTCAACTTTAGCCAGTGATAGATTCTTTCTACTGACTCCTACATCCTTTTAACATGACTCACGAATTTTTGAAAATTTTCTTGCTTTCTAGTATATTTTGCACTCTCCTTGTTCCTTCCTTGCACTGCACCTGGGTTTACCATTTCTCCAGGGAATAACTTTGGTTCTTTTTACTGGGAAATCATATTACGCAGTGTGAATCAGAGGTATTCATTGCTACTGGGGTAACATTGTTTCTCAGCCATTTCAGTGGACAGAGATCTCTCTCATACACACACACCACACACACACTCTACATAATCATTTCAAATCATGAGTGCATTTTGATATTTCCAGTTTTATTTTATCATTGCAGTATATTTTTTTGGTAGCAATACAATTTTATTTGCATGTATAAGATGCCATGCATATAGTACCAAACCTTCAAAGACTGAGGGAATAGAGCTTATATTAATCCTTTAGCTAAAGCAATGAATATATACACTTACAGACTAAAACTGTACTAATTCTAAAATTCAGCTAATCCAGATATGAATATAAATGAAAGACTCAGCAACAGAGTTATTTTTTAAAGTGCTGTTTACTATAGGACTAAGATATTGAACTGAATGAATTAAAAAATCAGAACAAAATTAATGGACACAAATATTATACATTTTCATGAAAATTATATAATTAACAGTATGACTGAATGGACTAGAGCCAAAACTCAGAACATGATCATAAAAGCTGTTTAGGTAACATCAGGAAGAAATTTAAATGAACTGATTTCATCATTCTTAGAGTTAATTGATAATGGGCAATATTTTCTTACTTCTAAGGTAAAAAGAAACGCATGGTAAAATATATTACTTAAATGTATGTTACCAACGGGAAGAGCAGTAGATTCTGTTTTCCAAATCACAGTATTTATATTTCTTTTCTTTGACCTTATAACTGTCTCTTCTTCTGTTACACTGCTCCATCCTTTCTCCCTTTACAGGGTCAGGGTGCCCCCTCTCCAGCTGCTATAATTATTCTGCCGATGGGTCACAGCTGGTGGGAGCCTGCATGCTCAATCAGAAACTTGAGTCATCCTTCATTTATCTCTTCCTGTCATCTCCACATGCTGTTCTGCCTCCAAAACATCTCACCTCTCTGTTCTGCCTCTCTCTACTGCTCTACCTTTATCCCAGTCACCTTACCTGCTACAATAACCACCTAACTGGCTTCCACTTTTGCCCCAGTCAAATCTATTCTCTATACAATTCTTAGAATGATCTTTTGCAAGATGGAAAGCAGTTGCCTTGTCAACTGGACTTTGAAAAATCCAGACTTTTTATCATGGCTTGTTTCTTACGTCTTCTTTTTTACACCACTCTTATCCTCACCTCAGCTTCACTCCAGCTATGTGGGCCTTTAATCAGTCCCTGGAGTATTTAGACCTCTTTGCCATCTCATGATCTTTGCACTTGCAGGTCTGTTTGCATGCAACACTCTTTTCCCAAATCTTCACATGTCTAGTTCTTTCTTATCTAGCAGATCTTAGCCCAAATATCAACTATGAGAGAAGCCTTCCCTGACCTCATTCATCATTTTATTTATATTAGTTTTCACAGAGTATAATTACTTTTGTCTACCTACTTGTTTACTTTGTTACCTGTCTTCTCCATTAGAATATACATTCTAATGGAGAATATACAAGGGCAAGAATAACATCTTTTATGTTCGCTTTTGAATCCCAATGCCTAGCTTATATTAGAAACTCTATAACTATCTGTTGAATAGATGGATGAGACTCTGTTGTGTCCTGAAGTGGTCCAATCTAGGGAATTAAGCTCTGGAATGAAGACAAAAGTCTTGATTCCAGCAAGTCGTAGTTGTAAAGATGGGAAACAGGAAAACAAAGTGATCTATGGCCTCTCCTCACTCTGCAGACTGCTCTTTATATTCGATCCCAATGGCGGAGGCCTAAATGAATTTGACTTCCTCATGGCTTGTGGGAAAGATTCTTCAAGAAAGCCACAGCAAATAGGAAACACTTCCCAGTGGAAGCTTAAATATCTTTTAAGCCTCTCCATAAGAGCTGCTTTTCATGCAGGAAAATAGTATATAATTGCTGACATATTTGAACTGGTGCTAAATCTTTGTATTATGGTCTCCAAACACTTAAACCTCACTACCCAGCAGCGCTGTGTTTGTCCTTTATTATATAAATCTACAATACTCTCTGAAGAGTTTAGTGCTTCGGTGAAAAGAAAATAATTAGAGATGTAAAAAAGTTGGTTTAACTTTTCTAAATCATATTCTGAGATGAACAAGTATTTCAAAAGAAGTTTCGACTGACATGAGTTCTATTATATAAATATAAATCCAAAGCTAACTCTTTAAAATTGAGCAAAATCTATTTCCTTAAATACTTGTGGATTTCTCTCCAAGGCCACATTTTTATTTCCAGGTGGGCTGACTTATGAACAAAGAAAGTGAAAAGACAAAGAAAGTACATAGTCATATAAATATGGATTCAATGACCCTTTTAACCATAACTAAGGAGAAGGAAAAAAATGAGTAGTATTTGTATTTGGGAGTCCATTTCTAGAAATAGAGAGTTAAATTAAAGTTAAATTAAATCTAAAGTTAAATTAGACACATACCAAGAAAAGCAGATGATTAAAAGAACAAAGAAGACAGAGACTAACTCCTTGATTAATGAGAAATTGTATAGTGATATACTCTAAAGAAGTGAATATTGAATTTTTTAGGATGTGAGCGATTCCAATACTGTGGCTATGCTTACCTACTATGAAGAGAATGTGGGCAGACATGTCCACATATAGTTAATCAACAGCATTTCAAAGAATTCTGGAAATTACTTTTTTTTATTCAAGTATTTGAAGAAAATGGAAACAAGTTTGAAATTCACACCAACGAAATGAAAGAACTTTTACACGTTTAATATTTACTTGAATAGATATTAGAGGGGAAGCAGATATTCTGTAATAATTTTCTTTTAAATCATAACTTGGTGAGTCTGAGCAGATACAGCTGACATCTGGTTCCCCACATATTGACTCTTGTCCTCCTTGCCCACACTTGAAGCCACCACCCTACGTTCTTACTACCTTGACTCCCAAACTTCATGGAAAAAAACACACCAAATTCTCTCTTTTTGGTCCCCTCAATTCCTTGAAATCCAGTTTTTCACTCCCAGCACTCTCCTGGCATTGCCCTTTGTAAGGTCCCCCTTGCCTCACCAATCAGCAAATTCAATGGTCTTTTTTTTACAAGATTTTGAATCAAAGGCATTGCCCACTTCCCTGAAATTCTCTCTTCTGTTGGTCCTGACATGCTTTCTTTCCAGGCTTTCCTCCCACCTCTCAAGCTCTTCTGCTTTGATTTCATGTTTCTCTTCTCCTTGCTTTCCTCTTCCTTGTTCTACAAACTGTCCTCAGTAAACACAGACACTTGCATAAATACAAATACCATTGTTTATATCTTTTAAATTCTAGAGAAAATGGTGAGGATATCAGTTGTCAATGTTCTTAACCATGGTGTGCTTAAATTATCACATAATAGCCTAATTCCAAGAAGTGAAAGAAAAACGACATTTGAGTTACTCAAAATTATTTTTAAGACTACTTGGCGGATCTATGATTTAGCATTAACCCACATATTTCAAAACTACAGGCTTTGGTATGGTAACAAAAAGCTTCAAAAAAATAAGTAATCTTCTGTATTTATTTATTTTTCTTTATAAAAAAAAGATTGCAGTTTTCCATGTTGCATTTCCTCTGACATGCCTCATATGAGAAATTAAGTTATCATGTGTTAAGTTTTCTTTAAATGTTTGAAATCTGACTACTAAAGGAGCCAGAAATCAGACACAAACTTAAGATAAAATTTTATGCAAAATTTAAGTAAGGTGTTTGAACTTTAAGTATAATTTGATACTATTGATGTTCTCATTCAAAATTTAATACAGTAATTGCAAAGAATAGTACAGTTTATAAACATGTTATAGTGCTGTTACTAAACCAGGTTCATTTTGCCTGTCACATGGAAAGCCAATCACCTAGACAATGAGCTTGCAGCAGAGAAAGCGTTTATTTACGAGGCAGCCGCGTGAGGAGACGGGAAAACAAATCTCAAATACGCCTCCCAAGAAATGGGGATTAGGGATATTTATGAAGTAGAGGGGCAGGGTGATCTGAAGTGTGGGAATAGATTATTGGAGGTAAGAAGTGAGGTAATTGATGATCTGTGCAAGTGTAGTCAGGCTTCATGGCTTTTCATAGACAAATGTTCACCAAATGGTGATGTTAGCATGATCTGAGGGTGATTCCGGTTCCCTGACATCAGGAGTTCACCTATTGGACACCTATGAAGGCCCAGATGGTGGGTTGGTAGTCTGGACTGGCCTGAACCAGACAGGGGTAACTGTTAGTTCCTGAAAAATAACTTTGGCATCTGTTACCATGGTGACCCAAGCATCATGGAGATGTTATCTCTGAGGAACCTAGTGGGAGTCAGATAATATACTGCCTGTCTTCATGACTTAAAAATAAGCAGCACAGCTAACAATGGGTGAGTGAACAACTAAAGACTATGATTAATAATTGCCTAAAAAACTTTAGTTACTAGCTACCTAATCATTAATGGCTAACTATCCACTGGTTTCAATGCCAACAAATTGAGAACTACACTGAGAGATTTTATGAGTGTAATGAATATATATCATTAGTTCACAAATATACTTTTGTTTTATTTATGTAATATAAATTTTAGTCAAAATCACATTGAAAGGAACTTGCAATCCTGCAATAGAAAAGGCCACTGGGTAAAAATGCTTAAAGAATAGAAATTGCTATGAATTTTGAGATTATGCTAGTTCATCCTGAACCGAATGAACTCTATTAAAATGGGAAATAATAGTTTTTCTGTGGTGATCAAGACGAACTGTAAGAGATTAAATCTGACGGCCAGGAAAGGGAGCAGTCAGTGTGCAGTTTGCCTGCAGGTAAATTGCCATGTGTTAAACTGAATTCACTAGCTAGAGCAATTATTTTTCTATAATATTTTTCCTTCTGAGGCTAACTGCAAATGATACATGTAGCAAACCAACAACCAAAAAAAAAAAAAGATGCAAAATGTTTTATTATCAATGAAGTGCTATATCTGTGAAGGTAACTGAAAGATACATGTAACAAATCAACCACCAAGAAAAGAAAACTATGTAAAATGTTTTATTATTGATATAATCTGAGGCATACTTATAATGGTACTTCAGATTTCTTTAGCTGAGGCAAATCTAAACCATAGAGTAACTTGGCTTACTCACATGAACTGGAAATGTTTCTAACCTTGTGATTGACATACATATATACAGCAGAGAATAACAGGGGAGAGTTTCCCCACTGTCCTTGCTCAGGGAGCTCTCAAACTGGTTATTTTCAGTCTAAGCCACTTATAACTTCAAGGGCTTTCCATTTTATACCAGCTTCCTCTATGTTTTCACAGTTCCAAACTCAATTTCTGGCACATAGGAGTGTCCTACACCACTGAGGTAGGGACTGTCCTCACCCTACTGAGGTGGAAATGAGCATCATTTGTGTTGCACAATCATGGGGCAGCCCCTGGGCCTCTGATAAAGATGGCGTTACAGTGCCCACTCCATCATGTCCCCCTGGCACTAGTGACAATAGAATTTGCTCAGTCATGGCTGAGAAATTAACAAGAGTTGACCCTGCGTCTGTGTCCACAGCTTCCCTGAAGCTCCAGTGTCCTGGTCCACAGGCCCCTTTGCCCTCTCTCCATCCTCACATATCTTTCTTCCTTCTCCACAGGGGCAGCTATAATCTTTAGTTTGTTTGGGAGTCAAGAGCCTGGTTCCATATCTATTCTTTTCAGTCTACTGTTGTGACAAAAACATTATGATCTTAGTTCTTCATGACTGACACTTCACTAATACTAAAGGGCCTCTCTTGAGGATTAAACACTTGGCTGTGGTCTCTCCTAAGATCTCTGAAAGCTTGCTTTGCTATATAAATGTGGAGGATTGCCTTCTTTGTTCTTTTGCCCTGGCTAGGAGTATATTTTCTGGAAACAACTGAGGTGGAAGGACCTATCTCCCTTCCAGAAATAAGGAATTGGAAGGGATTGGGAGTGAGAACACAGTAGGTACTGGGATAGTAACACAGCATCATAGCTGAAAGTACAGACTGCATAGGATCAAGTTCTGGGTCTACCACTAGATAGGCAAGTTATTTAATTTATTCATTAGCTAAATTGGGCAGTTTATTTTACCTCTCTGTGACTTACTTTCCACACTTGTGTTAGTGCCTTATGGCTGGTATATAAAATTACCAGAAACCTGGTGTCTTAAACAACAAACATTTAGTCTCGCATGGTTCTGGAGGCTAGAAGTCTGAAATCAGTCACACCAGGGGGCAGTAGTCAAGGTGTTGGCAGGGCCATGCTCCCTCTGGCGCTTTAGGGGAGAATCCTTCCTGCCTCGTCCAGCTTCTCGTGACTGCCAACATTCCTTGGATGCTCATGCCCACGTCACTCCAATCTCTGTAGTCGCACCACCTTCTCTTCTTCTTGTGTCTAATCTCCCTCTGTCTCCCTCTCTAAGGAGACCTGTGATTGTGTCTAGGGCCCACTCAGATAATCCAGTATAATCCTCCCATCTCATGACCCTTAATTTAATCACATCTGCAACATCTTTTATTGCCATAGAAGATGAAATTCACAGTTTCCAGGGACTAGGACGTAAAGATCTTCTGCAGGGACTATTATTCATCCCACTGTAAATTGGTTTAATAACAGTACCTATGTGAACATTAAAGGATATAATACATAAAAAGTGCTTGGAAGAAAAGTGCTTAGAATGATGTCTCCTATGCAATAAAGCACTCAATAATTGTTAGCCCATATTGGTGATGTCAATGATGGTAAAGCAACAAGAAAATGCAGACAAAAAGTTTCAAAATGAACAAAATAATTTTTTAAATGAACATAAGTAGAGGGCCTCATCTCTGGATTTTTGATGTGTGCTAACGTTAAAATATTATTATTCAAAGGACTGTGTCTCAACACTGAACAATTATAACCCAGTACTTTAGGCATGTGATATGCACAGCCATTTTTGGTTTTGCCTTTTGTTACTTTTCACTTGATATTTAAGTCGTTTCAACAACTTTATTCATCCTGATTCTTCCTAAGGTGAAAATCAAAGATGTGATGTGATACGATTGTCTCTTTTTACCCTCTTGTCTCCTCCTCACTTAGGATACAGACCTAATGACATTCAACATCTCTGTACACCGGTCATGGTGGCGGGAACACGGACCTGGCTGTGTCCGGAGAGTGCTGCCTCCATCAGCCCATGGCATGATGGACGATTACACGTACGTCTCCGTCACAGGCTGCATCGTCGACTTCCAGTACCTGGAGGTCATCCACAGTGCCGTCCAAATACTACTCTCCGTGAGTGTCACGTTTGTGTCATTGTCTGATCAGAACTCTCCTTTATTGGCATTTTATATCTAAACTTTCCATCTGCACCCCCCTGGTAGATGATGCCATTATGCTAACATTAGTTATACTTACTGGCAGGTTACATCATTATTCCTCTTGGTATCCAGACACTTTGTTTTTAGAACCAGTTAGTTGCTGTCATTTCTAACTTGAGATACAATCCACATCATTCAGTAAATAGTATCACTGTCCCCGGAAGTGATGCATTGTCCGTTCACTGCCTCAGGCTCTTCTACTATCACTTCTACTACTGCTTCTGCTTCTAATGCAGTCTTCTACTACTGCTTGTCAGTTCCAGAGAAAGAGGGATGGAAATGCACCTAGTGGCTTGCTCAATCTAATAAACTTCATATTTCAAATAGTTATTCTTTCAGACAACAGATCCCTTCAAAGAGTCTTACGCATTTTAGTGCCTAAAATTTGGTGTCAGGATACAATTCCACATAGAGAAAGAGAGAGAAGAAAAGGCTTGATTGGACCACAGAAGGTTTACGTGCTGGGGATTTCTTAAAGTTAATTTCTTTCCACCAGATTGTCCCACTGACAATTTGAGCACAGTGTGGAGTGAAATTAAAATATATACCATCATTGAGAATGGTGTTCCCTGAGATCAAACAAGGAGTTGACATGTTGTCTGAGTCAATATACAATAAAGCCATTCTCAACCACACCTTTCATATAAACCAACCATCTCAGTTCTTCTGTCCAATTGCATAATTAAAGTCAGATTAAGAGATGCAGATTCAACAATAAATAAATGTATGACAGCAATATAAGAGATGTATGTCAGTGAAGAATATAACTTGGAATTATTTCTAGAAAAACTTTGAGAAATCCTTGCTATCACTTACCGTATCTGTTGTCTACTGCTGTGTAATAAATCACTCCAAAATGGAACTACTCAAAACAATATCTATTGATTGCTTAGACTTCTGTGGGTCAGGAATTTGGGTGGGGCTCAGCTGGGTAGTTCTTCTGCTCCACATAGTATTGGCTAGGGTTACTCGTGTGAACCTTTCAACCGGGAGCTCTCCAGGGGCCAGAATATCCAAGAAGACCTCACTCATACATGTGGTGCTGGCAGTTGGCCCACATTCTCCTCCACACAGCTTCTCTTTTTGCAGAAAACTTGACAGGCTTTCGGACAGCAAGGTAGCTGGGTTCCAAGTGGAGAAGGCTAGGATGTAAGCATTTATCAAGCCTCTACTTGAGTAATGCTTACCATTGTCCCATTGGCCATGGGGGGTCATATGAGCAAGCCCAGAGTGAATGCAGGAGGGGTCTGGAGAAAGGTGAGAATACCAGGAGGCATTTGGGGCCACCAATGTGGCGGTCTTACCTCACTTACATAATCTATTAATTATTGTTCTTTAACCTGAATATGTCATGTTTTAAAATAGTTTTAGAGCACATTTGAATTGTAATTTTCTAGAAAAACTAAAGATTAAAGTAAAAGATTTAAAAGTCTTTCAATGTTCTAGTTCAATGAAAGGCAAATTCTACCCTGAATTCAAAGAAGAAGGTTTTACCTCAATACAGAGGAAATTTCTTTCAGAGATGTAACAGGGAATCTGATAATTCTCAGTTTCTATATGCTGTCATTTATCAATATATGTTTATAAGTCTTTCCCTATCCACTGGTCTTTCTTTAATCTCCCAGCAGTTACAAAAGAAACTATGGCAAAGTATTTATGTTTAAATCTTTGTATCAAAAAAATATGGAGGCAAGTTTTCTCTTAAAATCTTTCAGCCTATTTTAAGGTAACAGAGTACCCTATTACCATATACCATATAGATTCTAAAGATTCTTATTAATTTTTTTTGGTTAAGGAAGATTCACCCTGAGCTAATGTCCATTGCCAATCTTCCTCGTTTTGCTTGAGGAAGACTGTTGCTGTGTTAGCATCTGTGCCAATCTTCCCCTATCTTGCATGTGGGATGCCACCACAGCATGGCTTGATGAGCAGTGTGTAGGTCTGTGCCAAGGGTTCCAAACCTGCAAACCCCTGGCCACCAAAGCAGAGTGTGTGAACTTAACCACTACATCACCAGGCCGACCCCTTAACGTTTTTAATATTGAAGGATTTTTCTAGAATCTTTCTTCTTTTCTTTTTTTTTTTTCTTTTAAAGATTGGCACCTGGGCTAACAACTGTTGCCAATCTTTTTTTTTTTTTTTTCTGCTTCATCTCCCCAAACCGCCCCCGTACACAGTTGTGTATCTTAGTTGCACGTCCTTCTAGTTGTGGGATGTGGGACACCACGTCAACGTGGCCTGATGAGTGATGCCATGTCCGCGCCCAGGATCCGAACCCTGGGCCACCGCAGCGAAGCGCGTGAACTTAACCACTCGGCCATGGAGCCGGTCCCTCTAGAATCTTTCATATGTGCCTATACCCCCTCCTTTTAAAAAGTCATTCATAGTAAATTGCTAAGCCATTTTGTGGTGTGATGGTGTGAAGTCCAAATTTTTATAATGCATCAGAATGCTATGAAATCAAAAAGCCATTTCTCCATAGTAACTCAATTCAAATGAACAGCAAGGTGAAAGTATTTATTTGATAAGAAGCCGAACTGACACATAAAAACCTACACTAAAGAGAAATACTAAATGAAGTGTATGTTGCCACCTGAAAGTATGTGCCACTTATAAATGAATTCCTCGACATACTCGTCTAGTGGACATTCCAAGCTGTCCACCTGCATACATAGTCCTGACCATACTGTTCAGCCTTCCAGCAATAAAAGGATTAGATGCTGATCTCTGACTTTTCTTGTGTAATATGCCTGTGGGACAAGATTTCCAATATTTTATCTTTTTATATTAAAATGAAATATATCTTGAAATTGTTTTACAACTATCCAATTATGTGGTTGATTTTATATGAGTTTCTTGTATTTTACACTTATTTCTTATAAATATGTTTACATTTACTAGAATTGTGATTTTTTAATCTGACATGGGAATACTTCCTGTATCAGTTGCCTAGGATGTACTGAGATGTCAGTTTTGTTACTGAAAAACAGGAGTGATAGTTGCAAGATTAGCCTGTGCTTCATCAGCAACAGCTAAGCACACAGACAAAGGGCTTTGTGTCGGGCAAGGTCCCATAGGCCCTCCTGCACCAGGAGTTCCCCCGTACTTGCTGGAGGCACAGGAATATCTGGGACACATGGGAGAGACCGATGGAGGCGGCCAGGAGGGTGGACGGATTCCCTCGGGGTTTCACGGCAGCAGCTCTTTGCAAGTGAGAGGGAAGCGCTTGATTGATTTCCCGTGGATACAGCTCTGCTGGTGAATACTGCCTATACAGTGGTCCTGCATTAAAGTAGAGCGTGGAACTGGAAGAAATGAAATCCCAGTCATAAGCACTTTGCAGGAACTGTGTACAAACTTGATGGAAACAAAAAAAAAAAAGAGCAGAACTCAGAAAGAGGGCAATGGGCTGGGATCCCATATGGGGCTGTCACCCAAGGCTCTGAGGGCATCTGGGACCCACTCAACTGGCCCCAGCACAGTAGCTCATGCATTCTCCCAGAGCCCCTGACCCTGCACAGCAGCAATCTGCCTTGGGCTTCCTTCGCAGGTGCTCAGCTTGAGGGGGAGAGGGAGAGTGGAAGGCGGGGAAGTTCCTGTTGCCCTCGTGTCACCGAGGCCTAGAGCAGGGCTCCTGCAAATGATCAGCAACAGCATGTTACAGATCAGGGTGGAATCCACAGAAAGGCTGTGGACAGTATGAGAGGAGGAGCAAGATTTACTCCCCAGACGAGATGACAAGTCAAAGGCGGTAGCCAGGATCAGGCTGTAGGGTGGTCCTAGTCACTCCCCTCCATGCTCACTGCCCCTGCCTTGGTTCACATGCTCATCATTGGGCATGTGAAGGATGGCCAGTAACCTCCTAAATAGTCTTCCTGGCCCCAGGTCCACCCCACCCACCATCACGCATGCATTTGCTCCCAGGGAGATGATTACAAAGTGCAAATGTGATCGCTCACTTTCCTTTTGATCACCCTTCAAAGATTCCCATTACCTTCGAGATGAAATCTGAATTCGTGCCCTGTCATGAGAGGCCCTTATGACCTGCCGCTTGCCTGACTCCCAGTCTTATCTCCTGCCACTCCCCAAGAGAACCCATCCAGTCTCTGCAGAGCATGACCGTTCCGAAGGCAGCCCTGCTGCCCACACGCAGCCCTCTGCTTGGAAGGGCTCTCCACCCCAAGCGCCCTCTTACCCCAATCTCAGCTCTTCATCCGCCTGGCCACAGTCCACTAGTAAACATCTTCCCCCAAGGTTTCAGGATATGTTCATTTAATTTTTAAAGTAGATAATACATTCACTTAGTTCAAAAATGTAAAAATGTGTGCAGAGAAAATACTCCCTCCCATCCTTGTGCCCCGACTTGCCTGGTTCCGCCATCTCTGCTCCCAGACAGGCAGCCAGTTCTGTTTTTTTGTTTTTTAGTGTTACGCATGTGATTCCAAAATGTCTTTATGCAAATACGACTCTATATCTTTATTTGCCCCCACGAAAGACAGCATATGACATGCAGTTCTGAGGCTTTTCTTTTTTTTTACCTATTATATATTTTGTAGTTATTTTTATATTAGCACATCAGTGTTGCCTTGTTTATTTGATGGCTCCCTATTTATGGACATTTGGACTGTCAACTTCATCCAAATATAATGATTTTGGATGTACATAACATATATATACATAACAATATATGTAACATACGTATATACCTCACATAATATATAATACATAGTATAATATAACGTCAATTATGTATTATAATTATGTGACTATTATACACAGTGTTGTGTCACTGAGAGCATTTCCTAGACCTGCCCGGCTCACTCACCCCCAGGCTGCACTAGACAGCCTGCCACGTGAGCACACTGTCCCATAATTATTGAGTCTCTGCTCTGTCTATCTTATGAAAGCTCCTTGCAGGCCAGAATTGTGCCCCTTTTTCACTTGTTCATTTCTGTTGTCCCACTGACTATCAGAGTGATGGCACCTAGAATTTGTTAAATGAGTCAATGACCAACAAATAAGAGGTTCCAAAGTCTGAAGTGGGTAAATGCAAAAGGCAGATTCTATTGATCACAAACTGGCAGCAGTGAGTGCAGACAAAATGCAGGAGCCAGAGTGAAAATTCCCTTCATCTGAGAAATGACGAGAGTGTGGGCAAAAAGTTCTGCAGAGTGCTTGGCACAGAAGCACTCAATAAATATGAGCTTTGTATTGTTAGTACTGATGTTATTACTGCAGTTGCTCTTTGCCTGTCCCTCTTCAAAAACCAAAGCGCTCCCTCCTGGTGCTATTCTATCTGTTGAACTCTTAGTTCTTTAATCCCACACCTGACACCCAGTACCTGCATGAAATGTGTCATTTATATGATGTTCGTAGGACGCGCAATCATAAATCCCTATTCTGAAGACGGAACTTTTATTTAACATGTGTCTATTTTCCACATTCTGGCTTCCTAGAATTCTTTCCTATCTCTGCCTCTCAAGAGCATTTGGCTCACTTTTCATATTTGCATGAAAAACCTCAGAATTGCTTCAGTGATACAAGGGTTGAAGCAGCCAGTTAAAGGCCAGTAGTGAGCTCCTGAGGGCTGTGGCTTTGACTCCTTATTTACCCCGTATCCCTAATGCCTCAGGCTGTACCTAGCTCCAAGTGGCCACTCATTCAGTTGTTAAGTAAATTGTCACATAAATTTTCTGGATTTTAGATTTACAAAATGCAAAGTACATAATTTTTAAACATTGGATGTCATTTAATGAGGCTATGTTTTGATTTTGTTTCATTTTGTTTCATACCATTTGGTAAAGGGAACCCATGCAAAAAACATTCTTCCAAATTATTTCTGATGCGGATGCTATTTGACTGGATTGGTGAGGGTCCCCAGGTGCAGGGAAGAGGAAAGTCAATCTGCTCCAAGACCATAACTCGACCTTTGAATTTGTCCTTCCACATCCACGTGTTCTTCATCATGGGCGTGACTTCACTAGTTTGGCCTACCTTCATTGCTTTGCTCTCATTAAGGGGAGTACCAAAACAGTTTCTGGTGAAAATTTAGAACTGTGTCCAAATTCCATACTGAACTGTACATATTTTCAAATCAGTTTCTCACTCTGCAAATGTAACACTACAGATTTAAGGAGGAAACATGTATATGACATTAAATACTACAACCCAAAATGTTACACTTTCTTTTTCTACTAGAGAATATGAATAAAATATTTCTGGTTGAAGAAATCTCTATTACCATTTAATATCACTTTACAGTGCTATATTTTACTCATTTAATTCCCAAACATCTGAACATGAAATCTTACAAAACTAAAATAAATAAGTAATGAAAATTTATATTTGTATCACATATGACTGGGAAAAGGTTATTATCAATAATATGATGAAATCATTTAAATAAATAAATAATAATATGAAATTTTAATAATCAAATCAACGAAGAATGTGAACAAAGGTAATCATATAACAGAAAATCCAAATTGTAAACAAAGGTATAAAATATGATTATCCTTCATAGTAACTTGAAATGTGCAAAGTAAATTTGAAAAATTATTTTCACTAATTTAACACCTTTAAAAAATAATAACACATAGCATTGAAAAATTGTTCCGTACTTACTTATAAAGACAGTCTTTATGAACATGTCCATAACTTTTGGCCCTGTAACTCCACTTCATGGAATTTCTCCCAAGAAAATGATTCAACAGAAACAAAAGGCTACTGCATGATGTTTCTTTCACAGTTATTTATAGTAGCAAACCTGTGTAGATCTAAACATATACTATGAAAGACATAGTATAACATTTTCTGTATATCAAACTGATTACTAAATAGGTAGCAATAACCATGTTAATTTTAAGGCCATATATATAACATGAAATGGTATTTATGATTTAAATAAGCAGTCAAAGAAGAGAAGAAAGAGACAAAAAAAGATATAGAATTATGTATATGCTTTCCCAAAAATGTTTTTAAATATTGTATCACATTTTCAATAATACTGATTAATCATCACATGATTTGTATAGAAGAGTGGAAGAAATTTTATGATTGTTTTCCTTAGATTATTAAACATTCCTATATCTCATAATATTTATTTGATCATTTGGAGACATTGTTAAATCTTAACTATAGCTAGTTATTCTATTTCAGTGGACTGCCTAGGTCTGAAGTCAAAGGTCAATAATACAAATATGCAATTTAAGGCCCTTTTTAATTTTCAATATTACTTATTTTCTGATAAACAGATCCATATGCTTATGTTAACTATTAAACAAGATATATATATTTTAAAGGAACTCATTTTTATAGCTAGTAGACAAATCCTAATCTCTAAACCTGGACGAGATCTTTAAAACTTACCTTATCTACCTCTCCTTGGAGCTAATTTCACCTATACATTGTCTTGAATCCTCACTGTCAAGATATTCTCCTCCACATCTGAGAGGTGACAAGTCTCATTCTTTAATGTCTTTGGAGGTTGTCACCATGGTCAGAGCTGGAGGTCAGAGCTCTGAGAATTGGTTTTCCATCATCCCCGTATTCCTTGCATGGCATCTATCTAGTCATGTCAGCATTCATCACTGTTTGTCCTTCCTATCAGACACATTCAGCTTGAAGATAAATTAAAACTCAACAGAGAAGAGGGAAAGGTAACAGTAAACCACAAGGTATCCTGTGGATTGCTTATCCTCAAAAGGCTGTATAGATATTCGTTCCATCTGCTTACAGCAAACGACACAGTGACAGGAGTAGATGATGCTATTGCTAATTCAGTAACATATACTCACATAGTGTAAGAATGTAAGTCAAAAGATAAGCTTTGGAAATAAGTTCCAATTGATGTCAATTATACCCCTCCAAAAATGTAAATATAGCTACAAGGTGTTTTTTGTTTTATTTCTGTGTTAACATTAGCACTTATTGAACAAACTCTTGGTATGTGCATGAAACTACTCTGAGTGCTTTGCAAATATAAGCTCATTTCATCCTCAAAATTACTCAAGAAGTAGATATTATTTTACTCATTTTACAATTGTGAAAACTGAGACACACAGAGGAGTTAAGTAACTTGCCAAAGGTCACACAGCTTGTGAGTGACTGAAGCTGGACCTCAAACCCGGACAGTTGGACATCAGAGTCCATGTTCTTAACTCCTTTGCTGAGCTTCTTTATGACATTGGAAAGAGAACCTCCAATATCCTTACAGCCCTTTGCTGAGGTCAGAGCTGTAAGGCTGTGGATCTCCTACTGCGTCGGTCGGGTTTACTTGGCAGCTCTGCTATCTGAAAGTAATGGAAATCAATTAAGAATTATCTGATAGTTAAAAGATTTATGGAGCGAATAGTTCAAAATGCTTCCTTCCACCCTTGAAAACATCTCCCACCCACCTTTTTGTTGCTCAAAAATGGAGGATATCAACACTTGTAAAATGCTAGATATATCAGACTCCTTGTTTTCTTGCTTGCTTGCTGGGGCTTTGTAGGTGATAGTAAGAGGAAAGAAACCACAGTCAACATCTCCTGCCCTGAATGCTCCCCAGAATCACCCTTCCCCAGAGAATCCATTTTTATATGAAATAGATGATTTCTGCCTGTACCAAATTTTGAGCACCTTCTAAGTGCTACCTAAAAGTATTGAGTATTTATATCAGTTAATTCCTATACACTGCCTCTGGTCTCTATATTCATTCAATTCCATCCTCAGAAAACTAAATCAACAGTTTTCATTAAATTTCTATATAAGAGCCATTTATTGGACCATCAAAATACTTGAAAGAGCTTTGTGGTTGTTGGGGGAGAATTGTCATGTCAACAATACTGAAAAGGCTTTAGCAGAGACATTTGTGTTCAGGAACCAGAATCTACCTGGTCAGTAAAATTGTTTGGTAAACTGATTTTAAGTCATTTCTTTCCAGTATTCATGTCTATGCAGTATACTTTCTCGGTCTTTGAATTTTGCATACATTTTTTAACATATTGAGATATAATATTCACATATCATACAATTCAACCATTTAATGTGTACAGTTCAATAGTTTTCAATTCATAGATATGTGCAACCATCACCACAGTCAATTTTAGAGCACATTCATCACCTCAAAAAGAAACCTGTACATTTCTTTAAATAAGCTCTTTACCCCTTTCTCCCTCTCTTCTCCTTCTGAGACTTCAATGATGCATCCATTATTTCTTTTGATGGTATTCCATAATTCCCAAAGAATTTCTTCATTCCTTTTCATCCTTTTTCCTTTTTGCTCTTCTGACTGGATAATTTCAATTGGTCTGTCTTCTCTCTCACTGAGTCTTTCCTGTGCTTGTTCAAGTCTGATGTTAAAGCTCTCTATTGAGTTCTTCAGTTTAGTCATTGTATTCTTCAGCTCCAAAATTTCTGTTTGGTTCTTTTTTATGTTTTCTATATAAATGTATCAAATCAACACATTGTGCACCTTAAACTTACATGATGTTATATGTGAATTGTATCTAAATAAAACTGAAAAACATTAAAAGATAAAAAATAAATTTAAAAGAAAACCTGCACCCTTTTAGCTGTCATTCTCTAACCCCTCATCCTCCCCAACCCTAAACAGCTATTAATCTACTTTCTGTCCCTATAAATTTGCCTATTCTGGAGATTTCATATAAATGAAATCATATAATAGGTGGTTTTCTGTGTCTGGCTTCTTTCACTTAGCCTGTTTTCAAGGTTTACCCATGTAGCATGTATCAGAACTTCATTCTTTTCTATGGCCAAAAAATATTCTATCATACATTTACTTTTAGTACTTTTGTCTGCTATAAATACATGTACAAGATTTAGCAAAATGTTCAGAACTACAGTTCAAATATATATTGCCGTCACCTGCTCACTGATAAAACCCTAAGTAGAATGTAGGCAATCCAACGTTTGTTTTGTCTAAATCTATATCCATGCTTTGGAAACATCTAGGTTAAAGATAGTGATGCTCAACTCTTATGTAGATGTTCAGTCGTACATAAATCTAATGCTAATAGGTATCACTTGTACACAGCATTGAGGGGTTTTAAGAGCTCAAAACGTGTGAAAATTTAAAGTTCATATTCCTGATATGCCATAACATTCTCCTTAATAATATGTGTATGATTGGATCTTATTCTATATGTTAATTAGTTATCACAGACGTTTACGTTTCAAACCACAAACCCATACCATTTCCAAAGGACAGAATCCAGTCTCCCAAGGCCCAGAGGCTCATGATTATCTCAGACATTTTGCAGATCTTCATAAATTATTACTGCCCTGCTTGTTTCAAATAATCTGCTAAACATTGATTATTAAATGCAGAAGTGAGTTATGACATTTGGTAGATTTAAATACAGTTTCATCAGAGAAAGGCAAAGCTTAATTCGAAATCGTATCTAGCACGAAAACCCATTAATATAGAAAATCTGAGTATGTTTAATAATTAATCAAGACAAATATTGTGACTGTAGGCTTATGGAGATATTAGAAGCAAGAAAGTTAATTTTATTGATGCTTTATTTAGTGTAATTTAACGTAATTCAGACGTTGGCAGACATTTCATTTTAGCCCTAGGTAGGAATAATTATTAGGTTAGAAAAAAGTAGCTTTCATAATAACAAGAATTAATTCAAAAACACTTACACTCTCACTTTAAAAGACAAAATTTTGTATAAATTCCGTAAAGAAAATCTTATGTCACTTTTCGTATTCTTTCCAACTGAAAACAGTCAGTGTACTATTCATTCAGAAAAACCCTCAGTAAGCCCCTACTCTCCCCAAAGCCTTGGGGATGAGAGGATGGAATAAACCAAACAAACAAGTTGAATTTGACATGGTCCTCCTCATGGAGGACCTCATCTTCCCATCTTCTGGGGGAGATGAGGCAGGCAATCAAAGTGCCATAACAGGACAGAAAATGAGAGTTCCATAATTAAGTTTCCAAGTGCCACCAGGGTTCACAGGAGGAAGTAGCATTCGGGGAAGCTGTGATATTTAACCTTAGTCTAAAGAATTCACTCTAGGAAGTAAACTTTTTTTTAAGAACCAAACTTTAATATTTCAAGGACCTCCCAAGTGAGTTACCAGTGTGGTTGCAGAAGCTTCCATTCAAGCCACCACAGTGAGAATCAAGAATTCTGAAAGTTAAAGCAATTACCTCTTGGGATATTGTTTTTATGTATGTCACAAAGTGCAAAGAAGGAAGCATTTAGCAGAGCAAAAACAAGCAGCAGGTTGATTGTCCCAACAAAAGGGCAGAGAAACTCCTTCTAGAGTTCACAGTCCCCGGATACAGAATTCCCTCAGCCAAAGAGAGTTCCAGGCATGGGTTTTGGCTGATTCTTGTTACAGCTGGCCGAGGGCGGGCTCAAGGAAAACCAAGGTTCAGATTCCTCTGGCTGCTTTGGATCTTGCAACAAAAAGAACCCTTGGTTACATCTCACATGTTTTCCATACAGAAGAAACAGCATAAGCAGAGAAAAAAAAAAATAAGAAATCAAGAGAATAGGGAGTAGTTCTCTTTGGCTTGAGCAAAAAGTATATGCACAGAAGTAGTGGCTTAAGTTGGAAAGAAAGGTTGATGGAAGGGCTCAAATGCCGATTTAAGGCTTTGGGCTTTTATCCTAAGCGGAATAAAGAACTATTTGTGGCTTGTAAGCAGATAAATGATATACACACAACTCGGAATTCAGGAAGCCGTTCTGATAGGCGTGTGCAGGATGGATCAGATAAGCAGGAACACATAGCAGGTTTTTCTTGTAACAGGCTGGGCCCATATGCCCCAGAGTGTCCTTGGAATACCTATCCTACAAACTGAACCTCAAGAAGGATTCCATGGTGACCTAAGTTTGACTGATGTCGTGTTATATCCACTCCTTTGAGACTCACTATGTAAATTAGCATATTCAAGCTTCTGAGAAAACCCA
This sequence comes from Equus asinus, assembly GCF_041296235.1. Classification (NCBI taxonomy): domain Eukaryota; kingdom Metazoa; phylum Chordata; class Mammalia; order Perissodactyla; family Equidae; genus Equus; species Equus asinus. The sequence goes on along the minus strand of NC_091801.1, from coordinate 21,877,729 downwards.
CTAATAAAAAAAAAAAAAAACTCATGGAAGTCAAGGACTGAGGGACTCATGGATTAAAGGAGACTGAGGAAACATGACAACTAAATGAAACGTGATATTGGACAAAAAAAACAGACATTTGTGCAACAGTTGTTGAAAACTGAATAGTCTGTAGATTAGATAATAGGATTGTACCAAGGTTAATTTCCTGGTTTTTATAATTGTAGTGTGCGATGTGAGATGCTAACATTTGAGGAATCCTGATGAAAGATATACAGGAATTCTTTGAACTATTTTTTCAAATTTTCTGTAAATCTGAAATTATTTCAAAATGAAATTTTAAAAAAATACTTTTTGATTGAAAAGAAAATACTGCATTCCTAAACAATGTTTTCAAAGGAAATACTTTGGGAAATACTGGCTTAAGGAAACATTATGAGGTATCAGTGGTAATGGAAATCAGAGGATAGATCCCCAAAACATTACTGATCCTTGGCAAGTGACTGTGAAGGCAGGTGAAGGAGACAGGAGCGCCGCTCAGCCCACGTGCCCTAGGACTGCAGAGGAGTCTACATGCAGAGAGCAGCTCGCAGAAAGAGCCGGATTGACAGAGAGAATACATGAGGTTAGATCTGGACACGTGATCCATCTTGATTCCATTCTTGCTCTTAACATTTCTTAGGTGCATACATATTTTTAAAACCTAATTGCCTGTTTGTGATAAAGAACTACCCTCTCTCTCGCTCTGTCAGTCAGTATAGCCTCCTCATTGCAATGAGTGGCCGGAGAGCAGAAATTAGAGACCAGTTTATCCAAAAGAATTCACAAGAATCTAATGAATTTTTGAAAACATGGGTCTATTTTTTACCTTCGTGGTATTCAAAACTAAACAATACCACGTGTTTTTATTAAAGTTGTTGGAATTCTACACTTAAAATATGGTTCCTGGAGATTCTAAAATGCTTCCTCAATTTCTATCACTCGAGTATTACTAGTAAAGACAAGGTTACTCACATTCATTTTTCTACAGCCTGTCAAACAATGTAGATTCAAAGTGATCTTTTAAAAATTATATTCTCTGTACCAAGCAGTCAGACACATCCCCGGGCCAAATATTGGATGAAATGTGAAAATAACGGGTTTATGACTGTCTGAATTTTTAGCTTTTATATAAATGTTTATTTTTGTGGAAACTTATTAACACAATTCCTTACAAATTTAATTATGTAGAACCTTCGGGGGATGGGTTGTTCTGGAAATCTGAACATAGGGATTGGTCTGAAGTGTTGAAATTTTTAAATGTTAACAGTGTTTAATTTAGTAAAGGTAGAGACCAAGTGAATGCTCTTCATCAAGGGAGTAACATAAGCAGAAATGTGCTTAAGGAAGTTGAATGAGGTCGCAGTTGTGGGCTTGAGTTCAGAAGACTTGGAGTTGGGAGGACAGCCATGCAGGCAGGTGAGAGGTAATGAAGCCTGAGCTAGAAGAGCGTGAGGAAAATGAAACTAAAGAGACATATGCGAGAGGGATCCAATCAGGAGAACTTGGTCACTAACTAGAGAAGAAAGCAATGGAAAGGAAAATCCCAAAGGGAACACTCAGGTTTTCAGCCCAGGTGACAAGTAAAATTGCGGTAATATTCAGAGAGAGGGAAACAATGAATGGAAGATTATTAAGGGTAAACTTAAGTCATTTCATTTCATCTATCACATAATTTAAAAATTGTAAAAGAGTTTAATTTTAATTTGAGGAGCAAAGTAACAGAATGGGTCCTGGCAATCAGAGACTTTGGCTAACGCTGAGAAGCATGAAGCCTCTGACCCCGCCGATGAGGATGAAGGGATGGTTGACCCCAAATGGATAACGTCAGATACCGCTTAGCTCTTCATATCTGCTCTTTCCTACTGTTGCTTACTTTCTATTTAGTTTTCTTATTTCTCCTAGTAAGTTTTTCCTAGCATACAAAAACAAAATTTTTTTTGCTTTTTTTTACCAGGAGAACTTAGCAGCACGCCTTGGACATGAGAGGCTCCCAATGTAAATTGCATAATTACTGGTTTATGAGATATTTATATCTAGGTAAGCAAAACTAAGCAAGCTAATTGTAGAGACTCAAAAGTCATCTGAAGGAAATAAAAGTGTGCTGTGAGGGAGTGACTTAGGGTGTGTTATGCTCTCTATAATTTACTTTAAGATAGTATAGCATGTAAACAATGTGCTATGCATGCGGGTTGGCTTTACTATATATGCTGGGGGGAAGGGGTTAGTGGTGGGTCTGTCGTGATGGGTTCACACTTCTAGTATCCTAATCAGGAGGTTAGTTCACATTTGAAAGACTCTTAAACAAACCTACCTGTCAGAGACAGCTGCAAAAAGCTTTCAGCATCTTTTATCTGATCACCAGAAAGTGTTTTATTGCATACTTGATATTAGAAATGTTGTTTTGTTGGTTAAACGAAGGGTTCTCGAGTTATGTGAATTGGCTAGAAGTATTCTTCAGGCACTCCTGGCTGCTTTGCATGCACAGAGCATATAAATCTGGTGAGCCCACTGGGCCCTACACACTCTGGAATGGGGCTCTAGAGTTTGGGTTCCCTCCAGCCCTTTGTTCAGAAACTTGCAGATCCTGTTGCCTAACTCTGACTCAAAGTATGGCTACATCTTGCTACTAGAATATTGTCAGAAGCAGCTTGTCAGATGCTCAAAAGGACAGAGAGCTGGGACTTCATTGAGCTTGCAAAACAAGTTTTGTGACTAGTTTTACACTGTTTGCTGAGAAATATTGATATGTATTTGGCGGAGTTTATACTGAAACTTGCTTGATTTCTGGTAGCAAGGTTGTGGGAGAGAAGAACTTTAGCCCTTGACTTCTTCTAAATATCTACTCAAAAAAGGACTTGATTATGAATGATCAAATTGTTTTAGTCAGTACTTACCAGAGTAGCCAGAGAAGACGTCTCTTAGGAAGTGGCATTTGAGCTGATACACAAATTAAGTCATTTAGAGTCGGGCTAAGAATATTCCAGAGGAAACAGAAAGATTCAAATGGCTAGAGCTTAGGGAATAAGGGAGAGAGTGATGAAAGATGAAGTCAGAGAAGTACGTAGAGGTTAAAGAAGACATGGTACAGGATTTGAGTTAGATTATAAGACACTGGAAAGACGTTACTGTGTTTCAACCAGGAGCGTGGCCTGATCTACATTTAGGCAAGTCTGGAGCTGTTTGGAGAATGGATTGCAGGAGAATAAGTGTAGAAGAAAATAAACCACTTTATAGGCTATTCCACTAGACTTCAGGAGAGAAGATGGTGTCTCGGACTTGGGTGGTAGCAGTGGAGATTGGAAATGCCTAGACAATAGCTCTTGCAGGAGGAGAGGAAGTGGCATGTGAAGAAAAGGAAGAAATAAGGATGGAGCTTAGGGTTTCGATTTGAGCAGTGGGGTAGATGCTGCTGCTAGGTCCTGAGATGACAGAGTCCGGGGATTTACCTCCACTTTGATCTCTTCTCAACAAATAAAATAATAGCAATCAAACATAGATTATTCAAAACTAGTTTTAATAATTAGAGAACTATTTCCAGATATATCGTGAAACTTACATAGTCAGCCTAAAAGAAGCATCATCTAGAAGTAGAAGGTATTCCTTCTCAGATTGGAAAATCCTGTCATTCTGTTGGTTCAAAATTGATAGTCATTTCATAATGGTTTAAAGCAATTAGTACAGTATTAGCTAGTCGCTTTTGACTAAAAGTAAAATTGATTGCAAGAAAGCTACAGGGAAATGGTGCACTTTATTTAAGTTGATTAATGTAAATAGCTCTTTCATTTAAAATTGACTTATATAAAATTCAAGCAAATATTTGCAATGCATAATTATTACTTAGTAGCAAAGATAATCAGGAAGTCTTGCAGATGGTGAAACATGAATAATTAAAATCCTTGGGATACACAACAGCTTTTAATTAATCAGCTAAACTAATCCCAATAAGTAGAAAACTGTGTTGTAAGGCTTGGCTGTAAATAATTTTAAAACCAATGATAATAAAAAAAAAATCATCGCTATCATTTACTGGGTGTATACTATGTGCCTGGCATCTTTCTTTGAGGAGTTATCTTGCCTAACCTTTTCAAGAGTAATGCAACAAAGGCATTATTACCTCCAATTTACATATGAAGACACTGGGGCATAAAATAAAATCTTGTCCAAGGTCCTGTGGTCAGTGATTGAGGAGGGGGCATCAAACTGGTTCTATGGTATCCCAAAACTACTGTGCTTATTGACGATACTTCATTAATACATAAAATAAAAGGTAATAGTGATATAAATGTATCTTCTAGTATATGGTTTGGAAAGATATTAGAGTTCTAAAGAGTCAATTTGCAAATTTTGTTCATCTGTTTCACAATTTCATGTAACTCAGAATCTTCAAATTGTGAGATTTCTGTGTCCCAGCCGTACTGGACAGAGGAAACAAATTCTATTCCAAATTATTCCCATTAATGGAGTGGATCATCACACTGAAAATACAGACTACTAGATAGCTTTTTTAGGTAGGATTTTGGAAGACCCTTCTGTGCTTACATGTGAACATGAAACTGTGCACGAAAAACAGAGGGAAATGAGAGAGTGGGGGTTCAATTTATAGACAGATTTCAGTCTTGTAACCCAGAACCCCTTCTCAACCATCAGTACTTCCTTCAGCCTCTGTAACTTTCAGATCGGTGGAAACACCCTGTCTATGCACAATTCACCTGCCTCTAATCCGGAAGTGTGCTCTCATTTTACTCTGTCTTTCCTGGAGTAAACATGGAATATTCAATTTTGATCTTCTTTCCTCACCTTTGAATCAGGATTTATTTTTGTATTGGAGCTACACTGTAAGAAAGGAGGAGTTAATAAAAATTACACAACTTTCATATGACAAAATGTTAATTAAATTTTCAATACATAACTATATATATGGCCATACATATATATATATGTATATATATGTATACCTGAATGTTTCTGTCCCCTCCAAAATTCATGTTGAAATCTTAACCCAGAAAGATGGTTGTATTGGGAGGTGGGGCCTTTGGGAGATGCTTAAGCCATGAGGGTAGAGCCCTCATAAATAGGATTAGTGCCCTTATAAAAGAAACTTCACAGCGATCCCTAGTCCTTTCCACCATGTAAGGACACAGCAAGAAGGCGTCGGCTATGAACCAGGAAGAGGGCCCTCACCTGACCCTGCTGGCACCTTGATCTTGTACCTTCCAGCCTCCAGAACTGTGAGAAATACAGTTCTGTAGTTTATTAGCTACTCAGTCTGTGTTATTTTGTGATAGCAGCCTGAACGAACTAAGACAACTAAGTTAGGCCAAAATATTTATTTCTGAACTGTTTCAATACTACTTTTCAAACGACTTGAATCTTCATTGTTTGTTTTATTGCCATAGTAATTATCAACAACAAATATTAATTGAGCATTTACTTTTGGCCTAGGCCTAAACTAGGTAGATTTTCTATCTCAATAAAACAGATATAAGACACGTTGACATGGTCTTAGGCTGAGAACTGTTGGCGATTAGAATAACATAGAGGAAAAGAGAAAAGAATAGTTTTCTACTAACTATTATGTGCGGGCACCATTCTAAGCACTTTATAAACATTAACTCATTTAATCTTCCTAACAATTCTATTATTACCCCTTTTACAAATAAGGAAAGTAAGGCAAGAAAACACTATACAGCTTCCCAAGGTCACATGGCTAACATGTGGCAGAATTGAGATTTGAAACCAAATACTCTGGCTCCAAAAGACACATGGTTAAAAGCCTGTGTTCTGCTCTTCTAACAGAGATTGTCTTCGGAGTTGGCTTCCAATTAGATATACAGACATTTGAAGTCCTCTTTGAAGTCTGGAGGTGAGGGGGGTTCTAGATTCTGCAAACCAGACGCTAAAACAAGGACTTGAATGCAAGTAGTTGATTTAGAGGTGATCCCAGGAAGCACAGTGAGAAAAGCTGGTAAGCAGAGGGTTGTTGAGCAAGTTATCACTGTGAACAGATGGCTCAAGCCCCTAGAGATCCTCCTCCTGAGTTCTGTGTGTTCCCATCCTCTCTGGTTGAGCATGTCCCTAGTAATCTTAAAACCCTGACATTCCAGCATGTCCTACCCAGGGCCTGAGCAGGCACTATTGGGCCAGAGAAATCTCTCCAGCCATGAATCAGAAGGTCAGTGTATAGGGGAACCACAGCTTCAGGTTAACTCACAGGTAAGCCAAGGGAATAGGGAGCAGAGGATCAACAGCAAATGCCAGAGTAAGAAAGAGGGGACATTTGTTGTCTTTGTCTGTCAGCTTCCACATCCCAACTTTTGATAACAGCACCTCAGTTGCCTTTTAGAGAACTACATATCTGCTCTTTCTCTCTGCGTGGTGAAGGTGGGCTCTGGTTCGGGCAGGGCTAATCCCACTGCCCTCCAGCTCCAGGGTTGGATATGGGACCTAGGAATTACCAATCCGCATATTCCTTCCTCTGACCCCAGTGATTGGTTCAGGGATAATCATGTGAGGTAAGCTGATCCTGAGACTCAGCTCCTCGATTCTTAACTTTTAGAAAATGTAAATTCTTCTCCCCAAGGCTGCTGAATTAGGAGGGCTGGCATCTGTAAATGCAGGTGACCACCTTATGGAGAGGGCCTACCTAGAGGAAAAGAGAGCCATACAGAGACAGAGGGAGACACACAGATGGAGTCCTGGATTGAGTCATGCCTAAACCACCCCTAGTTTTTGAAGTTTGAATTACATAAATCGATAAATTCTCTTTTTTGCTTGAATCATTTTGAAGAGAGTTTCTGTTACCAATACCACTTTTTCATAAATTTTTTGAGCGCCTGACCTGTCTCTTAACTTCTGAGTGTTTATTTTGTACCTATATAGGACCTCAGAATTTTTCATGGAAAAGGACCTATGAAGCCATCTGGAACTGTGCTATCCAGTGCAGAGCCACATGTCATCATAGGGCAAAGTGTAGCATGTCCAAATTGAGATGTACATGTAAAATAAAACTTTAAAAATACTGAATTTTGAAGACTTAGTACATAAAAAAGAATATAAAATATTTCATTGATAATTTTTCTATATTGATTATACGTTGAAATAAAAATAGTTTGGATATATTAAATAGAATATATTATTTAAACTAATTTCACCTGCTTTTTATTTTTTAATTTGGCTACTAGACAATTTAGCATCACATATGCAGCTCACATTATATTTCTATTGGACAGTGCTACTGTGTGGCATCCTGACAAATGGTGAGGCAGCCTCTTCTTGATCATACAGCTCATTACCCCTCTAGACAGCACAATCCATTATTGGACTGCTCTAAGTATTAAAAATGATTTTTTGTCTGTAAATCCAAATCCATCGCCTTGGAACTTCCATCTATTGGCACTAGTCCTGCCTCCTGAGTATCAAGAGTATCCACTTTTCATTCACATCTAGCTCTTGGGTTTGTTTCTGGAAGATTACCATCCACCTCATCTCACAGTCTTATCAAATAGGACACCACAGACATTTTTGACAAGTGCTTTGCTGATAGGAACCCGTATTTGCATTAGAAACAGTTGCAGGTTTACTAGTCATGATCTTTTTTAGACCTAATGCAAAACCTGGCTCTGTCTCCTTCTTTTGGAGCTATAGACTTCTATTTGAGACCTAGGAAGCTCTCTCTGTCCCACAAGGTGTGACCTAGAGAGAAGTAGAAGGTACGGTCATCCAGCAGATGCTTTTGCCTGCCCTGAGTTCTGTCATGGGAAGTTAGGCTGAGAAGAGGACAGTTGTAAAAGGGAATGGTATTCTGAGTCCATTTTCATCAGACAACAGAGTCTGCTCCAATCCAGGCCTCATAAGGCAGGCTGATGGTTACAATAGGTGAGATGGGCTTCTTTGTCATTAGTCTTCTTAAAGAAGTACCAAGAAATTTAATTCCTTTTCTAAATTTAAAAATCAAAATATATAGGTAGAATGCCACAGATTGCTACTTAAGTATGTCATGAAAATTTCAAGGTTCAAGTTCTTGATGCCTATTTTTTGATCAAATAGAATTAAAACCTTTCAAGATAAAAAGTCATGGTTTAAAACACCATTATTGTCTGTGATTTTAACGTATTCAGAGTATTTTCCTTGCAAAGTTGTGGGCATCCATGATAAACTAATCCTTTTTAATTGGAATTCCTTGTATTTCAGGATATTAACACTGTTGAAAACAAAAGCACGTCTATCTATCTGTCCAAAATTGACTCTGTTTTCATTTCTTATTGTTGCAACTTAGATTTCATCACTAACACTTAGAATCCGCATTTTAGTCAAGAGAGCAAGCAGAAATTTTTCTTGTCTAGGGAAGGCTTTTCATTGCAAATATATTTCCTAATGAAGAAGCTAAATAAAACAAGTTCAAAATTCCTTCCAAGCACTAACTGGAACATCCAGGTTTTGTGGGCACAATATTATGCCCTGATTATCCAGACATGTAAATTAAGAAGTAATAAATTGTGTGGTGATGAATCTATTTCAAAATATCAATAGATACAAAGACACTTCAGTGCCCTTTCAAATCCCACATTTGTCCTGTTCAATTCCTACCGACGTCCACAGATTGAAATTCTGTCTACATGATGCCCAAAATATTTAGTTAATTCAATTCATTCAACTCAGTTAATTTAATATGAAAAATATATGTATGTAATATAGAGGCTCACCAACTAATTGACAAGCTAATTTTTCCAAAAGAGTTGATCAAAACAGTCCCACCCTAAGAAGGTTTTATAATCTAAAGAGCCAGGGATTCTGTCTCATCTCATTATTCCTTCAACAAGTTATTGTACTGCTTCCTTCCACTGAAAGATAATCAGTCAGCATCCTATAGTGCCTCTCTTACCCCAGTACAATGAACATTCTCTATGTCACCAAATCCAAAATTTCTAAAATCTCATTGTCACTAGCATAGCAAAAGAGTACAGCTGATTCTCCTAAACAGTGTTGAAATCCCATCATCCTCTAAAAAGCCTCCTATTTTACACCTTTCCAACTCCCACCACAGAGCAGTTAAGCACTGAGATCCCCAATGACCTTTCTTTAGTGATCGGTGGATCCTAAGGTGACCCCCAATAATTCTCTGCTTCTAGTATTTATGCTCTTGCATAATCTCCTCCCCTTGAGTGTGGGGAACACCTGGGATTTGCTTCTAAACAATAGGATATGGCAAAGATAATTAGATGACCATCCATGATACATTACATTATATGGCAAAAGTGATGAGATGTCACTCCCATGATTATTTTATGTTATATAAAACTGTGAGACTGCACATGTACAGGAGAGAATGGAGGGGGCACAAGCTCTACAAACATCCGTAGTGGGCAAGGTGACGGCACTCATATGAAAGAAAGACCTGAGAGCACAGAAGAAAGTAAAAGCCAGGGAAGATTTGAAAATTTTCTGAAGTTTGAACGTACTTCACAACCCACACATAGATGCGTCAGCAGAGGGTAGAAGTTTTACTGGCATTAGTTGTTTAAGCAAACTCTTAATCCATCATCAACCAACCACCAGGCTATGCACACATAGTGGTGATTTCTAGGATCCAAGGATAAAAAATAAAAGAAGATTTAAAAAATAAACAAAAACAGAGCAGAGGCCTTACCAGCCACATACCAAAATTAAGCCTTGACAAGTTATTTTTAAACAAAACAACAACCCACAGGGGAAAAAAGCAGAATCCAGAGTTGCTGTGATATATTATCTAAATGTTCAGTTTTCAAAAACAAACAAAACAAATGCGACAAGTGAAAAAACAGGAAAGTGTGATCCATACTCCTTGGGGGAAAAAGTAGTCAATTGAGATTATCTCTGAGTGACCTCAGATGTTGTATTTAGCAAAGACTTCAAATCACTAATTATAAAAATGTTCAAAATTAAAGGAAAACGTGTAAATTATTAAAGGAAAATATAATGACAATGACTCAACAATAAGAAATCTCAATAAGGAACTAGAAATTTTAAAAAGAACCAAATGGATATTCAATCATTGAAAATTATAATAACTGAAATGAAAAATTCACTAAATGGGTTTCATCACAGATTTGCAATGACAGAAGAAAGAATCATTAAACTTGAAGAAAGAGAAATAGAAATTGTCCAATCTGATGAATAGAGGGGAGGAACAAATGGACAGAACCTTAGAGATCTGAAGACAACATAACAATATAATGACATAGCTGTAATTGAGGTCCTAGAACAAGAGATGAGAGAAAAAGTGGCAAAAAAATTTTTGAAGAAGTAATGACCCACATCTCCTCAAATTTAATGAAAAAATTGATCTACAGAGCCAAGAAGCTGGACAAAGTCCAAGTAGGATAAACAATTAACATAAGGAGATCCATACCTAGATGCATCATAGCCAAACTATTGAAAGTCAAAGACAAAATCTTGCAAAGAGTAAAAGAAAAATAGCTCATCACATATGAAGAAATCACAATAAAAATTACCAGCTGACTTTTCATCAGAAGGAATGGAGGCTAGAAGACAATGAAATAATGTACTTAAAGTGCTTAAAGAAAAGAAAACGTCAACGAGGAATTCTATTTCCAAAAAGCTAAGGACGAAAAATGAAATACAGACATCCCCAGAAAAACAAAGACTGAGAAAATGTATTACTAGCAGCCCTGCCTTACAAGAAATACTAAAGAAAATTCTTCAGGCTGGAAGAAAATACCATACAGTAACTTAAATTAGAAGGAAGAAATGAAAAGCACCAGAAATGGTAAATTTGTGGATAAGTATAAAAGACTGCCTGAATGAATTTCTTCTTCTCTTCTCCTAATTTATGTAAAAGATATAATATTATATAAAACAATAATTATAACACTGTATTGTTAGGTTTCTAATAGATGTACATGTAATATATATGAAAATACTAGCAGAAAAGAGGAAACGAAGCTATATTAGAGCAAAGTTTCTATCGTTTACCAGAGTTAAGCCAATATTAACGTGAAGATTAATTAGACAGTGATAAATAAAGATGCATATAATAATCCTTAAAAGAACCACAAAAAAATTACTTTTAAAATATAGTTAAAAAGTCAACAGAGAAATTTAGATGGTACAATAAGAACAATAAGCAAAATATTTGTTTAACACAAAAGAAGTTCATAAGGGGAAAAAAGAAACAAAAAAGACATGAAACGTGGAAAAGAAATGGAATACCATGAACAACTTTATGGAAACATTTCGATAACTTACATAAAATGGACAAATTACCAAAGCTGACTTGAGAAGAGATATAAAATCTGAATAGAACAACCAAGAGGAAATAAATAAAATGAATTAGCAATTAAAAATCACCCAACAAAGAAAGGCCTAAGCCCAGACCTGAGCTTCACTGGTGGATTCTATCAAATATTTTAAAAGTATATAATACTAATCATTCACAAACTCTTTCAGAAAATAGAACAGGAGGGAACACTTCCTAACTCCTTTTATTAGTCTATTCCTAACACACCAAAACCACACAGAGACATCACAGAGAAAGAAAACTACAGACCAGTATCTCTTGTGAATGTAGACACATAAATCCATAATCAGAGATTGGCATGCTGAATCCATGACATATAAAAAAATTTGTTTTCAAATGAAAACCACATGATATATTTACTTCACATGATTAATATGTCCAAAACAAAAAAGACAGAGAATAAAAAACATTGTTGAAGATGTGGAGAAATATGAACCCTTATATACTTATATATAGAGATGTAAAATGGTGCAGCTGATTTGGGAAAATAGTCCAATGATTCCTCATAAGATTAACTACAGAGATTCCATATAAACCAACAATTTCCCTTCTAGCTATATACTCAAGAAAAATGAAAACATACATGCACCCCAAAACTTACATACAAATGTACATATCAGTTTATTTATAATAGCCAAAAAGTAGAAACAACCATAATATCCATCAACTCATGAATTCTATGCAATGAAATATTCAGCAATAAAAAAGGAATGAAGTACTGATACATACTACAACATGGATGAACCTCAAAAACATTATGCTGAGTTAAAGAAGCCAGCCACAAAGGACCACATATGATTCCATTTATATGAAATGTCCATTATAGACAAGTCAGTAGAGACAGGAAGTAGATTAGTGGTCACTTAATGCTGGGGAAGGGAAAAGAGGGGAAAATGGGAAGTGACTACTAATGACTATGGGGTTTCTTTTTGGAATCTTGAAAATTCTAAAATTAGATTATGGTGGTAATTACACAGCTCTGTGAATATACTAAAACTGAATTGTACACTTTAAATGGATAAATTGTATACTCTGTGAATTATGTCTCAATAGAGTAATTTTATTTTTAAAGATTGGCTCCTGAGCTAACATCTGTTGCCAATCTTCTTTTTTGTTTTCCTTCTTGTCCCCAAAGCTCCCCAGTACATAGTTGTATATTCCAGCTGTAGGTCTTTCTGGTTGAGCTACGTGGGACACCGCCTCAACATGGCTTCACAAGCCGTGCCACCTCTTCACCCAGGATCCGAACCGTGAAACCACGGGCCACCGAAGTGGAGCACATGAACTTAACCACTCCGCCACTGGGGCTGGACCCTCAATAAAGCAATTTTTTTTTAAAGTATCATATATTATGACCAATGGGGATTTATCCTAGGAATGCAAGGTTAGTTAACATCCAAAAATCCAGTCTTTTCTTGCTTTTTTTTCTGCTAAAATTAGAGTTATCTTTTAGGGAATTTTTAAGAGAATACATCACTCCCGTCTTTTCTTTCTGAATTTAAAATCAGGTAGGAAAAGAGTTCACAAAACAGAAGAATGGAAATCAGAATATGAGCTTTATTCTGCATAAATACAATTGAAGAGCCTAGCTTTAGATAGGCAACTAAATTGGCTTTTTAATCCTGGCTTCCAAATTAGACACCCTCACAGCTGGACAGCCAGGCCTCCCACTGCGGCCAGTACCGAAATCAGTGGCAGAGAGCAGACAATGCAGGTGGCCTGGCTCTGACACCCCCACCTCCACACCCCCAACAAAGAGAAAAGAGCTGAATTCAAGTGCTCTCAAACTCCCTAGAAACATGTAGTCCCTCCAAACATGTACACAAGGAATGGAGAGAGAGGCTGCAAATTCAGGTCGTTTTGCAGAGCTCCTTACACTAGACATATGAACATCATAATTAAAACTTCCTGTTAGAAATAAATGTTTGTGGAATGAATAAATGATTAAGAATGATCACATTAATTTTGTTGTTGTTTTTAAAAACACATAGATACAGAGAACAGATTGGTGGTTACCAGAGGGGAGGGAGGTGGGGGGAGAGCAAAAGGGGTAAAGGGGCACATATGCGTGGTGATGGATGGCAACTAGGCTTTTGTTGGTGAACATGATGTAGTCTATACAGAAGTCCAAATATAATGACATAAACCTGAAATTTATATTGTGGTATAAACAAATATAACTGCAATTTAAAAAAAAGAAGAATCACATTTAATAATAAAGTACTGAATTTTTTTTACCCCACCTGGAATAATATATATTTTTAAAGTGTCCTCCATTTTTGTATATTGGGGAAACTTAGAGGTGATTAGGACTTCGTGGTAAAACCTTGCCTCATCTCAATACTCCTAAAAGATTGCTACCTACTTCCCAGGGTGAAGGGTGCCCAATACAATCACAGAGAGTGGCTGAGTTCTGCTTCACTATTTATCTACTTATAGAAGGATGCTTGTTGAATTACTTATTTAAAGGTACATACTCTTTGCTACTGGATCCCATGGGAACCAATTCAACCCTTACCAGTTTTTCATCAGTGTTAAAGAGAAACATACTTGGATTGGAATTCTGACTCGACCATATCCTGGTTAAACATTCAGAAGCTCTATTCCTTCATCTATAAAGACAGTAATGGTGCCTTTTTTACTGGGTTATTGCAAGGCTTGGAGACAATGTAAGGAAGTAAGTACAGTGATTGGCACATAATATGCATCTAATAAATTTTAGCTGATAATAATGATGTCACAAGCACCAGTGTGCCCATAAAGGTAAATTAGCTCAAGATTCACAAAATGTATGGAACTCCTATGAAAAAAGTGCTACATAAATGATAGGCATTATGTACAATATTATTATACATAAATCATCAAAGGTACTGCCTCTTACTGAAAACAAAGACATACCTAATTAGCTGTAGATGACTTTAAATGAGATCTTCTATTGTAGTAAAAAAAACTCATTTTCATATCAGGAGATTAACAGAATAATGTATATCTCAATACTTCTGAGACAGCTGACCTGTTTTTCCAAGCAGACGCTTGGAAAAGTTGAAGAAAACACCTACAGAGGCTCCATCATGGGTGATCCAGGGAGCAGTAACAGAAGGGCACAAAAAGAGAATTGGTCATATAATTGCATTCTGTCAAACAGCTAGATAAGCAGCCAGCGGTTTTGCATTAGAATGCATTTGGTTATCCCATTTACAATGGGCTGGTAATCCTATAAATATTTATTGCTGAACTGAAAACAGCAGCATAAGCTTTTACCCTTTGAGAAAGTTCTGTAACCTGCAGGGAGCCAGTGAAGTATGAAACCCTGATGATTTGGTTACTTCTTAATATGTTAAAGACTAGACTGTGCTTGGCACATGTGAACACTCTGAATGCAGTTGTCAGAGGCACTCTCCCGGAGGGCAATTGTGAACATATGCTTCAGTGGGTGAACTATCAAACCCACAGCTGCTCTCTACCTTGACCTGAAGCGGGACAATGTGGAACCCATGGATTAGCAGATTTAACCTTGAATGGTTGGGAATAGGGATCAATCTCTTATGAATAGACTGAATACAAGAACAAAACGAGAAAGAAGCAGGGGAAATGAAACGCTTTCCTTGGGATGATTCTGTATCTGTGTACGTTACGTAATGTTAATCCTTCACCGTGGCTTGGAGGAAATAAACTGATACTTTCTTTGAAAGATATGGCATCACTTAAGCAGCATATATATTCCATTTCCAATTCTATATGCTGCATGTGTCATATAAACAAAAATCAAAAATATATCACTTGTGGTTTTGCGGATCTTTTCATAGCCTGTCTACTCCCCTAAGATTTAGGCATATAGTAATAAAAGCACAAAAATAAAAAGACCAAAAAGAACTATTGATAAAAGAAAGAAAATAATCAAAAATAAGAGAGGAAAGTAGAGAAAGAGATCAAAATCTGCTGGTTGAGAAAATCCACAATAACTAAACATGATAATTATGAACTTTCTTTGCAACTAGAACAAAGAGGAAAACAATGAATAAATATTACCATCCTCTTTTTTTAAGAAGTTATACCTCTCAAAACTGCACATCAATACACCATTTGTTTCTCTGGCTGTGTTGGTGTGATGGTGAGGACCAACAGAAAGTGAGCAATGGGCTCATTGTCTGTGTGTGTGTGAATAGTATATAGACATTTTTATTAACAGTTGAAATAAAAGCTCAGAGGCTACTTGTGAATTTGAAAATTGGGGTTTTTAGTTTTTAATGCAGGTATTCTGAAAGGGAAATATTAATTCTTTCTTAAACATCTGCTATAGTCTGGCACTTTCCAAGCACTGGGGCTACCCAGAGAATAAGACATACCTGGTCTTGCTCTCACTACACTTACAGAATATTGAGAAAGACATTGTTTTGAACAACTAATTGCAACCCTGATAAATATTATTACCAAAGTGATGGGTACATACTCCTGTCACTAATAGCAAGGAGGTTCTACCTGCCCCTGGTTAACCAGAGCATTTCTCTCTCCCTGAGTGAGTGGTGGTGAAGAGTGCAGGTTCTGGAGTCCGAATGCCTGGCTTTGAATCCTAGGCAATGATTAACCTAGAAAAACGATGATTAGCTCTATAACCTCAGCCAAGTCACTTAGCCTCTCCATGCTCTAGATTCTCATCCTTAAAATAAGGATAACAATAGTACCTACCTTCTAATTATGTTATTATGAGGATTAAATGGAGCCTCTTCACATGGCAGTCACGTGGTTCCAAGAGCACGCTAGCAAAACCTGCAAGGTCTCTTGAGTCCTAGTCTGGGAATTCCTCAAACACTACTTCTGCAACATTGCATTGGTCAAAGGGGGCCACAAAACCAACCCACATTCAAGGGCTGGGGAAATAGATTCCACCTCTTGATGAGAGGAGTTGCAGAGTACTGTGGCCATTTTTACAATCTTCCACATGGCAGGGGTATGAAAGACCACTTAGAATGCAGGATGACTAGATCTTAATGTTTGTTTGGATGTAGGGAAGAAAAAGGAAAGAAAGGAACCAATGATGACCCCCAATTTTCTGTCCTGAGCAACTGGTTGGATACTTTTGCAAATCACTTGGTACTGGATTGAGAATCAGCCCACAATTTAAACTACAATTTTAAACTGTGTTATTATATAGGGTTTTTCAAAGGTACTAACCAACAACTCAGGTAGTTTTGAGAATCATGATCCTCAATGTTATTTAAATATTATTGAATTTGCTTTGACTCTGTACCTCAAGGACTAAAAAAAGTTCTTCAGTGTGCAGACTAAGACATATCACTTGTACTAGGTCCGTTAGAATGAATTTCACATATACGCTGATTTATACCAATTATTTTGTTGTGGCTGTTTATGAGCAAAATATGAATGTCTGGCTTTCTAGGAAATAGATACAACGGAGCTATATCCAAATGAATAATTCTTGATACTCTCCATATATCCCCACTACCCTAGCAATTGCAGTGGAAAAGTGGAAGATGTGTTGGTATCCTCCCCTAATGGAGTACTCCTGACAGTATAATGAGCCCATTCCACATGTGTGAGAATTAGCTGATTCTAAGTAGGTTTTTTGACTTTCACTCATATCATGATTGAAAGCTTCTCTGTGAGAAAACTATTGTCCATATTCATAACACAAATTCCAGAAAGATTAATAGCATTACCTTACCAAAGTTCTTGAAAGTAAGTATCATTGAACATATCTATCTATGTATATGAAAATTTGGTGACTTACTGTGAGTACTCCTGAATATCTCTGCCTTCCCTTCTTCATCTCCACAACCACTGCCTTAATGCAGACTCTGAACCATTACTTAGCAGATCTTCCTGCCTGTAATCTCTCCCTGTTCGGGCTATTCTCTACATGTTTCTAAAATGTAAATCTAAGTTCCCTATTTAAAAAAAATTAGCATCTCCACTTTATCCATCAAGTCCATTCCAAACCAATATTTTCAATGGATTTCAGAATAAATTAACAGATTAACTTAAACTATTCTCAAGCTCTCAAAGTAAGGACGGATACATTTACAGGAAATTGAGTTATTATTCCAAAGGCAAGACTATTCATTTTCTTGGCTATAATTCAAGCAGCATGTTCAACAATTATTTAAGTGGAAATATCGGGTATACATTGTGTCTGGTGCTTTAAATTTCAAAATATTGGGGTTTGTATTTCTATTTTTTCCAAGCTTATTTCATTCCACATGTAAGTGGTAGGGTATGAAAAAATGTGGTGTTACCATATGATGAATGCCTTTTGAATTTTGAATTTTTGATTTGATTTTGATTTTTGTTTGGGATCCTCTTCTAAAATTCCAGGTGTCTTAGGTTAATTAAAGCACACATCTCCCAAGGACTGGCTCTTGCCAGAGATGGGAAAAAGAACATGGCCCTTGCTCTCAGGAACCTCATGGCCTTTTAGGTAGTCTTTCGGATAGACTTTCAACAGACAAGAGTAGTTTACCATGGTATATGCTAACATAAAGTTAGAGAACTAAGTATAAAAGAAGAGTGGAATGAAGAAGGGATCTATTAAATGTGGTGAATTCAGGGAACATTTCACAGATGAGCTGGCACTTGAAGTAAGTCTTGGAAGATAAATAGGAATTTGCAGGGAGAAAAGTTAGAGAATAGTGTTTCAGTGAGAGAGAATAGCATAAATGATTTTATGGAGACATGAAACAGCGTGGTTCAGGGAAGTATAATGACTCTGCTAAGCTTAAGATTCAATAGGAAAAATGGTGGCAGTGAGGGACTAAAAGGTGCTAGGCTCCCTATTCTATGCACACCCGAGATGGTACACAGAGGGCACAACAGCAGGTTGAACCACATGAAATTGACATTTTTGTAGATCATAGAGTCAAATATTGGAATTTCAGAGATTCAAACTTCTAAAATTCATCTGTGGATGAATTCAACTAAAATTCAACTTTGGCATTTTGAAGTGAGTTTATCTAACCTGACACATTTACCTGTGAAAAAAAGTGGCCCACTTAATGTTTTTCAGGTGAAAGATAGTTTACTGAGGAAAAACAAAAATAGCTCCCCTAGGAGTCCAAGAACAGGACCTGGACTTAGCTGAACATCATGGAAAATAAATAGAAATGACCCCACTCTGCCCTTGCCGTGGCCTCTCTGTCCTTTCCAGAGGTTTATTCCACTTCTCCTTCTGTATCAGTTGACTTCATTGGCTTACTCATAGTTGCCGCTCCTTCATGCTTTCAACTTACTATAAACATGGCACCCCCAGCCCTTCTCCGAATTATAACCCTTTGGCCTCAGCATTCTCCATCAACTGAGAATGTACACACATGTTTTGAAATGCTGAGAGGATAAATCTCATTGACCCAGCTCATTTTTTGGTGGTAGGCTCCAGGTCACAGGCCAGTTTAAAAGCTGGCCATCTCTTTGGGTCCATTACCCACCTGCAGGTCAATTATCTGTGACTATGTGAACAGCATGGCTACTTAGTGGCAGGAGGTGTGGGTGGGGCAGGCAGGCCTAGAGAGCCAGAGCAGCACTGGTGATTTACCCCAGTAAGGTCAGGGTGAGAGCCTTTGAGTCAGTTCCAAAGGTCTGAGAGGACCTAACCTAACATTTCATTTTCAGCTCTAAGAATGCATCTGTAATATCATTACGCAGAATATTCACAATCCTCATCAATCCTGACATTTCTGGGTTAAATAATTCCTATCATTGCTGGAGTCTGAGCTCGAGGGAGGGAAAAAACACTAATTAAGAAGCGACAACATGATGCCCTGTTTTATTAACTAAATCTTTTTGAGGATGTAAGTAATTGTTGACAGTCATTCCTTTTATACCTATCCATATTGGACGTGCTTGAATATCTGCTCTCTGGTTTTTAAAATAAAAAGCCTTTCTTACAGTGCCAGTAGCTACTAGGAAAACAAGTGAACCACAGTGCTGGCGATAGCTTTGCTGCCTTATTATCATCTCTTAGGTCTTTTTTTGCCGCCATTAGTAGCCTTTGCACATGTAGCATGTTATTTCTTTACAGGAAGTAAGGTGGCTTGAATAGCAACAAATGGCCTCATAATGAGGTGATTATTTTTAACATGTGTAGATTCTAGCCTGGCTCCAATAAATATCTAATAAGGCATGAGACAAATGTCAGAGAAAATTCCTTTTTCGCTTCCTATGTGGTGTGTAAGTACAAGAAAAATCCATTCAACTGTCACTAATAAATGCTCTTAATAAATAAAATGTCATCAGGCAAAAGCGGAACTTGGTAATAGTACTTACAAAATAGTCCTCAACCCTGAAGCTGCTCTCGGGAAAATCTATAGCCCCTTCCCCCACCGAGTAGACCTAAAATACTGTTCTTACTTCTATTCCAGTGTTTCTTGAGGTGAGGAGTGGGGAAGGGAAATTGAAAGGTAGTAGTCCGGAGAACTGGAGATCTCTTCAATCTCAACCCTCCTCCCAGCCTCAGTTTCTTCCCTCTGCATCTCCCACATTTTTTATTTATTTGAGAGAGGGTTCCCAGTAATGGGAGATTTTCTGACAGTTGCCTACATCCCTAAGATACTGTATATAATCTGTCTTTCCAACATCAAAGTAGTGTCTAACTTGGTGGAACTGCAGAGTGGGTCACCAGCACAGGGACTGTGCAGGGCAGAGACGGTGAAAGGCAGTGTGACCTTGAGAACACAGCGCTTAGCTGGGGCCAGTAGTCTTGTTCTTTTTTGGCTTCTGCTTCTTCTTTTACTGTCTTTTTACCTTCTAGTTCATGCATTCAGTTATTCATTCATTCATCCATCTGTCCATCCATCCATTCCTCTCCTTCCCCCTCCACTTCAGAATACTTATTGTGTATCTACTGTGTGTCTATCATGGCACAGATGACCAGAATTTGCCTCAAGACCAGTCGTGTCAAAATTTCTGGGAGAGCAAGGTCCAGAAATTTGCATATTTAAAAAACTGTCAAGGTAATTCTGATTCTCAGACCTGCATGAGTATCACTTATTTAAGGGCTACAAATATGTATAACCTGGATTCCTATCACCAGGAAGTCACCCTTTTGCTTTTGCCGGTCCACCACTCAAATCTTATCCCTATTCTTTCGCTCCCTCATAAGTTCAAAAACAAAACAAAACAAGAACTAATACTTCTGCGGTTTGCTGCTAACATTTATAATTGAACAAAGTGCTAAAATTCAGTTAAAGTTTAGTGAAAAGAAGGATGTAACTTTTTCTCACCATGTACATGGACCCCTGAACTCCATCCACAAACCCCTTGAGTGTCTGTGGACCTCATGCTGAAAAATCCTATAAACAGAGATTTTAAAGCAGTGTCATACAGTGGAAAAGGTGCCTACCCACTTTAGAATCAAGTGGTATTAAGTTTGGAGCTCAGTTCCAGAATTCTCTAGCTGCAGAACCTTCAGCTAGATGTTGCTTAACTTCTCTAAGTCTAAATCTTTTTCAGCTCTAAAATACAATTAAAAGGGAATTAACAACTTAGTAATGCTTCATATTTTTAAACACAGATAACAGACAGTAGCTTGGAATATTGTGAATGTTAGAAAATGTGTTCAGTGTATATTTGTCACTCTTCCCTGTGTTAATATTAGTCACCTAAAACATCCTTAGGCCCAGAAAATCAATACTATATGAACTCACTTTAACCATTTTAACAAGCCTTGTTTTTTCAAAGACCATTTCAAAAAGTGTTTTGGTTTGGGCAACAACATGACTGCCTTTATTTATGTATGTATGTATTTATTTATTTATTTATGTTTGCTGAGAAAGATTCACCCTGAGCTGCAACATCTGTTGTCAATCTTCCTCTTTCTTTTTTGCTTGAGGAAGATTAGCCCTTAACTAACATCTGTTAGTTCTGTTGCCAATCTTCCTACACTTTGTATATGGGTCGCCACCACAGCATGGCTGACGAGTGGTGTTCATCTACACCCATGATCCAAAGCCGGAAACCTGTGCCACCAAAGCAGAGCGTGCCAAACCCAACCACTATGCCATGGGGCTGGCCCAACATGACTGCTTTTAATTCTCTACCTTTAACTGGAGGTTCACCAAGTTAGCTGTGACTGGTGATTTTTAAAGTCAGCAGTGGATGACAGGTAATGACTCCAGTGTCTGCAGAGTGGACAAAGCCACTCAATTTGACTAGATAATTACAGTGCACAAAAACACACATGATGCTTCTCCAGTTGTAGGCAGCCAGTCTGAATTCCTCGTGCGTAGGCCAACAATGCCTAAATCTATCCAGAGATCTGGCTTTGCAGAGAATATTTTCTCTCACCACTTAAATCTCAAAGGACCAGTTGAGCCAGGGGTCCCAGTCCCAGCCTATCTTGTCCTTTGCAGAGGAACAAGTGTGTACAGGGTATGGGACACTGTGTAATTCAGTTTAGTAGAAAGGAAGCATAATTTTTATGATGATAAAAACTAGTTCTTATTTCACACCTGTGCATGTGCACACACACGCGTTGAACCTAACAAGAATTACTGTTATTCTGAAAGCACCCCATAAACACTTCCAGAGTGACTTTTACCCTGACATGCTGGTCCTTCCCACAAAGGAAGAGTTTATTTCATAGGGTCGCTTGGGGTTGTTTAAAGAGAGAATGACATGCTCTCCAAGGCAATTTGTTTAGAGACTGAAAGCTCCACTGTGATGTAACAGGAGCTGTATGAAAATATCTTCTACCTATTGTTTCTTCTGTATTTTTCATTTGACTTGCCCTTTAATTTATTCTCTGGAAAAGGCAGAATGTTTTGTTTCAGAGAAGGATTCCTCCTCAGGAGGCTTAAAAGTCTTTCCCACAGTTCTTTCCTTATCAAAGCTCACTTGCATAGCTAAGCAATAGCATAGTAAATGGATTTTCCAGGCCCCAAAAGTTAAATGAATGAGCCCTCTTGTCTACCCAAAGCTCAGTAAATTACTGTCTACAAATAACAAGTGGTTGAAATCAGTATAGTAGACTCTTTGGTCACAGGTAAATTTAGTGACAGGCACTTTTGGGAAATTTGTAGACGTGTAAGTTAGACAAACAGTTATATCAAAGTCCAGCAGACCATGATCAGTTAAAACAGTCCTTGGGAAAAGCAGGGCATCCTTTCTAAACCTGTAATGAAGGATGGAAAACAAGTGCTCTTCTGTGGTTCACCTGAAAGTTCACAGATGGTGAATTTTCAATAAATATTGGCTGAATGAATAAATGAAGAAAGGAGGGAATGGAAAAGATTAAAAATGAGCAACAATGTTTCAGTAAGTTAAAGAGACGATAGTGTTAGGTTTGAATTGTGTCCTCCAAAACTTCACGCATCAAAATCATAACCTCCAGTCCCTCAGGATGTGACCTTATTTGGAAATAGGGTCATGCAAGTATAATTAGTTAATATGAAGTCAAATTGGAGTAGCATAGGCCGCTAATACTATATGGCTATTGTTATTATAAAAAGAGGAAATTTGGAGACAAACATGTACACAAGAAGAACATTGTGTGAAGAATGGCATTATGCTTCCACAAGCCAAGAAACTACCAGAAGGTAGGAGAGATGCCTAGAACAGATCCTTCCCTAGCGCCTTCCAAGGGAGCCCAGCCCTGCGGGCTCCTTGATCTTGGACTTCTAGCCTCTAGACTGTGAGACAACAAATTTGTTGTTTCAGCCATTCAGTCTACGGTACTTGTTACAGCAGCCCTAGAAAGCTGATACATATAGCAACTGAGAATGTGGAAATAGAAAGAGGCCCAAAAAATGTTGAAAGGAGCTATCAAGAAAACATACATGCCAGAGATAATGGCTCGGCCACTAGTTGGGATGCAAGAACTGGACTCTAATGCCTTGCAAGAGATGGGCAGGACTCCTGGTCCAGAATACCAGTCAAATGACCAGATGGGGACTCCGGAGGAAGACTGAGGCAGCTGCCCAAGGAGACTGGAGATCCAGTAGCACCCAAGGACCTAGTTAGCAGAACTGCTTCAAGGTCGGAATTAGAACTGGTTAACTGTTCTTTCCTCAAGTTTAAACTGATGCAGGGACTGGGAATGGAGCAGAACTGCATCTGGGGATCTAGGGAACAGGATGTGGTAAGGAGGAGGAATGCAACAACCGGGAACCAGCGGACCCCAAAGAATGTCGGTCTGTTTCGGGCATATTTCCCACTGAAAGTTAAATTGGCTATGCTGTACACATCACGAGATTATTATCTGGTATATGCCAGTCATTGATTCTGGCAATTACACATCTGCACGTAGGAGGGAGTTTGTGTGAAGTCCTCTGCTCGGCTGTTTGTAATACGAAGTAGGCTAGTAGAGTGGTTAAAATCACTGGGACTGTCCAGTAGGACCACATTTCACTCAAGAAAGCCCAAGCCTGCCACCCCACCACTTACTTACCCGTTGTGATAGAATTCCATTCTAGTATCAAATTTTATTATAAAATCTCAGATCTATTCCTAAAAGCATTCCAAGTAAACTGAACTGAAAATCATGACATAGATCAAAAGACATGCAGAGCTGGGCCTTCCAGGGATTTTCTCCACCAGTTAGTCACTATGGAGAATTTCGGGAATGCTGTCCTATCAAAAATCACCAGGGGCCGGCCGGTGGTGTAGTGGTTAAGTTTGTGTGCTCTGCTTTGGTGGCCAGGGGTTTGCAGGTTCAGATCCCCGGGACAGGCCTACACACCACTTATCAAGCCATGCTGTGGTGGCATCCCACATATAAAGTAAAGGAAGATTGGCACAGATGTTAGCTCAGTGACAATCTTCCTCACCAAAAAAATAATAATCATCATCATCACCAGATCAATACCTTGCTTATTGCCAATTGTCTATGTAAGACCAAGCAGAAGTCACGCTGGAGGCTAATGACTGGTCTCTCAGGGAGGGAATGGTGCAGAATGGAGGATGGGTAACAAGCAAAATGGTACACTGATTACCCTAGCCAAATTCATAGCTATAACTTTCCCCAAATCATATATTATACTTTCACTATTTTAGAAATCTAGTGTTTAGTTTATTAAACTTTTTTGCAACAAAGGATAGATCTTTCTGTTAATGTGTACACATATGCCCTTGTGGACATATATAATTTATGGATTTTTTATTTTCATATATTTCAAATGAACAGAAAATAATATAACACATGCCCTTGTACACGAATTGAACAAATGTTAACATTTTGCCATTTTGGTTTCAGATATTTTTAAACAAACCTTTCTTTCTCCATCCTTCCTCAGAAGTACCTGTTATCCTGAAGGTGAGGAATATCCTCCCCCTCATGTTCTTATCTAATTTTAATGGATATGGAATTACTTACAACATATAGATTATAGATTTTTAAAATTTCTCATTTTATGTCTTATATTTACCTGCTTTTTCCTTGCTTCCTATCTTCTCTTTTTCTGTTTTGTGTAAGATTGATCAATTTTCTTTACTCTTTTCATTTCCCTTCTGCTAGTTAAGGAGTTACATATCTATGTCTAGTCTTTCAGTGGTTACCCTTAAAATTTTATGTATGTCCTTGATTTTAAAAATGTAAACTTGATTTATATTTTTATCTTCCTTTTTAATAGAATAAGGACATAAAATCCTTTCACTTTAATTCCCATCATCTCTCTCCCACTTTCCATATAATTTTGTCTAGTATTTTAGATCCATCTTATTTATAACGACCACAACTTAGTAAATAATATTTTTTAACAACTGCTTATTTTGATGTTTGCACCTGCTGATCAATTTCTTTCATCGCTCTTGCTTCTTGCATACCATTCCCGTATTAGAGGTTCAATTAGCCTGCTCTTGAGTATATGCTTTAGTAGTTCTTTCACAGAACTTGCATAAACTCGGTCTTCATTGGTCTGATGTCTTTATTTCATCTTCATCCTGTAGTGGTAGTTTAGTTCAATAGGTACTTTAGGTTGGCAGCTGCTCTCCTCAGCACATCATCTTCTGGAGTCTACTGTAACTGTCAGATGTTATTAATCACGCTAGTCGGGTAGACATTCCCAGAAACATGTATGTGCGAAGAAAATACTAGACTGGTAATTTTCGTGGGAAAGCAATTTTACAGGTAATTAAATAGGTCCATTGCTGTTACATTTAAGTCTTTTCAAAATAATTCAAATTCAGTTCTTTCAAAAATATATTAAATGCCTATTGACGGCCAGAGGCTTTCTCATCTCATTGATTCTCACAATCTTAGGAAATTTTAATAGCTCCACATTTTACAGATGAAGAAACTGAAGCCTAGGGCAGCCAAATAATTTACTCTTGATCACACAGCTAAGAAACGGCATTCATGGGAGGCAAGCCTAGGTCTTCTAAGTCCAAACCAGTATAGTTGCCTCCAGAAGCTTTAATATTTGTTTTCATGCCTTCACTTATTTTCATGACTGTGAAAGGAAATAGAATAATACTAATTAAGACACAGAGCCGTTGGTCACTCTCATTTAATGATCCCGTAATTTACGATGTTGTCTTCCTCAGGGGGTCCAAGATGGAAGTCAGCCCCCTGAGCTCAAGGCTCGGAAACCCCCAACCTGACCCTGAGGGCTGGGGAGGGGACTCTGCTTCAGAAGGCTGGAAGGCAGGAGCTCAGTTGCTTGCTTGAGTGCCCATGTTCATGAGTTTTAGATTCAGGGTAGGTTCCCTCTGCCACATGTTGAGAAATTGAAAACTGGCAAAATTGGAAAATAAATGAGCTTTGAAATACAGAAGAGTCTTTACTCTGGAGAGAAATGTAATTTAGTTTTCAGGCACATTCCACTTCTTTTATGATTTGAGGATATCACAAGGCATGCCAGCAAGTCTAACGGGATATATTCAGTGGAGTAGGTCATTTCTGGGGTAAAAGTTTATTATTTACAGCACATGAGCATGGGAATTAGGGGGACTGGGTTTCAGTCTGGATGCTGGACCCAATTTGCTTTGAGAACACCCACAAGTCATTTAGGCTCTATGGGCTTCAGTTTTCTCGTTTATAAAATGTAAACTCTGAAGGAGAGTTCTGTCTTTTAATACACAAGTAGCCTATGCTTCTCTTTATCGAACAAACTTTGATCTTTTTATTTTATGTTTTTATTTACCATAGTATGTGTGTATGCGTATAAGGAGGTAGGTATTTATTTTTGCTTTCTTTTTTCTCTTTTCCTGACTTTTGTTAAATTGATGAAGTTTTAAATGTTCTTAGTCTTACTTATGTAGATAGGTAGGTAAGTATAGATTTGCATACATTTGTAAGAAATTATAAAATAGAGCCTGTATACTTTTACCTAGTGTCCCTCAACAGTAACTGTATCTTGAAAGACTATAGTACTGTGTCACAACGAGGGTATTGCTGTTGTTACAGTCAAGATACAGAACAATTCCATAGCCACAAGGATCCCTTCTGTTACTCTTTCATAAACCACACCCGCTTGCCTCTCACCCTACCCTCTCCCCCACCTCATCCCTGATCTCAGGTAGTCACTAATCTGTTCTCCATTTCTATTATGTTGTTATTTCAAAAATGTTATATAAATGGACTCATACAGTATATAAACGTTTGCGATTGGCTTTTTTTCACTTGGCCTAACTGCCTGTAGGTTCATCCAAGTGGTTGCATATATCAATTATTCCTCTTACTAGCCATATTTCTTGATGGGGATATGCCACAGTTCGTCTAACCATTTGCCTGGGGAAGGGCATCCAAGTTGTTTGCAGTTTGGGGCTTTTATAAATAAAATTGTATGAACACTTATATACAGGTTTCTGCGTGAACGTAAGTTTTCTTTTCTCTGAGCTGAATCCAGGAGAGTGTAATTTCTGGGTTGTGTGGTAGTTGCACATATAGTTTTAAATGAAACTATCAAACTTTTCCAAAGTGGCTGTAGCACTGCACATTCCCACCAGCAATGTCTATGTGATCTAGTTTCTCTGCATCCTTGCCAGCATTTGGTAGTGTAAACTGTTTGGTTTGGTTTGGTTTGGTTTGGTGAGGAAGATTGGCCCTGTACCAATCTTCCTTTGTTTTATATATGGGACACCACCATAGCGTGACTTGATGACAGGTGTCTAGGTGCATGCCCAGGCTCCAAACCTGTGAACCCTAGGCAGCGAAGCAGAGCTCATGAACTTAATCACTACGGACCAGGCTAACCCCACAATATTTTTTATTTGAACCGTCCTTATAGGTAGATAGTGAAATCTCATAGTGATTTTAATTTGCATGTCCCTGATGGCTAATGCTGTTGAATAATTTTTCTTGTGTGTGTTTCCATCCATATATCTTTTGCAGTGGGATGTTTGTTCATGTCTTTTGTCCATTTTTTTCATTGGACTGTTTGCTTTTTTCACTATTGAACTTTGACAGTTCTCTATACATTCTAGGTACAGCTTCATTGTTGAAATGTGGTTTGCAAATATTTTCTCCCATTCTGTAACTTATGTTTTCATCTTCTTAACAGGGTCTTTCACAGAGCAAAGCTTTTAATGTTCATGAGGTTCAATTTATCAATTTTTCATTTTGTGGATCACGCATTTGGTGTCAAGTCTAAGAAGTCTTTTCCTTGCTGTAAACTCCAGACTTTTTTCTGTGCTTTTTTCTAAAAGTTTTTTAGTTTTACATTTTACGTTGCAATCCATGATCTATGTTGAGTTAATTTTTGAATAAGGTGTGAGATTTAGGTCAAGGTTCATTTTTTTTTTTGCCTGTGAATATCCAATGGCTCCAGCACCATTTGTACAATGGACGTCTTCTTCCATTGACTTGCTTTTGCACCTTTGTGAAAAATCAGTTGGACATATTCGTGTGAGTCCATTTCTAGATTCTCTATTCTGTTCCACTGGTCCATGTATCAGTCTCTCCATCAATACCACAGTCTTGATTACTGTAACTATATAGGAAGACGTAATAGTGGGTACTGATTCCTCTCACTTTATTGTTTTTCAGGATTGTTAAACCTATTCTAGGGCCCGTGTATTTCTGTATAAATTTAGAACAAGCTTGTCTGTTCTACAGAATCATTGCCAGGATCTTATTAGGAGTCACATTAAATCTATGGATCAGTTTGGGGAGAAACGATATCTTTTACTTTGCTGAGGCTTCCAATGGAGTGTCTGTACCAACATGCTATGGCTCTTCACTTATTTAGAGCTTCTTTGACTCCTTTCCTTACCATTTTGTAGTTTGCAGTGTACAGATCCCTGTGCATGTTTTGTTAAGTTTGCATCTAAGTATTTCATTTTCTTTGGGATGATTGTAAATGTATTGTGTTTTCAAATTTCGTTTTCCACATATTCATTGTTAGCGTATAGAAATGTGATTGATTTTTGTGCGTGGTGCTCTGTGACCTTACTGCATCGCTCATTAAGTCTAGGAGAGGTGTTTTTGTTTTGTTTTTTGGTATATTCTTTGGGATTTTTTTATGTGGACAATTATGTCATCTGCAAATAGGGATAGTTTTATTTCTTCCTTTCCAATCTGTATGCCTTTTATTACCCTTAATTTTTAACATATATAGAGAGAACTATACAATTTTAACAGTTTAAATTAATTCGATATATCCATTCTCCTCCTTGAATCCTAAGAGTGCGTCACGCTTTAACCATGCACTGAGTCCCCCCATCTTGTTATTGTTCACTAGAGTTTTATTTTACGTATTTTAAACACACACAAAAATTTTGGTTGGTCTTTTTTTTATAATCAATAGTTCATTAAAATTATTGATATATCTTGTCAGTTTTATGTGTTGATCACCTTTCTTGCAACTTACACCTTCCCTCCAAGTTCATTTTTCTTCTTGCAGAAGACTGTCTTTAATAATAGTTTTGTTTATTAAATGAGGGTATTGGGTGGTGAATTTCCTTAGTCCTTCTTTGCTCAAAACATTTTTGTTTGTGCTCCCTCTTATATGCTAGTTTAGCTAAATATACAATTTCAGATTGACTCTACTTTTGGCTAAGTTTGAAATGTTTTAATAGAAAGTTTTAAAGATGCTGGACTGAAAATTTTTTCTCAACAATTTTAAGCTATTATTGTAACAAGAAATCTGCTGTCAGTCTAATGACTTTGTAGGTAATTTTACATTTTTCCTCCAATAGTTTTTAAGATTCTCTCTTTATCTTCAATGTGTCTAAGTCTGAATTTATTTTTATTTACTTTGACTAATAGTTGGAGTAGAATTTTGATGTTAGAGCTCATATTTTGCTCCAATTCTGTAAATATTCCCATTATCTCTTCAAATAGCTCTTCAAAACTTCTCATCCATTCCAATCCCTTTTGCCAGAACCACTATCTGATGTATTTTGTAGCCTTTATTCTATCTTAGATGTGTCTTAACTCTCTCTCTTTCTCTCTCCAATGTAGAGACTTCTCATTTATTGATATCCATTTCAATGGCTGTATTTTGTTAATTATAAATATCTCTAATAGTTTTTCTCTTCTTTTTTTGAGGAAGATTAGCCCTGAGCTAACTGCTGTCAATCCTCCTCTTTTTGCTGAGGAAGACTGGCCCTGAGCTAACATCCATGCCCATCTTCCTCTACTTTATATGTGGGGCGCCTACCACAGCATGGTTTGCTGAGCAGTGCCATGTCTGCACCCTGATCCAAACTGGCAAACCCCAGGGCCGCCAAAGTGGAACCTGCGCACTTAACCACTGCACCGCTGGGCTGGCCCCTGTAATCATTTTTCTCATATCTAACTATTCCTGTTTTATCTCTGCATGGTTATTTTTCATAACTTTTTTCTTTTTCAGTGAATTTTTTCAATTACCTTTTGAGTATTTTAAGTATACCTGGTTTAAAGCTTTTGTTAGACTCACAGTTTTTTAAAAATCTGAAATAAACTCATGTTCCAATTTTCAATTTTGTTGTCTATCTTTCTTAGATGAAGGTTTCCATATGTTGTAGAATTTTAGCTGACGAATTCATTTTGACCAGAAAGTTTTTGTTTTTCTCTCTTTCTTCTCCTAGATTCACCCTTTCTGGGTCTAGCATTTGTCACTTCCTCCTTGTCCCTCCCCCTGTCACTAAGTCTAGGCTTTCAGTTGGAAGTCAGGTATTAGAATGAATTTTCAGAGCTCTCCCTCTCTGATATTAAGGATATGACAGATCCAGACACTGAGCCAAAAGGCAGCTTGGCTCAGTTCTTACTAAGAAGATGAGAGTTTGTTCTCTCACCTCCCCAGGGCCCCTGGGAGCTTCCTGTGAAGCCACAACTTCAGGCAGCAAGTCCTCAGCCATATTCCACTTTAGCATGTAGGAGGAGTCCTCCCACCTCAGCCCAAGGCTTCAATGAGCCTAATCTTGGGATTTGTGAAATGCCGTTACCCACATTTGTTTCTAGAGATCAAAACCCTCACAGCCACTGCATACTTCCAAACCAGAGACTAGCAGGTCTGAGGCTCCATCTTTATTCACCATTTCTGTTTCTTTCCTATTTCTGATTTTACACATATTTAACTCATCTCTTGAACCGATCATTGTCTTTTTTTATTCCCTCTCTTCATATTTTGTTGCTGTATATTTGAAGCAGAGGAGATGTGCTATAATTTGAACTGCACCATTGGACCAAAATGTGAACTAGAACTAATATTTTATCTGCGTGACTTGATAATTCAATAATTTTAAACTTGAAGATAAATCTGTTATTGAAACTAGGGTTCTATAAAATTGAATAGATCTACGCACACCCACACACATACGCAAACACGAGTTCTTGTAAAAACTTGAGAAAACTGAATTTGGTCTATAATAATTAGCAGTGTTATACCAAGGTTAATCCCTTTTTTTTTGATATTTACAATAGTTATATACGTCACAGTGGGGGAAGCTGGATGAAGGGTTCCCAGGACTCGATGTACTATTTTTGCATCTTCCTCTGAGACTATAATTATTTCAAAATAAAAAGTCAAAAACAAACTAGCGTTATAAAGTCAAACAATAGCAAAATTGTTTTTATTATTTTATTTTTCATGTAAGAATTAGGCAGTTTGGGGAAGAAACAAATGATACACCCTATAAAGAATAGAAAGCCTTAACTAGATTTTACTCTATCTCCTTTCCTAATGATCATATTCCCATGCCAACTTCTCTTTCTAAATATACCTGTCTTTTATCTTCTTTGTTCATTTAGTTATTCACTTAGCAAAAATTTATGAAGCATCAATTACGTGTCAAGCACGATGTTAAGCCCTGAGAAAACAAAGATGAATAAGACAACATCCCTGTCTTCAAGTGTCTTCTAATCTATTGGGAAATAAGGACATGTAAACAATTATAAAATAACCTAATGATTCTATGTACTGATACCACACAAAATTGGGGTTCACTTGCCCAATGCACATAAATAAATCAATTAATTACAGCATCAGCCTTTGGGGAAAGAGATCAGCTTTATTCTGCAAGATCGATCTGTAGGGAGAATGGGTGCATGTGCTCTTAGGTCTGTCTCCCAAATTCAGAATTTGGGGCAAAATGTAAGAGGAGGGAGAGCAGGCTGGCAGGCGGAAATGCTGGTGGGACAGGTTTTGATTGGTGGGCTTCAAGCATTTATGGTGAGGTTTTAAACATTTGTGACAGGGTTCTAAACCTCTGTGATGAAGTTCTAAACATTTTTGATGAGGTGGGGAAGGAATTTTAATACTGGGTCTTCCTGATTGAGGGACCCCTTGCTTCTGACAAGAGTCCAACTTTCAGGTCCTGGTCCTGTCCTGGTCCTTGGGTTCCACGGGAAGGAGGATCTTTGGTTCTGTGATCATTTCAGGTCACGATTTCTTCTTTTGTGCATGCCTTGGCTATGTGACTTTGCAGATTTTCTGAAAGGCAGTTCTTAATCACTCTGTTGATAAGAGAAGGGGTCGGCTGAACTGGTCCTGCAGGGCCCACAGTTACAGCACTAAGTGCTGTGGGAACACAAATGCAGGAAAATGCATCTTTGGGAATCAGTGACAGCATCCCAGAGTGAACACATGAGCTCAATCTTAAAGGTGTAAGTACAGATTTTTCAGCATGCGAAAAATTTTATGGTAAAAATGGCCTAATTTCTTTAACAAATAAATGAAATAAACAAAAAGGGAGTTGGATAAATTATTATAGGTTAAAAGAAACTTAGGAAAGATATCAACCAAATGTAATATATAGTTCTCATTTGAATAAAACAACTGTAAAAAGACATTAATGGAATAATCAAAGAAATCTGAAAACAGATTGGATGAGATAGTAAGGAACTATTGTTAATAATAATATAATAATAGTGATATGGATAAAGATACAGTATTGTTAATAATAATGGTAGTTAAGGAATTATTGCTAATTTTGTTAGGTAACATAATGGTATTTTTGTTAAGCTTAAAAAAATCCTTTATGTCAGAGCTACAAAGTGAAGTATTCACAAATAAAACAGGATAATGACTGGGATTTGCTTTAAAATACTCCAGAAAAACAAAATTGTGGGTGATAGATGACACGTGATTGACAAAAAATTACCAACTGTAGACATTGGTTGATGGATGAATGGGAATTCATTAACATTATTCTCCCTATGCTAATTTTATGTTTGGAAATTTCCATAATAAAAAGTAAAATATATTCCTTAATCATCAGCACTTTACATAACAGCTTCAGAACATTTAACACCTAATCTTCATTTTAATTTATTCCGAATCATAGCCAGCCCTGATTAATTTTTCAGTCACTGTGGTAATATTTTCTTCTTCTGGGTCATAGTCTTCTATATTCCAATTAGTTACCATCCATGACATCAGGGAGAAAAAGAATTTATTAGAGTCATTTGTTTTTCCTCTGTGGATTAGATGAAAATGGAATTTTTTCAGAGAAATTACTGGGGAAAAGATATTTTTGTCTTTATTACGAGTGGATTATGAATGGTTTTTGTCAACTCTGAAATTTTTAGCCCACGCTTGTGAATCTGAGAATTAGCTGATAGGATTTTAAAACTTTCTACCCCAAATTTGCATAAAATGAAAAACTTTTCAAAAATAAATTTTAGTCTCAAACAAATTTTATTTTTTAAAAATAAAGTAAAATATTAAAAGTTTGGGGGTAGATCTGCTAAATGAAGGAAGAAAAGGAAAGTCATTGCTGGCAGGGAAAAAAGCATTGATTAAAAACAAATTTATGTTGGGGAAATATTGGCTGGAGCCAAAGATAGCCTGGCAACCAAGGTGGGCGGGTGGGAAAATTAACCTGAAAGATTTTAACCGTAAGGCTAAGGGCATTTTCTAACTAACAAATTTTTCCTGACTTACAAGTTTGTATTTATTCCTATAGGCATAAGAGAACCAATGCAGGTTTGAATGGGGGAGTAACAGAATTGTATTTGTTTTGTAAGTATCTCAGATAGTGAATGTGGAATGATTTGACCATAGGAACATCAAAAGAAGGATGCTTTTGAGATGGTCTAGACAAGAAATGATGAGAGCCTGAACTACACCATGGCATTGGGAACGGAAGGAAATGCTTTGTCCGAGACAGACTTCATTAAGATTTGGAGTCTCAGTGAAAGAAGAAGATGACTCAGTTGGTAGTAACATCATTAACTGAGGTTGAGAATGCAGAATTAAAGCAGGTGGGCGAGGGAGGACATAATGAGTACACGTATTAGACATGTTCACTTTAAAGGTCTACAGGACATCCAGGCAGAGCTCAGGATGACAGTTTAGGACCAGAGGTTAGCTGTCCTTTGTTGAAGTAAGAGTATTACCCAGGGAGAACATGTGGAACAAGAAGACAAGGTCAAAGGCAGAAATCTGGTGAACCCGGCAAACTAATGTGCGAATGAAGGAGGTGCAGGTTAAAAAGCAATGCGCAGAGATGAGTAGAACCATAGGAAAATGTTACCAATTTCAGAAAAGCTGCATGGAGCAGGTGAGATTTGAGAAAATGCTTGATTACGGCAGAATATCGTATTAGGGAGCTGTAACAATTCATGAAGAAGATACTCTAAGTAAATAAACATAAACATGAATGTGCATATTTAGCTGAATAACTTGAAGCAATCTGAGTCTACAAAGCCTTTATTTTTGTTTAATTATCTTTGCAGTATTTGTTTCGCGGTAGTTTTTGTTCTCCTGAATCCATCATAAGCATAATTATAAGCAGGAGTATTTTAATTAATGCTGATTGCATTTTACCTTGAGACACCTGCAAAATTCAAAGCCTAAATTATCTTTTGTAAAAATAAGCTACAGAGTTCGAGTTTTCAGTTTCTTTTTTTTTTTTTCCTAAGATTGGCGCCTGGGCTAACAACTGTTGCCAATCTTTCTTTTTTTTCTTTTTTTCTGCTTTATCTCCCCAAATCCCCCCTGTACATAGTTGTGTATCTTAGTTGCAGGTCTTTCTAGTTGTGGGATGTGGGACGCTGCCTCAACGTGGCCTGACGAGCAGTGCCATGTCTGCGCCCAGGATCCGAACCCTGTGCCACTGCAGCAGAGCGCGCGAACTTAACCACTTGGCCACGGAGCCGGCCCCTAGTTTTCAGTTTCTATAAAATGACAATTGAGGTAGGAATGATACTAATTATTCGCTAGTAGAATGTCTTTCCCCTCTTTTTTGATAGTAAATGTTTCTTTTTATTTTGTACCTGACAAAATCAACTCTTGAATCTCTAACTGCCAAATAGGTGATAATCTGTGCCAAAGTTTTACATTTCACAATCCATTAGGATGGAAACAGGGCAGTGGTGGATTTCATTTTCTCTTTTGTTTATTTTTTACTTCCTCTTTCACTATATTGAGACTGAAGTCTTGTCTCCATACCAACGTTCAGCTTTAATACTCAAACACTTAAATGTCTTTCTCATCACTAGAAGTTCCATCCAGAAAGACTGTAACATTAGAAGGAGAAAGAACAGTTGATTACTGGCTGGTGCTTTCCTTCAATGTAATAGGTAATCTCATGTGGAATGAGGAGGACGTGTTGAATAAGAAACAGAATTGGAGAGATCATACTGCTTCCTATCTCATTTTGAACATGTCATTATTTTTTAAGTGGTCGTGAACTTCTAAGTCGTATATTAACACATACCTGTTTGTCCTGATCCACATCTTCAGTGCATAAACTTAGGCATTAGTTGAGATTATAAAAGATAATATATTCACTTGCTAAAAGTATCTTTCCTGAGCTCCCATATTCATTTCATTTGGAGAGCACGACATGTGGGAGATTCCTAAGAAATTCACCCCACCAGGTCCTTGCATTCGTGTGCCCATAAATGTGTCTTACTAAGTGACACAATGTCAATGAAAAGGGAAACTTAAGATAATAATAAATTTCTTAT
Source organism: Equus asinus (assembly GCF_041296235.1). Taxonomy (NCBI): domain Eukaryota; kingdom Metazoa; phylum Chordata; class Mammalia; order Perissodactyla; family Equidae; genus Equus; species Equus asinus. The sequence goes on along the minus strand of NC_091801.1, from coordinate 21,842,129 downwards.
TTGCTACACATTAGAAAGGGTAAGCCACAAAAGCTATACTTTTGGATGTAATGCATCTATACCCTGGCTATTGAAAAGCCACTATACAGAGGCTGATGACCAAAGCTGCAGATTAGGGCTGGAAAAAAAATTCCCTCCAGGATGCAGCAGTGAAAACCCAGTTTCTCATTACAAGTTTATGACCCTCTGTGAAGTTTAAATTGGGTTGAGCAAGGTGGCCAAATCCTTCTGTTATCAAAATGAAGCAGATTGTCAAAAGAAAAAGGCACCAACTGATCTATACTGGTTGTTCTATTGCTGATTTTATCTTCTCAATGGTAGGGCGTCATTTATTTCCTCTCACTGGAATGGGAGAGAATATTTGAAGGATTCCGAGTAAAAGGCACAAAAAGGAAAATTCTATTGATAAAAGTACAAAAATAGAAAGCAGTTGAAAGATTCTTTAGTGTGACAAGAGTGTTTCAATAAAAGCATTGATATGAGGTAAATTCTGCCCTAAGCAATCTTTAAAGCATTTGACCTTAACAATCTGAGTTGCATGTGTATAATGTGCATGGTGGGTTTTTGTGGTTTCGTATTATAAGGAAAATATTGCAGAATATGTATACGCCTAAATGAACTGATCTAAGTGGATCCAAGGAAGACTTATGATTCTCAACCCTCATTTTCTGCACCGACCTGGGAGGGTGCTGCTGTCATATCACATTTGCCATCCTTTGGCCAAGTGTCCAACTTATGGTATGATGTGTAGTCTGAGAAGACTCAGGGACCATATTTAGAAGACTGTCTCTTCAGCTGAAGATGTTTCCCAGTGAACATATATACAAATACATGAGAAACCATAGATCATTTCCTCCTTGACACTGTAATGCTAAATACAGGTAAATTCCGTATAACACTGAACAGAAAAACTCACAGGGACATATTTCAGGGATGTTAAGGCGTTGAAGCCTGATAGCAAATTCACATGTAGCATCTATGAAAAGAATCATTACTTAAGTTTGCTTTAAAAGCTAGCATCACAATAGGCCTTTGAATTTCAGCAAAGATGAGAGTGTAGCGTTGAGAAGATAAAGTCCCCGGATTGATCAGTAAAACCTTTCATAATCTGGCACAAATCTGCCCTTTCACCTCAAGGCTGCCACTTTCTGTCATATAGCTCAATTGTAAAGCACTGGTCGACTGTGGGAGTGCCTTCCACCTTTATAATCGCTGTAGGTTTGTGTATTTAGGGCAATAATTTTCTGAGAGATGAGTAAGGGCAACTCCTTCTAATTCCCCCAAGGGTGTCATTTGGGCTCCAGGCAGAGTTTTTCCAACTTTATCCTCCACAGTATCCAAAATTAAACTCCCACACCAGCTGTTTTAGATTGGATTCTGAGAGAAACAGACTCTGAGGTGGAAATTTGCATACCAGCTATTTAATGGAGTGTGCCCTTAGGAAGCACACCAGGAGGAAGTGAAGGAAATAGGATTAAACAGAGGGCAGAGTTGAACTGCAATGCAAACTCAACAAAGACATCAAGAAACCCCACAGGGAGCTCTTGAGCTGTGACAGCCCTTCTAAATTGTTCATTTTGAGGGAGAGAGACTTAGATTTTATACTCCCGCATTGACCAGCCATTGGATATGGACCCCTCCTGCGGAGGGAAGCCAGCCTAGGATGAGACACCTTTCTTCAGCTGAGAGCAATTCCCAGAGGGTGATTGAGTAGAGAGTAGAGTGCCATCTATCAACACTCCCAATAGCTAGGGGAATAAGTACTCGGTGCCTCATGGGTGACCTGAGTGACTTGCCACAACATTCACTGCACCAGCCTCCCCTCCCCAGGATTCTCATTGTTTCCCCTATCCATTGATGTAAGAGGTATTTATTAGGTACTCAATCTACTGAAAACAAGATATCTGCCGGGTTTTGGCAATAGAAAGATGAATGTAAAATGGTCTATAGTCTAAAGGGAAAAAAAACCCACAAGAAAAAAAATAATGGTCAATACTATAATAATGGTATTTGCAACAGGCTTTGGGAGTGCCAAAGAAGGAGTTTTACTCTGTGGGGAGATTCAGTCCATCTTTCACGGGGGATGGAAAGCTTGAGCTCAATGCATGTATATTTCAACTTCAATGCTTCCCACTTGGCCCAGAATGCCCCCTCCACTCTTTTTTGCGTATTTAAAGTCTCTTTTTTGTAACCCTGACCCACTTCTAACTCTACCACAAGGTCTCCCCTCATCAACCCACCCTATGATCTTAAGGACTTCTGCTCTGCATTACACCAGTTAGTTCCTGATGCTGCATGTCACTTGTCATTTCATGGACATGTCATGTCACCCTACCTAAATCCTAAACACCAGTAGGACAGTGGCCAACACTGTACTGGTGGTTGCTTAATAGATGATTATCATCACAGCATATAGAGCCTAAAGAAACTTTAGAGGTGATCTTGACCAAACATCCCAAATGGGGAAAAAAAAAAAGCCGAGAAAGGAGATTGTGACTTTTTGAGGTCTCTCAGCAGACAAAGCAAAGATTTAACATTAGAACTAAACCCATGGGTTCCCATCCCCTGCCTTAAACTCTCTCCTCCAAAAAATGAAACAATTCGTCAGTCTCAGTCTTAGCAAATTTAAGGAAACTTTGAACACTTAGGAAGTAGATTTTTTTCCCCAAAATAATAGGCAAACTTTATCAAGCTTTGTGATCTCACTTATAATTCCTACACATTGTTCAGTTTTACTAGACATATATTTAGGTAAAGGTCATAAGTGTCTTTTACTATAGGTTCAACAGAGAGTTGGAGCAAATCCATAATACAGTCTGTATATTCAGTTGAGCTATTCTGGAGAAACCGGGAATATTTTTGTCTTTCTAATCTCTATAGTCTACCTCCAAAAGTGCGCAGGTGTTATCAGGAGATAAAATCCACTAGATTAAATGAACCACTGGTTTGATTAGTTATGACAATGTGTGTGTGTTATCTTCATACATACCTCTATTTGAACCAGTTAAAGAAACTGAGTGAAACGATGGTCAACAAAAGGCTGAAAATCGGAATTGCCCAGGGATGTTTTAAAAGGTTCTTGAGTCCCACTTTCTGGAGATCTTCATTGACGGGTATGAAATGAGGTCCAGAGAGCTATGTATGAAAAGCTCCCAAGATAATCCTCATGGGCAGCCAGGTTTGGAAATCATACTGTGGTGAAGCATGAGGTGATGGAGTTCAGTCACTGCGTGGCACTACTACAGAGGGTAAAGTGGTTGTACCTGCTGGCTCATGGTCCCTGACTGCTGGTCAGTTTCAGGCAGCCCCACCAGTTACAGAGAGGTCTGCAGTAAGAGAATGAAGTACACAGCAGCAGCCATGCCTCAAAAAACAAGAAAGAACACATATTTTACATGCCATATCAATAACATCCTTGAAGTTGAGTTATAACATGCTTCATCCTATATCAAAATGTGTGCCCTGGAATCTAGTCTAAAGAGTAAAATGAACAAACTTTTATTTATTTGAACTTGCTTGAGTAAGGTTAAGTATTTATTACTTAGCAGACACAGCCATACTCAAAAATGTGATCAGCATCTCTACTGACTTCTAAATTCTATTTAATTCAGAATTATTAAGTTCTCTATGGCGGTACTTGTTAAAATTTCCTTAGCTCAAGTGTCCTTTTTCTCTAACTTTGTTAAATAAGATTTCCCATGTAGAATTCTATCCATTCCGTAGTAACAAGGTTGATTTTAAATGGATGAACCCAGAGAAATTGAGTTCCATTCCCTCAGCACTCTATAATTGCCAAATAACAGGAACTGATTGCTCCAAGACAAAAACCTGATCTCATTAATACCTGCTGTTTTGGTAGAGAGAAGACAATTATATGTGGAGGGTACCATGCTTTTGGAAATGCTAATTAATTATACATTATTTATTGGAAATGCAATGCTCTCCTTGTACTGTAGCTAGGAAAACAGAGGAAGTAAGTGAGAACTTAAATAGCTGAGACATGCTGAATTGTAATGAACTATAGTCATTTGTTTCAAATCTAGGCTCCTTGGCTGGTTTGGATACAATTTTATATCCATAGTCTCAGTCTTTCCCTTTCATCACTGATAAGCCATCAGGGTCTAAGAGTGTGAGAGGGAAAGAACTCTCCATCTGGCAGGTTTTAGCCAAACTAAGCTGGTCTGGGTGGTTTACTTTTCCTTTTACAGAGAGAAATAATAGATAAATAAATAGCAATAAATAGTAAGTGAACTATTTCCCGACTCAAACCAAAGGGCCAGTGACAATAAAGAGGGAGAGTTTGGCACTCAACAGGTTTCCGACAAATTAAATTCCTTTGCATTGGTGTTGCAGAATGATACCCATGCTAAAGTCTTTATCCTTTGTTTTCCTACTATTTGCTGACATTAGTAACAAAAGGTTAAGAAGAAATAGGGTCTCTTCACACATCAGGCAAAGAGAATGAAGACTCAGTCCCACAAGCCGAGTAATTTGCCTTCTCTGCTGTACACATGCCCAGTGTGCCAGGATTGAACAAGGGCAGTGTCGCTGACCTCGATTTACTCTCATATGGTTGTTTAAAGTATACATCACTACTTTCAAATATATGGTTACCAAATGGTGGACTGTGAGAATATATCTAGTTAGCTTAAAATCCTTACATAATTTATTTCGTCTAAATCGGCTGGTTATCAACATGATACATTGGAAAGAGGCAGAAGATCTGGGCCTCTGTCTGCCACCTGCTCCTAAGTCCAGTAGTACTCTCAATGCTCAGCTCTTAAACCAACACATGAGAGGGGTGGGCCAGATAAGGGTCTACAAACCTTTTAAAAGTTTATATGATGTAAATTTTAAAACAACAAAGGAGTAGAAGCTACTCTCCTATAATGACGTCCCATGTATCCATCACCCAGCTTCCACCGTTAGCAACACAATCTCCAAATTTTTTGATCACACACCCTTATCCTTGTTAATGAGAAGTCACGCACAATTTATGTGTAAATTATAAACATGCATTACTGTATCAATGTATTATGCACATTTAAAAACATACCTCACAATTATATATTTTTAAAGTATGAGTTAAAATATAATGAATGTTCATAGCAGCTTTACTTGTGGAGCTTAAAGTTGAAAACAACCCTATGTCCTTCAGCAGGTGAATAGATAAGCCAACTGGTATATTCATACAATGCCATGAACTCAGTAGTAAAAAAAGAACAAACCATTGATATGTGCGACAACATAAATGAATCTCAAAAATGTTTTGAGAAGCCAGTCTCAAAAAGTAACATACTCTGTTATTCCATTTATTTGACATTCTTGAAAAGACAGAACTATTGTCATGCAAAGTTAATCAGCATTTCCCAGGGATTACGGGTGAGGTAAGGGTGTGATTATAAAGGGATAGCATAAGAGAGATTTTTGAGATGATAAAACTGTTCTGTATCCTGGTTGCAGTAGTGCCTATGCAAATCTATACATCTAGAATGAATTGTAAAATTCATAAAACTGTACACCAAAAGCAAAAGAGTACATCTTATTGGGAGATAATATATGAAAAAAGTAGTGAGAAAAACATAATGAAGTTCTAATATTTTCTCTTTGTACCCCAGTGGTTCATCGTCTATGTTAATTTGGAGGCCAGTAGACTAGAGTACTTCTAAAGTCCCTTTTAGTGAACACAGTCTGAAATAATCAAGTTCCTCTGACAGATTAAAAATAGTCAAAAATTCTTTGACACAGCTCTCATTGAGAATGGGGTCTATATCCTCTCCACTTGAATCTGGGAGAGCTCTCTCACTGCTTTGACAAGCGGAATACAGAGGAAATGATGCTGTGTCAGTTTCTGGGGCCAGGTCTTAAGAGACTGGAAGCTTCTACTTACTTTTTCTTAGAACACTCACTCTTGGAACCCAGCCACCATGCTGTGAGGAAGCCCAAGCAGCAGTGTGGAGAATCCCATGTAGAAAGAAACTGAGGCTCCTGACTGACAGCCTCCTGGCTGAGCTCCCAGTCAACAGCTGCACCAACTTGCCAGCCATGTGAGTGAGCCATGCTGGAAGCAGATATCCAATTCCAATCAAACCATCCCAGCTGACACTGCATGAACAGAGATAAGCCATCCCCGCCAAGTCCTGCCCAAATTGCAGATTCATGAGCAAAATAAATTACCATGATTGTTTTAAGCGACTAAGTGTTGAGGTGGTTTGTCATACAGTGATAGATAACTGAAAGAATTCCTCAGGAAAAAGTAGGTCTCAGAGTCATGAGTCATTGCCTTACGGCAGAGTTTCTTAGTGTGTCAACCTCAACAACCTTCATCGAAATGGTCTAAAGTGTGACAAAAGCAAACCCCCCACCCCTCACCAAACCTAATGAATAAAAATCTCTTGAAGTGGACATCCAGAAACTGGCCGTTTTTAACAAGCTGCCCATATGATTCTTCTGCCCATATGATCCTAATGGTTGACCCCAGCATTTCAGACACATTGGAAACAGTAATTGGAAATAGCTGGACCAGGGAGGTGATGTCAAGTGTCATTACCAAAAAAGATAAAGATATTCAATGAAGAAAAATTTGCTACAAGCAAACCAGTTAAAGAGGTTCCTGAAGTAAGCTTGTTCTACAAGACAAAATAGAGCACAGGAGCATAGATTCTAAATGGACGTGAAAATAAGAGATGATTTAAACAGCCATATTGCAAAGAATGGATACACTGACATTTGTTGCAACGAATGGGTAGGAACGCATCATATTAATAAGGCATTTAAGTCCTATGATGTTACAATTTTTGACAAATGAAGTAAGAATGACTTATTATGGAGGCAAGGCAACAAGGCTTTTTTTTTTTTTGCTTTTGGGGTTTTTTGGTCATATATAAAATATTATATATTATGTATATATAATTTATATATATTTATATTTTATGTATGTATATAAAAGAAAAACCATTTAAAAACTATAACCACGTTACTTTCTTTTGTACATACTAATTTTTTGATCATTAAAGCCGTTTGTGCCTAAAGCAGACTCCTGGAAGATATGCTTCCCACAGTCCATCACAAAATAGAAGAGAGAGAGAAAAAAGAACTTGCCACATTTGCTTCAAATTGACTTTGAAACAAAGTGGGAAATGAATAAATTGAAGAAATTGTCATTCTGATGCAATTACTAAAAGCAAAAGCATCTCTCAAAGGAGAAGCCAGAATTCTATTGTAGACATACGTATGAACTTTAAGGTGCTCAAAGTAGGCTCCAATAGACAGGAACGGAAAGGATCTAAGATTCACAAGAGAACACAGAAAATTTCTAGATATACCTTCACAAACCAATATTTTTCTTCTTTTTGTTTTTATTTTGTATTTTTTTGCCATGGCTGTAAGTCACCTAGCACAACATTTTCAATACTCAAATGTTCTTTTGGTGACTACTCGTCAGGTAGTGTCTAAGATTCATACTTAATTATTGCTGATTTCTCCCACTAAGAAATAAATCCAAATTTTTTCCCTCTGTATTCAATAAACCATAGTGTATGTACTAGAATTAAATCTGAGTTTTAATATTAAACACAAGGGTTGATGTAAACAGTAAATAACATTAACTAAAGGATTGAATAATCAGATAATAAATTTGAACACACTCGATATAGACCCCTGAACGTAACAAGGGCTCAATTAATATAATTTGCCTTTAATCCTTCTAAAGTTAAATTAATTCTTTTTGCTTCTTAGAGTCTCTATTATTGATTTTTTCTGATTTTTGAATGTACGTTCATTCTCATAGCTTGATACAACCACAGAAGTAGCTGTTTATACAAGTGTAAAAGTATTGCTGAAAACATTGTGCTAGAAAATAAAGCATAAAATTCCCACTCAACCCCACGTCTAAAATAAATATTTTAATATAACATACCCTTTGTTTTAGATTTCCAATATAATACTCCCCTGTAACAGCAAAATACAAGGAAGATTTAGTAAATTTATTAAATATAATCCTATCTTCCATCCATAAGTTTCAAGACTTTGAGTTGCATAATGCCAGTCTGGCCTTCTCTGACTGTCTTCGAGACTCCCTTTCAGTAAAACCAAAAGACAAAACAGCAGCTGCTCTTGTCAAGTGCCTAGAATTACATGGATTTTTCTGACAGCTGTAAGAGCAGAGAACAAAGTCCCCAGCATGGATCAAGGGCCCAGCACTCACAGACGGAGCTGATCAGGGGCCTCTCCCTGTGTCTACCTCATAATCTTTGGCTCTGATGGCTTCCAGATCTCCGTGGTGAGGTCCCTGTTGGAGAAGACTCTGTCATGAAGCAGAATCCAGAGATAATTAATAAACAGGACTCAGGGGACGACTCAGGAACTTAAGTAGTATTTAGTCAATTCAAGGAATTACAGCCTCAAATATCTGTATGAAGAATCAAGCTGAGAGGGAAATTTAAACCTTTTTTTGTGTGAGGAAGATTGGCCCTGAGCTAACATCTTTGTCAGTCTTCCTCTATTTTGTGTAGGATGCCACCACAGCGTGGCTTGGGCAAGCAGTGCTAGGTCTGCCCTGGATCCGAACCTGCGAACCCCAGGCAGCTGAAGCCACGCACTCGAACTTGACCACTATGCCACCAGGCCAGCCCCTAAACCTTTTGATAAACAAAAAATAAGTTTTCCTGGAAAGTTGAAGTGTGATCAGTACATTCATCATTAAAGGGAGTAAATGCAATTTCTGTTACTATAACTCACAGAGAAGACTAGACTCACCGTCCTGTCTCCATTTGACATTCCTACAAGATTCCACTATTTGTTTTCTCAGAAAACATTACCAAGGAGTAACCAGCTTCCCCAGTGTTAGAACCTTGTAAATGACATTGTCTATAATGAACTGGCATTTATTTTTAATGAATTCCATCTTCTTTCTGTCTTCACAAACTTGCAAAATTTATTTAAGATCCTTGAAGTGATTGATTCTGTGCATCTTCATAAGATAGGGAAGGTAACATCATCTCAATTTAAGGTTAAAACATTACTTCATGATATTTTGAAGTCAGCGATGAATGATTTAATAATGATCACGACTGCTGGACTGAGCAGATTCAGTAACACTGATATTCAGTCATATAGACGTAGAGGAAAGACCTCCACAGTTGGTATCAGGCAATTTAAAGAATGCCCTCCCCATGCCTGAAAATTCTAGTAAGATTCTAAAGTTATCTTAAAGTGATTTTTAACTATTTGCTGGAAATTTTTTTATTCTGAATATGAAAACAATATGTATGGCATTATATTATAGTCCTTAAACATAGTGACATTTTTGGTGACCAGAAAACGGTATTTCTGTTTCAACACTATAGCTGAGGATTTTCCATCTGTCTACTGATTTATAACAGAATAATTTTTGTAGTACCTAGATTTGACAAAATGTGATGTACTATCAAATAATATTCTGACTATTTTTCTAAATTCAATGTGCTTTGGGGTTAATGAGAAACAAAAGACACTCAACTAATTCACTTTGTCTCATGCCAAGAACAATTTGAAATTACAAAAGCAATTTACCTTAAACATGATCTACTATATCCCCCCACCAAAGGGAGTCCTGTTGTAGGGAGCTGCAGGATGCTTGAGGGTTAAGATCAAGAGAGACCTCAAACTTAGATTTTTTAAATTGGTTTGGCTGTGTAGTCTATAAATGTTTATGAAATGTCTGTTATGTGCAAAGTATATCCTAAGAGCTAATGAGAGCAGAAAAGTAAGGATAAGCCCTCATGATTCTTAAAAACTTATCAGGAAAATAAAATATATATGGAGGAAGTGGTTAAATCTTAGGGTATAGAAGTGTGTGATAGGATCACCATGTGTGGGGAGGCACTGTTCAAAGGGCACCTGTGAACCCCAGAGTAGATGGCTGGAGCATTTAGAAACAGACTCGTAGACTTGGTGGAAACTAATAAGAAATGGGAGATGCAAGAAAGCAAAATTATGTAGCAAGGATAACTCTCAAGTTGTTCCATAGTTGCTTTATTAGATGTGTAAATGTTACTCTGCCCTCAAGTACGATCTCCGTAAGTTTTAACCAGAGAAAATCCATCCTTTAGATCTAGTGGATGAGGGTATTGGTTGGTGGGGGAGCTATTGACTATATATATGGAAGCTTTTTGCACTTATAAGATACGATTATTAGGTGTAAGAGCTAGTAACACCATCACTTATTTATTTTAATTTACACAAAATTGTCAGGGATCACTTCCAAGGAAATAGACTCCTTAGGATTTGAGACATCAGTTTCCAATCATTCGAGTCAAATGTAAATGTATATTGAAGTCCTGCAGCTAGAGCCAGACAATGGTACTTGTATTCCTGGGGTCACCAAGATAACTTGGACTCTTCTAATGGAAAGAAAATGAATGGCCTTTTATTAACAGTCTTAGGTTTGATAACTCAGGGAGAAATTTCAGTATGTGTTGGCGCTTCTCCTCACTCCTGAGTACGAGGGTTACAGGGATTGGCTCCATGCCTGAACACCACAGAACGTAGATATTTCTGACATGACTTCATCCCCCTCCTAAAACACATCCATGCCCATCTCCCTAACAGACAGAAATCCCACAGGGAAGAAGTGTCGATGTCGTATTGTTTTTGACTCCATTTCTTTCCTCCTTCCAAAGGCTTAATAGCAAGAATTCTTTGTCTATCATTAACTTTAATCTCTCTTATTTATGAACATTCTCCATTTTCTCTTTTTAACCCAATCTAAAAATATTCCCAGCCTGACAGACTATCCTATTTAAAGATTTTAGGCGTTTTTGCCTAAATTGAAAAACCAGACTTTCACACACCACAGAGTGATGTATATGGTCTTGTGGCTCTATAAAATGGATTTGGGTTTCCTAAAAAGTCTCTTATGAATTAATTGAAAAAACCAAAAGATATTCGTATCTGACATGGTGATGTTTTCGGTTTTTAAAATTATAAATAAAAGTAAATAAATCTTTTTTTAGAGACCTCACCTTGATGATTTGGTATCGATCAGATAAATGAAATCAGAAGTGGGTTACAAATAGAAAATCAAAGACATCAGTAAATTGTCTTCACTGCACCCAGGAATCACATGTGAGTTGCAGTATTTTCTCTCTGGATTATAAACTGGATGGAAGATGGGCTGGATTTTATTTTCACTCACAAAAATTCATACCCACATATATCTCCCCTCCCCGCTTTGCTCTTAGTAGGCATTCAATAAATATTTTTGATTGAATGAATGGCTTTTGTTAAATGTGAGCCAAGCTTTACTGTTACCACAAGGGGAAAAATTTTTCTGGCATACGTCTTCCCTAACCCACGTTATCCTTCCATTGCTAGCTCCACATGAAAAAGAGAGATCTCAAAGGGTTGTTGACTTATTTAGTGATCTTGTTATATACTTAGAGGTTATAAGGCATATGCCACTGTTTAACATCATCTGCTCAGCTCCACCATAAACATATCAATCAGGATTTGCAAGAAATTAATTTTCGTTGTAAAACACGGTTTTACTTCTTTTCTAGGGCTTGCTTTATTTAAATCTGGAGGGTGAGAAAAACAATCAAAGAGAAAGAAAGATTTCTTTTTCTTCTGACTCCTGTCTTTTCACCCTACTCTCTGTATTTTTTAGCATTAAAAACTGTTTCTATAAGGAGACTTCCAGAGGGCCAGATTTCCTGAGAGGATCAAGCTGATGGTAGCTTTGCTGTCCCAATGCTGATTGACCTTCCAGGATAAAAGAAGTTGCACAAATAAATTTTGTAATTCTAAGCAAGGCAAATACTCTCAGGGTGATTTGTCCACCCATTTTAACAGTATTACATACCTTTTCAGTGCCCAGTTTCTATGTTAAAAGTTGGTAACTCAACCCACATAAAGGAAAAATTCAACTGTGACAAAGGAAGGAAAGAAAAAATGTCTGTATGGAATATAGGTCTTAGTGAGGATATTTGAGAAAGAAGAATCACCTGAACAGGTACGAACAGCATCTCTTCATCACAGCACCTCAGGGACTGCTATGCATATGCTTTCTTGTGGTACATTCTCACATTGTCCCAGGGACTTTCAAACTGAAGAGACAAGCTAGAGAGGCATTTGTAGTAGGTAATATGATGGCCCCACAAAGATGTGCATGTCCTAATTCCTGGACCCTGTTGATATGTTACCTTAGGCGGCACAAGGGACTTTGCAGATGTAAGATTAAGGACCTTGAGATGTAGAGATTGTCCTAGATTATCCGAAGGAGCCCAACATTATCACAAGGATCTTTAAAAGTGGAAAAGGGAAGGAGAAGAGTGAGTCAGAGAAATTGAGAATTCAACCTGCCTTTGCTGACTCTGAGGATGGAAGGTGGCCCAGAGCCAAGGAATTCAGATGGCCTCCAACAGCTGGAAAAAGCAAGGAAACAAACGGATTCTCCTCTAGAGCCTGCAGAACGGAACGCAGCTCTGCTGACACCTTGAGTTGAGCCCAGCGAGACCCATCTTGGACTTTCAACTTCCAGAACTGTAAGAAAATAAATCTGTGTTGCTTTAAGTGCCTAAGTTTGTGATGATTTGCTACAGTAGCAATAGGAAATTAATGGAGTGTTTTCTTGGGATTTGTCTCTGACCTGTGTCTCCTTGGGAAACAAGCTGCTGCTAGAAGAAGGAGCCCCGGGCGCTGTGCCTCCCTCCTGCCAGGCTAGCGTTCCCGCTAACTCATGACCTTTCCTCTCTGCACCAACGAAATGCCGCGGAGAACTGCGAAAGCTTGAGGACTATCTCATTAGTTGTTAGGGGTCCCAAACTTTACGGGAAAGGTCTTAAAACCTGTAACTAAGAAATGATTTGAGGCACTTTACAACTTCATGCTAAAAGGCTATTTGTACGCTAAATTAATAGTGTAGTAACAGTAACTGCCAGGGCAAGAGCTGAAATATGAGCTTTAGGGCCTCAAACAGGCAGATCATTGGCCTGGCTGATATGACAGGGCATCTTTGGCCTTAAAGATTTTTTGCCACTCAATTTATTTGCATTTCTGCCTTGAGCTTTTAAAAGAAAGTATTCAATTTTTTATAGAAGGCATAATGGGGCAGCCCTCCAGCATTTTTGGACGTAAACCTGGAAAGAAAGTAAGTGTATCCACATAATAAAATAATGCCTTAGAAACTGTCTGTTCTTGTGTCCAGGAAGGATGGTTTATTTCTGGGGATAATAGGGATTTCAGATTCCTTTCAGAAAACTTCAGATTAACTGCTTACATTTGGGAGAGTTACTTAAGCTTTAGATTAGCACTTAGAACAAAATGTGAAATCGAGGTAAAAGAAAATTTTTATTTTTAATCCACAAATGGAGCAGAGGACCTTTTTACTTCACAAGAAGATTCTCTCTCCATTGCCCTCGCCAGAGGCTATTTTAATTCCCTCTGACTTTAATATTATCAGGTGTTCATAGCTAGACCTTCATGGGAACACTTTGCTTTCTTGTTCTACATTAATTTTTTCAACTAAATGCTGATGTATTAGAATTTAATGTGTTCTTCTTGAAGTCCAGGTCAAAGGAAGATTGAGGCAAAAGACAAGAACGAGAAAGAATTACTGATGAAAGGAACTTGCTTCTTTTTGGTGACTGTCCCCATTTGGGCTCCCCATGGACATGGGTCACTGCCTGGGCTGTCAGGAGACAGCAGCATTGGGCCTGGGCAGTTGATGAGTCACAGTGGCCCTGAAACTTGGTGAATTAGACCAGCCTTACCCAACAAGGAAACACTGTCTGAGAAGGTCTTATGGTGCTCTATGCCCTCCAAGGCCACTTAGCTTCCCGTTCCACATCTGAAGGGAAATGTGGATGAAAGGATGCTTATTTTACCCACCAAGTACATTGTACACAACTATAAATCATCAAAGAACAGCTCTCCAGACCTACGGCATATCTGGATATTATTAGAAATTTAAAAAGTAATATTTTGTCATGTGCTGAATTTTTTAGAGTTAATATGAAGGCAGACATCCAAAGTTAGGGACGCCATCAGTGCCTACATATTTTCAATTCTCTTTTTCCCACACTAGCTACACGTTTTATAAATCATCTTCTTCTTCGTAGTATAGATTCGTTGACCCGCTGCTTCAGTGATAAAAACAATCCTGTAGCTCGCAGAGCTGACTTCTTGCCCTGTATTTATCCCCGTCTCCCTCAGCCCTCGTCACTCTTTCCCCAAGCAAGAAGTTCCACAAAAGAGATTCAGGGCTTCCATCCCACAGGACCTGACTCTGAGTCCTGTCCAGGAGAAGAACTGGACAGGGACAGGGTGAATACAGGACTCAAAATGAGCGATGAAAGAGGACCAGGTCAGGATTGAAAACTTTCTACGTAAATGATATAACATTTGTATTTATTGTCTTCACTTATCACAGCTATCCCAGAAGATGTGAAATAAAATAGAGAAAAGGACGTTTTGAGCAGACATTCATATAATAGGCCACACACACATGTGTGCTCAACAGGCACAATATTCAGGCAGGCAGGCCTAGGAGTAAGAGGAAACTGGCATTATTTAAGCAAGGATTAGACAGTATGTTAAAAAAAAAAAAAAAGACAAAAATGAGTCACCCAGAGAAAAAGCTTTGTTCACTACACATCCAACATGCTACCAGATTCTATTTAATTTCACTAAACACAACATTTACCCTGTTTTCTCTACTGTATTATTTTATTTAATAAAAATGCACCTGCTTTATGATTCTTAGCCACATACAACTAACCAGGGCTCCCAGCCCTTTATAGATAGATAGAAGATATAAAGTGATCTCAGAATGTCGGATTTCCAAGACTTGACTGTAATGCAGAAAATGGAAAAATCTCACTCAGTATGTGAGTTTTTAAAAATCCATACAAGATCACACAGCTATCAAAGAATAAAGATCAAAAACGCTAAAGTGATGTGTAAAGTGTGAGGAAAGAAAGCCTGTGTGTTTTCAGCCCGGTAAATGATGAATGTGTAACAGAGAGGCATCAACTAAAAGAGCTCTGACAAGTGAATTTTCTTAGAATCAATAACTGGACCAGCAGGGCAAGATTTATCAAAAGCATAAGAAGTGTGGCAAGTGGTTTGGCTTTTTTATTTTTAAAAATACAGAGTTGATTTGATTCATATATTTAAATTCAAATATTTAAAAAATATTGGTTTTATGCTATTAATTTATGCTGTTAGTATATGCTAAATAGTATTGGTTTTTTCAGTACTGCTGGCATGATTTAATAATGTTTTAGTATGTGTTTATGAAATGATGCCAATGATGAAATGTCAAATTTATATAAGAAAGCATAATTTTCTTCCTATTTCTTTCAAAGTTAAAAAGAAGTTTCGTTCCCTTTTAAATAGCAAGATTTTCTTATCCAGGTAACTTTTTCTATATCCTACCTTCAGGTAAAATAAGACTTAATGAAAGGAGTCTGGTTATATTTATCCAAAATTAAATAAACATACAAATAAGTTTAAACTGCTTTAAAGATAATGAGCTCTTGTTTTCCCATTCCTGCTTCCTTTATAAATCATAATACAAAATTTACTAGATCTTTCCTAGTAACCCCCAATGCTAAACAAGCTATTTGTGGGTCTCCCTCTAGTTAGATTCACATTTACCAAGGCAGTCCTGTATCCCATGCAGCAGTAGTAGATATTGTTTCCAATGGTGCTGATTTCAGTAGCCCAGAGGATGCAGCCCAGTAAATGGAAGGGCAGAGGAGAATGACATTTTTAATAGCTTTGCTCTCTTGGTGCTTTGTCTGAAAGAATCACTGTTGCACTTGACATTTGTTGCCATTTTCCTTTTTCAGTCTGAATCAGGAAGCCAGGCTCATCTGTGTGTTGAGGGGAGGAAGAGGGATGACCTCAGAAATGTCAGAATTATTATGAACGGCAGACTATGAGTTTGGATAGGTGGACGATAGTGTTTCATCAATCTGTTTAAATGCCGGCTGTTGGGTAAGGACCGGAAACAATAAGAAGTTTTGCAAATTTTGCAAGAGGCAAAATATGGGATATGAAAGATATGGCTTCTTTCCCAGCATAAACCGTGTGGTGTGGTAGAAGCAGATACCTTAAGGAATGACGAGGAACTCTGGGCAGACATAAATGTGACCTCACCTCTGCCCTTTCCTACTTGTGACCTCAGGCAGGGTACACAGTCCCTCTGAGCTTCACTTTTCTCATCTCTAAAATGAAATCATACCACCCTTCTCATGGGGCTATTGAGAAGATTAATGAGATAGTATATGCAAAGTGCCAGGCTCCGTAAGTGCCACTTTGCCTTTTCCCCCTTTCTTCTACTTTATTTTAACATTGCAAATAGTTTAGACTAACAGGCGATCAAGAACTTGGCCCAAGGCCCCTTGTGAGAACCTAGCCAAGCCCCACAGGGCTAAGAGACCTAGCAGATGGAGTCTCTAATTCACTGCCGTGAATTCATTCCTGTCTCTTCCTGCTGAACAAGTTCCTGGTCAGACCCTGGAGAGGTTTGGACAGGCACTGGGAATAGTGAGTGATGCTTGCCCACATTTGCTTGCCTGTGGATTTGAGGTCAGTAGTCTACTAGTCCACAATGCAATAGTGTCAGATGAATTTCTCTATCTGATGCAGAATGGTCTGAGCCCAACTGCTTGAGCTTGGGCTGCAAGTGCTGACTAGGAGCAGTGTCCAAGATAACGTGTGTTCTTGCAAATGGTTCATAGCCAACGATTAGACAAACCTCAAAGCATACATCTAAGACATCAATCTAGACACTTTCACTCAGATGATTTGTCCTCTACAGGGACACTGGAGTGTTCCTCAAACTGGCCACCAGTTTAGCCTTATTTCAGGACAGGCAGTAGGCATTATGCCGAACGCCTACTCAAGACCTAAGATAAGCAATGGAAATAGGTTTCATCTTACATGACAACTCATCAACTCATCTAGAGAGCTGTGTGAAGAAGAATTCTGAGGCTGATTCTGGGCTCAGTAGAAACGTGTGCCTTAGTCAGTTATGAGGTCTGCTGTGGGTACTGGACAGGGTTGTTGCAGCACACATGACAGAGCTGCAAATCTTATTCTCTGGGAATCCTCAAAGTGATACTTTAGTTCAATGTGAACATAGACTATTATTCAACAGGTGGCCATACCCACACACATGGCACTGTGTGATGACTGAGTAATCCCTTCAGCTGGGTGGCAGCACCAGGAACCCAACATCCAAAGACAACCTCAGTCTCTGGTCAATGCTGCAAGAGGTTCTGGACCCCCAAAAACTTTTGAATATCACCAAGGATATACATTTCTGGATACTACCTGGCCCCCCAAAACCTTATAATTCCAGCGATTTGGGGGCTTGTCCAGCATCACTGAAAGCCAAGGCTTTGGTGCTTCCAGCATCACTTCCAGCAGCCTCTTTCAGCAAGCACACATACTGGAGTACAAAAGAAAACAAAATGAACCGTTCCTAACACAGAAATCTCAGGACTTTGAAATATATTTAGACTTCTCAGCCCAAACCCTGCCTGCCTTCTACCCCTCTGCCTGAGCCATTGATCTTCTGCCAGGTACATGTATTCATGATCAGTCAAAGATGGCATCCCGTGGAGAATTTAATGAAAGAAGTCTACGGAAGAACCCCATCCGCCCGTCTACTGTCTGTCCTCCTTGTCAAGAGGAGAAGCAAGCACGCACATCTGTGCAAGGAGCACCAGGTGTTAAATAAAATCATTATTCAAAATCAATACCTTCCCATCGACTCCTGGCTTGCTGTATTAGCACACGTGAACCACAGGTTATACCAAATAGGGATTCCTGAGAACATGTAACTGCTCCTGATCATGAACAAAGATGAAAGATCCTACTTTGAACTTATTATGGCCTTTTTTTTTAAAGACTGGCACCTGTGCTAACATCTGTTGCCAATCATGTTTTTTTCTTCTTCTTCTTCTCCCCAAAGCCCCCCGGTACATAGTTGTGTAGTCTAGTTGTAAGTGCCTCAGGTTTGTGCCGTATTGGATGCCACCTCAGCATGACCTAGATGAGCAGTGCCATGTCTGCACCCAGGATCCGAATCAGCGGAACCCTGGGCCACCAAAGCAGAGCACTCAAACTTAACCACTCGGCCATGGGGCCAGCCCCTATTATGACCATTTTGAATACACATGAAGGCGACTCAGCCTTTTCCAATTATGGTTACATTAGGCTATTGCATAATCTGATTGTTGGGTGACTTTATTTTTCTTCCTACCACTCATCCAAACTATACAGTACCAGCCCCACTATGAGAAGACCAACTCGATACCCATGTCAGGAAGTATGCATTTGACTTCACTTTGGTAGAGTCCTGGCACACAGAGGGCTGTGTCCTTCAAGTGGTGCGGTATTGGAAGCGTCTACAGTTCTCCACTTGGCCCATCTCTCTCTAACTCAATAATTTTCAAATAAATTTTAATCTCAGAAGTCGTGGTGCTTTTTTTCCCCCAAGTGAAATTTCACCAAGAATCCTGTATTAGTGTCCTAGGGCTGCTATAACAAAATACCACAAAGTGGGGGGCTTATTATCTTACAGTTCTGGAGGCTCAAAGTCCAAAATCAAGGTGTAGGCAGGGTTGGATTCTTCTGAGGGCTATGAGGGAGAATCTATTCCATGTCTCTCTCCTGGCTTTTGTTATTAGCTGACTATCTTTGGCATTTCTTGGCTTTTAGAAGCATCACCCCATTTCTGCCTTCATCTTCACATTGGTGTTCAAATTGTTCCTCAATATATCAATCACACAAATTCACATTTTCAAAGCAAGCATTGTAGCAGAACTGACTGTACCTACAGCCACACCTTCAACTTATACCATCTATCAGAGATAATCAGCCAACTTCTTCAAGCACTCCCATGCTCTGCTCCCAGAACGTACCTTGGCATATTAATCACCAGTTTTGTCCTCATCGTTTTTCAGCACCAACTGCCCTCTGCCCCTAGACCATTCTAAGGCCAGGGAGCAAACACATCTGGATTATGCAAATTGACTAACAATAAACTCTAGGAAAGTCCTTCAGATAGGAAACCAGATGTGCTTGTCCATTTAATGCCTACATTGGCCTAGCTGGCTACAAAGCTGGTAGGAGGCCAACTTCATCAAACATTTTGGGGGGGGGGTTCAAAAATTGTCCCAAGAATACAGAATCTAGCTCTCAGATAACCTCATGGTTGATCTCAGATTTCCCATTTCTTCTTTATTGGCACTACTTGCATATAGAATGTCCCACTCAACATTTTAATCCACAGAAACAACACAGGGAAAATAGGTTGTTTGTGGCTCTGAGGAGTAGCGGAGATTGTTCTATTATCTGCTGTGACAACCCCAACCCCGCCATGGGAGGCCCAAATTTGCTCAGACACGACGTAGCCACAGACATAGACACAGAAGCCTCTTGTGAGGATGACAGCATATCCCTGCTATCGGGGAACTCAATCAACTGTAACAGATGGTAGGTAGAGTTGGCTGAGTCAATCGTTGGGCTGTCTCCAGAGAGAAGAAACTTACTTTCGATCTTGTTCTGAGCTACTTTCTGCCTCAAAGCTATCTGGGGTGCTTACCTTGGGCTTGAATCCTCTTGCATCTTGATTCTCCCTCCTTCCCTGGACCACAGTTGTTGTCCCAGCTCTTCTTTGCTGGACCTTTGTACTCTGCTGTGGCCGCTAACGGTATCGATTGTACCTTTCTCCTTAGCTTTGCCAGGAAACATGATACGCCCACCCCCCTTCCCACTATCTTTGTTGACTCTGTCAGAACTCCATTTTCACAATTAGTCAACTGGGATTGCAATTCCCCTTGCCTCACTGTGGACTCAAATCCCTTGCCCTTCTACTCCACCTCAGACTCTATCTGCCTAGGCGAGCCAACAGTGAGATCACAGAAGAAGACATTTCCCTTGGTTGTGATGCCACAAGGAGTTTGTGGGTGTCTGGTAGCCCAGCATGAGAACAATCTCATACAAGTTTTCGGTTTGCATCATTTTCAAAACATTGTGAGAATTTATTGCGTTATTTGTAAGAAGTCAAACCAGTGACTGCCTTGTAAAAAAAAAAAGTCATGAAAAATTCTTAGTTCTAAATAAAATACAGTCAAGAGTTTTTAGAAGTCACTGAAAATCATTTTGGACTTGGAGGAAATAATATTGAGTGATTTAAACGTTTTAGGAGAGATAGGATACAAGTCAATGACTTGAAGAAATGGAAAGAATAAAGACACAAGAAATAACGCAGAGACTGAAAAGAATAAGAATAGCCCACGGAGAAGATAGATAATACAAATGGAGCTTTGGGGTCTCAGATCAAGAGGAAAGGTGGTAGCAGTTATTCTTTTCATAAACTCTAAAAAGATCTGAAAAGTGGCTTACTTTTCCATCGCACAATGCAGGAGGGATAAATCCCAGATTTAAGTGTCTATGTTTGTGAGTATGTGCATGTGTTTATTTGTGTGCATGTGTTTTCTGCATGTTTGTGTAGGTGTGTGTGTATCCACCTGTGTGGGTGCAGGTCTATGTCTGCATACGCGTGTGTGCGTGTATGGGCATGAAGACACTGGAGAATCTAGATCCTTCAACCCTTCACATCGTATGTCCCTGAAATTAAGGCAGGGGCAAAGCAAAGAAAGTAATTACAGGGCCTCTTTTTTTTTATTCAAGAAGAAGGCAGAATAGTCTAATGGTTAAAAACATGATCTTTAATGATACACATCTGGGTTCAAATTCTGATATCCCAATTCTATGCTATGTCCCATTGGGCAATTTAATTAGTCTTCCCATGGTTCAGTTTCTTATTTACAAAATGAGAATGGTAGTAGTTTCTTCATAAAATTATTTTAAGGATTGAGTGAGATAATGTATAAAATCCTCAACATAGTGACTTGCACAAAGTGTATGATCAATAGATGATCATCATTGTGATCATTATTTTTACAGATAAATGTGAGTCCTAAACCAAAGTAAGACACACCAGAAAGTCCAGCAAGAAAATAGGAGATAGGAGAAGAGAACTCTGAGTCGCCAGTGTCTGTCCGAGTTCAAAGGCTTACTCAAATAGGAACCTGCAGCCCCAGCTAATGTAGACCCTACAGCCCTGGCTGCTCTTTTCTGAGTAGCCTGTGACCACACAGTCAATCCAGGAAGGAAACTCTTAGAGGCCAGGAATAGTGAGTTGCCATGATAAACTTCCTACTAAAGCGTACTGCCTACTAGTAAGAAATATTAGTTGATGATGGCAAATCCAATAGCCTGGTGTTTGTTTTAGATATTTAAAGTAGCATGTTACATACTTTTAATAACCACCCTTCAACAGCGGTCTAAAAGCATAGAATAAAAAGCTTCTCTTTGAGCTATCTCCCAAAATGCAATAGGTCGCTTGGTTGTGCATGTAGGAATAGATTTACACTGAAAATATACACATATTTTCACAAATGCATGCACAGAGAAATGTAGCACATGCAGCTGTGTAAGAATAAAATGACTTTAAGGCATTTCAGCAAATCAGCACCTAAATCATTGAACTGATAAGAAACCTTGTATGCTATTCTCCTGTCATTCTGAAGATAACAGACAGATCTGACTAGAATGCATGAAGAGACCAGGGTGTCTGGAGTTTGAAAAACATCTTTAAAGGAAAAAGAAGAGAAGTGTGACTGTTCGAAAAGGAGGCAGATGTTCTCACTAGAATAAAAAGCCAAATTACAAACACTTGAGCTTTACAACAGTTTTAAATAACCCTCTATGGTGTAGCATAATAACTTTAAACTTCAATGAAAGCAAAAATCATTTTATCGTACTGATGGGAGAGTAGTTTTTCTTTTCATGTTTCCTTTTCATTCATTCCTGGTTTGTTTTTATTTTTTTCCTCATGACCTGGTCTTTGCTTTTGTTACAAGCTAGGACTACACCAGCAAAGGGAAATGGACCAAGGAGGCATTTATCTCAATAATTCAGGCAGAAACAATTTATACCTGAAGTAGCAAGATGTTGTAGACAAAAGAGAATTTTTGCTTGGATTAACCCCAGCCCTGGTTTGGTTTCAGAAATAAAATAATATGTTGATGATGTCACAGTAACGTTGATCCATCCGGTGCACTGAGTTCTACCTGTGCTTTGGGACCCTTTTGCGATAATGGCAGTGTTATCATTTTTGCGAATGCCTACTTTTGAACACTATTATTCAACTCTCATATTCTGAAAAACTTAGTAAGGGAAAACTGCATGCATTCAACATTTGTAAACCCTGATAAGCTCAGCTTCTAAATACTTGAGTGAGTGTTGAATAGGAGGGCTGTCATCGGGTGTTCTGCCTTGTGATAACATCATGTGTAGCATTTCCATAACCTGCCAGTAGACTTCAAGCGATGGATCTATGGCAGGACGAAGACATCTCCCAAATTAGTATGCAGACCTTTCCCACTGCTGCTCACAGTGGAGGCAGAGGAGAAAAGTAAAATGATTGAAGCAAAAAGTAAAAAGATTAGATCTTTTCTCCTTGCCCCTGTAGTTTTCTGACAACACACTCTATCCATGGGAATAGAGTACATGAAAGAAATGGATGAGGACAAGAGAAATATCAACCTGACCACGGAGAGGGTAGAATGGGAGAGCGGTGTGCCTTTGTCTGCACATTCTCTGAAATAGCCTTGGCTAAGAATGCTGTGGAAAAGAAATGTTGTTTCTAAAGCAAAGATGTTTTTAACTTTTTATAAAAATATTTTTAAGATGAAATATTAGAGGAAAAGAAACTCATTCGGTCTTGGTAGTATTTTTCCAATGGGAAAATTAGTGGAGAAGGAAGATTAATGTTATCTAATCTGAGGAATAAATTAAGTAGAATCCATCTAGGCAACTGAAATCCAACAAAATTTTTTAAATTTAAAAGGGATAAAAGGAAGAGTAGAAAATTATTTTAAGATAATAATATAGGAAAATGATGTGAAAGTTAAATAGGATTTTAAAAAGAAATCAATATTTATTTAAGATTTGAAAGAATGGAAATCACTGAATGAAGCCATTTACTCTTACTGTTTAGCTTTGGAAAAGTAGTTATAGAAAAAGGTTGATTTTCAAATCTGTCTTCTTTAGCACAACAGAAATCATATTGGGAAAACTGGAGACCAAGACTGGCTTTTGGACAAAATCGTGCCATTTGTGACAACATGGGTGGACTTTGAGGGTATTACACTAAGCGAAATAAGTCAGACAGAGAAAGACAATTACCGTATGGTTTCACTTATGTGTGGAAGATAAATAAAAACATGGATAAGGAGAACAGATTAGGAGTTACCAGAGGGGAAGGGTGTAGGGGAGTGGATGAAAGGCATAAAGGGGCACATGTGTACGACAACAGATAAAAACTAGACTACTGAGGGTGAGCATGATGCAGTCTACACAGAAAACAAAATATATTAATCTACACCTGAAATTTACACAATGTTATAAGCCAATATGACCTCAATAAAATAATTTTTTTAAAAAGACTGGATTTCATTGTGAACAAGTTTTCTCAGAGGGAATTTTTCTGGTATAGCCCTCTGCTTTGGAATGATTTTATGTACTAAAGGCAACAGAAGACTCATTTTACCCTACTGGCATGCTCTCTACTTTTTCTCTTTCAAGCAGCGGCCAGGTGGAGCTCAGCAAATAAACATAATGAGACGAAGAAAATGCTGTTCCCCAGACTCCACAGTTAAAGGAAAGCCCAGGTCTGGAGCAGCAGCTGCTCTGCCTCAGTGGTTGGAGTCAGGACATGGGCTGTCCTTCCCAGGGCCAAGCCCCACGGAGAGTGTTTCAGGGGAAAAACTGGGCTTCTGGAAGGAAGTAGGGCAGGTGAACAGCTCGAGGTCTGGAAGGCCTAGTTGGGATTCCTCCCTGCAACCCTTCACATCTTCAGTAAAATTATCATTTTCATCAGTTTTCTTGTGGAAAACGGTAAGGAATCTGAGATCTGCACCCCATCTAGAATACCTCAGCTGTGCTCTATCCAGGAGGCAAATTAGTTTAGAAGGGAAATGAAAAACATCTAATTTTAGAAAAATGTGAATAGAATCCACTTAGGGATTTGAAATAGAGCAAAATTTGTACCTGGAAACACAGGACAGAGACCCCCGAGGGTGAGATGTAAGGCAAGGAATTGCTGAGATCATGGGGAGGACTTAGGGCTTGCATTCATTTTGAGACAAGTATCCTAAACCTCCGAGAGGCAAGGAGACCCCAGTGACATCTGGGGCGTAGGAGGTTCATGTACAGCAGATAAGGTCTCCTCACAGTGGTACAGCTGAAAATGCAAACATGGGAACATCCAAGTTGACACTCATGTCCGGGTCCCCTTCCCGTCCAAGCATTAGGAAGTGGACCCGACAACTATGTTGGAACATTTGTGGTACTGTGGTGTGCTTTTGTTTTTGGAATGAGTAAGAAAGGGAAAACCCTGCCAGACAGCATCATGGACAGAGGGTGTATTTCTCAGAGGGGAAGGAGTGAATACCTTGAGTCCATATGTGCTCCTTGTCAAGGGAGAGAGCTGAGCTGCCAGATGTGGCGGCGTCAACTAGACAGCGAGCCAAATTGAAAGTAACAGTCAAGCCTTTATTCTCTTACTGTGATAGTGTAAGCAAGAGGCCAGAAAGAAGGTGCTGGCTCCTGCAGTGTTCCATTATTCCCCCCCAAAATGGGACCAGTGTGAGGGTGAGATATGTTAGTGGGGATGGGGACGGGAGTCATCTCACTGTCAAAGGAGCTCCAAACCAAAGGCTCCTGACGTTTTGTAGACCTGGGGGCCAGGAGGAGGATGGAGGGAAGGACTAGGAGTGAAAAAGTGCTAAATCGGAGAAGAGAAAAGTGTTTTCAAGCCCCTCCTCCCCTACAAGATGGTCTCAGCAGAAGCTCCTGAGAAAGGCCTCTGTCGAGAGCTGCCCAATAATAAGGCCTCCAAATGGAGGCACCTAGGGTAGGGGTGCAGATATGCAAAGGACCATGGTCAGTGGTGGGGGTGGCGGGGGTGTGAGACCTTGACAGCACCTCCCTTCGGAGACTGGAGTGCATTGGCTCTGTACCCAGTCTGGCATGGGGAGGGCAGCTTTTCCCATGAGGCTGCCAGGTAAGGACTTTGCAATTCCCCGTGGGTTGGGCCTGAAATAACGCACATAGGATTTTGGCCTAGAGCCAGACTCCTCACTCCCTAGTACAAATTTTTAATGCCAAAATTATGCATTGTTTCGTCCTACTGAAATCTGATATATTTATATTCACAGCACAGTAGCCTTCATTTTCCCAGTGAATAAGTCAAAGAAGCCTTATTTTTCTGTTAAATATTGCCATCAACACTAGAAAGATACAAAGAGATCTAATAGGAGACGTTGCATTTCAGCCAAGCATCAGCTATGTGCAAATAATTTGCTTTATACCAAACTTCCAGGTTTTTTTCTGGTGCTTTAGAATACCGGGAGGATTTTTTTAGTAAGGCAATAGTGGATTAGATGTTTGAAGGGAAGAATATATTGCTCTGTTGGTTTTACCTTTCTTCCTATAAGAGAATTCAACCTACGAAATCCCACTGGAGATAATAACTTGGTTAATCGAATAATCCTTCTCTTATCAGTTAATATATCCCCTCTGAAAAAGCAAAGCCTAAATGTCTGATTTTGCTGCTGTGACATGCGAGTCTTGCTGGTGGCCCCTGGCAGATGCATTAGCCACTGAATCACCTCCCCTTACCTGACCCTCAGGTGATACTTGTACTCTGTAGGAGAGCTTTACTTGTGCTGTTGTTCTTGTTGGTGAACAGGAGGCTTTAACGAAAGGCTCCAAATGAGCGAGCTCAGTGCCTGGCATGCCCCTGTGAACAGTCCCTGCCTGCCTGCTCGGCCCGTGCTCCCATCTAACAGGGAGGACTGTTCCCCGGCGGGGACGCGGCTAGGTCAGCAGCCTTTCAGAGGAGAGCAGTATAGTTTCAGGTCAAATCCATCCCCCAGAGAACTGTCACCCGATCCACACACTGAGGTCACAGAGCTCCCTAAACTCTGGAGCCTTCTTAAAGTCCTGGATCTCCAGTCCGTACGTTAACATGTATGTGAGACACCACATGCGAGACATGACCTAATCAGTTTTCTTATAATAATTCACTTAATCCGAACAGAAATCCCATTCATGGACTAGATGTTACTATTATTATTATTACCCTCATTTGGTAGAGGAAGAAACAGAGACACAGAGAGGGAAACCCTCGCCCAAGGTCACACATGTAATCAGGGGCAAGGCTGGGATCTGAACCCAAGCCATCTGGACATTTTACCACCATGCTAAACACCTCTCTCAGTGAAACAAAGGACCTGAAGTCACACGGTTCCTTCAGATCATCCACTGCCTCCAACCAGATTGTCTAAGACAACAGTGGATGGACGTCTCTTCTCAAAAGCCCCACAGTCAACTCCACAGCAAAAAGAGTGTTCATTTAAAATCCACCATCACATCCTCCTGCCAGGGCTGGGCCCACAATTTAGCACAGAGTGAAGGGACCTGTATATTTTTATAACAAAGTTTGGAGTGAGAAGAAGAAGAGCACAGTTAAAGATGAGAAGATTCGTTCAGTAGCTGCACACTTAGATTTAAATAGATTGATCCATCTCCCTGCTTGTCAACTGACAGAGTCCAGAATCTATGAAATGCTGGAAGTGGGGGGGGGGGGGGGGGGGGGGCGTGGCTAAGGGTGCAGGTGCTGGAGCTCGACTGCTAATTTGAAATTCAGTCGAAGCTTCATATTCAAAATCACTTCTGTATTTAGTTTAACATATATTTCATTCATGCACCTTGACTTTTTTTAATGGATCTTATTTTTTTCAGTTTTATTGAGATATAATTGACATACAGCACTGCATAATTTTAAGGTGTACAGCCTAATGACTTGACTTACATATATTGTGAAATGATTACCACAATAAGTTTAGTTAACATCCATCATCTCATACAGACACAAAAAGAAACGTGTATTTTACTTGTGATGAGAACTTTTTAGACCTACTCTCTTAGAAACTTCCAAATATACCGTATAGCACCGTTAACTATAGTTACCATGTTGTATATCACATCCCTGTATTTGGCTTATAACTGGAAGTTTGTACCTTTTGACCATCTTTACCCAATTCCCCTACTCCTGACCCCTCACCTCTGGTAACCACAAATATAATCTCTTTTTCTACAACTTTGGGTTTTTTTTTAAATTAATAGCCCTTATTTTTAGAGAAGTTTCAGGTTCACAGCAAAATTGAGCAGAAGGTACAGAGATTTTTCCCATGTTCCCTGCCCCTACATATGCACAGCCTCCCCAACTATCAAAATCCCACAGCTCTCTGTTCTTTCTGCTCAATGTTGCTGTAAACCTAAAAATGCTCTAAAAAAAGGAAATTTATTAATTAAAAAAAAACACGAATGTGGTACATCTATATCAATCGATAAGTCTACATTGACATATGCTCGTCACATAAAGTCCATAGTATACATTAGAGTTCTCTCCTGGTGTCGTACATTCTATGGGTTCTAACAAATGTATAATGACATGTATCCATCTTTATAGTATCACACAGAATAGTTTCACTCCCGTAAAAATCCTGTGTGCTCCACCCATTCATCCCTCCCTTCTCACTAATCTTCGTCAACCACTGATCCTTCTAACATATCCGTAGTTTTGCATTTTTCGAAATGTCGTTTAGTTGGAATCATACGGTATGTAGCCTTTCAAACTGGCTTCTTTCACTTAGTAATATGTATTTAAGGTACCTTCATATCTTATCATGGTTTTCACGACCCATTTCTTTTTAGCACTGAATACTATTCCATTGTCTGGATGAAAAATGTTCCGTTGTCTTATTTATCCATTCACTTACTGAAGGACATCTTGATTGCTTCCAAGTTTTGGGAATTATGAATAAAGCTGCTATCAACATCCACGTGCAGGTTTTTGTGTAGGCATAAGTTTCAGCTCTTTTAGATAAATACCAAGGGGTGTGATTGCTGGATCAAATAGTAAGAGTATGTTTAGTTTTGTAAAAAATTGCGAAACTCCTTTCCAAAGTGTACATTTTGCATTCCCACCAGCAATGAATGAGAGTTCCTGTTGCTCCACGTCTTTGCCAGTATTTGGTGGTGTCAGTGTTCTGGATTTTGGCTGTTCTAATAGATGTATAGCAGTATCTCATTGTTATTTTAATTTGAAAATCTCTAATGATACATGCTGTTGACCATCTTTTCATATGCTTACTTGCCACCTGTATATCTTCTTTTGTGAGATGTCTGTTCAAGTCTTAGGCCCATTTTTCAATCAGGTTGTTCATGTTCTTATTGTTGAGTTTTAAGAGTTCTCTGTATACTTTGGATAACAGTCCTTTATCAGACGTCTTTGGCAAATATTTTCTCCACAAGCCTGAAGAAGTCTGAAGAAGTATTTTCTTCCCAAGTCTGTGGCTTGTCTACTCTTTTTCTTGACAGTGTCTTTTACAGAGCAGATATTTTAATTTTAGTGAACTCTATCTTAATCTTTTCTCTAGCGAACTGTGCCTTTGATATTGTATCTAAAAACACATCACTATATCCAAGGTCACCTAGATTTTCTCCTACGTTATCTTCTAATAGTTGTATAGTTTTGTGTTTTAGACTTAAGTCTATGGTCTATTTTGAGTTAATCTCTGTGAAGGATGTGTTCACTTTTTTGCATGAGGGTGTCCAGTTGATCCAGCAACATTTGTTGAAAAGACTATCTTTGCTCCATTGTATCACCTTTGCTCTTTTGTCAAAGACCTGTTGACTGTATTTATGTGAGTCTGTTTCTGAGCCCCCTCTTCTGTTTCACTGATCTGCTTGTCTATTCTTTCACCAACAAGCAAATTTTGAATGAGCCCTTCTCACCTTTTGTTGCGCTCATCTGAGGGATTCCAAAAAACAATATTTAACTTTTTAGCATGAGTTTATTAGACAAATGCTGTGAGCCAGCAATGGACTAGGTGCAAAGTTACAAAGAAGAATAAGATAAAGTGACTGCACGATAAAAATTTTAAATCCTGTTGAACATTGGAAGAGGTCTTTCAAAGACCACCAAGATAATGCGATTCATGGCTGTGATAAACCTGGGATGCAAATAGTAAATCCAGTGGTTCTATTTAGGAGAGAGCCATCACTTGCTACTGATAAAATCTGTTATGGAGCTCTGATATGCCCTTTTGCATAAATGTCTTTTTTAACAATTAAAAAGTACCCAAGGAAGAGGGAATTTGTTCTGGTTTTTGGAAACTAAGAAAAACAAGTAAGGTGGTATGTCATTTATAGACTGTGATATTGTGATTTATAATAAGATATATAGGAGCCGGCCCCATGGCCGAGTGGTTATGTTCGTGTGCTCCTCTTCGGTGGCCCAGGGTTTCGCTAGTTTGGATCCTGGGAACGGACATGGCACAGCTTGTCAGGCCAAGCTGAGGCAGCGTCCCATATGCCACAACTAGAAGGACCCATAATTAAAATATACAACTATGTGCTGGGGGGGTTTGGGGAGAAAAACCAGAAAGAAGGGGAAATAAAAGAAGATTGGCAAAAGTTGTTAGCTAAGGTGCCAATCTTTAAGAAAAAAAAAAGAAATATATATTTGGTCTTCATTCCCATTTCTGGCAGAGAGCTCCTAAAACTCTTGGAATTTCCTAATGATGAGAGCCAATAAAAAATGTCTTTTATTGTGTTAATAAGGTGATTTGGGGATCCCACCTAACAATGGGGGCTGGTTGCCAAGAGAACCAACCATGTGATTAGAGGGTTGAAATTTTCAGTCCCACTTTCCTGACCTCTGGGGAGGGGAGAGTGACTGGAGGTTGAGTTCAATCATCAGTAGCCAATAATTTAATCATTTATGCCTACGTAATGAAGCATCTATAAAACCTCGAAAGGATGGTATGATACTATGATTTATAAGAAATATATATTTGGGCATTCAGATGACAAATATACTTCATATATATATGACATATATATATAAATGTCACATATATATGACAAATATATTTCTCCTATGTTATGTGGTCTTCTTCCATAGTTCTTGGCTCACAGTTCTGCAAGCCTGGGAATTTCTTATTTATGTTAGTGAAGGTGACTTTTGGACCCCACCGAAGAGTCGGGGCTGGTTGCCAGGAGAACTAACCATGTGATCAGAGGATTAGAACTTTCAGTCTCACCTCCTGATTTCCAGGGAAGGGAGAGGGTCTTGAAGTTGAATCAATTGCCCATGGCCAGTGACTTAGTCAATCACGCCTACATAATGAAGCCTCCATAAAAACCCAAAAGGGCAGCTTGTAGGGTCCTTTTCCAGAGAGCTTTCAGGTTGGTGAACCAGAACGCTTCCATATGCCACAGTGCCAGGCTCCAAGCTCCACAAGGACAGAAGCTCCTTTGTTTGGGACCTCACCCCATATATCTCTTCATCTGGCTGTTGATTTGTATCTTTTAATATCCTTTGTATTAAATTGGTAAACTAGTGAGTAAACAGGTTTTCTTGAGTTCTGTGAGCCTTTCCAGCAAATTAACCAAACCCGAGGAAGGGGTCGTGGAAACTATCAGCTTGTAGCCAATCAGATCAGAAGCACAGGTAACAACCTGGACCTGTGGTTGGTGTCCGAAGTGAAGGACGATCTTGGGGGATTGGGCCCTTTACCTATGGAATCTGACTCTATCTCCAGGTAGATAGTGTCAGAATTGAGTTGAATTCTCAGACACGCTACTGGTGTCTGAGAACTGCTTGTTGGTGTGGGGAAGTCTCCACACACATGCTAGAATTGGGTCCAGGAACCCTTTTGCAGATGGGGTATGGAGAGCTTTCGGGTTTTTGAACATGTGGAGATTTGGGGAGAGTGGTGCATTCTGAGGGAGCATGAAAGCTCTGTGCCCCTTCCCACATACCTTGCCCTATGCATCTTGTCCATCTAGCTGTCACTGAGTTATATCCTTTTACAATAAACCAGTAATCTAGTAAGTAAAATGTTTCTCTAAGTTTTGCGAGTCACTCTAGCAAATTAATCAAACCCAACAAGGTGGTCATTGGAACCTCCAATCTATGGCCAATCGGTCAGAAGCACAGGTGACAACCTAGACTTCCAGTTGGTGTCTGAAGAGGGAGACAGTCTTGTGGGCTTGAGTCCTTCCCCTATGGAATCTGATTCTACGTCCAGGTTAATAGGTCAGAATTGAGTTGAATTGTTGGATACCCAGCTGGTATTAGAGAATTGCTTGGTGGTGTGAGGAAAAAAACCCACACATTGGAATTGGCAGCAGAATTCTTAGAGACTCAGAATAGACGTGGCCCAGGTCAAGATTAGCCACATCCTCAAATTCCCATTATTATGGACAAGTGCAAAAACTGGACAGTGGAGAAGGCTAACAGAAAAAAAATTTGATTCATTTGAAATATGGTGTTGAAGTATTGCTCTGTAGATGCCCTGGACTGCCAGAAAGGTGAACAAATGGGTCCCAGAGCAAATTCAGGTTAAACCATCACTGGAGGCAAAAATGGTAAAACTGAGTCTGTCTTTCTTTGGGCACATCATGAGAAGACAGGATTCTATGGAAAAGAAAACAATGCTGGGAAGACAGAAGGCCACAGGGAAAGAGGAAGACCAAATACAAGATGGAGTGACTCCATAAAGGAAGCCATAGGCATGAGTCTCCAGGAGCCGAGGCGGGCTGTTGAGGACAGGACACTGTGGATATCGTTCACCAGGTCACTAAGAGTCAGAGCTGACGTGACAGCGTGTAGTAACAACAAATATATGTTCACCTTCCCAATTAAAGTGTGGCATGTTGAAATGGCTGTAAGAATAATTTATTTTAAACATGTTCTTCAGTTGAATAGGTCAGCTTAGCTGACAGTTCTAGCTGTAGGAATCCACATGACCCTGGAATTAGTTGATCTGAAGCAGCATTAAAATGTTTTAGGAAGCCCCCATGGAAAGATAGCAGGACAACATTTACTAAACTTTTAAAAACACTGCCCTTCAAAGGGGTTTATGGAAACATGTTTATTCTCTGACAGCAAATAAGTATATTGACCACCAAACAGATCTTTAGCAAATGATCGTTGATAGTTATGTCTTTGTTTCTAAATTTCCTTTTGTTAGATAATTTGAATAATGGTAAAAGGATATGGGATGTGGGTAGTTTCCTCATTCAAGTCCACTGCCTATTTGCAGGATGCAGGTAAAAACTTGCTATTCAGACCAGTGCTTCCTTTCAACTGATTTATGTTCCATGAGCCGTTTTCTAATTTATTGGAAGATAATTTCTCTGCCCACAATTAGTGTTTAATTTCTCCCTCTTCCCCTTGTACAATAGTGTAGAAGCAGCAACCAGGGATGACATGCATTCAAACATAAAGAATTATCATTCCAAACTCATTAGTTGGGTTTTCTTCTGTTCTACCTGGAGCACCCTTTAGGTGTCTATGTTCTCAGCATACACATTCTTGCACAAGCATGTACAGCCTCGCAGCGACAAGTGAGACAAGATTTAAGGTCCCCTCGCATCAGGGCTGGCCTGCTTACCTAGAGTGGAAGTGGGTACCACCTTCTTTGGGCATGATGTCTGTCTTTCACACCATCTCTTTGATCACTAAATAAAGCCCTTCCCCCCTCACTGGTTAATGTGCCATTTCACAACCTTTATCCCTTTAAGGTTGTTAGATGGCTTTATCCCTTTAATATTTTATCCTTTGAAGACTGCCAGATGGCTGTGACTCTACTCTTTAATGCCAATGAGGCGTCTGAGAATATCTGAAAGGGAGCAATGTGGAAGAACACGTGACATGGGATCCCTCTGGAGGCCAAGGAACAGAGAAGAGAGTGGGGGGAGGGGACAAATTGAAATACTATTCCTATTTAACTTTTTGAGCAGAGACAAAATTGCTCATTTAGCAATTCACATGGCGACTTCGCTATTTCTAAAATTCAGATAAAATTCTTTGTAAGAATGAAGCTTGTGACATCCTTGCTCTCTCTTTCTGTACCTCCCACTCTTCCTCGTCCTCCTCTTCCTTCCCTCTCCATTCCCCCTTCCATCTTCACACACAGAAATATTATTAATTGAATGAAATAAGCAGAAGAGGGATGTTAGGAAAGTCCCTGCTGAGAGTTATTTGAGAATCCGTCAGGAAGTGCATTAAGGCTTAAATTCCTTGTATTCACAGGATTAAAACTGGCAGCAACAGCAATAAGAATGGAAGAACTGAAAATGTATGAGGTAGAGGTTATAATAAATTCCATAGTTTGCTTTTATCTATTTTAGCAAGGATTAAATATATTTTAATAGTTATTTGTTACAAATCATTTAATTACTTTTCTGAGAAGAGACATCTCTAGGTATCACATAAGGTGAAACCTCTCAGAATTTAAAAAACAAAAAACAAACAAACAAAAAAAACGAGGAAAGGAAGCAACAGCATGGTACACAAGATAACATTATTTCATAGTCAGAGCCTGGCACAGAAAGGTTCACATTTCAAATGGCATCTGCAAATTCTCTTTCTAAATCTGCTTCCATACTAGTCATAGGTTAACTTCACTTCACATTAGCACCACGGGGGAGGAAGGCAGACATTTTAAAAACTAGCATCATATTAACTGATGTGGGAAAATGTTTCTTGATCTAATGAAGTGTGAATAAGATTTATCTTTACACTTTCCAGGCTATGGTTATTAGCCCCCTAGTGAAATGCTCGAATCATATGCTTGAAAATATAGATACAAATGGACTGCCAAAGAAAATAAATAAACAAAGCCAAGTCTGTCACTCTAATTTAAGTAAAATTAAATTCAAATACAAAGAGAAAAACAATCTTAAATACAAAGGTTAGGAGGAAAAGGTGTTCTCATGTCAAAATCCCAGTCATTTAATTTGGTAAAAACTTTAGGTACTTACTTATTCAAAAGATATATATATTTACATAGTCTTCTATTAGCTTCCAGAAATAAATAAAAATTTCTGTCCCTCCAGGAGTCTGTCACTAATTTGGAAAGGTCACACATACAGGCATAAATAATAAAGAAGTGGTGATGAGTGTGTTAGGCAACGATAACTAGCTTTTTGGGTCAGTTTCCTGACCTACAAAATAAAGAGGAGGAACCCTAATACTCGATAGACTCCACTTCATCTTAAAAATGTACATTGGGATAAATAGTTGGCTTAATAAGAGGAAAGTAAATTGTGCAATTATGCAGCTGTAGACAGCCAGTTGCAGGGTTTTGTGTACAGCAGTACATAGTCCTAAATGTGACTGAAGCAACGAACCCTTTCTCCAGACAAATGCTGATATCCACAAATGTCTGCATAGATTTTTGTGCTTGGGTCAACCCGCTCACCTGACCTCACTCATGCTTCCATGCCCCACTTTAAGGATCCCACATGCCCATATGATAAGGGGAAAGACTCAAATGACCCAGAGGCAAGGCAACAGAATGTGAGGAATCCAGAAAACTTGAGATTGCTCTGTTTTAAAGAGCAGCAGCTATTCAATTTGAGCTGACTGTTGAAGTGCAGGACTCCAGGTCCAGTTTTGCCTCTAATCTTTTAAGGGAATGTAGAAATTTTAAATTTTTTGTGAGATCTTCCAAAATGTCTTATTTTGGCAACCCTGTTAACATCTCAAGGAAACAACATATTAGCCAAATGAAGTATATCTGTGGGCTGGTTATAGAGAAAGAACAGCAGTTTATGACATTGACTGTAGTGATTTAGTGTGGATTGGAGAAAAAGAAAGCCTGTGGTGTTTACTGGCATGGAATGAGTTACTCCCTGAATGTATGCAGTGGGTGGGATATATACAACTAGGAAAGATAAAAAGGGAGGCGGTCACCCAGACACTGGAAATATCCATGATCAAAGGTTGGAATAATGAGAAAGTATGGAATCTTTGAGTGAAAGAGGAGAAATTTTTCCTAGCTGTCAGGGGAAGAAGATTGACTTTGTAGTAAACAAAGCCTTGAAAGGCAAGTGGAGGTGTTTGTGTGAGCAGAAGATTCTTGAACAGTCTTGATTAACTGCATTTTGATCATACGTAAGGATTTGTGCCTCCCAGGATATTTGCCATAAAATGACACTACCAGTGAAAATCCAACACCTTATTAAACAGATTAACTAAATTGAATGAAGACCCAACAACAAAGACACATGCTTTCAAAACACATTTCTTTCTCAGCTATGTATTCACTTGTTATCAATCATAAGTATGAATTCAAAATCTTTGAGATTTGATTTTAGTGGTGAAAATGCTGGAGCTTTATTTGGATAGTGATCCTGATGTAAAATTCTGCAGAAGGCAAGACAGAAAAATCAGAGTTGAGTTGAATGTCAATTATGCATGCAAATTTCTATTCCTGTACAAATATCTGATTAAATTCATATAATGCAGCTGGGTCCACTTTCATCTTTAATGAAAAGAAAATGTCACTCAAAGGACGTGAAAATAGGGATTGAAAATTCAAAGTACATTTTTCTTGAACACTCACAAGAACTCAAGTTTCTCACATTACTAGTGTTTATCTTTCGCTAGTTTGCTTTTATGTTTATGTTTTGTTGTTATTTGTTTATTTGTTGTTATTTGTGATTGTTGTTGTTATCCTATTAGAATGAAAATTCCACAAAGGACAGAAGGGCATACTATAAAATTTAAATTTTCCTTCCAGCCCCCAAACTAGGGCATATCAGTTCTCCTCCCCAGAGGCAACAGCGGAGATCAGTTTTATGGATGACCTTCCAGAAATGCTATGTGCTTATAGTATCAGCTAGTAATTGAATTTAGCTACATATACAAGAAAGCTCAAATGACGGTTATTTAGAAGGCAGAGATTAGTTTTTCTCCCATTTAAGAGGGACCTGGAGGCAGGCACAGCAAGCCTTTAATGGTGGCTCCATGATCATTAGAGACTCAGGCTCTTTTAATCTTTCTTCCTAATCCTTCCTGGGATGCAGTTTTCATCCTGAATGTCACCTCATGATCACAATAGGGTGGCCAGAGTGAAATCTCTCACATCAACCTTCCAGGCCAGAAGAAGGAAGAGCAAAAGAGCATGCCTCCCAGCAGTCAGCTCCCTTTAAAGAGCTTTCCTGAAAGCCCCAACCCACATCTAATTGACCAGCCCTCCCTGAGGGGGTAAGTTTTGAGATGGGCACTTTGTCACTCTCAAACATAGGGGTTCTGTTGGTGAAGAATACAGGAAGAATGGCCATTGAATAGGCAACTAGCCATGTATTATGACATACAAGCCGATATGGATGTATGTTCCCTTCCTCCACATTTTTTAAACAAATTGTGGCATACTATAATGATCTTATTGCTTTTGACTATCCTCCACTGTTATTAGATTTTATTAGAACCAAAACCAGAAGACCACACTTAGTGCTGATTCCCCCAAAAGACATGTTCTGCCCCAGCCCAGCTGTTCATCATAACGATTGCTACCTGCACTCCCTGCTGCTCAAAGTGCAGTCTGCAAACCGGCAACAGCAGTATCACTGGGAGTTTGCTAGAAGTGAACAATCTCAGACTCCACCTCAAATCTGCTGAATCAGAATTGGCATTTTAACAAGATCCCAGGTAATGTGTAGGAGAATTTGAGTTTGAGAAGCAGTACATGCCCTCAGCCCTTCTAAGGTCCAAGCTTAGTGACAGCCAAGCCTGGTAGTATATTAGGAGTCCTCTCCAAACTAGCTGTTAGGGTTTGGAGGTGATCCCACGTCCTAAGATGGGTATCTGTGAGAGCCTGGAGTAAACAAGGGCCAGTGTGAGTGTCAAGCTGTAGACTTACTAGTGTATTCCTCTTTGTGCCAACAGGCAGCAGCTCTGCTTCTTTTGCCCCGATTTCTTGGGCTGGGTTCCTTCCTCCAATCCCCACTTCTAAACTGGAAGGAAGGTGGCTTTCCACTCCACCTGCCTCTCTCTCTGGTCTCTACATCCCCTTTTCTCAAGGAGCTGTCTGTGTTCCCCATTTCCTTAACTCTCCTTAAATGGGCCTCACTGGTTTTTAATCCTTAAAACCAAGAGCTTTGAGAATGTATCACCACCCTGAAGCCCAGATCCTGGCTTTCTTTGCTTTCTTGAGTCTGGACAACCTTGGCCGTTGACTGTAGCCAGGATCAGAGCTGAAGCTGATACTCTTCTAAAGTTTGTTTTGGAGTCAGTCCTCCCTCCCCAGATCCCAGGCAGATTTTTCCCACCCTAAGTTTGTGCCAAGCCTGGGTAGTCCCCAGTTGCTCTCTTTTGCCCAAGAGAAATCAGCATAACACCCATACACGACCATGCTGCTAATATCAAAAAGTAACTTGTTGCTAAATCCCACCATTGACCTAGAGTCTTTCAGTCCACTGTTACCACAGCAAGAATTGCTTCTAGGTGCTGGAGCCAGGCTGAATACAGAGGTAGATTAAGTGGGCCTAGCAGAGACTGAGATGTGGGAGCCTGGCCGAACCGAACACTTGCAGTCTAGTTGGAGCATAGTGTCAATACTATGTGAATTTGGATGGATAAAAAGGCCATTCGATTTGACAAAATGTAGGCTGTTAACCTTTAAAAGAACAATCTCAGCAGAAAAGTAGGGCCAGAAGCCAAATTGCAATGAATTAAGGAAGGAATGAAAAGCGGAGGAAAGGAGGCGGCTGATAACAACAGTCTTTCAGACATTTGTGGGTGGAAGGAAGAAGCTGTAAGACATAACAGAATCAAGTGACATTTTTAGAAGATAAGGGAGAACTAAACATTTCTGAAAGCAGAAGGAAAAGAGTCTGTGAAAAGGCGATATTAGAGACAAACTCAAAAGAGCGAAAAAAAGATCTTGGAAAATCAAGATAAGAAAAAATCATTAGAGAGACAGGGATTATCTTTAAAGAGAAAGGCTCCTTATTCTCAGATACATTAAAAAAGAATGAAGGAATAAATGTAGAAGCAAAATACAATAAGATGTGTCTGTGGATACGATAATTGATTCACTTAATAGTCTTACACTCAACAAAGTAATACGTAAAAATAAAGAATATGTTGTGTTGGATTTGGGACTTTCATGGAGTCAAAGATTTCTATTGTAGGAAAAGCTTATGGAAACAATCTGTTAAGGTACAGTAGTCCCCCCTTATCCATGGGGGATACCTTTCAAGACCCCCAATAGATGCTTGAAACATAGATAGTACTGAGCCCTATATATACTGTTTTTCCTATACATACATACCTATGATAAAGTTTAATTTATAAATTAGTCACAGTAAAAGATACACAACAATAACTAATAATAAAATCAAACAACTATAACAACATACTTTAATAAAAGTTACCATAGATCTTAGCAACCTAAACATACGATTTTTTTTCTTTCCTTATTAAGTCAAGAAATTTCACCTTTTCACTTAAAGGAAGTACTTGACGGCTTATCTTTAGCATATCTGAATTGCCAGCCATCACTACTCTTGTGTTAAGTAAAATACCCTTATTTGCCTTTTATTTACTTGAACACAAGCACCGCTATACTGTTGACAATCAACCTGATAACTGAGACAGCTACTAAGTGACTGACAGGCAGGAAGCATACACAGTGTGGATATCTAGACAAAGAGATGATTCACGTCCTGGGTGGAATGGAGCAGAACAGTGCGAGCTTTCATCACATTTCTCAGAATAATGTGCAATTTAAAACTTAAGAATTATTTCTTTCCGGAATTTTTCATTTAACACTTTTGGTCCATGGTTGACTCAGGTAACTGCAACTACTGAAAATGAAACCACGGGTCAGGAGGGGCTACTGTATTTGAAGAGATGGGAAACTGAACGAATAAGATAAACTGATCTGCCGAGATGGGTTTAAAGGAATCTAGTGGCCATCAGGTTTTGATACTATCTAGAAGAATCCCTGAAGATCATGAGCTAGAGATGAAGATAGAATTTGTCAAGTCCTGGAAATGAAGCTGAGGCCAAGGGTAAGCTTGAAAGTGAGATAAAGGTCAAAGTTGAAACTCAAGAAGTTAAGTTTAACTTGCTATTTATAGGGCCTGAGCATTATAGTTCGGCTCTACTTCATGATCCAAGAGCAGGGACGAAGCTATCAGTGGCAGGAGTGATGTAGGGTTAGGGCTTAATGAGGTCTGTCAATGAGCAAGAAGGAGTAGGAGGCTAGGGCTTACCTGAAGCACTGGCCACAGTGCCTGCCC
Source organism: Equus asinus (assembly GCF_041296235.1). Classification (NCBI taxonomy): domain Eukaryota; kingdom Metazoa; phylum Chordata; class Mammalia; order Perissodactyla; family Equidae; genus Equus; species Equus asinus. The sequence continues at coordinate 21,802,886 of NC_091801.1, read as the reverse complement.
ATGGGGAATCCCTAATAGAACCAACTTCATCTTCTCAAGTCTTGCTCAGTGGATGTGGAGCAATCTGAACCTTGTTCAAGGCCTCCCAAGGACTTGTGATTGATTTCTGGTTCCCCTCCTAACTAGCTATGTAACCTGAAACAAGTTATTCTTATCCTTGATTTCCTCAACCACAAAAGAGAGATAATAATACTCACCTGACAAACACGTTGTGAAAATTAAATTACTGAGAATTTAGCACTGAATACCTATCCCCAGGTAAATACTCAAAATGTAGCTACAAATTCTCTTTTTCTAATGAGATGTGAACATGCATCATAATATATTAAGAGATATAATCTGTCTTGAAGTATCTATCAGATTATTACCATAAAAACAGCCACATAATATATTCCCATTCAGATATTCTCTAGAACGCTCTATAATGAAGGAGGTCATTCTCTCTACTGAGCTCCCACTGTGGAGAAAACTATCAAACTTGGTAGGGAACATGTACTTTCTGTCGCTGATTCTGATGGAGATAGCCTTGGGGGACCTCAAATGCCATTTTAAGATGCCATATTTTTAAAGCTCATTGAACACCATTCTCTCCTACTAAGTTTATGTGGCACCAAAGCTTCTTCCCACACAGCTTCTGTCTTTCAGGGCAGAGCAGAGAGACCCAGCTCTAATTATCACTGAACCAACGCTTATGCCTTCCTCCTGAGTTGTCCATACAGCAGAACAGTTTCGGTCTGATAACTGATAAAGCAGAACTGAAACAGGAAACCAATAGTCAGACCTATTGTCAACTATTCTTATTTGTAAACACCTGTAACAGAAGTAAAGGTGCCATTTATTTTCACTCACACTACTCAAAATATAACCTAATTTTTTATTTAGGACTTTTGTGGGTACAGTATGTCTACAAAGACTTTTTCAATTAAAGTATAAATTAGATCTTTAAAGCATCTAGAAATTTCTCTGGTTCCTGAAATAAAATATTTACCCCTTAAAACAATTAGATGAAAAAATAATTTTAAACTACTTTCATTCAGCCTGATCTTCCTTACCCAGCCCAAATATCCTTTCTGAGGAACACTTGAACCCCCAAATCCTTTCTGGAGTTCGTTTCTCGAATTTGTTAGGTGGGAACATTCTTCACTTTGAAAAAGGTTGGCAACTGGGCCTGAGATGTCTACCTTGAAAGGGCCAAATTGAGAAAACCAACGTTGCTGAGAGCGAGGTCTGGAAACACCGTAACACAGCTGCTCCTGTAAGAACCCACAGCTGGGTCGCACTGACCCCACTGGTAGTACATGGCTCTATCTGGGATATTTAGATTTTAACACCTTGAATGTGGCTTGTACAACCCAGAGCTCATCCCCATCTTCCAGAAATCACACAACTGGCTTTCCATCAGTGTTAGAGAACCAAGATTGCTTACCAGGGTGATTCTTTAAGCTTTCCTTCTTGGAGCTGGGCAACTGTGGCATTTTTCCAAAAGACAAATGCCACAAATTATAGAGCCTAAAACTTAACACCATCCTTCCACCATCCCAAAATGGAATAGATTATTAAACACATTATTTAAGCACTCTAAGTTACAAAGATAATAAAACCCCTGGAGGTCAGCATAGACTCTCTCAGAGTGAGTCATAGTGAATTAACCTCCCTTCATTTTTGGTCATGATTACTAGACTGTGCTTGGCTCTAAATACGTAGTGCATCTGAATTTCAACAAAGCATTTACAATCAATTGAACTCCAACAGAAATGAATTTGCCTGGACTCAGACAGGCCCTAGTATTTGAAGGGAAATGTCATGGCCATATGATTCTGGGATCATTCCAAAGCCATCTTAGAAAAGGAACTCTCAGTTAGGGCAATAAGAAAATGGGTATCATTAGTGAAAAACTCCTCCCTTCTATTGATTTCAACCTATTATAAGGAATAATGATGGTTATTGCCCATTGGATTGGATTGTATCCAACAAAACCAAAGGTAAAGTCTACAAACTCCAGATTATTAGACAAGCATCTTGGAGCCATTTTATGCTTTTGACTCAAATTTTGTACTTCTCACCTTTAAAAGTTTAAACTATCATTTAGGAAATATACAGTATGTATATACAGGTAAGTAATGTGTTGAGTGGATAGATGGATGCAGTTAATACTACGTAAAGATTACTATGAAAAATTACACCGTCTTCTTGGGGATTATATTATAAAAGAGCTTGTAACTGCTTTGCTAAGTAAATGCAGCTTTGGCTTATAGAGCTACATACAGAGCTCCAGTAAGAAAAGGGATCAACATCATGGGCTAAAGAGTCAGAGCGTCACTTCCTACCTAAGTGATTGGGGACAAGTTAATTAACCTCTGTGTCCCGATTTTCTCACCCATAGAATGGAGTTAATAGTAAACTTACTCTTAGAGTTGTAAGGACTCAATGAAATAGTGGACGAACAGTGTCCAGCTACACCCTGTGCTAAGCAGTAGCTATCTGCCATCGCAGTAATCCTCACAACAATCAATGAAGTAAAATGATCATTATACCCATTTTACAGATGAGGAAACTGAAGCTCAGAGAAGTTAAAAACCTTGCCTGGGGTCACTCAGATAGTAGTGGGAAAGCCAAAATTTGAACTGAGATCTCTCTCTGTACTCTTGACCACCATAACCATTAACTGTAAGGTAAGCACTGTATCCCAGGAACAAAGCTGAAACTCATCTTCTTGGATGCATCAGAGCAATGCTAGGAGCAAGAGTGGCCCCATGTTGATTCCTCAAGTGTTCAATGGAACTCTTTGAATCTCTGCTGCTAAGAATGTCATTGATCCCAAGGACCGAGGGCAAGTTTCCCAGCAGTAAGGAGAGAAGAGATAGAGGTTCAGAACCAAGGAGTATGCAGGAACACCACACAGGCAAAGTGGCAGTACTTAGCACTTATTTCACTGAGACCATCAGGGTACGTCAGATGGTCTACAACATGAGATCCTTCTTTGCTCTCCAATCAGGTGACCTGCTACAGCAATGAAGAAGTATGGGCAGATCCTAGGCTACCTATCTGGCTTCACTCAGAGGTCCACTAGTTACAAAGGCTGGTACACCTTCGTGCTGTGGCCAGTTTCTCACACAGAATCCCCCGGGGCCCTCTCAGAACTGGGCCACAGCATCATCAGTCTCGTTCTGACTCCGTTCAAGGAGGTCGAATTAGGGGGAATTGACTCCATCTGCTAATTCAGCCAAGTGAATCATAACATCTGCCACATTTCACTAGACAGGGCTGTCAAATATGTCCCTCAAACAAATTAAGAAGCCTGTGAAAACCTCATTTAATCTCAGAGAAGCAGATTTCCATATTGCAAAATGTCTCCCCTCAAATTCCACAGACACATACAAGCAGAGGAATGCCTGTCTTTCTCTTGAGTTCTCCAGAGATCTGTAAACTGTATATCTGTCCACATACAAATCCATCTGCAATAAGAGGCTGAACAGTCTATTGAGGTTACATGACTGTCACTGGAAGGCAGAACAGTGTGCACAAGAGATGGGGCTCAAGACATTGCCATTTGTAAATGTCCCCTCAATAGCTCCAGTAGGTTCAGTAGGTTCAGCCAGCTCTTCAGTGAGAAGCAGACAGGCAGTGGATAGATATGCGAATCTGTATGCCCACCGGGCGGTGCCTGATTGCCTAAACTTTGGGCTCAGAGCGCAGCCACCCTGACATCCTTTGCATTCCAATGGGTACTCTTGGGATCTCAGTTCTCAACACATGAAGTTTGGAGATGGACATCCCACTGTTGGGTTTTGTGGTCCAGTGGCAAGCTGGATTTGATGGTGAACTGGCAGAAAGGTCTCTCCTGAGATACTGAGGGTGCCCCAAATGGAAGGAGCACAGAAAGAGTCAGTTGGCTGTAGTAACCCAGAGAGCAGATTCCAAATGAGTCATAAGGACAAGAGGTTTAAGTTGCTAGAAAGTGAAGTCAATAGCTCAAGACAGGAACAGGGCTCAGAAGACAAAAAGCAAGCCTGAGGCCGGTTTGAGTGGACTCAGGCAGAGGGCTCCTGCCCGCATCCAGCTTTTACTCCAGTTTCCTGAACCTGACTCCATTTAAAGGGTGGGTATGGAGGAGGCAGAGCTCGATGTAACCTGGATTGTTTATATGTCCCCATAGCCACAAAGATATATATGGGGACCCAAGACCTTACTCAGCACGTTCAGACACTATCACGAAAACGACTCTTTGTCCCCAAACTTAGTCTATGTTAATCTCACATATTTATGAATTCTGTTTTAGTTTACATTTAGGATTGTAAAATAGGTAAAAACTAGATGAGAGTTTCCTTAATAGAAACATTTTTCAGGGCCGGCCCCGTGGCCAAGTGGTTAAGTTTGCGCTCTCCGCTTTGGCGGCCCAGGGTTTCTCTGGTTCAGATCCTGGGCGCAGACAAGGCACCACTCATCAAGCCATGCTGAGGCGGCATCCCACATGCCACAACTAGAAGGACCCATAACTAAAAATACACAACTATGTACCGGGGGGCTTTGGGGAGAAAAAGGAAAAATAAAATCTTAAAAAAAGAAACATTTTTCTTCAAATTACTTCGTAACACTCAGGTATTAAATCCTACCAAACTGTTCATATGATACCATTGAAGAATTATTGAATTTGGCAATGGACATTTAGAAACATCTTGGTGAAATGATCTACTTAAATAAGTACCTTTATTTGTTTACTTATTTATTTGAATAATGCTCTTATTCCTCAATGACTCGCCACCAGAAATGCACTGAGAACAACGCTCTTTGCAAGTCCGAGTAACATTTGTGTCCTCTATGATATTGCTGAACTGGCTTGTGCAGAGTGTCTGCATCACAAAAGCATGTCATTAAAAGGCTTATCGTCCTTGGTAGAAGCCAGCAAGCCATTTGTTTTCTATTTTGACTGTCTACACAAGTGCTTCCCATACACGTAAGGGCAATAAATCCCCAACGCCTGAATAAATGTGAGGCTGTTGCTGTTGTGCATTTTTATGGTCATCGTGGAGAAAACAACTTATTTCCATATTCATGGAATCATTTGGAGCCCAGGGTGCCAGTGGGACTCTTAGGAGAGTGAACCAAATGTCTTCAAATAATTTCAGGCTTCACTTGGCAGAGGACACTTCCATAAACAGACATAATTCTAATTCTGGATTCCTGAAGGAAAGGTATGAGCAGCTTGATCAAAAACAAATAGGCTAAGAATTACTAGGATTCACACTCTTCCCAGAGTGATCCAAACAAATAAGAAGCCAGTCCCTCCTGAGACTCCTTCCCCGAGGAGCCTAAGATCCTAGACTTCTGTTCTGCGGCACGCAAGAGAAAACAGATGGGCATGGGTGACAGTTGTATAAAAAGGTCCTCCTGGGAGCTATAGAGAAAAAAATGTGTCCACAAAGTGCTGTGAGATGAGACTGTCCACCTGCTGCCTGTTTCTCAGTCTTGGAGTTTTTTGGTAATTCCCTAAAAAGGCAGGATACGCCTGCTGTCCAATCCAAAACTGGGGGTGAGCCATCCCGCAAAGCTGAACTCCCACTCATTCTAGAAGAGGGAATCAGAAGATTCCCGAATTAGTAACCATCTGCTATACATCTGGACATTCTGTTGTCTGTCATCCTACCATGACAAGAGGGCATGCTGAATTCAAACTACTATTCCTTACGAAAACCACTGAATCACTTCAATGAAGTGGCTGAAAATTCTTATTCCATCACATTATTTTTCCTCTCCCCAACGAAGGAAGCAGTGTCTATTCAAGAATACTTGTAGGTATTTTTAGTCTACTTCAAAAGTTTGGTTTCATGGAAAATCAACCAATAGTTAACTCATAAGTGAAAATAACCTATATCCCTTTCTTTCTACATGTTTATGTTTCATCCATCTAAGATGGTATAGTCATTGGCTTGTTCTTTGGTTTATTGCATCACCCAGATGGTATCAAAGCAAAGGAGCAAAAATCTATGGAACTTTTCAAATCTAGTCAGTAGCTACTGCTGCACATGAGCAGAGCTTGCTTTTACTTTGGCTGAGTGACACAGTGACCCATGTGAGAATTTTAAAGTAGCTAAGATGCTGGAATTCTGAAATCCATCCACTTTATTTCAGCCATACTGGTTTCTCTCCCCCACTTTGCCTTGAAATACAATGCTTCTCATCATTTATTCATTCAAAATCATTTGACGAGTACCTTCTTTGTACCAGGCAAAGTGCTAAGTGTCAAAAATGCAAAGTTGAGTTGAGAAAAAGTTCTCACCTTGAAAGCCTGGTAGTGGACATAGACATGCAAATAAATGGGTGTAATCATGTGAAATGTTTCTTAATCAAGGAATATGAGGCTATGCCAAAGTAGGGGAAGGAACAGATCCTCTTCCTGAGGGAACCAGGGCGGGACTCTCAGAGGATGTGGCCTTCTATCAGCTCTCTCAGAGGGTTTCTGCCTTCAAGGACCTACTGGGAGGATAACAAAAGAACTCAGAGCTATAATACAAAGCAGTACTGGAAAGTGCCATTAGAGATGTGAGAACAAAGTGCTGAGACAGTTCAGACTAGAGGTGTATACACTGGAGAGATCAAAGAAAGTGACATTAACAACAGGGCTTAAAGGAGGAGAGGGCTTGTGCAAGCAGAGATGTGAGAACAGGTTAGGGGTCCTGGGCAAGTAAAGAATGGGGTGCGCTCAGACAGTTGGAGCACAGGCTCACGGTAGAGAATAGTGGAGGATAAGCCAGGTGGAGAAAGGATGATAGATAAAAAGTGCATGCGTGCTTGGACAGACAAAATAAGCTTTGTTCACCATTACACCAAATTGTGAATCATGATTTAAGGAAGATTTCAATTCCCAGTGGAATACAAACACGTTGTAGTAATGCCTGCCTAAAAAAAACCACTAAAACAAAAAACCTCATTGATCTCACATCTTTCTTCAGCTACTATCCCTTTTTCCGTTCTCCTTTCCAGCAAAACTCCTTGAAACAGCTGTTGACGTCCTATTTTCTCTCGAACCCACTCTGATCAGATTTTTGCCTCACCCTCCACCAAAGCAACTCCCATCAAGGTCACCCGTGTTCTCCACATGGTTCATTGTCATTGACCATCAGAGGCTTTGACATAGGTGATTGCCCTCACTTTCTTATGTCACCATACCTCTCTCATCAGGCCTTTACAATCCCTTTTGTTGGTTTCTTGACTTCTCTCCATAGTGTTCCAGACTTCATTCTTGGATTCCTTCTCTGACTTCACTCACTTCCTTAGTGATCTAATCCAGTCATAGCTTCAAATACCATCTCTAAATATAGTGACAACCTCCAAATTTATCATTGCTCCTTACCTGAGCAATTTCTCAGGATTGTGTTTTCAGCAAACAACCTTTAGGAAAGAGGTAACTTCGCCCCCATCCCACTTCCAACAAAGAGTAGGCTTGCTTCCCCTTGCTATAAAAGTAGCACCATGCTCCTCCTATAACACAACCCACCATGTGTGTGGGGTCCATCATTGCCCAAGGGGCATGGGGACTGCAGCAAAGAGATATGAAGTTCATGCTGGCTGCTGTGCTATGAGTAATAAAGTCCTTAGTCTCTGACCCAGGATCCATGAAACAGTAGCAGGTTAGCCTGTCAGCTTATAAGTCAAGTGAAAAATCCCAGATCCTGCACAGTTTTTGACATAAGGGAGCTATGCTTTCTTTTATAAGTAACTTAACACCTTAACCCAAATAAATTACATACAGAAGTTTTCTACTCACAAATGTTCAACTTAATCACTTTCATAAGGATAAGGCTCTCTGCAGCTAGCAGTGTGTCAGCCACTGCCTGCCTCCCACGGGCAGTTTTGGCCAAGACTTTTATAGAGTCATTTATGACTTGAGGAAAAATCAACTAACAAAGACCATTTTAGAACCTGCTGTTAAATAAAAAACTTCTGTCACTCCTTAGGGATTCTCTTAAGCTTTAAGGCTTAAATGTTGGGAAAATTAGGAAAGCAGTTGGGGAGATATTTTTGTTCAAGAATCCTTTTGGCTTCCCTCAAATTCACCAATCCTCTCACCCTAAGGCTAGTCTTATACAAGCTCTCATCTCTAAGTTCCTTCGATGAGCTTTTCTCGACCATCTATTTCACCTAAAAGTGATCCCTGAAGACATTCATGCTTCCAGAGATGGCTCATGTCTTTGATTCATTCTTAGTAAGATCCACAGCTAGCAGGATACACAGCCAGTGGCTGACATCCTAGTGTCTGCCTGTGTGAAACTTAATCCTGTCAATCCTTATATAGGATCTGCAGGCCAAAACAAATCTATCTTGTATACACGTCCTATTTGCAAAAACCAATCAATCCCTCATACAAAAAGTGGTTGGAATCTGCTCTGCTGTCTTTGCCCTCATTTAATATATCAAAAGAGAACTTATGCAGTCAGAATTTATAATACAGAGGAGAAACTCATTTAAATGTTATAATTATAGAGATGGTTGGCTTTCATGGAAGAGAAAAAAGGTGTCTTTACAATGAATGACTCTTTCAAAACTTTATTAAACACAGAAGTAAGGCTTATTATCCTAATGGTATTTACTTTGTGTGTCATTGCTATTGGCAAGAATGCATTTTATTCCATTTCTTGGAGATAAGCAGAAAGCCACAGGGGCTATTTCAACTTATATTCTGGGAAACCAAGAACTACTCAACAGTCAGCCATCTACAAATTGGTGATTAACAAGATGTCTAGACAGGTTCTCATGAGAATGACATTATTAATTAAACAGCAGTTTGGTTAGTCACGATAGCAAAAGTAATTTTTGGAATAAATATTTTATTAGTGTGCCCATCAATAAAGCAAAAGTAAAAGGATGTATTTTAATTAATTCATTTGTTGTAATATAGAGATCATAGCTGGCAAATTCTGTTTGAGGGCCTGGAGAATGATCTAATATTTCTAGTATGGCATGTCTTTATCTTACTGTTTTCGGCTAATGACACTGTATATTTCAATTACCTAGTCAAAATTCCTGTCTTGTTATCTGTCAAGGTATTATTAAGGTCCATTAGTGAACAACTGGATCTGACAAATTTTCTGTTGTGAAACATTGCTCTGTTCTTTTAAAACTGGGTGTTGTCACATTTCATTATTAAAAAAACAAATTATATAATCGCTAAATAGAGAAGGATAGTGTGCTATCACTATAATTAAGAACCTAATCCTACCTTCTGTCAGTCAAAAGATACATTTGGAAAAGGATAAATAAATAGATCGACCGGTTCTCTTCAGTACGTAGACGTAGACTCTTTTCAGAAAACACAGATAACCCAATATTTTTAGCATAATAGATGGCCCTAAAACTACAGGGAAAAAACACAAGACAAAAAAGACTTAAGTAAAAACATAATTCTGAAAAAATTATTCAAATGAGCTTGCTCTCTTTTGCCTTTATAAAGGAACATCTATGATAGTTTCCAGGTTAGTGAGCACTTCAAGACTAGGGGAGAGTGCTGTGCTTGGAGAAGGCGTGGAAGGTCTGCGCCCCTTCCCCATACCTTGCCCCATGGATCTCTTCCTTCTGGCTGTTCCTGAGTTATATTCGTTTATAGTAAACCAGTAATTTAGCAGAAAGTGACAAGATATATAAGGACCTGAAGAGCTTTCTTAGTGTTGTCAAAGTGAGGTGAAGAAAGTGGTCCTTGCAGGAAATCTACAGCAATGAGTGGGACAGTCATGAGGGGGTGAAGGCAATGGTAGGGAATAATGATCTCCTTTGGGAAGACTATGATAAGAAACTAGCCGGCCAGGCTTTGAAGACCATGGAAAATTATGTAGCCCAGTTCGGCAAGATTAAGGAAAGAATCAGCAAGTGAGGTAGAGAACTCGTGGACTATGACAGTGTCCAACACCACCTGGAAGAAGTGCAGAATGCCAAGAAGAAAGATGAAGCCAATACCGCAAAGGTGGAGGAAGAGTTCAACAAAGCTGAGATTGTTTGAAGATCTGAACCAGGAACTACTAGAAGCACTGCCTATTGTTTATAATGGTCTTATTGACTGTATGCGACCATCTTCCAAAACATTTCCAGCTTGAGGGATGACTTCTACAGGGAGATGAGCAATCTCTATAAGGTGATGAGAAAATTGGAGAAGCAACATTCCAACAATATCTTTGTGGTGAGGGGACTACCAAGTAGCAGCAGATGCTCTTTAGTCATCTCTCTCCCAGTTTGAACATATATGGCATCCAGCCCTCCTACTTCACTTGCCAGAGTGAGAGGGAGTCCATCTGAGTAAGTGAAGAAGAGCTGGAAACTGATCCAGCCCAGGGAAAAGACAACTCTGAGATCAAAGGAGAGCCCTTAAAAGATAAGGAAACAGAGGAGGAAGCTGAAGCAAGCTCCTCTGAGGAGGAAGAGCATTAAAAATTTTCCTGAAGGGGGCCAGCCCCATGGCCGAGTGGTTAAGTTCGCACACTCTGCTTCAGTGGCCCGGGGTTTCGCCAGTTCGAATTCTGGGCGTGGACATGGCACCGCTCATCAAGCCACACTGAGGCAGCATCTCACATGCCCCAACTAGAAGGACCCACAACTAAAATATACAGCTATGTACCGGGGGGCTTTGAGGAGAAAAAGGAAAAATAAAATCTTAAAAAAAAAAAATTTCCTGCAGGGGCTGGCCCTGTAGGCTAGTGGTTAAGTTTAGCATGCTCAGTTTCGATGGCCCAGGTTTTGTCCCTGGGTGCAGACCTACACCACTTGCCCAAGTTAAGTTTCTGAGCGTGAACCTACACCACTGGGCTGTGGTCCTGCTGTGGCAGGCGACCCACATACAAACTAGAGGAAGATTGGCAGGGATGTTAACTCAGGGCAAATCTTCCTCAGCAAGAAAAAAAAGTTTCCTGCAAAAAGTAATATTTTATTTTATATTAGAAAGATTGCTTAGATGATGTTTATATTTGTATCTTTAAATGTATAAGTATATAACAAAGCAATTAATTGTTCAGCCATTAGCAGTTAATATTTTCCTGGCCTCTTATAACAACTGGAAGGCAAACCAAAGGTGGGTGGGGTAGACTTACTTTTTGATCAAAATTTCTCTATCAAGATGGGATTTTTTTCAACCTCACCAAATTAACTCTACATATTAATATGTGAGAACAATGTTTCAGCATTGAGTTCACAGAGTTTGCTCTCACTGGGCCCTCTCATCAATCCTCTGCCTTTCTTCCAGTAAATGCCAGTGAACCGACCAGTAAATGCTGATGGACCCAGCGTGCCAAATTGAATGAGCTAATGTTAGAAGACAGCCAACTATGTTCACTATCAAAGAGGCTAATAGTATACTTTAGACACCATTGTCATCTCCAAGGTATCAATCAACACAAAATAATAATTTATCTTTTACTTTAAATCAGCATAAAGTTGTTATATTTTTTCTAAAGAAGTGTAGTCTATTAGGAAAGTAGAAAAATAATATTCATTGTAGTATTGATCCATTATGATGGCCTTAGCTTTATACTAGAAAAGTCTTATAACACTCAATCAAAACATTTTTATTTATCTTTGCTTATCTCCCACCTACATAGATGAAAAAATGATTTTCCAGATTTAAGTTACCTGAGCTTGCTGTGGAGGGAAAATTATTGGAGTACAAAAATTATCAAGCAACTATGGGATAACTGTTCAGTAATCAACTTCCAGGATAAAATACACAATATAGCATCTAAATTTATCTCTGTAAGCAAAGTAACAAAATAAGTTCAGAAATTTTTCAGTTATTACATGATTCATCCATTCTGCTGCTACCCATCTCCCTGCAGTGTGGCTGGAAGAGACCCAGAATATCAATCATCTTGGTCACACTGGATAGGAGGAGACTTTAGATCTGTTTGGTTGTCACTTGGTCTAGCTCTTTAAGGTTCAAAAGAAATCTGATCTATGTTTATGTCACTAGAACTCATGTCACCTGAACTCACTGAACTGGGTCATCTTTTAAGTAAGTTCTCCAAAGTAGGGCATATCCATCCAAAGAGGTACATATAATAACCTGAAGTAGAACACGTGTATTGAAAGGAGTGAACCAGATAATCCATGGGAGCCTGGGGAGAAAATATTACTTCTATTTCTATTTATTTTACCTAAAAACCTAAGAAAAATTGGCCTTTAACAATATCTAACATGTGGTTTAACACTGGTAGCCTCCCTAGGACTACATGTTAGGAAGTCGCATGTGTTGCTGAGGTACTAGCATCTCTCATGAGGCAGCAGGGGCTCCTCGGTGTGATGGAATTAAGGGTGGTGTGCATGTTGAATGTATTGAGAAGAATTACAATCTTTATGTGCTGGGGTAAGTAGGTTTACAGGTTCCATTGCCTCTTTTAAAGAAAACTAATGCTCACAAAATGGTTGTGTGGTTTAGAACATTTCCTGCAAGAATCCATGGATTGAAGATAAAACATTATGGATACATGCATGGAAAAAACTTTTAAATGGCAGAGCTGACATATATCCTCCTCCTGGTGTGAGCTGTCATTTACAATACAAAATAAAAGCAATGATGATCTGATCAAATTTAAAAGAAAATACCCTCAAAATTTAAATTGTCGAGGAAACTATTCAAAATAAGTGCTTTTTAAAACAATTATGTTCTGCTTGTAGATGCATATTTATAGCAAAGGTATAAAAATATAGACTAGATGTACAAACACCAAATTGATGATATTAGTTTTCTCCCCAGTGTTGACAAATGACATTTACTGAGAGGAATGGATTTATATGCAACTTGACTTTTCAAAGTTTCCTTTAAAGTCATTTTTTAAAAAATCGGCATGTTATGATTGTACTTTATACATTAAAATTTAAATAATATTGTTTCCTTCTCTACTGTGCCCTAAATTGTGCAGAGAGCCTACTGAGAACTTAGAATACAAGTTCACAGATGTGGTAGGGAGAATAATGGTCCCCTGAAGAGATCCATGCCTAATCTCCAAAGGGGAATGAATTAAGGTTGCAGATGGAACTAAGATTTCTAATCTGGTGACCTTAAATTGAGGAAGTTACCCTGGATTATCCAGATGGGTCTAATGTAATCACAATGGTCCTTAAAAGTGGAACAAGGTGGCAGAAGTAGGAGAACCAGAGTCAGGGCAGCGTGCGGACTGCTGGCCTTGGAGATGGAAAAATGGGGTCACAAGCCAAGGAACGCATGCATCTTCTAGATGCTGAAAAAGGCAAGGAAACAGATTTTCCCGAAGGAGTGCAGCCTTGCTGACACCTTGATTTTAGCCCAAGGAGACTCATTTCAGACTTCTGACCTCCAGAGCTATAAAATCGTAAATTTGCATTGTTTTAATCCACTTCTTGGTAATTTGTTACAGCAACAATAGAAAATTAATACAAGAAAGTTCTCAATTTACATACACACACACAGACCCCTAAGGGAGAGCCCTTTGGAGTGAAACTTGAAAGTAATTTGTTGGCAGATGCTTTCCAATATATAGTTTACCAAGAAAATGAATTATGAAGCCACCACAGTTATAAAGCCACCACTGTTTTTTTTTAAAGATTTTATTTTTCCTTTTTCTCCCCAAAGTCTCCCATATATAGTTGTATATTCTTAGTTGTGGATCCTTCTAGATGTGGCATGTGGGATGCCGCCTCAGCATGGCTCAATGAGTAGTGCCATGTCTGCACCTAGGATCAGAACCAGCGAATACTGGGCCGTGGAAGCAGAGCGCACGAACCAAATCACTCAGCCACAGGGCCCGCCCCTAAAGCCACCACTGTTAATTGCTAACACAAAGAAAAGAATTGCAGCAAATATTATATGTACTCCATAAGACCTCATACAAAATAATGAAAACAACATCAAATTAACAAATGGGCAAAGGATTTCTGCAGATAATTCAGAAAAGAAAAAATATAAATGGGTGATAAAATATGAAAATGTTTCAGATGAAATAAAACTATTGTAAATTAAATAAATGAAGAGATGTCATTTTGTCTATTATACTAGTGTATACTGTTTAAATGAAAAATCCTATGCTACTAAGGTATGATAAAGCAAGCATTGTCATTCACTGCTGTAGTAAGCTAAAAGGCGATACAAAACTGTTGAAAAGCAATTTACAAAAGTGTGAAAAAGGCATAAAAATACTTATGGCACTTCTGGGAATCAGATAATCCAAAATACAAGAAAAACACGATTATTCATCATAATAGAATTTATAATATGAAAACTTTGAAGACAACTGTCAATAATAGGAGATTGCTGAAATACATTTCAGTCTAACATGCAAATTTTGTAGTTATTAATAATGAAGCTTATGAAAAGTATTGACTTGGATCATAAGAGTATAACTATGGTATATGGCAACTATGAGAAAAAGGACTGGAAAAAAATCCATTAGGAGGTTCTTAGTTTTGGAATCATAGCCATTTCTTTCTTCTGCATGCAACTGGTTTATTGAATGAGCTGGAGTTAGTAAACACCATCAAAAGACAGTTTGACTCTTTCTCCACTGCCCCTTCAGGTACACTCTATGGCCTCAGTCTATCTCACCCTTTGGATCACATTTCAGGCAGAACTTTTAGCTCTTTTGGCCCCTCATTGATATTAAATAGCCCAGTCCAGGCCAGTGCAAACCCTCATCCACTTAAAAACTTTCTTCCTTGAGTTGGGCCTGATTTCATCTTGCAGATCTGCAGTGAAGAAGGGACTCATAGCTACTTTCTCCTCTTCCCACTCCATTTCTCTCTGCTCTCACTAGCTGCTCTTTGGGGTCATTCCAGTGGTGAAGTGGAAGGAGGAATCATGGAAGAAGAAACAAGGAACAAGGTCTTATGTGGCTAGTTCAGTTGTAATCTAGCGGGAGGCACTCTGTGGTTGTAACAGATCCCAAATGGGGATCCTTCCTTTTGTGGGGTGCTTTTGTGGGTTCTTCAGAAACCCACCCCATCCCTGTCTCTCTGGATGATCAGCCTCTCTGGCTAGCCACTTAACACTCCTGCTAGCCTTCTCTATCCAAAGTACCAGCATCATTCTTCTAAGACCACCTGCCCCTGGCAGCAAGTCCTCTTGGGTGGGGTCCTACTCCAGAAGGGCACAGCCAGCTCCGTTCAGAAGGCCTCACGTCCTAGGCTAAGGGCACACACACACATCCTTGTCCTTCCATGCCCACCTAACCATCTCTTCACACTCTGCCACCAAAAGCCCTTTTAGCCTCAGCCCCTTGCCTTTTGACTTTTCCAAGTGTGAGGCAGGTGCCAAGCTGCTGTGTTCCCCAAATTACAAGAAACATGTTAAGCTCCTCAAGTGGTCCTCTGAAGTACCCCCTCACTTGGTTTGAGATGAGGAGAGGCACCCCATGGGAAAAAGAAGCCTTTGGCACCCTGGTGCTCTAAGACCTTCTCACTCCCTGACCTCTCCCTCTCTCAGGGACTTCTTAGCCTTAGTCTGCACAGTCTTGAGGTAGATTACGAGTTCAGAGTTTAGGCTCCCAATCGACATGGGCAGTCACAAACACCAGGTATATTGTTATCCGTGTTGGGAACTTCAGCTTTTGATGCTGGGACTATCAGAAGTTTCCTTTCCAATTGTTATTTTATAAGGGGGACAGACTTTAATAATGGAGAGACAGGCGAGAAGACAGACTATATAACAGCTTTTGAGGTATCTATTTTTCATCAAAGTGCTTATCAGAGTAATTTTAGCCTAGACTAGATTCATTGACAATTTTGTCTTCCAGGAATTGCGGTGTCTCTGGCTCCATAGAATAGAAATCATCTTCTCAGTATAATAAGCGCAGAAAACAATATGAAAAGCTAGAAAGCCTAGACTCCAACACCAGTATTTTTTTAACTTTAATATCCAAAGTATAAATAATCTCTTCTATTTTATTTTATGACTAATGACCTGGAAGTTTATGCATTTTCTTATGATATAATTAACAAAGCAATTTAGTATTTAAATAGAATTTACATTCTCAGAGCATTTTAAATAATTAAGAAGGTGATTGGTATTTAACTTATAATTAACGTATTTTGATTCCTTTTGTGGATATTAAACATTAAAAGAGTTGTAGTAATAATGAGTGCTGCTAAAAATTGCTCTATAAATAGTTAAAACTTAAAAAATATATGTTCTCAATAATCTGTGGTAACTTTAAAATATAAGAACTGTAAATCTCAAATCAAAATCTAAGTGAAACATCTAGAAATTGATTTTTCCCCACTCCTGTATATTTTTTTAGAAAGCTATTAAAGCTAAGTAGAAATGAAAAGCCTCATTAAAATCAGAGCTATTATTTAAAAGCAAGGTTTTTTCTATTACAAATTCATAGACATTACTACCATATATTCTTTATCTATTGGATTATATAGGCTCTTTAATTATGGTCATTTAACATTGAGTCTTAAAGTACGTTTTTTTTCTTCTTTGCAGTTGGTTGGTTTTGTGTATGCCTGTTATGTGATCAGTATTTTCATGGAAGAAGAGGACACTTGTAAGTACTGTTATAGCTGCTTGAGGGTTTATTTTGCATGAGATATAGCTTCCAAAACTCATCATTACAGGGCTGTAAAATCTTTCATATTTGGAATTTAAAATGATTGAACTCAGCATAGTAAAGTTACATTCAAACATTTACAAACTAAACTGCACACAAATAAAATGGCACTAAATATTGAAACTCTCCATCCAAGTTGCATGGGAGGATGCCCAAAGACACAGAAGCCCACCGATTGCTGGCATATCATGTCTTAACAACTATTCATCAGAGACCTCCATATTATGCTGGGTAGAAGATTAGGGGTTGTTTTATCCATCCAATTGTAAGGATGCTGCCTACAGAATATTGAAGTCTAACTAATAGCAATAACGTCAGTACAACAATACATTATAGCAAGATTTATATGTATATAAACTATATAAAATGCTCTAAGAAAGCTAAAAATGACGTCTTTCAAGGTGAGATGCAAATAAAAAAAACAAAAACATGGGCCTGCCTAGTGGCGCAGCAGTCACGTTCATGCATCCCACTTAGGTGGTCCAGGATTCGCGGGTTCGTATCCTGAGCGTGGATGTATGTACCACTTACCAAGCCATGCTGTGGCAGGCGTCCCACATATAAAGTAGAGGAAGATGGGCACAGATGTTAGCTCAGGGCCAACCTTCCTCAGCAAAAAGAGGAGAATTGGTGGTGGATGTTAGCTCAGGGCTAATCTTCCTCAATAAAAAAACCCTAAAACAAGAGATGCTGAAAATGAATTAGTGGATTCTAAAAAGCTAAGTAGTCATGTTTTAGCAGAACACTCAAAAGAAAGACACATGTGACCTGAAGTTACGTGGGAGGAGATTTAACAACATAAGTCAACAACTGGCATTTATTGAGTGCTTGCTAATGTCTAAGGCACTTCTTGGCACAACTCTGTTATGGGCTCATGAAATACCAAAGAAAATTGTAAACTATTAAAAGATTAAATTATTATAGATAAACAAATCACACCCAACCATCCTGGAGATTTGTTTATGTCATTGCATCTACCGTCTGAGTTGAAAATTTGACTCTTTAACAAAATACGGGTGAGTGTCTAGCTGGCCATTATAACTTCTTTCTAGAACGCAACTCCAGAAGGATCTGATGAATTCTTCCCACCAAATGATGCAGTTCATGATATATGAACTGGAATCCAGTTGACAATGAGCTCTCATCTCAATTTATTTGACCACACGGAAGAAATATTAGACCCTGAGATTCAACTCATCAGGCAGTGAAAACACACAAACATACTGCATCATATCTTTTATGCTTGCCTGCAGGTATTTTTCTTTTAATGCTAGGTGAGCCTGAAAGTTTCTGACATTTCAAAAGTGCAGTTATAATGGCAACACTTCCCACTATGAGGTTACTTTCACAACGTATATTTTCAGGAATTTCATTAGTAGTTCCCTGATCTAACAAAATTGATGTACAGAAAATCAGCAGTGTGCTTCCCACTCACGGCTAAGACAGGCTGCACAGCCAAAAACAACTGGCTAAGCACAAACAATTTTAACTGGAACTGGGACCTAAAGGAAATTATTAGAAATGGGGCTGATTAAACACTTCAAAAAATTAGTACTTTGAATGACAAATCTCAGCTGAATCCCTTATGGTATTTTCCAGTAGGTACCAAAGCATCCTCTTTCTTTTTCTTCTCACTGAACTGGTTGGAGGCTCCATCCTACCTTATTGTGTGAGAAAAGGCAGATTAATCAATAGTCTTCTTTTGTCTAATAGAATATAGAAAAGCTTTTCTTTGAGGCTTGTGATTTTAAGCAAAACTGGGAAATAGAAAACGACACGCAAAATCAAATGCTCATCTAAATCGGGTAAACGTTTTTTGACCTTCCAGCTGCCTTCTTTTAAAGAAATAACATCAGTGTATATGGACTGTATTGCTACTGGCAGATATTGTGGTTCCATGGACCCTGGTGTCTTTAATTAACTTAAGTTTCTCTATAAAATCTCTGAATCAGCTATTTTAATGTGCATCAAATTGGGGTTGAAGCAGCTGCTAACAGTCTATTCTATTAATGGTAATTCTAGTGTTTGTTTCTAAGGCCATACATTAAATTACCAAGAGACATCTGGATATAGCAGTTGTGTTACCACCAATTCAAATAATACTTAAAGTCAGAAAGAGTCTTGAGTCCTCAGAAAAAAAAAAGAATATGCCCTAGACCAACCTGACATGATAATCTGCTGGAAGAGAGATGACAGTGGAAAGCAATCACAAACCTTTTAGTCTGATAGTTCTCCAATGAGTGTAATTTTACATTTTTTATTGAAAGAAGAAGGAATCAAAAGTGCATTTGTAATTAAATTGTCCCAGAGTCTTCAGAAGGCAGATGGGAGCAAAAGGAAATGTCTGAAAGTGATTGCAATGATCTCGTGGGCTAGCACAATTTGTGCCAACACTTAGCTTTTAGGTGCAATAATGAACTGCCCTTTGGACATGACATTACCAACCCACAGTCAAGAAGATGTGTCCTTTGAATTGTTTTTCCAAAATTTAAACACAAAATAAGACAACAGTACTGGTAGCTTTCCAATTTGTCTAAGTATACTTCTGGAAAGCTTATTCTGAAAGGTAACTGCAAATATTTTCTGTAATGTCACAGTATTTTGGCAGACAATATATCATTTATCATTTCGATTCCTATTCCAACTAATGAAAATCTCTACATTATTCAAAATGCAAAGCTAAGCCTTATTCTTGGACTGAAAGCTGTCAGCCAGCCTTAAAAATTAATAACAGCTACCCGCTTCTCTCCTCTGCACTGCTTAAGTGGTTCTACGGGACGAAAATTTCAGCTGATGGACGTTTCTGAAGGGTAATAAATGCTTGAGGAAACATTTATTTCCAGCCACCCGGCTTCTTAGTTACCTTTCAGACTCTTTTGCTAACTATTTCTTATAAAGACCGTGATTGCAGGTCAAAGACAATGAAATAAAAAGCTCACAAAAGGAAGAGTACCGCTAGGTGAGGTCAATACTTTCCATCATTCACTCTAATGAAAAAGCCTATTTATATCTCTTGGTTCCATTTCTTACTTCTTTTTATAATATCTATCAATCTTTATGAACACTTTTGTGAGACCAGGATATTTGGAATCTGTAATCATAAAAACCTGTCAACATCTTGTTTGTGAATCCTCTACTGCTGAAAATGAACTTGTGGGCTTGTTACTATCTTGTCAGACTTACTAAAAAGAGTGTTTTTAACTCAGGGAAGTAGGGAGGCGAGGCAAAAGATGCTGAAAAATGGTACTACCTTAGATAAATATTGCCAGACTTTTTCAGAGGATCTGTTGCTGGTTCTACTCCTTCTGCTATGAGTTTGCAAATTGTACCTGGGACATCCCTTTGGGCCCACAGAGGCTAGTCTGGGTTGTACATGTTGAATGGTGGGAGAAATCTATACACATTGGAAGCCCTAACAGTTAGTTTTTGAAAAGGAAATGAACCCTTCAGATGTGGGTTCAATATTTTACATTGAAAAACTCATAATAGTTCTTTATGCAACAATGTGACCCTTGCCATATACTTTTGGGGAACTTTTCAGTGGAAGGAAGCATGACTACTGGAAAAACATACCGTATCTCCACTGTAGTCGTGGCTCCTGCAGGCTCATGTTCATGTATTTGCCTGTCTGCCTATGAGTTCCTTTTAGGAAGAAAAGGTGATATTACCACACTAATGATGTGAATTGGAAATAAAAATAACCTTATCTCCTCCTAAGAATTTACTAGAGAAGTTAATGGAAGAGAAACATTAGTTTGAATGTTAGTTTCCAAGTTTTCCTTCCTCCCTTTGTAATCTATGAAGAAGCCTTAAAGAAGTAGAGTGACCCAAAGGTCAGGAACTAGGGGAAGGGGTGAAAGACACAGAGGCCTGGATGATCCTCAGAATAGAAAGCCTGCCTGTTGTCTTGTGAGCCTTGCAATATATGGATATTTGAGGATACGAATATATCCAATATACGGATATTAGAGGGAAAAGGGACAGGAGACTTTTGTGAGAGTCAAAGATGGAGAAATGTGTGAGACTCAGGTAAGGATGATCCTGTAGTCACAGTCAACATTTCGAGGAATCACAGTTTTTGTCCAATAAGTCATTAAGAATCTACTGGTTCTCAGAGGGTATAAATTTCTTTTGGTAAGTATCTGGTGAGTTGCATGGAACTATCCTCACCACACCGCAGATTTAGAGCCTAAACCATTTCCTCTAATTTGCTGAGATGACTCTGCCAAATAGCTACAAAATTACTAGCTAATCTTTCTACTAGAATAGAAGGACTGTGAGGGGAAGAGCTTCGTCACCTGACGCAACCCTAGAGCTTAGAAAAATGCCTTGCATGTAGCATCTAATGAAGAAATGTTTGTTCAGTTTATATTGTTAAATAAATTCTCTTGGCCCAGCAATTCATTTTTCAAAATCTATTTCAAAACCCTAAGGTTCTCAAATTTGATGAAATGATACTCTTTTATGTTTAGAATTTATTTCGATGCCTGAGGCATTTACAAATATTTATCTTTGGTAAACGGAGGTCCTGTATGTCTTTAACATAATTGGATGGATTTTTTGTAATTTTGAAGGTTGAGATATAAGGAGGTGGATTAAACCTCCACTATCCCACATCAGAGTAAGAGCTTGAGTTTGTCCACTCCTGGACATCCTGGAGGGAACAAGGACTTGGAAAGTAAATGCGCTTGCAGGGTGACTTCAACTGCAAAATATGACCAAAAGGATAGACCAACATTTAATGAGTCGGGACCAGCAGTGTGGGGATCTCGGCCAGCCCACACATGGGAAGATTAGGCAGCACAGACTAGGATTCCAGCTATAGTGCTATGGTTCAGAAATAAGATTACAGCTCTTGGGTAGGTTATCAAGACAGTCTCTCTAAAAAAGAATATCATAAATACCCAATTATTCAAACAAGTGAGCCAAGTGGGGACTCTCCATGGGGGCAAGAGAGAGAAGCTCTTTTACTAGAATTGGTCTCAAAGTCAGTGCTAAACTCTCAGCAAAGTGGAGCCCAGGCTATTGCCTATCCCACCAAACCAGGACTCCAGTAATTCAGCCTGCCTAGGGGCTATCCACAGCCATATTTTCTGCTCTCCTCACATCCTCATCTCTAGCCACATCTGTTTTCCCAAATCCACCAAGCTCTTTCACACCTCCTCACACCTCCTCACATCACACTCTTTCAGAGAGGACTCCTCCCTGTGATGATTCGCTAACTGTACGTTCTTCAGATCTCACTTAATTATCTTTTCCCAAATCCTACCACTTTCTCTCGTCCTTCCCAGGCTAAATAAGGGCACCTGTGGTATATCCTTACATGCTTTCATTGCACAATGTACTTTTTCCTTGGAAACATTTAACACAACTGTAATTTTTAAAAGTCATAATATCCCCAGCACCCAGCCCATTTCCTGACATAACAGATACTCTATACAAAGATAATGAGTGATTATTGAATGGATAAATTTACAAATGGACTCAAAAGGATGTTTAGGATTTCCATTGGCAGAGATGGGAGACAATTTCTTCCTTTTCTCTTCTCTATCTCCATTTATACAAATGATCACCTCTCACACAAGCTAGAAACTTGGGCATATTCCTTGACTCTTCCTTCATCTCCCACATCCAATAACCAAATGTTCTTTAACGTTCTTCCCAAGGATAACCTCTCCCCCATGCCCCAGTACCCTGAGTATGTCTCTGAACATGTGCTCAATTTATTTTTTAATTAACTGCATTCCCCACTTGTAGAGGAGAGGAATCATATCTTACCCACTCCAGGATCCCAGGACGTGGTCCAGTACGTGGAACATCATAGGAAATCAGTGAATATTTGTTGTACAAAATACATAGTAGGGAAATTGCCCCCTTGTCTTTACGTTATTTCTCATATCTCTTTCCTCACACCTTATGAAAATTTAAGTTTCCTACACTATAGAAAAAAATCTGATTAATTCACAATAAGATATATTATGCACTTATATCCCATGGAAATTTTCATTGGCTACTAATTGTGGCCTGTTTTGACAAAAAGTTGACGCCAGCAAGCAGAGAACACCTACACTCCAGAGGGGATTTTAATTTTCTCTGTTTCAGTTTGAACGGGATGTTAGTAATTACTTAAATGAAGGCAATCCTAGTTCTGCCAATGTCTAGCTCTATGCCCATTAACAAATTGTGTCTCCTTTTAGGAGATCCCGAAGGTACCCTGAGCTCTAACATTGCAGCTCTATAGATGATGCCCCCTGTCTCTGTGGGGTTATCTCAAGGTACAATCAAGTGCATCACATTTTATTCTTCATTCATTTATGAATGGTAAATATCAACAGCTGTTTCAAAACATCTTGATTTCTCTGATCCAGATCAATAGTTGATGAAGTGTGACACATCAGCCTCACGCCTAAAGAAAGTCCTCTACACAAATGCCCACCTGCTGGTGGAAGGTGTAACCACCACTCCCTACATCCCTGCTCCAGACAGGTTGGAGCTCCCAGGTTCTCACCACCGTTACCAATAGCCCAAAGCTGTGTAGCATGTCCTTAAGTCGAAAAGGAAGAATAAAGGATCTGCCATCCAGATGGTCCAGAATGGAAGATGAGGGATTTGGGAACCAGATGTGATTATGAGGGAGCAGAGTAACATAACAAAATTCACACCTTCATGGCATCCTAAATGCACAGTGAGAAAAAAACGGGCTGTAAGGATTTTATGCGGATCTTGTGCAATGGTTTTATTCTGGGTTGTTAGTGGGAAAATTTAGGATTCCCCCCAGGGGGAAGAGCGGCTGACAGCATTCTCATTTAAATGAGAGCGTTTCCATTTTAAATCTAAATTCAATATCTTATCCCACCCCCTCCCCCCACCCTCTCAATCCTCCCACTGCAATAGTTCTGCCAGCCCCACTGCAGGTACATTTATCCCTCTTTTCTCTACATCTGTTCCTAAGCTGCCCACTGATGCTGGAGAGAAGCACATGCCTGCATTCACTGGCCCTGATGCAACTTCACAATGTTGCATGTGAGCTGTCCACCTCTCCCACCAGTCCTCTCACTCATTCCTAGTCAATGCCTTCTCCAGTTCCCTTAAAACTGCATTCTTAGAGCTCCCTACCCTCGTTTTAGAGACTTTGGAGTCCCTACCCCCATTTTAAGAATGAGGAAATGAAGCCCAGAGGGGTGATGTGATTCCTGGCACCCTTCTCTACCAGTAAGACTGATGCAAAGACAATGAAGGCCAGTAGGCATGGGTTCCCACAAGTCCCCAGGGCCTCTCTCCTATTGGAAGTGTCTATATTTATCTATGATTATTTTCTTCCTGAGGTGAAAAAAGAGGCCTCGATTCTGTCCTGTGGCTTTTGTGGCTATGTGCATCCCTTCCACACATTCAGGCACTTTGCTCCGGTAATGATTCTCTCTCTCTCTGTCTCATAGGATGTCTGTCTTTCTCTCGTTCTCCCCGCTCCCTCACCAGGTTCTTCCCCTCACTGGATCTTTTTCCTCAGCATATGAATAAAGTCACATAATTTTGAAAAAGAAGAAAACAGAGATTACCCTGACTCCCCACCTGGTATACATTTAGCTTTCCTGTCTCTCGTGCTTCTTCCCTCCACATCCAGACTTTTCTACAAAGTAGTGTTCACTTTCTCACCTCCTATTCACTCCTGGTTGCTGCTGTCAGGCTTTCTGTCCAATGTCATCACTGAGACGCTCTGCTCTCTCGAAGGCCAGCAATGACCTCCTAATTCACTTAGATCTTATCAAGCTTCATCACAATTGATGGCTTCGTCACCGTTGACTGTTCCTTCCTTGAAAAAGTTCTCTTGGCTTTCCAAGCAATCCTATCTCTTGAGTTTTGCAAGGCAATCCCATCTCGTGAGCAGCACTTCTTTTACCAATTGAAAATTATTCTAATATCCTTATGCCAATTAAGCAGATTTCTGATGCAAGCATAGGGAACAAATTTTGAAGTGCTTACCCTGACTACTTGGGGAGTGATGATTTATCGTTAAGTCCTTAAAATGTTAAGTGGTCATCCCTAGGGAATAGCTTATACTCCCTCGGTTACACTGAAGCATTTTAAGTAAAATAAGGCAATAAAACAGAAGCACTTTAAAGTAAAACCAAACAATGAAACAGATGCTTATCCGAAATAAGCCAGTCAGAGAAAGACGAACTCTATATGACTCCACTCATAGGTGGAAGTTAGTATATTGATAAGGAGATCTGATCGGTGGTTACCAGGGAAAAGGGGGGGTGGGGGGAGGGCACAAAAAAAAAGAAAAAAAAAAAACGTTGAGGGTAGATCTCATGTTAAGCGTTCTTACCAATTAAAAAAGAAGGACACGATGAAACTTTTGGGGGCGATGGATATGTCTACCACCTTGATTGTGGTGATGGTTCCATGAGTGTACCCATATGTCCAAACTCACTGAATTCTATGCACTTAAATATGTGCAGCTTTTCGTACATCAATTATACCTCAATAAAGTAAATTTAAAAAAAAAAAAACAAAAAAAAACAGATGCTTATCCCTTTTAGATAGCAAAGTGACACATAATATTTTCAAGAGCTATATACATAGACCAAATATTTGATGGAAAACCGATTTTATAATTTCTCTGAAGAAATATCATACAAGTAACCAATAATAAAAGGTATATATGGAACACACATCGTCATGTGCTTTATAGTAAGTACTTTATTGACTAAGAGAAAAATAATTCAGTGTTCTTTCTGGGAGCAAGATTGAAACTAGAATCTAAGTGAGATATTTGGGAGTATTCATATAATTTGGATGCCAACATGAAAATACAGTAGGGGAGAAGTAAAAGCATTTGTCTCTCCTTCTAAGTTGTATGAGGTACAAAGTAAACTAATTCTAAATTTTACCTAACTAGCCTTTCAGTATTGTCCACATTTTTTCCTCCCAGAAGGAAACAGGCGCTCTCTCCCTCTCTCTCTCTTTCTTTCTCTCTTTTGTTCGCTCTTGCTCTTACTCTGTCTCTTTGCTTGTAAGAAGAACAGAAAGTCCAAATTACAGTTAGCGGTGCATCGCAAGAACAGCTTTCTTTTCTCCATATAGTTCCATCAACTGCAAAGCGTGTAACATTTCCTAGCCCTGTTTATTAGATGCCACCTTCACAAATGTTGTAATGTACAAGTCTGTGTCAGAGACTGGCCAGCTATTCACTAAGCCCATTTGTTTGTTCTTCTCCCGGGCACACAATGGGACTGCATTTCCCAGCCTCCCTGCAGTTAGGAGTCCTATGAAATTGAATTCTAGATCACAGAACATGAGGAGAAGGGATATGCCCACTTCCGGGCCTGGCACCTAAATAACGTCCACATGTGGCTCTCCATGGTCTTCCCCTTTCCACCTGTTGGATACAGACAAACATTGAAGCTTTGGACACTGCATGGTTAAAATGGTGGAGCCACAGTGTTGAAGGGAGCTGGGTCCCTGTGTGATTGCTTGGAGGAGAGTCGACCACATGACTTGAGAACAGGATGATAAGTGCCTTTGAGGCACACAGCACTAAGAAGCATCCAAGAGGGTATGGTCAGGGAAGGGTTCCCAGAGGTGGAGACCCTACAGGAGAAAGAGGCAGGAGTTCTACCACTGCAGGGGGAGGAGAGCATTTTAGGCATTCCACAAATATACAAGTGCCACCTGTGTGCTTGGAAAGGTCACTTGGAGGAGGTGACACTGGAGTGAGACCTAAAGGATAGAAAGGAGCCTGTGAGGTGAATGTCCAGAGGAAAGCAAATTCCTGGCAGGAGGAACAGCAAGTGCATAGGAAGTCACTTCCTGGAGGAAGCTTCCAGCCGAAGCAAAGGCTTTGACTTCAGGAGCCACTTCATGCTGGATGCTCCGGAGGGTCAGAAGGCAATCTGGACTTTCCTGGCCTGCTGACTCTCAAAATAGTAAATTAAAAGGTAGACTGTATCAGGGACTTAATTTTAACCCCTGCATTGAGGAGAAAGACTACGTGAAAATGATGAGAAGCATGCCATTTTTTCACATGTTGAGAGAAAAGACGGTGCACAGCTGGGACTTTAGTTTTGTTTTCTTTTCCTCTTTGTTTCTATATTTGCCTCATTTTCTATTTATTCACCTACATGTTTGCTTGGAAGAGTAAATTAAATTTGTTTCTTTTTTATTGAAGGAAAACCAAAACTCTTAGTTACTAGTGCTAAAGGTGAAGCCAAGATGTCATACTGACTGTGTTTTCCTCCTGAGACAACAAAGATGCAAGAAAACAGGTGAAGGCCCAAGTCACTGCATTTTCTGATGACCGTTAGGGAAGTTTTTCTGCTCAGAAAATTCTACTTATATCTATTCAGGGTTTAAAAATCACTATGTGGGGCCAGCCCCATGGCCAAGTGGTTAAGTTCACGTGCTCTGCTTTGGCTGCCCAGGGTTTCGCCAGTTCGGATCCTGGGCGTGGACATGGCACCACTTGTCAAGCCGTGCTGAGGTGGCGTCTCACATGGCACAACCAGAAGGACCTACACTAGAGTATACAACTATGTACTGGGGGGCTTTGGGGAGAAGAAGAAGAAGGAAAAAAATAGAAGAAGATCGGTAACAGACGGTAGCTCAGGTGCCAATCTTAATTTAAAAAAAAAGAAAAATCACTATGCAATTTATTAAAGTGGCAACATTTTTAAAACCTGTTTTTTCTTAAGCTCTAAATGCTACATGGAAGTTTTCATATTCCATTTATAAATCTAGTAAATTTTAATGATCTCTTTTTTGGGATTTTTTTGTTTCTTTTTATTTGTGGCAAAATACACATAATGTAAAATTAAACACTTAAACATTTTTAAGTGTACAATTAAGTGGCATTTAGTACATTCACAATGTTGTGCAACCATCACCACTGTCCATTTCCATAACTTTTTCATCATCCCGAAGAGAATTCTGTACCCATAAACAATAGCTCCTCTCTCTCTCTCCCCCTCAGCCCCTGGTAACCTTTATTCTACTTTCTGTCTCTATGTATTTGCCTATTCTAGTTACCTCATATAAATGGAATCATACAGTATTTGTTCTTCTGCGTCTGACTTATTTCACTTATCGTATTTTCAAGGTTTATCCACATTGTGGCACGTATCAGAATTACATTTCTCTCTAAGGCTGAGTAATATTCCATTGAACTTTCAATTACTATTTGATCTACTTAAATTCAATAGTCTAAATTCCTTTAAATAATCTGTTCCATTTACAATTTAAACTAAAGTCCTTTGAACATTTAACCTGCGTTCATAAATTCATTACGATTATCATTCTTCTAAAGTCCTTCAAATATTTGTCCTAATCAACAAAACACTCATTGATTTTTAAACTATTCTAGCAAATCCAATAAATCTAACAAAATAAGCTTATACATATATTAAATCTTAAATTTTCCTAAGTATTACACTAATTTAATAAAATTTTCCCATGTCTGTCAACCTCAAATCACAAGTATAAAATTAATTATCCAATTTGAATTTTGAATTGGTTTTACAGCGTGAATCTGCCAGATCTAGCATAATCTGTGTGATTATGTTAAGAATCACAAAGATTTTACATACCAAGTAAAAACAGATTATCCCAATGATTACGAAATCCTAATCTGTACTTCATAAGAGTATTAAAATTGTGGAATTGGCTTACTTTGTTCTCTCTATAGTCAATTCCCTGTGTTGGAAATGCCTTTCTCTAATAAACAAGCACCTCGAACAATTTGAGGTTGCTACATATTAAGGTATTTTCAGCTGGGAAGCAGAACCTAAATTCCGAGAGGACTCTAACTTTCCATTAATGGATTTACAGAACTTTTTGTTTATAGTTAGTGGAACAAGAGGAGATCTCATTCCATTCCCTTCAACTGTGCTTAATCTAGCAGCCCACAATCTAGCAGGACTCAGATGACATTAGAGATGAGTGGACAGACTCCTATTCAGAGTCCTTTTTGACTTGATGGTTTTTATACTTGCTACTTCTTGGTGGTTTTTACACTTGCTAACTCTCTAAAACATTTTAATGTCTTCCCATGTGACTCAACAGACACTTTGTTGACATTCCATTTGCCTATTTCAAATCTATAGAATTCTGTGTTCTTTCTACATTCTAGGTAGGTTACCAATTCTTGTAGACATTTAAATATTGGACTGGATTCTGCACTTCTCTCATATCTTTTCTTGTTCTGAGGTCACTGACCTGTTCGGATCCAAAAGTATTTATAGTCCAGACCCAGCATATTATTGTTTAATTTTAGAGCTTTAAACAAGCTTAAATAACTAATCCTTTATTGATTTATTCTTTCATTCATTCAAGAAACAGTTATCGAAAGACTTCTGTGTTAGACCACAAGGATACAAAGATGAATAAGACTTGATCCCTTTCCCAGGAGACCTTACATTCTAATAAGTGAGCCAGGCCTGTAAATAATTACAGAAGAGTGAAGTGTAGATAGTGGTCTGTATAAAGTGAATCAAGTGCACAGAAAAAATAAGCAGAGGCTAATTGCGTCCCAGGGCACCAAGCACAGCTACTCAGACATGTGAATATGGTCTTATACGAAGAATATTACATCACCAGGAAAGGAACGAAGAAAATGTATTTTAAATACAGGAAAAAATATGTCAAAAAAGCTTGAGAAAACCATGGAATATTCAGGAAGGCCTGGGGAAAACCTGGATCACCTGGAAAGTGATGAGTAGTTGGGTATGTTCAGTTCACTAAGTCAACAGTGGGGTCAGTCCTTGAGGGACTTGGATTCTGTCCTACACTAGTGCTTCCCAACCTATTTCGTATCTTGGCAGTTATCGAGAAAGCCAACATTTAAAGACACTCTGTGGGAAATAAATTACTTTTCTCCCAGCAAAAAATGACTGGCCAAGAGGGCTGGCTACTCCACACGAGGGAATTGGTATCTTATCATGTCTGTTCCTACTCAAGTCACACCAGGGATGCCCTGCTGGATGATGTAGAGTCAATGAACAGATTCCATCTTGGGAATAATATGACCATATTCAATTTTCTTGAATAGTAATTCATAGAAAATGAAAAAGACTTATAAAAGAGATCTCAGAAGAAATGGCATTTTTGGATGGAGATTGTCGTAGAAAAGGAAGAACCAAAAATAATAAAAGGTTATAAAAAAATTAAAATAATATTCAAAGGGGAAATGTCCAAAATTATAGAAGTAGACAATAAAAAGGAATTATAGACTTGAAAGTCAACATGTATTTGCCACTTGATTTATAGAGCAAAGGAAAATATTGGCTAGATTTAAATGAGAATGGCAAAAACATATTAGAAAAAACTGGATAACTAAGAAAAAATATATTACATAGGGAAAAGTTACAATTGTTTAGACAAATTAGAACTGTTTTTAGCCCTTAACTTTTTGAGGATTATTTTTCCTCTCAGCCATCCCGTTCTGCTTTATTGACCCCACCGAGATTTTAGACGTTCATTATTCCATTATTTAAATATTGTCTACTCTCAGAAATTTTAAAGTGGGAAGAAACTGTCAGCACTGATTATGGGAACATTTGATTCCAGAGATCTGAACCCACGAAAGGAACAAAAGCTAGAAATGCAGCCAAATAAAAATGAAAAGGAGGCTCTAAAGATAGAAAAGGAGGTGTTTTCAGGATTTTTTTAAACCTTGTTTTCTCCAGAATAAAATGTTCCTCTGAATGAGCCCAGCAATAGTGACATAAAGGCCTTCAGCCACCAGTGATTCTGAAGAGATAGTAATTAAAAAGTTATAAAAACTTCAAAAGGGATTTCAGTAAAGCCAAACTGTAGTCATAACCAAGCAGCCATTCCATCCAATTACTGAGCTGCTGATGAAGATTAACTGAAGGGTTAAGAGGGTATCTATTAAAGGAAAATAGCACCATCTGTGTGGCTTTGAAAGAGCTGAGTAATTTTAAAGAGAATGCAAAAGGCACTATTAAAGATGAAGGCTAAAGTAAGAAAGGGGAAGAAAACCTTACTTTCCCAATATGAGAAAATCAAAGCTAAAAAGTGCATGTATGTTGAGGGGGTAGGATGGGGGCAGCAGGTATGGTGTAGGCGTCTTTATACAGGTGGTACAAGTCTTGCACTAACAGAGAAGAGAGAAGCCACCGTAGTAGATGCTTGTATCAAAGCACCCTGTTGGGACACTATAGCCACGTTCTGCCTCCCCCAACAATCCAAGACAAGATACTAAAGACAGTCCATGGGATCCTTACAGAATAACTAGAATAAGCATATCACCGCATCCAAAGGAATAACAGTGAAAACATTAGGAGAAAGTCAATTTGTGCACTTTGCACAGAGAGGATATATTATCTACAAAGAATCCCATGGAGTGACTTGAAATACCAAGAAAAAAGAGAGAGTGAGATCTCCCCTCAGGGTTTGTGCTACTGTGGGGAAAAATGAGTAGAGAATAAACACAATGCCAGTCAAAAACTAAGCAAATGATGATCGAGATTGTCACATGTACATCGGGCAGGTCACGTGCCCCTGACCGACTTGTGGACTATTCGACGGCCAGCCCTGGAGACAGGGAAAGCCAGCGACCCCATGTGACACTTAACCCAACAAATTCTGCCTCCATTGGGCTTTATTTTCTTTCTTGGACCATGTCTTTATACAAAGAAGCTTACCTTTCTAGAATAAAAAATGCTCATAGAAGATGAAACCACAGGCTTCAAAAGGTAGCCACCTAATCCATTTCCCCTCCTCCAAACTAGCTTCTCTTTCCAAATGTGAGAGAATCAAACTAGACACAAGTTCAATGCCAGTTCCCTGAGGAGAGACACTCTTCTGGGGAATAGGGGTCATAGAAAGTTGGAATTCTCACAAATCATTGTTATTCTATTCTAAACAAAGCTTCCGAAATTTCAAAAATCAATAGTTGATGGGAATCTGTCATCAGAGTAAGGTAAATGTGTAACTATTATCAATAACAGCCTGCTGTTTGCTGCGTGCTTTCTGTGCCAGCACTCCATGGCCATGACCTCATCCAGGGCAACCACACCCAGTGGGTCATTGTCCTCATCTTATGGATGAGCACGGTGCAATTTTTCCCAACTCACACAGCCTGTAAGAAGTGGAACTAATATTTGATCCAGATATTTCAGGTACCAAAGTCCCTGTGCTTTCAAACATGCACTGGTGCCTTTCTTTCTAACAAGGATAACAACTAAATTCTTCATAAATAGGTAAAGAAAGAGACATTGGTCACTCAGTAGATTAAAACCAGAACATTCATATTTAAATACTGAATGAGAATATAAATTACTTGTACAACATGGAGAAAAATAATGGGCTAGCCCACTAAAATTTAAAGGATATGGGGAGTCATATGTAATGTAACACACCCAATGATCTTGCTCCAGACCAATTGTCGTGTTTTAGCACAGAACACTCGATATGTGAAGCTTATCACTAGAGTAACAGAATCATTCAAATACTACAAAACTGTGAAAAGACAACCCCTCACCTCACCCCCCCTCCAAAAGCTGTGTTTAATTTTAATAGCTTCAACATTCTGTATAGCTATACAATGAAATTAGAAGAATTCACCATTATTAAATTCTGGCTCCATAAAATGTAAGAGAATATAAGACAAAATGTTTTTAAAAGCAAAAATATAACTTTCCTTATTTTCACAAAACTAGGCTTAGCATTTCTTCCCCATGGTAGGCACCTCCAGGAAAACTCGGCCATTTTGGTGATTTCTCAGCCACATCAGCTGTCAGCGCAGGGATGGCTGTCCTCGTCCCAGCACTGATTCTGAGGTCAAGGTTGGTGTGGTGGCCTGGCTGTGAGGGATAGAGCTGGGCATCCATGTCTTTTCCTGCCCTTCCTACTGGCATCACGGAGCTGTGCAGTGGTCCCACTGCAGCCTCCGTTGTCAAGCGTGTCTCACCCTGGGCTGTCAGCACTCCATGTGCAAGCTACTGTGGGGCCTGGGAGCCTAGACCAACTTCCTGACCACAGTAACCAGTGTTTCTCTTCTGTCTTCTGTATCTCACACAAGTGTCTCTTGTAGCCAGCCCTAACTCAGCACCATCTACAGAAGAGAATTCAGGAAACATAGTTCCAGCTTAGATAAATTGACACATCACAAAATCGCTACGATGTTTACTAATAAAACTAAGGCATTACTCTTTTGAATGTATCTCATGGACTCTAAATGCCATAGCAATTTAATATCCATAATTATCCATTTTAAAATTATGTA
Source organism: Equus asinus (assembly GCF_041296235.1). Lineage (NCBI taxonomy): Eukaryota > Metazoa > Chordata > Mammalia > Perissodactyla > Equidae > Equus > Equus asinus. Next base: position 21,770,081 of record NC_091801.1, on the reverse strand, counting down.
AACAAGCTTTAATTAACAGTTGAAATTTTAACTCATTCCATTTTCTTTTCTGACTCGTAACTTCCACTTCACCCATATTCTTGGGGGTACCAGCCCTATAGTGTAGTGGTTAAGTTTGGCACACTTTGCTCCAGTGCCTGGATTCACAGGTTCAGATCCTGGGTGCAGACCTAGACTACTCATCAGCCATGTGGCAGCCACCCACATACAAAACAGAGGAAGATCAGCACAGGTGTTAGCTCAGGGCTACTCTTCATCAAGCCAAAAAAAGGAGAGGAAGATTGGCAACAGATGTTAATTCAGGGCAAATCTTCCTCAGCAAAAAAAAGAAAAAAAGAAGAAGAAGTTTTTTCTTAGTCTATCATACATTTCCACATTGAAAAGTTGTTTGTGGATTAAAATCTCATTCTCAATGTTATCTTTTAATGAATAAAAGTTCTTAATTTGTATAGTTCAGTTATCAGTCATAAATTAGGAAATTTCATGGTTTGTTCCTCTTGAAGATTGTGTAGGGGAGGAAGAGAATTCCTCTACCCATTCTAGGTCCTTCTGGCTGGTCTATGAATTAAACTGACATGAGAGAGAATAACAGGAGAAAAATCAAACAAAGCTTTATAACATGTCTACATTGGAGAAACCCAGGAAAACTGGGTAACTCACTAAAACGGCCAAGCTGCCAGCTTAAACAGCATCTTCAGCTACAGACAAAGGAGAGTGTTGGGGGTAGTGGTTTGGGATTTCAAAAGGGAGGAAGGCAATTTACATGGAAAAGAAGAAGCAAATGTTTGGTAGATAAGAGTGGGCTTAGCCAGGACCCTCACAGTCTGTTAATACCCAGTTGTCTGTGGTGATGGCCTGTCTTGGAGACAGGCCTTTTATCTTAAATTCTTACAGGCAGTTACGGGGAAGGTCAAAGTTTCTTTCAGAGTCTTTTGTTCTTAAAAATAATCAAGGCAAAGGCAAAGAGACACATTTTGGGGGGGCCAATTCTGATTCCCCACAATTGTCTCAGCTAATCTTTTCCACATATATTTTAGAATTAGCATTTTGATTAAACTCCTGAAATTTTTCTTGAGATTGCTTTAATCCATAGATTAATTGATCCACAGGTCAATGGGTATCTTTGTAATATTGAGTTTCACAATACACGGATGTTACATATGTCTTTCATTTCCTTAAAACATCTTTAATTTCTCTCATTATATTTTATTGTATTCAATGTAGAGGACATACAAATGTCTTTAGATTTATTCCTATGAACAAAAATTTAATTTTTTCCTGTGACTAGATTTTAAGTGTTAAGGTTCTTCTTTGGATGGGGTTAAAATTATGATTATTGGCTGCTAACATGAATGAGCAAAGATAAATGTGTTACAAATATTGATGATAAATCCTAAGCATAAAATGGAATAATTGTTGGAAGGGTAGCACTTAATGAAATGGACAAAGTGGTTTTGCTTCATTTATTTCATGTATTCACGGATGAATGTTAGTTATTGGTAGAATGCAATAGGCTACCTCAGGTACTTTCAATATTTGGTGCTAGTGTTATATTTATAGAAATTTTGTTCACAAAAAAATACAAGAATGGGAGGAAATCGATTAATGTCACTCAATTATTCTAATTCCTTCCTTATCCAAATATTCTTCAAGGCATACCTTGTCCCAGGCACTGTTTTAGGTGTTAAGGATACAGCAGTGAACAAAATTAGACGAAAATGTTTGTCTCATAAAGCTCTAATTGTAGTAGAGGAGTCAGACATCAAATAAGATTTTTTAAAATAAAATATATAATATAGCATGATAAATAGTGATAAGTACAAAAGAGAAAAAATAAAGCAAGGAAGAGGTAGGACAAGTGGGAAAGAGTAAAATTATAAATAAAGTGGCTGAGATATATGTCAAAAGGTACATAGTCATCTATTATCAAAAATTATTTTTAAGATACTACAGCTGATAAATCAGTTAGTTCTCTTTCAATTACTTTGGAAGCAAAAATCAGAAACCACCCACTTTGTCATTAGTTGCTATTACTTTATCATCAGAGGAAATTAAACCTGCTGTTTTGTTTAATGTCCTGGAGGGTTCACCCCACCCCCCCCCCCCCCAGGCGGATGCACCAAGGTAAGATTCCAGGTGGCTGAGATAAATGCCTTTCAGTAGAGTGGAAAGAAGATAATTGCAGAAGAGGATGAGGGAACCAAGAGCCAGAATGGCCACAGGTACCTTCTCAGGGCGCATAAATTTTGGAATTAAGGCTGTTGGAATTGACACCTTAAACTACACATGCCTACACACCATTTGGAAAGTCCTCACATACGCCCTGGTGCATGCATTTCCCAGCTGAAGACTAATTGTCTCTTACTGCCTCCCTTCTTAATTCCCTGCATGAGAGGAACTGGGAGTCCCAGATAGACCTAGCGTTGCTTCCAGCCCCTCCAGACTCTCCCACTGACAACTCTCAGTGTTTTCCAGACCAAATTGCTGTCAGGGACAATTGATCTATACTAGTTCTCCATGTCAGCCCTTGAGACTGAGAGGGACAAGAGAGAAGTAGAAGAGTCCATTTTGCATGGCTGTTACCAGGCAGGAAGAGGTAAAAATGTTGGAAAACTCTGATCTGGACCACACAGTCTGTAGGACTGTGGACGCTGCTCTTCTGGCTGGAGCTGACTTATTCTTGAGCATCTCATTGTGCCCACGTGCTTCCTTTCCTCAGTTTCACATGCCTCCTGAAGGGCGGAAGAGATTTTATACTTCTTCCATCATCAAGAGAACAATGATGAATAGTCATAAAGCTTGCACTTGGGTGTCATCTGCCTGCTTGAACAGCTCTTAAGGTTCATAAAATTATTTGGGGCAGGCAGCAGAACAGCCCTAACCACCCACTCTGGGCATTTGCAGTGTTTCAGGACACTGTCGGTTCACTGTGCCAGGCAACCCGTCATGGCACCCCTGTGGCCACTTGATGTGCTGTGAGCAGCCCAAATGTGGCATATGTTTGGTACAGCAGGTCATGGCCTGTGAAAGCTCAGATTCTTCAGACGGGAAGGAGATGGCAGCAGATCAGTGATGCTGCAGACTAGCTCGTTCCCTAGTAACGCAGGCAGGGCTTAGCTGCCAGCCACCTCTGAAATAACCGGTCTCTCCTAAAAGCCTTCATTATCTGTGGGGTGCTGCGAAATCCTCTCCGCGGTCTTTTAAAGGCCTCTGCATGAACTCAGTTGATGTCGAGCCCCTCCCACAGCTTTTCTGTTATGAATTCATATCATAGGATGAGTAAATCACAATCTAACGGCCCCGATATTTGAGTTCTTTAAGGCCTGAGCAACACTTCCTTAAGACATTAGTGTTGGCAACTGGTAAAATAAATGCTTATTAAGACAGTATAACAACTGCGTGGCAGAAACAATGCTGGACCAGGAGGCAAGTTCAGAATAAATATGTGTTTCGTCCCCGTCTTCCTGAGTCTTCTCACTTCTCTGGGTTAAATGCAATATTACAGGGGCTCAATGTTTCTCAATTCAGTGACACGGCAGCATGCACCACAGCTGGATCAGAAACAAAACGCCTACATTCTAGTCATTTGGTGAATATATTTGACCTGGGACATAAATGATAGCTTGAGCGCTCCCTGGAAATGGCATGTGTAGCTTTAGGTGTATAAAATCAATTAGGTTTGCAATGTCTGAGTGAGGAACTGAGTCAGGAGCACTGAATTATCTATTAGAATTTTCGTTTAGGATCGAAAGTTTCCTGTAGTCAAATAGAAAAGTTGCAATTGCTTGTGTGGCTTTTACAAGCGGAAAACAAGTCTGTATTTGTACAGTTGGATGTTGCTTTAAATCTAGAGTAGCTGTGTGATTCCTTCAGGTCGGTGAGAATGCTTGTCATGAATTTGCAGTGGCTGGAGCGAGTAACGGCAAAGATATTCAGTTACAAGTAGCATGATTCCTTCCCAGAAGTTGCTTGGCTGTGCTGTTGGCACAGGAAACACATTTGAAAGAACTGCAAATAACAGGGTTTCCTGGCTGCAGGCTCTGAGGGCTCTTCTATAGTAACACCTTAGTTTCTGAGAATGGGGGAAGAGAGCCATGCTCTGCGTAACTGGCTTTTCTGGACAGCTGATGCCAGCTCTTAATTGTACTGATTTCTTGCTCTGCATTTCAGGACTTTAATAAGCAGAGCATATGGAATTCAATTTAGTTGTCCTGCAGGTACCCAGCAAGCCGTTCCCCCACCCCGCACCAAGCTTCCCTGTCTTCCCCATCTCTTCCATGGGCACTCTTCTGCCAAAGATCCTTAATGGTGTTCTCACTGTAATAACTACAGATTTTGTGAATATTTTCTTTCTAATCATCCTTTTCTAATACCTCTGAAAACCTATTCATGCCTCTTCTATGACTTCAGGTGTTCCATTGAAATTCATCCCCTTATTTCTACTGAAGAAATTCCTTAATTCAGCATCCTCTCTTCTCAAATCTTTCTCATTAAAGTGAATTTTGGAATGCATAGTTGCTTTCCTTTCTTAACAGTGGAATATAGCTACCGTTCTGCAAACTTCATCAGAAGCCGAAAGTCTTTCCTACTGAGTTATTTTCAAGTCTTTTGTTACCTTCTTAAAAATTTTCATTTTTTTAAAAGCATTTGACATCATTGAGAAAAAAACATGATTTCAGAATCTATAAACTTGCCCTCTATTTACACTTAAATTTACCCCTTTCCTTGAACTATCTTCCCAGTCTGGTAAATGGAAAGTTGGTATATACATAAAAACTATTTTTTTTTATATGGAAACATCATCATCTTGTGGATTTGTAGGCTTTTGTTGCCAAAAAGCCACATTGTTGTTTTCCATCTATGAAGGATTCTTCACATTTTCAGTTTCTTAATTAACCTATTTTTCAATGATTCCTTCTTAGTAACTTTTTTTGTAGTCTTGTCTAGTTATGGAAGCTTGATAATTTAAGTTTTACCCATATGTGATATTTTATTTTTAGAGGTTTGCAAAGTTTACATCACACTAGACTTCTAATATGCAGAGAAAGTGGAGTTCATTTGTACTGCCTTCTACCGGGGTGACCTTATGTCTTGGTTTGTTGAAATGGTCTCTTTTTACACAAGTGGCCCTGGATCCTATCTGATTTAGACTTCGTCTTAAATTTTTAAATAATAATGAAATTTTATTATTAATAGTTGTATTAGGGTAATCTAAGATGGGTAAACTGATAGCACTTTAATTTCCTGTCATAGTCTTCTCAAGGTGTGTGAGATGCAAGTGCATTGAGTAGATTTCTCCTTTTAACACGTGGTAAACTCTGTAAGAAAACCAACGCCACCACCGTCTCCCCAGACCTTTAAGGACACAGTGTAACTAGCACCTTCCTTTCAAGGACGCGTGCAGGTCAATCGATATTCAAAAAGCTAGGTGCTTGGACAGAGATGGTAGAGATGACTAACTCCTTCCACGTGAGGTGGAGGTGGGGCAAGTGCTGGAAGCTGTAGCTCCTGCCAGCAGCCCTGTGCACGGGTCCACGGCTGGTGGATGGGGTCCCTGGAGAGCACCTGCAAGTGTGGGAGATAGGCTGCCTCCAGCAGTGGAAGAAGAGTTTCCCAAAGAGCTAAAATACCAGTGTTGTATGAATTCATCAAAAGCTTTCAGCAAAAAACCAATTAATTTATTTTCAAGTATGGTTTGATTTTTTTTAATCCAATTCATAGAATCAAAGTAAAACTTTTAGATATTCATTCTTTCCAAGATAAAACTTCTGATATTACTTAAAGTGCTGTGGTAATTCAATGAGGTAAATATTCATGGTAAAATTATTTGTTTCGTGGTAATAATACAAATTTTGGTGAAGCACAGTATTGTGGTTTAAAAAAGTGTAGTATTCTTATAAAATTAAGAAATTTGTAAAGCAGAGATGTGTTTGGAATTTAGATGCACAGGTAGTTTATAATTGCCTCCTAATAAAGTTTCAGTGATTTACCAGTGAACATAGAAACTCTAGTTTTCAAAATGTATACACACACACACACACATTAGGGCAAATAAACTAGGATATTTTTCTGCCTTTTGGATATTATGAATAATGCTGTTCTAAACATTTGTGTACAAGTTTTGTGTAGAGACATATGTTTTAATTTCTCTTGAGTATATACCTAGGAGTGGAGGTACTGGGTCCTATGGTGACTCTACGTGTAACCATTTTAGGACCTGCCTGACTGTTTTCCAAAGTGGCTGCACCATATTACATTCCCACCAGCAGTGTATGAGGGTTCCAATTTCTCCACATCCTCACCTACATTTGTTAGTATCCGATTTTTTGATTCTAGGTATCTTAGTGGGTGTAAAGTAGTATCTCATCGTGGTTTTGATTTACATTTTCCTGAGAATATTTTTGTAATAAAGTTGATGCTGAAAACGAAAAGAACTTCAGGATGACAGAATACATTTTCTCTCTTTGCTTCTCCTCATCAGTCAGAGTCAGCAACATTTCGTCCTTTAAAGAGCTACTTTGTAAATCAGTCTGTTTCCTACAATGGTTGTGAGCATTTTTACAAATGAGTCTTCCACATTTCAGTTGCATTGCATTCAAGATCACTTGAAAAATTTAAATCAAATCACTCAGCAAATGAAGTACTCCCAAAAATTACCTTTGGAGGCATTTAGTAAATGGCAATAATTGAAAGCTTATAAAAAGGAGGACATTGAAATTTATGCTCACAAAAGCAAGAGAACTGGACAAATTAAAAAATGAGAGCTCAAATGTTATACAAGATTTAATTTTCAATTTTATAATTTCCTTTTGAAATATCTCAACTTGAGAAAAGACTCTTTTGATGGAGCTCCTGTTTTTAATTGGAAAAATTTATATTCTGCGCCAGAAGGAAGAGAATTTGATTTGAGAAGATCTAAAGATTTTGCAGCACTTATATTTGGTGAAAAGAATCATGAATAGATACAATTTATGTTTTGCGTCTTATAAAATTTCTGGCAAAGAAAGATGCACTGAATGGAGGTAAAATAAAAGTGCTTGGGAAAGTATGTGGGCTAAACTGCGTTACACGTATCGTCTCTCTAGCCGCCTTGTTTGGTGTTTACTAGCACCTGTATAGAGAATATTTCCATAGTTAAAAATACTATGATTTACAGAGTTATTAAGGTACCAACAATTTCAAACTTACTAGCCATAGAAAGAAATTTTGAATAAGATTGTAAACAAATTTATGAAAATAATAAAACCATATTGAAATATATATATAAAAAGTATATTCTTCCAAGAAAACACCAGTGATATGGTGTATTTGAGACAGACAGCTAAGGAGCAAATTCACAGCAGTACATGAATTAATCCCAAAAATAATGATTCTGTTAATATCTTTAATGTTCAAATCATCAATATAAACAAGTTTTCTTTTTATTTTGCTTTAATGAAAACAGATATATGCTATCTATATTGTTATACATAATTTTATTTTGAATATAATTTTCCAATTGAATCATTTTATTCACAAATGCATATATTTATAATTTTATTTTTAACATTTCTTTTAGCTCCCAAAAGTTCCGTGTAAATGATATGGTCATTCAACTTTTAATCAATGTGATCTTCCTTCTAAATTCATACCTATTGGTGAGCAGGGTGAGAGAGTGGATATCTGATTAAATATCTAATCTGGTAAAAACTTAGTCCAATATAACTAAATGGTCCCTTTAAGTGCTACTCATTCTCTCTGAGAAAATCTTTTCAGCATCTCAGATTGACTCCCCTCTCAATGCTTCTCTCTGAAGGTAGTGTCCAGGTAACTTATGTGACTTGGTAGGAAAAGGATGGGCTTCAGGCTCCTCTGGTCTCCAGGGGGATTACTTGGAGATGGCCCTTGCCACCTGGCTGTTGTGTACCCCACAGCATTCCAAATCTCAAGTCTGCACAGTGATCTGGTGAAGCTTTGACTGACCCAGCCTGACTGGAGCGCCTCCAGTGGAGGGAAAAGGCTAGAGCAGGTCAGAGATTGACAAGAGTGGCTAGAGCTGCAGTAGGTCAAGGCTTCAATAGATCTTCTAGGCTACTTCTTCTTTCTCTAAATCACGGTTCACTGAAACGCCTGTCTTGAGCTGAGGATATGATATAATATTTGAATGCTGTGTACCTAAACACACACAGACGCGCACACACATACACACTCACTGAGAGTTCAGCATCCCTATTTGCCCATGTACCTGTTAATGTTAGAGTCCTATAGTATAACCAAAACTTGGTATAAAGCAATTAATATTTTAAATGGACTGAAATAACAGCAAATGAAGAACAAGAAAAAGGAACTAGTGTTAGCCGTGGACATTAGGATTGAGGCTTTGATCAAAACAAAAAGAAATAGGGGCCGGCCCAGTGGTGCAGTGGTTAAGTTTGCATGTTCCACTTCCGTGGCCCAGGGTTCACCGGTTTGGATCCTGGGTGCAGACATGGCACCGCTTGGCAAGCCATGCTGTGGCAGACATCCCACATATAAAGGAGAGGAAGATGGGCACAGATGTTAGCTCAGGGCTGGTCTTCTGCAGCAAAAAGAGGAAGATTGGCGGCAGATGTTAGCTCAGGGCTGATCTTCCTCAAAAACGAAGAAAAAAAAAACAAAACAAAAAGAAACTAGAAAGAATATTACCAATAATAGTAAGTCTATACAGACTGTGAGACAGGTACCATACTACCAAAGAGGAGATGAAACCTTCTCTGCAGAGGCAGATGCTTCTTTGTCAGGGATGGGTTGAGGACAGAAGGCATGGACATAGACTACGTGACTTCTCAAAGATCTTTCTAATGGTGCAATAAATATTCTTAAGGAAAAAAATGGATTCTGGCAACAAGAAGAGAAGGTAAATCTTTTGAGATATGAGGGAAAGGGCATATCAGTATGCCTAAGGACAAACACATTATCTAAAATCTAATGTTATTTAATTTTACTAGTTCATTTCTCATGAAAGCCAATAACAACTATAATTTTTCAGTCCCTAAGATCCCAAGTTTTTTGTGTATTTTTAAAATTTCCCCATTTTTTGATCATTGATAATATTTTTAGCAGTCCTTTATGTTAAATACACAGTTTGCCATTACAGATATTTGTGTGAACTATTTTTACACATTCCTTTTTAAACACCTAGCATTATGTGTGTTTCTGTATTCACATTTATTCACATTGGGCTCTGTTATATTTCCAGTTGATTTCATAGGTGGACTTGATGCACACTCCTACTACCAGGATCATGTTGAGTTAAAGCCTGTTAATCTGTAAGTAAAGGTGTGATGAGATGGAAAATATTAATCCTTCTAACTTGGCCCAAACTAACCAAACCTGAAACAATTTGGACCGACTACTACTAATCATTGGTTTAATTTTCCACTCATATTTAAACCACACCTTTCACATGTAACCCAACATCATCATTAATATTACTCATTCCAGAAAGGATTTGAAGTAGGTCACATGCTTTATGTTTCTAAAATAATATCCTTATTTTGTTTTTCTGATCAATAGTTGACTGCCAAATTGGAAAGAAAAATTTAAAAAGATGATTTAGTCTACAGAAGAGAGGCTAAATATGTGTCTTGGAGCCAGCATAGCAGAGGGAAAAGGGGAGAAAGATTAGAATCCAGGCTCTACCTGCATGGTCTCAGAGGTCTTCCTTGACATCTCTGAGACTTGGTTCTCTCACCCATAGGTGAAAGAGGGAGGATGGGTTCGATGGAATAGGCTTTGTATATACCATATATATATATATATATATATATATATATATATATGTAAAGTTGCCTATGCTTGTGCCAGGTACTCAGATATGTGACTAACTGTCCCAAGAGGACACAGAAGGAAGTCAACAGCTACAATAAAAAACACCTCAAACTGGACAGATTTCAATTGAGTGTATGGAAGGAATTATGGTTACCTGATTGATAAAATACTAGAAAATAAATGTAGTGACTCTTTTCCTAGAAAACTGTAAGTAGCAAATAGACAACTGTGTAAAATCATAACTATCATGTGCTAAGCACCTTGCATATATTATCTCGCTTACTCTTCATGAAAATACTGTAACGTACTAATCAATAGTCCACTTTATGAATAAGGAAACTGAAGTTCATGGAGATTAGGCAACTGTCCCAAAGTCCCTCCAGGAGTAAGTGGTGGAGCTGGGGTCTTTCCTGGATGATAAACGGCCCCCGTGATGTTGTGGACTTGCTCAGATGACCTTCCGACTCTTTCAGCCCAATGCTCTGTAATTCCGTAGTGCTGGTGGAAATGATGTAAAACAGTCACTGGTATAAAAAATACATGTGAAAGGCTTCCTCTGCTGCCTCTTTGCCACAGTGGCTCCTGCCCAAATCTACAGCCCCCACCCAGCACTGGCTCCACCACCTCCCCAGGCTGAATTAATTTTATTCTGGAAGAATACTCTAAAGGAAACATAGCTCACAGGCTACACAAATCAGCACTGTGTCTGTCACATGATAGATGTTTAAATATGTGTTGGTTTCTTAAAGCAAATCCAATTTGGAAAAACATTCACCCCATATAGCACTCAGGGACCAAGCGGTCACCGTCTCCTTACTCACGCCAGTGAGAGCTTGTAAATGATGTGCTCTAAAAGTTGATACTTGTGGATTTGGGGAATTTGGCAGGGATTGTGACAATAATAAAGGTGATCAGTGCACTGGAAGTGAGAAAACAACTCAAACAATGCCTAATGGTGACTTGGAGAGTCTTATATATGTTCTGTGATAAGAGGATGATGAATGATTTCTTTCACCTCCACTGTGAAAAAATAACTCAGCAGAGAAATTGCAATATGAAAAATGTTAGTCAGAAGTAAGAAAGATCTATTAGAGGTGATTAAAAACTGCAATTGAGGGGCCGGCCCAGTGGTGTAGTGGTTAAGTTCTTGTGCTCCGCTTTGGCGCCCTGGGGTTCTTGGGCTTGGATCCTGGGTGCAGAGCTACACACTTCTCATAAAGCCATGCTGTGGCAGCATCCCACATATGAAACAGAGGAAGGTTGGCACAGGTGTTACCTCAGCAGCATCTCCCTCAAGCAGAAAAGAGGAAGATAGGCAATAGATGTTAGCTCAGGGCCAGTCTTCCTCACCAAAAAAACCCCACAAAAAACTCTCAATTGATTAATTTTGATAATGGAATCTCCTTTCTTGAATGATACACAGGTATCCGTGTACTTCAAAAGGGTGTTCTGTGGCATGGCCCAGAGGCAAATGACTTCCATCTCTGTGAATCGGGAACACACAAAAAGTCCTCGCAAGATTACCTAACAGGCTTTGCTCAACTCCACTACCTCCTCAAAGGGTTTTCTCAATTGCTCAGTGCACTGCTGAGCTCTCAGACCTTTTTAGCTGAATGTAGCATAAACTACAGGCTGCAGAAAGCAGGAAAACAAGTTCCCGCTTTGACGGATTATGTATATTATGATGTCAGATGAATATAGAAAGCCTTTCAACCATGAAGGGAGCAGAAATCTGAAAGATCAAACTAAACCTGGTTTAAAATCATTGTGCATGAAACCATGTAAAAGGTCAGTATGCGTGCTCCCCACAGGTATGCGAATATTGCAGCAGCGTTTATCCATCCGGTCAACACCAGTCAGCCTGCTCGATTTCTTTTAATCAGGCCTTTATGTTGGGCTCCATTGTACCCAGCCCTGTGAGGCCCTATCACCACCCAGCAACAGGGTGCAGGAAAAGCCAATCTTCTGTACGAAATTGTTAGAGAGGGGAGCGAATGCTGGCTTTTAACTCTCGTTAAGTCTCTAATCTCCATGGAGTACAAAGCCAGGTTTTATGAGGAAGCCACTTTATTAAGGGGATCAGGAGAATCTTTAGCACATTCCCAGGCATACGTGTCAACTCTAGATGAGTAGTTACAGACAGTCTATTCACAGGCAACTCTGCAGACCGTACAGGAAACCTTCATTCTTGTGTTTGCGTCCTTGCTCATAATCGTAAAGTGTACCTTTCCAAGGGTCACAGGCAAATTGTGTGTGAATATGTGTATTGGGAGTGATGTGATGGGGGTGAGGCAATTGACAATTAGATTTGATCTTTCCTGCTCTGTCTCTCTTTGAAGTAATAATATCAAACTACCAAGGCCCACCGATTAAATACATTGGTTTAGTTCCATTTATAACTGTTTGTTGATTACTTACAATGTGTGTGCTAGGCCCTGTGCTGGGTGCTGGAGATACAAAGATGAGTAATACTTGAGCTTTGACCTCCAGTGGCTAATGACCTAGGAGAGGAGACCTACATAGAAATAAGTAGATACAAGTCAGTTTTTTGCAGAAGGGGGAGCAATTCCTTCTCACTTGGGGAAAGAACACTCCACTGAGAAGTAAGGGCTGAGCTGACTTTGGGAAAACAATGAGGAGTTTATCAAAAGCAGCAGAAGAAAGCCGGTGTTCCTTGCATGGAATCTAATTTGCTTGGCCATTCTGCAGAAGATAAAGTTGAAATTTGTGACTATCCAATCTGGCGTTTGCTGTAGTTCTCACATAAGATGAGCAAACCTATGAGGAAGCAGATGTTTAAGCAGAGCAGGGATCTTGGTGGCTCCTGGGGGGGATGCTCCAAGATCCTCAGCAGCCATTGCTCCACCACTTAAAAGATGTCACTCTTTATGCTTAAAGCTATAGAGATGCTTTCAGTGGTTGTCGTCTGGATCTGGTTTGGGGATATGTGACACACAGGTCAGGGGTAGCCTGGGCTGGGGTCCATTGTCTTGCCACGGCCACCAATGAGGGGGTCGTAACTCTCAACATAAGTACAACCTAGGCCTCCGTGAGGATCTCCTCCATCACTACTACTACACATTGATGCCACCTTTCACAAGGAGAAGAGCGAGGGTTGCCCTTGTCTTTAGAGCACAGAACCACGTGGTCGGCGGTGGCTTTGAAGAAGAGACCTACACAGCGGCTTGTCTTGGAGGCAGCAGTAACCCCAAGGGGAGAAGTCTAGCTAAATCAGGTTTACCTCTCAGGAAGAAAAGTAGCTTGGCATGAAGCCATGAAAGAGATGCAGAATATCAGGCAACATCATAGGGAGCAACTAAATTACTTTAAAGTTTGTCAAAATCATCAAAATGGTCAGCAACTGGGTAGTGGGAAAATTAAGCTCTATGTGGCAGTACTTCTTTGCATAAAAATAATTAGACCAAGGCAGTTTCTCAAAGAAAGACAGCAGTGGAATTTCAGAGCTGAGTTCCACAATAGAAGCACGGAGATCTTGATGGATATTAAAAATTTCCATGAGGAAGACGCCACATGACTGCAGTTAAGAACGACTTGATGAAAAAGCCTTCTCCCGTCACTTTTAGCTACTTTTTCCAAGATTTCCCAATGAGAACTTGACTTTTCCCTGCATCTTGACTTGTCTGATTGCCTTTGCTGGAGGCTAATTTTTCTTCACAAAAGTTGTTACGTGCTATATGGCCACTGCTGATTGAGTGTCTGCTATTGCAACTAAGTACCAGAAGACAGATGAGGCTAACTCCCGTCTAGGGCTGGCAGGGCTGTCAGCTCCCACCATGCCTCTACTGCCCGTCCTCTGCCTCTAACAGGCCAGACTCACAGGAAATCTACCTCTGATGATCAGATGATCTGCTGGATAGCTTCAGAGGTGGTCGCGTCCATCTGTTCTTTCCTAAGAACTGCTGTTTTGTATCAGTATCCCTATAAGTTAATGCCAGGCCATTTTGCATGTACAGTATCTAGATTAAAAATCAGCTAGGACAAATCAGGTGGGTGTATATGTGTGTCAGAGGTGGGGAAGTGAGAATGATGTGCTTTCAAATCCTGATTTAATAACCACTGGTGATGTATTAGTAAACTGCAGCTGGAGGGACCTGGAGTCTACAACCTCCATTTATCCCATCATTCCTATCATTTTATTAGTCTTTAAGTGCTTGGTGAAAAAATGGAGCTCTCTGTCTTTATCCTGTTTTCATTTGTCCTTGATTGCCTTTCACACTTTCATATTTGTCTCTCTCTGCTGTCTGTCACCTGTGGCATGCAGAGTAAAGTGTCTGTGATCTGCTCACAGAGATAGCTGGCTGACTTTCCCCACTACTAAGCGTGGAGTTCTGTTGCCTGAGGGCTTCCATCAGTCCCTGGAAATGGTGGGCACTTACAGAGGCGTTAACCCTCCCGGGCTATCTCAAGAGTCCAGAGTGCCACAACCGTGATGCTCTCAACACCCTCTTAGTTGTTCCAAAGGAAAGATGGCCTTCCCTGCATACCTGCCTTACTTAGCACAAAGGTGGCAGCACTTAGAGCTCATTGTTCTTCCTAGCTTTGGCACACTTTCCCTTTGTCACTGGCACTAATAATTTTTTGATCCATCATAGGAAGTGGTTATACCATTTTAGGGATTATGCAAAAACACATCCTAATATACAGCCTTTTGACTAAGTAGCAATGAAATGGCTGTGTTTAAATGGCTCACGCAGTTCAGACTCGTCACTATACTTGTCAGTTCATGCACTACTGTCCTTGCTAGGAAAGAATGATGCCACCAACAATGCAGCCAGCCACACACAAGGGGGTCTGCTGTGACCTTTGGTCAATCATCTGCCCAGTGCCTCACTGGGGACATGGAGACCTTCTCATTTGACATGTGACCTCACACACTGCCCCCAGAACTTTGTGGATCCTGGTTCTCCTGTTTCCTCATGAAGCACATGAAGCTTTTTCCAAAATGAGAAAGCCTGTATCTGAATGGCACTCTCCAGGGGCGCTGTCAATTCCTGTCCTTCCCAGAACTCTCAGGATTCTTCTCAGTACTTGTCATAGAAGTCAATGGCAAGAAAATAGATTTATGTAGTGGTGTGGAGATATGCAGCAAAATTAACCTGCCCAAAATTGATCAATGTTAAGTAAAAAAACTTCATTTTGCCCTGTTTTCAAGAGAAAGTATCCTCTGATTTTAAAATAAAGGCAATGAACATAAACCAAATTTTATGTTAAACATATATTTTTTCATTTTGTATTTACATAAAAAAATATTTATAATCCCCATAGTGTGACAGATTCTGGGGAAAAACAAGACACAAGAAAGAATATGCCAAACACAGAGAAAAGTACAAACACACACATACACAGAAGTGATACAGAGAGACTTAAAAGCAATAGAAAAAGAGACAATGATAAGCCTATCAGGAGACACACTTTGAAATAACATCACCATCTTATCATCTGATTTCATTCTGCCTTGAGGGTGCGTACCCTCAGATAACTGCTAACATATCTACAATATCTGCCAAAAAAAGAAAAAAAGAAGGAAAAAGAAATGATCTTAAGGATCTCAACACTCAAACTCTCCTACCCAGACTCATGGATCCAGCATAACATCATTAAGAGTGACAGCTAGACGTTACGCGTCTCCAGACGGGAAGCAATAAGAAGACACAGCACCGCCTATGACGTATCTTGCCACAAAGTCAAGCCTGATCTTGAACTGCAAGTGTAGAAAATACATGAATAATAGAATAAGTTTAATCTCACCACAAGGCAGCAATCAGCTAAATCCCAGAATGTGGGATATAGTGTAGGGAAAATGAGAAAAAGGAGGGGAGGGGACTGTAACTAATTAAAAGAGATTTAAGAGACATGCTAGTCAAATATGATGCGTGGACCTTGTTTGGGTTCTTGTTGACAAGCCGACTGTAATGAGATGTTTTAGGTAACTGGGGAAGTGTGAATATGGACTGGATAGTAAATGATATTAAGAAATTGTTTCCTATTTTAATAGGTATGCTAATGAATAGGTAAAAAAAGAAAAATGCATATCAGTTAAGCAGAGTTTCTCAACCTCAGCACTGTTAACACTGGACTAGATAATTCTTTGTAGTCGGGGCTATCCTGTACATTTTGGGATATTTAGCAGTGACCTTGGCCTCCAGCTACTAGAAGCCAGTAGCACACACACCACCCCCGTCAAATTGTAACAACCAATCGATAAATGTCCCGGGGTTAAGAATCACTGAGTTAGAGAATCATAGAGATGTGTTGATAAATGACATGACATGGTGCCTAGGATTTGCTTTTAAATACTCTAGCCAAAAAAAGTTGTGGTGGGTAAATGAAACTTGATAACATAATTTTTACTTTAGTTGAAGCTGGATTGTGAGTATGTAGGAATTCATAATACCATTTTCTCTACTTCTGTGCATATTTGATTTTTAAAAACCAATCTGTCAATAAAACCTAAGGCAGGGATGCCAATAGGCTGTCCTTTCAATGCCTCCTCTCGCAGTGGCTTCACTGTCTTCTTGGAAAACTCTGTGCAGACATATTTCCCAATGCCTGAAGTAGCTCTCCAGAATTCCTACTGGCGTCATAGGAACAGGCTTAGCCTCCTTCACTGCTTTACCAATCCTTGTTGCTAAAGCCCCAAAGCAGAAAATAGTAGCTATAAGCAGAGCTGACATTAAAGATAAATGTAGTGAATACCTAAAAGTTCCCCCAAACCCCGGCCAATACTATCACTAACAAAGAAAGAAAACACCCTTCTCTCCTACTGTATCCCCATTCTAGAAGAGAGTCACCTATTAGATGGATGAATGAACTTCAGAACCTTCTATCTCCCTTCTAACTAAAAGGGTGTATCAAACTATGAAAATTCCACCATTATAATCTCATCCCTTTATTTTCCGTTTAAATCCTTGTTAAACAAGAGTGAGGTAAAAGGGGCACACATTTGGGCTATGTCTTCCAGAATGTGTAGAAATGGAAGAGTGGAGGAAATGTGATCGGAAGATAGGGAGTGAACTGGAGGACTCCAGCTCCTGAGGCGCGCAGGAGGGAACAGAATTTACAGGAGAAGGGTGGGTACCAGAAGGTGAAACTGGAAAGCTGGAGGATTTTCCAGCTATTTCAAATTATGACTAAAAAGTCCATTCCAAGCCATAGAATTACTGAACTGAGTTAATGGGAGAGGGTTGCTGGATGGAGATATAAAATAAGTGTAAAACACAGTCTCTACTGGTATGTTGCTTATAATTTAGTTGAAGGGAGAAAACTTACATACTTGAGGAAACAATCAGAGCACAGCTTATTGTGAGGCTGAGTGCCATTAGCCCCACATGGGGTTCAGCTGATAGTATATGAGTTGCTATTAGCAGGATGAGAAAGAAATATAACTAAGGTAGAATTAGAAGGCTTCATGGACGAGAAGAAATTTCAACTGAACCTCAAACATGAGTAAGATTTGGATCAGCTGAGACTTTTCAAATGAGAGAAACTGTGAGAGCAAAAGTATTCGACAAATATTTATTAAGTGACAACTACGTAGCAGACACTGTGTTGAGATTGATATTGTGCAAAGGAAGATGCAGAAGCCAGAACCCTCACCTTCCAAAGGTTTACTGCCTAGTATAGGATCAGGAATATATAGGGTCTTTGTCAAATGTGTAGAGACAGGAGTGATTGGAGATGGGAGTGTATATTCCAGGAAAACAGAACCAATAGATGTGTGTGTGTATATACATATATATATATATACACACACACATCTATTCATATATCTACACAGACACAGACACACACAAACACACACACACATATATATATACGAGAGATTTGAAGATATTGGCTCCTGTGATTATTGGGGCTGGCAAGTCTGAAATCTGCGGGGAAAGCTGGCAGGCTGAAGACTCAGGGAAGAGTTGTTGTTGCACTCTTGAGTTCGAAACCATCCTGGAGGCAGAATTCCTTCTTCCTCTCAGGAGACCTCGGTCTTTGCTCTTAAGGCCTTAGACTGATTGAATATGACCCACCCACATTATGGAGAGAAATTGCTTTACTCAAGGTCTATTGATTTAAATTTTAGTCTCACATAAAAAATACCTTCACAGAAACATTTATACTGGCAGTTGACCAAATACCTGGGAACTATGGTCTAGCCAAGTTGACACATGAAATTAACCCTCACAGGTTGGGATTTGTGTAAGGGACATTATTTGATGGTTAGGTGGTATGAAAGCCAGACCAGGATGATTCTTGAGCAGTCAACCAACAGAATGCTATAGGAAAATTGGGCTAGGGATGTATCTAGTAATTTGCAGGCACAATATTACCCTGTCATCTTTACCCCAAGACAACCAAAGGCAATACCTCTAAATCTTTCATCAATTGCTATGTGGTTGGCACTTCTCTCCCAGGAAACTGGTCCTATCCTCTGATGTTTATACCTGATTGGCATGCCCTAATCTGAAAGTCAGGAAGCCCAAATTGTTGGCTTTCTTATTGCTACAATCATGTACACAGACAGTACAAGGCACACCCAAAAGCTATTTTGCATTTTGAAAAACTTCGATGATTAGAAAGGAAATTTGGTTTTCAATTTTGAAGTTCTTTAAACAATTTATATTTTCTGTTTTAGGTCGAAATAAGTAAGGGCATTGACTCTGCAATGCGGCTGCTGAACTTGACCTAGGAAGCAAAGCACCACTGACAGTACCTGTCTGCATCCACACGTCTCACTTTCTCCCGAAGGAGGGACTGCGCCTGCCGGCTTTCCCACGAATCACGGGGTTCCTCGGCCACAGCCTGTGTATCATTAGCATTGTTCTCTAGATGAGCTGTAGGTGCCTGGGTGGGTATTTTTTTAGTCATTTTCTTCTTATATGAATACTTGTAAATTGTAAAAAAAAAAAAATCGTTTTTAATTTTTTAACAATATTTAATGTGAGGCATGCAAAATGAAAAAATTCTGTGAAAACCTGCTACAGTCAATGCTAAGAGAAATACTGGTGTGTATAGTTGAGGTTTCAAGCGAGTTTTGCTGACCGCTGCAATTATCTTGGGCCTGATGGAGTCTGCAGTAGTAGACGTTACATGGAGTTACAAGACATGAAGTCAGATGCTGTGACAGCTGATAAAGGGGTGCAAATAGTGGCTCTGGCTCTCAGACTGAGTATGGATCATTCTTTCAACACCACAAGTCAGAACATGGCATCCTCCCTTGTTCTCGACTTACCAAAACCCAGAATAATATTATGGCAATCTAAATTTTCGGAATCATGCGTTATATCTTCTTCTTCCTGTGTTCTGAAAAACATATGCCATGGGCAAACGGAAGAGTGAAATGATCAGTAGAACACCTTTCCCCTTTGAAGGGAATTTGGGTATTTCTGAGGTTCCTATTTTCTACGCTTTATCTTAGTCCTGTCATTGGTGTCAGACCTAAACATACAGCTTGAGGGTTGTGGGACAGAAATCACACTCATGAATCTGCAATCAGAGATGCTGCTCTTAGGATATTCAAAAGGAGCATTAACATGGTGTAGAATTCTCCATAATTACTTCTGAAAAAGACATTTACATTTGTTCCACATCAACTTTTCTTTCTCCAAACCCCATCCCAATAACCAAGAAAATAATATGGGAAACATAATTTTCTACAGAAAAAGGGACTGTTGCAAACACATCACAGTTTTTTCCATTCACGTCTTTCAATGACTATTTCCCATATCAAAATAAGTTTTGCTCACTTTGTGCAACAACCAAGGTGAGGCCTCCTGCAGGCCACAAAATTGTGTACATGCATACTCTTTAATCCAGAAGTTGTTAACTTGGCTCATACATCCCTAAGAAGTCAGCCTATGAACCATCTAAAATTGTATGTACATTTTTGTGTGCATGTAGAGGCATGTTCTTCTTCTTGTTTGGAGTTCGTATGTTTCATGAGAGTCTGTTAAGAGTCAGAACTTAGGCAACAAGGCTGGCTGGTTCCTCCCACTTCATGACAACCACTGTGGCCTTTCTGGAAGCCTATTTGCCCCTTCACTCAGCTGACACCCATCGCTTTTTATTCTACTGAATAAATTCAAAATGAAGAGAAACTAGCAGGGAACTTGGAGATGGTCAAATCCCAGTTGCCATTGCACAGCTGAGGGAGCTGAAGCCCAGGGAATTTGGCGGACATGCCCAGATCCCGCATGTATGCAGCAGGGCGAGAGCTGTGGCCGAAGGAGGGAGAACTTGGAGGGCAAAAGGTGGGTTTGGGTCCCAGGTCCACCACTGTGACCTTGGACAGTGTTGGACATCTGAGCTCTGAAGTTTTTCTCATCTGTAAAGTGGAACTATAATCCCTACCTCCCAAGGGTGAAATGAGGATTAGATGAAAATGTAAAAAATACTCTGTAAGCTGCGAAGCGCTCCACAATTGAAGGGGCAGTCATTATTGCAATGTTGAAACAATAAGTTGGGTCTTATCTGGAGCTCTTGCCACACACCCCAGCGCTGTGAAAAGCCCATGGAAACACCAAACTCTTGAAGTTTTCTAAAAAGTGGCTTGAAAAAATTGCCCATGTTTAAGTGGTTAGAAATAATGCAGACTAAAAATCACACTTCTTAATTAAAAAATAACTTTTATATTCAAATTTCAAGACAAGTACATTTTATTGTTATGGAGAAAGCTAACAGAACATCAAAAATGTAGAAATCAGGGGCTGGCCCCGTGGCCGAGTGGTTAACTTCACGCGCTCTGCTCCAGGCAACCCAGTGTTTCGTTGGTTCGAATCCTGGGCGCGGACATGGCACTGCTCGTCAGACCACGCTGAGGCGGCGTCCCACATGCCACATCTGGAAGGACCCACAACGAAGAATATACAACTGTGTACCGGGGGGGCTTTGGGGAGAAAAAGGAAAAAAATAAAATCTTTAAAAAAAAAATGTAGAAATCAGTAACACAGAAGGATAAAATTAATATTTAAATATTTTAAATTGCCATTATCCCCTACACACGCACAGACAAAACACAGTTAATATTTCAAAAAATTGTACCATGCAGCATTTTGTTGCTGTTTTATTTTCATGTGAATTTTTTACATACCTCTAAGATGCCCTGCAGAGTCTAGATATTGTCTAACTGCAGACTATGGATTTGAGGAAGAAATTCTTATATTAGTGATTTTTCTATGGATATTCAGTATAGGCAACTACTTAATATGGTATGTGTGTTAGTTTTTAATCTTTCTTCCTTTAAATAATTGTTATAACTATTTCAATCCCCAATCCCAGCAATCTGTAATGATAATTCTAAAGTTCCAGAAGATTTGCCAGTCGTCAGACCCAAGTTACATAGACCTCCCACAACCTCTCCTTCCCACTTTTCTTCTCCCTTCCTCTCCTCTTCCTGGCTACTCTTTGGAGGTTCTGCTTCCTTAGGACAAAGAGATGAAAAGAAGTGTAGACTCGTGCAGTAGCTCTCAGCAGTGACCCTTTTCATCCGGGTGATTCCGAGGCTGTGCTGCCACAGTGCTGCTCCTCAGGAGTGAGTGTTTCCAGTTCTCGCAGCTTTTGCCTCCGTTTTAGGGAATCCTCTCTGCAGTGCGCACCATACAGTAGGGTTTCAACAAAGATGTGTTTCTTCTATTTATAAGCTTTCCAAATCTTGGCGTCCCCATAAGCAAGTGTGTGTCTGGTTGGAGTCAAGGAAATCAGATGCATCTGAGCCTGTGCTCAGTTGGCAGACTCTCACTATCCTAAGAGATGGTGCAGCTCCCCATTCCAAGATCTCCTTGGAAGCAGTCCTGGTAAAGCTGAAGATAGGACATCCACCGCCCATTAGCCCCTAGTGCTGGTTGGAATGTAGAAGGGGAAAGTTACAACCTACGTTGTTTTCCTGTTTGAACCTTGGCATTGTGGCTTATAAACCTTGGCCAGTGCTGCCCCAGGCCCTTGTGCCAGTGACTGATCCTTTCCAAGTGTCTTCTGCTGACATTGTGCGGAGCCCCAGGCAGCTGGGATGCTGTCCAGTTTACCTTCTACCTACTTCAGCTTCCAGTGCAGCAAAACTTAAGCAGGGGAGGTACAAGGAGGGTTAGATAATTCTCAGGGGACAGAATACTTGTTGGGGTGTGGAGCGGTCTACATCAGAGAAATCCCAGACATCGTTTAGGAAAAGCTCTAAGCTAGTATGGCCCAGGTATCCTAGCCTTCCACCTGCCATATAATGTGATGGCATGTGTCCCTGAAACGAAAACATGTGTCCATACCACTCCAAATCTGAGGGGCTGTGGGTTCACTTGTTTTGAAGTTAACCTGACATCTTACCCTAGCAAAATATTGCCTTCGTTCTTTTTTCCTTCAGACAAATAAGCTCTGTTATTTCCTATAGACCTAAGTAAGGGAAATAGCCAGCTTCAAAAGGATGGATCTAACAGAATATAGCAAGGCTGCCATCTGTCGCACTTAATGAACAGGACACTCGTGATTGAGGGGCATTTGTCTTCATTAGAACCAGTAACATGTACATTACAAAGGTAAGGAAAACCATCATGACCCCACTAACTTGAGAAGCAAATTAGAAAGGAATCTTGCCAAGAATAAACAGATCTTCATTTTAGACCTAATTTAAAAATTTATAGTATCCCAAAATGTGGACTCACTATGAAGTGAATATTCTGGCTAATTATTTCTTGAAGCAAATGCTCGCTTATCATTTCTGAGTTACTTTAGTATCTAACTAGGAGAACTTTTACAGATGATTAGAATTCAAATGTTCTAACTTGACATTTCAGCCCGAGGTAGAATCTACTTTTAATGGGTAACTCAATTAAGTCAGGAAAAATATAAATATTTGATCTTTTGAAAGATAGAAACTTTGAATGTCTGTTTTTCTTGTTTCTTTCCCATTTGAGAGTAATCTACAACATTTGCTGGATAGAAGGTCTGTGGAAGTGTCTATGCACCCTGTTCAAATATTCATGATAAATAAGCCCACAACTTAAGGATGTTATATCCAAACGTAGAACCGATAAAGGAAATGACTGCTCATGTAACTGCACAGTGTGCAATGCAAAAACAGAGCAGGTGCATTTTAAATATTAGAGTGTATTTATTAATACATAATTCTCCAAAAAGTAGGATTCTCAAATAATTGATAATTTGCGAGTTGATTGTCTCTTTTTTTCCTGAAAAAGTTTAGTTTGTTAAGGGCTAAGAAAAAATGTCGTCTCTAGAAGGTGGGTAAAGCTCCCTAAATATTGATACTTGTAGAAAAATTTGGTGTCAGGTGAAAAATGAATCATCTTCCTTGGATTTGCAAGCATATAAAGGGCAAGAATCATGTTGAGTGCTGAGCATTAAAAAAAGTGAAATATCTAAAGAATCCAAAATATGCCTTGGCTTGAATTTGAGAGCTAAATTAAGTAAAAAGAAGAAAAAGAAATAAAGTAGGATGGAAAGAAGAGAGGGAGGCAGAGAGGGAGAAAAGAAAAAGAAGGAAAGGGAGGAAGGAGGAGGAAGAAAGGAAGAATCCAAAATTGAAAGTCTGCCTAATTTGTATTCAGACAATGTCAATCCTTAACTCATATTTGTTGTTGTGGTTTCTTTGTGTGACGTTGAATCATTTTCCATTTAGGGCATGCTTTTCCTTTCCTCTTCAGAGTTAGGTTTTTTAAAACAGTTTGAAGAAACTAATGATCTATCTAGTTATTCTTATGGAACTTGCTTTGGTGGACAACCTTGTTAGTCTATATTAGTCAGGATTAGGTTTAGCTACAAGTAACAAAAAAAGAAAAATGACAGCGGCTTAAATAAGATAAAGGTCTATATCTGTTCATATTTCAAAATTCTGGAGAGTCAGCAAAGAGCTAGGCTTAGGGTCCCTAAAGATAGGGACCCAGGCTCCTTCTCTCTTATTGCTTCATCATGTGTCCTGCCATTCTCAAGATCATAACATGACTCAAGATGGCTGCCACAGTTCCAGCCATTCCTTTTGTATTCCAGCCCAAAAGGAGAAAAAAGGAACAAAGAAGGGTGCTTATTTCATTTAAGGACTTGTCTCAGAGATTGCACACACTACTTCTAGCCTAAATCCCATTAGCCAAAACTCGGTCCACCCCAAATTTAGCTGCAAGGAAAGCTGGGAATTATAGTCTTTATTCTTGGTGGTCTTGTGCCCATCTAAAACTTAGTGGCTTCACTTCTTAGTATAATGGGGAAATGTATGTTGAAGAATTCTTAGCAGTCTCTGCCACACAGTTCAAATAGTTGGCGTGATTTTTTAGAATAACGTTTTCATTTACTTTAATTATAATACGTTACTGAAAAAATACATATACTCTTCAATATAGTGAGGAATTAATTATTGACTCTGTGAAATGAGAATTTCTACCTCATTTTTCTGCCTTTCTTCTTAGACAGAAACCAATAAATCTGTGATGTAAGATCCTTCTCTATTTCCCTTAAGTCTGCAGAGTGTATTTTAGCTTTCCTTCTCTGGAAACTGAATTTAAAATTCAAGAGCCAATCTAATGTGTTATTGTCCTCACTGTTCTGCTACAAAAATAAATTCATCCTTCTATGGTCACAACTCTTTAACTATTTTATTTTGGCAGCACCTTCTTTTCTGAATTGACTAGTAATGTCATTATTTTCTTTTTATTGAATTCAACAAGCTGGAAATGGACATTGGTGCTTAGGAAGGTGGGGCCGGACACATAAGTGAAAAGTATATGATCCATCCTTCCTCTTCTGCTATTTTCTCTCAGTAAAAGTTGTGCATCTGTTTTTCTCCAAGAACAGAACAGCTAGAGTGGAATGAGTATTTTAAACTACCTGATAGTCTGTTTCTCTAAGAAAAGATACAATTGAGGGAAATCATAACATTTTTTTTGTAATTAGATTTTATTGTATATTCCTCCTAGGCTGGGAGTGTGTCTGCATGTGTGCATGTGTGTATGTGTGTGTGTGTGTGAGAGAGAGAGAGAGGGAGACAGAGACACAGACAGAGATAGAGAAATCTTCCATCTACTACTTATTAAACAATATCTCATCAAGTGATTTCAATCACTGAAAAATGTTGGTTATCTTCTCCTAACCCCTTGTGCCTACAAATCTGGAAGCTGTCACTGATGACTGAGATAAGATCAGTTGACTTATTCTTGTTGAACACACATATCTACACACAAACTTCAACACTTGAGTACACCCCTTTCTAAACAATCACATTGTTAAAATGTGCCATATGACCCATTTCCCTAAACGATTAATAGTATAAGATCATTTAGAAAATGAAAGTTAGAAGAAATAAGATGCCCAGAATAACGTGTTATTTCTCTGCAAGATCAAATTGCAGAGTTGAAAAGAACCTCTTTGATTCATTTGCTTAGTTTATAGATGAGGAGACTGAGGCCAGAGGCTGTAGTGACTTGTCCCATGTCCCACGGGGTCTGCTCTGCAAGCCTCCAGTCCAGCCTTCTTTCTTCTGCATTTGGTGGCCATCAGCTGTCACAAGTCCCAGCTGAACCAGGCCTTGGCTGTTGACTGCAGTCTGAAGCCCTTTCTGCCTGGACTCCAGGCCCCAGTCATCAAGGCTCAGGACAGCTGAGGAAGACATGTGCTGTTGGCTCCTTCCAGTTCACCATCCCCCTGCTTGGCTCTGAGCATCAGAAAGTCCCTTTCCAGTGGGCTTTTACCTTGCCCATTTGTCTTCTCAGGGCAAATGATAAATCGCAGACCTCAGATCACTGTTCTTTGCTTTCCAAAAGCCAGACCAGCTCACTCCTGGCTGCCTTCTTTCTTTATTTGTGGTTTAAACATAATTCCACCTGCCCTCGTCAAGGCCTTGCACGACCTCTCTCAATCAGCAGGGAGACAGTTTACTATCTGGATGTCAGTCTCTGCTACAGACTTTTGTTCCAGAGGAAGTGATTTTGCAAATAATTGCTTAAAGTCACTTTTTAATTCTCACATAGTTTCATTTCTTTTAAACCTCTTTTTTAAAGGAAATTGCTCTCTTCCCTTTCTGGCTTCTTCAATCTATTTTAAACCTAAAATAGCGGTCATTGAATGCAGTTTTACAAAACAGTTTACTTGGGTCACCTACATCATATGAAACCAAGAGCTTAATCTTTGCAATTATTCCTATTGCATTCCATTAATGCTAATACAAATAGAGTACTGTATGTGTGAATGTTAATTAGCTTTCTGATTCCTTCAGCAGAGCTTGTGTTGCACTGTGCAGCCCTCTCTGCACTGTCCAGGGTTTTTATTATTTCAAACTGTCACATTTAACCCATTTATTCCACCAATACCTAGAAATATTTATTTAGGTTCTTCTATGGCTTTTCATTTCTGCCATGACTCTAAATAAGAAAAATAATTTCCTGTGCAAGACATTTTAGGCAATACAATGTATAGAGTATCAAGTTAAATAACTTTAGAGAAAAGAATTTTGGGCAATTCATGCGGCATACTTAACATGTTTCTATAGGCAAGCAAAGCTCATTAATTCCATTTTAATTACTATTTTAAAACCACCTGTTTAGTGTGGTGAATTTAAAAGAAGAGTCTGTTGATTGGTCTTTGGATTTTTTAACATCCCAGAGAAAGGCCATTGATTACGGAACTCAAATGTCTAAAGTTCACCCAGGAATCGAAATCGCTTGGCCCCTTGTAACCTTCTCCTTGTGCTCCTAGGCCTGCAAAGACTTTGCTCTAAAGTCCCTGAACTTGAGTCTCATTGGTCCCATTAATTTTTGTCAAGAAGGAAGTTTGAGAGGAAGGTCAAGAAAGCCAACTCCCGATCTTGTTTGATTCTTTCCTTATTTTTTTAGGGCCTTGGCCATCAACTCTCCTTGATTTTATTCTGCCTTAGCTTCACATTTCCACATCTATAAATATGAGGCCACAAGATACTTACAACCTCCTAAGAAAATGGAGTTTTCATTAAATTTTCCCTGCAAAGCTAAGATGCCCTATGATAGATGCCAGCAGCACAGAGTTTTATTAACATCGGTGATATCTGTAATAAGACCATGTCTCATTTTCTTTTAGAGACATAAATATTCCACTTTCATCCTGTATAACTCAAAGGGAATTTGGGTGTTAACACTTCAAAATACTTTTAAGTCCTAAGGGGAAAACTGAAGTGAAAAGAATTAATTTCCACATCACTTCCTAAAGCACAATGCCTGCCTCAGAATAACAGTTGTTTCTCATCCTGCGGTAGGAACCTATAGGTGAGAACTCCCACTGAGAGCTTCTGATCTGAAAGCACTAAGGAATGTCTGCCATTGTAGGTAAAAAGACAAAACATTGTCTTCTCAGACGTGCTTACCTTTCAGATTTTTCAGAGCTTCCTATACATACAAGACCTTGGCTACCTGGCAACCTCGTCCATCCACAACAGAACTGAGAACCAGGAACAGACAAAAAGGTCTCTGACTGTCCCAGTGCATTTTATAAAATCCACACTCTGAAACTTCTGAGCTTTTTCCATAGAAAAGCTTTTCTGCCCTTTATTTAAATCCTATTTACTCTTAATCTATACAGAATTCTAGCTATGTTAATGGCATAGTTTTCAATTACATAATAAATTACAAGCAGAAAATTAGATAAGTATGGCATAACATAAGCAGAATACTGAACATAATTTAAAATACTCTCCCTAAAAGAATAGAGATCAAAAACTAATGTGAAAATCTATAGCCCAGTTGTCTTGGGACGCTTAAGGGGAGAACGAATATATTTAGTAGAGTCCATGGGCAACATTGTATTGCTTCAGAGAACACCATTTTATTCATATTATGATGAATCCAGATTATCAATAAAAACGTGTATTGTGAATCAGGAACAAGAATCCCTTACTCAAGATACTTTCTTTTCATTTGTCCTAAAATTATATTAATTATTGATTTTTATTTGAATAAGATGCTTTCCTGTCATTTGCTGGAAAATTCTTCAAATAATAACATAGATCTTCAAAGTCTACAATTTGAATGGGAACCCTTTATGTGTAACAATGCTCTGCCTTCCATAATCTGCACAACATTATATAGTGGCCTGTGGTCAATATGGTCTTCTTAAATAATCAGATATATAAATTTCATTTTAGAAACCTCTCTGTCCAAAATAGTTAAAATAAAAATGCTTACGTATTTAAAATGTTAAATCACCAGTAATACTAAAGACATATTCCCTGAATGTTCTAAATAGGAGCCATGTTCTAGTGTGAAGCTATCTCTGGAAAAAAAAATGAATTTTCAAGACCGTGGGCCTTGCTATTAACTCTCTGGAATTTTCTCCTTTGATAAATTTTCTTCCAATTCACAGTTTACAAATTATCTTTTCTGGTATTATGCCCTGATTTTTTCAGCTGCAAAGATATCAAAGTCTTGGAGTATTTCACAGAAAAGCAAAGCCTTTGCAGAAAGCAAGAGCATGGCATGCTTTCTCCATGGGAAGTAGTTGCCCTCATTCACCAAAACACTGTGCTTACTGGCACATTCTTGGCCTATCAGCTGTCTATAAAAGGAAATCTCTTCTCTCTTGATAGTAGCACATCTCAAACTGGGATGTGTAGTTTCTTATTCATCCATGGATAAGTCCAATTTGCTCTTTGGTGGGTAAAACTGACAATACCCAGAAGATACTATTGGTCTTGAAGCTTCTCTGCAGGTAGTTACCATACTGGCATTTGGTACACCAACTACGTGGGTGAGACAGATTTAAATGGCCTCCTTCAAGCCACACTGTGTACCAGTGTCCACTGCTAGCAAGCTATGCCTACTGCTGCTTTCTATCAAAATAGCCCTGCCAAGTGCCCACTGTGTGTGAGGCACTTGGTAGGCATAGAGAGAGAAAGAGAGTGTGCCCACAAGGAGCTCACAGTCCAGTTGTGAAGAGGTAGGTTCACCTCACGCTCCTGAGCCAATGTTAGTGACTGCCTTGCTCAGCCAGGCCCTGAGGAGATGTACCGGATTCTTCTTCCAGATTCTGAGCCCCAGCAATCCCAGGAGGAAGAAGAGCCCATTCACAACCCTCCTCTGTCTCCTTAGGAATCAACAAACACTTTGTGCAAGAAGCTGGGGGAGTGACAAAAACAAATCAAATACACATCTTTGCCTTGAGAAGTTTACAAAGACATCCTAGTAGTTTCCAGGCAGTCAGTGAATTGCTTTCCTTGGGTTCAGCCTCTGGAAACTACACTGCTCACTTTGTGATATGAAATCTCACTGGCCCATACACCGGCCTGTTCCTCTGGGCAGATGTGTGCACATTTGTTGTTGTGACTCTGCATGAAAGAGCAAATTGACAAAATGAGCCTCCGATGGCTCAGGACCTGAATAACAGGTGTAAGAACTGTAGTCACTCATGTCAAACAAAGAAGGTCTGAAGGCCCCCTGCATGTGCGAGAAAGATGGCCAGTCTACAGCTCCTAACAATCAAAAGGGGTCGTGGCCGCTTCATGTTTCAGGGATGTGAACAGACATTTTCTTGTTACATCTGCAGTGATCTGAGGTGGTGCCATAGGGCCTAGCTGGATGGGTCAGTGCTTAAGTAAAACAGAGTAGACGAGTAAGGATACTCACTAAAGGAGCAAAGGCAATGCTGAAAACAGTCCCCTTGCAACTACAGCATAATTGCAGAGATTACACACACTTAATTGTTTCTTTGATATTATTTCTAACAAACTGGATATTATTATTATCATTGAAAGCATGATAGCAGTATTTAAATGATGAGAAAGACGCAAAGTCTCTTTGTTGCTGTGACCAACAGAATGAAGGTTAGTGTGCTCTCACATTTGTAATGCCAACTCTGCCATCTTATGGAAAATATTGGAAGTACCTAAGCATTTCACTATATTTCAAAGGCAAGGATCTGCTGGTAAGAGGACAGAAAGGCAAGGACGTTGCACCTCGTGTCTATTTCTACGTGTTTTTAACCTTTAACATTTTTACCAGCAGAAGTCGTAAAAAAACCCTTCTGTCTTGAACAATTCTTAGATTGCTTGCCAACCAAGGTGTGTCTCAATCTCGACACTGCAACTTAATGTAAAAATCTTGAAGCTATTTTGTACCAATATGAATTTCTACTGCCCCCAACACTGTGTAGTGACTTCACTGTAAATTAACTTCTTTTCTACAGATTTTTGAGCTACCAGGTGGATTAATTGAAAAAGTCGAATCCTGTTAGGAACCATTCTACGTGATGTTGGTAGCCTGTGAAAAATGAATGTCTTTTTTTCTTATACAAATTAGTAACAAGACTTGCTTTCACAATTCCTTTTTACATTTTTTGTGCATATGATACCTGTATATTATACTCATATTCTAAAGTGACCAGAAAGTGTTATTTAATAGAAACTACATACATTTTTTATGTCTCTATGGACCCTTTGATTCTGGGTACATTTACAATAAGTTATGGTAATAGGCTATTCTTTTCAATTCTGAATAAAAATGTACATTGAAGTAAAAGATGGCTACTGTTTTTAATGAGTTTTTCTCCATCATGGTGTGTATCTATGATAGTAAACTTGGAAAAGGCCTGCGTCTTGAATGTCCTCTCGTTCTTCAGATTTCAAGGGCTTACCCTTCTATCTCATGCACAAAGAAAAGTTAGGTCTTAGGCTACATGACTATAGGAAACCCAGTCCCTTTCCCACGGATTTCCAAGCATCCCTGGGGAGGGTTCAGATGGTCCATGAATCTACCCAGGTGTTCCGTGTGGAGGCCCGCTGCAGACAACTGCTCTGGACTTCTCTGCCAGTGACTCTGACTTTCTCAGAACTGCTTCTTGTCCCTGCAGCTCACTCCAGGCCACCTCTTCCCAAAGCAGGAACTCAGGCTCTCTTTTTATTTCTCAAGTAAAGCTGAAAAAAACCTTTGTAACTAATAAATTTGACTAAGGTTTGATGATAAGTAAAGAGATTACATCCCAGAAAAGAAAAGCTTAAAAGTGCATCTCAGATACCAGTGGGCCAGCAGTGGTTCTGAATTCCCTCTCACAGGATGGTCTTTGTCAGCCCCTCTCTTCTTAGCCCCCTGCCTGCTATCTCCTTGCTCCTGGGGAGACCTGCACACTGTTGATTTCTGCACTGGTTCTGGGTCGTGCTGCCAAATACCCTCCACTTCACCCTCACTAGGGAGCAAAATCTCCTTAACATTAGAGTAATCGCCACAGAGGTTATTTAAGAGAATACTGTTATTTATATTTATTAACAAAATCCTTAGCATCCAGCCTGAAGCTTGTGTGCTGGGATTCTGTCCCCAGATCAGTTTCCTCTAAGAACAGTGAGTGAATTTGTGTTGAACCAATAGAGTAGCACCTCACAGAGGGTTCATCCCAGAAAAAAGTCAGGGAGGGGTGGTGGGCACGTGGAAACTTTACAGTTTTTCTGTTAATTCTAAAACTAAGTTATTAAAAAATCACGTGGGGAGGCTTGTTTAAGTGGTATATTCCAGATTCTACCCTTAAAGATGCAAGCACAACATAAAAATTACAAATTTTTTGTCCCTATTTCCATTTATCAAAAAGATTAAAATATAGTCTAGTCTCAGAACACCCATATGCTTACAAGAAGAATAAGGAAAAATCTAAATTGCTGATCTTATTGCCACTTCCCTCATCTAGACATTTGAATTCTTATGCCTCATTGGACAAATAGAAATCATATTAGATATTCCTATAATCTAATCGTGGCTATCAATTTAAACAAACCAGCATATATTCTTTTCTTACTCTAAGTGGATGCTGAAGTTTATTTTTCTTCTACTTTGTACTTATGTCAAATTAACTTAAATATCATCGCTTAGCCCCCCCCCTCTCCAATCCCACTGCCACCGCCTCAGTGCTGGCTCTCACCATCTCTTAATTAAACAGCCTCCTAATGGAGCTTAGACTCTCTACTTTTCCCCCAAACTCTGTTTTTAATATATTTCTAAAATAACAAACCTGAGTTTTGTTATAGCACCCTGCTTACAATCTTAAAATAGGGTAACAAATCAGATCCAAACTCCTTAGCTTGATATATAAGATCTTCCATTATCTGACCTGACCTACACTATCAGGCTCGCCTCTCACTACTTCCTTTTTCACACCCTGTTTGTCTCTTTCACACTTTTGTCCAAACATTCCCCGTGCTTTTCATGTGTCTATTATTTGGGAGCCCTTCTCTGAATGTAGAATGCTGATACCATCTTGAATGCTAGATACATTTTACTCAGTCTTCAAGATCTAAGTCAAATGTTATCCCATTAAAAATCCACTCAACTTATAATTAAGGAGCTTGCTATGTGATGATCCTGAATCACCTAGCAGAATTGGTCTCTCTGCACTCAAAGAACTTTGGTCCTGCTTCCATAATTATGCAGTGAACCCTAACCACACCTACGTCATTGTTAGTTTTCAATGCTTAGAAATATGAATCACATTAGCTTTTTTGGCAAGCATGTTACCCTTTTCCTTCCCATTAATTCTTCCATCACCTAGAGCCATAAAGTTAGGTTTTCCCCCCATATACTACTTTAACTGAAAACTCCCCATTCTGCATCTGTGCAATTGGTTTATTGGGCTCAATTTCAGGTATTTATATTATATTGGCTACTATTAAACTTAATTTTGTTAGATTCAGCCAACCATTTCAATTTGATGATATCATTTTGAGTTCTGATTTATTAAACCAACCTATCAGTTATTCTTCTCAGATTCATGTGACCTACAAATATTCAAACAACTTTTTAACCGGAAGTTACAAATTATTGAATAGGGCAAATTAGAAAGTGATTATCGCCAAATTATCACATTATTCCCATCAATCAGGCCCCAAATGTCACCTTGGAATCTGAGTGATACACTACTTTAAAGTACCATTCTGGAACCCAGATTCATCATTTTCCTAACGTCTCTAAAGCAGTCTAAAATATTAATTTTATGAAAAAGAAATAGTATCTCTGACCTGAGGTGTTGATAATTCATATTGGTTCTTAAAGACCACAGTTGGTTTTTGCAAGATAGTATAAGTAATATCTGAGCATCTTAGCTGGTATTTCCACTAAATGCACCAGTTTATGATTTTTAAAATCCATTTTCTTTCACTTTTTGCAAATTTCCATTGTGATTGACCGTAAAGGTGTCTTCTGGCACCCCTCCTCCTGTAAGATCCTCCCACTCACCCAGAGGAATGGTCTTGCCTGCAGGTTTATTGAGCCAAACAGAAACATTCCTCCATTCGAGTCGTTCACATTTTGAGTCTTTGTGTCTTGAAAGGTTACAGATTGGGGGGCCAGTTAGATCTTTTCTTCAACCGTATGAGACTTCAACTAACAATTACCAGTGTTTATCTGGTAAGTTATCCTTCTTACCAGAGAAAGTGAAGAAATGATAACCATTAGCCATTTGCAATTATAAAATTTCCTTGGTCTCTAGCAGGCCTCAAGGAGCTAATATCTTGATGAGGAAAGGGAAATCCAAAAATCACATGGTGGGTAAACTTGGAGCAAACCGGTAAACAAATTAAAAATAAATTCAGATTGTGATAAGTTCCATGAAAACGGTGGGGGATTGGAATTGGCCACCCCAAGATATGCCTCTTTGGCATGAGGATTGTTTTGGGCTGGTTACTTTTAAAAACTGCAGACAGGAGAGAAACTCTGAAAAGTAGAAATTACCCTTTGTTACGATATATTTACATTTGTAAGAGAAATCTCCATCTGTAAAGGTGTCTCCCTCTCTGTACCAGGAAGAAGGGGGGATGACCTTGTCTCTAAAAACTCTTATGAATGCGGAAGGCAAGGACTTAAATCTGCATAATAACCTTACTCTTGCTTATTGAGCTTTTCTGGTAATCTCCCATAACTGATTCCTCCCACCCCCAACATCCTCCTTTGTCTTTCACTGAGGATGCTATTTAAGGTGAGAGCTTCCACCATTTTGGTGAGTTGCTCAGTTTTTCTGGGTCTCTCACGTATACACGTTATAAAGCTTTGTTTAATTTTCTCCTGTTATTCTGTCTCATGGGACTTTAATTCACAGTCTGGCCAGAAGGACCTAGAGTGGGTAGAGGAAATGTCTACCTTCCCTACAAAACATAAACAGAATGATGTGATGGAGAGTAAATGGATGTGACACAAGGCCCTTCCTTCAAAAGAGTGGCTGGGTAACATCTCTAATTTACTTGTAAGTACAAAGACTGTGAGATGGGAAAGAGGGGGACACAATCAAGTTACTGAAAGGAGCCCTCCGTGGTTGGAGTATAGAGAGAGCAGAAGAGAAGTACAAGAAAAGGTTGGGAAGTGGGAGGTAGGAAGTAGACAGATTCAGAACTTGTAAGTCAATGTAAATTGAGATTTTATTCAATAGGAAACTACTGGAGAGCATTAGGCCCTGACTGGCCATGGGTAAGTCAAGTCACCTCCAATGTTACCTCTTTGGGTAACAAATACCAGCAAATACTAGGAATTGCATGCAACTTTAAACACCAGAATTGTTGGCAAAGAACAACGGTACTGCACTATTCCTCTTACTTAAGCAGAAATTTTATTTTATTTAATTTTATCCCTCCCTGCCTTTGCCATCTTAATCCTTTGAGAAGACACCTGTGCCAACGCAGAGCGAAGCATGTGTTTGTTCAGCTCACTGTGACACGTAATAATCCCTGACATTAGTCAATATGTTGGAAATGGAAATTCAATCATAAAAGACATTTTTCTTCCAAATTATGTAGAAATGATTTCATTAAGTTTGCTTTCAAAAAGTATTTTTCCCAAAAGCTGATGTCGCCTTCAATGGTTATGTTAAAGGGGCCTAATGAAGACCTACATGGACTGAAACATCAGCACTAATGGTGCCTGATTCTGTCTTTGTCATTTTGGTGACGAGAAATAAAGGAATACTGGATATCTTCAGTTAATGCAATCCTTTTAGAGCTCTTTAATTGAACAATTCCTTAAGGGACAAAGTGTCCTGGGGAATAAAAGCGGCTGAAGCAATTTCCTTGAGTTACAGGCATTGTTACAGAGCAAGCATCTCAGAGAAAAGAGGAGCGGGTGGTTGGAGAGGAGGCGCTACTTAGGGTCACATCACATCTCATTCTTCAGCCACTGTCTCCCTCCCTCTCTTTTCTTCTCTTTCCT
The DNA here is from genome assembly GCF_041296235.1 of Equus asinus. NCBI lineage: Eukaryota > Metazoa > Chordata > Mammalia > Perissodactyla > Equidae > Equus > Equus asinus. Next base: position 21,735,156 of record NC_091801.1, on the reverse strand, counting down.
CCTCTGAGTTTCCTTCCTCCCATCACGGGAGGGAGACCAGTGACATAGTTTAATACACTCAGAAGGACGTTCCAGCCTGTAGAGTAAACTTCTATTCTATTTTTTATTTCAAGAGGTTTCACAAAGAGTTATCTGACCTCTTCTAGGACGTAAGGGCAAGATTTTCATTTAAAATTGGAGAAAGCTCTAGAGTGAAGTTGAATCCTATACCTATTGTCATGCCCTCTTACCCTGAAGCTTATAAGTATGTGGATGTTACAGCAACCTGCCAGCAGAGATCAGTCCAAGGAGAGAACTAACATCCAGTTGATGAGGGCAGAAAACTCCGGCTTTCTTGAGTTGCTCTCCTCAAGCCGAATTCAGGGCTCCCGGCTCATCCTGTCTTCAGGCTTAACCATGGCCTAAAGCCTTGGAGTCTTTTGCCTCCAGCTGCACAGAAGGAGAAAGAAAGAGAGTACAGGTAATTTCATGAGGAAGCTTTTAGACACCAGGCCTGGAAATGGTGCACATCACTTGTGTCCACATTCCTCAGGCCAGAACATGTTCACAGGATCCCACCAAACGGCAAGGAAAGCAGAAAAATAGCATCTAGTACTGGCTCAGAAAGAAAAGGAAATAGAATATGGTACACACGTAGCAAACTATGCCCCAACAATCTTTTACTACAATAGTTTCATTTAGTATTTTTTTCATTGTAATCAGTGTTTGTTGTATTAGAATTTCACCAATATTTAAGAAAATTAGAGGAGTAGGAACAAAAGAAATTGTCCTCAAACTTTAAGCTCCCGTAGAATAATAGTGACTGTCTTAATCTGAATCTTTGCACACATCATACAAAAGCATATAGGTGAACAAGGAAAGTAAATGATGCCACCGTCACATTCTCTCAGGACACAACAGAGCCTCCTCTCCTGTCAGTAGAGAAATCTCTGCCCCCTTTTCTTTTCTCTCTTTTCCACCTACCATGACCCCTTGGCCTCCTCCTCTTTTGATACCCACCCACTCCTCAAGCTCAGCCTCTGGCATTAGTTCTAGTTGGGCCAGATGTTGGCTTTGGGAGGATGGAGATGGGAAAACACCAAACTTTCTATTCCCTGAGTTGCATTACCTAAGGCATCTCGTGTTACGTTCTGGCTTAGAGAGGTGGAGGGATGTGAGGCAGGTGATGGGGAAAACAACTCTCCTACCCCACGGAGATAGTTTCTGCTCTATACAAGCAAGTTGAGGGCTAGGAACAAAGCATTCTTCCAACAGATCAGAAACTAAAGAAGAGTAAGCTGTATCTCAGAAACCATATTATCTGACTTCAGGTCACTAGGTCTATTTCCTTATGTTATCCCGATTGTAAACTCTTATTAAATGCATACGTTATTTGTGTGTGGGGAGGGGTGTAAGTTGGAATATTATTAGTGTAAATTTGACACTATATATTAACGTTAAAGAGGTACCTATCCTTTCACCTAGCAATTTTTAGAACATTGTCCTACAGATGTTGCATTTGTGCAAAAAATTATTTATTGTTTTTAGTGAAGCATTTTGGTAGTTAAAAAGACTAGAAACAACTCAAATGCCTATTAGTAGGAAACTGCCAAAATAAATTATGGTACAGCCATACAATGGGTCATTATGCAGCTATCAGAAAAGAATGAGGAACTTTGCGTGCTGGAGGATTTCCAAGACAGTCTAAGGGGAAGGGCCACTTGTGGAAGCGTGTGCAGTGTGCTACCATGTTTGTGAAAAGGGGAATCTTATCAGTATTTGTCTAAGTGTGGAATGTCTCTGAGAGGATATAAAGAAATCAGTTACGCTGGTCACCTCACGGAGGGCTGGGGGGCTGGGGGGCACAGACCGAGGAATAGACCGTTTAGACTTTCCTTTTATAATCTGTTCGGGAAAATTCAGGTTGATAACAAATAAATAGAATGTTTTGATCTTAAACCAGCAGAACCACAGGCTACTGAGAGAAGAGTCACAGCTCCTCAACTGAGCTAGAACATTCAAGGGTGAGAGCGTGTCCTTGAAGCCAGAGTGACTGAGGCTTTACCTGGGCAGAAGCGCAGGAGTGTGGGGCCTACATTTCCTCCAGCCCCATGTGCAGAGTCTCTTTCAGGTGCCCACTCAGGAGAATCCAGGTTTTCCTTTTTCTAAGGAAGGTGGCATTTTCTTTTATGGACAATCGGACTCGGCTTTCATACAGTTACTTCAGCTTGGCTGAAGCTCAGGGAAGTAAACAGCAAAAACAGGTGAACCATAAAATTAAGCCTACATCATGGGGATGTTAACTAAGGCCGTTAAATCTGTGATTTGGGATCTAAATATTGGAGTACGACTTTGATGATACTGTAAAATTGTACCTAAAGTAGACTAATCCAGAATAATAATACAGCAAACAGCATGATTGAAAAATTTGAAAAATTACTCAAGCTTTCCAATTGGTATTTACATTAGCACATTCCCACCCTTAATGACATAAAAAGAAATAGCGTTACAGATGCTTTAATGCATCAGGCTTCAACGAATCAGGAGGAAACGCAGATGTCTTACGTAGATCTAACAACATTTTAATATTAAACAAACAAACCGCCATTAGATAGGCGTGGCAAAGGCATATCCTGCTGCCTGCTTAATCACGGGAAGTGATTTCAGATGCTCGTCCTCTGTCTTCTTCAGGAGTTCATTCCAAACCGCGCAGCTGCAAGGCGAGAGCCAGGAGAATTAAATACGGTAAAAAGGCAGGCAGCAGCGAGGTGAGAATTCACCCTGTGACACGGATGAACGCTACCACGGAGGCCGCTCAGCCTTCGCCTGAGAGGGAGAGGAAAACCTTGTTCACACTCAGCCTTTGGTTGTGCTGAGTGTGAATTAGGGTTGTTTCCGGATTAAAAACCGGGAGAAGCTACACAGAACTATATTAGAAATATTATGAGATATGTAGAAGGAAGAAGAATGGAGAAGTGGGAGAGAGAAGGAGAGAGAGGGCAAGTCGACTGAGAGCTTGGAGAGGCAGAATTGAAACGAGAATGGAGTGACTAAGGAACTTTCAGAATGAACGATGTCTAGAGAGTGTGGTAGGAAATCTTCGTGTATTTGTGACAGTGAAATCACCCCCTCCCCATAGCTTCATAAAAAAATAAAATGAAAACTTCAACCAAAAATTCATATTACTCCTCCGTGCCTTTTGGTCAGAGTTATGCATTTTTGTGTGTGTATGGTGCAGGGCTGACAGGGGTTTGAGTTGGAAGCAAGAAAGCCTCATGTTATTTGGGTTAAATTATTAAAATTGAGACTATGAGCCCAGTGCATTTTTTCAGTATATTTGGTGCTTGAGGCCATTGACACCAGCACTTACTTACTAATTGTGGTCAGAGGCTTTAAAGACCTTTGAGTCGCCACGTTTTTGTTATTTATTTTACGGAAGAGGTCACATGGCTGCCATCTTCTATAGTGAAGTTAAATCCTATTCGGGGGATTAAGTTTTAAAGTGAGTTTAAAGAAAAAGTTAAGAGTAGTCAAAATTTCCACTAAAAACCCTGTACTCACCCCTCAAGTACCGTACTCGTTGACTGTACACTCAAGTTCAGCCTCGTCAGGAGTTTCTCGGCATTAGCACACAGCTCTTCATCACTTATTTAACGCACACGCAGGCAGTGAAGTAAGACAAAATAAAGTTCCCACCTTCATGTGACTTACATCCTAGGCGAGGAGGCAAAGAATAAGGACATGAGCAAGTATGTAAAATTACATCAGTTTTATGTGCTGTGGAGCCAAATAAAGCAGGGAAAGTTGAGAAGCAACACCAAGATAAGAGTTATAATTTTATGCGGAGTAATCAGGGGAGGTCTCATTGGGAAGACGACATTGAAGTAGAGACTGGAAGGAAGGACGGATGTGAGGGCAGCTCTCTGCGGAAGGATATTGCAGACAAAGGAGCTGTAAGTGCAAAGGTCAGATGAGGAAGTGTGCTTGGAGGGTGGGAGACACAGGAAGGAGGCCAGTGCAGCTGGCAGCTGGCATGGAGAGGGAAGGGCAGGGTGGACAGAGATGACGTAGGGCTGGATCCCTGAGACCTAAGAGGCCAGTGCACAAGGCCACGTTACTCTGAGTGGGTTAGGAAGCAATTGGAGAGAAAGAGAGCAGAAGAGTAACATGTTGGGACCCAAGTTTCTAAAGAATCCCTCTGGCTACTTTGTTGAGAAGAAACCATTGAGGAGCAAGAGCAGAAACAGGTGACAGGTAAGAATATGGTTGCAATACTCCAGGTGAGAGACGGGGGTGGCTTTGACCACAGCGGTGGTGGCAACAGTGGTTAGAAGTGGATGCATTCTGTGGTTCGCCAATCAGATGAGTTAGTTGATAAAAGTCTTTACAGGAGAGGGATCAAGCTGTCACCCCTGGACCTACTGATCAATCTTCCCATCCTAAGAAATGAGAAAACCAGACATCATGTCCCTCTTGAGGTGATCCAGGATGCAGTACTCATCAAAGTACTAATACATAATATTTCTGCCCAAAAATCAAAACTGCTTCCAATCAAACCTAGAGCTAACTTCCGGTTTACAGGAAATGTAGGTGGCAGACAAAATCAGAATGTGGGACAGTCCACAGGACAACTGGCCCATTTCTCCAACAAGGTGGTGGAATTTTTTTTATTAAAAATAAAAGGATTGGGGACTGGTTCAGGAAGGGTTTTTGCCTCCAGCCCTGTGTTTGCACTTAGCATTGACAGCACCTTCTGGAAGCCACTTCCTCTGAGTTCCCCTCCCCCACCAGCACCTCCACTCTCTGAACCGTCTTTACTCCTTGCCCCTGGGTTCCTGTTCTGTTCCATGCATTTTCTATTTCTGGTTATTTTCCCACCCTGTAACACTGTGAAGTTATACAAGAGCTTATTTGCTAGACATTTCTGAGAACCTCAGACTTAAACCTCCATAGCCCTTTTTGAATCTCCTCCATCTGCACAGTTTTCTGTACTCACTTGCAACTATGGACCTTGTGAAGATTTCTGTTCACTGGTTGTTCTCATACCCAATCACCCAAGTCCCTCTCGGGGTGGCTCCTCTGCCTTTAGGGACAGGTGTTTTTTGGTGATATTTGGGTTTTGCAGCTAATAGGACTTATCATGTTTGCTTTTCATTTTCTACCACTCCCATCACACAACTGTCATATTGCTGGCAGCGATTGAGACAAGATGTCTGAATTCTGTGACTTTAAGGATTTTCTGTCATCCAGCTTTCTCAAAGGTGGTTTCCATGGGTATTTTTTCCATTCACTGTACAGGTTGGTCTATTTATCAGTCAGCTCCAGCTTCCATAACAAAATACTACAGAATGCGTCATTGAAACAACAAAACAGAAATTTATTTTCTCACAGTTCTGGAGACCAGAAGTCCAAGATCAGGGTGCCAGCATGGTCAGATTCTGGTGAGAGCTCTCTTCCTGGCTTGCAGACACTGCCTCTCACTCTGTGCTCACATGGCAGAGAAAAAGAAAGCAAGCTCTCTGGTGTCTCTTCAATAAAGGTACTAATCCCAGCATGAAAGCCCTATGGTCACAACCTCATCTGACCCTAATCACCTCCCAAAGGCCCTGTCTCCAAACACCATCACATTGGGGGTTAGGCTTTAAGATCTGAATCTTGAGAAGACACAATTCGGTCCTTATCAGTCTATTTGAATTTCAGTGAGAATTTGAAAGATATTTTTTAAACTACCACTGCCTCATGATAGTATCACCTATAATATCTGGCAGAAATTACTACTGGATTGTGTGTGGATATGAGACAAAAGGAAATCAAGGATGGTTCTACAGCATAGTATTCTGAGAAACGGGAACGATGGAGTTTCCATTTACTAAGATGGGAAAGAGATGGAAGGAAAACCAGGACTTTACTGTTGCCTGTTACATCTGAGGTGCTAGTTAGATTAGACATCCAAGTGAAGACATAGAAAAAGCAGGTAGATATGAGTCTGGAGTTCAGGAAAGGTCCAGGCTACCCATACACATTTTAAAGTAGCCAAGCTGTATTTAGAGTCATAAGACTGGAGAACACCACATAGGTTAATGCAGAGACAGGAGAGAGGAGGTCCGTGCACTGGGCCAGGCAATCCAGTGTTTAACAGTCAGAGAGGTGAGGATAAATCAACAAGACTGAGAAGCAGCAGCTAGTGAGGTCAGAAGAGAACCAAAAGAGCATGTCTTCCTGTTGCCAAGTAAACACAGTGTTTCCCTAAGGAGAGAGGGACAGTCACACCAAATGCTGCTCATAGAGCAAGACAGAGGGGCCTAGGCACTGACCATTGGACTTAGCCACATGGAGGTCATTGGTAACCTTGACAAGAATAGTTTCCATGGAGTGTCAGAGTGAAAGTACCTAAATCCAGTGGAGTAGATTTGAGAGAGAATTAGAGGGGGAAAATTAAAGACATTAAGTATAGATAACTCTTTGAACAGTTTTATTGTAAAGGGATATAGCAAAGTGAAGAGGTAAGTAGAGAGATTAAGTTGAGAAAAGATTTTTTAAAAGTAAGAAATGTAACAGCATGTAAGTGTAATGATCAGAATGATTCCAGAGAGAGGGAGATACTGATAATGTAGGAAAAAGGGAACCATTTGCTAGTGCAATGCCCTTGAGTAGGTGAAAATGGATAGGTTTTGGTGCATAAGTGGAAGAGTTAGCCTCGGACGGTCAGTTGTGATGCATATACTGGCCCAGGCCCAGTGAGGAAAGGCAGAGAGTCTGTGCTCAGAGAAAGGTGACAGTAGCTGAGGAATAAGGGCCTGTAGGAGTTCTCTTCTCATCCTTTTTCATATCTCCAGGTTAACAGAAGCAAGTTCATGAGCTGATGGTGAGGAGAGAGGAAAGGTGCTGGAGATTTGAGAGAAGGGATGAGAAACACTTAACTTGGAGAACAGAAAAGGAAGCCAACTAGGGAAGTGTATCCAGATAGTGAAGCATGACTGGGGGTGCGCTTGGGGTCAGGGCCAATGGCAACCTGCTTGCTCTCTCTTCAGCTGAGCACCAAATGCAACAAACAACTGGTTTGCATGTAGAGGCTGTGTTATACACAAAATACAGTAGGGTTTTTTTCTTCATTACAGTTTTTTTGTTTCGGAGTTTTTGCTGATTGTGTATGGTTAAATTTGAGAAATTAAATTCACATATGAAGGTTTCCACTGAATTGCCCTTTTCACTTGATTTGTTCACCTTTCTAAGGATCATAGTTTCATGCCCACATTCAGTGTTGCTCTCAATATTATCTTGCTTTCAGCAGTCTAACTACATAGATGAGTGGAGAGCAAGTCCACAAAACGTGACCATTTGTACTTCTGTTGCGTGACCCTTAAGTAGGACATTCATTCAAGAAAGACTACTTGAATTTCCTAGAAGCAGGTGATATTTCTCCCCCTTGTATCACAAAATTTCACAAGTGGGAAAATCATGAAACACTTGGTCCTTCATCATTTTTATCTCTTGAAAATGACTCATCACTTCTTTCCTGTTTACAAGTTAGAATTCTTTTTTAGTGTTTTAAGTTTCAAAATCCAAACCACAGCATCAGGGCTCCAAGCCCAGATCCCACAGCAGGGAGACCCCTGGGCCTCGTGTGGTGGAGGATGCAGCAGCTCACACTCTTCATGAGGCCTCAGGACAGCGCCAGGGCTCAGGCAGTGGTCACGGTCCCGGACAAGGAAAACTCAAGTTGAGGACACGGATGCATTTCCTATTCCTCTTAGACTTTATACACTCAAATTTCTTCATTCAAGAACTGTCTACATGCTAATATTTAGGTTAGACTTGGGCTACAAAGTAAATAACCTATGGTCTCTCCACCTTGGGAGCTGGCTTACGGTCCAGCGGAAAAGATAGGTAATAAATTAGTGACCTCCATGGAAGGCTAGAACAGCCTGCAGAAGTTAAGGTTTATATAGAACCAAGTGTTGGTGAGGGCCAAGGTAGCTTAAGCACCTTTTCAGAAGGGGTGTGGTGAAGTGGAAGATTTGGGCTGTCCCAGCTCCAACTGTGTGGCTTTAGGCAGGTTACAATCTCTGAGCATCTTTCTCCTCATTTGCAAAATGTGCTAATTAAATGAGATGCTTATCAATTGCCGGGTACAGGAACTTTGCAGGTGTTCAGGAAGTATGAATTCCCTCCCCTTATTTCTGCCCTTGGACATTTGAGCTCTTGAATCATAAATAGGAAGTAAATGTCTTCAAGTTAGATAAGAGAAAATTAAGATAACAAGAGCTCAATTACAAGTTAAAGGTTATGTCTTTAGAATTAGTTGAAGATTTAGGATTAAGAGAAAGATTCCACAAAATAACTTGCCTATATTCTTCACAAATTCAAGGTTAGGGAAGACAAAGAGTGAGGAAAAGATTAAAGGAGGCTAAGAAGACATGACAGCTAAACACAGCATGTGATTCCAGACTGGATGGTGGATCTGAAAAAAAAACATTTTATTTGCTATAGAGAACAATAGCGGGACAATTGGCAATATTTTAATAAAGTCTGTTGATGTTGATTATTATACAGTATTATTTAAGACAATATCCTTGTTTTGGAAACACACATTGATGTATTTAGGGGTAAAAGGCAACACATCTGCAATTTAATCTCATGTGGTTTTAAAAAAAGAATGTGTGTGGGTGTGTGGGTGTGTACGCATGTACATACGTGCACAGAGCAGAGAGAGAGAGAGAGTGATAATGCAAATGTATAAAATGTTAACAGTTGGATAATATGGGCAAAGGATATATAGGAATTCTTTGTATAATAATTGCAACTTCTCGGTAAGACTGAAATCATTTGAAAACTAAAAGTGTTTTTAAATTTTTTTTTTTTTGAGGAAGATTAGCCCTGAGCTAACTACTGCCAGTCCTCCTCTTTTTGCTGAGGAAGCCTTGCCCTGAGCTAACATCCGTGCCCATCTTCCTCTACTTTATATGTGGGACGCCTACTACAGCATGGCGTGCCAAGCAGTGCCATGTCCGCACCCAGGATCTGAACCAGCGAACCCCGGGCCGGCGAGAAGCAGAAAGTGAGAACTTAACCACTGTACCACCGGGCCGGCCCCTAAAAGTGTTTTTAATAGAAAGTCTTTATTATGAAAGTAAATGATTTTTATGTCATAATGATTCAGGAAGTCCACAAGAGGATTAAAAAAAATCAAAATTAGTAGCCAGACTTTGGAATGGAAACACATTAAAATGGTCCAGGCCAGAGACCTGGCGAGGTTCATAGAACTCTGGAGGCCCTAATTAGAAGTGATGATACTGAACTGGTGATAGGCTGACACACATTCATTAGCTCAGCATCAGTTCTTTCTTTCAGGTACAGTCCAACAAAAGGGCACCATTTGTGCAGTTTCCAAGAGGCCCTGAAGGCACTACCTAGTTTGTCAGCCCTTTCTGTTTGAAAGCAAAGGTAAAGCTTAATCGTAGTACCAGAGAGCAATAATCCACACACATCTGACCTACCTGTAAATAGCTGATTTGGGATAATGTCTTCCAGAAAATTACATGTTATGATTACTCTATCACCTCTTGCAATGATTTTAGTCACGTAAAGTAGAAGTCTGTAAACCTTAACCATGTTATTTTCATTGCAGCTCTTCAATGTCTAAATGATTGAACATTCTTTAATTAACATGTACTTTCAATTCTTTATTTCTGGGAAAGAATCATCAAGTAGAATATGGAAAATGCACATATGTACAAACAGAAAATGTAAATTAATAATCATAATATATTTTTTATATTTGCATAAAATATAATTACATATATTTATATAGAAATATATTATATATAATAAGGAAAATATGATAAACCCTCAGGAATCAATTAAAAAGTTACTAGAATTAATAAAAACAGGTAAAAAATTCACAAAAATCAGTGGAATGCCAGTATGCCACATCCCCACCATCCCCACCAAAAAAAAAACCTGTTAAAAATTTTATAAGACATCCTATTCTGATGAGTTCAAGAAGTGTGTTTAAAAATTTCCGTGTAAGAAAGTAAATTAATAAATCATATTGAGAAATAGCAACAGACAATGAAATAACTAAGAAAAATCCTCATGAGAAATGTATATGAAACTACTTAACTGATTAAGACATATAAAAGACACGTATATTGCTATACGGAAAAAGTTAAATATAAGACGTCAGTTTTTCTCAAATTAATATATAGGCTTATTGTATTCCCAATAAAACCCATGTTGGGGTGGGGAAGAGTTTTGAGGACTCAACAAAATAATTCTTAAATTCATTTTCACTTATAAATAGGAAATGATATCAAAACAAATTCTTTAAAAGAAAACCAATAATAGAGGATTGGTTTTAAATATTGTAAACAGTGTTTACAATAATTTTGTATATTTTATAGACAACATTGTAAATAACTGGGGAAGGAGATGATTATTTGATAATGATGCTAGAAAATCCATTTGTAAAAATGGAACAAAAAATCAGCTGCTAACTCTACACCACACTCCAAAACAAACCTGGGGTGAGTTACAGAGTTAAATAGTCATTCAGTAGAAAATCAGAAAAAAATTGAAAACAGAAATATAATGGTGGAAGAACTTTCTAGGCTTTATGTAAAAGATAAATGCACATTTAAAGAAAAATATCTAGGTTCAGACCAAGATGGCAACATAGGAGTCTCCTGAACTTCCCTCCTTTCATGGACACACCAAATATGCCTTACACACAAAGCAATTTCCTCTGAGAGAAATCCAGAAATTAGCTGAGTGACTCCTACACGTCAGGAAACTGAGATAATACCCACATCAAAATGAGTAGGAAGAACTGAGATATACTCTCACCATAAACTTCACCTCCGGCACAGCACTATACGGTTGGGAGGGAACCCTACACTCTCACCTTCTCCTTGAGGAATGAAAGGTTTGGATCATACATCTAGTGCCCCAACTTCTAAGGCTGCCTCTCAAAGGATGGGCCCCCAAATCACCTAGCTCTGAAAGCCAATGGGCCTTGCATTCACAAGTCCTATAAGACTAGATAAACAAAAAAGTAGTTGTTAACAGGCAGATGTGTACTCGCCTAAGCTAACCCGTGGGGCTCAGTGTAGAAGGATCAAGCAAAAATGCCCATCTTCCAGTCTTTCCCTGGAAGGAATTTAACTGCATGCTTTGTCAGCTGCTGCCTGAGAGTTCTGCTTCTAATTAGCACACAACTAGGTGCTGACTGCAATTAGTCCTGGAGCCCAAAAGAGCCAGTGGGCACATCCCAACCTTCTTCCCCTGGCTTGTTCCAACAATAAAAGCAAGTCAAAAGTATCTGCCTGGAAGAAGCTTGTCCACACATCTAGTGCCCCAACATTTACAGCTGTCGACTGAGGGATGGGCCCCTAAGTCACCTACCCCGATAGCCAACAAGACTTGCATTCATCAGTTCCAAAGGACTATAGCAAACAAAGAAGCAAGTTTTTAAACAGGTGCAGGAGCATGCCCCATGGCTATACACTTTGGCTCAGCACAGAGGGAGCAGGCAAAAACTCCCATCTCCCACTTTCTCCCTGGAAGGGGTTTGACTGCATATTTTCCCAGCTGCTGTCTGAGAGTCCAGTTACTAATCAACCTGCATCTAGTTGCTAACTGCACATCTCCCCTTTGATACACTGACAGTCTTGGCACACCCTCAACTTCTAGGAGCCACTAAGAAAAAAGATAGTGGCTTGGATGATTACAAAGGTTTGAGAGTCAACAAAGAGCTTGAACTGGCCTGATTGACAAGGTTCATCTCCTTTAGGAAATCAGTCTGTAAAGACTAGAAGTGGTGACTGTTTTGGTCTAATTCACAGAAACCAACACAGAGTCAAGGAAAATGAAAAAAAAAGGAAATATGTTCAAAACAAAAGAACAAGATAAATCTCCAGAAACCAGTCTTAATGAAACAGAGATAAGAGATATATCTGATAGAGAGGTCAAAATAACAGTGGTAAAGATGATTACAAAGGTCAGGAGAGCACTGCATGAACAAAGTAAGAGTTTCAACAAAGATAGAAAATATGAAAATGTATCTAACAGAAATCATAGAGCCGAAGAATACAATACAGAACTGAAGTTAAATGGGGGGGTTCAACAACAGATAAGATCAAATGGAAGAAAAGATCAGTGAACATGAACACATGGTAGTGGAATTCATTTAACCAGAGGAATAAAAAATAAAAGAGCAAAGATAGCTTAAGGGACTTATAGGAGACCAATATATGCATTATAGGGGTCCCAGAAGAAGAAAAGAGAAACAAAGGGGCAGAAAGCTTATTCAAAGAAACAATAGCTGAAAAGGTCCCTAAAATGAGGAAAGAAACAGACGTCTAGATCTAAGAAGTCCATACGTACCTAACAAGATGAACCCAAAGAGATCTATAACAATACACATTATAATTAAATTGTCAAAAGATAAAGACAGAGAGAATCAAAAGCAGCAAGAGAAAAGCAAATTATTACAGGAAAGAGAACCCCCATAAAATTATCAGCAGGTTGTTCAGCAGAAACCTTGTAGACCAGAAAAGAGTGGGATGATATATTCAAAGTAATGAAAGAAGAAAACTGCCAGCCAAGAATACTCTACCTGGTAAAGTTATCCCTCAAAATTGAAGGATAGATAAAGTTTCTCAAAGAAACAAAAGCTGAAGGAATTCATCACCACCAGACGGGCCTCACAAGAAACATTAAAGGGAGTTCTTCAAGCTGAAATGGAAGGATGCTAATTAGTAACGTGAAAACATAAAAGTATAACATGGAAAACAGGGAAAGTATAAGACTCACTGGTAAAGGGAAATATATAGTTAAATTCATAATATTCTAATATTGTAATGGTGGTGGGTAAGTCACTTATAAGTCTAGTATAAAGGTTTAAAGACAAAAGTATTAAAAATAACTACAACTACAATGATTGTTAATGGATACACAGTATAAAAAGATATAAATTTTGACATCCAAAATAACGGGGGGGGGGCTGTAAAAATAGAGTTTTTGTATATGTTCGAAGTTAAGTTGTCATCAGCTTAAAATAGACTGTTATATACATAAGATGTTCTGTGTAAGCCTCGTGGTAACCACAAAGCAAAAACCTATGGTAGATACACAAAAGAGATGGAAATTAAGCATACCACTACAGAAAATCATCAAATCACAAGGAAGAGAGGAAGAAAGGAACAAGGGAACTACAAAACAGCCAGAAAACAATTAACGAAAATGGCAATAGTAAGTTGCATACCTATCAATATTTACTTTAAATGTAAATGGATGAAAGTCTTTAATCAAAAGACATAGAATGGCTGAATGGATTTAAAAAAAAAAAAACAAGATCCAACTACATGCTGCCTACGAGTGACTCACTTCACCTTTAAAGACAAACACAGACTGAAAGTGCAAGGATGGAAAAAGATAGCCCATGCAAATGGGAAGCAAAAGAAAGCAGGACTGGCTCTGCCTATATCAGAAAAAATAGACTTTAAGCCAAAAACTGTAATGAGAGACAATCTATAAAGATAAAGGGGTCAATTCATGAAGAGAATATAACAATTGTAAATATCTATGCACCCAACATAGGATCACCTAAATGTATAAAGCAAATATTAATAGATCTGAAAAGAGAAATATACAGCAATACAAGAATAGTGGGAGACTTCAGTACTCCACTTTCGAGAATGGATAGATCATCCAGACAGAATATCAGTAAGGAAAATATTGAGGGTAATCTCCTTGACATTGATCTTGGCAATGGCAACAAAAAATGGCAACAAAAGTGAAAAATAAACAAGTGAAACTACATCAAACTAAAAATCTTCTGCACAGCAAAGGAAACCATTAACAAAATGAAAAGGCAACCTAAGGAATGGGAGAAAATACTTGCAAACCAAATATCTGAAAAGGGGTTAATGTCAAAAATATACATGGAACTCATACAGCTCAATAGCAAAAAGACAAATAACCCAGGTAAGATATGGGCAAAGAACCCGAATAGACATTTTTTCCAAAGAAAACATGCAAATGACCAACAGGTCATCACACAGGTGCTCAATATCATCAGGTAATGCAAATCAAAACAACAATGAGATATCACCTTACACCTTTTAGGATGTCTATCATCAAAAAGACAGGAGATAAGTGTTGGTGAGAATGTGGAAAAGGGAACACTTGTGCACCACTGATGGAAATGAAAATTGGTACACTACTATGGAAAAAAATATGGATTAAAAATTAAAAATAGAACTATTATATGATCCTGCAATCCCACTTCTGAGTATATACCCAAAGAAAATGAAAACATTATCTCAAAGAGGTAACTGCACTCACAAGTTCGTTACAGGATTATTCACAATAGCCAAAGTATGGAAACAACCTAAGTATCTGTTGATGGATGAATGGATAAAGAAGAGGTGGTATAATTACAATGGAATATTATTCAGCCTTAACAAAAAGAAGGAAATTCTGCCATTTGCAACAATATGGATGAACCTTGAGGACCTATGCTAAGTGAAGTAAGTTGGAGAAAGACAAATACTGCATGGCATCACTTATGTGTGGAATCTAAAAAGAGAAAGTCAAACATAGAAACAGAGCATAGAATGGTGGTTGCCAAGGGCTGGGGGCTGGAGGAAATGGATAGAGGTCGGTAAAAGTGTTCAAACTTTCAGTTATAAGATGAATAAGTTCTGCGGATCTAATGGGTAACATGGTGACTATAGTTGATTATACTGTATTGTATAATTGAAATTTTCTTAGAGAATAGAACTTACGTGTTCTCACCAAAAAAAAAAAAGGTCAATATGTGAGGTGATGGATGTATTAATTTACTCAATGGTGGGAATCCTTTCATGATGTATGTGTGTACCAAATCACCATATTGTACGGTTCAAATATATTACAACTTTATTTGTCAAATATACCTCAATGAAGCTGGGAAAAAAAGAAAGAAAAAAATCTAAAAACTTGACTACACAAAAAGAAAAATTTCTTTACATCAAGGGAAAAAATATATAAAACAAGACTTTTCCTATAAAGAAAATTTTTCTATTTTCAATAAAGATGACAAATAATGGGTTAAAAAATGTTATGTAAAGAGCTACCTACCAAATAAGAAAAATATGGAGAAACTAATAGAGAGCAAAGGGAATGAATAGTTAATTCACAATGTAGATAAAACAGATATTAAACTCATTTCACACCACTAACAATCAAAGAAATGAAAGACATGATGTACTGTTCTTAATTTACTAACATAGAATGAAAGTGTTCAATTACAGTATTTAAGGCTATTGAGGTCTGGTAAAATTAGTGCGATAAGCTGGCGGATATACTGTGAAATATGTTGACTCTTGTGGAAAGCAATTTTGCAATTCAATCAAGAACCAAAAGTTTCCCAGTAATCCCATTTTGTAGACCCCAGCTGAGGAAATTATCTAAAACATGAAACAAAAAAAGGGCACAAAAATGGGATGATTTATTATTTTATTTACACAGAATGATTTATTATTTTCAGAAACTGCCAATCCAGGTCAAGTTTCTGCCTTCCTGGAGCCATCTTAGGAGTCAAAGAGGAGTAAGACTGGTAACATGTGTCACATGCTACAGTACCTTGAGAAGATGCTGATTTAAAAAGTAGGGCTGATGTCCAATCCCTGATATGTCAAAGGCATCCAGGAGGTCCCTCTGGGTGACCCTTGGCTGTCCCAGACACTGACCAGCACCCGAGGTTTCTCTGTCCTCACAGAAAGTGTGGAAAAAGTCAGGGTAAAAACCATAGTGCCTGAGAAAAGGGGAATGCCTTTCCACTTCTGTCATGTGGTAATGGTGGCAGATGAGCCAGTCCTGTAGTTGATCAAACGCAGATTGCTGTAGGTCCCAACCCAATAAGCCTTTGGTCTATGAATGAGGAGAAGTGAACAGATGGGTCTGACTCTCAAAGGCTCCAAAATCCAGGCACAAACGAAGAGCTGGGATCAGATGTTGGGTGAGTTGGCAGTCCATGGAGACTCCAGCTTTCACCAATAATCAGAGGAGAAGAGGATGTGGGAGTGTGCACGCCAGAGGATAACCTCTGCCATTTTTGTGACGATGTTGCCTGAGTCTCACCACTACAAGGGAAGGTAAGCAGGAAGAGAAATCTAAGTGAGAACTTCCTAGGGGCATTTGGAGATCAGAAGCTGGCACGCAGTCACCTGGCCTAGGCACAGGAGGCACAGGAAGCTGTATTTACCACATTTTCTAGCTTCTGTATTGATGCTTTGACGTTCGAGGCTTTCCTAACTGCAGAAGGACTGCCCTTCTCAGGATTAGCTCATTCCTAGAGGTAGCAACCCATACCCCATCCACTGGTTTATCAGGCTCTTACACTTCAGGACACTATTCCCCATCCTAAGCCCCCCAGGGCCAGCCATTACACAACTAGGGACAGCTCCTACACCCTGAGCTCGCTGAAATTACACAAACTAGCCAGTGCTAAACCTTCTTACCCTGCCTTGCCCATCCCTTCCTGCAAAAGCCATAATAAAGGCTCTTGCCCTGTGACTGACATTGGTACTTCCCCTTGTGGCCCTGCATGGCGTGATATGCGCCCCTCCTCTTGGGAACTACAAGTAATAAACTATCTTTTTTATGGCAACTATCTTCTGATCTGTTGGCCTCATCATACCTGAATGAAAAATAAAATCCACTTTTGTGTGTGTGTGTGTGAGGAAGATTGTCACTGAGCTAAGTTGCCAATCTTCCTCTGTTTTGTATGTGGGATGCTCTCACAGCATGGTTTGATGAGTGGTATGTAGGTCTGCACCCAGGATCTGAACCTGCAAACCCTGGGCCACTGAAGTGGAGCATGTGAACTTAATCACTAGGCTACCGGGCCAGATCGAAAATCTACATTTTAAAACAGTAACTGATGGACAGATTGTCCACCTTGAGGCTGAAAAGTTTTAGCAGCTCTATTTCAATGTTTTGAAAGGGCCACAAAGTTAGACAGGGGTCACAGATGCTGAATTGAATTAACTCTCTCCCAATGTATTCGGCACCTTGTGTGCTTAACTCTGGAAGGATCTGCCTCTCAGACAGGGCACATAGCTGTTAACCCACTAAATGCCCAGACGAAAGGACTGCCCAGCAGACACACAGAATCGTGAGCTAAATAAAATGGTTATTTCAAGCCACCAAAATGGGAGAGACAGGAGTCGTTACACAAAAGCGAACTGAAACACTGCCTGACATCACCGAGTCTAGCACTCCCTCAAATTGGAGGTGGTGAGTTTGACCCAGACCTGGACCCTGCTCCCTGTGGTAGAGGACTGGGTGAGCATGATGGAGATCACAAACAGGTGCACATGGGGCCTCTGCCAGCCAGGTGATGCATCTGAAGGTGGCCTGAGGCAGCCTCAGGGGGGCAGTGGTGTCCAGCCCCAGGAAGCTACAGCAGCATCAGGCTGCTGCAGTGGCCTTCATCCTGAGAATGATTATAAGCAATAGCCCATTGAAAAGGGGAGCAAGGACCTTTAACTGATTCACCCTTGCAGGTATTAGGGGCTCTGGGGAAGCCTAGTGCTTCAACCTTCCTTCTCTATACACACAGGAAAGAAGTAAAATACAGCCATTGCTTTATTGCTGTCTAAAGTTGCGTTAGAGAGCATAGCTTAAACACAAGACCGAAATGAGAGGCCTTTTACCACTTCCCCGTGAATTAAACTTAGCCAGTGAACACTGTGCAGGGCCATCTTCCCCGCACGCGGGGATGTTCTGCTCCAGCACACTGACCACAAGGCAGCAGACACTCGCACCACTGGGCTGGAGCCTGACCATATACATCACTCAGTGAATCACAAAGTCAGGCAGACCACCCCAAATACTCACAAACACGAGGAGACTGGGAAATTTTTTTTAAAAACACACTGAATATCAAACCCTCTCAGGTGGAAGAGACTAGAGAGAATGCAGAAGAGATGAAGCATGAAGTGCAGAGGGGCTGGTGGCCCAGAGCAATTCTAACACAGGAGGACACTAAGGCAGCCTGCAACCAGTGTTGGGAGAAGAGGGTTAAAGTGTGGACCTGTGCTGACTTTACAGTACCCATCCTACATGCCCAAAGTAGGCAAATATCGCCAGCTTTTACAGATGGATGTCTTGCAGTCATTGAAATAAATCAGTCTAAGTCTCGACAGGGTTTCTTGGAGACAGAGGGGCATGCCCCACCCGAACACCATAAAGTAAGCTGCCATCCCCCCCTGGAGTTTGGGCTACTTGTCTTGGACTCTCCTGGCTGGTAGGAACCTGCTCAGACTTCCAAGCTTTCTTCACGTTAGTCCTAATTCTAGGTTCCATTTTCTAGATACTATATTCCTCTGGTCCTTTTTGCTCTAACACTTTCTGCTTCCCTAGTGTACTTTGGTTTGGATCTGCCTCACTGCCCCACCAACCACATCAAGGAGAATTCCTGTCCTGTCTGAACCCTCGACCCACCTCCCACACTGGCCAATCCCAACCACCAAGGTTAGTCCTTTGCCTGGGTCATCCAGTCCTCCCAAAGGGCAAGGAGCCAGCCAGCTAGAATGGCTAGCTGCATAGCAACACAGAAACATGCTTTTGATCCAGTTAACTAAGAGCAGAACACAAACTATATTTGCAACTACATGAAAATACACCCAGGGGAAATAGAATTTTTAATTCAATTTTTTCTATTATCATAGTTACATTATTATTGTTCTAAACTCTGTTCTTGGTTCAAATTGTGTTTTCTGTGTCTATTTTCCCTCAAAATTGCTTCAATCATTATCTTTAATTATACCAAAAGATTTGCATATATTATTTGTTAGCGCCTTTGTCCCTTGGTAGAGACTAGTAGAGAGGAACCAAGTCATTTAGATTCTTCTGATTAGGGAAGAAAAAATGTCAGTGTTCATGCTCACTTCAATTTACTTTATAAAATTGAAGAAGAAAAGATAGTTTTAACTAATGGAAAATTAAAATTGTTATTCTAACTGTGCAAGGTGAAAATTTTTATTGTCTTATTTTACTTTATAAAAAACGCAAGAAATAAAAATTTTTTAGACTACTAAAGGATATTAAAGAAAAGTATCTGCTCTGGATTTAAAACTTGAAGGACAATTTTAAAGTATATGAGGTACTCAGAGTATGAGTCGGAATTTTCGTGACTAAGAGATTGCATGATGTGCCCAAGATGTCACAGTTAGGAAATGGCAGAGATGGACCTTAATCCTCAGCGTCCTGACTGCCTGCACTCGTTCCACTCTTATCTGGCTGGGATGCTGGATGGAAGATGTGACATATAAACCGGCAAGAAAGAATCATGATCTTTAATTTGCAGACAGTTCAATGTAATCCAGGGGAAAGTTGGCCAACCTGACACAAATACTGTTTAGGCTTCATTAATGGAAATACGGAGTGTATCACTCCCCACTGTGATAATCCAAGAGCTGTTCCATTCCGAGATGCTCTAATTCTCTCCAACCCTTGCATTCTTCCTGAAAAGTTTCCAGAATAGATTGACTTGAATTCTGAACTACAGCAAAACATGTTAAAGTGGTATTGTAAGTTTCTAAAGACAATCTATATTATGAAACAAGACTGACTCTAAATTAGGCTTATGAGAAATTAGAATAAATGGGAGAGAATTGGAAGCCTAAAAGCATGCTAAATTTATGCAAAAAGGAACATGTTCAATAGAAAAACTAATGATTATGGACTTTTCCTTAAATTCAAAATGGAAACTATGACAAGATGTAGAGTATGTTATACTGAGAAACTTTATTCTTCAGGAAAAACTTGAAACCAGGTCAATGTTTGTTTCAAGTGCTTCTCCGACCTGTGTCTTACTCATCGTGGATCTTCAAGGAATCCTTCTTGATTGATTTGGTGTCCCCCCTGCAGGTGTCCCCAGAAGCATCTCTCATTATAGGAAGCTCTGGTTCTTTACCCACGCAGAAAAAAAATTCCTCTAGCCTAGAAGTTGCCCAGTTAGGCAGAGGGGAAAGGAGATTGGAATTTTATATACAGTCCACAAACGTATGTACATGAAAGTACCTGGCTCTTCACAGATGCTTAAAATTGTTTAATTTTTTTAAATCATGTTCTTCAGAGCCTCCTCAGAGATCAGAGTAGAAAATATCTTGTATTAGGTATAAATCTATGTTTATGCAACCATTAGCATTTTTTTAATTGACATATAATTGACATTTAACATTATATTAGTTTCAGGTATACAACACAGTGATTCAATAAACCGTTAGTATTTAAGTAAATATAACAATTGTACTAGTAAATGTTCTTTAGGTTTCTGGCAACCTCCTAAAATGTACTTTTCTAAACAGTTGAATGTAAACACACTGGTGAAACATGAGGTTAGCTGGTTCTCCCCTGACATCTAGTGTTCCTGATACATTACTGCAAAACATCTCAGGTAATTTTAAACTACTATTAGAAAGAAAATGTTATATGGAATAAAAATTTTCTTCATTTTAGAAAGAAATTTGTTAAGTGGAATAAAATTACAAACTAAATAACAACAAAGCTTCTGATTCTAAGGAGAAAAAGACCTTTTTCTCTTAATTCTTCCCATATTTCCTATTCTGATAGGTAGGACAGAGAGACCCTGCATGCACGCACGGCTGGTCCATTATTGCAGAGGGAAGGAGGGGAAATGAGGGAAAGGGTACTTACTAAGGGCCTACTGTGTGCCAGGCACTGGGTTTGAATACTTCAGTGTGAGTTATCACCGTGCTTTGAGAAGCTACAGGACCATTCTACCACAGAAGCAGCCTGACAAGGTATTGAGGGTTTTCCTACCCTGCAGAGTGGAAATGAAAACACAGCCAACATCTCTTCGTAAAACATTGTGTGCCAGGCTACAAGTTACACAAACGTGTGGGCACTCAGCAATATCTGGCTGAACAGAAATGAGTGACAAGACCTGTGCTTTAAGTCCAACATTCCCATTCCATTGAGATGTGCCACAGAGGTGGGAGAATGGGAGATGCTGGAGGAAAGAACTTTGCAATTGTTCTCCAAAAATCCTTAGATACCAAAATCAGCTGTAGGCTGGGGAAGCATCCACATCAGCTGTCCCTTATGTGTAGACAGCCCCACACCTGCCCAATCCTCTCTCCTTTTGCTCTTTCTTCCTATTCCTTCTCCTAATTCACACATGTTCCCCCACTCACACTTTGTCTTTCTGTCTCTGCTCCTGTCCTGCTGACAAAGAAGTCTGGATCCTTGAAACTGAAAGTGTGGCCTACTGACTGGCAGCCTCAGCACCAACTGGGGGCTCGTTAGAGAGGCGCAGAGTCTCAGGCCCCACTCCAGACCTACTGAATCAGAATCTGCATTTTAACAAGATCCCCAGGGCATTCCTACGCACATAAAAGTTTGACAAGCACAGCTCTAGACCAGAAGCAGTGGCAAATAAGTTTCAGCCGACAAACCAATCCCAGTAATAGGAGCTGCTGCCTGGAGCCATGAACTGGTTCAGCGGATGAGTCCTGGGACTATAAGGGCTATCTTCTATGAGCACGGTGTAGAGTGTGGTATCCACGCTTTGTCTTTAGAAAGAAACCCCCCAATAATTCTTTGTGTTTACTTCTCTAAGCAGCAGCTGTCACTGGGCCCCTGCTGAGGTAGGCAGTATCACCCTTAGCCTCAGGCAAGTGGAGCCCCTGCTCAGGACCTTGCCTATCAGAGGTCCCCACACTTTGGAGTACCTTCCTCAAAGTTGTCTAAGCCTTTTTCTAGTGCCTGGGACTAGTCAGGGCCAGAGTGATATCCGGGCTAGGTACCCCACACTTGGACCTGGCCTTTTGCAGGTCCTGGTCACAGGAACACCTACCTCAACATTTCCTAAGTGCCTTCCCAGTGCTGACAAGCCAGCCATGGCCGAGCCATGTGAGCAGGGCACTCTGAGCCTAGCTAGACCTACACGGGCCCTGACTCCCATTTCTCCTTTTCAAGATGCTCTCCAATACTACTCCACTCGTGAGATCAACAAGATGCCCTGAGCAGCTCTGGGCATCACACCTACAGAATTGTCCCAGGTCCTGTGGCCAGACGCCAGTTCCAGGAGGGCCACCTGGCAAACACAGTATTTCTTCCACAGGATTGCATGACTGGGTGGCCAGAATGGTGTTGACGTGCTGATTTTAAGTGACTCTCACGTTGGGCACAGGACAAGTTCAGGGATCTGCATGACTGGAGATCTACTGCTGACCTTCCAGCTTGAGCCACACATGTGGGACCATGATTGACTCTCACTCATCCATCTCCCAACATAGTATCACCTCTGATTTACAACATGCAAAGGTGCTGGGGTGGCAACACCCATCTTTTAGCCTCCATGCCTCCAGCCAGTGGTGCCCAAGGTGGTCTCTCCACACCTTCCACAGGCGCCACCCGATGTGTCAGGCAGTCCTCCAGGGCTGGCCGCCTATCTCCTCCTACACATTCCTTGCCTGAATGGGACTGCTCTTCTCACTTGTCCTCAGGGCCCTTCCATAGCCTTCCTGCAGGTGGTGGTATGTGGAAGACAGGGGTGTGGTCAATTCTGAAAGAGTCCATTCTTGGAATAAAGTAATTCCAGCATAAAACTTCAAAAAAAAAGACATGATTGGAAAAATGAAAAATGGCATGAGAAGAAAACAAATGATGGTTCACATTTTCGTGCATTTGTGGTCATCATCAATGAAGCAGTGAGAACCTCTGGGGGCAATTAGAAGCCAGTACTCATGGGCAGAAGGATGGATGATACAGCATCATGAGTAACGATACAGTCAGGATGAAGTATTATTAGGGAACTTCAGAGACAAGCAGATCTATATTTCAATACAAACGAGTTGGGAAGAGCTGTGACAGTACGAGTAATAACAGTGTCGCACCCTTTTCTAGTGGTGAGAGACACAAAATGAAGCAGGAATGGCACATTTGACAATAAGACTTAACAGAGAATCTTCATGCTCATGCACAGAAACTAAATTTGCCACACTTCCATTAAAATCCTCTTTAGCTGACTAACTGTGTTCGTCCCTTCCAGTTTCTATGTTCTGTTTGGCCTTATTGCCCAAAGCTTATGATTTATCTCAGTATCTTCAGATCATTGTTCTTATCGTTCTGCACATAAAATCATTCATAATCTCCTCCAACATCTTGCCCAATCACTCTGTTTCTTGTTTCCACTTCTGTAGCAGCAGCTCTGGAGGGCTAAGAACAGATGCACAAACCCTGTCTATCAGAAAGAGTTCGAAAACTTCTCTCTTCTAGCCGCTTGGTCGTCCTCGAGGAATTCCTAAATTTCAGAGTTTGTGAGGGTACGTGGGATGGTGGCGGGTGGAAGAAGGAAGCATAGACTGAGAAATATATTACAATGTACCCAAATAAATGGATGACAGCTTTCAAATTATTTTCCATGGGAAAAAAAAATTCATTCACAAATAGTCACAAGTACTTATGGAGGGGCTACTGGGCTGGACATCGTGGGAGATAAAAAGCTTGTGACACAGACTCTGCTTCCGTGCTGTTCTCGTTGACTCCTACACACACGACAAGAAAATGCTTCTTGGGACTCATACTGCACATGGGAGAACTTTTTTTCTTTTAATTTGGGGTTTTTGTCACGAAACTACCCATTCAACTGAGCACAATTCCGAGAGAACTCAGGAGGGAGTACTTTACTCGCAAGTGTGGGCAGGAGGGTTGATAAGAATTTAGGGCAAGCTTGCAGAGAGAATGCAAACAAGGCTTGCTGAAGTTTTCAAACAGCCTCACCTCTCAGAGTCATTACATACATTACTTGAACTGCGGAGCTAACACAGCAGAAAGGAAAGACACACACACACATACACACAGTACATACTCCTGAGCGTCCTTGGACAGAGGGACACATCACAGTGAACTAGAGGGAGGATTTAAAAAGAGTCTTTAGCGAGGATGGGGTGGATGGGTAGGGGGTGGTGTTTATTCCTAGAACCAATCAATTAGAAAAACTAAAATATTTGCATTTTCAGTAAGTTTATTTTGTTCTAATCTTCAGAATAAACAAAGCTTTTCCACAAAACACACTATGATTATTTACCTGTCTCATTGGTTAATTACCAAATGTTATATAGTCAAATGTAACGAATGAAGATCAGAGCCAGTAACATCACAGAAAAGGAATCTCTGCGGCTTTCTGTTATCGCCATGAGAGGCAAGTTATTAGAACAGTTTAATCATGGAATTATTCAAAATTCCTCTGGTAATACATTGAAGGCTTTCAGTCAAATATATAAGCTTGCTGAAACATAGAAATATTTCCAGTATAAACTGGACGGAACTGATAAATCAGCGCTTTATCCTCTTCAACATCAGATTCAAAATGATGGTTGTTTTTCCGAGCTGCAAGAAAAAAAAGAAGTGTTCATCTTTAAAAAGAGGATAAAATTTTCAAAAGCCTACTTTGTAACATTTCTTTCTATAATCAGCATTAAGTGGGAAAATACCACCAAAAAGGAGAAATGCCCTACAAAACTTCCCCCAAATCAAGCAGCGCTTGATTTAGAGAAGTTACCAGCTGACACAGCAGCTTTATCCGCCCTGCACGGATCCCATGGGTGCTCGCACCACCATTCATTCAAACACTTACTAAGTGCCTACTGCGTACAAGACTTGAGGGAGGGCCTGAGGATGGAAATGTAAACCAGACAAGGTCCTAACGCTCAAGAAGTCTAGTCTAGTCACCACACGAATCGTATGCTGTAACGTTTTTACAGTCTATCTTCATTAGATGTTTCAAGAGTAAAGAAGATGGAGAAACTGGCAAAGCTGAGGCAGATGGAGAAGTGAGGCATTTTCCACAGCTAAGGCAGAAACAAGAAAAACAAGGAGGCACAAAGAGGTTGGCATGGCTAGAGTCTGGACATGAGGGACTGAAGGCTCACACTTTACCCTACAATCAAAATAAAGTAAATACAGGCTTTTATGGTATTTATAAAGGCTATCGCAAAATAAAGACCAAATAAGTAACCTTGCCCTGTGATAATACTGCAAGGAACTTTGCTCTGCCTAGTGCTGTTCTCGTTGACTCCTACACACACGACAAGAAAATGCTTCTTGGGACTCATACTGCACATGGGAGAACTTTTTTTCTTTTAATTTGGGGTTTTTGTCACAAAACTACCCATTCAACTGAGCAC
Source organism: Equus asinus (assembly GCF_041296235.1). NCBI lineage: Eukaryota > Metazoa > Chordata > Mammalia > Perissodactyla > Equidae > Equus > Equus asinus. Next base: position 21,709,972 of record NC_091801.1, on the reverse strand, counting down.
AATTCTGAGAGAACTCAGGAGGGAGTACTTTACTCGCAAGTGTGGGCAGGAGGGTTGATAAGAATTTAGGGCAAGCTTGCAGAGAGAATGCAAACAAGGCTTGCTGAAGTTTTCAAACGGCCTCGCCTCTCAGAGTCATTACATAGCATGAAACTGTATCTTCTACATAAAAAAGCATGCAAAGCTTATTAACTTTCTTCAATGTGCCAATGCCTACAGACAGGCGGCCTTAAAACCACACACTGGTGAGTATATACTCAATTTACATAAGAACATCTAATTCTCAGAGAATGCTAGAATTAAAGCATCATTCCTAAAAAAGAAGAGCAATGGGCGAGAATCTAAAAAGAAATATTCAAGAAAGAAAGAAAAAACAAGAACAATCCTTATGTTATTTTTCAAGAATTCAGCCCACTTTAGAGTGTAAAATCCTAACTGAAATAATTTGTCCTGGGTTTATTTTAATGCCTAATATCTGAATTTTAGGGCTTTCACATGATGTAATTTTTTTTAAAAGTTAGACCTATAGAACATTTATAGAGCAAAAGAGTATACAAAAGTTCAAATAAGGGCAATTTCCTTCAAAACTAGGCTAGAGTGATAAAATTATATACCCATATATTACCTTCAGCAACAAAGAACTCTGCTAAGTAAAACGCAGCTTTCACAGCATTAGGCGAGTGAGAAATGCCTTTCTCTATCTTCCACTCATAAGGTCCCTTCTCTGGATGCCACTGGACACCATACACTGGATACTTGTATCCTGCATGAAGAACACAAACGAGGAAGTAGTAGGTACTAGAAATAGCCTACGACAGTACTTACAATTAAGTTATGTTTCATATCCTGTGTAAAACATTATTTTATAACTTACAATGCCAGACAAAGTAAAATTGCACACATTCTCTCAGACAGAAAATAAAGAATTTTAGTTCACAGTCAATGTGAAAACTCACAAGACAGTATTTCACTGATTTTCAACCTTTTACAGTTTGTAATGATTCGCCTTACTAGATAATCAGAGTAGAGTAAAATCGTTGAGCCTTTGAATGTAACCCAGTTCAATAGTCAAGTGCACATTGATTAGTGACACAAGTTTCTTCCATGATGGGTCTCTTTCGCCCCATTTCATACCACGTTTTCATCCCCCCTATAATGATTTATTCATATAAGAATGAACTGTGCTAGCACTTTTGGTGTCCTTTTATGTAAGCCAGTTTGTCTCAGCCTAAATTGTGTCTCGCTCAGTCTGCAGAAGGGTTCACGACTTCCTGGTGGCAATTTTTAGAATAGTTTCTAAAAGTTTAAACTTAGTATGAAAGATTTTGGGTAATATATTTTAATTGTTTTTAGAACTCTTAAATATCTCTATATATAAAAAAATGATAGGGTCCCTAGGATTCACTTCAAAAAATAATCTAGTATGGGGAGAAGGTCAATGTGAAACAAGAATGGCCACATACGTATTGACAGCTGTTGAAGCTTAGAGCCAGGTACCTGGAGGTTCATTATACTACTCTCTCTCCTTTTATATACATTTTTTAAATTCCATAATTTTTTTAAAAACAAGAATATGTATAATATGTACCTCCTGAAAAATTTATATACTCATCTCTTTTCTTCTTTATGTATGACTTTCTTCATTTTAATTAAAAAAAAAATCTTCCCTCTATTATTTTTGTTTTGAAATGATAACCCTAACTACCATCGGAAAGTACTTGGAGAAATGAAGAGAACTAGCTGAACGCAGAGATATCTAGGGGAAAGAGCACTGTCTTCTCACGTCCCACAAGGCTCTGCCACTAGAGATCATGTCACAAGAAGGAAACATATTTTATCCTAGCCTTCTTGGGGTTCATAAGAGGGACAAACCTGCCAGCAAGCAGCTCTCATCACTCTACTCCGTCCCTCCCCATCGGCCCTCTCCCGGCCTCCTTGTGACTCTGCACTTTCCTTCTCTTGTGTCTGGAACCACACGTGAAGCTACTGGCAGGAACCCCACAAGCTGGATGACTATGAAATTAACTGTTACACATAATTAATTGAAAGGCAAATCTAATATACTTCTTTGAGATAGGAAAAGTATCATTTAGGATAAAAAAATGCCTTAAGTGATCAACTATAACAAGAATTTAACAGATAGATAGATAGATAGATAAATGAACAGACAGAGAGAGATAGACGCTGACATTCAGAAACAAGCGAGATTTACTATCCCTTAGTAAACTGCACTGCTAAAAGATCAGTGCAGCTTCCTGACAACTGTAGGAAGCATGCCCTGTTTCACTAATTTAAAACAAAAGTATCAAGAGTACAAAAAAAATCTGCAAATAAGAGCATCTCAAGTGTTGCTATGTAGCAGGTGTCAGAAAATTTTTAGAAGATAAAATGTTCAAAAGAGCCCAGGAAGATGATATAGCCAGGAGGACAACCAACATGGAACTTGATTCCCTAACTGCCAACCCAACACTCGTTCATTTAAGCGATTAGTTATTGACTCCACATCTACTGAGGTTTACACAAAGTCCTGGAAACATAAAGAAGAGTAAGACACAGGTCCAGCTCTCAGTGAGCTCTTAATCTAGGAGGAAAGACAGAACATGAGCAAATGACGCACACAGAGACACCCTAGGTAGCACAGAGCAAGTATAAAGGAGGAACAGTGAGGATGTGGGAGGAAGGATAATGGGCAGGGCTGGTCCCTAGTGGATGACCACTCACCTGAGTCTTTAAAATAAAGACAGCTAAGAGTTCATCAGCAGAAGGGAGTTGGGAGGAAGGAAAGCTTTTTGGAGGAGAAGAAAGAACATAAGAAAAAGCACAAGGGCAAGAAACACTGCTATGTGGAGGGCTGGGTCGACTAAAGACACACAGGAATGAAGGCAGAGAACGAAGGGAGAGATCATGGAGAAAATGACCTGGTAAATCCCGACTTGACCCTCCAAGTGCTGAAGAGGCACTGAGGAGCTTTCCTCAAGCAATATGATCAGTTTGGTTTCTCGCAAGAGTCGTCAGTGGCTGGCTGGAAGGCGGATTTGTGGAACAGTTAGGAGGCTACTGAGGCACGCCAGGTGGAGGTGGTCAATGCTGAAGCAGGACGGGGGTAGGCCAGATGGAGAGGAGGTGACATATTCAAGAAGGATTTGGGAAGTAGAAAGGCAGGAATTTTTTACACATGGAGAATGAGGGCAGGAAGTCAAGGAGAGCTCTCAGGTTCCTAACTTTGGATGAAATAGTGAACGGCGATGCTATCGACTGAAGTGAAAAATAGAGGATGGGAGACACGGTTACAGGGAAGATGATGAGCTCAGATGGTAAGTTCACTTCAGTCTGGGTTGATCAGCCTTCCCCAGAATTCGCCAGATACTGTTTCTAAACCCGTAGATGTCTGACCTCTCCCAACAAGTGAGCCAGTGATATGGCCAATCTTTGAATAACATGAACTACTTCCACTTCCACTTTATTCCAGTTTATTCCGCTCCAGTACCCTGGCCTCTTGAGTAGCACTAAGCAACCTCACCAACTCAAAGACTGCCTATTGTTTCTGCAAGTTCCCATTCATGGTACTTTGCTCTTTGTGCATTAGTGATTTCTTGGCTATGACTTGCTCATTTTCCTTAAAACCTCGTACTATGGAAATTCCTTGAAGTCTGAGATAAATGTAGTTTTCTCCCGAGAATATTATTTCTGTTTGATTTTACCATGCACACTGGGGCACTATCAGTCTGAGTCAACTTTAAACAAGATTTCTGACTTGAGATTTGTTGAACTTCCCAGTTAGTATAATGCAAGCCACACTAGACCAGGCTGTCACTATGAATACTCAAGGCTTATTTCCCACCCCCACACTCTTAGTGCCAAGGTTCAAGAGGGGCAATTCTCCTTGCAGTTGTGCAGGCAGGATTCTCTGAGGGTCTAGATTTTCAGGTCTTGCTCCCTGGGGTACTCTCCATGTTGGGGGTCCTGAGCTTTGTCTCAAGTTCTTCTGATTCAATAATAAAGCTGGTTTAAATACTCCACTTAACTTCTGGAGTTTATGGCCTGAGTGTCTTTACTGCCACTGCATCAATGTATTTAGGAAGATGTTTTCCTGTATGTCAGTCACATGTTTTGTTGTTGTCTAGAGGAGCATCTTGTCAAGGTACTTAATCTGAAAATATTGCTAGAAACAGAAGTTACTTTCTCCATTTATTTCTTCATCCATTCTCCCTTTACTCTTTACTTTTCCTCTTTCATCACCCCATTCTAGAAAATGACCCAGGTAAACCACACTGATTTGGAACATGGACAAAACACGTCTCCTGTCTCCAAAAATATCCTAACTTCCATCTTCAGGCTCCAAAGTTATACGATTTTATTTGTAGGAAAGAGAACTATAAAATCAAAATTAATAAATATACTAAGTGAAATAAAGTGCACATGGGCTGTGATATATACCTTCCATTGTTGAAATAAACTCAGTCTTGCCATCTGTATTTGTAGATAACACATTGAAAAACTTCTTTAACTTTTCATTTGTTGTAAAATTCTGGAGTATAAAAATAAAACAAAATTATTACTTCTCTTGTTAATCTATATGCATTAATTTCATTATGTAATTAATGTGATACCTTCATGGACAGGCTCCACTTGTGGAAATTTGCAGTCAAAGGTTCTACTGATAATGACAGCAATAGGTCAGAAGGAAAATTCCGGAACATTCTGCTTTGCAATGTACCTGAAATAATTTAAGCATAAAGGAAATAATTTAAATACAGAAAAAATAAAATCCACTGAAGTCACTGATCTACAGCCAAAGAAAGGCCATTATTAAGACACAATCAAGATGACTAAATGATAAACAAAACACATCATTTCCACAGAAGTATTCCAGTCAGGCACAAAATGAGTTTAATATTCAAATCCAAATATGCTCCATCTTTAAGTACTTTTCTTCTATATTCTAAAATTCTTCTGATAGGATAATTAGCAGGCTAGCCATAGAGTAAGCAGAGTTTTTCAACTTGAGTTCCCTAGACAGGGCTAAAAAAACAGTTAAAATTTTCCACATGTGTATATATTTGTTTTCTCAAGAAAGGATCCAGATCTTTCAACATATTTTCAAAGGTATCTGGGACTTAAAAGGTGAAAAATATCAACAATGTAGAAAAGAACATTAACCAGGCCAAGAAATTTCTACTCAGTAAATAGACCGAAAAAAGCAATATACCTCACTGAAGGCTCTGGATTCTGACACATAGATTCAAATATAGCAAAGGGATAAAAATATCCTGATGGTGTTCAAGGCCCTGACACCAGCTGTCCCTAAATGAGACCTCTCACTCAGGATGCTAATGGCTTCCATGAGAATCCCCGTGCCTTAGATAATGAAAATTCACTGAAGTACCCTACTTCAATGGATTTTATTCCTTTTTTGTATAAACTGGGTTTTACCACATACAACCAAAACAGACTGACCTAATACATTCACTTCCCACAGGGTCCTTACAATCATTAAGTGAGATAATGTAAGAAAGAGCTTTCAAAAGCATAGAACATCCTACAGGTTCTATGTATAATAACTACTACCTTCCATCCAAAATCCTTATGAGAACAGGAATGGTTCGCAGCATTCATCTGAGGATTCAGAAATCAAGTGACCTACCAGAATCATTACCTATTTAGAAAGAGTGGTATGATAAAGAATTTGTCTGGTCTTTGTTCTGGGTTCCTGACAAGGAGCTTCTAAAACCCTTGAAATTTCCTGAGTGTTGGAGTGTCTGTGTAATGCTACTGAGGTGACTGAGGACCCCAGATAGCTTCAGGATGAGGCTGGTCACCAGAAAGACTAACCACATGATTGGAGTAGGTTAGGATTTTGAGCCAGCCTGACCTCCAGGGATGGAAAGGAGACTGGAAACTGAGTTCAATCACATGGCCAATGATTTAATCAATTGTGCTTTCACAGTGAACTGACAATAAAACCTCTGGAAAGCAAAGCTCATTAGAGCTTCCAGGTTGGTGAACGCATTAACCTGCCAGGAGGGTGACAGGCCCTGACTCAACAACGAGACGGCATGGAGGCTCCGAATTCCCTCCCAGACCTCATCCTGTGTGTATCCTTTAGAATAAAACTGTTAAGGCAAACACAGTATCAGTTCTGTGAGTCATTTGAGTAAATCATTGAACCTGAGGGGGTCAGGGGAAATCTCCAAATTTGTGGCTCGTTGGTGAGAAGTGTAGGTGGCCCAGGGATGTGACTTGTGGCTGATATCTGAAATAAGGGTCGTCTAGTTGGGGAGACGACCTTTAACTTGTGGAGTCTGCACTAACTCCAGGTGGTTAGTGCCAGAAGTGAACAGCCGTACACCCCAGCTGTGGCTGAAACAGAATATATGGCCAAGGGAAAAACACTGTACTGTAACAACAATAGCTGAAATTTATGAGAGTTGTACTTAAAGTGCTTAGTACAGTACCTGGAAAACATCATCTTATTTAATCTCACAAACAACCCTAAGAGACAAACCCTTTTACAAATCAGGAAATGAAAGCTCAGAGAGGTTACATGATTCCCCAAGGCAAAAGTGACAAAGCTAGGACTCAAGACCAGGTCCAATTTTAGAGTTCTTAATCATGCAAGGTCCTAACATCGCTAGAAGCAGTAAATTATCAAAACTCAAAATTCCTTAACCCATCCTCCTAACTCAGTACAAAAGTGATCATTCACATCTTCAGCCTGTGTAAATAATTTAAAAATTAATAAATGTCATCAGTAGTTTTGAATGTTATATTTGCTACTCATTAATCCTGCCCAGTTAATATTTTTAAAAGGGTTGAAAAGAGAATTCTCACCATTAGTGAAGTTCAGCGGCAGTGCACATCCATCAGTATTTGTGGAAGTTAATAAGGACTTGTTACTAACCAGATATGAAAGCTCTTCAAATCCAAGGCATGTGCCCCACACAGGAAAGTAGTCTCCAGCATTAAAACTCTTTGCAGAGTGAAAGAGAAAACAGCTTATTCAAACTTTTCAAAACAAAACTTAGACATTTGGCTTGTCATTACAAGGCAGGCACCTGAGTTATACACAGATCTCTGAAGAATTTTCCAGGATCCATAAGTAGGCTATCACTTATTCTCTCTTCAGACCAAGCTCCCACATAATAATCCAGTTTTAATCAACAAAATTATCAGGCCTCAACTGCCCTGGGAAAGAGACGGGCATCTGCCAGTCAACTACCACACTACACAAGTAATAATTAGGGACTGTGAATATCAAAAATAAGGACAGATAGATGCCTAGTTACATATTCTACAAATCTGCTTGCTCTGGATGATTGTCTAATTCTGAAGACACTCTGAAGTTCTTCCTCCATCATCTCAGAATTTATAGTAAGAGCTACATTATACCACCTTCAGCCAACCACATGTACATTAGGTAAAACAGCCATGATCGGGAAGGAAAGAACGGTCAGCGTGGAAGGAGCTAGGCAAAAGTAAAATAACTTTGCACAGAGTAAAAGCTGTCAACTAAAAAAGTACAAATGTATTGGGTTTCTTCAAAGGGAGTCATAACAATTAGCATGACTGGGGAAAAGTATTCTAGCAACTGAATTTTCTGGTTAACTGAAGATTAAACCCATATGTGTTGAGAGTTACAAAAACGAGCTGTGTAACTTCTCTAAAAGCGGCAGTTTTCCTGCATAGACTGTAAAATATAACCTAACAGTAAGTAATTTCAAAGGAGAAAATCTGGGGCTTTTTTTTTTGCTGTTCCTCACTGAGAAAAATATAGAGTTACATTAATTCCTATACTTTCTATTTCAAAAGGATTTTAACACTTTATGCACAGGTGTGGCAAATTTTATTTTTAGATGTTAGAACCGTCTATGTTAAGTTGAAGGGTCTTACTGAATTTACTTATAATAAATACAAAAGAGGGATTACTGTTCTGTTGTCATATGTACCACATTTAATTTCTCAACTAAATGTTAAGTCCCCATTTGCTAGGACCATATCTTTCTTTTTTGTGGATCCTCCACACACTCCAGCAGAGCAAAGGACACAGAGTGGAACTGAACGGCTCTAACAGACCCATCCCTTCTCAGGGCTTCTTCAGGGAGGGCTCTGTGGAGTCCAGAGGCTGTAGCGAAATAAGAAATTCAAGGCTGCTAAGCTTTTTTCCTTTGCTTTGACATCCTTAAGAAGCTAATTACATTTAAAAAATAGATCTTTGGGTCTTCTGGGTTGGGTGGCTCCTTTTTTTTTAATTGAGCAAGCTGGTTACATGAGTCTGTACGCAAAAGGAAGAGTAAGCACCTTATAAGGACATAGATATTTCTCAAATGCATTTTAAATCACTCACACTATAAAATTTCAATTTTTTCGCTAGATTTTTTAAACAAAATATCCACTGAGCATGCACTAAGTTAAGTACATGGTAGCATATGATATGAAATGAGGAATGGCTCAAAGGGTGTCAGAACCATGAAATCTGATGAGACATGAACAGCTAACCTCAAGATAGTAGGTCCTCTGAAATACAAGACCCTTAAGGTCATGGACGCTGTCATATTACAGAAGCGGAGCTAAATAAATGTTTGAACAATTCTACAACAAAGTACTCTAAAAGTTAAGAGGGAGTCAGATGCCATTCCAGCTGAAGTAGGCAGAGAAACCTCTAGAGAAGAGGAATAGTGTCTTAGTCTTGAAAGATGGCTAAGACATAAGTTGAGGAAGGAGTAGAAAGAAACAGACTAAATGGATTTACAAGTAGGAGGACACAGCATATATGCTGGGAATACCAACCTGGCTTCAGTGACTTCCATAAGGAAAGGCTGGAAAAGGGGGGCTGTGGACACACTGTATGTATTGACCCAAAGACTATAAAAGGCTGCAGGTTATTCAGCCTAGGCATTAGAAGTTTGCAAACAAGTATCTCATATGCTAAAAGGAGCTCTTTAGGGAAGTTTTTTATGGGGCAGGGAGATCCTAGGGCCAGTGAGATTAACTAGAAAATCGCCGTTCATAGTTAAGGAGAGAAATGGTAAGGATCTGAGCTATGGTACAAAGGCAGGCCCAGTGTGAGACATCACAAAGTAGTCAAGAGGCTCTGGTAGTGACTGAATGTGGAGTCTAAAGTGACTGCGAAGAAAGGCCAGATGGGACTGAGTGAGTTGGGATGAAGAGCAGCTTTCAAGAGGAGATAAGAATAAATAACATATGGACAATGTACCATACATCATCAAAACAGCTTACTAAGCCACCCTGAGGATCTGTTCACATTAATGAGCGGGAATAGAGAAGGCCAGTCAGCAGGGCTCTGACGGTTCCCGGGAGCTCAGAACTAAAGGAAGCAAACAAAATGGGGGAGAGTCGCCACTGGCTGCTGAAAGCGGGCACCTCAAAATTAAGAGGTGTTGAGGCCAGCGTAATTGTGAAGGAAGTACTACCATATGCTTAAAAAAGAATTATCCTCATGCAAATGCCAAAAGTCCATCTGGAATCATTGATATTTACCTGTATGGAAAAGTCGTAAAATATTTTGGCCACTTTAGCATAACCTGACTTCTTGAGGTCAGCACCTCCTCCAGGAAAAAGGATGCTGAAACAACATCAAACAGGGTGTATTTCAACCTCTCCCCTCACAGAAAAGAAATGATCTTTTTCTTTGAAAACAACTTTTTCCCTATTCCATAAGCAGCAAGTTGTTCATTCAACAAACATATTCTGCTTCTTGCATAAGCCAGGCTCGGCACTGGTGGGGAGAGACAAAGCTGAGTACTTTCTGCTGTAAGTAAGATGGCAGTCTAGAAGAAAACGTATAGCCTCTGAGGGAGACCATCTGCCACAAAACGATGCAGGACACCCCACAACTAAAAGTGGCTTCATGAAGACTGCTTAGCATTCTCCCTTTTCACTAACTCAGTATTTAAAAAGCTGCCTCGGCTCAAATTTGATATGTTTAACCCCAAAGTCCTTTCATAAAGTAAATCTTGACTGTCCTTCCCAGTTGACAAACTCCCTTAAAGCAAGGCTCTGCCTCTGTATCTGTGTTCCTCACAGAACAGCGGAGCACAACACAGCTCAACATATATATATATATATATATAGTTATATATATATATAGTTATATATATATATAGTTATATATATATATGTTGTATATGTATATTATACGTTGTATATATATATTGTATCTATATTTGTGTATATATGTTGTATATGTATATATATGTTGTGTGTATATATATGTTGTACATGTATGTATATGTGTTGTGTACATATATACGTTGTATATGTATACACACACACACACACACATATATATAATAGGGGCTCAACAAAGGCATTTTTGAAGTTGCATTAGAGTACTGCTCATTTCCTGGTATATATTTTTGAGGTTCTACCATATATTCTAGTCTGGTCTTCAGCTTTTTTTTTTTTCCACGAAGATTAGCCCTGAGCTAACTATTGCCAATCCTCCTCTTTTTACTGAGGAAGACTGGCCCTGAACTAGCATCCCTACCCATCTTCCTCTGCTTTATGCATGGGACACCTGCCACAGCATGGCTTGGTCTTCTTTATCTTTGCCCATGCCAAAGTACACTGCACGGAACAGGCATTGTAAATGTTTTACGAAATTGAACTGATTTTCCAGTAAGTACTTACTGACCCAAACTGAACTAAAGGCAAATGACTGCTATGAACAAAGTTTAAAAAAAAAAATAAATGAATGCAGTTTGAAAAAGTAAAAAAAGAAAACCTTTATGCTAAATAGACTTCCTCCACTCCACTCCCACTCAGAAACAAGCAGCGCTGAGGTCTGTTGTGCTGACCTGATAGATATGCAGATCTCCTCACCCTACCTTAAAAACAAAAGTCAATGGGAATAAACTAGTCACACCATTATGTGCCTCACTTTTTTCACATAACAATATCACACTGTTCAGGGGCCAGCCCGGTGGCGCAGCGGTTAAGTGCGCACGTTCCACTTCGGCAGCCTGGGGTTCCCCGGTTTGGATCCCGGGTGCAGACATGGCACTGCTTGGCAAGCCATGCTGTGGCAGGCGTCCCACATATAAAGTAGAGGAAGATGGGCACGGATGTAAGCTCAGGGCCAGTCTCCCTCAGCAAAAAGAGGAGGATTGGCAGCAGATGTTAGCTCAGGGCTAATCTTCCTCAAAAAAAAATAAATAAATAAAATAAAAACAATATCACACTGTTCACATAACAAGGGTGATCCAAAGCAGCATCTACAGATATCCTCATTTTTTAACCCACGCATAATACTCTATTATACACATAGAGTCTATTTACTTAACCAATTCCCAATTGATGGACTATTGAGTGGCTGCTAAATTGGGGTTATTCCAGATGATACTACAATGCATATGTTTGGGCCCAAGTCTTCACCTTGGGGGAAGTATATTTGTAAAATAAAATTCCTTCTGAAGGATTTCTTGGGTCAAAGGTATGTACATTTTAAATTTCAACAGATACTGCAAAACTGTCCCCAAAAAGACTATTTAACTTACATTCCCATAAATAAAGTATGAGAATACGTGTTCCCTCACACCTTCACCATAGAGTACAGCAAATTTTCTGATTTTTGCCAAGTTGATGGTTAAAAAATGGTTTTCAATTGCTCTAATTAGCTTTCCTTTAATTATGAGTAACACTGAATATTTTTTCCTATGATTAAAAGTTTTTTTCTGTGAGCTAACCAATCACATCTTTTGTGGTTAAGCCAGAGGATAGAAACTTTTTTCCGAGTTCTATTCAAATTTCTGCTGAAAGATAACTGATTAATATCCTCAGACTCAGGACTCATAAACCCACTAAGCAAGCAGTATACCATGCCATTCAAAGTGGCTCCAAAGCACTTAAGACAAGCATTAAAAGAACAAAGATTACGCTACATAGAAAAAAAAATTACATTTGTCCACTACGGTAACATTTATTTCTCAACTTGTCTTCTCCTCTCTACAGGACTTTTGTATCTCTCAACAAAATAATTTCTATAAAATAACTAATAAAACTAATGTTACACCACGATAAGATAGTTACATAGAAACACCCATAATATTTATGTGTACTTTTTTGCAGAAGCAGACTACACAGACCTCATACACTGTATCAAACCCCTGTGGCCAACTTACCCATTAATTGAATGGAAAAGCTTTTCATATTCTTTAGATGTAAGATCAAGCCTGAAAAAATACAAAGAATTACAAAACATCCATCTCCAAAACTTAAGAAAAAAAGTAAGCTTCTAAATGTAGTCACCACATTAATTTTAAACAGCCAGACAAAAAATAATTCTTAAATACTAGAAAATACTACCTCTCTACCTTCCTAAAGGCATTTTTTCAAACTACATGTAAGCCAAATAATTATATCCTTGTTTTGCTAATCAGACTAGTAAACACATTTTTCTGTGGTCTAAGGTAATTTAATATTGTTAAGTATGTATTAATATGCAAAACCTTAAAGACCATGAGATTTGGACACCAGTAATATCTCTGCTAGCCAAGAACTATCAAAAAAATGTAAGATATTCAGTAGTTTTATGTAAAGATTAAATAAAAAGATTAATTAACACGCCTATCTTAACTACAGTCTGCTCTGGCAGCTAAAAACCACACAGTCACGCACCGCATGACAACATTTCAGTCAACGATGGACTGCATATAGTGATCCCACGAGATCAGTACCACGTAGCTTGGGTGTGTAGTAAGCTATACCATCTGGGTTTCTACAAGTATACTCTGTGATGTTCGCACAACTATAACATCACCTAAGGACACATTTCTCAGAATGGACCCCCATTGCTAAGCGATGCATGAGTGTATATATAACACCAGGTCCCTGCTTCATCCCACACCCACCAACAATGGCAGAGGTCTGGGGACTCCTGTATATTCAAAAGTCAGAAGAGTTCATATCCAGGGAGAGACTACACGCAGATCACTGGAGACTGGCCTGATCTGCCCAGGTAATTACTCTGAAGCACTGAAGCCCCCTTCATCAAACAGCCCGTAAGGGCCTCCTAAGAACCAACAAGTTATTAACCATTTTATTCCCTTCTCCAGAGAAAACCAATGAGATTAATCTGTGACAAGTGGCCACATTTAATTAAGTCACAGTCTGATGGATTTGCTCTTCCTAAAGTGCAAGAAAATGCAAGAACACGGGAAGAGAGCATTTCCTAAAGAGAACTTTAGGAAATTCTTGCAAGAACTTTCCTACATTTAGCAGTCTTCTGGTTCTCTAAGAGAATAACAATGTCTAATGCCCTCCTGACCTGCCACAGAAGAAACAGGTTTATGATCAAATGTCAGCTACAGTCCATCTCTGCCTCAGGGAAAAGTTTTAGGGTGAATTACAACACATCTCCCATTATTAAGTAGACACATTTGATGCCTAGAACTTGGCTGTGCTTTGCCAGCAAACCCCTCTTCTCTACGTCCAAATGACCTGTGCAAGTCCAGGTCTGTTCAGAAGTTCATAATAATCCTCCTTCTGGCAGAGAGCCACAAAGCAGTGGGTGATACTGAAACGGTGCTTACCGCCATCTTAAATGGAGGATTGGGAAGTGACAGGGAGACCAAATATGAGTCCACGTTCCCAGTATTCTGCTAATTCAATCTCCCTAGATTGTGTCAACCAAAAAGGGAACGAGTCAGGACCCAGAATCTTCCCCATGGATATTTAAGCCAGGGTGGGCAACCACCACCATCAGGAACCAGAGTGGATTTAGATCACTCAGATGCATTCCAGAGACTCCTACCAGCTAGCCTCGCAGGTTAGTTTCAGTCGTTTCCTTAGTTCTAAATAAATGGTTCCCACGTTGTCCATAACTGAATTTTTGGGCCCTGCTTATCACTATTAAGGGGTTTAAGTGTTGTGGGGGGAGGAGTGCCTCAGAGGCCTGGCAGGGAAAACAGCCCAGGTCACAGTCTTTGAACATAGATGTGATCTGCATGTTGTCAGACTTTCTCGAAGAAAAAGACCCTCTCAATAGGGCAGGAGAAATAGTTCACTCTCTCTTTAACTAAAAGAAAACAGCTTAAGCCTGGTAATGATGCAAATGACACAGCTTCAGCAGCATGAAAAGGGGTGACAGGCATTGTTGCCAATGGAGGGCACTTGCTCCATTCAAAATAAGCTCCAGATAATTGTCTTCAAAACAAAAAAAGAAGCCAGAAATTCAGACTTTTATGGAGTAAATGTTTTTATGATTTGAAAATATTTTTGTAAATGATTTGTAAATGTCCACTTTTATGATTTGTAAATGTTTAGAAATGTTTTAAAACACTGTGTGAATGAAACACATTTTTAAGATAAAAGCAGCCCATGGGCTGCAGCATGCCCCTCTCAGGAGGGGGACCCTCTGTGGGTTCCACTAGTCCCACAGGGGGAATGTATGATGACCTGAGAGCACCAGGCACCTGAGAGAGACGGCAGCAGAAAGAAGGCTTCTTTAGCCATTCCAGAATTTTGCCTAGGTCTCCCATCCTCCACCTTTTCCCCTTTAAACTGCAGAAGTTGGCCCCTAGCATCTAAAATTCAGAAATGAACCCAACATTATTGGTGTGATCACATCATTCTACATTAGGTAATCCATCCTTTGCAAGTCACCCTGGGAATTTAGCTGCCACACATTACATTGTTTTTATAGGATCCTATCATTCTAAGTCCAAGCAATATTCCTTAAAATGAACTTTGACAACTCAAGCTGGAAGTAAACATGTATGCTGACAGTCACATTTTCAGTGTCTCTGTCATAAATACCAGGATTCTGTGAATCATCCAGTTGCAAGATTTCCCCAGTTTCAAAACTTCTGTCATTCTCGTCTAATCCTCCCGCTGCCCTTTCATTCTATTAGTCACCGAGTCTAGCTGATTTTTTTAAAGAACGTTTACCTATCAGTTCTACAACCACACAGCTCTAAGCCCAGCCCTCATCACTTCACACCTGGCCTCTTGCATCAGTCTCTGAACTGGTCCACCTGCCTCTCGCCTCTCCTTCCTCCCATCCATGTTTTTGGCACTAATATCCTTAAAGAACAGCTGGCAGGAAAAGCTTCCATAATCAAAACTTTACAACTTTGTTCTGAAGACTCTCTGGAGCCTCTTCCTCAGTTCTAAAACTCTGGTGCTATTTGGGTTCAAATAAGATTTCATTTGAAAAATTAGATCTGCTACTAAAAAAATTAAAGACTAATTTCAAAAGCAAATGCTCATCTTGGGGTAGCGACAGTTAAATGTAAAAGATCAAGCAAGAAGATAATCCTTATGAAGCTAAACATAAAACCATTTTGTGGTACAATTCTCTAAATTGTAATATTTGCATTTTGATTCTTAATGTTCTATTTGAACAGTACTTTGTTATAGTTTTTTAATGCAGAATTATTTACAAAAACAGGTTGCTTGGAGCAAACAACTGTGTGTTGTGTGTGAAATCTCTTATAATGGATTAGATGGGGGTGCTGGGAGATTCGAAAACAACCTAATTTGGGGTGGCAAGGTATTATAAATACTTGTAAGGTTTTGTTTGTTAAAAAAATTCGACTCTTTCCAACTCAAAATATGACACAAATCGTTTTATTCTTACTAGGCCATTACATCACAAAAATAATGCACCTCCTTTAAAACTGCAATACTTGCAATTTATACTGCAGCAAAACTGCTGCATTAGTCATTTACAGACTTTTAAAGTAGCGTGTGAAGGTATTTTAAGCCATCTGCTAGCAATCTCCTTCATTCCCTAAGTGTTCCCGTTTCCTAATATCATGGAACGAAGCTGGGTAAGTTGTAGAACCATTACTTTCAGGATGTCTGAGGAGGACCACCCTCCCTGGGGTGAAGGAAACCATCAGTTCATTCTCCGTCTAACACACATGGCATACCTCTAATGATGTTATAGATACACACAGCTTCATACTTAAAACAATTTAACGAGAGACTCTAAGCATGAGATTTGTGGCAAAAATCAGGTGCGATATTACCACATTTAAAGGACACAATCATAAAAGAGAAAGCATTAATTTTAGCGCTAAAACAGCAGTTTTTATTTATTCAGTGTAAAAAATGTGGAATCATACCTTATTGGTACAACTCTTGCACCTGCAGACTCCAGATACTTTACATAGGATGCAGCAATATAATATTTCCCCAGCTTTTTCATGTCCTTATCACGGCATTTTTGCATTAATATTCCTAAATTTCAAAAAGAAAAAAAAAAGCTTTAGTTTCAAGCAATTTCCTCTTTTCCTGCTCTAAAACTGAAACACATCACAGTAAAAATATCACTACTGTATTCATTTAATTCACAGAACTAAACATGAACCTGCAAGTACATCCATAGACTTTGGGAAAGGAGTAATGGAGGCTGATGTGAGTCTTAAGAAGGTTCCCCTCTTTTGCCTCATCAGGGAGGCCAGAGAAGCCCCAAAGCAGGTTTACAATAGCACCTGCCTCCTTCACGCACCCTAGAATGGACCTCAGAGCACAGACCCTTATCTCTAGAAGAAGGCCTCTCCTTCCCCACACACACGCAAAGACACATTGTTTCCTTGACAACAAAGCAAAAGAGTGGAAATATCTTCCACCCACATCTCTCCGACATCATCAATAAGACCTTAATCCAAGCAACCATCATCTTGCCTCCCCTCCCCTGAGACTATTATAACAGCCTCTTGAAATATCTCACCACATTCTTTCTTAAACAACCCCCACCAACTCCACCAGTTCTCCACAGGCTAAGAAAGCTGATCATATTACCACTCATTCATTTCAGGATACATTACTGAATCATACTATGTACCAGACACTGACCTAGGTGCTGAGGACACACGAGTAAACAAAACCAACAAAAACCCTGCCTTGTGGGCCTTAATTCTAGCGTGTGGAAGGGAGAAGAGAGAGGACAAACAATAAGCAAGACAAAAAGGTAAAACATGTAGTGTGAAGGCTGGCGGCAAGTGCCACGAAGAAAAGGTAAAGCAGAGGAAGAAGGTGTGTAGTTGGGGGGTGGGGGGGGTTCCATATCTATAGGGGGGAACAGAGTCCCTTAAATATGGTGGCCAGGTGAGTCCTCCCTGAGAGGGTAGAACATGGCATTTGAGCCAGGACTTCAGAGAGGTGAGGGAGTAAGCCAGAAGCAGATACCTGGAGCAAGAGGAAGAAGGAACAGCAGGGGCAAAGGCCCTGAGTCAAATGTGTACCTGTCACACTGCAAAGAGTCCACATCACTAGAGCCCTGTGTGAGCAAGGGAAGGACCAACAGGAAATAAGATCAGAGAGGCAAAAAATCAGCAGGGGTAGCTCCTTGCTTAAGCACCTAGACCCTGCATGTTCTTCCCCACCTACCTCTCCGGCTGCCTGTTACACTGAAACCTCAGCCGTTGCACAGTACTGGCATCCAGTATCCATCCAAAGATGTCTGTCTGGATAGTACCTGTGCTTGGATCGTTCACTGCTTCACCATCGTGAAGACTTTCAATGTTCCCGTAGGCCACCTGACAGTAAGAGCTGTAGATCTCAATCACTTCTGTAGTCCCAGTTTCTTATGCTAACTGGCATTTAACAGGCTCTCAGTTAACATGCTAAATGCTGAAATTTACTCAGACTTTTTTTTTTAAAGATTGGCACCTGAGCTAACATCTGTTGCCAATCTTTTTTCTTTTCTTCTTCTTCTCCCCAAAGCCCCCCAGTAAACAGTTATATATTCTCAGTCAGACTGTTTTTCACCCCGCAGATAGGTAAGATCCTCTTCATCGAGGAAAATGAAATTAGGTAGGGAAAGAATTAGCAAGTGTCACAGGAAATGGAGTGGTACAGGGCATGCAAAGGTGAGGTGCCACAAAGGAGGGCTGGGGATATGTGAGCACAAGGGACTAGAAAGGAGAAAAGTACACTAGAGGAGGGAAGTTCCACCAACTTCTCCCCTCCTCCTGCCACATATTTATTCACTTTTCCCATCCTAGGAAAAGAGTTCAGGCTCTATTCCCCACCCCCTCAAAATGTGACAAAATTCCACGCTTATTTTAAGGCCATCTCACAACTTTGTGGCCTCCTTGTCTTCAAACCCTTTGCACTTCCTAACTCAATGCTTTGCACCTCGTAGGTGCTGAGTGAACTACTCGGTGGTAATTGATCAGGGTGATCAAAAGCATACTCACTTTTTCTATACTTGACCCTGGACTACCACCGTTTCAAGGAAACAGAAAAGAATTCTCCCTCTTCTTTCCTTTGTTCCTCCTCCCTGCACCTAGAATTCCCAACACACTACACAGAATTATACTTTGAGTTAATTCTCCTCGGAGAATCTAACCAACCATTTCAAACGGCTATAAAATAAGGCACTCCAAGTTCCAAACATTGATACACAAAGCATTTGAAAACTGGGCACTACCAATATACACGAAAAAATGTTCATCTACTGTCTAATTACAGATACACTGCTCATCTTCATGGGGGAAAAAACAGTATGAACGGCACAATACTATAGCTAAAACGAAGCCAATCTTAATTGTCTGCACATAAATTACTTTTGGCAAATTTTATATTAGGGCTCATTTCTCCTGGGTTGCTTTCCCCCCGCCCCGTCTCAAACGTCCGTTCTGGCAATGCAAACTGATTTTACTGTCTTTTTAAAACATAAATGAGTTGAAAACGAAAAATTACATGCTTCACTTTAACAAAGAGAACTGACATTAGGATCATACTAGCCACCACTGCCCTTCAATGGTGAAGATGACAAAGTCGAAGGAATATCACAATTTCTAGATTATTTACTCAATTAGAGTTTTATAAGTATAATGCATTGTCTTGAAAGAAGGCCTCGGCCAGTGAAATCTTAGTAAATATAATGCATGTATAGAATTTGTTTAATTAGCAGAAATTCCCAGCTAGGTACAAAGAAGAAAGCAACGCGCAGGATTCTTCACAGCGCATCCTCCGCTCTTCCACCTTGATGAGCAAAATCAGTTTGAGGAAATCACCGAGGTATTAGCTTATCTCAGCACGATCTAGATGGTGTCTTGGCTTGGCTCTTGTGCTGTAAGGGAAGGCGCACTTCGCAATCGTGAACTTGGGCTTCTCCAAGGCAGGATGCGCTGGCTGCAGCCCCGGCCCCGACCCTGCCCGCCTGCTTACCGATGATGGGCTTCTCCGAGGTGCCGGCGCGAGGAGCCGACAGCCTGAAGCTCGCCGCCCCGCACAGGAGCAGGCCCAGCACGCAGAGCAGGCGGCCAAGGCTCGCCATCGCGCCGCCGCCTCCCGCTGCCTTTCAAAGACTCCGCGAGCGGCCGGGCTGCAGGTCTGCCGGTGCGTGGGGGCCGCCCGGTGGCGTTGAGCGGGGGCGGCGCTCCGCCGCGGGGGCCTCTGGGAAACGCAGTCCCGGCGCGAGGCTGCCGCGGGGAGCGGGGCGCGGCTCCTGCGGAGGCGCCGGATGCCGCTGCCCTTTCGACTGTTACAGCGGTGTGCCCCTCAGCAACCCAACACCAAGCTGGGGCGCCCAGCCCAGGCTCTCGAAGGGGCACCTCTGGGTCCCGGCCTCAGCGAATCTGGCGACCTGGCAGCGGGGGAGGCTGGCCAGAGATCTCCAAGTCGCCTGGCAGCCCTGCGCCACCTGTAGCTCCTGCTTAAAAGGCCGGAGCCTTATGTGGCAATGCTGACAGCCGAGTTTGACTCTTGAGCTTCGCTATAAGGAGAGCCGTGACCTCGAAGGTGATTTCCACATCCTGCTGTTTATTTGCAGAGTGGAGGCGTCTGGAGGAAAGGAAGCGCCGGGGAAGGGCGGGGTGATGGATGTGGACACGTTCGCGGGCGCACCGCCTCGTCTCGGAGCTGGGCAAGGAGGGGCCGACTCCCGGCAACTGCAAAGCGCGAAGTCCAGGCCAAATGATGCCTGCTGACTTCACTGTCAGCGCCACCGCAGACTTGTGTGTCCCACAAACAGGGGCAGAAGTGATGATTTTGGTGCCTATTCGTTAAAAGTATTTTGAGAGTTCTGTTTAAAATTTTAAGAGATTTAGAATCACTAGGTATATTTTGGTGGGAAAGTAGGTAAACGTCAGGAACCTTCTTCTGTGTGTGGAAACCTATGTGTATAGAAATGGCCTGTCCTAGGTGGAAGTTCCCACCGTAAGGGCCAAATTAAATTCAGAGCAAAATTGAAGAGTATTTGGAAATCTACTCAATCAATGCTAAGTATGGAGAATGCAGAGATGAATTGGACAATGTCTTTTACACAAGATGTTTGCGATTTAGTAAGGAAATAAGACAGGAAGAGAGCATGACTGTAGAGAGAACAAGACCATAGCTGGTATATTTCAAGAAGAGTAAGTGCAATCAGTAGTCTGGTTTGACAAGAAAATGATGCTACTGTGGAAGGGCCTGGTGAGAGAGAAGCCCCAAGGATATAGTTAAAGATATTGTGAAATGCCTTAATACTCAGCTGGTTTTGAACGTAATTGAACAGACAGGGAGCCTTTGTAAATGTGAATTTGTGGTGCTGGAGCAATTGACTATCCACGTGCGAAAAAGTTAAATTATTAGCTGGCATTATACACAGAAATAAACTCGAGGTGAGTAAATATGTAAATGTGAAAGCCAAAATACTATACTTTGATAAAAAAAAATATAGGAGCATATATTCATGACTTTGGTGGTCAGTTTTTGTAAAATTTTTGAAAACCGCAGATAATGGAAAAACTTGATAAATTTGATGACGTTACAATTTAAAAGCTTTTGTATATCTTTAAGCAAATTGAAGGTAAGACACAAACTTGGAAAATATATTTACGAAGTATACAACTTTAAAAGTATTCGTTTCTAGAATATACAAAGAATTAAAATCAATAAGAAAGGACAACAACCAATAGAAAAATGAGAAAAGAATATGAAGAGACAGAACAAAACTTCACTAATCGTCAGGGAAATGCAAATTAAGACAAGATAATATGTCACATTCATCAGATTGACAAAAATGGAAACCTTAATAGTAAGTCAAGGGTGTAAAAAAATGAGAATTCTCTGACACTGCTGGCGGAATTATAAATTATTACAACCATTTGTGAGAGCAATTAGGCAATATCTGGTAAAGGTGAAGATGCACATATTTGGTAATCCAGCACTTTTTGGACGTAGATATATTCCCTAGAGAAATGCTTGCATGTGTGAACAATGAAATATGTACAAGTATGTTCTTTGCAGCATTTTTTTTGTAACAGTGAACTATTAAATGCAGTGTAAATGACCATCAATAAAAGAATGGATAAATTGTATGATTAATAGACTAGTAGGAAGCATAAAAGTGAATGAATTGGAGTTTCTTATCAACAAAGATAAATCTCTATTAATAAGACGTAACAGAGATAAATTTTCTAGAGGATTAGAAGAGAAATTATCTAGAAGATAATGTCAGCTGCCAGAACTAAAATCTCTCCACACATCATCAAAAATTATATGTACAAGGAGTACAAATAAAATTACACATGATCCATGCCTTTAGCAATACCTAGAATGATCAACTCTGAGAGTTAGCCTAGTAAAATTATTGGACATTAAGAAAAAAAAAATCATAAAGGGCACGAGGCAAAATAGTCAGTTTACTTATGAGAGTAAGACTATGAGGATGATCTCACACTTTTCGAAAGCTACAAAAAAATCAAGGCTAGAATGGAGTAGCATTTAAAGTAAATTCTTAATCAAGGATTCTATATGTGGCTGAGCTATACTTCAAGTATGAGGGCTATAGAAGCACAGTTTTGAACAGTCTATTACTAAGAGAATGATGTTCTCATATGCCCTTCCTGGAAAGCTAACTAGAAGATGAACTTCATCCAAACAAAAGATGACTGGGAAAATTTATCAAGATAATTGACAGTGAGCAGTTAATATATTTAATCATAGAGCTAAGACTAAAGGGTAGGGGCATAGGTCAAAGAATACAATGTGACATCATATGTTCTGCCAAGTAGATAGAATGCAAGTAAAAAAATGGGAGGAAAAGGGAGCGGGGAAAGGAAAAATAGAATAAGATCATTGACTGTGTATAGGTAATAGGTAGGATCCAAAAGGGGCCATTTAAAAACTGGCCAACCAGACAGAAAAAGTTGAGAAAAGAGGAATAAAGAGCATGGTAGAAGTTATAAATATCTATACCTATATCTATACACATAGATATAAGATAGAGAGATATACCATAGCTCAAACAGAGATACTACTGGGGAGAAGAGAAATCAATGGAGGTTTTCGTAGTTATGTAGAACTGGCAAAAAAAGATTGGAAAATATAAACTGCATGGTTAGATTTTTGCAGAGGACATGTGCTGAGTTCTGGGATGGTCCCAGAGACTAGGCAAGGTGAGTAGAAAAGGCAGAGTGAAACATTCGATTGTCTGGCAGAGCTTTGGAGACAAAGTCCCGTTAGAGGGAGGAAGCCTGCAACAAACACACAAAACAGAGCTCCTCTTCAAGACATTTGCCAAATTTTAAATATGCAAAGCATAATAACTAAGTTTAAAATCTGCAAAAGGCAGAACTTTCAAGGCTGAGAAGAAAGAGATATCCAGGGTATCAATCAAAAGCCCAAGTGGACCAATCCTGAAGAATGGGGATGAACAAGAGATGGACTGAGTCGTACTAAATCTGCAGCCCAGCTCAAGACCAGATTAGACTGACTAGCCTTTCACTCTATCTGACGAAAGAAAGGAAGCGTCATTACTGAAGTAAGGTATTACATGAGGCCTCTACAGTTAAATACAATGTCCAACATACAAAAAAATTGCTAAAAATATGAAGAAGCAGAAATATGTGATAGTAATCTAAAAAGAAAAATAAGATGGAAGACCCAATAGATGATCCTTATATTGGAGTTAGAAGACAATGCTTTTAAACAAAGGGTGATAAATTTTAAATAAAATAGAGAAAAAGATGGGCAAAATGGATGAGAAATTTTCAGCAGAGAATTGGAATCTATAAAAAGAGAATTTAAAAAGTGTCCCTAATGTGCCTTAAGAATAAGATTTCCTTGTTTTGTATAACAGCTTTAACTGCAAGACCATCAGAGGATCCCATTTTACTGGTACTCTTGTTCCTAAGACTATAAGCACTCTAAGTTAGCTAACAAAAACAGCTAAACAAAGTCTTAGTAAGTTTAGGGATTCATCTGGTGGCATAGTGGTTAAGTTCATGTGCTCCACTTTGGCAGCCTGGGGTTCACAGGTTTGGACCCTGCACGCAGACCTTACATGCTCCTCATCAAGCCATGCTATGGAGGCATCCCACATACAAAATAGAGGAGAATTGGCACAGATGTTAACTCAGCGACAATCTTCCTCAAGCAATATTGGCAATAGATGTTAGCTCAGGGCTGATCCTCCTCACACACACATAAAAAAATCTTCATAAGTTAAATGCAGTATCATGCAAAATAAAAATCAACAGTGGGCACCCAGAGCAAAACACATTAAATTTTTTAGAAATCGGGAAAAAAGCAAAACATAAATCACCATTGGAATTTCAAAGGATAAAACAAAGGCCACTAGAGCTAACAAACAAGTAAACAAACCAGACAAAAACAAAACAGATACCTCATCCTTCCTACTGTATTAGTATTAGATGTGGTAAGTAAAGTTTCCAGAATGACCTTAGACCTCAGATCTGTTTAAGGACCATTTGAAATGATTAAGTTTATGATTAATAACTTGTTTTTCTTAAATAATTCTGGTAATATTATCACATCTGGTGGGACTAGGATATGTTTTTTTTCCCACCATCAAAAGGTCAGCGCTTTATTCTCCTCTAAGTACAGATCTATTCGTTAATTGGATAACCCATCCTAATTTTACTTCAACTATTTGCCTAAAATAATTCATGTCTGAGTTTCTGAAGCCAATGTTTTACCTAAGGCTCATGGCAGGATTTCACCACTGGCTCCTTTTACATTTTTTATTGCCTCTAGAGCAAACCACCAGCAACACTTGGCTCCACATGCATGCAGGCCATTTGTTGCTGTTGGAAGTACCATCGACTGTCACCAAAGCAGAGTCCTGAGTGCTGTTCACCTAAACACTATAACGTATATGTCTCCAATCGTCATCTGCCTGCAGTTCTTCCTAAGCCTTGAGATCCAGCACAGTAGTGGTGGTGTGGAAAATAATACTCCAACATGAGTCTGTGGGGGCCTGGAATTGGCCACCCCAAGATATGTCTCTTTGGCATGATGATTATTTGAGGCTGGCTACTTTGCAGACAGGAAACCAACTGAAAAGTAGAATTTACTTACCCTTTGTAAGAGACATTTACATTGTAAAGGAAATCTCCATCTGTAAAGATACCTCCCTCTCTGTACCAGGAAGAAGAAAGGGGATGACCTTGTCTCTAGAAACTCTTAATCAATGGGGAAGGCACCATTTTTTTTGTTTGTTTCTAGAGATAAGGTCATCCCCTTTCTTCTTCCTGGTACAGAGAGGGAGGCACCTTTACAGATAGAGATTTACCTTAAAAATGTAAATGTGTCCTAACAAAGGGCAAGTTCCATTCCTCTAGAAACTCTTAATCAATGCCAAAGGCAAGGACTTAAATATGCATAATAATCTTATTCCTGTTTCTGGTAACTTCCTGTAACTGACTCCCCCCCACCCCCAACATCCTCCTTTGTCTTTAGCTGGATATGATATTTAAGGTGGGGGCTTCAGCCATTTTGGTGAGTTGCTCAGCTTGCCTGAGCCTCCCATGTATACATGTTATAAAGCTTCCTTTAATTTTCTCCTGCTATTCTGTCTCATGTGAATTTAATTCTTTCTCCAGCCAGACGAACCAGAGAGGGTAGAGGAAATGTCTTCCTCCCCTGCAAGTCCTTGAGTAGGACTGGGGAGTGGCAAAAAGCTCTCTCAATGCAGCTGCTCTAGTCTCACCCTTTAGTCAGAAGAGGGTTTTAGGAGATCTCTTCAAAGGAAGAGAGCAGTCCACTGAGTGAGGCCCCAGAAGGAACTCAACAGGCACTAAAGGAAGAAGAGGAGCAAGAGGAATGAATAACTGAATAAAGTTAGGAGCAGAGCAGGGGCAATGTGACCTATATCCAGAAGTTCCATCAAGTAACTCTTTAGGCATCTATTTCCATTTAGTGAAAACCAACAGGACATACGTTTCTGGGGGTGTGCAATGGCTCATTAATCACAGACGAAAGGGCTGTTCTCTATTGTCTTCCCAGGTAGGGCTCTCATTACTAAAAACAGGACCTAAAAGCTTAAGAGAACCACCAATCAGAATAACAACTACAGCCTTCTTCGGTTAAATCCTGTTCTAGCTAATTCTCCTTGATTCACAGGAGGGTGAGGGAAGCTAGTAGGAGCAAACATCAAGGGTGTTCTCTTACGACTCTACTGGGAAGGTGAAATAAACCATCCTGGAGCTTGGTAAGATGAGAAAAGCAGAAGGGCCAGAGTCTAGCTACAGAATCTCTGCTCTGTCACTTCCTATGAATGTGTACTGGAATATCTGAAACCAAGTGTTTTCTCACTGAAGTTAGGAAGGGGCATTTCTTTACAAGTCCTTCACTCATTGTAACATTCCCTAGGTGGTAGAAAATTAATATAGCTTGCCAAAATCTAGTGGGAATATATATAAGGGAACAAAAGGTTTAAAAGTTGTTAAAAAAATGAAAAACAAAATTCGAATTTGAAATTATATAATATTTAAGACAAATTAAAAGAAACAAAAAATGAAGATTAAAATGAGCTAAAACTCCCCCAAATAAAAAAAAGCATAAGACTAGAATTAAATCTCCAAAAGTAGGATAAAGAGTCATCATCAATTCATCCCACCTTATTTCCATACTCCTTAAGGAGGGTGGATCCTGGAAGAGATCTTTTGTTTTGCTAAGGGAGGAAAGTGGTTATGAATGTAGAGAAACCCCAAAGGAACGCTGAGGTGGGACATAATGAGGGAAGATAAAGAAAGAAGAGAGGAGAATAGAAGAGAAAAGGAGGAAAGGGGAAGGCAGGGGAAGGGAGGTGAGGGGAGGGGAAGGAAGGGAAAACAAATTTAGGCAAAAGAAAAAAATTTAATGATACAGGAGCTTTTGCTGGGTGATCTGAAATTTAGCCCTCTTCCATTTCTACATGAAAACTTTACTAGAAGAATACATTATTTATTAATGTTTTATTGTGTGTATGTATGTATCATGTGTGTGCAGGATGTAAAATTTGTTTCAAGACAGTGACTGGGTGAGGGCAGAATCAGGTGAAGGAGGCCCAGTTACATCTTGGTATCTATATAAAACACCCACGTAGCAAGGGGCTGAGTAAAGCTAAGGGAAAATGGTAGCTGACAATCTTCCCCAGAATTCCTCTATTGATTTCAGACAGACCACTTGGCTAACTATCAGAGAATATTTGGGAGGCTTCTATCCAAGATAAAAACTAGACAAGGAAAGAGGTTGATTGATTCTGGATGTTGCAATCTGAGAGCATCCCAGATCTGAATATTGGAGTGTCTCAGTGGGGTGGTTTTGCCTTTGACTTTTATGGAAAGGAGTGAACACATGGCAAATTAGGGATTTACAGTGAGGGTTGTTTTGCAAGCAGAAGTCTCAGTCAGATATCTGAACAGCAAATGTTTTTCTCTGTAGTTAGCACATTGCAGGAGGACAAACAGCTCTAATTTTAGCTAATAAATAATGAGACAAAGAGAGGGAAATTGGAGGATTTGTGTCTGGCCTTGTCAGCACGTGTAGGCAAAAGAGAAAGTTTGGTGTTTGTTGGCCTTATCAAACAAACATAGTTTGTCTTAGAACAAACTTAGGAATTAGAGTAGTTCCTGCGGAATTTTGGTCAAGGTTCAGAGAAAGTCCCCAAAGTCAGCATTTCACGTTGGCCCTGTTCATGGAGAAACGGCTGAAGCATGTGTCGTGCCCTACAGCAGTCTGAAACTGAGATGGGTTCTGGAGACAAGGCATTTATCAGGGGGATACATATGTGGGGGACTGGTCTTGGCCACCCCAACATATCTCTCTTTGGCATGATTATTTGAGGCTGGTTTCTTTGCAGACAGGAAAGCAACTGAAAAGTAGAACTTGCTTGCCCTTTGTAAGAGACATTTACATTGTAAAGGAAATCTCTATCTGTAAAGGTGCCTCCCTCTCTGTACCAGGAAGAAGAAAGGGGATGACCTTGTCTCTAGAAACTCTTAATCAATGGGGAAGGCAAGGACTTAAATCTGCATTTGTTTATTGTGCTTGTCAGGTAACCTCCTGTAACTGACTCCCCCCACCCCCAACATCCTCCTTTGTCTTTAGGGATATGATATTTGGGGTGTTGGTTTTGGCCATTTTGGTGGGTTGTTCGGCTTGCCTGAGCAGCTCCCAGGTATACACTGACAAATAGAAATGGCAAACAATAGGATATATTGTAGTACATGAGGAAGCCTTTTGGTGTAAACCTAATTTGGCCTGACCTTGTCTTTCCAGAAGGGCCTGACTGAGGCCGTTGAGCATGCATTGTATATCTGCTTTGGATATTCCCTATGGCAAGAACAAGGGCCCTTGAGATAAGGGTGCAACTTCCCTCCCCCTCCCAACGTTGGCATTTCTTTAAGGATTAAGCATCTTTGCTTAGGCTAGGAACTGATTGCTGAACTCACCTGTGACCACCCAGCTCAAGACAATAGACTTGCCTCCTGCTACACTCTTTGAGACAGCAGACCCACTATCTGCTGTGTCCAACAAGCGCTGTGCTGACAGGGCAATCTTGTGACTATTGTGGGAGGGACATTTCATTTCATATGCGAAATATCCTGTTTGAGGGTATATAACCACTCTGTGCACCCCACTTCTTTGGTGCCCTTTCTTCCTTCGGGAGGAAAGGCCCTGGGCCATGGTCCTCATAAAGCTTTGTTTAATTTTCTCTTGCTATTCTGTCTCATGTGAATTTAATTCGTTCTCTGGCCAGACAAACCCACATTAGGCAGAGGAAAAGTCTTCCTCCCCTACATTTGGCAGAATAAAAGATACTTAGAAACTGGAAGCTAGAAAATTTTTGTATGTGAAATTACCAGAGAAATAAATAAGACTTTTTCTAACAGTGGTCCAGATTGAATTTGGATATTTGCTTAACTGACATAAAATATAGGAAGAATTTCCTAACATTGTGTGGGGAAAACAGCTAAACCAACTGTGGAGTTTTTAAGAGTGGAAAGAGGAGTTTGAGGAAAGATGGTTGAGCTAAAAGGAAAGGGTGAAAAAAAGCAACAATTTTAAGAAAGATTTTAAGATTGAGTAATCAGTTTAGCAAAAGCCATCCAAAGGTTTTAGGGATCCTGAATGTGGGTAAAATGAAGGATAAGGAAGAAGGAAATGATAGGAAGGGCAAAAAAGAAGGGGGAAGATATGATTCAAGAAAGTTTTGATACTAATGAATGATGGAAAAATAAAAGGAGGGTAACAAGAAAGATACAAAGGGAAAATAAGGAGGGGATTGAATATAGGATTGTAGGTGATCTTGTTCTGGTGTCTTGAGTGGAAGATGACCACTTCTTTATGCCATATATTTATTCTTGGAAAAGGAAGCTACCTCATGTCATTATAGGGAAGGAAAATCCTTTTTACTTCTACTCTGCTAGCTTCTCTGACTGGGGCCCTGTATAATTATACTGACAATAGACAGATTAACAGGAGAAAAACAAGGAATTTATTAATACCTGTGGCACACATCATATGTGTGAAACCTCAGTGAAGAGTAACTCAAAGGGCTGGTTAGAACTTGGGCTTATACAGCATCTTGGCAAAGGAACGGTAAATTTTTAGAGAAGTGATAAGCAAAGGAAAAGGACTTTGAGTTTCTAGGGACAGCAAACTGTGGGAAGGCAAATATATGGGGAAATGAGTAGAAGATAAGGGCCAGTAAAGTTTGTTATGTGGATTCCTCTGGTGCCATCTCTGGGCTGGTAAGGGTCTAATGTTCTGCCAGTGATGAACTTTTGTCCTTCCTGATGGGGGCGGAGGGAGGGGGAGACATTTTTGCAAATTTGTGTCCTACTTTTAGGTAAATAGGGGGAAGGCAGAGAGCTTTTCTTGTATCTGCTTCCTCTCAATTGCCTTCAGTTCAAAATAATCCTTATGTCAAAGTGGCATATTTTGCCACCCTATATCATCATCTGCTGCTGAGAGCTCTTGAAAGACCCTTGTTTTAAGGGTTCCTGTTGAAGTGGATATCTATTTCAAGTAAAGCTTGTGTTTTTTCAGGTGTGAAATGTGACCCCAAGATTGTATTCCTTGTAGTTTTTGGTGGTAAGGAAGGAAGGACCCCTAAGGTGTATCCATCTCTTTCATGTATAAAAAGGGGAATGGTTAATGCGTAATTGGGGACTCTAGAAGTAGGAGAAGAGGATGGAGAGGATTTGAGATTTTGAAATACAGACATGGAAAGAGAGTTCCAATTCAGGGGTTCAGGGACAACCTCCTTAGTCATGGTATATAAGGGAGAAGCAATACCAGATAAGTTAGGGATCCAGTTCTGGCAATAGCCAACTAATCCTAGAAACCCTCAGAGTTGTCTTAGGAAGAAGGAAATTGATAATGATGTTAATTCTTTAAGGACTAAAGTCTTTCCTTCAGGGGAGACATCATGTCCTAGGCATGTGAGGGCTGCTAATTGCATTTTATGATTAAAGATGTTATGTCCTTTTTGGGCAAGAGCTTGGAGTAAATATTGGGTGTTGATAGTGATCACTGAGCAGAGAATGTCACCTACATACTGAATTCAGGTCATGTTGGGGCTCAGATATTTCCGAAGGTAGACTGAAGTTCCTCAAAGCAGGTTGGCCTGAGTCATGAGTGGTTGAGACTGAGCAGCAGGGAAGGAAGATTGAGTACAACATGGAGCTGTGCCTGACCATTCCCCATTCCAGACACCCCACATCACCCCAAATGCATAGGGCTCTGAGAAGGAGGGGTGTGGTGCATGGTAAAGCTCTGCTGTGGGAAACCTGCCAAAGAGCTCTGTTGACTGGAGAGGGAGCCCCTCCTAAGAGCCAGATTGCAACAGGGGTTTATTTATTCAGCGATGGTTAATGATTCTCCTGAACAACTCTATAGGGACCAGCCTGTATGTATGTATGTGTGTGGCATTAAAAGAAATGAAATTTAAAACCAACTGAAAAATGAAAGCCAATTAGTGAAGATGTTTAAAACAGAAATGGATTGAAGTTTGAGAGAAAAATAAAGCTCAATAGGGTAAGACAGCTAACATTTAGGAAGAGAGAGAGGGAAAAAGAAGAGAGAGGAATTCAAGTCTGAGGGTTGGTAGGGAGGCTGTTGAGGTCAGCCCAACTTCCCAGTAAACGATATTCCATGTATCACAGGGCAGGGCTTCATCACGCCCTGTGAGTGTTCCCCCGATGGCTTGTCGCCCAGCCTTGCAACAAGAAATATCCCTCAGTCAGGTCTCATTCTGTGATACTGACCCTGTGCTAGCTGCTGGTTAGATACTGACTACCAAAGATGAAAAAGACAGCGTCTACATTTAAGAACACCTTCTAGCAGGCAGACAGGCAGGTAAACAGCTCTAAATTCAGCATCATAAGGGCTATACTACACACTCACACAGAGGATCACACAAGTGGGAGCAAAGAATTCTCACTAGGGAGGGTTAGAGAAGGCTTCACAGAGGTGACAAGTGAGCAGGACTTTGCAGATGAGCAGACAGAGAAAGCAGGAAAGGGCATGGAGCAGAGGAAACAATAAGAGCAAATGTTCAGAGTATAAAATACACACACTTCTTTCTCCCACACCCCACCCCTTGCCACTGACTCTGAGATGTTCTGTGTGGACGGGGTGATATTTTTCAAAGTGATAAAAAGGTTGGTATGCCTAGACGTAGGTGGGGTTAGGACTCCTGCGATGTGAAAATGGAAAAACAGGTTGGGCCTGGTTGTGAAGGGCCTCAGGTGCAACCTTGCGTGCAGGGCTGCTCTCTCAAAGTTCAGGGAATGAAATCTTGCAGAAAGATATCTCTGACAGCAGAGGAAGGGTGTGTAAGGGCAGGGACAATGAGAAACTGGTAATCCCATGTGGAGACTATTACAGCAGCTCAGAGGAGAGACGAGTAGCCTTAGAAACGGGTCAGGGTCAGACATTTCCAGGTAGGATGGATAGAGTCCGAAGGGCATCAATCCCTGTGGCTGTGGAATTGAGTCCATTAGGAGCATGGGGGTCTATTAGGAGCATGGTGGTGTTGTGGAGTGTGTCGACTTTACAGCCAGGCCAGCTGAGTTCAGTCTGATTTTGGCATTTACTAGCTCTGTGATTCTGAGCAAGGAATGGACACTTTCAGAGGTCAGTTTCCTTCTATAAAAATGAGCATAAAGCCACTTACCCCCTTTTTTTTTTCAGTTGACAAATAAAAATGGCAAGCAATAAGATATATTGGAGTATATGAGGAAGCCATTTGGTATAAACCTAATTTGGCCTGACTTTGTTTTTTCCAAAAGGGCCTGACTGTGGCCATTGAGCATGCATTGTATATACATTTCCTATGGCAAGGACAAAGGCCCTTGAGATAAAGGTGCAACTTCCCTCCCCCTCCCAACTCTGGCATTTCCTTAAAGATTAAGCATCTTTCCTTAGGCTAGGAACTGATTGCAGCGCTCACCTGTAACCACTCAGCTGGAGACAACAGACCTGCCATCCTGCTGTGTTCATCGAGACAGCAGACCTACCTGCTGTTTCATCAATCACTGTGCCGACAGAGCAGTCTGGCGACTATTGTAAAGGGGACATTTCAATCCTATGTGAAACATCCTCTCTGGAGGTATATAACCATTCTGTGCACCCCAATTCTTTGGTGCTCTTTCTTCCTTCGGGAAGAAAGGCCCCGGGCCATGGTCCTCAGATTTCAGCTCAGAATAAACTCACCCAAATTTTCATTTATAGATTGGGTATGGATTATTTTCATTGACACAGCAAAGATTGAACATAATGTATGTGAATCTAATATAGCGGCTGGCACAAAATAAGTAATCCATACACTTGAGCGCCCTTCAGTTGGCGTTCAAGGCTTCCCATATTTTGTTTCATATGGATCTTTCTAGGCAAAAGGCCCACTCCCTCTACCCATGCCCTCCTTTCAAAAATATGTGACTATAGCTATATTACTATTTCTCAGACATGACCTATTCTTTCTCATATCTAATTCTTTGCTTGTGCTATTTCTTTTCTTGGAATTTCCTCCCTCTCCTAAGTTCTTCATTGCTCTCCAAGGAAGTCAGTTCTTCTTAAAGGCTCTGCTTCAAATATTCCCTCTTCTAAGAACACATCCTCAATTACCCCAGATGGAAATTATCTTTCCTTCTGTTGAACTCCCAAAGCACTTTATTGGAACCATTCCAACGACCTTACACTCTATTGCACTTTACCTGGTTACTTGGGATATACATTTTCTCTCTTCTAGGTATCACCTGTTAATTTTCCTATTCACTGTAGTACTTAATTCAATGTACAGTGTTATCAAAAGTAGATATTTAGTAGATTAATATGATTGACTTGGATAGATAAGAGGAGGTAGTCCATTGAGTGCTAGGTATGGGGACAGGAGAAGGATGGTATGTGTCCTTGCTAATGTGGGGACCTGGAATTGGCCACCCCAAGATACATCTCTTTGGCATCAGGATTATTTGAGGCTGATTGCTTTTGATAAACTGGGACAGGGAAGGAGGCTCTGAGGAATGGAACTTGCCCTTTGTTAGGACACATTTACATTTGTAAGGTAAATCTCTATCTGTAAAGGTGCGTCCCTCTCTGTACCAGGAAGAAGAAAGGAGATGACCTTCTTTCTAGAAACTCTTAATCAATACCAAAAGCAAGGACTTAAATCTGCATTTTATTGTGCTAGTCTGGTAACTTCCTGTAACTGACTTCCCTCCCTCCCGCAACTTTGGCATTTCTTTAAGGACTAAGCATCCTTCTTTAGGCTAGGAACTGATTGCTGAGCTCACCTGTGACCACCCAGCTCCAGACAATCGACTTGCCTCCGGCTACGCTCTCTGAGACAGCAGACCACTACCTGCTGTGTCCATCAAGCACTGTGCTGACAGGGCAATCTTGTGACTATTGTGGGAGGCACATTTCAATCACATGTGAAACACCCTGTTTGGGGGTATATAACCACTGTGTGCACCCCTTTGGGAAGAAAGGCCCCGGGCCATGGTTCTTCATAAAGCTTTGTTTAATTTTCTCTTGCTATTCTGTCTCATGTGAATTTAATTCGTTCTCCAGCCAGATGAACCCCCATTTGGGAAGAGGAAATGTCTTCCTCCCCTACACTAACTAGAAGACTGGTGGGGATGTACTGCTGCTGATCTTAATTTTTTTTTAATGGATATATATATTTATTTTTCTGAGGAAGATTAGCCCTGAGCTAACTGCTGCAAATCCTCCTCATTTTTGCTGAGGAAGACTGGCCCTGAGCTAACATCCATGCCCTTCTTCCTCTCCTTTATATGTGGGACGCCTACCACAGCCTGTTGTGCCAAGCGGTGCCATGTCCACACCAGGGATCCCAACCGGCGAACCCTGGCTGCCGAAGCGGAACATGCGAACTTAACCGCTGAGCCACCGGCCAGCCCTGCTGATCCTAATTTTATTGCCATTATTTCCAGTTCAGTCTTTGTAACTCATAGTTCCTCCACAGCATCTAAGTATGGCAAAATTCAACATATAATGCCGATAAGGAATGTTTCAGACAACACTCTCTTACTAGTTTACTGGGTTTTTGGGTTGTTTGTATGTTTAACCTGTTTTGTGAGCTTAATTTAGTGAGTGCCAAACATAATATTTGCTCTAGGACTTCAGTGTTATTTCTGTAAAAAAAGTATATTGTTTGACGAATAATATCATGATCTAAGCTAACAGCAGATTGTTTCGAAATCAAATTATCTGATTAAGTGGCACATTCTGGCTTTTTTCATTTAGAAGTTTTAACTTCTTAAGAATGCCTGGCTTAGTGTTATGAAATTAGCTTGTGGTCGCTTTAAGCACAGCGGGGGTAAAAAACGTCAGGGGAAGATGGTTTTGAACTAAGCAGCAGGGAACCCCAGCCTGCAATAAAAAACTCACAAAGAAAGAACTGACATTTGTGTAATGGGCAACTAGATGTGGTAAGTCTTCTTAAACTTTTCTGTACAGAAAAGCAGGGTTTGAAAAAGAATGTGTAATACATAGTCTTATCTAAAACTGAAAAAGAAACAGCTGTAGTTTAGGTGAAAGATCTTTATTTTCTTTTGAGCAATATTAAAACAAATAAATTATCATGCAGTTCAGTAACACAAAGAGCACATGTTAGAGTTAATCTTTTAAAAGGCACTTTTGGTGCAATTATAGTAAAGTAATTTAGACAATTCGCTAGTTACTTATCTTGCCACCTTGTAAAATTGCCTGCTTATTTCACGTGGTTCTTTTAATGTTCTTCAGTGAATTGTTGCGTTTTATAGAAGTTTCAAAGTCCCATCATGAAACGCACTTCTATTGATTACCTTATTTTAATTCTATTTACTGTCAGTAACATCACCAATGAATCACATTTGAAAAACATTTAAAAATATTATCTTCTATTCATCTGCTAAAGTAGTCATTCCTTCAGAGTCATAAGAAAGTGTTTTAAGTGCCCAAATGTAAATGAAGTGGAACTTTGCGACCTAAGCCTCTTTCTAGGAATAAAAGTTGGGTAAACCAGAGCTTTTTGTTGCTGTTATTGTCTATTCTTTTTAAATGGTTTTATTCTGCTGTTATATTTAATTATACAATTTTGAATTGTATGATTTTGTAAAGAAGACTTTAACATATTTTTAGAAAATAGGCACAATCTATTTTTTTAATACAAATTATAATGTAAAGTTAGCTTCCCAATGCTAAATTAAAATCCAGCACATTCAAAGAACATTCACAAGTACTCTCAATTTTTTCATAGATATATGTACAGAGAATCATAAGTATCAGCTCATGTGATTAGAATAATTTTCTTATGAAGAAAAGCATCCTTCGCAGATCCTTCCACAAAGGTACTATTGTATGATTAATGTTGAAACCCAACTAAGCTGAGCCAACTGCTTAAATTTTTGCACTCTATGTTCTTTCAGTTTCAAGTTTAAAATAAAATTTAAAAAATTATAAAACACTATAAAAACCGTCATCAATTGAAAGTTATATTGACATATCTTTTCCAATAAATGAAATAAACTACAGTACAAACGGCACATTTTAATTAATGATTTAAGTAAAAATGAACTGTAGGATTTGACTAGAATATTCTCATATGATAGGAAAACTCAAATTATTTCATGCATAATCTGAAGAGTTCCAGATGTAATTGACAGTCATTTAAAAAATGTAAACATTTTCTTTCCCTTACATAGTTGTGCTATTGTTCAATTAAAAATAGAGTCCATGTATGTGACAACTAAATATTATTTCATCTCTAAGTCTCTACATAGTTATGAAAAGAATAGCCAAAAACAGAGGTTAAATTACATCTTTGAGTTGTCTGAAAATGCAGAAGCAGTATTAAGAAGGCATCAACTATGCCCGAAATATTTTCTAAATTATTTTTGGTTATCAATTGTGTCAACATTAGTCATTTCATAGAGACCTGTAGATACTACATACAATAGCTTACGGCATGTGGACTTCAATCAAAAGTTTTTATTGTGGAAATATGCTAAAATACAATTTCCCTGATATGAATTGTCTTGCTGGCCCGCAGGAATAACTCTGTACAACTTTATTCAGATTTTAATCTGAATTATCTAATCTGACACCCACCCAGAATGAGTGTTAACAGATTTTTATCATCAGCTGATTTGTGCTAATATTTCCTTTCAGTGGATTATTTATACATTTATTACTAAACCAATGTAGTCACAGAACTTGTTTAAAATGAAACTTTTCAGAAACATACAAAGATGCACATGAGTAGCTACTTTAGAGATATTCTTTCAAGTGCAAAAGTCAGGAATCTCTTCTATGCTTTTAAGGTGTACTAACATTCAATTACTTCAAAGGTAAAGAAAATGCATATAAAAAGTAAGGAGGTTTCCCAAATACTCATGTTGCTCATGTCAAAAGATTCTTACATTTTTAAATATTAATCAGACAAGCATTAACTAGTTTAAAAGATTCCTGTTCTTTCATTCATTTAACCAATTAGGATCTCACTCACGTATTTTTAATTAGGAAGCCATTCACGATAAATAACTTCATCTCACTGAATGGTCTGGGAAATGCTGCTGAGATAATTTTCAGACTTCATTATAAAATTTGTCCACTCTTGACAAATGTCCTCTATGGAGAACTCTTCACCACCATACTCCAGAGGAAGAATGTCTGGGAAATGCTGAAGTAAGCTCTCTTTGTAATTGTTCCCATGCATATGAATCTGAAACAGCCAAAATGTTTTAGAAGGCATGCCCTCTGCCTCTCAATATATTAGATGCATTTTCAATGGAAAATCAACACCATAAAATAAGGTCCTCTAATAGCTTCCAAGACAGGAGAGCGTGTACAGACACCTACATCATTTATTCCACTGCTTATGAATCTAAGAATTTTACTTATGTTTAGATTGTGCTGTTTATGAATTTGATCATCTCTTTGTTTCCTTATATTTGCTTTCTTATAACTATACAAGATTTATAAAAAGATATTCTTTTCCTCTTTCCAAAGTAGATTTTTAAGATTTTTTTATTTTTTCCTTTTTCTCCCCAAAGCCCCCCCTGGTACATAGTTGTGTATTCTTCGTTGTGGGTCCTTCCAGTTGTGGCATGTGGGACGCTGCCTCAGCATGGTCTGATGAGCAGTGCCATGTCCGCGCCCAGGATTCGAACTAACGAAACACTGGGCCGCCTGCAGCGGAGCGCGCGAACTTAACCACTCGGCCACGGGGCCAGCCCCCCAAAGTAGATTTTTAAAACTCTAAATAAAATTATTTTATACATTCTATTCCCTAATGTCCAAGTGATTCTTAGCAAAATATCTAATATCCTGGGACTATTCTGTAGATCATAAAAATGTACTACCTGGTATTAGTAGTATTAAATAAAATATATATAATATATTAGCATATAAAATATTATATATTAAAACATATAAAATATATTAGAAATATAATATATAGAAATTATAATAAATGTTAGAGTTTATAAATTATATATCTTATATTATAATATATATTAAATATATTAACATATTATTAATATAAATATATTATATTTATAGAAATATCTTTATATATAAATATATTTCTATAAATATAATATATATATATAAAATAGCATATATATAAGCACACAACTAGGTACATGGGGAACAATTTATTTGGTACTGTTGATAGATATTCTTGGTTGGTACAAAATCAAGAGATAATTATGATGGTTAAGAACCTTAAATTTTCAAATATTTTAAACTATAAAAATTGATCATATAATGCCCCGAAATTAAAGACTTGGAACCTTCAATTAAAAGCACATCTCATTAAAAATAAATAAATAACCTTTCTCCATCTGTTAGGGCAAAACATTCACCTAAACATCGGACAGTTATTCAATAAGCACCTCCTCCGTGCTAGGATATGAGGATTGAAAGATGAATGAAGCAAGTCTCTTGCACTCAGAACCTCACACTACCAATCTTTGATTTTTTCTGATATGTTTAAATGTTTATCAGCTAATTGAAAAGAAATTCTACTGTCTCCTCAGGAAGTGGGAAA
Organism: Equus asinus; assembly: GCF_041296235.1. Lineage (NCBI taxonomy): Eukaryota > Metazoa > Chordata > Mammalia > Perissodactyla > Equidae > Equus > Equus asinus. Next base: position 21,672,225 of record NC_091801.1, on the reverse strand, counting down.
TAAAATCATTCATTAGTTATTGCCAAAATATTGAATTGGAGAAAAGTGGCTAGACTGGATCCCTTCCCCTCATTTTGGCAATAACTATCGCTGAAATGCTTTATCTAACTTCTCAATTTTTTACTTTTATTTCTTTTTTGCTCAGATTCTCCTATTTATCAGGTTCAGTTTATTGTTATTTGTCTCAAATATAACCCAAAATAGAAATACTTATTTTTAGATCTGTCAGAGTTAAAGAGAAAATGGCCAGCTATTATCAAGCTACGATGAGGAGAGAAAAAAGGGAACAAGCAAATAAATTGACTTTTATAAAAATATTAGAATGAAAAATGGCCATCTTCATAGGGGTGGTTTTTCTTGTAAACAGAACTACCCACTGGATAATCTCAAAGAAGCTCTAGGGTCATAATTTTCTGACCAGATGCAAGATGTTACATTTTCTCAATATGAAAGAGTATACTTTCTAAAACTCCGAATATGCTATTATTACTCACACTATCACTGTTTATCTTTAAATAATTTTTGAGATTTAAATTGTCAAAGCTTTTAAAAACTGTTCTGTGTTCATGCATTAGATGTTGCCAATGTTTGTCTACATAAATGCTCTAAAAATTATCCTTTACAGATTCATATAGAAGAGTGGTTGCTATTCTTGGGAACTCAGATTCTATTTTCAATACTTGAGAAATCCTAAGAGATATTAGATATTCACCTGAGAGAAGGCTTCACAGGATGGGTACAGAACATCAAATCTCTTGCTTTGACTAATGTGACATTAAGCCACATACATTAGGTACTGTGGTTTTCAGTTACATGTCTCATTTAAATATATTTATTTACTTTTTGCCTAGACAATGTATTCACATGGCTAGAAATCAAAACAAGATAAAAGATCCACAGTGAAATGTCTTGCTCCCAATCCTAATCTCATCCATACCATCTACACCTCAACTCTGTTCCACTTTGGTAACCAATTAGGCTGTTTCCTTGTATAACCTTTTAATGTGATTTTTATGCAAATATACCTATAGATTCTGATTTCTCCCCTTTTTATACAAAAGCTAGCATACCATAAATACCAGTCTGCATTTTCCTATCTCACTTTACAATACATCCTGCGAATCTTATTGTATTCCATTGTGTAGATGCATCATAGTTTATTTAACCAGTTCCCTGGTGATGAGCACTTGGTGGTTTCCCATCTTTTGCTGCAATCAATCTCCTTGTGTATGTAATTTTGTCTCTATGCAGGTGTATCTGTAGGATAAAATCCCAGCAGTGCGCAGGCTGTCATTTTGGTAAGTATTACCACACTGCCCCCTACAGGGAATATACCATCTTGCACTCCCACCAGCAAGGTACGAGAGACCCAGTTTCCCCACAGCCTCACTAACTTGATTTTTCTAAAGTAAAAACTTTTAATTTATTAAGTGGTTGGCTTATTACATGAATACTCAAAACAATGGGCTAATGGTTTGTGGGGGTTGGAGAAATAATAAAACAATTCTCATATAAAAAAGAATTGAAATGTTAGGTACAGAGGAATAGTGACTTGAATGTTTTACTCACACGTTGCTTAATTTTCTCAGTCAGGAATGGTTTAATCATGGAAAAGACAGCATCGAAAATTAGTGGCTCATTTATCAAATGGATACCACGAACTTTTAATGGAAAAGAATCCTTTTGAAAATAAAAGAATAATCTTACTAATAACAAAGCATAAATCAATATACATTCCTATTGACACGTCCCTTCTTTGAACACTTATAAACTTACAGCAGTACCTAAAATGTGATTTTATTTTCAAAATTATTTATTCCATCAACACAGTAGCCTGCTTTATAGTTCACTGCAACTAGATTAAGACCTCTGAAAAGGTTTCACTTTGTAGCTTAGGCAAAGTATTTTAAAAAGTACCTGCATCTTTCATAAATAAGACAGGAAATATCTTCCCCAATCACATATAAGTGTTCTTTTAAGGGACCCATGAGTCTTTTGGATATTTATATTTAACTTTTCCCCAATTTTTTTACTTTGAGGAAAAAAATCAAACTTTCATAAACGTTGAAAGAGTACAACAAACACATAATTTTCAACTTTTGACACAAGTAGAAGTCTTTCACAACAAAGTAATATAGGCTTATTTAAAAGGTTTAAAGAGTTAAGAACTGAAAGAAAAACCTCGTCAATAGTTTCCCTACCCAAAGATGTGTTATTAATATGGAGACTTTTCCTGCCAAGTTTCTTTCATGCAAAATTCTTTTTTTATTCTATGCATTGCTTTTAGAGATGTGTCGTCAGTCTGGGGACTTTTCTTTCCAGGTTCTTTCTATGAATAATTTTATTTTACACATAATTGCTGATATGCTATCTGAAAAATTTGCACCATTTTGTTTCATTGATATAGTACAATTTTTGTAAACATTATGAATTTTAATATTATTGCAATAATCCATCACACGGACGTACTATAATTTAAATAACCATTTCCTATTTCTGGAAAAATAAGCTATTTCTAATTTTCTTTTATAAAAACTGATGCTATAGTAACTGTCTTTATCTGTAGAAGGCAGTGGTGGCTATAAGCGCAGTTTTTACATTCAGACGACCTGGACTGAAATCCCTCTTCACTGATGACAAAATGTGTGTGCTTGGGCATTGCTATGTCATCTCTGTGACACAGTGATTAATTCATAAAATGGGAAAAATAATAGTCATATGTCATAGGCTTCTGTGGCCATTAAGGGGTAATGTACTTGAAACGTTTAGCAAAGTACCTGGCACATAGTAAGCTATTATTATTACATACAAAGTCTTTACTATACTTAAGATTATTCTTTGGCTAGGTTCCCAAAAGTAGAATTATTGGGCAAAGATGATGGCCATTTTAAAAACCTTTTGATTTCTGAAACAACTGTATCAATTTATACCTACCAAGACTTATGTAAATTGTACTGTGCCACTGCTATAAATCTTGTTTTTTGAGTCAATGTTTTAATTTAGGAAGAAAATTTTAATAACAGATAGATAAAGTCACCACATTATTGTTTAAATGGATAAATTCTGTGGTTATTAATTTTGAACATATTTTCAGTTTCTTGCAACATCCTTTCTTTCATAAATCAGTAATACTTTACTTCATCTTAGCATTATTGAACTCTATATATCATTTCTAAAATTTTATTTACCTTTTCAATAAATGTACCCTCCCTTCTCTTTGTCTAACATATAACTAAATTTAAATCTATTATTTGGAATTAACATCCCGGGGAGTTAAAGTATACACTTACTGTAAGAACAGCAGCAATCTTCTTGGCTACATATGGGGTCATTTGAAATGCATGAGAAAACTGCCAGCCTTCTAGATCAAAGATGGCCTTGATGCCATTCCGTTGCGTTTCTACTTCCTGGACAATAAGCTCTGATGTGATTAGACTTAAACGAAATACATCGTAAGCTGTGAAAACTTTTGGGTCCCAGTGTGCTAAAAAAAATAAAAAATAGCATATCTCAGCATTGTGTAAAGAATCAGAGAGACTTACAAAGGCAAACCAACTCTTTTTAGACTTAAAAGATCAGTAGAAATAAAAACAAGTACAAAAATCATGAACTGAATAATAGATCAAATTGATGGTCCAAGAACACAGGCCTGCTTCTCCCTCCCTCCTCAGATCCCTAGCAAAGATCAGATTTTTAAGAACATAAGGGAAAAAAAGGAATGAATGCAGGCTGGATTTGATTGCCAGATGAAACTACAGCCCCAAAAATGCAAAAGAGGGCTGCAGTTAAGGATGGGAGTGCCTCTGGGTATGCTCCAAACTGAGAGGTGTTGGAAATGGGAAAAGCAAGGGCCTGGATTATGAAGAGTATCTAGGACCCTATAGCAACCAAAGAGGTTGCTAAGGGAAATGCATGAAGAGCAGACAGGCAGGCTCATCTCTCTGACATCCCTCAATGACAAGCAACATGTGGCAGCCATGTCTGTGTAGGCTAGAAAGGTAAGCATAGGCTTTAGAAAGCAGAGTCAAGGAAGCACTCAGGTAGCCATCCACACCCAGGACAAACAGGGAGTACCTGTACTAAGAAGAGGAGTTACTGATATTGTTTACTCCCCTCCTCCTGCCATCCCTGAGGCAGGCCATGACATGCAGAAATGACAGTAATGGACAGGCAAGCAGGTAATCTTTAAAAAAGATACGCATCCACTAAGAATTATAATACTTTTAAAAACGCACACAAAGAAGAGAGGAACCAAACTCAATAGACAAAGGCACTAAACCCAAAGAAACAGTTAATAAAGCAAGAGACATGAAAAGAAGAAAAATAGTTTCAGTGGGGAAAAAAAAAGCTACTGAGGCTGTTATTATAAGAACATGCTCTTAATAAAAAGAATCAGTTGGAATCTTGGATAATTCAAGCAAATCTCAGTTGATGGGGCAAATGATAGAAAAGACACAGCCAATGAGTGAATATTGGTTTGGAACATCAAGCTCAGCAATTCTCTCAAACTCAGCACGCAAGAGCCAAGAGTTGACAGGTATAAATAAAAAGTTAAGAGACATATAGCTAGATCCAGAAGTTTCAAGATCCAACTAATTAGAGTTCTGGAAGGCAATAATACAGAGAATAGGGAACAGAAGAAAGAGGAATAGTAACAGTAGAGAAAAATCTTCCAAAGCCAAAATAGATGCAAGTTTTCAGGTTGAAGGGTCCATGGAGTGCCTAACAAGACAAAAGTAAAAGGGTAAAAAAGATTCATGACTAAGTAATAGTAAAATTTCAATAAACCACAGTTTCTAGCTTGGACAACTGGGTAGAGCGGCGGTACCATTTATTGACATAGGAAACACTGGAAGAGAAACGTTTTGTGAGGAAAAGATCATAAGTAGTTTTGGACGTGTTAAAATTGGTGACTGTGAGACATCCAGTTGGATAAAGCTGGAATGGAGGGCTGGTTGTATGGATCCTTGGAGACAAGGAGATGATGGGGTAAAGACACAAATCTGAGAGTTGTTTAAGTTTATATGACAGCCTGCAACAGCAATTATCTTAGATCCGTGTTTATCTTTATTATAGGAGAGAGATAAAGTAGCATAAGAAGAGGAAGGTGAGGCCAATGTCCTAAGGAATTTCAGAATTTAAAGGGTGAGTAGAATAGGTGGTGCTAGCAAAAGAGACTAAAGAGAAGGGGCAGCCAGTTAAGTGGGAGGAAAACCCTAGGAGAATGTGGGATCAGAGAAGCCAAGTGGAGAGGATGTCTCAAGAAAGAGGAAGTGGTTTGCTGTGTGGAGAGGTCAAGTAAAAGAGGACTAAATGTATCCATTAGTTTTGGTGAAAAGAAGGTCACTGATGATTTTTAAGGTCATTTTAGCAGAGAGGTAGGGGTGAAACCAGATCAGGGTGGATTGAGAGGAAGTGTGAAAAAATATGGATGGCTAACATTATTAATTTAAGAAATGTGGCTGAGAATGAGAGGAGCGGGGAGACAGCTGGAGGGTCTTGTGGAGTTGAGGAGGAGCTTTTGTTTGGTTTTGGATGGCTGACCCTTAACAGATGTAAATGTTAACGGGTAGTGTCCAAAGCAAGGAAAAATGTGAAGATATAGAAAGAGAAGAGATAATCAGAAGTATTAGGGAAGGTGCAATGGGATTGCCCCTTGCTTTTTAAAAGTCTCAGATTTCTGGTAAGAATTTGAGTAACCAATTCATGTATAACCCAGCTCAAATATACCGTACTACTTCAGACATTGGCTGAAAGCTACAATGATGAAAAATGTGAGCGGAACCACTGAAAGTCTGCAGTTCAGAAAATAGTTACTCACCTAAATTTCTGAGCCCACCAACATGGTCTAGACTGGTGCTATCCAATACTGTAGCCATTAGCCACAAGTGGCTACTTAAATGTAAACGAATTGACATTAAATAAAATTAAGAATTCAGTAGCTTGGTTGCAATAGCCACATCTCAAGTGCTCAACAACCACCTGTGGCTAGTGGCTACTGTAGAACAATTTCATCATCATAGAAAGTTCTACTGGATAGTGCGGGTCTACACTCTAAGCTCCTTTAACACAAAAGAAAAACATGGCTTAAATTTTCAGTTCCTTTTCCGGCATATATCTAACATTTATTGAGTGCATATTATATACCAGGTAATGTTCTAATTACGTATTTTATATGTGTTACAAGATTTAATGCTCACAGCAACCCTATGAAATAGGTTTTTACTATGCCCATTTGACAGAAGGGAAAATGGAGTTACAGCTACACAGCTTTCCATGTAGCTAGAACACAGCAGAGCTGAAATTCCAGCCCAGGCAACGTGCCCTAGAACTTGCATTCTTAAGAACTAAGCCATGGTCAAAACTTAATACTCACTGTTAAATGTTACTTTTGCTGTTGTAGTACAGCAGTCGGTCTCAAAAGGCATAAAATTACATCCTCTGGCTTGTAGGCTAATAATGGCAAAAACTTAGTTTTGCCTTGGGTCGCCCTGCTGGACAAGAGAAAAAGGCTCTGTGCATTTTCTCACCGCTTCTCCTGCACAGAGATGGTACCCAGGGAAGGTGGTTATGCTAATGTTCTACCAAAAAGCTCTACCATAGACATCCTTTTTTAGTTCCTCCCATTAATTGAGTTTAAATTTAGAAAATTTGTAAATCTTTATCCCGTCTTTTTGTTTTACTCATAAAACTCTTCTGAGTTTCTCCTTTTCACCCTAGAATAACATGCGTTATTCACCCTAAAATAACAGGAGATTTGCTGCATACCCTCCGGTTCTGACCATCACTAAACCTACATGCATTTTTTATTTTAAAATCTCTTTGAGTTAAACAGTACACTTATAAATTAATATACGACAAGAGACCTTGGCTAGACAATAGAAAATTATCAATTCAGTGGTAAGTAGCCATTTGCTTTTTCACCGTCCAAGTATCATTTTTACTTTTCAACTTGCCCCGGTTAGTTTATAAACAAACTCAAAAAAACTCCAGCCAGACAATGCAGAGCCTGGACACTTGCAGAAAGAATCATCCGTAGGTTTCAGTTTTATGTTCCTGGGACCCCTGAGTAGGGTTGCCAGATATCATATAAGATGCCCAGTTAAAGTTGAATTTCAGCTAACAGGATATATATTTTTAGTATAAGTAGGCCCCAATTATTTATTGTTTAACTGAAATTCAAAAGCAACTGGACACTCTATTTTTATAAAATATAGGTTTACTTGCTACATAAAACACACTTTGCTAAATCTGGCAACCCTATCCCAAGGAACTTAGGGAATGTCATTCAACATCCTATAACACTGGTGGGGCAATGAGAGGACAGGAAAGACATTCTGATGTCTGTTTTATAGGCAATGGCTTCATGATTAATTCAGTTTGTATTTGACACATAAGCTGGAGCAGAAAACTAGCATCATTCTACTCAGGCTTCTGATCCCTTTTAAGAATTAAATGCAGCGTCTTCTTGCAAGAAAGCAAACAGTTGAGTTATAGGCAGATATCTTATCTCTAAGTGGGCAGGAAAAGCAACTCTACAAAAATTTCAAAGTTCTCTAGAATATTTACAGATGTAGAAGTCTCTGTAAGACTATAATTCATAGGATTCTGCTCATGAAATGTTGGTTATCTTTGTCCTTTCAACTGGGCCATGAGAGGATGCTGGGAGCAGTACGAGTCCTTCTCAGTTACACACCATTTTTAGTCACACACAAGTCTAAGGAAGGGACAGAAGTTATAGGTTATAGGTCACCAACTTACAAGAAACACTAGGAAGGCCTAATGGTGGAAAAGAGAAGTACTGAAAACAAAGAGGGGCATGTGGAATTCAATGTTGTCAACACTTCCCAAGGGAGCTGCTTTCCCACTGCGTCTTCCTCTGTCCAGGCAATGAGCTTCTTGCTCCTCAACCTGGGGCATCATTCAACTATTCATTCACTCACTCGCTTCAAAAATATTTAATAATACCTACTAGGTGCCAGGCCCTGGTTTCGGTGCTTGGGATACATCGAGCACCAGAACAGAACAGACAAAATCCATGCTCTTATGGAGCTTCTATTATTATAGTTCAGGATCCTTATTTGGATTTCCTACTAAGTGTTTTCAAAACTCTTTACCTTAGTCTTTTTCACCTTTCCCCCCTATTTCTCTTCCCTGTTTTCTTTTTCTCTTATTTTATACAGTTGACTGTGTGGAAGAATGGAAGTAGGATTTTCATTGGTTTTTGTTAATTTTCTCACAACTGCCAGTTTTACAATATTTGGAGGGGAATTAAAATCTAACTTAAACCTAAGTTAAAAACCTAAAAGCCTAACTACTTAAATATAGACTCATTGAACCTGTCTATATGGCAATCAAGAAAAATAAAAAAGAAGTGCTGTGTATGACTTACCAATTCTGTAAATAAGAACTTTGCTGCCGGTGGGATCTCTGGCTCTCAGGACGCCAACGTAGCCAGCTTTCAGAAGGCCAAGAATACTTCTAGGGTGTAGGTCTGCACTTATTTCTGGACATTCTGCTCTCCACTTATAATAATTTTTTAGTAACTGAAAAATAAAATTAAAATTGTCTGCAGACGGCATACACGGTAAACATTTTGTAAAAATGGGAAGAAAGCCTTGGCATTATGTATGGCCCCTGCCATCTATTATGTCAGAATATTCACTTGGCCATTTTTTTAGCTGTAAAAACTAAAAGTTTCCTCATCAAGCATCTCAGGTGACAGACATTAATCACAAATTCAAAGTTTGGTAATTTCCCTTTGTCTCCTGAGGGAAATGGTCTCCAAAGATGACTGCCAACCACTCCTCCCCTGCTGGTGTACACAGGCCATCCCTCCCACCCAGAAGTGGAATCCGCCTGATTCCTTCCTCTTGAACTGGGCTGGCCTTACGACTTGCTTTGACTCCTAGAATGTGGCAGAAGTGACACTGTGCTAGGTTTTAAGAAGTCTAGGACCTTCTGTTCTGGCTTTTTGGGATCCAGACAACAGGTAAGATACTAAATGGTGAGTCCATGCACAGAGAGACCCTGGAGGATGAGAGGCCATCCTAGATGGTCTGACCTCAGCGGCGTTCCCATCCGATGCGATGTGGAGCAGCGATGGGCCATCCCCATCAAGCCCTGCCCGAACTGGAGAATCACAAACAAATTGTTGTGGTTTAAACCACTAAATTGTGGGGTGATTCTTTTACTCAGCGACAGGTAACTGAAACATCCATCTTTAGTCTTTCTTTGAAATATGGAGGAATGGAAATTAATCAAATGAATTAACTCTACAAATACTGTTTGAGTATCTACAATGTCCCACACACTGTTTTAGGCCCTTGAGTGACAGCAGTGAACAGAATAAATCTCTGTTACCCTGGGAGCTGGCCTGTTGGTGACAACTGGATCCTACAGGCTGTGCCGTGTCTTCTTCAGAAAAACCTTGGCTCCTCCTCTTATCATCTGTGTGACCTCAGGTAAGTGTTTCACTCCTCCAAGTCTCGTTTCCTCAATATCCACCTTGTAGGGTCATGTATAAAGCATGCATGGGTGTAAGGAGTCGTAGTTAATACTGCTATTCTTATAAAAGGAAATGTTATTGGGATTAATCATCCAAGTATTTAGTGCAGGTTTATATTAAAAATAACTAGAATCTTTTGGTATTTATTATCTTTCCTATGAAAAAGAGCCAATCAAAGATACAAAGGGACATCTCTATACCACTTCTATACTTTTTACTAATAGAAAAACAACAAAAATCAGCTTTGTTAATAGTGGAGCGCACTCAGAGCACCTGTGGAACACTATGCCTGGGTATTAGGACTTAGCAAAATATGGTTTGAAGGAATCCTGTTTCCTTTTTTTCCCAAAAGAACAACAAATAATGGTTACTCTCCATATACAAAGAATACAAATATTGCCAGTGTATTGTGAAGAATACTAAAATCAAATTATACATTTAAAACTTATTATATTTTAATTTTCCTCTATGATTTTCAGCATTCTCAATTTTTCAAAAATGACAATATATTTGTTTTGAGTTTAAAGAGATCTATTAGCAATGTGGAACCGAAGTTCAGATGAACAAAAAGGACAAATGTTATATCTGAGAGTCACTGAAATAAGCATGGTCACTGTAACCACAAAGCAGTAACAATCAGAAGAGAAACTACAAGTACAAATTTGACAAAAACAAGTAGAGGTTGAAATTCGGAGCCCTGGGAAAGGTCAATGTCTGGGAACGGCTGGAGGAAGAGAGAAGCTGGTTGGAGTATAGGAGAAATGGCACTACGGTGTACAGAAGGGAGGAAAAAGGTGTTTGTGTTGCTCTGATCCTCTCTCCTTCTCTCTCTCTGATATTGTCTCCCTCTCTTTCTCTCTCTTTTTCATTTGTGCATCTAACAAATTTACCTTAACTGTTTAAAAAAAGAGAATGCAGCTAAGAGTTAAATGTAACCGAGAGGTAAGAAAGGAAGGAAGTTGGTAAATTTGCCAACAAAGAAATAATTGGTGACCTAAATAGCAGATTCCAAAGGCAGTAAGAACAAAAGGCACATTGTAGATTCTGATATATTCCTTCTACTCTATAAGATGAATTTCTCGTCTTCTTCCTCCTGTCTTAGCGGGCATCAAAACAAGTGTTAATAGCATTTGACAATGCTTATTACTTTTTTGATAGTTCCCTCACACATAAAAATAGTTCTTTTAATTCTGATTCAAGCAAATGCTGGAAGCGGCTTATTAACTCCTACACAGAAATTACAATTTTATTTTCCCACGCAATGATAAAGTCATGGCTTCATTAAAAGGCTTCTTTTACAGGTGCTGGCCCAGTGGCGCAGCCGTTAAGTATGCATGTTCTGCTTTGGTGGCCCGGGGTTCACTGGTTCAGATCCCGGGTGTGGACATGGCACTGATTGGCACGCCATGCTGTGGTAGGCGCCCCACATATAAAGTAGAGGAAGATGGGCACGGATGTTAGCTCAGGGCCAGTCTTCCTCAGCAAAAAGAGGAGGACTGGCAGTAGTTAGTTCAGGGCTAATCATCCTAAAAAAAAGGGTTCTTTTAGGTAATAGAGACAGGTACATGTGTTGAATGAAAGACTAAATTAATGCATGAGTAAAACAGCTGGATCCACATACTTGAAAAAATTATTTTTGTAAAGATGCACAAATCACTCTCATGCCTCTGACATTTAACTTTTGCAAGTTGAAAGATCTAAGCCTGGATCTTTCATTATTACTTTTCCACTTATAAATAAATTCAAAGGTCCAGTTGACATAAACGAATTATGCAAACAATGTAAACTGCTACTGAGCAATTCTCGAACAAACCACTGAAAGTCCACAACAACAACAAAATCAGCTGAAAGGGAGTATTCATTATTGGAAGGCACTTGTTTTGTACCACAAGTAGGAATAAATAAATATTAAAAGTTATGGTTTATTTTAACTGTGCTTTGTAATAGAGCAGGTTTCTTCTTATATTTTTCACGTACTTTCAAACAAAATAACCATATTTGGGCTATTTTAATAGGGTTTAACGGCATTATTTCAATTCCTCACAACCATGCTGAGAGGTAACTATTGTTACCCCACTTTATGGATAAGAAAACTAAAGTTCAGAGAAGTTACACACTTGTTTAAGGGCAATAACGCTCAGAGCAGAGTGGAGACTGAAACTGACATGTGATATGACACATTTTACAACAGGGAAATTTTACGTTTAGAGGGTAATTAGCAGCGAGTCAGTGGAGCTTTGAAAGCTTTGAAGTCTTTGGGAAAACCATAAAAATGCTTAAAGGATAAAAAACTTAGCACATGGAGCAAAAATATAAGGAATGGACTCGTCACATGTGAAAGTCAGGAATTCACAAACATATGTAGAACAGACAGATGTTAACAGTTGTTTGTTTTCATGTTCACTGTTTTAAACAGAAGGGCCGGAGTAGTTGGTGTACATGCGAGCACAGGCTCGCCTGGGGTCAACCCAAGTTCAAATCGCTGCTCACCACTTGACTGTGATTTCGGACTATTTACTCTCAACACCTCAGTTTCTTCTAAAATGAGGAAATACAAGATAATCCACACAAACACTAATAACCAAAGTACCTGGCACTGCATAAGCTATCAGAATTATAAAAACGTCTTTACTTTGTTATAACTTCAAATACAAAAGCTAGAACAATGAGAAATTTCATTATAACTGAGGGACTTATCAAGCTTTCTTCATACACTAAAACTATAGGGCTTTTCTATTGTAAAGAAGGGAGTCTGAGTTGAATTAACTGCCTTTGTGGAGGAAAATGACAAAATAGTTTTACATTCTAACCTTTTCCTTTCCTTTTTATGTTGGCAGAAAAGTCAGGCAATGAGTTCACAGACAGAAACTTGATCCCTATCCAGTGGCTTTAGACACAGTCCTACTAGCCAATTCCTCAAGGACATGGAGCAGTGAAAACAATTCAGGAAAATAAAGTATACAGAAAAAAAAAAACAACACAGAGGCTGCAGGTAAATTTTATTTCTTCTGTTTAGACATTACTTTTAAAAAGCAGCTAAAATGAAATCTATAAATCATATGCTTTTTAATGTTAGTTGCCTCTACACATATATATGTTTAATGCCTCATTTAAACTGCACTTTCATAGGACCTGAGATGGTGTCTTCATATTTAGTAGCTGCTGAGTAAATATTAGCTTATTACTCATGAGGCTGGGACACCTGGGTAGTCAGCTGACCAAACAAAAATAAATAAAGGCAGATTCCTACCTCATTCCTAACATCAAAGTAAATCCCAGTAGATCAACAATTCCAATAGTAAAAAGAGAAGTCGTAAATTATTAGAGAAAATTCTGGAGAGGAGAAGAGCTTAAAAACCCAGAAGCAGGTCAGTCCTAGTGGCCTAGGGGTGAAGTTGGCATGCTCCACTTTGGCAGTCAGATTCAGTTTCTGGCACGGACTTATACCACTCGTCTGTTAGGTGGCCATACTGTGGCCAGGGCTCACATAAACAAAGGAGAGAAAGAGGAAGACTGGCAACAGTTGTTAGCTCAGTGCCAATCTTTCTCAGCAAAAAAAAAAAAAAAAAAAAAACCAGAAGCAATTGGAGGGCAATCTAATCAATATATTTGATTACATAAAAATTTTAAAATTCTGCATACAAAGAAAATAGTACAATGTCAAAAGACAACGGGACAAAGGCTTATTTTCTTTAATACATAAAGATACTTTATGAATAAAGATATTTTATATTTTATGTATATTTTATGTAAACAAAACTGAACCAAACGAACAAATGGCAAAAACAGGCAGTTAACTAGGAAACAATTTTAAAATTTTAAATATATGAAAGGTGATTAACCTCACTTGTAATTAAATGCATATTATAATAATGAGAATCAATTTCTCACCCCCCAGGCTGACAGATAGATCACAATGTTTCATAATACAATGTGGGTGATAATATGGAGAAAAAGATACATCATTGGGTAATATAGAAGTGATGAAGTTAGTGCAGACACTTTGGAGGATAGTTGTTATATTCGTCCACACTGAAAACGCACCTCTCACTTCATCCTGGAATTTTGCAGGTTGAACTTAACCTATAAGGACACATTCCTATTTTTTCACAAAGACAAATGTACAAAGACATATTAGAATACTCAGTTGGTGATGGAAGAAACCTCTCTCGTCTAGTTTACTGCATTTGGTGTATTGCCAAGCAAATCGTAGGAGTTCAGGAATAATCACTGAGTGAAGGAATGAACAACATGCATGGCAGCACTGCCACTGGCTGAGGCCAACTCCTATGTCCAATAACGAGGACTGGTAAATAAATTTTAATATAATAAATTCATGCAATGGAATAGTATACAGCTCACAAAAGAATAAGATATACGCACACATGCTGAAATAGGATGATCTCTATGATAAATTAGGTAAAAAAGGCAAAATGCAAAACGTGTACATACGCTTGTGTGCACGTAGACTATATCTGGAAAGATAAAGAAGAAACAGGGAAGAGTACTGCCTCTGGCGAGGGGGCTGGCCAACTAAGGTTTAGGGTGGGGAAATTTTTTCCTTTAGAAAGTTGCTTTTAGACATTTATTTACACTCTTTACTATTTATGGATCTTTTTTTTTACCACCCCCCACTCCTTACTTTTTCAATTAAAAATCAGTTATCAACAATTAAAAAACCTCATCTGAGACACGTTTGGATTCTGCCTCCCAACTCCAGGAGCAAGGCGCTTGGAGACAGGGCTAGCTCGGGGTCAGTCGCTGGGTGCCTACTGTGTGCCTGGCTCTGTGCTGCGTAGGTCTTGTTCTGTTAAATTGGTTAATGTTCAATCCTGGAAACGAGTCAACGAGGTAGGCGTTCTGACCATTACTTAATAGATAAGGATGCTGAGGGCGAAGGGACAGAACTCAAGGTCGCATCGCTCTTTCTGATGCCTCTCTTCCCAACACCCCTTCTCCCAACTAGCTGTCCTGTACCTGGAAACACAAAAGAACAGCCTCACCCCCACCTTTCCACTCAAAATATACTGGACTGCTTTCCTGTCTCGACACTTAAGCATTACTATTAATAATACTATTTTGCCAGAATTTGGCTTTAGACCTTCAGTTTTACTGGCATTTTCATTTTCCGCGCCACATCTGCTAAAATGTGATCAATTTAGCCTTTCTGCTTCTCAGGTGTTACTTTGTTTTATATCAACGGCTTCCTGCCAGAGAGAGGAAAGGCGTTTCCCCAAAACTTCACAGGTTCGGCGGACTCCTCTAGGGCAGAGTTTAAGTGTTTGGGGTCAAATGGGCCATCACCCCAGAGGGCTTCAGCTTTTTCTAGGTTTCCCGTTTCCATGACCCAGAGAAACTGGAAGGACCGGTGCGGGATTTCTCAGAACACCTGTAGCCACAGAGCCCGCGCCCAGTGCGTTAGGGGCGTGTTCCCACCGAGGTCCGGCTTGCAACTTGGGCTTTCGCGGCAGTCTGGCAGCGCCACACGGACTCAGCCCGGGGCACAGGGTGGAGCGAGCAGGGAGGCCCCCTTACCCGCCAGGCCAGGTCCAGGTCGAAGTCCCGGGCGCGCAGGAAGCGCAGCAAGAAGGAGTCGGTGAGCGGCAGCGGCGTCTCGGGCACGCTGGCCGCGCGGGCCCGCCGCCGGAGCTCCGCCAGGCTCGGCTGCAGCAGCGGCGAGTGGTCGGGCAGCGCGCTCAGCTGCAGCCCCGCCGCCGGCCCCGGCCGCATCGCTGCCATGCCCGCCGGTGCCCGGCGGCCGGCAATAACCGCGGGCTCCGCACCACCCTTGGCCCCTCCTCCGGTGGCCGCTGCCCAGCGCAGACCCACCGTCCCGCCCCGCGGCGGGCCTCGCACAAGGCCGAGGGCTGGGGCGGCGCTGCCACCTTAGAGGAAACCACGTGGTGTGCCCACGGTGGTGACCGTTCTGAAAGCTCTGTATAACAATCTGAAACTTCCCCCAGGCAGGGAAGTTCCTGGTGTTCAGCGCCAAGGGGACGATGTCAAAAAGTTTGCCAACTTTAACTGTGATTAGTTCGGATGTTTTAAAAATAATCTGCTGGAGAACTTTTTTTCTTCCTTCCTTCCTTCCTTCCCCTCACTCTCCTCTTCCCTCCCCTCCCTCTCTTCTTCCCTCCCTTCACTCTCTTCTTCCCTCCCTTCTTTTCTTCTTTCCTTCCTTCTTTCTCTGTCTCTTCATTTCTTCCTTCCTTCCTTCCTCTTCTTTCTCTCTTCATTGTTTGTCTCGGATCTGGAAGGAACCTTCGAATAAGCATTTATTGGCACCGTGGCAGACTCCTTTATGAGCCCCCCTCCGTACTCCTTCCATTAAGCCTCCAAACTGACTCCCCAACTCAAACTGTGTAAAAAGAGTGGTTTCTAAATACACATTTCATAATGCCGCCTTAACTGACAGTACTCTTCTCCTTCCTCCCAAGCCACGCAAAATCTTCTTAGTTCTTGGCACCTTTCCTTGTTAGTGACATATACAAATAAATGACTAGCAAGTGCCAAAAAATCTTTTTAAACACCTCATACTTCCTCTGTTACACTCCACCACCGTATCTAGTCTCTCAATATACAGTCCGAAGTCCTTATATAACTTCATCTATGTGATCCCAAGTAATGACAATGAAGCCAGGAAATGATGTGGAAACCAGAAAGGTTGGTAAATTTGACATCAAACCTGAAGTGAGTTAGCTCACCCCTTGCTCAGCAAGCCAATCTCTGACACGGGGTGTAGTGGAAGAAACTAAGAATTTTATTGCGAAGTGCTGAGCAGGGAGAATGGACAGCCAGCACTGTAATCCCAAACTCCCTGAAAAGCTACAAGCAGGTGTTTTTGCGGGGGCTTTTAGGTAGGGGAGTGGGCATGTAGCCTTGTTGGCCAGCATTTCCCCCCACGAGCCTGCCTTTGGCCTGGAGAGGCTGCTTGCAGAAAGAGGGAGATAAGGAATTCCATGGGTGGCTGTCCTTAGTGGATAGTGGATTCTGGTGCCAGGAAACTGGGAAGCTTCAGTTTCTTGATATTCTCGGGACATCAGTTTCCCTGTAATAGACTTCAAGGACCTATGATTAGTGAAGACTTTAGTGTGAGCCCAGCTGAAGCCACCTGGGCTTTAAGAATTTGTAACTTCTACTTGGTTGTAAAGCTCACGAGTCAAGGTTTAAAGAAATACATATTTACATATGAGTGCTTTCGGTTTCAGCCCCATACATGCTGGGTTTGATGTTGGGGAACTGATAGCAGGGCTGATATCAAATTGGACTTTTGTTCATCTCACCCCATTGTAACTATCCTAGAATTGGCCTGTTTCCCCAAGGGGGAGGCCACGAGACTAGTTCTTACTGAATATGTACAATGTGACAGGGAAATGCTAGAACTGCACAAACAAATAAAACCAATCTTTGCCTTCAAGAAGCTCAGAGGATGGTAAGAGAAACTGCCAAAAGAATAGTTACTGAATGACTGCTGTGTCCAGACCTTGTTCTAGGTACTGCGGTACACCTGTGAGCAACACAGACAAAAACCTTTGTCATCAGGGAGTTTTCATTCTTGTGGAGGGAGACAGACCATTAATAAGATAAATAAGTAACAAAATATGGTATGAGAGATGGTGGTAAGTACAATGGGGAAACATAAAGCAAGGAAGGGGGATAGCACCTACAGAGATGTTTGAATAAACACCGGAAAGAGATGAGGAAGCAGGCGCAGGGATATCCAGGATATCAGGGCCGCAGGCTTTGACTTCTCTTCTGAGGGAGCTGGGAAGCCAGTAGAGTAAATAATCAGAATCCAGTGAGAAAGCCATTGTATTGAGGGGTGGAGATTCCACGCTTTGATTTTTACTTAGAGTGAGATGGAAAGCTATTGGAGTACAGGTTTAAAATTCAACGCGAAGACTATGATGAAAGAAGTAAGAGAAAGGGCTGTGGGAATACAGAAAGGCTCCTTGACTTTGCTTAGGAGATCTGGGAAGGCTTCACAGAGAGGCCACGTTTGCTTGGCCTTAGTGGATGCATCGGGAAAGTGTGCCTGGTGAAGGAGACAGGAGGAGATCCAGAAGAAAGTACTAGTTACAAGGAGCGGAATGTGCAAAGCCTTACTTGGAGCTCTGAATAATTAAAACTACAAGGGAAGCCAGTCCTCTCTAGTAGTTTAAAGGATTTAAAAGTAAGTTAATGAGAGAGTATATATAGCATATTTTTTCTCTTTCAAATTTTTTTCATCACATTCTTCTACTTGTTCTTAGTAATTAGCATTTGCTTTTTTGGAATTAGGCAGAACATTCAGTGAGGGATCATAGACATGGCTATAGTATCAAAGCTGTAGTATCCCTTTTTGGAAGTGAGCTATGTGTTGATATGGAGCTCAAAGTTATTTCTGTGTTTGTAAAACTTTCATAAACACAAAAGAATATTTACTGATTGATTGATTGCCATTAAACTCAGTGAATATGAAAGCAACATGGAGCCCAGATGGCTATGATGCTCCTAAATACCCAAGAGGTAGTGTGGTAGCAGTGGGTATCTGTAACTAAAACGTCAAGCAATTCCAATGTCTACAGTTAGTCTCATTGAAGAAAGGAGTGCATTGTTAAGAAAAGAGAAAGAAGAAAAGTTGGAAAAGTGGTAGAGTAGACTTGTAAGTGAGATTCCTACACTGAAACTTGATTACTTTTTGTTGAATACCACAGACCATGCTTGTGTCTTTCAAGAATGTATCTTGGATCTATATACAAAGTCTAGAATTCTTGGCCTAAATTTTCAGATGTTACTCAATTTTTGTTTTGAAGTGTTTTCTGTTTTGCTATACTCATATTTTACTCTGATGAGTTTTCATGCTTACAGCAAATGCAACCAGGCATCTGGCACAAAGATTCCAAAGGAGTTTCTGGAACTAATGGTATGAAGAAATAAAAACAAAATTGGAAGGAAAAGTTAGTTAATATTTGTGTGAGTACCTTACAATTTATTCTGAAATTATTTAACAATTATTCATTAACACAATGATTCATAAGTATACTAATCAGTTTATTTTACTTTCTGCTTCACAAGAAAGACATGAATACTGTATATCACTGTTAAGAGATAACTTTCAAAAAAGGGTAAAATTATGACTCTCATGCAGATATAGAAATGAACACGTGTTAAAGATTTTATTTAACTTGTAATCAGGGACAGTGACAGATGTTATAAGAGGTTCAAAGGAGAAGTTAGAACAGGGCACATTGATAGGAAGTAAAGGATGTTGAAATGAATGTGGAAATGGAGACAAAACTAACTTCTTCCCCAGTGAATGAGGGAGGTGAACTGAAACTGTACCAGGTAGGACAGAATTTGCATGCTGTTAGACGAGAGTTATTTGCCATTGTTGTCACTTATCTATAATTTAAAGAGTTGTGAAACAGCCTAGATAGAAACAGAATAGATAATCAACAGGGCGTCTTCTAGAGTCTGTACGATGCAGAGTTTTCCACTGAAGCACTGGTTTTATCTTACATCACATGGGAAGCCATATTTTAAAATTTTTGAAGTAATATTTATCATGGAAAATTTCAAACATGCAGACAGAGAATAGTAATGAATACTCATATACAGCCTGCTTCAGCAATCAATGATATTTTGCCAGTCTTGTTTTATCTTCCTCTCTCACTTTTTTAATAAGCTGAAATATTTTAAAGAATACCTACATATATCATTTTCCTGGTGAATACTTTAATGTACATTTTTTAATATTACCACAATACCATTTTTCAAAAAAATTAACAATTTCTCCCTGTCATCTAATACGCAGTTTATATTCAAATTTTCCTAATTGTCCCAAAAAATGTTTCTTTTAAGTTATTCAAATTAGGATCTACATAACTCCATACGTTGCATTTGGTTGGTAAGCCTAAGTGATAAGAATAGCCGCCCTCCTTTTTTTAAAAAATACCCTTAATTTGTTGGGATAACTAGGTCAGTTTTCCTTAGGACTTACCACATTCTAGATTTGACTCATTGCTTCTTTGTGGTATCATTAAATTGTTCCTCTTTCCCCTGCATTTCCTATGAACGATAGTTAGATCGAGAGGTTTGATTACATTTAGGTTCAGTCTTACTTTGACAAGAATGTTTCATGAGGTGACTTTTCTTTGCATCACATGAGGACGTACATAATATCTGTGTTGTCCCCCTTTTAGTATACTAGCACTGATTAGTTGCTTTAGCTGCTGTCACCCTGAACCATCCATTTGAGAGTATCCGTTTCCCTTTTACCTAACGGTTTTAGCATTTGCTGGTGACAGTCTTTGCTTAGGCCCATTACTTTATCAGGGATTGGAAAATGGTCATTTTCTAATATCGTTTTCTCCTCATTTATTAGAAGGAATTTTTCTATGAATAGGAGGTTTTCCTTATCAAATATTTTGTTAACTTGAAATTCAGCTTTTATAAGAAAAGTAAGAAAAATGCTTGATTGTTTTCATTAACTGGTTGGCAGTGTTTACTAAAGCTGAAAATATTCATGCCTTATGCCCAGTGGTTTCATTCCTACATGTATGTTATGTGTAACACATGTACAACAAAATATATATGTGTGTGTATAACACCTATATTCAACAAAATGTACCATGGGTTCAACAAAAGACATATAAAAAAATGTTCATAGGAGCTTTATTTGTTACATCCCAAATCGGAAACAATGAAACTATCGACAGTAGGAGGGATAAATAAATTGTGGTATATTCATACAGTCAAGAACTGTATGTGATGAGAATGAACAAGCTAAAACTATGCACAATGACATGGATGCATCTCACAAACATAAGATTGAGTTGAAGAAGACAGGCACAAAAGAGTGTGCACAGTATTATTCCATCAATAACAAGCTTAAAACCTGGCAGAACTACTGTGTGTTAGAAATCTGGATAGCGAGTACCCATGGGAGCAGGGGACAAAGATACTCCCATTTTTGCTCATTTCTACTGGATTGGCATAGTTTCTAGATGTTTCTAGTGGAGAGAACCAGAAAATGCATTTTTTAAACAGAAAATACTTCATGAATTCATACTGATTTTTCCCAAACTTAAGGTTGCCATGTTGTTACTAATCTTCTTTGATTTTATATTTATATCCCTGTTTTCTTACACTGAAAATCTTACCACCTAGTGATATTAGCATAATTACTTATTTGTTTTAATCATATAATTTACACGTGAAAATTTAAAATTGGCAGTATCAATACTACTAAAAATAAGATTATTGAATGCTGTGGAAGATTTCTTTGTTCTTAAGATATGTGTGTGGGGAAATAAAACTTGCCTGGGTTGCTCAGTGTTCCTATAAAAAAGCCCTAGAGTCAGAGAAACATCTTCACATACCGTGAGAATGAGATACACAGCTTTGTGTCTTTAATCACTCTGACCTGAAAGGATAGTAAAGCTTCTCTTATCTGTTGGAGAAAGTCAAATGACTCACTTCCTAGGTTAAGTCCCTGTGGTGCCATGAAGACTGGAATGGCTGTCCTCCTAGGAATTTACATTTTGAGGAGGAGAGGCCTGGGAACTAGGAGATGTCTCTAAATAGTAAAAGCTGAGAGTCAGTGGGAGGGAGACTAGTGGACCTCTTTGGCTCTTCGGGAGATTTTATTTATGTACCAAAGGTATGGAGGTAGGAAGGAGGAGACTCTTTTAGGGGATGAGGGGGACAGCTGCCTTTTTCCCCTTTATAAGCAGAGAAAAATAATTTTTCCTCAACATTTTCCAACGGGGGTGTTTGGCCAGTCCTGTAGAAAAATTTAGTTCACATTGAGTCGCCCTGGGGTTAAGGATTAGGACAAGGGGAACTAACCCACTTATTATTCACTGTAAAGTATCCAATAAGAGCTCTGTCTCTGACCCAAACACCTCATGTGCACATTCAGGATAAAATTATTAAAGATAAATATTAAAAACCCAATAATATCTTATTACGGATATATAGTCAAAATACTGTTTTGAATTCCCTTGAAGAAATCTCAGCTGGTAATCAGTCCAGTTAAGACTGTTCAGGATTAAGTGTCCATATACTTCATCACCATGCTATGTTGCCTCAAATGTGCAATTATTTTTCGTATAATTTTAAATTGTGGAAACTAGCTTGCTCTAACATAGAATTGACTGATTGGGTCACTGTAGCTGTCATGAGTAAAAATAAAACCACTGAGTAAATATTAATTATTACTAATACCTACCATTTTGCCAGATAATGTGCTAGATATGTTACACACATTATCTCTAATTTCACAATGTGATGTAATCCTTAGTTAGAGATGAAGAAATTGTGTCTCAAGAGTTGATTGCTCTGAAACCTAATGCCACTCAGCTCTTGAGTGATGGACAAGATGACTAAACTCAGTTCTTGATGTTAATATCTGCCTACCTGAGCCGCTGGCATGTTTGGAGCATTGTGAGCATTTAGAGCACTCTTTCTGGAACATGGTAGTCAACCCTGATTACATTTAAAATCCAGTGGCCAAGAATGAATCCTAGAATACCCCTACGTACTCAAGTGCACATCTTTGGCTCATCTGGACCCACAGAACCAAATCACACACTGGTTCTCATATCCAATATAACAGATGATACAGTCTTTCTTATGGCAAAGCCAAAAGGCTCTGGGCTTTGGGGTCAGACCAGAGTTAGAATCTCTGGAATGTTTCTCACCAGTTGTGTGATTCTAAGGAAGTGCCCAGCTGTGGAGGCTCAGTTTCCCCCTCTCTGAGTGGGGTTCCTTCTATGACCTCACGGAAACGTTGCAAGGCTCAAATCAAATGAGAGAACAGATGTGAAAGTATGTTGTAAGTAAACACAAATTTAGGATAACAAATAAGCATTCTTCTGTTTGTTCAAGATCTGTTCATTGTCAGATGGATTCATAATATATATTTTGCTTCAACACGCCATGATGCTCACACACATTGTTTGTTTTGTGACTCTGGCGTTAAGCTCTAATTTAGATGACTGCTAACCTAAATCAGATATTTTATATCTGCTATTTTGCTACCCACGTCCCCAGGTGAATTTATCTCAGGATCACATTAGTCTCTTGTGATTACTGTCCTTGTCTGACTTTAAACAGTGACACTTCACTCTATCCCAAGTCTCTGAACCTGGTTTCATTGCTTCTAAGGTACACTTGTTATATCTCTGAAATTGGGATGTATCTAAATGGCTTTCTACAATTGCTATCAATCAGGCCACACTTGTGACATAGTGGACACCACCTGCACACATCAAAAGGGCCAGGGTGAAGACTGGCAGAAGGAGTGTGAGTGGCACGGAAGCAAATTAGAAGATAAAAGAATGGTGTGGTCGATGTAATCTAGAGATAAAATAGTGGTACGAACTTTTTTTGTGTGGCTAAATATACATAAGAAAATATCAATTTAATCATTCATGAGTGTGCAACTAAGTGGCATTAAATACATTCACAAGGTATTCACTGCTATCTATACCTAAAACTATTTTATTGTCCTCAATCAAAATGCTGTACCCATTAACCAGTAAATCCCCTCCCTCCAGCCCCTGGTAACCTCTGTTCTACTTTCTGTGTCTATCAACTTGCCTATTCTAGTACCTCATATGAATGGAATAACACAATATTTCACCTTCTGTGTCTGACTTATTTTACTTAACAATGTTTTCAAGGTCCATTCTTGTTGTAACATATATCAAAATTACATTCCTTTTTATGGCCTAATATTATTCCGTTGTTTGTATATGCCACATTTACTTTATCTGTTCTTCTGTCCATGGACACTTGGGTTGCTTCCATCTTTTGGCTATTGTGAATAATGTTGCTATGAGTATTGGTGTACAAGTATCTGTTTGAGTCCCTGCTTTCGGGTCCTCTGGGTATATGCCTCAGAGTGGACTTTCTGGGTCATATGATAGTTCTATGTTTAACCTTTGGAGAAATAACAAAGTTGTTTTCCACAGTGGCTGCAATTGATGCAATTTTTTTTTTTTTTTTGAGGAAGATTAGCCCTGAGCTAACATCTGCCACCAATCCTCTTCTTTTTTGTTGAGGAAGACTGGTCTTGAGCTAACATCCGTACCCGTCTTCCTCTACTTTATATATGGGACACCTGCCACAGCGTGGCTTGCCATTCGGTGCATAGGTCCACACCCGGGATCCGAACAAGCAAACCCCGGGCCACCAAAGCAGAACATCCAAACTTAACCGCTGCACTACTGGGCTGAGCCCATCTATTGGTGAAATTGTTTTCTCCTGTTAACCAAAAGATTGAGGGTAAAACCCGAGAGGTCATGGACAATAGATGGAGACATTAGTGAATCAGATGTCATTATCAATATTCCCAAAGTCAAAGTACAGTAGTTCTACTTAATTGTAAACCTGGCTTAGAGTCCAGAACCAATGGGACTTAGTTCTTTCATGGACTCTTTGAATGAATGCTGCATTTTTTTTTAAAGATTGGCACCTGAGCTAACAACTGTTGCCAATCTTCTTTTTTTTTCCTCCTTTTTCTCCCCAAATCCCCCCAGAACATAGTTGTATATTTTAGTTGTGGGTCCTTCTAGTTGTGGCATGTGGGACGCCTCCCAACATGGCCTGACAAGTGGTGCCATGTCCGTGACCAGGATCTGAACCAGCAAAACCCTGGGCCTCTGAAGCAGAGCACGCAAACTTAACCACTTGGCCCCGGGGCTGACCCCTAAATGCTGCATTTTGACACCGCAGGGGATAATAATTTGTGTGGAAAGCCATAGTCATTCATGTCTATAATACAGAAGAGGTGGTCCTCAGGTGTGAAGAAGTTGTAGTAATGCATTAACTAAAATATTTTGTTAATACCATCTTTCATCGACTCTGTGTCATATGTTGTAAGACAATATTTTTTGTTTTAAGGTTTTTTTAAATTTTTTTTCCTTTTTCTCCCCAAAGCCCCCTGGTACATAGTTTTATGTTCTTCGTTGTGGGTCCTTCTAGTTGTGGCATGTGGGATGCTGCCTCAGCGTGGTTTGATGAGCAGTGCCATGTTCGCGCCCAAGGTTCGAACCAACGAAACACTGGGCTGCCTGAAGCGGAGCGCACGAACTTAACCACTCGGCCACCGGGCCAGTCCTGTAAGACAATATTTTTTTATATATGTTGTAAAAGTAAAGATGCATTCAATTAGGATGCATTGCTTTGGTACCATTGATTACAATATACCTCCTGATTTCAGTAATCTGAAAATGTGAAAAAAAAGTCTTAGACTCACTTAAATGTAGTATTTCCCTTTTTTTATGTATTCAGAAGTTGTTGAGTTGTATATGATATAAATCTTTAATTAAATCTAAAAGAGCTCTTTCTATAAAGTATTTGGATGATAAGAAAATATTGTGTCATAATGTTTTTCTTTCTCAGTAATACCTAAAATAATGGTTCCATTTACAATTAATGGTGTGTTAGAGCTGATAACATAACATCTCAGCTATACCTGTACCTTTGATTCTGTTCACTTCCTAGTCTGGACTTAAATTATGACTCTAACTCCTGCTTACCAGTATCCATCCTTCTTTTGACCTTTTATTTAAGAGGTACAACATCAAGTCCTGACAGTTTGAACCAACTAAATCTTTCTCTTAAGATGTTAGTGATTGGGGGTGGCTGTGGAAGTTGTATACTTTTGTTGCTGAGTTTTAGTCATGAACTAAGTTTGGCAAGCCCTGATGATTTTTGACCCACATAGGAGCTTTTGTATAGCTTTTCTACTTAACAAATGGTAATCAAGACAGTATTTCCCAAACTGGACCAAACATTAGAATAATTTACCTGGGGCTCTGATGAAGACAGAGATTTCCAGCCCCATTTGGACCTATTAATCAGAATCTTCAGAGAAGAAGTCTAGAAACCTGGATTTGTAACAGATGCTCCAGGGGATTCTTAGGATAAAGCAAGTTTGAGAACCACTCACTGAAGATAGTATATTTTATCTCCCACACTCACAGATTTTGAAACTATAACGTTGGCATGATATCTGCCCTGCACCTTGATGGGCAGTCGTGTTGATGGAGACACTGTGGAGCTGTCTGAACTATTCAAAAGAGATTTGCTCAATGGTCTCATCTTTAAAAAACATAAATTTAACTTTTCTAAGTTCCACTTAGCTTAAATCCAGGAAGTACACCCTAGTGAAGGAACAGGTGATTATAACAATAGCTGGGGTTCACGTCTGGTAACATAATATCCTGTGACCTGAGTTTTGTTCATTTAAGCACTTAAACCTGCTTTGTAAGGCTTTTGATCTATTATTGGAGTTCTTTGGCTGTTGAGGTTACCCTAAAGCTCATTTCGTCAAAGAGACATACAAGAAAATACTTGCAAACCACAGTGGGTTGAAAGAACTATCAAATCTCTTGGAAGCACTGGCTCCTAATCTTAGCCCACATGACTCCGTTTCTTGGCAAAGTCACCAATGGACGCCATGTAGCTTAGAACCCACTGAATGTTGAACTGAGGAACAGGATTTTATATTACATACATACATGCTAACTGCTTGCCAGGGATCATACTAAGCACTTCGTATGTTACGTCTGTTACACTTTGGCAGTCTATTTCGAGAGAAATCATTCTAACACCTTCCAGCAGGATAGTTCATTTTACAAATGCTTGTAAAGTGCCTTCTGTGTGCTAGGCACTGTGCAAGATCATATGACACTTTCTTTTGGAGTCACTAAGCTAAAACAGCTTATTTCAAAACTTAAGTGACAGAGAATCTTTCAATCTTTCTAGCTTATCTAATAAGGGAAAGAACTGGACTAGATACTTTCTTAGGTATAAACTTTATAGCTCTAAGAATTTCTGAGCCAGTCAACCTAAAATTTTCTCTTTTCTCTAATATCTTAAATGACAGCATTTATATGGCTAACATATCGATTAGAAAATGTAATGATCTCTGTGTGAAAGTGCTTCTCTAGGGGGGAAAAGTAAAATGAACATAAGTAGCTAGGTCTACATAGCACATGTCTTGTATAATTAACACTAAGAAAAGCTCCCTCTCCAACCGACTTCCCATCCCCCACAAGCAGGATGACAGCAGCTGAGCAACAACTGAGAAAGGAGTTTTCTTAGGGAAGCCATTTCCTGTGCTACAGTTATTATTTAACATCAGATTAAGAATATGACCAATGACAATTTGTCTTGTTTCATAGACAATGTTAATGCATAATTCTCCTGTTTTGTGAGAATCATTTACATAAATTGTCTTATTCTGAGAATGGGAATAAATGCCTGTCTGTGAAGTTTTAGAAGGAATGAGGCAATCAGGCATCTGCAGTCTGTTTATTCAATGATGACCTTTAGTACACTGTCCACAGTTGTAAATATCAAAAACAAGCTCTGGCATGTGTTTACTTAGCCTTGCCCTTTGAATTAGTTCTGAAGATCAGTTACATGAATTAACCCAGTTCAAAGTTTGTACTACATAAAATTAGAATTTTCCTAATTTAAATGTTTCCCAATTGCATTTCTATAAAACCTGATATTCATGTACGATAAAGATGCTTGCCTAACCCATAATCAGAGAAATAAAACAATGAAATACTGTTTATAATATGTCAGATTGGAATTGATTAAAGGGAAAGAGCTAAATGATTGCTGATAAAGGCATTGGAAATTAATATAAATTTCCTGGTGGAAGTGTGAATTGGCACACCCTTTCCAGATTGTTTGTCAATCCACATTTAAATGCCCTGAAAGGAAAAGTGCATGCAATTCCACCTGGAGATTTATCCTGAGGAAATAATTGGTTTAGAATACAAAGATCTACATATAGGAGTGTTCTTTGCAGGAGTGGTGAACTCAAAGATTTCTCACCAAATAATTAAAAGTTAAGGCACAAAGTCTCTGCTGCGGGATCCCCTAACTGAATCTAAGAAGTGGGAGAGGAGGCATCCTCCTGAATCTAGCTCCGGGAGAGCTGGATAAGCTTTGTGGTCCAAGAGAGGGCTAGAACTGTGGCAATGGAGAATGTGCAGAGTACAACATCTCTGTGAGGACAAGATGCTCAGGCAGAGTAATTGAAGCCACAGTGACTGTCTGGCTTGAACCAACAGAAGAGGGCAGCCTCCCCAGATCTGTGAGTGTGTAATACCCACCTTGAGCCTCTACGAAATACTCAGGGGGAGGGGGAGGACTTTTCGACAGATGGGAAGATTCAGGTGTTAATATAATATGACCTAATTTGTATTTACAAACAGGGCAGATCTGGAAATATGGGAGTTGTGTGCTTTAGCATTTTAAGTGTACAACTGTCAATCAAAGATTTAATGTTTTTGGATTCAACTATCTCCTTCAATCAGTAAATACATTGAGTACCTACTGTGGGCCAGAAGCTCTTCTAGACTCTAGGGTCACAAATGTTTTGGGTCTATCATTTTATTTTTGGAAACTAACTCTTAATTAATAGCATATTGAATTGTTTTTTGTTATATATAGATCACATTACCTAGATGTGGAATTCAAAAAAAAATTTAAGCTAATAGAAATAGTAATAATTTGAAAATTCCAGATTCTGCTATTGACC
Source organism: Equus asinus (assembly GCF_041296235.1). NCBI lineage: Eukaryota > Metazoa > Chordata > Mammalia > Perissodactyla > Equidae > Equus > Equus asinus. The sequence goes on along the minus strand of NC_091801.1, from coordinate 21,644,164 downwards.
TATATTATTCTTGAAAAAACATATGTAAATATAACATCATTTATTCAAGTTTTGAATAGAGATTTTATTTTCCTTATAGACACTTGTAGTACATGCCTTGAACATCAGAAAATAATCTAAGAATTCAAATTGATTGTCTAAGCAATTGATACTTTTTTAAAGTAAATATACTTATGATCAGAACTGAGGAAGAGAAATTTATGAACACAGTATCATAGTTTCAAATTATGATTTTCTGTATTATTCTAATTTACTATATGATGATAAATGTGATAAATGATTCTCATGTTTCATTTCAGGACAAATTTTTTAGGCTGTCAAATACACTTTAAAAGCTGCAATTCAATATGTTTCTTTATATGCCTTCATTTCCAGGAAACTTAAAGCTACACTCAATGTCCAATTTCAAAATCAGCTCATTTCAAGTCTTTGGCAATATATACCTAGATTTTCTTTAGACGATTGTACCTCGTTGGGTTCTTTTTTGTTTCCTAATTGTCTAGTTTTGCATTTGATTAACTTACTATGTGCCTCATTAGGCAATGTGGAAAAGCGTACCGGTACCACCCTTATCTCTGTTCTCCTCTCTAGACACGGGCACAGCTAGACCACATTTCTCAGGGCACCGCCTCTTGCAGTTGGTGAGACATGACTAAATCTGGCCAACAGAACTTAAGCAGATGTGATGCGTGATGTCAGGGACCAGTCAAGAAAACAGACATTACTCTGGGCATTTCAAATATAGCCAATTTAATACAGATTATTCACTGCACAAGTGTTAGAGGGATTGAGAAAGTAGAAAAACAATATAGTGATGCAACAAAATAAACAAGAGGGACTATATCAAACTAAAAAGGTTCTGCACAGCAAAAGAAATGATCAACAAAATGAAAAGAAAGGCTACGAAATGGGAGAAAATACTTGCAGATCATATATCTGATAAAGGGTTAATATCCAAAATATACAAAGAGCTCGTGCAACTCAATAGCAAAAAAAACAATACTCCAAATAAACAATGGGCAAAGCAGCTGTAGTTGTCAGTTCATTCCCCTCTTTCTGACAGGATCTGAATGGACGTTTTTCTAACACAGATATACCAATGGCCAATAGATACATGAAAATGTACTCAACATCACTAATCATTAGGGAAATGCAAATCAAAACCACCATGAGATGTGACCACAAGCCTGTTAGAATGGCCATGATCAAAAAGACAAAAGGTAATAAATGCTGGTGAGACTGTGAGAAAAGGGAACCGTTGTGCACTGTTGATGGGACTGCAAATTGGTACAGACACTATGGAAAACAGCATGGAAGGTCCTCAAAATTTTAAAGCTAGAACTACCATATGATCCAGCAATCCCACTTCTGGGAATATATCTGAAGGAAAAGAAAACGCTATGTTGAAGAGATATCTGCACTCCCATGTTGACAGCAGCATTAGTTACAATAACCAAGACATGGACACAACCTAAGTGTCTGTCAATGGATGAACGGATAGAGAAGTTGTGATAAGTATATATATATACACACACATATATAAATGGAATATTATTCAGCCATAAAAAAGAAGGAAATCTTGCCATTTGCAACAACATGGATGGACCTGGAGAGTATTATGCTAAGTGAAATAAGTCAGACAAAGAAAGACAATACTGCGTGATCTCATTTATATGTGAATCTTAAAAAAAAGAGAGAAAGAAAAAACTAAACTCATAGAAAAAGAGATTAGATTATTTGTGGTTACCAGAGGAGGGGTAGGTGATATTGGGGCGAATTGGGTGAACTTCCAGTTATGAGATAAATAAGTACTAGGGATGTAATGTACAACATGATAACTACAGTTAACACTGCTATATGGTATATTTGAAAGTTGCTAAGAGATTAGATCCTAGGAGTTCTCATCACAAGGAAAAAACATTTTTCTCTTCCTTTTTTTTTGTATCTATATGAGATGATGGATATTAACTAAACTTATTGTGGTAATCATTTCAAAATATATGTAAGTCAAGTCATTATGCTGTAAATCTTACACTTATACGGTGCTTTATGTCAATTATATCTCAATAAAACTAGAAAAAATTTAAAAAGAAATTCAGAGATTAGTGACTGTAAGAAGCACCTACCACCCCTAGGACTGGAATAAAGGGAATAGGTGGGGTCACCACAGACCAGAACTGTGGAGCAGTGTCACCTGGGCTGGTTCTGGGACCACAGAGGAGTCCTTTCACTGGTACTGGATCCACTGAAGGACTGAGGGGGGCGCCACATGGCTCTGCTGGAATCCGAGGGAAGGGGCCCTTAGCAGGTGTCAGGACCATGGAGTGGTGTCTGAGAGCTGATGCTGGGACTGAGGAAGAGGCTGTGCCCGGCGGGTAATGGTGCAACTAAAAGACACTCTTTCATAGCTGACTGCAGCTGCAGAAGGGTTACTGACACAATGAAGAGCAAGTGAGTCCCTTTTCCTCTCCTCCCATCTTCCAATCTCCCATTAGTATTTCATTGGTAGAAGCTACCAGAAGTCAGCTACCAAGGAAGTCTGGGAATAAAGTTTGCAAGGTCTCCATCACAAGAGTACATATCAGAGCATAGAAGGGACAAATGGGCGTAGGGACTGGGAGCAAAGGGGCAGATGACATGCAGAGGGCCAGGCTGATGAGAGTGCAAAGAGTTTGGAGTTTGTTTTGGAGGCAATCAGAAGCTCCCTGAGAAAGGAGAAATAGGTTAAATTTTCGGGAAGTCTAAGTATGCATGAGTTTTAAAAATATTTAAATTATAAGAGGAAGAGAATACGAATATGACTAAACTTTGAGCACTTTATTTTCATATAACATTTTCTATTAAAAATTAATACATGCTCACAGTAGAAAATTTGAGGAAAACAAAATTATTAAAAAGAAAATAGTTATGCTATCTAGAGATTGTCACAAATAATACTTAAGTATATTTCCTTCTAGTCTTTTGTCTAGAAATGTATATATTTTAATATTAAAATCATAGAGTAAAAACACACTTTATAGTCTTTTCTTCAATCACCATTATGTTGTGAGCATTTCTTCAAAGGGCAATTTTTTAATGGTTGCATAATATTTTACCGAATGACATACACTATAAATTATTTAACCATTCATGACATTATTAATCATGGAACAGAATGATAAAATTGAAGTTCACCGGATCCTGAGGTATTTAGATATCATATACCAGATGAGTTGTAAGACAAAGTACTCTGTAGGAATAGCAAAGTAGTTGCTTGAAAACTGGCTCATAACTTTTGAATGCTTTATCCTCATCTACTATATAAAGGGGTCAAAAGTGTAGATGAGGCAAAGATTTATAAAGAGGAGTTCTCTGGAGAGATTCATGCTGAGTTCCCTGGGAGAGATGAGAGTAGATGTTTGTCCCTGTTTCCTCAAGTCAAGGGAGTTTGTCTTCAGCGCGGTCCTCCAAGAGCTAATATGATTGATTCTCCTGTAGTTAGGCAGACCTGGTATCTGATTCTTGGCTAGAAAACATACAGGGCAGAGACCTGTGGGCTAGCTACTCCAACGGCAAGAAGAGAGAAGAACATTGGGCATCCCCATTCTCAGAACTTGTCAGGGTAAAAGATGCTGAGTGCTTCTTGTGGACAACATCTGGGCCATGCTTGAGCAAGAGCTAACCTGGAGCTGCTTTAAATTCTGTCCAAGAGGGGCTCCCTGGGGATACTGGTTCCAAAAGAAGTCTGTATAGTGCAGACCCTATCATGGGCTGAATTGTGTCTAACACAGGTCATAAGAACAAAAACAAGCTAAGAGGGCAAGGTTCAGCTGGAGGAAAACACATACTCTATAATAGTGGTTTCTCAACCAAGGATAAATTTGCACCCCTGGGGACATTTGGCAATGTCTGAAGGTTTTTTTGGTTGTCACAACTGGGGATGGGTGGCGTGCTACTGGTATTGCACGTAAAGGCCAGGTATGCTGCTAAACATCCTGGGATGCACAGGACAACAAATGATTTTCTGGCTCAAATGTAAGAGTCCTAAAAGGTTGAAAAACCCTGGTTTATATCACAGAAAAGAAGGAAAGAGTCAGTGTTAAACATCTGCCAAAAAATTGATTGTGGGATGGTTGCACAACTCTGTGAATATACTAAAATACTAAAAGCTATTGTATACTTAAATGGGTGAATTATATTATAAGTAAATTATATCTCAGTAAAGCTGTTATAAAACAGTGGGCATTACAAAATTATAGAAATAAAATTATAATAGAAAACAATTTAGTATATGTAAACAATACATTGAATAAGCAGGGCTCAAGGAAGTTAATCAGAAGGAAACTTTATTTTTGTATCCCATTGTGACTTTACAATATGTCCATTGAAAGAAATTCTTCCTCTACTCTTGGAAGACTTTTTAAATTATTCTCAGATTAAAAAATTCCTCTTATTGCTTATTTCACCAAAACAGTATCAATTTAGAAATTAGAATGTTTAGTCCTATGTAATAACCAGAACTAAGAATTTGACTTACATTTTCACCTGATTCCTAGCTGGGTCTTTCCACAGGGAGAAAGAGGTGAATGAACTGACAATTTCACCCAATCAACACTAACTTATTAGCCCAGAGTTTAAAGGGACCAGGAAGAGACCAGGGTTGAAGGATGAGAGAGAAGGAGGGCAGAAAAATTCTCCCTTAACTGTATAGATGTAGTGTTATGTTTACATTCTATGGGAATGCTATTTTTAACTTTTTGAGGAACTACCTGGATGTCTCCCATAATGGGTACAACATTTTATATTCTTTCCAGTAGGGTATGAGGATTTCAATTTCTCTACATCCTTACCAACACTTGTTATTATATGATTTTCTGATTACAACCATCTTGGTGTGAAATGGTATCTCATTATGGTTTAAATTTCATTTCTCTGATGACTAATGACCTTGAGTATATTTTCATGTGCTTATTAGCCATTGTTGAGCTTCCTTGGGGAAATGTCTATTCAGATCCTTTGCCCTTTTCTAAATTTTGTCTTTTTATTATTGAATTGTAAGGGTTCTTTATACATTCCAGATTTAAGTCCCTCATCAGATATATGATTTACAAATATTTTCTCCCATTCTCTGGGTTGTCTTTTCACTTTCTTGATAGTGTCATTTGAAGCACAAAAGTTTTTAATGAATTTTGATGAAATCCAATTTACTTTTTATTTTGTCACTTGTGCTTTTGGTGTCATACTTAAGAAGACTTTACCTAATCCAAGGTCATGAAGATTTGTACCTATATTTTCTTCTGGGACTTTTATAGTTTTAGCTCCTGTATTTAGGCCTATGATTCATTTTGAGTTAATTTTACGTATGGAATGAGGAAGGGGTCGGATTTCATTCTTTTGCATGTGGATATCCACTTGCCCCAGAACCATTTGTTGAAAAGATTATTCTTTTCCGCATTGAACTGTCTTGGCACCCTTGTTGAAACTCAATTGACCATAAATGAAAAGGTTTATTTCTAGACTCTCAATTCTATCCCATTGATCTATATGTCTATCTTTATGTCAATACCATACTGTTTTAAGTACTGTAGCTTTGTAGTACATTTTAAAATTTGGAACCACGAGTCCTCCATTTTGCTCTTCTTTTTCCAGATTGTTTTGGCTATTCTGGGTCCCTTGCATTTCCCTATTAATTTTAGGATCAGCTTACAATTTTTACAAAAAATGCCTCTGAGATTTCCATAGGGATTGCATTGAATCTATACACCAATTTGGGGGATATTACCATCTTAACAATATTAAGTCTTTGGATTCATAATCGTAGAATGTCGTTCCATTTACTTAGGTCTTTTTTAGTTTCTTTCAAAGATATTCTTGTTTTTAATTGGCTTTATTGAGTAAATTCTAAGATATTTAAATCCTAAGATATTTAAAGTGTACATCCTAATGATTTGATGTGCATATACATTGTGAAAGGATTCCTCCTATCCAGGTAATTGACACATCAATCACTTTTTTTTTTTTGGTGAAAACATTTAAGCTCTACTCTCTTAGCAAATTTCAATAATGCAATACAGTAGTCATCATATACATCAGACCCTCAGACCTTATTCATCTTATAGCTGAAAGCTTGCATCCTTTTACCAACTCTCACTATCTCCCATACTTTCCTCTTTTGTAATTTTCAATGTACATGTCTTACACTTCTTTTGTTAAATTTTTTCCTATTTTATTCTTTTTGATGCTATTGTAAATGAAATTTGTGATGAAAATATGATGTTTTCAATTTTTTAATTTCATTTTTGGATTGCTCATTGCTAGTATGTAAATATACAATTTTCATATATTGACCTTGTATCTTGCAACCTTGCTGAACTTGATTGTTAGCTCTACTAGTTTTTGTGAATTCGTTAGGATTTTCTATATGCAAGATCATGTTATCTGCAATGAGAAATGGTTTTGTTTCTTACTTTCCATCTGGATGACTTTTATTTCATTTCCTTCTTCAATTTTCCTAGCTAAAACCTCTGATACAATGTTGACTAGAAGTGGTGAGAGTGGATGTCTTTGTCTTGTTCCTGGTCTTAGACAAAAGCATTCAGTTTTTCGTCAAGTATGATAGTATCTGTGGATTTTCCCTAGGTGCCCTTTAACAGGTTAAGGAGGTTTCAACTTCCAGGTTGCTGAACGTTTTCATCATGAAAGGATGTTGGATTTTATCAAATGCTTTTTCTGTACCTAGTAAGATGATCCTGTGTTTTTTGTTCTTTACTCTATCGATATGGTATATTATATTAATTGATTTTCTAATGTTAAACCAAGCTTACATTCCTTGGATAAATCCCACTTAGATATGGGATATAATCCTTTTATATTTGGTAGATTTGATTTGCTAGTATTTTGCTGAGGATTTTTGTGTCTGTATTCATAATGGGATATTCATCTGCAGTTTTCTCGTCATGTTTTGTCTAGTTTTCGTGTCAGGGTAATACTGGCCTTATATAATGAATAGGGAAGTGTTCCCTCCAAATCTATTCTTTAGTAGAGTTTGGGAAGAATTGACATTAATTCTTTAAAAGTTCAATACAATTACTAATAAAGCCATCTGGGCCTGAGCTTTCCTTTCTTTTTCTTGTATTGATATATAGTTGACATAACATTATAATAGTTTCAGATGTACAACATAATGATTCAATATTTGTATATATTTCAAAAGGATCACTATGATAAGTCTAGTTAACATCCATCATCGTACATAGTTACAAAATTTTTTCCTTGTGATGAGAACTTTTACGATTTACTCTCTTAGCAACTTTCAAATATGCAATACAGTACTGTTAACTATAGTCACCATGCTGTACATTACATCCTCATGGCTTGTTTATTGTATAACTGAAAATTTATTCCTTTTGGCTTCCTTCACCCATTTCGCCCACGCTGGACCCCTCACCCCCATCTCTGGCAACCACCGATCTGATCTCTGTATCTCTGAGATCCGTTTTGGATTTGACCCCAAAGCAAAGGTAACAACAGCAAAAATAAACAAGTGGGACTACAAATATTGAATCATTATGTTGTACATCTGAAACTATTATAATGTTATGTCAATTATATATCAATCTGATCTCTGTATCTATGAGCACAGTCGTTGTTTTTTTTTACAATCCATATATAAGTGAAGTCACAGGGCATTTGTCTTTCTCTGTCTGACTTATTTCACTTAGCATAATGCCCTTAAGTTTCATTCATGTTGTCACAAATGGCAAGATCTCATTCTTTTTTATGGCTGAATAATATTCCAGCATCATGTTTTCTTTACACATTTATCCATTGATGGACACTTAAGTTGTTTTCTTATTTTGGCTATTGTAAATAATGCTGCAATGAATGTAGGGATAAGTATATCTGTTCAAGTTAATGTTTTCATTTTCTTTGGATAAATAGTCAGAACTAGAATTGCTTGGTCACATGGTAGTTCTAGTTTTAAATTTTTGAGGAGCCTCCATACTCTTTCCCATAGTGATTGCACCAATTTACATTCCCACCAACAGTACACAAGGGTTTCCATTTCTCCACATCCTTGACAATACTTGTTATTTTTTGTCTTTGATAATAGCCATTCTGATAGTGATGTTGAGCATCTTTTCACGTATCTGTGAGTCATCTGTATGTCTTCTTTGAAAAAATGTCTATTCTGATCCTCTGCCTATTGTTTATGGATTGTTTGGGTTTTTTTGCTACTGAATTGTATGAGTTCTTTATATATTTTGGATATTAATTCATCAGATATATGATTTGCAAATATTTTCTCCCATTTGGTAAGCTTCTTTTTCATTTTGTTGATGGTTTCCTTTGCTATGCAGACTTTTTTAGTTTGATGTAGTCCCACTTGTTTATTTTTACTTTTGTTGCCTTTTCTTTGGGGTCAAATGCAAAAAATCACTGCCAAGTTCAATGTCAAGAAACTTACCTCTTATGTTTTGTTTTAGGAGTTTAATGGTTTCAGGTCTTATGTTCAAGCCTTTAATCGAGTTTGAATTGATTTTGGGGGGGGGGCGGTGAGGAAGATTGTCACTGAGGTAACAACCATACCAATATTCCTCTATTTTTGCACATGGCTGCCACAGCATGGCTTGATGAGCAGTGTATAGGTCTGCACCTGGGATGCGAACCCGCAAACCCAGTCCACCAAAGCAGAGCACTTGAACTTAACCATTGTGCCATCAGGCTGGCCTCTGAATTGACTTTTTTGTGTGGTGTAAGATAGTCGTCTAGTTTCATTCTTTTGCATGTGGCTGTCCAGTTTTCCCAACACCATTTATTTAAGAGACTGTCATTTTCCCATTGTATATTCTCGGCTCCTTTGTCAGAAATTAATTGACTGTATATGAATGGGTTTATTTCTGGGATCTCTGTTCTGTTCCATTGATCTATGTGCCTGTTTTGTGCCAATACCATACTGTTTTAATTCCTATAGCTTTGTAACATAGTTTGAAAACAGGGAGAACAAGCTTCCAGTTTTGTTTTCTTTCTGAAGATTTCTTTGGCTGTTCTAGGACTTTTATGGTTCCATACAAATTTCAGGATTGGTTATTTTGTTTTAGTGAAAAATTCCATTGAAATCTTGATAGGGATTACATTGAATATGTGGATTGTTTTAGGTAGTATGGACATTTTAACAATATTAATTCTTCCAATCCATGAGCATGGTATATCTTTCCATTCATTTGTGTCTTATATTTCTTTCATTAATGTCTTATAGTTTTCAGTGTACAGAGCTTTCACCTCCTTGGTTAAAGTTATTCCTAGGTATTTTATTCTTTTTGATGCAATTGTAATGGGATTGTTTTTTAAAAATTTCTCTCTCTGATAGTTCATTATTAGTGTATAGAAATGCAACAGATTTTTGTATATTGATTTTTGTATCCTGCAACTTTACTGAATTCATTTATTAGTTCTAACACTTTTTGGTGGAGTCTACAGAGTTTTCTATGTATAATATCGTGTCCTCCACAACTAGTGACAGTTGTACTTCTTCCTTTCCAGTTTGGATGGCTTTTAATTCTTTTTCTTGCCTAATTGCTCTGGCTAGAACTTCCTAAACTGTGTTGGATAAAAGTGGTGAGAGTGAGCATTGTTCTCTTGTTCCTGATCATAGAGGAAAGGCTTTTCAACTTTTCAATGATGTTAGCTATGGGCTTATCATATATGGCCTTTACTATGTGAGGTACATTCCCTCTATACTCACTTTGTTCAGAGTTTTTATCATAAATAAATGTTGAATTTTTTCAAATGCTTTTTCTGTGTCTATTGAGATGATCATATGATTTTTACCCTTTATTTTGTTAATATGGCTTGTCACATTGATTTGCAGATGTTGAACCACCCTTGTAACACTGGAATAAATCCCACTTAACCATGGTGTATGATCCTTTTAATGTATTGTTTAATTTAGTTTGCTAATATTTTCTTGAGGATTTTTGCGTCTATTTTCATCAGGGATATAGGCCTGGAATTTTCTTTTCTTGTGATGTCCTTGTCTGGTTTTGGTATCAGGGTAATGCTGGCCTTGTAAAATGAGTTCGGACGTATTCCCTCCTCCTGTTTTTTGAACGAGTTTGAGAGGATTTGTATTAATTCTTCCTTGAATGCTTGGCAGAATTCACCAGTGAAGCTATCTGGTCCTGGACTTTTGTTTTTTGGGAGGTTTTTAATTACTGATTCTATCTCCTTACTAGTAAATAGTCTGTTCAGTTTTTCTATTTCTTCATGATTCAGTCTTGGTAGGTTGTTGTTTCTAGGAATTTATCCATTTCTTCTAGGTTATCCAATTTGTTGGCATATAATTGTTCGTAGTAGTCTCTTATGATCCTTTGTATTTCTGCGGTATCAGTTGTAACATCTCCTGTTCATTTCTGATTTTATTTATTTGTCTTCTCTCTCTTTTTCTTGGTGAGTCTAGCTAACAGTTTGTCAATTTTTTTTTAATCTTTTCAAAGAACCAGCTCTTAGTTTCATTCATCTTTTTTCTTGTCTTTTTAGTCTCATTTATTTCTGCTCTGATCTTTTTCATTTCCTTCCTCCTACTTACTTTGGGATTAGTTTGTTCTTTTTTGTCTAGTTCCTTGAGGTGTAAAGTTAGGTAGTTTATTTGAGATTTTTCTTGTTTCTTGAGGCAGGCATTTATCACTATGAACATTCCTTTTAGAACTACTTTTGCTACTACTTAGAAATACTTTTGCTGTATCCCATAAGTTTTGGTATGTTGTATTTCTATTTTCATTTGTCTCAAGTGAATTTTGATTTCTTCTTTGACCCGTTGGCTGCTCAGTAGCATGTTGTTTAATCTCCACATATTTGTAAGTTTTCCAGTTTACTTCTTGTAATGGATTTCTAGTGTCACACCATTGTGGTCAGAAAAGATGCTTGATATGATTTCAATCTTCTTAAATTCATTGAGACTTGTTTTGTTGCCTAACATATGATCTATCCTGGAGAATGTTCCATGTGCACTTGAGAAGAATGTGTATTCTGTTGCTTTTGGATGGGATTCTGAGCTTTTCTTTGTGAGACTTTTTTGATTACTAATTCAATGTTTTTACTTGCTCTGGGTCAATTCAGATTTTCTATTTCTTCTTGATTCAGTTTTGATAGTTTGTGTCTTTCTAGGAATTTTTCCATTTCATTTAGGTTATCTGATTTGTTAGCATACAATTGTTCACAGTATTTGCTTATAATTCATTTTATCTCTGAAAGGTCTTTAGTAATGTTTTCTTTTTCATTCCTAGTTTTAGTAATGTGAGTCTTCTCTCTTTTTTTCGTAGTCAGTCTAGCTAAACTTTTGTCAATAATTTCAAAGAATCAACTTTTAATTTCATTGATTCTTTCTACTGTTTTTCTATTTTCTATTTTATTTATCTTCACTCCAATCTTTATCATTTGTTTCCCTCTCCTACCTTTGAGTTTAGTTTCCTATTTTCTTCCCTAGAACAGCAGTTCCTTAGAACAACAGTTCCTGGTAGTGGAAGGTTAAGTTATTGATTTGAGATCTTTCGTCTTTTTTTGATGTAAGCCTTTACAGCTAAAAATTTCCCTCTGACCATTATTTCCAATGCATTTCATATTCTGGTATGTTGTGTTTTAATTTTCACGCATCTCAAAGTATTTTCTAATTGCTTTTGTGATTTCTTCTTTGACTCATTGCTTGTTTCAGAGTGTGGTGTTTAATTTCCACATATTTGTGAATTTTCTGATTTTCCTTCTGTTATTGATTTCTACTTTCATTCCATTGTGATCAGAGAAGATACTTTGTACGGTTTCGGTCTTATTACTTTGCTGATACTTCTTTTGTGGACAAACTTGTGGTCTATCAAGGAGAATGTTCCATGTGAACTTGAGAACAATGTGTATTCTGCTGTTGTTGGGTGGAGTATTTTATACATATCCATTTGGTCTGGTTGAGTTATAACATGTTCAAGGCTTCTATTTCTTGCTGATCTTCTGCCACACAGTTTTATTCATTATTGGAAGCAGGATATTTATGTTGTTTTCTCTCTTGTTTTTCTATTTTATTAGTATATTTTCTAATCTTTATTATTTCCTTGCAAAGCCCATGCTTATATCTAGGTCTTTCTATGTATTTATGGTTATATCTTTAGATATCTAGCATTGCTGGCTCAAATGGTATGAACATTTTAAAATATTTGATACATGTTGTAAACCTTCTTCAAGAAAAATTGAACTACTTAATAAGTCCCCCAGAAGTAGTACATATTTTTCCAATGGATTACAATTTTTGTATTACAATAATGTAAGCAAGTAAGGATTCCAAAGCAGCAATGCTACATTAATAGGAATAGGTAACTAAGCAAAAAATCAAGTATGTAACTATATTTGTTTCTTAGTGCCATTGTAGCAAATCGCCACAAACTTGGTGGCTTAAAACAACGCAGATTTATTCTTTTACAATTCAGAGGCCAGAAGTCCAAAATCAGTTTTACTGAGCTCAAGTCGAGGTGCTTGCAGGCCTCCTTTGTTCTAGAAGCTCTTAAAAGAGAATTCACTTCCTTGTATTTCTCAGCTCCTAGACTGCATTCTTTGGCTGTAGCCCCTTTCTTCATCTTCAAAGCATATTTCTCCAATTTCTGCTTGTATTATCTTCTCCTCTGACTTTGCCTCCTCCCATATCCCCTTTATAAGGACTGTTGTAATTACATCAGGCCCATGCAGATAATCCAGGGTAGCAGCCCCCTCACTACATCCTTAATTTAATCACATCTGCAAAGTCCCTTTTGCCATATAAGGTAATATTCACAGGTTCTGGGCATTGTTACTTGAATATTTGGAGATCATTATACAGCCCACCACGTCGACCTTTTATAGACACTACATAAATTTATTCACAAGTAATAAACTCTCACATATTTTTTAGTTGCTAGATCTGATGGCACAGTATTACAACTAGTGGCATTAAAGTTCCCTTGCATTTATTGACAATGTTATCAGAAAAAAGCTGAAGAGCATATATTAACATGAGATAATTTTGTGATGTATGAAGCCATGAGCAAGTGAGATCATTGGGGGAAAAACACGCAGTGAAGGAGAAATTTCTTGACTCTCATTGATAAAAGGCCTCTGGGCCAGAACAGGTAGGACTTTTGCACAGACTGCACTAAATACCATACATAATTACATGCATGTAATCATCAGTGTGCCATAACTTTGGATTACTGTAGATGAATATCTGAAACTTGAGAACTACTGGTAACTGGGAAATTACTGATCCAAATTTCTTAAAGTACTATATTGTAAAGTACTGTATTGTAGTGGTTCACAAAGTATGGTCTAGATGCCTCCAGTTATCTCCAAGGACCTCACGGTTACCAAAGGTGGATATATGTCTTTTAATATTTACAATAGACGATTGCTTATATTATCATTTAGCATAAATCAATTCATTTTTCTATCATATTTAATGTGTCACCTCCTTAATATTGCATTAAATCAGCACTGGAATTGCAATGGGATATGTTTTTGTTAATTGGTTGTGACGTGATGAAGAGATTGATTAAGGGGAAGTGAATGACACCTTGAACTTCAAAACAGAATCAAAAGTTTGAGAATCAGTGGAGTAAAAAGAAACACACACACACACACACACACACACACACACACAGGCACACACACACACAGAAACCAACAATTAATTTCACTGTAGCACCACCTAGTGGAACTTTAGAAGAAATCAACCGGTTTTTCTGTCAGCCTTGGAAACAAGGAAAAATTAAAATGAACCAGAGTTCACTTGAAAGTAAGCTCAATATAAATTTGCATTTCCTAAAGTGAGGAGGGAGACCGGTATGCTCTATTTAAAAATAAGAAGCAACTTAATATTTGTAAAAAACAATCTTATTTTTCTAGTTATAAGTTGAGATATATTCATTTTATGTATTTTACAAAATAAAGAAAAGCATACCAGGATAAAAGTCATTCATAATTCCACTATTGAAGAATATGTATCATTTCAAACATTTTTTCTATATCCATGTATATACATTCATATTTTAAAATGGAGTTTATGTCGTAGTACTCTTCATTTAACACTTCTTTGGTTACATTAAGCTATTAAATATTTATCTATAACAATGTTCATGAATGAATCTAATAAACATACATATAAATTAGACATATTCCTTAGCAAATTAGCGAGAGCAAAAAATTTGAAAAAGCCTCAAGTTTGAGTCAGAACAATTATATGAATTCTTGTTCAACCTCAGGCTAGTACTAAAATTTACTGAAGGTCAGGTTTTTTTTTTCGGTAAAACAGAAATAAAGTTGACTTCATAAGGTTGATAGGAATAAACGACACATAATACAAATAAAATAACTAGTACACAGAGAGACGATCAATAAATAATAACTATAAGTTTGTTGATGCAAACTAAATAGATATAAAAATCATATAGTTATGCTGGAAATTCATTTTATAGTTATTAGAATTAACCTGGCCATCACAGCTAAGCCTTAAAACTCCTTTGTTACAAACAACATTAATAGAATTTGTTTAAAAATTCTATATTGACTCAATAAAGTATTAAATTTTTACATGTATTTTGTTAGAATCTGTCTAAAATTAAAGATAGATATGTCAAATATATATAATGTTATGGAGTTGTAAGAATGATGTGGCTACAACGTTCACCTCTATGTAGGGAATTACTGGGTCATGACCTGTCATGAGAAATTTCAGTTATCTTCATCTATTACCATATTTAGGGCATGTAAAAAATGAGATTAAACTATTCATGTTGTTGTTAAAATTTAACTATTGTATATATGGTGAATATGTATATGGTTTCCAGTATTACCTTATTATAAACTGTTATAATCAATATCTTTATTTATACATCTTTGCATGCAAGTCAAATTATTACTTTAGGGTAGACTTTCTAGAAATGAAATTGTAGAAATAATGAGAAGTTTAGAGCAGAAATAACACCAAGTTTCACAGGGCTGTTTTTTTTTTTAAAGATTGGTACCTGAGCTACCCACTGTTTCCAATCTTCTTTTTTTTTTTCTATTGCTTTTTCTCCCCAAATCCCCCCAGTACATAGTTTATATTTTAGTTGTGGGTCCTTCTAGTTGTGGCATGCAGGATGCCGCCTCAACATGGCCTGGTGAGTGGTGCCACGTCCGCGCCCAGGATCTGAACTGGCGAAACCCTCGCCAATGAAGCGGAGTGCGTGAACTTAACCACTCGGCCACAGGGCTAGCCCCAACAGGGCTGTTCTTTATAGCATCACTCCACAAAAGCAGATATAAGACCCCTCCAGGCAAATTAAACTAAGCAATTCTAGGGTGCCCAATATTAAGTTAACAGGAAAGCCACCTCTCTTATCATCTAGCTAGAGCCAGGGGTTGAGCTGACAAAATGTGAAAGAATATTCTGAGTAGGTCCTAGATCAGGTTCTTCTCTCAGCTAAGACGTCGATAACATCTCAGTAAACGATGAGTAAATGTATAATGCTTGACCATTACCTGAACTCCAGATTTTCTGTGTTGTCATTTAAACATAGACTCATGTATATTATCAAACAATTCAGAAGTCTGATGTCCTCTGTGAAAACTGAGAAGCCTAACAAAAAACTGCTTTTGAATGAAGGCTCCCCTCCACTCTACATAGCACAGCACGGTAATGTGGCTTCAAAACTTTTAGCCTGCAAAGTGAAGAGGCATTCCTAGGATTCTAAGCTTTAATCGGTTAGAATAAGCAGAAAGTCACTAAAGACATAAATAATCAGCAGTATATAAGGAAGGACAAAGACGTACAAATAATCAGCAGTATATACAGAAGGAGGCTAGAAAATTGACTGTACTACTATTATGAAGATTAAGACTTGCCAGGAAATATACCACAAAGAGTCATGAAGCCTGTGAAATGAAGTTTCATCCTCATTTTTGTTCCTTAATTTCTTCCGTGGATTCCAAATGGAGTTGGGGAAATTCTGCTGTTTCTCCTGATGTCTTTTATTTAACAGGATGTATCATTCTGTTCTGCATTCCTAGAGCATCCTCCAGGATTTTCAAATGAAATTCCATTTCTTGGATATTAGAGTGTACATGACAAACGATATTTTCTACTGATTTTCCTAAGATTCTGCACCTTGGTGCTTTTCAGTACTTATCCAGTGCTTTCTCAACTTCTCCAGATATGTTGGGATTCTTATGTTAATGAATCAACGGCTAGCTGATTTAAGGGGATATATTTTACTTTTCCTTCATCTTCACAAATGAGATATATCATTTCAGTGTGCAAAAGATTATCTTTTTCACTTAATGTAGTCATCGATTCCTCCAATTGTCAGCTCTTCTCAGCACATTCTTGGACCACCTGTTATGTCATATCAACTCGCTGCGCTCCAGCCAGGCTTCCTGCCTCCCTCTCCCTCTCAGGTTCTCCTTTCTGCAAGCCAGAGCACGGAAGTCACAGCTTCAGAGTACATTCCAAGCACGTTCAAGTCTAATTCTCTAAGAGAAAATAACCGTTTCTCCAAAGAACCAACATAATTATGGCTGAAGCCTATCTTGATAATCTATACTAAAATTATTATTATTTTAACTTCACACTTAAATTATTTATGAGGTTGAGCATTTTTCAAGTTTCTTGGTCATTTAGGTGTCTTCTTCGGTAAATTCCTGGCCATCGTCTTTGCGCATTTTCTATTGTAAATGTATCTTTCTATTGATTCGTTGTTGTAGGTGCCATGAGTCAATTCTGACTCCTGGCGCCCCTGTGGACAGCAGAGCAGAACCCTGCCCCGTCCTTTTGCGCCATCCTCTCACCGTCTGGCACTGTCTGAGACAATGCTCCACTGTTATTCACAGGGTTTTGATTTCTAAATGACCTTTATCCATTAGCAATATTAATCTATTTTTTCCTTAATCAGTGATTCATTTTTTAATTAAAAAAAGCATGGAAAAATCATAACTGGATGTACCAAAGTTACTGCAAGTTTAACTTTTGCAACTGAGCTCAACATTCTCCTATCACAAACTGGCATTTTTAAAATCTGTTCATAAATCTGTACGTAATATCACCCTTCTCCTAATCCTAAACTAGGATCTTCTAAATTATCTTTACTCTCCTCTCTACAAAATTCCGTATGCGTCATCCGATCACCCGGTTCTGTCATTTCTTTCTTCAAAATAAATTCCTCTGGGTCTCGGCTCCGTGGCTGAGTGGTTACAGTTTCATGTGCTCTGTTTTGGCAGCCAGGGTTCCCGGGTTCGGATCCCAGGCATGGACTTACTCCACTCATCAAGCCATGCTGTTGCAGCGATCCACTTACGAAATAGAGAAAGATTGGCACAGATGTTAGCTCAGGGCAAATCTTCCTCAGCAGAAAAGTAAGTAAAATAAATTCTTCTGTCATTCCCCATATTTGTTTGTTTTTCCCACTGTCTTAAGTAAATCCCTCTTCTCATCCTTCAATCATAGTGGTCCTGTCTACCTGGTCTCCTTGCCTCCACTGTTCCTCAATGGAAAAAAAAATTGTTTTTTACCTCAAAGGATACTTGTGTAGCTTTGGAATTGACCTCAGGCAGGGGAAAATGAGCTGTCTGAATTTCAAAAAATATGAAGGTCTTAAATGTTTTTAAACATACAAAAGAAGCCTAATGAGAGTATCATTTTAAAAAATGTAGACATTCAGGCCAAAAAAATAATCTCTAGGCATAGAATTATAAAATCAAAGCATTTTCAAGCAAGTTCAGCAGATGATATAATCAAAACCACTCATTTTACAGATGAGAATACAGGAACCCAGAGAGACTGAGTAATTTTTTCAAGGATACATCTAATTATTATATGTTTATATACTTATAAATTATATATGTATGTATGTTATAAAACATAGACAAACATTTTATCGTGTGATATAAAGTAGAAATAATTTAAAAATCATTGTATTTTCTTTTATTAATGGTACAAAAAATTCTTTTTGCTTTTGCTATTAATAATATTTTTGGTGAGTAAGTGAATATTCATAATCATTTTTTAAAATCATGGATTATCACTTTTTTTTTTTGAGGAAGGTTAGCCCTGAGCTAACATCTGTGCCCATCTTCCTCTATTTTTCTTATATGTGGGCTGCCTGCCACAGCATGGCTTGACAGATGGTGCGTAGGTCCACCCCCGGGATCCGAACCAGCAAACCTGGGCCATGGAAGTGGAGCAGAGGAACTTAACCACTCAGCCCCAGCACTAGCCCCTGGATTATCACGTTTTGATACAGCAATCCAAAAGTTGAGTTATAAGTTCAGCTTATTTTGATACTTGTTTATTAAAAAAAGATATCTCACAAAGATATATAGATTCAATACTCATTTTTCAATTCCATCCATTTATCCAAAAGTTTTTATTGAAAATCAATTAGTAAATTTCCACCTTTCCTAATGTCAATGAACTGTTCTTGACAAGTAATTAGAAGGTGCTGTACTTTTGAATTTTAAAAAAGTGAATCCCACTGAAGTGCTTCATTTTAATGTGGAAGACTTTAAAATAAGTCAGAAAAATCTGTTTCCAAGTTTTCTAAGTGTGGGGAGATATGAGCATTTTTAAGGGTGGTACATTTATATCTACTTCAAAAATAAAATTAAATGATTATTTCAAACATTTTTTTCAAAATGCTTTTGTTTCTTTTTTGAAAAAAACTGCTTTTGTATTTATTGTTAAAATGTCATTACATTCACGTGTCACCTAATGACATTTCATTCAATGAGAGACTGCATATACGATGGTAATCCCAGAAGATTATAATGGAGCTGAAAAATTCCTATTGCCTAGTGACATTGTAGTCATCATAACATCATAGTGCAATGTATTACTGGTGGGTTTGTCGTGATACTGGTGTAAACAAACCTACTGCACTGCCAGTCATATAAAAGTGTAACACACACAATTGTGTACAGTACATATTACTTGATACTAATAGTAAATGACTATGTTACTAGTTTATGCATTTACTATACTATAATTTTTTAGCTATTTTAAAGTGTACTCTTTCTACTTATAAAAAAGTTTACTGTAAAACAGTATGCTGTTACGTCAACAGCCACCTCATACATCTCACATTTATCATATCTTTTGATTGCATCATTTTCTCTTGTGCTTGATTTAATCTTGTGTTGTTTTGTTCATCACAGCCCGTAAGCATATAAAATCCACTGCTACTGTTGCCAGTAAGAGGCCACGTCAAGTGATTGACCTAGAAACAAAGTTAAATGTGGTGAAGGACTACGAAGGTGGAAAATCAGTGATGGTTATTACTCACAAGTCAGGCAAGTCCCTTTCCACTATAGCTACCATCTTGAGCAACAAGAACAAAGTGACAGAAGCTGTTAAAGGATCTGCTTCATTGAAGGCAACAAGACCAATAAAAACTCAAGAAGGGCTTCTATCAGATGTGGAGAAACTTCTAACGACCTGAATTCAAGACCAGACACAGAAGTGTACCCCTCTCAGCACCATGATGATCACGGCCAAAGCAAAAAGTTTGTTTGCGATACTGAAAGAAAACGCTGTACCCAACCATAAGGTTAAATGTACTGCTAGCTTTGAGTGGTTTAAGAGATTCAAGAATTGTTATTCATTACATAATGTGAAAGTGAGTGGCGAGTCTGCACGTGCTGATGTGAAGGCAGCTGAAGAGTTTTTGGAAACTCTAGATAAGCTGATTGCAGAGGAAAATTACTTGCCAGAGCAAATATTCAGTATGGATGTACCTCCCTGTTCTGGAAATGAATTCCCCAAAGAGCTTTCATCCATGCAGAGGCCAAGTTAATGCCAGTTTTCAAGGCTTTTAAGGACAGGATAACAATCTTATTTGGGGGCAATGTTGCAGGCACTAAATTGAAACCCTTTACGATCTAGCACAGTGAGAACCTCAGGGCCTTCAAGCATATCAGAGAGCACACACTGCCAATGTACTACAGGAGCAGTAAGAAGTCATGGGTGACCCAGCTCCTCTTCCAAGGTGCCCCCCTGAATTGCTCTGCCAGCGAAATGGAGAAGTACTCTTTGGACAATAACATACCTTGGAAGATTTTGCTTATTGTTGATAATGCTCCCAGGCATCCTTCTTTTATTGGTGATCTTCATCCAAATATCAAAATTCTGTTTCTCCCTTAAAATGCCACCTCTTTGATCCAACCAATGAATCAAGGAGTTATAGAAGCTTTTAAGGCCTACTACTGAGGAGGACTTTTGCCCAGGCTGTTGCTGCAACTGAGGGAGACACTGATGTAATCCTGGAAGGATTACTACATCTCTGATTGCATCAGGAACCTTGCTTGGGGTTGGGGTGATGTAGCATCCGACAGACTCTCAAGAGGTTCATTCATGACTTCAAAGGATTTTCCAAGGATGAGGAGGTTGCAAAATTGACAAGTCTGTGGCTGAATGGCAAACAACTTTAACCTGGATGTGGATAGGGATGTCACTGAGAAGCTGCTAGAGGTAGTTTCTGAGGAATTGACTAATGAGGAGTTGTTGGAACTGGAACAGGAAAGCATAGCTGAAGAAGGGGCAAGAGAAAGTGCAACTTTAGGAGAAGAAAAAGAAAAAGAACCTCCAAGATGATTCACAGTGAAAGGTTTACCAGAAGCTTTTGCAGACCTCAATAAGCTCCTTAAAAAGTTCGAGAACGTGAACCCCAACATCAAAAGGTTTTCATTAACAGAAAGGATGTTTTCATGGTGCATTATCTTCTTACAAGCAAATCTATGACAAAAAAAAAGAAACAAACTAAGCAAACCACCATGGACATGTTTCTGAAAAGAGTGACACCTGCTCAAGAAGATCCTCAGGCAGGTCCTTCAGGAGATGTTCCAGAAGGCATTATTATTGTAGGAAATGATAACTCCATGCATGCTATTGCCCCTGAATACCTTCTAGTAGGACAAGATGTGCAGGTGGAAGACAGCTATATTGATGATCCTGACCCTGTGTAGGCCTAAGCTAATGTGTGTGCTTGTGTCTTAGTTTTTAACAAAAAAGGTTTGAAAAATTTTAAGATAGAAAAAGGCTAAGGGTCGGCCGCATGGCTGAGTGGTTAAGTTTGCATGCTCTGCTTCAGTGGCCCAGGGTTTCGCCAGTTCAGATCCTGGGCGCAGACATGGCACCGCTCATCAGGCCATGCTGAGGTGGCGTCTCATGTAGCAGAACTAGAAGGACCCACAACTAGAATATGCAACTATGCACTGAGGGGCTTTGGGAGAAGAAGAAGAAGGAAAAAAAAAAAGATTGGCAACAGATGCTAGCTCAGGTGCCAATCTTAAAAAAGAAAAAGGTTTCTAGAACCAGGATGTAAAGAAAGAAAATGTTTTTGTACAGCTGTACAATGTGTTTGTGTTTTAAGTGAAGTGTTATTAAAAAGGTCAAAAAGTTAATAAAATAGAAGTTTATAAAGTAAAAAGTTTGCAGTAAGGTAAGGTTAATTTATTACGGAAGAAAGAAAATTTTTTGTTTTATAAATGTAGTGCCTAAATGTGCAGTAGTGTGCAGCGATATTCTAGACCTTTGCATTCACTCACCAGTCACTCACGGACTCACCCACAGCAACTTCCAGTCCTGCAGGCTCCATTCATGGTAAGTGCCCTGTACAGGTGTATCATTTTTTATCTTTTATACCATATTTTTACTGTACCTTTGCTATGTTTAGTTATATTTAGATACAGAAATACTTACCATTATGTTGCAATTGCCTACAGTTTTCAGTACACGTTTATAGCCTAGGAGCAATAGGCTATACCCTACAGCCTAGGTGTGTAGTCAGCTAAACCATCTAGGTTTGTATAGGTCCACTCGATGATGTCCACACAATGATGAAATCACCTAACCATGCATTTCTCAGAAGGTATCCCTGTCGTTAAGTGACACAGGACTGTATAAGAACTGATAGATTAAATGTGTGAGTGTTTTTAAGAATCCACGAGGAGAAGTAATATTAATAGTCACTTATCAAAATAAAGGTCAGCATAGTTAGAATTTTGTTTTTTAACTTTTTATTGAAGGTGAATATATATGCACTATGCATAAATAAACTCCAAAAGGATGATAGACCTAAATATTAGAGCTAAAACTATAAAAATTTTATAAGGAAACATAGAAGATGATCTTTGTGACCTCGGTTTAGGTAAAGATTTCTTAGAACACCATAAGTATGAACCACAAAAGTTAAAATGAATAAATTAGACAATAAAAACGAAAAACTCTGGTTCTGAAAGACTCTTCTATGAAAGGGAAAAGAAAAGCCACAAACTGGGAGAAAATATTTCCAAACCACAATAATAAGGAGACAAACAGTCTAATAAAAAGATTTGGACACATCACCAAAGAAGAAATATGGATGGTAAATAAGCATATGAAAAGAGGCTCACCATCATTAATTGCTAGGGAAAAGCAAATTAAAACTACAATGAGATACCTCTACACAGCTCCTAGAATGTCTAAAATTAAATGGCTGATAATAACAAGTGCTGACAAGAATATAGACCAAGCAGAACTCTCATAAATTGCCAATGGGAATGCAAAATGGTACTGCCATTTTAGAAAAACAGTTCAGCAGTTTCTTTTTTTTCTTTTTTTTTTTGAGTAAGATTAGCCCTGAGTTAACTGCTGCCAATCCTCCTCTTTTTGCTG
The DNA here is from genome assembly GCF_041296235.1 of Equus asinus. Taxonomy (NCBI): domain Eukaryota; kingdom Metazoa; phylum Chordata; class Mammalia; order Perissodactyla; family Equidae; genus Equus; species Equus asinus. The sequence goes on along the minus strand of NC_091801.1, from coordinate 21,621,489 downwards.
AGGAAGACTGGCCCTGAGCTAACATGCATGCCCATCTTCCTCTACTTTATATGTGGGACGCCTCCCACAGCATGGCATGCCAAGCGGTGCCATGTCTGCACCCAGGATCCGAACTGGTGAACCCCCAGCTGATGAAGCAGAACGTGTGAACTTAACAGCTGCACCACCGGGCCAGTCCCAGCAGTTTCTTGTAAACTTAAACATGTGCTTTCTGTACAACCCAACAGTCTCATTCCTACATATTTATTTAAGAGAAATGAAAACACCACAAAGATCTATAAGCAAATGTTTATTCATAATAGCCAAAATCTGGAAAGAAACTAAATGTTCATCAATTGGTAAATGGATAAACAAATTGGTAGTTTTTATAGCTGAGTAGTGTTTCCACTATATAGATGTATATATATAGATGTATATAAATACATCTATATAGAGAGAGAGATGGAAACACTACTGTATATATAGGATACATATATATAATGGAACATATATATAATATAAACACTATCTACATAATGGAAACACTACTCAGCAATAAAGAGGAATGAAAAACCAATATGTGCAATAACACGGATGAATCACAAAAGTATTACAAATGATGCTACAATGAAAAACCTACACTATATGTGTCAGTTTGCAAGTGTTCAAATATACATACAAATATAATAAATTATAATAAGAGGAGTTACTGGGTCAAAATCATGTGTGTAATTTTGATAAATCTTTCAAATTGCCTCTGTAGGGGCTGCACCAATTTACATTCGTGCCCTCGGTGGAAAGTTCATGTATTTCTTTATAACCTTATCAAAAGTGTGTATAGAATTTTTGGATTTTTGCTTGCCTGGTACTCCAATTGATTGTCTGGCACATGCCCTGAGGCCTCACACATTACTTACTATGGTACCTCCAAACTGCCACATACCTTTCCCCTCTGTGCCCTTGCACAGACTGTTCCCTGTTCCTGGAGTGCCCTCACCTCCACCATTTGCCTGCTGGACACCTGCTCATCCTGTAAAACTCTCACCAGCTTTGTGGAGCTTTCCTTGATTCTCGGAGATTGAGATAATCATGCTTTCCTCTGAACCACTATTGTACTTTGTGTCTACAATCCTAGATTTCATGGTGAATTAGACTTATTTGTCTTCTCAATTTACCATTAGCTCCTGGGCATATTAGAAGGTCTATCTCAGTTCCATGAGACCAGGGCTCATTCATTCAACTCTCTATCCTCAGGAGCTGGTAGGGTGTCTGGCACAAAATACAACAACAAATCTGTGCTAAACTGAAAGGCATGGCCTCTGAAGAAGCAAACATGTTTCTGTAAATACATATGCATGAATGAATGCACATCTATAAAGAAATTTTGTGATAAATAAATCTAACAACATAATTCTGTATCTAATAATGAGTTTTCTCAAACTTTCCTCCCTGAGAACTCACATTTTAAAGACTAAAATTTATGTTGTTTGACTAGTAGTCCAATATGGTCCAGAAACAGCTGGTAGAATGAGAGAGCCAAGTGTCCTCATTTTATGTTGGGCTTCACTCGTCCATAAGGACATAATGGACAAGAGAATCTGAAATGCTGGCATGGACGAAATTCATTGTCTTCTATGACAAGTAAAGGTAGGGAAAATCCTTCTGGTGGCACAGTAAAACAAGATCTGAGGTAGGAGAGAGTATGCAGGTGATATTCCAAATTGAGTGCAGATATCTGGAATACACCAGGCAGAGGACTAGTGTCTGCACTTAGTAGTTTGGGCAGCTCTGCCTGTATTAGGAAAGTCTTACAGAAGGCCTTACATTGTGAGTCCCTCATCTATGCTGATCACTAATCTTTGCACTGGTCCAAGCCTACAGGTTCAGGAAAATTCCTTGTCATCTGTTCATCAAAGAGTATTACGCCTGGAAATAAACAACTTTCTATACCGAAACCTCACGAACTCATTGGGGATGATGCATATGTTAACCTCTTCCATGATCAGCACAGAACTTTGCAAAATTACTGGATAATAAGTTAACAAAGGCAAGAAGTGTATCCTTAAGACTCATAGCCACTCCTAAAGAATCAGTACAAAGGAAAGCAGAAAAGAGTTACTGTATGCTATTTAACAAATATTTATTAAATAAGCACGTTAGGCAATCAGGACAAAAGGGTAAACAAAATACAGTGTCTGCCATAAAGGAGCTTATAATCTAGTTCTGAGGATGAAACAACAGTAACATCATATATTTGTACAATGCTTTTCAGTTTACAAAGTACTGTCGCATATTACAAAGTCTCTTCTCTGTCCCCTTTCCACACTGCCAGAATACAGAGGCCGTCGACAACAAACACACTGCGATGGAGGTTCAAAGGGAAAAGATTCCTTGTGTCGGGTAGTAGGAGTGGGGTGGAAAGCGAAGACTTTATGGAGAAAGAAGCATTGCACGTGAGCTTTGAAAGGTAGACAAATTTCAATAGCAAACCATCGGTGGCATTCATTATAATAAATAACTTGGGCATAGACATAAAGTCAAGAGAATGTTAGGGACAAATTTAGAGGGAGCACGAGGAGCATAATTTGGCTGCAAAAGAGAAGTAGAAGAAAATAAGCTGGAAATAAAGGGTTAGAAATGCGTGCTTAATTCACTCAGATTTGGGGCTAGCAAATTAAATGAGTGAATTGTATTTTAATCTGAGGTAGGAAGATCAGTTTAGCTACTTCAAAAGAGTTCTTCATTTATTTCAAGCCATCGTTCCTAGATCCCCATCAAATTCATTTGATCTTCTGTGTCTCCCTCCAAGAATCTTGTCAAGATTACGCTTTTCCTAATCAGTCACTAATCAGTTCGCGTACATCTCTCCTTTCCTCCCATTCTCTGCCACATAGCAGTTGTCTGTAGGATGGCGAAAGTTTGACCATTCTTTCATTTATTTCCTTGTTTGTGGTTTTTGGTTTTCTGTAAAGAGCAGGAAGTGTCCTCGATAATACAAAACTGTTTTTGTAGTACAATGTTTATTAATACCTTAAATTATATTCTCCAAGCTTCTTTTAAATAAAATGTGTGTTATTTTTGTACAATCTGATATGATGCACACTGTTTTGCAATTTACCTATTATTGGACATCTAGGTTATACAAATTTTTGAAATGACAAATACTGCAGAGAAGTTCAAATGAGATAAAAATAAATTAATACAAAAAATACAATCCTGCCCCTGGGGGAAACAAAAAGCAAAACGGGCAACAATTCTCGAAGATACATAAACATTACAAAACCACCCCATGACCAAAATGACATGTTGTCCTGCCTGCTTTCCACCAAACGACCTTTGGCTGAATTATTTTCAGCGGAATAGTAACGTTACGCTATGTGCTGACTCCTATGCTAGGCAATGATGACATAAAGATGAAATCCCTGATCCTTTTCCTCAAGGAGCTTCATGATTAGTAAGGGATGCAGGTAACGCAAAGGATACCCAGGTTGCTATGGGAACACAGAGAAAGGTATCTGACCCTGTCTGAGAGGATCTGGGAAGGTATCCTTCAAGATAGTAATGTAAGTGAGCCCTGAAGGGTGAATATGAGTTAGTCAAAGAAAGGGTTGGGGGAGTGGGAGTGTAAAAGGATTTCCATGCAGAAGCAACAACCTGTGCAAGGATACAAAGTCGAGAGTAAATGTGGTATATTGAGAGAATTCTAAGTGATATATTGTGGCTAGAAGGTAGGAGCATATATGTACCTGAGTTGGTGGGAGTTGGAGGGAAGAACATGAGAAGATAGAGGCCTATGAGGTGAATGTGCTCAATATGGTACTCTAGAGTGTAGGAAAAATTAACATTTTTATTTACGTTTAGTTTAGTTTATATATATTTTTTTAAAGATTTTATTTTTCCTTTTTCTCCCCAAAGCCCCCCAGTACATAGTTGTATATTCTTCGTTGTGGGTCCTTCTAGTTGTGGCATGTGGGACGCTGCCTCAGCGTGGTCTGATGAGCAGTGCCATGTCTGCACCCAGGATTCGAACCAACGAAACACTGGGCCGCCTGCAGCAGAGCGCGCGAACTTAACCACTCGGCCACGGGGCCAGCCCCTAGTTTAGTTTATATTTTAAACTTTTCTTCCTATAATGTAATTTATATTAGACCTAATATTCATACAATAATACAAATAAAGTATAAAAAATTAATTTGGCAGTATTGGGGATGAATGCTCCAAATTGTTTTCCTAGTTAAGGGTGTGAGTTCATTGAAATTTAGAGCTAGCTGCTCTGGGTGAAGAGAAACCACGAAGGGTTTTAAGGAGGGAATTATGGCAACAAGATCTGAATCTGGCAGCAGAGTGGATGATGGTTGATGGGAGAGAGCGTGCAGGCAGTTCAGAGGCATTAGTTAAAGTGAGAAAGGATGAGAGCTGAACTAGGGAGTATCATGGGAATGGTGAGAAAGGGACAATTAGAAGGTAAAAGAGATAAGGCTTGGTAAACTGACACTTTGTGCGATATAGAGGACAAAAGAATAGAAATAACAGAAACAAAAAGAAGAGGACGGATGCCTCGTAAAGCAACAACAGGTGGGCCAAATCAAAATTCAGATGCAGAATAAATTAATTCAGCAATATTACAGGATTCGTGTCTTGCATAAGCCATTGTTTATAATATTAGTTTAATGTTAGAGTGCATTTTAAGTTCTAAATTTCCAGCTCACAGAGATATACGACAACAAATGTGTTGTTGAAGACTGCCACTCCAGAAGTAAAACAAATTATTGTTTTCTGATATGAAAAGAACATTTGCAGTGTAATGAGTTCCAATGAGTTAAAAGTTCTGAATTCATTCATAACTACTTGTAAACACCACAGAATGTTGTGAAAGATAGTGACATAGCTACAAGAGCACATAGTCTCTAAAACCTTAAGAGAACACCCATCTGGACACAATATGAAGCTACAGATAATGTCTAGAAATAGGCACAGGGTGTAGGAGTGAAAACATTTTGACTCTAAAACTATCGGTTATGACAAGTTAATTTGGAACACTGTGAATAAATGCGATTTTAAATAATGGCTAGACTTCCCCCCCATTTGAGACCTAAATATGTTACATTACCTTATTTTCCAGCCTATTTGCCCAGCAAAGGAATAATATAATAAAAATCTAAGAACTTTTTCAAGCCCTAGGCACTAACTCTTCCCTTTGCTCTCTATGCTCTAGCCATCCCGCATGCCACTCTCTCAATTCTGAAACATGCTCTTCCCTCTGTTCTCTCTACCACTCTTCTTCTTACGGTTCACCTTGGGTGTGTTCTGTCTTATTTTTCATGTTTCAGCTTAAACATAATTTCCTCAAGGAGGCATTTATCATACCATTATAGATTTTAAATATTTTTGCTATATGATCCCATATACTTCTGTCTTGGTAACATTTATTTGACTTGC